>NC_141685.1:1242575545-1243775545 GCF_964263255.1 Lissotriton vulgaris
AATAGCGAACTCATACAGGGCTATTTTTAACCTGCCAAGATATGTCTCGCCTGCACAAATCCGGTTAGAATTCGGTACTCTGAAACAAACAGCAGAAAGGCGGAGTGTGTATGTTGTCAACTCGCACAAGATTCGCAGCACTTAGGTTGGGTCACTAAACTACAACGTATGGGAAGAGCTTCTCCAACATCGCACATCTTCAGCTAGAGATTATCTATTTGACTCCCTTCAAGTCCTGGGTCTGTCAGACCTTTGGGGCACTTCAACAGATCTCTTGTCCTTCAAAAAAGTTGCGAAAAAAATCAGCACGAATCATCTCTTCTATTGAGGACAAGGAGGCGTTAACAAAAAGAGCGCACGGTTGGATTAATCTCAGTGACTTCAGAAGAATGCAACCACAAGCATATCTCAATATTGGAATTAATCTAAAAATGAAAGAAAAGTTCCTAAAATTACGCCTTGGCGTAATTCGAGTAACCCTGCACCTAAAAAACTTGTTGCAGCAGTGCCGCCTCTGTAAAGCGGACAAAGAAGATATCGTCCATGTCATGTGCCTCTGTCCTAAACTAAAGGACTTGAGGTATAATTTACTACGTCCCTCCTTTAAATTACATGGAGTCCAGATATGCAGGCAGGCTGTTAAACTGTGTTTTAATCCCACTGAAACAAAATTAAACTGTTAGGTCGTAAAGTTTTTTGACTTAGCAGAAAAAAGACACAAGAGCGTTTGATGACCGGCGAAACATTTTATTGACAATTACGAACTGATATTAACTAAAGATTTACAATTGAGGAAATCAATTATCATGAACTTTTAACGACTTTTAACAAAGTTTTACTGTTTGTAAAGATTTTAATTAATCATGTACAAATAAATAAATACTTCCTTACTTACTCTTATGAAACTCACATACTGCAGACATTCCCCCTTGTAGGCTGTTTAGGTCTTTGGTGGTAGGCTGGCCAAGACAAGGTGGGGTAGTAAAGTGCGTGAAGTCTCCATAGATGCAAGGAAATGTGCTGATTCCACAGCTCCCTTCATTAGTAAGCTCCTGAAGTTCTACATTTTGAAACAATACAAAGCATCAGCAGCATTGCTCATCACACCAGGGACATGTTTAGTACTAAACAGGATGTTACTGTTTTAAAAAAAAATATTAGCACAATTTCCTTCAACATCTTCAAAACATGTTATACTTAGCATGCACTGCACCGAGACCACCCTCATCGCCGCCACTGACGACATCAGGATCCTGATGGACAAAGGAGAAACAGCCGCCCTCATCCTCCTGGACCTATCAGCAGCCTTCGACACACTCTGCCACCGCACACTATCAGCACGCCTACATGAAGCCGGAATCCAAGAGAAGGCCCTGACCTGGACCACATCCTTCCTCCCCGGCAGAACCCAGAGCGTCCGCCATCCACCCTTCCACTCGAAAACCACAGAGATCATCTGTGGCGTCCCACAGGGATCCTCCCTGAGCCCGACGCTGTTCAATATCTACATGGCACCGCTCGCCCATGTCGCACGAAAACACAACCTCAACATCATCTCCTACGCCGACGACACCCAGCTGATCATATCCCTCACAGAAGACCCCCACACCGCCAAAGCCAACCTCCACAGAGGAATGAAGGCCGCAGCCGACTGGATGAAGGACAGCAGACTGAAGCTGAACTCAGACAAGACAGAGGTCCTCATCCTCGGACCCACCCCATCGGCCTGGGATGACTCTTGGTGGCCCACATCGCTAGGCACAGCCCCGGAACCAACAGACCACGCACGCAACCTGAGGGTCATCCTCGACTCCACCCTCTCCATGACCAGGCAAGTCAACACTGTCTCTGTGTCCTGCTTCAACACCCTCCAAATGCTCTGCAGGATTTTCAAATGGATCCCCCTGACACAAGAAAAACCGTCACCCAGGCCCTCGTCACCGCAGACTCGACTACGGGAACGCCCTCTAGTCAGGAACATCAACCAAGCTCCTGAGACCACTACAACGAATCCAGAACTCCTCGGCACGACTGATCCTCGACGTCCCCCGACGCAGCCACATCACACCCCACCTGAGAGGCCTGCACTGGCTCCCCGTCAACGAGAGGATCACCTTCAAACTCCGCATCTACGCACACAAGGCACTACACAACACCGTACCCACCTCAACAACCAACTCAGCTTCCACACCCCCACCCGAAGTCTCCGCTCAGCCAACCTCGCCCTCGCCACAGTTCCTCGTATCCGGAAATCCACCGCCGGCGGCAGATCCTTCTCCTACCTTGCCGCCAAGACCTGGAACACACTCCCTACCAGCCTATGACAGACTCAGGAGCTGCTGGCCTTCAGAAGACTTCTCAAGACCTGGCTCTTTGATCAGTAGCCCCCCTCAGCGCCTTTAGACCCTCACGGGTATGTAGCACGCTTTAGAAATGCAATGATTGATTGATTGATTGATGCTGTTGGTTGATTAATTCCACCATTGGTGTATTGTCCAACTAAAGCACAACAGACCAATCCAGAAAGGAATTATTCCGGGTGCACTAGGAAACCAATATGGGAAATGACTCCAAGAAAGCAACAGTCTTCACCAAGCTAGACTCATGCCACTTACTGGACCACATTTGGACCCACCACTGCCTGCCTAGAAGTGCTCCAAAACCCACACTGGCAGCCGCATCAGTGTTTCGGCCCAATTCTGAACTAGAAAGCGGTAAAGATGACCCTAGGATGCTCCTATTAAAGCCTTCAAGGAACGTTGCCAATCTCATTCCATAGTGCTTCTCATTGAGCCTATATTTGGCCTGCTCTATATATTTCTGGAGATGGGGTGAACCACAACATTCAGTTGTACCATGAGGACTGAAGCTGATGTGATGTAATACCGTGGACACCCAAATCCACCCTAATGGAATCCTGAAATGCTCCCACTATAGCGTGGGCTGCCCACACAAACCTAATCCTGGAACAATCTCATACCAGAGTAAAACCAGATTTGTTGTTGGTCCAGTGGACTTCTCATATGTTAAGGGGCACCCTGTCTGGAAAGCAGCCAAAGGAAGGTCACTAGGGACTCTCCATAAGACTGGCCATCTGAAGACCCAAGGAGCAACAAATTCAACTAAATAATTCAGTACCAGCAAGGATCTTAACTCCCTATCAAATACCCATTACGGAAATGTGTCATCCTGTTTAATAATATTACTTGACAAATTAAGCTGTGAAAAATGTCAGAGCTTGCATCAAGAGTCGGTATTTGAATTGACACAATGGATGCAATGCACTTCCCTTTCAAGTGTCTTTCAAAATAGGGGTTCTGTTACTATACAACACTTTGTAATCTTGTTTGATTAGCCTGGCAAGCAATATCTGATATTTGTTCTGCTAATGGATCAATTGATATTCGACCTGCCTTTCTTGCCTCTGTTTTGTCTTATCATATTTGCCTGAACGCCTGTTTCCTTCCTCTGTTTCGTGTTGTAATATTTGCCTCTGTTGCGTGTTTGCCTCTGTTGCGCCTCTCGTATTTCCCTCTATTGTGTTACTGTGTATTTTGCCCCTGTTTTTTCGCCATTGCCTGTATTTGCGTCGTTGCATATTTACATCCCTCTTGTTATGCCCAGCCGCGTTCCAGCCCTCTCCCCGCACCCCGCCGCTGCTCCCCTGCGGCCCTGCCCCTTTCTTCTCTGTATCCCTCCCATTGGCCGCCCCGCTCCCGCCTCCCAGCTGCTCCTTCCTCCCACTTCGCCATTTATGGCGGAGTGCACGCGTACGCACAGCGGGTGCGCCGATTGTGCGCCGAAGGCACGCCAAAGGCAAGCCCCTCTGCGCCCGTCCGCGCCTGGACCGCGCCCAGCGCTAGAACCCCTGGTCCCCGCAGATGCCAGCCCACCCGCCGGACTTACGATGCCACCACCCTCAACGTTCTCAACACCGGCCGGATCCCCGGCTGCTACCGAGCCACCCCGAGACGCAGCCACGGACCCTTCATCTGCCAAGCCTGCAAGTTCACCTGCCTCCGGACCTACACCACACCTGCCAAGCCGAACACCAGCAACAACCACCTGAAGTGCATCCTGCTCAACACCCGCTCCGTCCACAGACACGCCGTGGAGCTCTGGAACCTCCTCTACACCACATCTCCAGACGTTGCCTTCCTCACAGAAACCTGGATGAGCGCCTCCTCAGCGCCCGATATTGCCATCGCCATCCCGGACGGATACAAGATCACCCGGAGGGACCGCATCAACCAGACCGGAGGAGGCATCGCCATCATACACAAGAAAACCGTCCGCATCAGGACCAACTCCGACGACACCCTCACAGCCGCCGAACACCTGCACTTCCAGATACACACCGACCCCAAGACCACACTCAGAGGCACCCTCATCTACAGACCCCAGGGACCACGCACACAATTCAGTGAAGACATCGCAGACTTCATCAGCCAGCACGCCCTCCCCTCCGCCGACTACATCCTCCTAGGAGACCTCAACTTCCACCTGGAGAACAACAACGACATCAACACCACCACCCTGCTGGACAACCTCGCCAACCTCGGACTCAAACAACTGGTGAACACCCCCACCCACTACGCCGGACACACGCTTGACCCAGTCCTCTCCTCCAGCAAGTACATCTCCTTCAGCCATGCCACCAGACTTCACTGGACAGACCACAGCTGCGTCCACTTCAGCTTCCACAGGACCACGACCCACCACTACCCGCAACAGGTCCCCCGCAGGAACTGGTACAAGGTCACCACCGACCAGCTCACCACAACCCTGAGCCAGGACCCCCCTGCCAGCTCAACGGACCCCAGCCAAGCAGCCAACAACCTCACACAGTGGATCACCATCTGCGCTGATAACCTCGCCCCACTGAAGACCCCTCCCAGCAGACCCGGCAGCAAGAAAGCCCCTTGGTTCACCGACGAACTCAAGGGCTCCAAGAAGAACTGCCGCACCCTCGAGAAAGCCTGGCACAAAGACCCGACTACAGACAACATGACCGCCCTCAAGCGCGCCACCAGCAACCACCACCAGCTGATCCACACCACCAAGAAGACAGCATTGAAGGAACGACTAGACAACAATGCCCACAACAGCAAGGAACTCTTAAGCATTGTCAAAGAGCTCTCCAACCCCAGCGCCGGAAACAACGACATCCCTCCATCAAAAGACCTCTGCAACTCACTCGCCTGGTTCTTTTTTTCACAGCAAGATCGCAGACATACACAACAGCTTCAGCACACAGCCCACGCACCCTACCACCGAGCTGACGCCCCCCCACCACCACCCTCCGCGCCTGGACCCCGGTCAGCACCGAAGACACCATCCGCACGATGAATACCATCGACTCCGCATCACCAACCGACCCATGCCCCCACCACGTCTTCAACAAGGCCGACTCCGTCATCGCACCCCAACTCCGGGACATCATCAACTGCTCCTTCAACACCGCCACCTTCTCGGAGAGCTGGAAGCATGCCGAACTCAGCGCCCTACTGAAGAAACCATCAGCGGACCCCACCGACCTCAAAAACTACCGCCCCATCTCGCTCCTCCCTTTTCCTGCCAAGGTCATCGAGAGGATCGTCAACAGACAGCTTGCCGCCTTCCTCGAGATGAATGGATCCCTCGACCACTCGCAATCCGGCTTCCGAACCAACCACAGCACCGAGACCGCCCTCATCGCAGCCACTGATGACATCCAAGCCCTGTTCGACAACGGGGAAACAGCGGCCCTCATCCTCCTGGACCTCTCCGCAGCGTTCGACACTGTCTGCCACCGCACCCTAGTACAGCGCCTCAACAACACCGGAATCCAAGAGAAGGCACTTGAGTGGATCATCTCCTTCCTCGCCGGAAGAACCCAGAGAGTACGCCTCCCCCCGTTCAGATCCAAGGCCACCGAAGTCATCTGCGGCGTACCACAAGGATCATCTCTCAGACCCACCCTCTTCAACATCTACATGAGCCCCCTCACGGCCATCGCACGCGAACACAACCTCAACATCATCTCCTACGCCGACGACACCCAGCTGATCCTCTCCCTCACCAACGACCCCGCCACCGCCAGAACCAACCTACACGAAGGGATGAAAGACGTAGCCGAGTGGATGAAGAACAGCCGCCTGAAACTGAATTCAGACAAGACGGAAGTCCTCATCCTGGGACCATCACCCTCTGCATGGGACGACTCCTGGTGGCCCCCCGCCCTGGGCAGCGCACCCAAACCAACAGACCACGCCCGCAACCTGGGCTTCATCCTGGACTCCTCCCTCTCAATGACCAGGCAAGTCAACGCCGTCTCATCATCTTGCTTCAACATCCTATGCATGCTCCGAAAGGTCTTCTGATGGATTCCCACCGAAACCAGGAAGACGGTCACTCAGGCACTCGTCACCAGCCGACTGAACTACGTCACAGCCAAACTGCAGAAAAGACTACAACGCATCCAGAACGCCTCCGCACGACTCATCCTGGACTTCCCCGAGACAGCCACATCTCCCGACACCTGAGAGACCTGCACTGGCTCCCCGTCAGCAAAAGAATCACGTTCCGACTCCTCACCCACACACACAAAGCCCTCCACGACCTGGGACCAAGGTACCTCAACAACCGCCTGACCTTCTACACTCCCACCCACCAGCTAAGATCAACCAGCCACGCCCTCGCCACCGTTCCACGCATCCGAAGAGCCACCACGGGAGGAAGATCCTTCTCCTACCTGGCTGCCAAAACCTGGAACTCCCTCCCCATCCGCCTCCGTCTGACCCAAGACCACCTCTCCTTCAGGAAGCAACTCAAGACCTGGCTGTTCGAGCAGTAGCGGATCCCCCCCCCCCCCCAGCGCCTTGAGACCCTCCGGGTGAGTAGCGCACTATACAAATGTTATGATTGATTGATTGATTGACTCAAAGCTAGACGTATATTTGTATTTTATTTAATTTTAGAGTCTTCTACAACACCAAATAAGGCCCAGGGCATCTTTGCACAGTTCAGTGAAATAAATAAAGAAACAGACTAACAGCTTATCTGAAGAAACAAGATTAATCAGCCCCATCCTACAATCACGCTAAAATGATTTCCAGTAAAAGTTAAAAATAAACTCATAGCCCTATGACGGCCCGGACTGGCCATAGCGGGCACCGGGCAATCCCCCGGTGCGCCGCAAGGGTGGGGGCCGGTTTTGACCCCTGAGGGCGATTTTTTTACAGGGCCGTTTTTGCAACATAGCTGCAAAATCGGCCCTGCAACAAAATCGGCCGAAAACCGGCCCTAATAAAGCGCTCTGCACCTCCAACCCCCCCCCCCCCCCCCCCCCCCCGTGGGCAGGGGGGCCGGCCGAGCACTTTGCCAGGGCCGGTTTGGGTTCCCAGTCAGGCCTGTCTTTCAGGTTACACTTTATCTCATCTATTGTTAGGCTTCGACCTCAGTGGCGGCTGGTGACATTTGAAAGTGGTGGGGCGTAAAAATTGGGGGATGAGTGTTGCATTGTGAGGGAGCCAGACTGACTTAAGGCGGGTTTGCAGTGGGGTTGAAGAACTTCCCTGTGAGAAAATGTTGAAAAAAGGAGTGGTAAATGGAGTATTTTAAAGCAAATTTGAGCAAGCAAGAAAATCTATTGTGAACATGAAGTCTTGAAATATTAAAATAAGAAAAGAATTGCAAAGAACAAAATGGCATAAAAGTCTACAGAGTCGACTTTATCACCTTTAAACCTGCAGGCACGTAACCTCGCCTTCAATGCGAAAACCAGTGTCTGCATATGTTTTTTTTTAAACTGCATTATACACTTTCAGCACTGTAGCCAGCTCCTCCGATAATCTTATTTTAAGAAAAAATGATCTAACTGTCAGGCGAATTCAAGTGATAATATTTTGGGGAAAATCCAGTAAATCAACCAAAGAAAGAGAAATGAATGTATTGCACAAAGGTTCCGTAGTTATTAATATGGTATGCAGTCAAGCCACTCCATTAAGATAAAAAAGATTACCATTACTTATACATTGTTCAAACTAGGTTCATAAAAGACAATAAAAAGAAGCACATCTCATTTACTAACGCGCACACTTATTTACCTAAATAAATCATCATGATGGTTTCTCATTGTGGGCAATGAAATGCCGGTTCTAAAATTCTATAATTACCGGCGAGCAGCAGTCATGAATCATTTGGGGAGATAAGTGTGCGTCTGATACAAGTGGAAGCTGCAAACGTACACAGAGAGCAACAGAGGTGTGCCCACTCTAGTGCTACCGAGATCCGACCTCGAGATAAACAAAACCGACTCCATCCAAAAGAGAAAACAACATTTAACTGGCACATTGTAATATCACACGTCTTCCTGGTTTTCAGACTAAGCACGCAGGCTGGATTTATTTTTTAATCTATGTACAAGTGACAAATTAACAGTCACGGCCAGCATGACGGGTAGGGTGGAAATGGGGTCATCGTGGGACCATGGGGGGGAGGCGGGAGGGGTTTAATTAAAGAAAATAAAACTTGCCGTCTCGGCCTGCATTACGGGGCAAAGAAATACGCTCAGATATTCGAGGACGGATTATTTATTTTTCAAGTTTGAATATCTGAGGAGAGAGAGTATGTTCGTATACATTTCTGGTAGTACCAGCAGTGGGGATACTAAAGTTACAGACTGCAGGCCAGGTGCTTGGTGGAATTTGTGTAGGCTTGCTTAATGCTACCTTTCCTTTCAGTCACTGTAAAAACGTGAACTTCACTTACTAGTATGAAACCTCTCTCGGAGTGTACTCGATAGATGACGTCTTCCCACCGACGCAGATTACAGCAAGCACCAGGCGGTCCATCCGTAGTAGGCACAAGACAGTCACGACGACGCACGAGTCACATGGTCCACTCTCCTTACCTTCGTGCTAATTATACTTTCACTATCACTAGTTGTTGTGTGGGAGCACTTGTGCGCCACGCGCGGTGACATCACTGCAGTTTACTGAGTTTAGGGAAATGGCCAATCACAAACGACATGGCTGATTATAGCCATATGTGATTGGCCATACTGTGCTGCCCTCAGCCAACACCCACGCGCGGTCCCATCCTGCTGCAGCAGCCAATCCTGGCGTAGCGCTATCAGCACCACTGCGCCAGGATTGGCCTACGAGCAAGAGACTATCTGCCCTAAATGAGCCCGGGGCCCCGGGTCCTGCTATGTGTGTGTGTGCTAGAGAGAGGGGAGGGGGAGGGACGGGCTACACTGTGCGCATGCGCGGGAAAGTCAAAATATTGAAGACTCCGGGTTTTAGCTTGCGCAGTCACTGCCTGCTGCTTGTCTGTGCGCTGCCTGCCTGCCACTCTTTCTGCTGCAGCCCCGCCCCCCACGGCCCACTACCTTATGGATGCCCGATTCAGTCATCAGTCGGGCTGGTACCGGAACGGTCGCGCGCAGTGCTCGGGTGCCTGACAGTTGCGCATTTATTTTAAAATAAGTTAAGATTGATTGGCAGTGCAGGTGCGGTCGTCCATGGCATGGGATAGTGGGGCAACGCCCCAACGCCCCCAATGGACGCACCGCCACTGTTCGACCTCCTAATATAGGTTCTTTTTATGGGATCGATTACAGTGCCCCATTAAACTGTGATCCCTGCCACAACCACCTGTTTCCACAGGGATCACAGTTGTAAGTGGTGTGATATTTATCACGCCTGCTCCATTGCCAGGTGCCATAAAGTTTACACCCTTTGCTATATTTTGGCAGGTAAATGAATTCAGAATGGAAAAAAGTATGATATTTACTGGGACATGTGAATGTTAGTGTTGTAAGCACCACAATCTCCATGTTCTTCCGCAAAAAGTTGGAAGAGGCCAGCATTGCACGTATTGTACTGTATAAACTCTCAACACCTCGGTGCCAGGTTTTTAAGGTAAGATAATTATTGAATACTATATGGACAACGTGTAATCAGCGTCTTAGTATCCATGGGCCCCAGTGGGGCCGTGTCCTACATCAGACATATCGGACATAAAATAAGTCTGTTGTTAACCTGGCTACAGATGACAACGTCAATGTTCTTACATCTCTACCTTGAGGGGACAAATTGTAATTCCGAAGTGCCTACAATTTAAGATAAACCATCTACATCTGGCAACAACCGTTCTACTGTTGGAAACAAATCCAGTGAAAGCTGAGGCAATAGTGGGGAATTAAGTAACTCGAACTGTTAATGTACTATGTAATATTTAAAAGACTTTTCATTGTGTCGTGCTTCCACAGAAATCACGTGAGAGTTAAAATGGCGGCTCTCTATATAAAAATAGTCCTATTAATCTCGAGTCCATTACAACAGTAATGATAATGGTTAGAATAAAAACGTGAATTAAAGGGTCCTATATCGCATTAGAATTCTGGGCAAATTAGGCTAAAAATTTGGCACATACAATGGCAATGAATATTTATTTTTTGGTCATTCGTGTGGACGTCTGGTCATTTGGACGTTTTTATATTATGCGATAAAAAGTTTAACATCATTAGTAAAACCAGTTAAGAACTGACTACAGCAACCAGTGATTGAAAGGTGACTCATTAGCATTTCCAAAGAAAGGGGCTTCCACTGTGTGGCACCTCTTGTGACACTTTTTTTTGTAACTTTTGATCCATTTCAGCTAGAAACGTATTTGTGTTTACATCTGAAAATTATGCGGCACATGGTGGTTCATGTGACAAGAGTGGCAGGTCGATAATCACGCCAAAAGTGCATCAGCTTTAGAATTGCATAATTCCAGTGGCCCTGGTTGTAGCCACCTCCGAGCAGGGGCAATTCTATCAGGCAGACAGAATTTACATTCTTGTTCTCTTTTGAGGATACCATTAGAGGTTATCAAAGGTTAATCGCTACTTGATTTTTATTATAAGTGGAAACCCACTTAGAAGTCTGACTCTACTTTCTATTTCAAGAATGGCAAATTGAAAAGGTGTGGCCTCTGTGATTATTTCAGATGATGATGCAAAGGCCTCCAGTTCCAGGTCTGTGGAGGTTAGAGCCAAGAGTGAGCTCAGCCAGCAACCCTGTTGTGTTGGTGTAATGTATGTAATTACACACGATTCTATTAAACTCCTCCCATCCCGTGTAATAATAGCACGTGACGTATCAAGCAGCGAAGAGTTTCAGTGCTTGCGTCAAGGGTTTTTTACATTGGCACAATGTGTACAATGTAACATCCCTTCCGGTCTGTCTTTCAAAATAGGATGCGCATTGGTAACGAAACTAGAAGCTTCTCTGAAGAAACAAGATGAATCAGCCTCACCGCACAAAGGTTCGATTGATTTCCAGGACAAGTAAGAAAGAGACTCAAAACCATATACATGTCGTACAGGAAGGTGGCTAAAATTACATAAATTATTTAGCAAAAATTATGCAAATTTGCAGTTTGCCGGTATTTCATCTTATGTTTAACGCAAGTGTATAACATGCCTACAAAATTCACAGGCAGCAGGAGAGCGGTTCTAGCAGGAAATGTCGCTCAGCTCCACTTTACTATTACACCAAGACATGTTTCTGCTCAATCAACTTTCCATTGGGAAAAACCCAGAAACATTGGAATAGTGCGAAAATAATTTAAACTTTCGCATCTCACAATATTCACGAATTTCTAAAGATTGTGTGGGCGTAATTCAAATTTCAGAAGATCTAATGAATCAAGAATTTACTTAGCACATCCTGTATTTGCCTCTGCAGCAAGATCACCCCCAGCCTTCCCGTTTACCTTCTTTTATTTATTTTGTGCCTATTTACCAGGCTTCTAAGCACATAAATAGGGAAGACTCATGTTTCATTTTGAAAGTCTTTAGAGTGTGCAGCTGTCTGCTCTTCTTATCAGACCCACCTTTATAATTTTCTCCACCAGAAGACCATGAAAACCAGGGCTTGAGTCGGGGTACCACGCGGGTGGACGGCGTCCCCCCACTTATTTTACCAGGAGCTCGATAACTGGAACAAATGGAGCCACACATTCACTCTTTGGCCTCTCTGGGGCGAGATCAGAGCCCATTCAGAACGCTGCTCACGCGCTGGCTTCTCTGATGCAATCGTATCTAAGGGGTGAGCGAGGGCAGGCAATGAGTCTGATGGTGCAAGCCACCTTTCGTGACGTCACTTCCTGTCGTGACGTCAGCGTCCCCCACTTCTTTTTTTAGGACTTGTGCACTGATGAAAACCTTCCCCTTCCTTAGGACTGATTGCCCCTTATTGTCTGACGGTGAAAAGAAGAACTTAAACACTTCATATTGCCCATGACTGAACAAAAAGTGAAGAGAAGTGTTTCAAAAATGTCTTCCTGAGGACTAGTGACACTGACTGAATGCGCGTGAAGGAAAGAGCCTTAAAACCTTTACCAGACCTGAGTTCTCGGTGACTGAAAGATAGAAAAGTGTAGATCCTCACATTTTAGCCCAGTCTCAGGGATACATTCTGATGATTGTATGACCGACTAAGGTAGAATGTCAGCACTTTCCGAGGAGTGAGTTCTGGCGTTTGACAGAGAATAGAGGGAGGAGCAAGAGAATATTTTTCTACCTTTGCCAGGAGTGAGTGCCAAGGACTGAAAGAGAAAGAATTGAAGACTATCAAAACCTTTCACTGACCTAGAAATGAGTGCCGATTACTGATAGAGGGAGAATTGAAAACTCTCAGAAGCTTTCCTTCATTGATGAACTAATCAAACAGAAGTGTAGGGCTTGAAAACCACCTGTTTTTGAGGACTGAGTTTCAATGACTGAAAGAAGGAGAAAGGCAGATCGTCTACACCTTCCTTCTCTCCACGACTGAGTACCGGTGACCGAAACAGGGAGAAGTCAAGACCCTCAGACTTCTGCCTTGTCTCAGGACTGAATTGTGGTGATTGAAAGAAAGAAAGACTAAAGGCTCTCAACGCCTTCCCTAAGACTGAGTGGCAGAAACTGTATGGGGGAGAAGTGAAGATCCATACTCATAGACCTTACCCGGGACTGAGTGCCGTTCTGTGAATGAGAATGAAAGCGTGTGGGACACTCTCTCCACTTCAGTGATCATGATCACGAAAGAGAAATCAATGGCGTCTCTGGAAGTCAATTTTAAAGGGGCACAAATCTGGTCAAATGTTATTTATAAAAAAAACACACACATAGATGCATAGACAGATTTGCTTAAAATCTTTAAAGCCGACCTAGTGTGTATTTATTAAATTATGACTATTTATAGCGCCTACATCTCACCTGGGAGGGCACCTAGCCCCTTTCTGTATTTTATATGCGTAAATAGATTGATTCACACATACATACAAGTCACATTTTAAGCACACAACCTACTTTGGAGTGAAAGGTATTTGCCCAGATTAATGTTTGTGGCAAGCTGCAGTCCCCTGGCACATTCTGAGGTGGCGGGGCCAGGGCAGCGGGACTGCACTGAGCAGACAAAAGAGCTGGAGCTGCCCCCCTCTTGTCACGCCAGTGGATCACGTGCCGTGAACAAGGAATTAGTTTGTCAGCCTTGCTAGCACACACCTCCAACCGCTGCACGTGCCTTCTGCGGGTACAGTGTATCCTTCCGCTACGGCTCTGATGCAAGACAATTAACCATTCTGTTGAAATTAAAAAAAGAAAAGCCAGCCAGGAGCTATGCGGCGCCAGAGGGTGGAAGCTCGGTAGCTGTCTAACACACGAGCGAAGAAAAAGTGCGTTGAGATGATTTAAGTTAGCACTTCAAGCAAAATAGAAACACGAATACAAATATTTAAAGTGTAAAATGTTGGTGTTTAGTTTCATTATAAGAACTCAGACGCAACACAGTAACTGCTCTTATGTCCAACAAAAGAACTGCCTAAGTCCGGTTACTTTAAAGACATTGGGGCTTATTTACAAGCCCCTTGCGCTACTTTTGCGTCACTTTTCCCATGTTAAAAGTGACGCAGAGTGGCGCAAGGGGCTTGTAAATTTGCCCCATAGAGACTCTGTGCGTGATGCCTCATCCAGAAGACAACACCTAGTTGCAGTGTGTGTTTACAGCACTCCCCCTTCAGCCGTTCAGCCATGCGCAGAGAGCAAACAAAAAGGGCACTTTTCACCTACAGCAACTCACACCCGCCATTGTTTATTCCTGTAACAGGCAAATGAGCTGGCAAGAAAAGGAGAAGGCAACCCTGAGGAAATGGAATGAGTCATGCTGGTGAGTCGTGGTTGTACGTAATGCCCTTCAAGCAAAGGGATTATTAGAAATCCGAACTCAACATACACTCCTTTAGCAAGACTTTCTCCGCCCTTTGAAAAAACGTACGCGTCCAAGCCATGTGATATGGCTCGGTGAGGTGAACATAACTGAGGTAAGGCAGAAGAAATGTACCAGTGGTGGAGCAGCATAATTTAGTGCCAACACTTTATATAAAATTTATATACTCCACATGTACTTAAATCTATTTTTCTGCATGCATTTTGTAAATCAATTGTGGTAAGTGGCTATATATTCCCATTAATGAGCGCTACCAGTATATTTAGTTGAATTATAATAAATGTGTTCACCATGAAAGAATTGTATCTTTTTCCCAATTGTATTTGATATAATCATTTATGATAACTGTATTAATTTTGAATCTATTTGAATCTAACGTTGGCCTGACCTGTAACTAGGCCTTACTGCACACGTTATGTTTATAAACAGTTTGAAACTGCCTTGGTTTCTCCCCTCTGTAGGTGCCTTTTCAATGTCCTCGTTAAGTTAGAATAGACATATTGTTCAGGTTGTTAGTGTAGGGGGAATTGATCTTTTTGATTTAATTTTGGCCTCAGAGATGGAGACTGAGACGGTTAAAGACACCATCCTGCAACAGGCAGATCGGACTGATGTCACATCCAAGGTCAACCAGATTATTATTTCTTTGCTACGAGCTGGGAAACTAGGGAGTCTACCTGCTCCCCAAGAACACTGTCTTATGATTGGTTTGTGCGGTGGAAGATGATAAGGAGAAGCCTTCAAGAATCTTCCTTCAGGCTTTAAGTGTGTTCTCTTTAGAATAGCAGATTAAACCCTTTATTGACTTTGGGCGCCTTCTTCAGGACCCTGCTGATTTCCCCTGCCCAAAGCCTTAAGCTTCATGCATTCAGACTCTTGCCATTGAACCTCAAATCTGGTCAGGGCCGGACTGGCTACCGGGCGCTTGTGTGTGCTGCCGAGCTGGGGGCTGATTTCGTTAATAGGGACCTGCGTGTGCTGAACAAAATTAGTTTTGCTTTTTTTATTTCAAAACGCACGCAGGCCCTCATCAACGAAATTACCCCCCACTGCAGAGAAATCAGCCCCCGGCTCAGCAGCACACACAACCGCCCGGTAGCCAGTCCGGCCCTGAATCTGGTTCATATGATGCTGACCCCTTCCACATAGAAATCCCCCTTGACACTTTCAATACTTCATTTAGATCAAGGAAGTCACTTATGGAACCTGCTTCGGTCATCTTTTGCTTGCTGTACACACTACTAACTTCCTTTTTCTATCTTATAAAAACTCATACTACATGCCCATTTAAATATGTTCTCTCTTATGATATGTTTTCCTCAATTCTGTTGATTTATTTAATCTGCAAACTGAATTAAATTGTTAATAAAACCCTCAAGATTTTGACATCATTCTCTCAATTGTTTCTGTGGAGCCACATTGGTTTAATCGTAAGTGCAATGTACTATTGATGTTAGCTTCTTTCTCACACCCTACGTCGACAATCAAAGGTCCATAGGACCAGTGGGGATTCTGTTTGATGCCTTCACCAAGAGATTTAGATTTTTTTTTAAAACGCCCTTTCAGTGGTCATGGTTATGTTGAACTAAAGCAAAATCTTTGCAGGTGTTAATGCAGTCACTGCAGATTTTTATGATTCTCTTCTGATAGGTATGTTGAATTAATGCTGTCAATGTAGATATCTAGTTAGGTTTTTATCGAGCCATCTCTGAGCAGTCCCCCGTCATCCAACCACAACAACAAGCAATACGGAGCCAAGATAGAGGCCTATGGCACCATCATTCGAATCAATCACTGTTGTGGCAAATATGACTAAATAATCACTGCTGGCTGGTGGTCTAGAGGTGTGCTCCGGGGATTCGAAAGCTTTGCTCCAAGCGCTCTGGGTAGCATCCCAACTCATTGTTCTTTTGCTCACCATTCCACTTCAATTTAAATCCAGCTACATGCAAATCGGTCATGACCCTGCTCCTCATTGGAACATTCCAGTCCGAAGTGCCGGGCCAGGTCCTCACCAAACCGGAAAACAGCAACCTAGGACCGGTTTCATTTTGATAAGGGCTCATCAGCCAGGTAGTAGCCTTGTTCCAGTGGCACAGTGAGCATGGGACCCATGCCTCGGTAAACCCTTGCCTCTTAGTGCGGTACAGGAAACACACAAAAGGTATGGTCATCTGTGAACGTGTGCATTTAACATTGCATATAATGGGGGTTTAACATTCATAATTATCAGCCACTAAAACAGCATAATAAGGAAGTGAGAAATAGTCCCTGTTGGAATCCCAATCAGTAGCGGCTCTTACAGGAAAGCGCGGTGGGGCGAAACTTGAAATAAATAATACATTTTCCCTCGTTGCCATCTGTCGCGTCCGCCCCACCGCTCTTACCTTAACAAGCCACTCCTGATCCCAATTCATCTCTTAGCTCGCACAGCCTAGGTGGCCAGATGTGCATTGGGAATTTGACTATCACTGGATACAGCACATTGAGATTCAAAGTGCTCAGACCTGGAAAAACGTGAGGAAACCTTATGGCTTCTCCTGTGGTGAAGACACCCCAACACTTACAATATTTGTGAGAAAATAAACGGTGCTTTTAGAGAAAATAATCCTTCGAAACATGAACAAAAGAGTTAATTATTATGCTCATCATTGGCTGGACCAAAGTCTGCGTGGATTTATTTGATCATTCTTCTAGCTACCATGGCAACAAATCTTCAGTAACATTTGGCTGTCTAGAACAGGTGTGTATGCCATAGCTCATGCATCTGATATCTCATTCATCAAAGATGATTGCACCCCTGTCTCCTCACGCTGCCTAAGCCTTTAAAATGTGCTCGCGACGTATACGCGCTGTGCCTTTTAACCGCAGTGCCACTCGTTTGAGTTGAACAACCCCCCCCCCCAAAATGTTGAAAGTACATTGCGGGTCCGATCCCCTCCGCTTAGCTTTTGGAGTTGTTTCTAAACCACAGCTTGCTTCTTTTAAACATGTAGCTGACTTAAATCACTAATCCACAATTGCCACTTCATTTTCTTAAAACTCCAATCTGATGTTGAGGTGCTTCATCTGTTGTACTCCAAGACACATCCCTCGCTCGTCGCCAGTAAAAGATCCTCAATTATATGAGACAGACACGTAGTAGGGTATCGGCGGAGGTTCATTATTAACACCTTATCCATCAGCAGCAGGTCAGCAACTGACAGATGAGAGACAGTACCTTATACATTTCACGTTCGATGTTCCATAGAACGTACATCACAGAGCTGTCATGAAGGAAGACACCACACCAATGCCTTACATTTAAGGGAAACAAGGAGAAAGCAAATCTTTTGATGATCATCAGTTGCATCCTATACCGGCCAAAGGTCAGCTGGTGACAGAGCTCAGGCTGGGTACTCTTCATCTTTCTATCAGCTGTGGCACTTTCATATATTTCATAGCCTGATGTGGTCTAATGTGTTCCCAAGGGACCCACTAATCCCGGATTAGAGACTCTTCCAACAAGCATTGGCAGAGCCACAATGCCTGGTCTTGACATGCTAGTGCAATGGTTTTTTTGATTTTCTTTTAATGCGGGCTGATGTCACAAAAATTAAAAGAATTAAACATACTGCCATATGCGTCAAATAAAAATTACAAGTGTAGAAAACCTTCACTGATGTGGCCGTTTCATTAAAATTGCAAGCATCTACAATGTTACAATGCCACTTACATACTTGATAACAACTTAATAAAGATGTAAAATAAATCATCCCAAGCGCAGTGAGAATAAATATGTATGTTCTTATATAGCGCTCGACTTACCCTAGGGCATCTCCGCACTTGCCTTGGGAACCCGTCCTGGCTTTTCCCTGTGAGATAACCCATACTGTGCATCTCCAAGGTGAAAGCCAGGCATCCCGCCACGGGGGGGGGCGTTGTGGAGATTAAGCAAGCTAATGCCCAGAGTTGCAGAGTGTGAACCCGTGATTAGAGTGGGCACTGAAGCGAGAATTATCAAGTCAGTGGACAATTGGGCTCAAGACCCTGCCGCGTTGGGAATTGAGCCCTGGTCCCAAGCCTGACCTCTGCTTCAGGGTATGCCTCCTCTAACCAGTGAGCCACACTTCTCCACCAGTGAACCACACTTCTCAGTGTTTTAAAGATAAAAACAAATAAAGAAAGCTACATGTGAACCAGCTTTATCACTGAAGAGAAAGGAACTATTTTTAGGAGGATGTGAACAACGTGCAAAGGTTATGTGCAGTCACTTAAAGTGAAAGGAGCCAATGGCTAAAGTGGGCTGACCCATTGCCCCATGCTGTATGTTGTGATGGGCGAAAGTCAGATGTGAATTACGGTTTGAAAGACCGATAGATGAGTTACACTGAGCAAAAGTCCCTCTATCTATGTACATTATGTATGATTTATT
Organism: Lissotriton vulgaris; assembly: GCF_964263255.1. Taxonomy (NCBI): domain Eukaryota; kingdom Metazoa; phylum Chordata; class Amphibia; order Caudata; family Salamandridae; genus Lissotriton; species Lissotriton vulgaris. The sequence goes on from NC_141685.1 coordinate 1,242,594,200, forward strand.
TCAAGAAACAATAGCATGGGGAGAGAGCTAAAGCTGTGTCAAACACCAGACCTAAAAAAGCAAGGCTTCAAGGTTTGGTTTAGTTGTTTTGTTTCGTAAAATATGTACAGCCATTGCCTTGAAATTATGTATGAGTGTTTGCATGCACCAATTCATGCTACAACATACCAGCAATATTACTGTTGACCTAGCAGACTGATGATTACACCTATTGAACCGTATTGCATAAAACATACAGATGAAGAAAAGAAAACGGATGACACTGGAAAGAAAAGAGTACAACAGTGCAATTGCTGCAGGAGGAGTATTATCCTACTCATATTACATGGCACTGTCTATACACCAGGTATTCCATCTCAGGTCTTCAACGATGTATTGCTCTCCATGGCTAGAAGCAGCATATAGAATACATAGGGCATGGTAAGCACACCCCATGCAAAAAGTAATAAGCACAATAAAAGCAGTAAGTTTGGGAATTTTACTAAATATGCACTATTCAGTTTTAGACCCGAATTAATCCAAAGACATTCAGCCTTTTCCACTGCCAAGGTGATTGTGATACTTACTCTTACACAAAGGGATTTGAGTTTTAGATGCAGTTAGTTGCAGTTGTCAATGCACTAATGCCGTTCTGATGCAATTTCACTTGAGAGAGGGTCTGCTCACCACCTTGGTAGCTGCGCACGAGCCGTCAGGCTTATCTCAGAAGCAAAGGGTAAAGCATTTGTACACACACACACACACACAGTAACACAGTGAACACACACAAAAGGAGTCCACACCAGTTCAGAATAAATTGTCAATATTTATTTGAATAAAACAAGACCAAAACAACAAAAATCCAACATACACAAGTAAAGATATCACTTTTCAAAGTTTAAATGAGTTCAGTCCATAGAAATCTATAAATGCTTGGGGCATATTCTCAAGAATTTATCTCTGAGTTAGCAGCACTTTATCGCAGCCAAAGCTGCATTAAATGTATCGCCCCATTCACAAGCTGGTGCTAACAGCCGATATCACCAGTTTACCTGCGATAGCAACCGCCAAAAACATCGCCATAGATGACCCTGACAACTATCGCTAATGAGATGCAGAGTAGGCGTGCCCTTGCAAAAAGCCATAACAACACCACTCCACAACATTCTCAACGACCAGCTAGATCGGTGATAAGATCACAAAACAGGCGATAATGTGCGTTAGCAGCAGGAATTTAACAACTGCTCTAACCTGGTGTAAAGTCGGACACCAACCTGCACCAGAAAAGGGAGCCCAGCCCAGAGCCACACATGAAGAACAGCAGATGCCATGGAGCTACTGATCATGCAGCCCAGAGCCACAAGAGGGCAACAACACCCACCACCCTCAGGCCCACCACCCCCGCATTGCAAGCCAATGACACGTGGCTGTGGGCCCCTGCTGACCGCTGCCTCCAGCCTACACTGAGGTCTAGTAGGTCACTCATTTGGAACCGATCCTTGATTTATTTATGGCAGAGTTTATATCATTGTACAGGCCTCATCGCAGACTGCATCCCCTTTCATCTCCGGTGCCACTAAGTCTGTGTTGCGACATTCATGGACACTCTCTGGTTGAACTTTGGTGGTATCTGAGTTTATGGACTGGAGGTTGTCTTCATCATCATGTAGGTGATACTCTCTTGGGGGTAAAAATGAGGCTGTAACATTCCACTTCTTCAATTGCCGCTTCCTGCCGGCTTCTGCACTCTGCATCAAGCCCTGGAGGACACCTTCCACTGTCTCCCGCAACCCTCCACTACATTCACCTTCGACATCGACGAGGACCCGCTCAGCTCACGTGGCCCTACCTCAGTGCACTGCAAGTCACCGCCCTGTGGCAGTGTGCCTGTGCCGGCTGGAGTGCATCCGGGGCCACTAACTCTGTGCAGCTCAAGTCATGGACTCTGTCGGATTGAATATTGGATGGCCTCAGGGTCGATGGACTTGGGCTCATCACCGCCATGTGTCAGTGGCCCTGCACTGTCCGCTGCCTCCAGCCTCAACTGCGGTCCACCTGGGCTCACACATCAAATCGAGTCCTGACCTTCCTGGACGTAGCATCACCACAGGATGCTCACGCAGTTACCGCCAGGTCCACCTCCAAACAACAACTGCAAGAGTTGGAAGAGTCTTACTGCCAGACTATCAAGTTGCTCACACCTGTTGTGGGTGCCATCATCAGCTTGATACCCTGCTCTGCTCCTGGGTGCCACTAACTCAGTGCACCACAACTCATGGGCCATTTCTGTTTGAGTCCTGTGCTGTGGACAGCTCATGCAGCAGTCACCTCGGGCAGTGTGGAAGACCTGGGATGATGATGAGGAAGATGATGCAGGTGTAACACACACCACTGCAGCTGCAGCAGGAATATCCCAAAAGGACACTATGCTAGACAATTTGTTCACATGAGCATGCTCAGCTCTAGTGCCCCAACCTCAGTGCACTGCAACTCACGGACCCTCCTGATTGCATATTGGGTGACCTCTGTACTTGCTCCGGCTACCACATGATGCTTCGCAGTATTTCTACTTTAATTGTGATCACTGTTCAAGTTGTTGCCAGCTTCAACCACTCCATGAGGGCTGGCTTACACTCACCCCACACACATCCAGCACAGGCGTCAATGTACATGTGACCCTGACATTAAAAGTACCAGGCGCACGTAACCGTAGCCAGTTCCACAAACTATCTGAGTGTGTCTGTGCGGTCATAATGTATGCATGTGGGCCCAGGGCCCTACAATATTACATTGTGCTGTGTACAGCGGACACAAATATGTCACCGCAGGCAGCACGTAGGACCTTGGACATGTAGCTTTGTCATCCCCCACTTAATACGTAAGAGGAGTGGACTGGGCCTGCGTACGCAAGTCCAGCGTGGGGGTGTGAATGATTATCCCGGGGCTCTGAGACTGATTCAGTACTGGAAATGTGCAAATGCATGTGTCTCGGTCACAGTGTGGGTCTCCGTTGGGGAGTGTAAGTGGTCCCTAATGGGACTTAGACACCCACGTATGTGATCTAGTTTGGGTTCCATTAGGTCGAACCCCACCCGCAACTGTTCGGCCACCTCCTTCTGGCAGTCTGACACCTGGCCTTGGAATGCAATGTGTGCTTCAGTGGGGTGCTGGGAGCCAGCCATGGTGATGGGTGCTTCCAGCTGTGTGGTCTGTGCAGGGGGTGGGGTCTTCTCAATGCAGCTGCGATGCCCTGCTCCTGGAGGTGGATTGCCTAAGATGTTCATGAACTGTTGTAGGGCGTCGGTGTCGAAGGTGTGGAGGTCCTCTTCAGCATCACTGATGAGTTGCTTGGTCTGCTCTGCTGAAGGTGTTGTTTGTCCCTCTGCAATGTGGAGGGGGGATGCATTTTGACATTGTATTGACATGTATGTTGACGCATTGTTCACATTTACAAACAGACTGTATGACAATGTACATTGTGACTGGGAGGAGCGAACTATTTGATGCGGGACAGTGGACATTTGGATTACATCATGGATCTGAGGTTGTACAAGTATATTTTTATCTCACAGTTTCCTGCTATATCAAGTGTGATTGACCAGTTTCTACGCACAAGCGGACCTATTTGTGTTCTGCATTGTAAGTGTTGCACTTTGTACCACATTGTCGTCAATGTGGATGTTCTGTTATTGCTATATGTGTGTGCTGTAGTGTGCCATGGGGAACAGGGACATTATCCTAGGTCATTGTGGGTGGCAGTGTGCTACACATGATTGTGCATGTGTGCCATTGTGCCCATCTCCATCGTCCCTCCAGTCCCTGGTCGTTACTCACCCTGCTGATGTTGTGTCAGGTGATATAGAGCTGTGCCCGGACTCCCAACACCTTGCACCATCTCCTCACTGATGACTGTGGCCATCATTTCCTGCAGCTCCTCCTGTAGCACAGGACTCCCACCTCCAGTCACCGTGGCTGCCTTCCTGTTGGCAGCGGGTTTCTGCTTGGTTTGGCTTTTCACATCATGCCAGCACCTCTTGACCTCCTCCATTGACCTCCTCGACACTCCGACTGCATTCACGTTGTTAATGATGGACTGGCATGTTTCCGTTTGTGTTGACAATGACACTGTGGAGGTGACGAACATTTGTTGTTCATGTTCTATCTCCTCCGTGACGACTATATGGTTTTCCTGCAGAATGAACCCCGTCTTCCTCTTCTCCTTGGCCTTCCTCAACCCTGGGGTTCCTTGCTGGTGGTCTGGGGGCTTGTGGGGTTTGTGTTGGCCTCTGCACTCGGTCGTGGTGCATCCATGGTGCTACGCAGTTTCTGTTTTTCTTCCTTTGTTTATTCTGCTTTTATGGTGCATTTTCCCACATGACGCGTGGGAATTGCAAGCCTGTCGCTGGTTATCACTGATTTTTGTATTCGCGATTGGCGTCATAGCTACTATTTTTGCGTTCGTGTTTTGCATTTTTTCGGCGTTGTGTTAATTTTTACGCTGTCATTTGACACACTATTGTGAGACTATCGCATGGTAACGAGGTGTTGAGAATACAACGTTAACACAGCGTTCTTTTCCCGCAGTAGACTGCGATGTGAAGAGTTGCGTTAAGCTAATTGTGCGATAATTTTCACACGTTCTTGAGAATATCCACCGTGTTTTTTAGCACATAGGCCCACATGCATCAATATCGGCTTTTGCGATTTCTAAATTGCGAAAAATAGCGATTCGCAATTTAGAAATCGCAAAAGCCTATGCATGATTATTTTTTCATTTTTTATGCAATTCGGTAAAACTCGCTATTTTTACCGAATCGCATAAACAATGCGAATTTCAAATTGCGAATTCGCAATTCCCATTCATTCCTATGGGCCAAAATGCCCATAGGAATGAATGGGAATTGAGAATTCGCAATTTGAAATCGCAATTCATCAATCCATTTCAAGGGTGGAGAGGGGGGTCTAAATGACCCTCCCCTGCACCTAAGAAATGTACTTTTCAGTAGAAGTTACATACACACATGTCCTAAGGACATGTGTGTATGTCTGTAACTTAACAGTTTAAAAAATGCATTTTTGTGCATTTTTAAACAATTTCGCAAATTACCACGAGGTTGAACTTCGTGGTAATTTGCACTTCCTATTTGAAAAATCGCACATTTTTCGGAAATGATGTATAGCATTTAAGAAATCGCAAAATTGCGATTTCTTATATGCTATCACAATTTTAGAAATCGCAAAAAAGTTGCGATTTCTAAAATAGCATGATGCATCCCAAACAGCACTTTGGAATCGCAAACGGCCCATTTTAAGGAATCGCACCGTTTGCGACTCCAAAAATGCTTGATGCATGTGGGCCAAAGTACCTTGGATGTCTCAAAATTCATAGACGAAATAGGCACAGGGAGTTGAGGCACCGGAAAAAAGCAAAGCGATGCTTTGGTTCCTTACTCCCAAGGAAGGTGAAGCATCGGTTCCTTACTGCCAGGGGAGATGATGCGTCAGGTCCTTACTGCTATGCAGGGCAGGGTATGCGTCAGTTCCTAACTGTCAGGGGAGGTGATGCATTGGTTCGTTACTGGAAGGGTAGATGATCTGTCAATCTCAGGACACGCGGCTTCGGTTTCTTACTGGTAGGCAAGGTCGATGAAGAGACAGCGTCAAGGGACAGATCGTAGAAAATCCATTTGCACTGCGCCGATTCAGCAGTGCCGAAGCAGGCTCTGCCTCAATTTCACAGCCATAAAGCAGGCGATGCATCGATTCTTCAATTGTAATGTAGGGCCTGCGTCAAAGATTGAGCAGGTACCATGCACATCAGTGACAAGGTGCTCAGGACTCGGGCTGTATTGGTTTTTCAGCCACAAAGCAGGTCGTGCGTTGATTCTTCAGCCGCATTGCAGCACTCCGTCATTTCTTCAACCACACAGCAGTGCTGTGTCAAAAAAACAGGAGTTGAGGGTCGATGCATGGAATTTATAATCAGGTTACACTTCTGAGGAACCAGGAACTGGATTTAGCACCCCTTGGCTAGTCAGGGCTCTCAGCTGAAGAGCCCAGGTACTTGTAGTTTGAAGTCTTTGATGGCCCTGAGACTTCATAACAACACAAGCCCTTGGAAAATCTTGGAAGCAGGATTCAGAAAGCAAAGTCCAGCCCTTTCACTCCCAGGACAGAAGCAGCAAGCAGCAGGCCATCACAACAAAGAAACAGGCAGAGTATCAGTCCCTCCTACAGCATCCAGCTCTTCCTCCTGACAGAGTGGAGAAGTGTGGCTCACTAGTTAGAGCAGGCAGACCCTGAAGCAGAGGTCAGACCCGAGACCAGGGTTCAATTCCCGACGCGCCAGTGTCTTGAGCTCAAGACCCTCGCTTCGTTGCCTGACCTAATCATGGGTTCACACTCTGCAACTCTGGGCATTAAACTTGCTTAATCTCCACAACGACCGCCCGCGGCGGGATGCCTGGCTTTCACCTTGGGGATGCCCTGTAGGGGCTATCTCACAGGGAAAAGCCAGGACGGGTTCCCAAGGCAAGCGCTTAGAGACACCTGGGTGATAAGCGCTATATCAATACAATGCAATGTACTTAGTCCAGAGGTGTTCTGATTTTGGGGTGCTATATGTCCAATACGTATACCCCTTTCTGACTTTGATGTAGGCAATCTTCAAAGGAAAGTCTTCCTGGCTCCAGACACACTACAGGGGAGTGGAGACAGTTTTTGTGTGAAGATAGGCACATCCCTTTTCAGGTGCCAGTGACAACTCCCCCCACCACACTAACTCAGAAAGGCCCACCAGCCTGGTGATGGCCCATCAGGATAAGCAAGGTGCACCTCAGTTCCCTTTGTGTGACTGTCTAGGGTGAATGCACAAGAGCCCAACTGTCAGCCAACCCAAACATGAAGTCTAAAGACAGACAGAGTCACAGAATGGTTAAGCAAAAAAATGCCCCTTTCTAAAAGTGGAATTTTCAAACATGCAAGTTAAAAACCAACTTCAGCAAAATATGTATTTTTAAATTATGAGTTCAGAGACCCCAAATTCGAAATCTCTATGTGCTCCCTAATGGGAAATTTCAATTAAAAGATATGTCAGGGTACTCCACATGTTACCCTATCGGAGAGATAGTCCTTGCGGAATTAGCAGTATTTCACTATTAGGAGATGTAAAACACAACAACACATGTCCTACCTTTTAAATGCACTGCACTCTGCCAATGGGGCTTCCTTGGGCCTACCTTAGGAGTGACTTACATGTAGTAAAAGGGACGGTTTGGGCCTAACAAGTGGGTGTGCTTGCCAGGTCGAAATGGCAGTTTAAAACTGCATACACAAACACTGTAATGGCAGGTCTGAGACATATTTTCAGGCCTAATCATGTGGATGGCACAATTAGTGCTGCATGGTCATTAGTTGAGTAGCATTTGATTTACAGGCCCTGGGTACACCTGGTACACTTTACTAGGGACTTACTAGTGAATCAAATATAAACCAATCACAAATGCAAATTTCCAAGGGAGCACTTGCACTTTTGCACTGGTCAGCAGTAGTAAAGTGGCCAGAGTCCTAAAGCCAGCAAAAACTAACTGCAGCACACAGTTATAAAATAGGAGGTCAGAAGCAGAAAGACAAGGGAAATCATGCCAAAGATGCCAGGTCTAACAGTCAGGTATTTCGAGTGTGCTAAATGTACACGTTATAAATTTTGGACCTCTGAATGTAGATAATGCAAACTTGACTTCAAACAAATTCAGAAAGCCTAAAGGCCCCAGTGTATAAAACTTTCACCCGTGCTCTATTCCTAAGTTGAACAATTTGTCCTAGGACTCCTTTGTTTTTGCAATAACTCAAAACACGTTTTATAAATCAGTTCGCATGCAGAAGCATATTCGGCATATAATAATCAATACATAAAGCACTTTGCGAAAAAGATAAATATTGATACCTACTGTTTCAAACAAAGCTGTCTATTTTATTCATAGTATAAAAAACACAAGATAGGATATAGTTATACAATTAGTTTGTAGGGAGGTTGCTCCAGAAAAGAGGAGGACCGTGGCTAGTGTGCTCTTGTGCGTGATAGGAATAGGAATTGGAATTAGCACACATCAATTATAAATCCCATTAAAGTTCATTAGAGCATGAAATATACGTGATGATTGGTAGAAAAAGCAGGTCCAGATTTTTCTTATAATCATAAAGGTTGTTCTTTATTGATAAATATATTTAGTTGTTAAAATCCAATGGTCACAAAATAAATTTAGCCAACGTGTTTCGTCTCATGCAAGTCTTCCTCAGGGCTCAGAGTTATATATACGTTGTTTGTTCGTATTCCATTAGCAAAAAGATCTCTGGGACATCTAAGTGCTATGAAAGTAAGTAATACTTTCATTGCACCAAGATGATTACCTTGGCACCATATTCATTTGTGTCCCAGAGTTAATTTTGCTAATGGAATACGAACAAACAATGTATATATAACTCTGAGCCCTGAAGAAATCTTCGTGGATATTTTATGCTCTAATGAACTTGAATTTTCTTCGGGAATGTGTTTGGGTTTTACCCAATAGGAAGTGGAGAGGGTTGCACTTCCTGATTTCTAGCACCATCACCATACTGTTAAGCCACTTGTAGTAACAGGCACAGGATCTCTGCCTCAACCCTCTTTGTATTCTGCTGTCTGCTTGATTATAACATTAGCACCAGTTGATTGTGGCCTGTCCATGTAAACATCATTCTATTTCTCAAAGAGAAATTGTGTGAAGTTGCAGAAAAATGTATCATCTGTTCAAGGGACGGGGTGGTGGTAACATATGATACAGGCCTTTTTTGTAGGGGGTAAAAGTCGATGTTTTGACACGTCTAAGGTGTGAGGGTACTTTAGACCCTCCGCATGCGGGTCTTCCTCCGGACAGGGAAGGGGTTGGGCAACCTAATCAGGTGCCTGACTTTGTAAGGCCCTGCTGCCAGTTCCCATGAGTGCATAATCTGCATCACACTCCCGGAGGGGGCGTGCTACAGACACAGGTGGTGGGCAGGTGAGTATAATTTATTCAGGAAATGTATTACAAGGAAATTCATTCTAGAGATTTAATTCCAATATTTGGTAAATAAATCACCCTGTTTACCCTTATCTGAATGCTAAGGAGGTCTCTGTGGACCATCCTGAATGAATTATACACACCAGCCCACCACCTTCTGTGTCTCTGGCCCACCCCCTCCGCGAGTGTGATGCGGATTATGCATTCGTGCGAGCTGGCAGCAGGGCCTTCCAATGCCAGGCACCATATTCAGGTTGCCCTACCCCTTCCCTGTCCTGAGGATGCCCCGCATGCAGATGCTCTAAAATGCCCTCACACCTTAGACGAGTGGAAACGTCGACTTTTACCCCCTAGAAAGGCCTGTACCATATGTTACCACCACCCGTCCCTTGAACAGATTATACATTTCTCTGCAATGTCGCACAATTTCTCTTTGAATAATAGAATGATGTTTACATGGACAGGCCACAACCTACTGGTGCTAATGTTTTAACCAGTTCGATATGTTAAATCATTGAAAAATGCACAAGAGCACACTTTTCACTTCCCTCCTCTTTTCTGGAGCAACATCCATGCAAACTAATTGTATAACTATGTCCTAACTTGTGTTTTTGATACAATGACTAAAATAGACAACTTTGTTTGAAACAGTCGGCATCAATATTTCTTTTTCGCAAAATGCTTTATGTTTTGATTATTATGTCAAGTATGCTTCTGCATGCGAACTGAATTATGAAACATGCTTTGACTTATTGCAAAAACGAAGGAGTCTATGGACCAATTGTTGTTCTATATCGTACGATACCCAGGTCCACGGACAATGGTGTGGTTACCCCATTTGCTTATAATGGCTATTCCTATGTTGGGTACAAATGGGATTTTAGTCCCAAAGGTCTAGCACCTTACCCGTAATCAGGTCAGAAGAGTTTCATACAATAACAATATATCCTGCTGTCCGGATTAAAATAATAGTTAAATGCCACAGCCACATGTTACTGGTCAGTGCCACTGCCGAGGGTTTATAACAAGAGAGAAGGCAATATACTATTATCCTCAAGTTATTGGACAGTTGCTAGGTCTGTAGAATGGAAGAAAACATTTTATTACCAGCTGACAAGGATGCAGAAAGGCTGTAATGCTATTAGGACATTTTACCCACGATGGAGAGGATTAACTAAATTAAACAGGGACAAAGTGAAACATTGGAATGTTGCCGGCTGATATTGGTCTTGGCAGTCCCTCTGCTCCTCCATTGTCTTCAATGCAGCTCCCAACATCCCAGTGTTCGGAATCAATATAAGCTTACAGAATTTCTTTTAATAACATATTTCTCTGACTTACATTATCTTATGTCATGACAAATCATGTTATGTTATCTCATACCATTATATCCCCTGAATGTAAATTATAGGCCCAAACTGCAGGCAAAGGCCTATAATGACGGAGAGGGTTTTTAACAAGTATAGCTTGACACCAAAGGGCAATAATGCTTTTGAAGCATTCCAGCTACTGAGTAAAGAATGCTCTGAATTAAAAAAGAGAAACAGAAAGAAAATCTTTGGAATGTTGGGACAGAAGGCCTATACTGGACATTAAGGTTCCTGAGCATCTCCACTTTCTTCAATAGCGTTTTGAAAATTCAAATCTTCTAACTTTTATTCCACATTCTTTATGTCACATGCACTGGTACCTGCATCTTATCCCCTATCTCATTGTTGATCCCTCGAAACAGCTACAATAACTTGTTTTTGAGACTGAGTTTGAATCTCATTCCCTCCTAACATACCAGGACAGACACTGAACGCGGTTTCCATCATCCCATACCAGGTAGGTGGTGCCCGCATCCAGGAATGAATTATTTCAATCTCTAAGGGAGCACTTGAAGCCAGGTCTTAGTGTGTTTTCAGTCACATGTGCCTTGGCCGAGTTCTGAGTATCACTCATTGAGGCAGTGCAGGAAGCACCCTGGGGTTGGCGGTTGCAAGGGTTTTTATGGGGCTCTTCATGGTGGACGTAGATAAGGGTTCAGTGTTTGAGAAGATGAAAAGACATCCTGAGTCCACCAGAATAGAATGGTGGCATGGTAGGAACACATAGCGTAGACCTTTGAAACATAACCTGGACAAAGAGCACAATTCCCTTTCCATCTATGCACAACCACTAACTCCAGACACAAAAAGGTCTTTGTTGGTGATACAGAAAACAGTTTTACCATAGACTACAAACTGACACACACCAAAAGTGCCATGACCTCATCGATGGGCAAAGGCCAAAAGGGCCTCCCCCACCCACAGCCTAGCTGTACACAAGAGCCCTTTTGAGACAGAGGTAAAGACACAAGGCAGAAACTGGGCATATGGAGGCTGAGCCAGACCCAACATAACAATTGTCTCTTTCATTCAATAGTCATATGGCAGGTTTTTGTGATAAAATCAATGGCCATGTTCCACATTTTCTATAAACTGGAGCATTCAGCTAATATTTTGAGCAAAGCTGGCAACTTCCACTGACACCAAGACTACAGCCAACATTGCTCCTTAAATAGAACTGGAAACTAGGACTGTAGTACCGCAACTTAACTTTCACAACAGTTGGAGCGCAGTGTAGGAAATATGCACTAAAGGCACCTGCTAATTCAGAACCTCTGCCTACTTAAACACCCAGGGCCATATTTTCAAAGGGTTGTGTCATTTGTTTTACCATGCAGCACACATAGAAAGAGGAAAAAGCCTCGGGATTGGTTTTATACAGAACGGAGAACGGTCCCTCTTCCTGCTCAAAAACAATCATACTTGCAATGCGGGCACCCTTGCACCACTGTGCAAGAGTGCCTGTGTTGGCACTAGGCAGCACATTGTGGGCCAGTGCAGGGAAAAGTCAGGAATGCACCGCAAAATTTTAAATATGGCACATTCCCGGCCTTTTCCCTGTTACAGGGCACAGCAAAGTGACGCGCTACGTTTCACTGCATCACTATTTGATAAATAGGGCCCCCACTGACTAAGAGGTGGCCTGAAAAAGCATAAAAAGCTATAGAAAACACAGAGGGTGAGTTCTCTGGGGTCTTTACTAGTTTGAAAACAGGATTATACCACATCATAGTAGCTGAAAACATTTTACCTGCAGATCAGAAAATATCTTCAAAATACTTTAAAAGAGTGATTTGTGACCACACAGAACTCCTAAATATAGGATGGACACCCACCCCACACTTTCTCTCCGGAATCATTAAAAAAACTCAGGAAGGATGTTATTATCTATTAGGAGAGTAGACTTCATAATTCTCAGGAAAACAAATTCTTCTTTTACATAACTGGAAAATGGTTTACATGAGCTGCCACCATACATTACCATTTACATATTAAACAATGTTGAGTGCCCCTTGGATCCGTTTACTTACATATTAAAAATGTAATTCTAATTTTAATTTGTTCTAATGGGGTCTTCCCCGTGCTAATAACCACATTATTAGTGCCAAGAGAGACTTACATAATGCGCAATAAGCACATTTGTGAACAGTTCAAATGACCTTGAATTTGTGATCCGCTTCTAATCCTGGTACGAGAAAAAACATGCGCATTGAGGCCCCATTGGTACTCAATAGCACAAGGAGAATTACCTTTGTAAGACCTGATTATGATTTGGTCAGAATGGGACTGGGTATTTATTCCACCCAGCAAACACTGTTACCCTCGGGTGAAGTATTTATTGGGCCCGATAATTCCACCTGCTCAAATGCAAAGGAAAATTGACAATTACATGCAGAAGTGATGCATTCCATGCCAGATTTCGTATGTACTGGAATACACCAGGAATTCTGGAATCCTGGTCAAGTTTAAGCCACCAAAAAGACTTGGGACAAATTACAGAAGGAGGTGCAGCTTTTACCGTCATCTTATGATTCCAACCCCTTCCCAATCATCAGTTTGCTTAGGGGCTGGAATTTAGCCCCATATTGAGTATCCGTGCAATAGTGAGTCTGGAATTTCTCTCCAGATCTGAGTGTTTTGTGGGTAATGAAAGAGAGAAAGGAGAAACTCTTTACTCAGTGCGCTGATCCAGCCGCTGCACGTGCAGGTAGGATTGGTGGGGCCGGGGTGGGGGCGGGGGGGATTCGACAGATAACCATGAGGGGAAAATAAATAAATAATTCATTTTCCTTCGTTATCGTCTGTCGAAATCCCCCCTCCCCCCAACGAGCCCCACCAGCCCACATCTCTTACCTGCACGGGCAGCAGCTGCCCTGATCCTCCCACAAGCTGCCACAATACACAATGTTGAAAATGTAGGATTTTAAACCATACAAAACATATTTCTAAAATGATATCAACACCTACAGGATTAAAGACTGCATCTAAAGAGACAAGAGGTGAATAATAAAGTATTTCTTATTGAAGTAGTTCTGGAATATTGTTTGCAGCATGAAGCACGTAGTGCCCCAACTAAGTTCTGCAAGTCTACCTGTCGCTGGATTGAGGTGAGCCTAAATCTTAAGCCATGAGTCCAGTCTTTGAACGTTTCACTTGACCTTCTGTTTCTTCTTGGTAAGATTTGGCTACCTGTGTTGACCATCTACAACAGATGTTTTGTCCGACCTGCGTTCTATTTAGCAAGCATCAAGACAAGCATCACCTTGCGCTGCGTAATCTTGAATGGCCATTGGAGTGCTCTGCTGAGCATGATGACAGCTGCTAAAGCCCTTTTGCATAAGTTATGGCATAAGACACAGGTATATAACAAGGGAAAGAGTCTTTAACAACCACCATAACCTGTGGTAGAAGGACTATAATTATATTATGCGCGTGTCAAGAGAGAGAGAGAGGACTAGAAAGCAAGTCCGAGTCCCCGTAGTTTATATGTGTTATCAAAAGAGACTAGCTTAAATATGACCAATATTGTTAGGACTCTGATTAGATTTGTCATGGGCACCTCGTTGGTGAGTTCATGAAGCCCTCACCCACCAACCTGGTTGGTGGCATGCTTCATCATCGGGCCCACCCAGTGACACCTAATGTGTCCCGGGTGTGCTGCGACGCCTGGTTACAGCGGAGCTGGTATTTTACTGAGAGTGCATTGTGAGGTGTAAAGTGAAGTGTGAGTTAAAACGGCTGATGGGTGTAGGAGGTAGTAACTCGCCTCCCTTAAACATCCCCAAGCCTTATTTTAACCGCTGACGGGGGCCCAGTTATTAAAATTAAATTTACCCTTGGGTACTGGGACCCTCGCCAAGCCGTTTTAACTCACACTTCACTTTACACCTCACACTGCACTCTCAGTAAAATACCAGCTCCTCTGTAATCAGGCGTCGCAGCACACCCGGGACACATTAGGTGTCACTGGGTGGGCCCAATGATGAAGCATGCCACCAACCAGGTTGGTGGGTGAGGGCTTCATGAACTCACCAACGAGGTGCTCATGACAAATCTTATCAGAGTCCTAACAATATTGGTCATATTTAAGCTATAATGATATTAGACACTCCACCCACTGGGGGTTAAATGTAGTAAATTAAACGGGGAGAAACAGCGAGACATTTGAATGCTGGAGGTGAAGGTCGATTACCCTCTTCCATTCTATTGTCTTCAATGGAGCGCTCAACATTCCGATGTTCTAATATAGCATTATAGTCCACTGTCGAGAGCTAGTACAGTTAATAAAGGCCCTGTTCCCAAGTTAAAGGCCCGAGCCACAGGTGATAGCCTATAATGAGGAACAGGTCTTTTAACTTCTTGAATACCAAAAGGAAGAAAGAATATAATGGTAATTGAATACCAAATCAGGATAGAATGTTTGAAAATAGACAGGGAGACGCTCACAAAATATGTATGTTCCAATGCATTTTCCTCATCTTAATATGGAATCAGCAGAAAATTCCACAGTTTGGTCTAGGAATCAAATTAATTATATTGATGGATGATGATATAAGCAATATATATGAAAATTGATTGGTGTTGTGGGTTGTGTCCTCCCTCTATAGCTGTGATGCGGGTAATTGCGGACCTGTAGTGCATGGTGTGTCCATGCAATCCAGGAAGTGACTAAGGGCCAGATGTAGGACGGCAAATACCGGTCGGTAACGGCCGATTTCGGCCGTTACCGACCGGTATTTGCTGTTTGACATGTAGGTGGCCTTATAGTTTCTGAATCAGTATATTTACCTATTCGGTAAATTTACTGATTCTGTAAAATACCGAATCGGTAAATTTACCGAATCGGTAAATACAGATGTAGGTGGCACTTTAAACAGTGCCACAGGCCCTTACGGATTCGTTATTTACCACCAAATACTATTTGGTGGTAAATAACGAATACCTGTGTACATGCACATCTGTGCATGCACACCTGTGGCACACAGACATGCCCTAAGGGCATGTATGTGTGTCACATGGCACACAAGCCCTGATTCAGGGGTGCAAAAGGGTGTCAAAGTGACACCCTGTCCCCCTTGCAAAATCGGTAATTTACCGAATCGGTATTTACCGATTCGGTAATTGACATTGATTCCTATGGGCCTCAAGGCCCATAGGAATCAATGGCAATTGTAATTATCGAATCATACAGATTCGGTATAAATTACCGATTTTTTACCTACATCTGATTTACCGAATCTAGAATACCGAATCGGTAAAATTCGGTATTCTAGAGTCGGTAAATCAAATTTACCTACATCGGGCCCTAAGAGTGGTCAATCAGCCTCCTCAATGCTTAGTAGGTGACTGCTGCAATTTCACCCATAATTGGATGAGGTTTTTGATGGGTGCGCACACCATGCAGAGCATACTTGTACACCATTCTACGAGCTGATGCTGCAGATTGTGGTTTGCTTCATGCTGTAGTGCAATATTCTTGTAATTACACAAGACATTTGCACAATACGTAATGGATCCATTGACATGTTTGCTTCAGGACTTGGAACACGTCTTCACTGTTAGCAACTTGTGCATTTTTAACGAGTTTTGTTTCTATAGGGTATGCGCATGGCCATTTCCTGCCAATGCACATAAACACAAAAAAAGCAGTTTTGATAGCAAATGCAAAACTATTACACAGAACCACTGGGGTTGATTTCATGTAGCAATGTGGTGCTCAATCTTGGGTTCGGAAAGCTACCGTTAGCAACCTTCACAGTTGGCCGCAAACTACATTGCACGGGAAGACGAAAGGCAAAAAATCAGCTTAGAAGCCATACCTTAAGTTTTTTGGTGGCCTCAGCCTCGCTTTTAGTGGGCAAAGAGTCTCCTTTACTAAAATGAAACTATAGCCACAAGCAGCACTCTAACGGGCACTATACCTGCTCAAAATTTCACAAAACTCGGTATCACATAGTTTTGAATTCTTTTTTATTTGCAGGAGTCTGGTGAGAGCAGAAAATATGTTGCCAAGAAACATTTCTTGCTCGAACCAATTTCCTGTCAATACCTCATGTAATACTTTGTGCAAGATAGGCCCGCAAATAACAATTTCACCTGAGAAACTGGCAAACACATTTCAAGCTCACTTGTGTTATTTCATATTGTTGTGTGTCATTTTGCAAAATTTCATGAAACTGTATTCAAAAATATTAAATGAGTTCACAAAGGCATAGTTGACACTCTCAGGGGTGAGACCAAAGATTGAAAGGACAATGGTAAACAGTCTGTTTGTCTAGGGAAGAGGTGATGAACATTGCTGGGGCAGCAGTGTGAAGTTTTCTCTCACTGTTCCTTCTGTTTGTGGAAGTAATTTCCATTGCTCACAAGCTGGCATTCGTATTAACTGCAGGTTCCAAAATATGCTTAATTTGAGCAGGTGGTTGAAGGTGGGGCCCACCAGTACTCTTTTTTGCGGACTGGAATTATTTGTCATCATCTGCTTTGATTCAGAACAAGAGCGAGAAATACAGATGAGGGATAAAGGAGGAGGAAGAGAAAGATGTAAAAGCAGTCACAAAATGAGAAAGCAGGGATGAAAAAAGAACCCACAAGTGTGATCTAAAATGCTGCGTTTACTTACCGGTAATAGCATTACTCTGACTCCTCTCTCCCCGTGATGTCTCACTCAGTGAAGCATCTATGCTTCCAATCGCAACCCTTTCCCACATATAAAAATCCCTCCCCACTCCTTACGTCCGGTTCCCTGCCAAGCCCAAACACTACACTGGTGGACTGGCCGAAAAGGGTGGGAGGGCCTGAGTCATCACGGCAAGAGAGGACCTCAGAGTAATGCTATTACCGGTAAGTAATCGCAGCATTACCCCTTTCTCCTTCATGACATGATGACTCACTTAGTGAGATGTATCCAATCCAACTAGCATGACTGGAGAACTGCACAGAAACTGCAAACACAAGTTTAAGCCACTGGTATAAAACTGTTCACAACACAGAAGCCAACACCGTGGAACCCAAGTAACCACCGGACCCTGGATCACCCGATTATGAGACCCAAAGGAGAAGGAACTGCACCAGAGGAAGTCTGTCAGACATTTAGCAAAGAAGCACATTGCATCCCTGCTGTTGAAGCAGATATGCCTCAAGCAGACCACCCCTGTACCCCTAGAGAAGACAGACTAAACTGCTTCTATGCAAGCAGAAACTCAACCAGAACCACTGGCACAAGCTAGAGTCACAGGGAGACCCCCTCATACGAATGGGACCAAAAACACAAACAAAGCTGAGAAGATCCGAAACTCCTGCATCTGCTCAGTGAGTCACCTCCTCAGGAGACTGAGGGCCAGGAAAGAACACTGGGAGAAACACAGACTGCTGAAGAAGACCACAACCACCTGAAAGAAAGGAGACAACCAGAGAGGGATTCCAGTTCCCCAAGGCAGTGGGCCAACAGTACGGCCCCCAGAAAAGACAACATAAAGCTAATGGACGTAACCCCACAGTAGACAAGGGTTCAAACAGGGGATACCGGAGAACCCTAAACACACATTGCAGAACCCAGGAAGGAGACACCACCTGCAGAGCATAGGTGACAACCAACATCGGTATGCCAGCACAGAAGAAGACACAGAAGCTGAGAGACCCCATCCAATCTCCAATCTCAGTGATAGGATTATGTCAATGACTAAACCAAAGGACATAGAAACAGCAGGGGGCCAGAACGAAGCAATCACTTCAGTCCCACCACTATCAGGAGAGGAAACCCGATAGAGCAAGGCCATGCTGGAGCAACCAGAACCACCAGAGCCATCTCCTTCCGTACCCGAAATCGGCACAACTGAAATGAAAGGAAAGCCACAACAGACCCCAAGGCATGACAAGGCATGCACCCTAGAGGCGGACAACATCCATCCTCTGGAAAACAACCAGGGAAGAAGGGCAATGCAATTGGAACGCAAACAAACCCAGAAGGCGACCCCACAGACTGACAACACTGAGGGAGAAAGACAGAAGTCATAAGAGGATGGAGACTCCTTGCTTAGGCTACTAGCCAGAAAGCTCAGATCAACCTGAAGAAAAATGGCCCAGAGAGACCCCACGGACAAATGAGCTCACTGGAACAACCCATCCACAACAGCAGAGAAAGACAGAGCACTAGTCACCACCCCCATTCGATTGACAGAAAACGAGGCTGCCGTGCGGTCCTTCTAATGAAGAAGACTGTACCCCTCAGCCAAGGAGAAAGTGTAGGAGGGACCGCTGAAACATCTCCAGTAGCAACTAATTGAAAGAGCGAGCAATCCAGAAGAAATCCCCACAGGCATCTGGCCTGTAGAGCCCCTGGCCAAACCCCCTACCACACATGCTGGTATCCACAGTGAGAATCACCAGATCTGGAGGCAGCAAAGAAAATCCCACACAGAATGTAGGTAGGCAGCACTACCAGCCCAGTACCTACCAAATCCACTCTGACATAGGCAGAAGGTATGCAAACCACATACATGTAGAAACCAGAGCCTCAGAATGAATCACGAGGACGCTGAGGTGCCACCAAGCCATGGGGCACCAAGAACACTGTGGCAGCCAGATCACCTTTACTGCCATCCAGAGAGACAACGCCCAAACATGTACTGACAACAGATCACAGAGGAGAAGGACCACAAACACCCTTGAGGCAGACAATGACAATGCCCAGATCTAACTGGCACTGCAACTCCCTTGCAGTCACTATGGAGCCCTGAGATGACAGAAGAGCCAGCACTGTCTCCACCAGGAAAAAACAGGTCAGTGGAACAGATGCCCCTGGACCTAACAGATGAACAAAGAAGGGAAGATGGAAATCCCTGGCAGATGAAGAACGCCATCACTGAATGCCAATACCATAGGCAAATACTTGGGAAACAGACCGCACAGAAGAACCTGGAATTGGAAATGCTGTCACCTCACAGCAAACCTCAGAAACCTCTGGTGACTGGGAGGAAAAGGAAAGAGGAGACATGCACCCTAAAGAGCGATCAAAGCCATGAACCCTCCTGGTGACACCAGCGGAAAGAGCCAACTGTGACTATTTTGCAGTCACAAAGAAGCCCTGAAACAACAAAAGCGCCATCATCGATTGCAATAAAAAAGCCCCGGGGGAGAACTCTCCATTGACCAAACAGTCATCCAGATTAGGGACAATAGAAATCCCAGATAGGAAAAGAACAGCCATCAGGAATATCAATACATTGGTATTTGTGGAAGCACGGCACCAGTGAACATTAGGGCGCACAGTGCAGCACAGCTGAACACCGGAGCCCTCAACCTGAGATGACAAGGAGCAAGGCACCAAAGACTGATGGGGTGAGCATCACAGCAGGGCACCCGAACACTCATCCCACACCACCTGGAAAAATCAGCGGACTGAGCCGCAAGGCCAGCAACCTGAAAGGCATGGACCGAATAGGTGAGGTGCAGGAGAATCAACACCAGCTGACAGTACTAAAGTCAATCTGAACTGCAGAAGGACAGGAAACCCATTATACATGTAGAAATAGACAACCATATGATATGAGGGCATAATCTGAGCCCTTTAACAATAAGAAGGGACACAATCAGCCAGCAGTGCATGAAGGCACCAACTTTCAACTATCCTAATCCTCAGAAAGATGGCGTCAGACCAAAAGCACTAGGGCTCAGTGGTGTAGGAAGGGGAGTGTGGTGGGTGCGGGCCACCCCGGGTTTCATCACTGAGGGGGGATGATAAAGTGGCAAATATATGTGTTTTAAACACATATTTTTGCCATTTTGTGAAGCCGGGGTGACAAGAAATTTTCCGCACCGGATACCACCTGACCTTGCTACGCCACTGCTAGGGCTGAATTATTATGACCCCAACACAGTAATATAGAGAACAGTGTTACCTGGCCAATTTCTCACAGGCATGACCACTATCTCAAGGTTCTGCTGGAACAAACAGCACACCCCCTTCTTGGAGAACTGCCCCAGAAATGGCATTGGTCCCCCTTATCAATACATACGGCAAGCAGCAAACAGAAGAAGAATGCATGTAAACCTGCCCCACAGAAACCCAAATCAATATCTGCGAGACAATTTAGGTAAATAGAAACTGAAAGGCACAGAAACGAAGACACATAACCTGAAATGAGCTGATCGTAAAGCCTGAAACTGAGCTGTAATGTAACATCTGTGTCTAAAACGAGAGGCCATAAAACACCACCGGCACATGGAGTGACTTGAACACCAGTCAGTACTCCAAAATACAAACGATGATAAACATCAACCATGTCAAGACTGCCTGAGACCCCTCGACAGGACTCGAACCCTTGTGCGGAACCGGACCCCAAATCCATGGACAAGCACTGGCACCTTTGAGCCACAGCACTTGACTGCATGCAGGCATTCCACACTTTTATATGAGGGAAAGGGTGGTGATTGGATGCACAGGGGACCTCACTAAGTGAGTTATCACGGCAAAGTGATAATGGCAGAGAAAGTATGGGGATGGATGAAAGAGAGAGGCATGAGGTGGAATCAAGACTAGACAACCTTGGTATTTACTGGGCAACACCGACATTCAGTATCGCCCATCGGGCTTCTGAGAAACCCTTCAGACCCAGGCACTTATTCTTTCACACGTGCGGGGAATGAGATTTTGATATCGATTTATGATCAATTTAATAACTTATCTCATTCATCTGGTTTGGACCGCTTGTATCTGTCATTGAGTAAAAGACAACCCCTGTATCGGTTTAGACAAACCCCATTAACGGACGCCACTCAGAAGAACCACTTACAACTGATAAAGTTTAAAAGTTTTATATAAAAGTCAAGTTAAATGCAAATACAATCCTCTCGGGATCAAAGTATACAAAAGAATACAAAATCAATTCCACATCCAGCAATTTAAAGCTTCGATGTGAAGTGGTTCCTTGGCGTCATCTACAGAAAGAGAAAAAATCTCACATTAAATCTGTCCCTACTCTATGCTATGTGACATCCCTACTTCGTTAGTTTCTTCCCTAAAAAGGTGTCAGCAGTTTGACTTCCAAAGAAGATCAAACTCTCTTAGCCTCTAAAGGTAACTTAAGTTTAAGAAGCAGTACCCTCTCTGCCTACCCATCCGCTCTTCTTAAGGGTCCTCGGCCTACTGCTCTCTTGCGCTCTGATCTCTCTCAGCGCATCTGCTCAAGTCATCTACCCTTGCCTTCTCTCTTGAGCAATTCCCTTACTGTTCCTAATCTCCAATTGCCAATTGCTACCTCCTCCCCGGGGTGCTGTCCCTAAAATACACAATCACAGTGTGGGTGGAACGCCCCTTGACGCCCACCACGGACTTTCCCCGATGATGTCAGTTTCTGGCTTCTTCCATTACTTCATCTCTTTCGTCGTCTGTTAAGTTGACCTTTCTTCTTTAGATGTCATCTTCATCTTCTTATTGGCAATTTCAATTGACGCTTTCAGATCAGAAATCATATGAACTTAAACAAGACTTTAACTTACAACTGCTATTCTTTGACCTTCTAGGTCCTGTGAATGGTCATTCAAAAACAAGTCTCAAATTCTTAGCGCTTCTCATCACGTTCAGGCCATAAACTTTGTCCAGCGTTGTCACCTTAAATCTAACAAGTGCTAGACTTCTTGGCTCTCACGTCCACATCAAGCTATTTACGACTCCTGTAAGTCCGCTAAATTATATACATCGGACTGTGCTCCTGCTAACCCTTGGTCAGTCAGGTTAGAATCACAAATGACCTAAACCCTTCTAACATTTTCACAAAAAGCCTTCTACACAGTATAACCTTTAGCACACATTTATATATTCGTATTTAGCAAAGTCTTGATTATACTTGAATACATTTTACATAGAATATATATAATATATAGAGTACGAGGTTATATGCTTATTCGTTACATCGTCGTATGTATACTTTCTGCGCACTTCTCCACGTTACATTTCTCGCCGCTTCTCCATTTAACGTTTCACACGTACATGAATTCTACTTTGCACGTTCTACATTTCGTAAGCATTTTTACACATCAGCCCACTACGTATACGGGCCTTCTAAATCTGATACATATTCTAAAGTGAATACAGTTACATTTCCTATATTACTTTGGATTATATCAGTTTTCTATATGCCATAAGTATCACTTCACATTACGATATACGTTTCATTCCTACGTTTACACAATGTGCTTGTAAATATGCCCCATACATAATTTCTATTCAAATTTCCGCTCTCTCAGTCCCCCCTTTGATGACTTCTAGGAGTCATCACTAAACGCAATTTGAATAACATTTCTAAACCGAACTAGTTACAATATTCCCTCTTTTCATCGTTTCGAGTGCTCTTAAGCTTTTGTACTGTTGATCTTGTAAAGCAGCTAATCTCCTTTCCTGCTCTCTCATTGTTCATTGTAACCGGTTCGATCTATACCATTTATATAATTTTACTAAACCTAACAATGTGATTATACAAATTAATACTATCAATACAGGCTTTAATATGTACCATACTATACTTTTCCCAAGGTTGGTAAACCAACTCCCAACCTTTCCTACTCCATGACCAACCTTTTCCCAAACATTTGTTTTGGATAAATCCTCGATCTCTTGATGAATCTGTGTAATGTTCTGTATGACTTTCTCAAGTGGTTTTGAATTATCAGGAATATAAGTACAACATTCCTGGACCTTCAAAGCCTTACAAACTCCGCCTTCTTTTGCTAGCAGTACATCTAAAGCAAGTCGGTTCTGAAGAACCATTGCTCTAATCGACTGCATCTCGCCTTCTACTAACATTAATGACCTTGCAGTACTTGCAGATAATCTATCCACAACTGTAGCCAGTCTCCTGATCTTAACATCGTTAAGTATTAAACCTAACATAGGAAACATTGCTCCAAATACATCTCCTACTACTTCTGCATCTCCTACTTCCCTTTTCGTTCTCCTCGAAGCCTTTCCTTCTATTATCGCTACATCCTTTGCATGATATATTTTAGGGAAGACAATTGCCAAGTAACACGAACCATACCAATTATCAGGTAGTTTTACATAGGCATTTCTTCCACATACAAAATACACATTCGGAATAGCTTGCATTCCTTTCATAAAATCTTTCGTATAGTACTCTAAACGAAAAGCATGTTCGCAATTCACTTCACCTACAAATACACTCTCATAATATGTCTTGCTTCGAGTTAAACATAACTTTCCTTTCTGCGTTCTATCCAATGCTATTGGACCATTGCTACCTTTCTTTTTATGTGCCTTCTCTTCTTCGGTCCAATCCGTTTTCCATTGTCCTGACATTTTTAGAATCTTCTGCCTTCTGTATCTATCATCTACTTGTCCTATGAACTTCTTCTCTACCTCTGTCACCTTGCAAGTTAGGTTATTTCTGCGTGCATATGATGTATCTAGTGTATCCCATGGGAGAAAGAATTTGGCTAATCTATCCTCCTTTTTGTAATAGTCCCACTTATTCATTTGCTTATAATTCGGAACTTCAGGCAGTACCGAATCATAATTTGAAAAGTAGTACTCAAATCCTTCTCTACCATAAAATATACTAAGCAGTAAACTACACGTTATCCCATAAGTCAATGGGAGATGATGATATCTAATGCCTTCGTCTACAGAAGCCGGCAATTGCATACAAACATAGCAATCTTTGGCCTCCATGGCATCGATATATTCATATAATAGTTTAGCATATGCGTTTGACCTAAAGTTTCTCTGTGACTCGTCTATGTGTAACCTACGAGCTTCATCTGCCAATAACGCCTTTTCACGTATAACATTGCTCTCCTCCTTTTTCCCCATAAGAGCAGGTCTCAAAGTTGTTATAGGCTTTACATTTGCTATTTCTTTATCCCTTTCCTGTCCTATTATGTATGATATGGTCACTACTGTAATTATGAGAAAAATTACTACTGCTATTAGTGTACCTACTATACATCTAGCTTTTCGGTTTGGGTTGCCGTTCTCCATGTTATCGAACAGCGTAGCTCCTTCTTTTGCGAAAAGTTTCCCTCTGCAGTCTTTGTTTGCTTTATTTGCTTTCTCAGTCTTTATTTCCATTATTAAAAGTGCTCTTTGTCAACAAAGTCTCTTTTTCGCAACAATGTCTTTTTCCTTTAGCAACAGACAACCCTAACCCTTCTCCGTCCTCTAAATGTAATCCCTAATTTTATTCTTCTTTCCACTCGGCGCTAGGTTATCTTCTTCTTTATAGCTTATATACAAAAGTCTCTTATGCATCAACAATTATTCTCGCACCTGCAGCTTTCACAACAATTTCTAATAATTCAAAACGAATAACTTTTTCTTCTTCTTCTGGCATTTGCTGGCCAAAAGTTGGAAATTGTAATCTATTTAGCACTAGATCTTGAATTTGACTCAAATATGGGGGTATTGGAAGTGTGAAAGTCAGTAATCCCTCAGTCTCGAGTCCAGGCGTCAACATCCATATTTCCACTGCCACAAATGGATCGTGATCGATTACTTTCACTCTCTTCACTCTCCCAGATTTCTGTCCCCAAGACATCTGCTAGATAAGTCCACTCTGGGGTGGCGTACCTTCTGCAGGGCACACGTACCCTCCTCGATCTCCTTGGACTTTCAGTTCCTGAGTCTGTAGTTTCCTCCTCCTGGTCTGATTCTTCTGCAATCGGAACAAGAGTTCTTTCTTGCTTTTCTTCCGAGCTTGGCCTTTTCTTTCTCTCCGGCCAACTGGCTTCGTCTCTCTTTGTCCTCCTGCTCCTTGTTCTTGGACCAGTCTCTTGGTCACTCTCGGTTTGTTCAATATCTGTGTCGGACTCCCAATTACTTTCTTCTCCTGAGGCGACTTCGGTCCCACTGGTGTCTTGACCTTCGTCGACCTGTTCCGTCTCGATCTCAGCCTCTTCGCTCACCTCCACAGCTTGGCTTTCCCCCTCTATGGCTTCTCCACTTTCCGCTGGATTCCCATCCGAGAGAGGAGCTGTTTCTTCTAGAGGTGTTGGCACTCTTCGGGTGTGTGAGGCATGTATCCAGTTTGGCAGACCTCCACACTTTACTGCGGTATTCGTCACAAGTATAACTTGAAACGGTCCTCTCCAGCGCACGTCTAAGCAGTTCTTCCTGACATGCTTCTTCACCAGGACCCAGTCTCCCGGACTCAGGTCATGGCACAAGTCTTGTGCTGATGGAACCTCTGCAGCCTGGACCTGGAGGGACACAGAATTAACGGCATCAGATAGTCCCTTACAGTAGTCCAAGATCAAATCGTCTGTGATGTTCACTAGAGCTGCAGTCGGAACCAATGGCAATCTCATGGCTCTCCCCATTAGCACTTCATGAGGAGAGAGACCTGTTTTCCTATCCGGTGTGCTACGTATACTCATAAGAACCACTGGAAGTGCGTCTGGCCAACTCAGGGATGTTGCTGAACAAACTTTGGCAAGTCTGGACTTTATCGTGCTGTTGATTTGCTCTACAATCCCTGAAGCTTCTGGTCGATAGCTGCAGTGTAACTTCTGATCGATATTCAAAGCTGAACATAGCATCTTCACTATTTCGCTGTTAAAATGAGTTCCTCTGTCCGATTCCAAAGAGGATGGCACCCCAAACCTCGGTATTAACTCTCTAAGTAACAATTTTGCTACTGTAAGTGTATCGCACCTACGTGTAGGGTAAGCCTCAACCCATCTAGAAAATATGCAAACAATCACTAAAACGTATCTGAGTCTGTTGCATTTAGGCATTTCAATGAAATCAAGCTGCATTCTATTGAAAGGCCCCCCAGACCTCCCAATGTGACTCAATGTGACTGGTGTTCTCTTTCCCACATTTAGTTGCTGACAGATCGTACATCGCTGACACACAGCTTCTGCCGCTACTCTAAACTTTGGGTTAAACCACGTTTGTCTGAATACTCTCACCATAGCATCTCTTCCTATGTGTGCTGATCCATGCAATTTCCTTGCCATTGGATTAACAAGTTCATTCGGTAAAACTGCTCTCCCATCTGCAGAGATCCAAAAGTTCATTTCACTTCTAGAACAACCAGCTGTTTCCCAACTCTTTTTCTCATCATCTGGTGCATTTTCCTGAATACTTCGTAATTCATCCCACGTATCTACAGTATCTAACAACATAGTCAATTCAGTTCTTTCTTGGATTCCCCCCACTTTTATATCAGTGTGAGAATATCCCTGTTCTGCACAATAACGCGCTACTTCATCTGCGTAGCGGTTTCCTAGTGACACAAAGTCAACATTCTTTGTATGGGCTGCACATTTGACCACTGCTATGGCCATCGGTTTTTGCAATGCCTCTAACAAAAGTCTCACGAATTCTCCATTCCTAATGGGAGAACCCGAGGAGGTCATGTAACCTCTTTGAGACCATAACTGCCCATAATCGTGAACTACCCCGAAACCATACTGGCTATCGGTGTATATGGTGACTCGAAGTTTGTCGCCCGCTAAGCAAGCACGAGTCAAAGCAACAATTTCAGCTACCTGAGCGGAGTGAACTCCTTCCAGGCAAGCGGCTTCTATTACTCTCGTAATTGTGCAAACTGCATAAGCTGCTCTCAGCTGACCGATATTGTCTCTTACACATGAACCATCAACAAAGAAAATTTCATCTGGGTCAGTCAATGGCTCATCTACAATATCGGGTCTCGGTTTGGTGCATAGTTCAGTCACATCAAGGCAGTCATGATCTGTACAATTTTCATCATCCACCTCATTCGGAAGTGGCATCAAAGTTGCAGGATTCAAGACGGAGCATCTTTTCAGGGTCACATTCTCGGCAGCCAGTATGACTTGCTCGTAGCGTGTGAGCCTGCTATTTGTCAGATGCTGAGTCTTAGTCCTGGTCATTAACAGTTCTACAGAATGTGGTACATACACCTCTAACTGATGACCCATAACTACGCTTTCAGATCGTTCAATGCTGACACCCGTTGCGGCTACGGATTTGAGACATCCGGGCAACGCTGCGGCTACTGGATCTAATGTAGCCGAAAAATACGCTACTGGTCTACGCGCATCTCCGTGGATCTGAGCTAGAACTGCTAAAGCGCATCCCTCTCTTTCGCAGCAGTAAAGCAAAAACGGTTTTGTGTAATCAGGCATTCCTAAAGCCGGGGCACGACATAAGTCCTCCCTCAGCTGCAAAAATGCCATCAAACAATCTTTGTCCCATGGTACCGGATCACTCACTCCTTTGTGCGTCAGTTGTAATAACGGTTTTGCCTTCAGTGAGAAGTTGGCTATCCACTGTCGACAGTAACCGACCATGCCTAGAAACATCCTGACTTCTCTTTGTGTTGTAGGCGCATTCATTTTCATGATCGCCTCTATTCTGTCTGGAGACACCTTCCGCTTTCCCTTTTCAATCCTATGGCCCAAGTATTGCACTTCAGTCTTGCAATATTGCAATTTACTTGGAGACACCTTGTGTCCATTCTCGGCCAAGTGATTTAACAAGGTTATGGTGTCTTCTCTGCAAGCTTCCTCAGTTTCTGACGCAACTAGGAGGTCGTCTATGTACTGGACTAGAACTGAATTCTTGGGCAGTACTAGACTTTCCAGATTTCGTTTTAATAACTGGTTAAAGATCGATGGACTTTCTGTATACCCCTGAGGGATACGACACCATGTTAAGACGCGATCTTCCAGCTTAAAAGCGAAAAGATACTGGCTCTCTTCATCTAAAGGTATCGAAAAGAAAGCCTGGCACAAATCTATCACTGTAAACCATTCAGCTTGGAACGGTATCTGAAATAATATCACTGATGGATTCGGTACCACTGGACAACATGAGACAACAATGTTATTAATCTTCCGAAGATCCTGCACTATTCTGTATTTTCCACTAGGCTTCTGCAAACCCATAATCGGGGAGTTACATGGACTTCCCACGATCTCCTTCAGTATTCCCTGTTTAATCATGTATTCGATCACAGGCTTTATTCCTGCAATCGTCTCTGGAGTCAACTTGTATTGTGGGGTTCTTGGATATTCCGCATTAGCTCTTACCAAGATTTTTACTGGTTCTACTCCTTTAATCAGTCCTATTTCTTCTCCAGTAAAATCCCACACCTCAGCCGACACTTTCTCTCTCAAATCCTGTGGAAGTTCCTCCACTGTTAAGGTAGGATATAGTTCCACGCACTCTTGCGATTTTACAATTCTAAAATCAGCATCCTCATCATTTGTCTGTACTTCTACTCCTTCAGGTGTACAATGTATTGTGCAATTCAGTTTACACAGCAGATCTCTTCCTAGCAAACACACAGGGCTAGAATCACAGATCACAAACTGATGTTCGTCACTGTAATTCCCTATTTTCACTGACACTGGTTCTGTCAAGGGATTTGTCATCCTTTTGTTTGCGACTCCTACCACCTGAATCGTTTCTCCCGATATTGGCAAACCTGGGACTACCGCTGATCTCAGCGTAGATCGAGTGGCACCCGTATCTACCAAAAAGGTTGTAGGACATCCAGCTACTTCAGCCTCTACGTACGGTCCTCTCTGATCTACTTCCAGGGCTGCTCCTAGAGTACAGTCCTCCTCCCTGTGTACTCGTTGCCCTGTAAGAGGATCAACGTAGTAGCATTCCTCTCCTCCTACAAACAATGGCATTTGTCTATAGGTTTTCCCTCCGTTTGTGATGCGAGGTGGTTGAGGAAACGGGGCTCGAGGAGTCTGAGTCCCCCCTTTGATAAACTTTCCCTTCGGGGCTGCGCCTCCCTTAACCACGTTATTCTGTACCTCTTCCTCCTCTTGTTCTAATTCCCCTGTCTCAACATTGTAAGGACACTCGCGTCGCCAATGTCCCACTTCGTTACACTGATGACATCTAGTTGTCTTTTTCAGTGTCGCAATATCCATTCTCGGTCTCGGTCTTTCTTCCTCATCTCTGCTCTGATTATTCTGTTTCTTTGCTTGCGCTCCTGTTCCCTGTTGCCGTTGTCCACCCTTTCCAGCTGCTTGCATTTGTACCAGCATTAACTTTTCCTTGAGTTTCTTTGCCTTCGAATCTATCTCATCGCTACAATACCTTGCATACCTAAGAATTTCATCTAAAGGCTTGTTCTGCCAACAGATTAGATGTTGTTGTATCATTAGGCTTATGTCTGGTCTTAGTCCAAGAACAAACTTTGACACAAACTGTCCTATGTCCTTAGGATCCATTACATCTAACCCACTGTACTGCTTGAATGCTTTCAGCAGTCGCTCATAAAACTCATGGACTGTTTCCTTCGGCTCCTGAGTAGTTCGATCTATCTTAACCCAGTCTACATCGTGCACTGGCACTTTCTCTTTCAGCCATGTTATGACTCTTTCGTATTTCTCCATGACTCTGACTGATGGACCATTCGTCCGGGTATCTCTCGGAGGCTCACAAGTAGGCCATTCAACACTAAGCTTGCATGCCGTCCACAAGTCTCCGGGTACTACGATATCGAACAATGTGTTCAAATCGATCCACAGTACCTTCGAGATCTTCACAAATCTTTCTACCTGCTTGTACCACTCAACGGGATTTTCTCTGAGCTTTGGGAAGGAATTAGTAAATGCCGCTAAATCCCCCCTACTCCAGGGTACATGAACGTAATTTCCGTTCCCGATTTCTCGCAAAGGGAATGCTTCCATTCGCATTAGGTCTGTATCCGGGGACCTTGTAAGTGAACTCCTTCTCACGGATCCCTTCTTAGACCATCTTTCCTCCCATCTATCCAGATCTCTCCATATTCTAATACTCTGAATCAATTCCCTTATATGTACCTTCAGCGCAATCGTTCTACGCTCATCCAGATCCTGATCTGAGCAAGTTAGCCTATGGTTACCCTGTAAAGCTTTAGTTCGTGATAGGTCTATCATATATCTATTTGCCAAATTCGATAAATTTTCATGAGCTGACCTCGCTCTCCGAGTAACATCCTTGGAGATAAACAATATTTCATCCGGTGCGTACAAGTCTAATCTTTCTATTTTCACTGTGCCGTCAATTATTTCATCTAAGTCTGACTTCAAACTCATTACATCGAGCCGTTTTGCTTTTATTTCAGCTCTCAGTATGTCAGTCCTAGGTGGTTCGCTCATACCTCTCTCACCTCCACTATGCGCCCTACGCCTGAGCACAGGTGAGTTATGAGGAGTTTTCCTTCCATCTCTTTGTTCCCACCTCTCTAGATCCCAAGCTTTTCCATCTTCCTGTGGGGTGTGGTGGAACATTACTCCATCCCCCATCCCTACATTGCGTCGTTTTGGCTCGGTTTCTCCAGATACGAGATAGGATCCGCCGTTTTGTTCAACATCACTGTAACTCGCTTGCTGTCTGGTATCGCTCAATAAACGATAAGGTCCTTCATGGCTCCCCATGCTCCCGCGATCTCGATCCTGATCACCAGAAGTATGGCGAGACGTTTCGCGACTCCCTACATTGTCATGATTTTGTCTACTATCGCCGGATGCATGTCGAGACGCTTCGCGACTCTCCATGTTTCCGTGATTCCAATGTTGCGCTGTTTCACCCGGGGCATGGTGTGTGCATCTGAAAGTATTACGGTACTCCTGCGTCCTTTGTTCTCCTTCACTAAAGGTGACGCGAGGCACTTCGCCACACCCTGTACTCCTGTCGTCGCACATTTGCCTATTGCCGCTGATAGTAGGACGATTATTTCCTCTGCTTTCCTGACTCCTTCTCTCCCACTCCGGGCTGCTTTCTCCAGCTCCACAATGAGAGAGAACCCGATTATCTTGGTCTCTCCACTCAGCTCCTGTTTCTACACTTTTATTCCTACTCTCCTCGGCCGTATCCCAATCCTTCAGGTATTCCCTTAATTCCTTAAAGGACTTCGGTTTTGGTCCCCTTAAGTCCATTGGCCCTCTTTGACGCCCATGTTCTACCCAGGGACCTACTTCGGTATCTAATGGGGTACTCCGACTCATCGGTGCTAATATCTGTCTCTGATCCCTATTCTCCATCTCTGCCCTGTCCCTGTCCCATCGTGCCTGTTCCTCCTGCTGGACCCCTTCTGGGTTGTAGATCGACACAATAGGGCCTATGGTAACCGGTACTTGTAGAGCATCTGGCATTTGGTAAGACCTTGCATGTTGTGTTTCTGGCATTTTCGGGACCACGAATCTTCCCACTACTCTTTGTTCGGAACTAGATTGAGGTACTTCCTCCTCTTTCTTGGCATCCCACTCTGATACTGGGATCGATTTATATTCCCCCCATCTAGCTCCGTCCTCTTGTGGTAATATAGGACTTGCGGCCCCTCCGCTGTACGGAGGTGGTCTATCTGTCAATAGCCTCTCTATCAGATCTTCTTCTGTCTCGCTTTCCTCTTCTTCTTCTAGAGGTTTCTTTTCTCCTGTGGCTTCTATCATGGTGAACAGTTTGTCTGCTTCTATCTTTTGCACCCTCCATTTCTTAGCTTCCTCATCCCATTTGGCATCCTGCACTGCCTTTACTGATCGTCTCACTCTTTCTTGGCGCCTCTTTACGCTCTTTTCGTGTGCTGTTCTAAACCATACACTAAGTGCTTCGAACTGTGTTGGCCTCGGTAGAGGTCTTGTTGCAAGCATTACCGCTTTTAGTTCGTTCAACACGTCTAGTTTAAACGTTCCGAATCTCGGGAACGTCAGTTCCTTACTCCCTTCAGTTAGCTTATTCCACTCGGAGATCCATAATATCGAGTGCAAACCTACATTCACTGCCATATAGTAAGCTGGTGTGCCTTCTGGTGGAGCTTCCTCTCCGGCATATAAGTTTCTTCTATTTCTCCTAAAGAGTGCTCTTAAACTCTTAAAACACTTCATTTTCAATAATCCACAATTTTCCTTTACTCTTCCTTGTTTATGTCCCACTGACAACCAGCAACCAATCCCTACGCGGCTCTCGCTAATCGGCCTATCTCAGTGCGACTTTCGCTGACGTCTGACAAACTAACCAATCTCAGCGCGGTTCTATGCTGACGTCACTCGTTTCCTCTTGCAGCAATTCTCCTTCTTTCTCTAATTGTCTCACGATTTCATATGCGTTTTCATTCATACACTGAGAAATGACTACTTCCGTCCAAGCGATCACTTTTCTCTGACTGTACGGCCACAGTCTAACTGTAATTGTCACCTCAACTGACGAAACGTCTTCCCTCTTACGGTCAGACGATCGCCTCAACTGATAGGTTACTTACACACAGTAAACGTACGACCAGCGTCCGTTACTCATTCACTCACTCTTACGCTCCCCCTATCATCGGTCTGTCGGGAAAATCAATGGTACCTCATGACCCCCTTTCAATGGTAGACAAATTACTCTGGGTGTTCGATACACCCGAACCACTTAAGTCCTTCCCTGGAGCTTAAGATTTCATCCGGTTGCGCGCGCTCACAACCTTCCCTCAATCACACTACAGGCATTCAACTCCGCTTGACATTACAACACAGGAACAACATAAAACACCGCAATCTTACAACGCATGACCCTTATACTCACTCTCGACCGATTCTGCTGCTTTTCTCTCGTCGCACCGTCAGCACCGTCTTCGACTGCAATTCTTCTTCTGGTCGTCGATGACTAGGGACCTTGGGGTAAACTAAACCTGGCCTAGGTCGTCTTCCTCCAGAAGATAACCACCATTTCTCTGCTACCAACTGCGGGGAATGAGATTTTGATATCGATTTATGATCAATTTAATAACTTATCTCATTCATCTGGTTTGGACCGCTTGTATCTGTCATTGAGTAAAAGACAACCCCTGTATCGGTTTAGACAAACCCCATTAACGGACGCCACTCAGAAGAACCACTTACAACTGATAAAGTTTAAAAGTTTTATATAAAAGTCAAGTTAAATGCAAATACAATCCTCTCGGGATCAAAGTATACAAAAGAATACAAAATCAATTCCACATCCAGCAATTTAAAGCTTCGATGTGAAGTGGTTCCTTGGCGTCATCTACAGAAAGAGAAAAAATCTCACATTAAATCTGTCCCTACTCTATGCTATGTGACATCCCTACTTCGTTAGTTTCTTCCCTAAAAAGGTGTCAGCAGTTTGACTTCCAAAGAAGATCAAACTCTCTTAGCCTCTAAAGGTAACTTAAGTTTAAGAAGCAGTACCCTCTCTGCCTACCCATCCGCTCTTCTTAAGGGTCCTCGGCCTACTGCTCTCTTGCGCTCTGATCTCTCTCAGCGCATCTGCTCAAGTCATCTACCCTTGCCTTCTCTCTTGAGCAATTCCCTTACTGTTCCTAATCTCCAATTGCCAATTGCTACCTCCTCCCCGGGGTGCTGTCCCTAAAATACACAATCACAGTGTGGGTGGAACGCCCCTTGACGCCCACCACGGACTTTCCCCGATGATGTCAGTTTCTGGCTTCTTCCATTACTTCATCTCTTTCGTCGTCTGTTAAGTTGACCTTTCTTCTTTAGATGTCATCTTCATCTTCTTATTGGCAATTTCAATTGACGCTTTCAGATCAGAAATCATATGAACTTAAACAAGACTTTAACTTACAACTGCTATTCTTTGACCTTCTAGGTCCTGTGAATGGTCATTCAAAAACAAGTCTCAAATTCTTAGCGCTTCTCATCACGTTCAGGCCATAAACTTTGTCCAGCGTTGTCACCTTAAATCTAACAAGTGCTAGACTTCTTGGCTCTCACGTCCACATCAAGCTATTTACGACTCCTGTAAGTCCGCTAAATTATATACATCGGACTGTGCTCCTGCTAACCCTTGGTCAGTCAGGTTAGAATCACAAATGACCTAAACCCTTCTAACATTTTCACAAAAAGCCTTCTACACAGTATAACCTTTAGCACACATTTATATATTCGTATTTAGCAAAGTCTTGATTATACTTGAATACATTTTACATAGAATATATATAATATATAGAGTACGAGGTTATATGCTTATTCGTTACATCGTCGTATGTATACTTTCTGCGCACTTCTCCACGTTACATTTCTCGCCGTTTCTCCATTTAACGTTTCACACGTACATGAATTCTACTTTGCACGTTCTACATTTCGTAAGCATTTTTACACATCAGCCCACTACGTATACGGGCCTTCTAAATCTGATACATATTCTAAAGTGAATACAGTTACATTTCCTATATTACTTTGGATTATATCAGTTTTCTATATGCCATAAGTATCACTTCACATTACGATATACGTTTCATTCCTACGTTTACACAATGTGCTTGTAAATATGCCCCATACATAATTTCTATTCAAATTTCCGCTCTCTCACACGTGAAGCCCTGTATAACACAAAGAAGAAAGGTGGCATCGCGGGTAGGATCGAGATCTCCTAAGGAGGCAACTCTTCACCTGTTGCATTGTCCTTGACCAGGAGCATGGAGTTTGCTTCTCAAGCACTATTTGCTGTGAGCACCGAAGTCACGGCCCTGCCTGAGTCGGTGCCAAGGTTCGGGCCGAGTTTCAATAGCTGCAAGCCCTGTCGCGTGCTGGGCGCTCATTTTGGAACCTGGTGCCAACACCCTGGTCCTTGGTTTCTCTGAGGAGTTGCTTTATCATAACAGACAACATGTTCTGTAAGAAACACGCGACAAAGTGCCAGGAGCCGTGCCTTCCTCCCAATTGGAAATCTTGTATAATTGCCGGATGTGAGAAAGATAAGGTGTGCCAAGTTGCTATTTTAAAGTAAATTACATGCACAAGAATGAATAGACACGAAAACCTATGCCTGGTCCTATGAATAAAGCACGTCATTAAAAGAGAACTAGCTACTGACGCGAAACTCTGTGTGTGCCTGTGTGTGTCTGTACAGAGTCAGTTTCTGAGCAGTGAATGAAGATCAATTTTACGGACAAAAATTCTGGACAAAGAGCAAACTTTATGTGCACAATCCATGTATATAAATCGCCATATACAATTATGAAAAGGAACAGCGTACACAAGAATGTGTGGTAAACGTGAGCGTTGTGATACATCTGTAATCTCCTCGTTTATTTAATTTAGAAGCTAAGGCGACCTTATTACTTCCTCCCCTTTCCTGACCAGATCAGAAAACCATCACTATATTTTGTCTCCCAGCCACTAGTGACTAGAAAACTTTGACATACGCGTAACTTTAACACTTATAGGGCAGTAAGTGAGTTGTTCCTAATTAAAAAGATGTTTTATAGGATTTCTTCGAAATTTATTTTAAAATACAGAGCCAAAATGTGAATGTTACAGTGGAATTTTCGAAATATGTTCTTTACTTGATGTACAGCATGTCCCTTCAGAAAACCTGTGCAAGACAGAAACATAGGTTGTCCAATAGAAAAATCATATTAATTATAAAAATAAAATGCTAACGCATGATTCCATACCAGAGCCATTACCTGAATTAGGCACACCGTTTCTATGTAAAAATGCCCCTGATATGTACACATTTGCAAACCATAGACTAAGTAGGTCTTTCCTGTGACTATACTGTCATTTATGGTAGCAAGGTCAATATCTCTGCGGGTTGACAACATGGGGTGCAAAAAAGAGTTGAGATTTCCTTTAACAGCTGCATTAATGCATAAGGATTTGTTAGTGCCAATGTTTTAGATGATTATACTAACGTGTAAAGGTTGCTTATAGTCCTAAAACCTGCAATCATTCATGTGGGTAAATAAGGTAAATAAATGTTTAACTACGCAAATTTCTACAACACTTTTTCAGGGAACTCAAACAAAATATGGATAAGTAGGAACATGATGACTAAAACCAAAAATACTGATAAAAAGAGACAGAAAGGAATTAAAGTCAAATCCTTAACTTCTAATGTAAAACCTGAGAGGGAAAGTCATACTCATCAGGTGGCTGAATTGCAAAATGTGAAACCAGAACACCTAGTATCAGTCCTGGTTTCCCCACTTGGCAAAATTGTGGGAGGCAATTGGTTAATTTATGTTTGCCTCTTATTTCTTAATTACCACTTATGAGATCTCCTTAAACGTTACCAGTTCGAGATGTGTGCTGTACAAAACCTCTTGGTTCACTAATGGCATTTTCAGAATGGTGCAGCATGAATGTTTCCAAGATCATGTTTGAAAACTATCACTGCTAATAAATGCCTTTCGATATAATTTGATGTACTAAGGTAAAACGCTCTGCATGTTAATAAAATACACTTTTTTTAAGTTTGCATGTTATTACATGTTTAGTTCATGATGTGTTAAAAACTAAAGGTGTCTAAGACATCTTCTTTTCTTCTTTACCTTTACTTCAGTGTAAAATAAAGAAAGCCTGTTTGTTTAACAGCTTTCTGAATGTTCCTGCTCAGTCAAGTGAACAGCAGTCCAGAGGCCAGTGCTGTTGTTCACCAGGGGGCCGCAATTAAAAGTCAGGAGGGCCTTACTTTTAATATCCATGATTTAAAGATGTGTGGACTGGTCTATATACTCTGACAAAACAAATGACTTAAATCTTGCTGCAGGTATAAAAACAGTAATAGATTTAGTTTTGCCTTTGCCAAAATAAAGGCTGCAAAAAGATTTCATTACTGTCATATTGGCTAGAAATCAGATTTATAAAGTGGCAATTGGTTATACAGAAACCAGTATGTGTTAGTTTCCCTATACTGTTAAGGCACTGCCGTAACAGTCACTTTTACGTATACAGCGCTCATATACAGACACATCTCTTCTAGCACTACTTCAAGTTAAGAGCCTCATTTAGAGTTTGGTGGACAGTTTACTCCGTCACAAATGTGATGAATAGCAGTCCCACTTTATTACAAGTGCATAGAATATAATGCGTGTGTAATAAGGCAAACGGGAAACCCACAACATTTGAAACAGAGTAACTCTTACGCCAAACTCTAAATCAGGCACTTATTCCCAAAGAATAAAGTAGAAGAATGAAGCGGAGGGAAGAAACAGGACTTTCAGTTGCACTGTTCAACTGTGCTATTAAAGGGATTACATTCTCCAATACACAATTGGAGCTTCTAGGTCTGGCCTACTCTCTGGAGCCACTTGGAACCTCCACTCATTCATGTCAAATTGTTGATAGTAAATGAAGTATCTTGTTTTCATGTTGTCTTCAAACACTTTTATTCACAAGTTTAATCTTCTAATGTTTGTTCTTTTTGTAAGGACGCATTCATTGATTATCCATGTCCAAAACATTGTACTGCCCCTACTACATTAGAGTGACACACTCTTCGCCAGATGAATTGTGGACTCCAAATCTACAAAACAAAAATAAAAGGAAGAGGGTTTCAACCACTGAAGGAAAAAAGGCCTTATTATTTACATTGGTTTAACGATGAGGTAGAATGTTTTTACCAACATAGATATATATACCTGTCATTAATACATTGAATCATTCTACTCTCTACTCATACCTCATGGCACCCCCTTCTTTCATTTCCCAAATATGTGACCTCCTGATGTAGTTCATACTCATCATCTTTAGGTTAAACCTAGACAGCACAGCTGTTTAATTGCTAAAGACCTATTGGGGATATATCGATAGCTGACCCAGAGAGCAACGCCTCCCATTGCTATCCATTGGCTTTTTGTTATGTCACTCTTATTTTCTTGCTTTTTCTTCAATGGTTTCATTTATTTTTGCCTGGACATCTATGGCCCCATTAGGATAGCGGGCGGATCGCCCCCGCCAGGCCGGCAGTAGCCACCGTCGGCCTGGCAGGCGCGATCCGCCCGCCATCCGTGCCAGAATGACCCCCCGCCATATTATCATGACTGGGGCAGAAAAGCGGCGGAAGGTCTTTCCGTCTGCCGCTTTTCCGCCCCAGTCGCCTTGCGACCGGGCAGAAAAGGGTTCTAAATGGTGGCAGTGTCTATCATACACCGCAAGCCATATTAGAATGTGCATTTTCCAATGCCTTTCCGTGGCGGCATTGCTGCCACGGAAAGGCACTCGGAGTCTGCTTTGGGGGCCCGTTGCGGGCCCCCGGGGACTCCGGGTGGGGGTAGGGGGTGCACATGGGGGGTATCTATGGTACCCCTCAGCATTTCAAAGAACAACGTTCTTTTTTTTTATTAACCAATCCAATTCAGATCAGTAAACAAAAAACAAAAAAATACCACTTGTACCATATTGTAGGAGCACACATGCTTGATGCACATGCTTACAAATTACGCAACTTGCAGCACAGGCTTTTTTTCCTTTTTATCAGCTAAGCTGCAGAGCCTTGTGGATGCTGCCTGGCATGGCTTATACATTTGGCAAATGCAATAGGTCCCAAAGGCAAGTCATATTGGCTTTGCCAATGCTTGGTCAAGTATGTACACAACTCTTCAATCAACATTGACCCAGAGCACCAATCATAACAAATACTCTTGTCATCTTCTCCTATTATTAACCTAAGCACAATACCCCATTCCTCTTCTCAGAACTATCCATGCTTTCCTCAGTCTAATATAATCCATAGTTTTGAGTCTTCCAGAGATACCAACCTGTCCATGGGTATCAAGAGACCTTCTCAGGATTACACCGTCCTCAGACCTCCATAGAACACAGCAGTGAGGAAAAGGCAAATTCTCCAGCGAGCATAAAAGTCACCCTGTCTTGTTAAACCTTATTATGCCTTTTCAATGTTTGACTCCATTTTGAACATTGTAAATACTTGTCCCTCACTACTGATGTTAGTATAGCGGGTGATGTGGACATGTAAACATCTCTAGTGGTGCCATCTTAAATGGTATTTGATGGAAGATATTTGTGAAATGTATGGGCTTGATCAGTTCTTGACTGTGTCAGAAGACTAAATGTATGTTGCGGGTACCTAGAAGTTCTTGTGACAGGATCATTATATATAGTCAAAGCTGTAACTTTCATGTAAATACACATCCATTATCTAAGGTATACTCATACCCAGTGGGGGCTCGCAAAGATAACGTTGTGGGGCAGGGAGATGGGGCAGGGCGAAGCCGGGTGGGGGGGTAGTGGAGTCCAAAATCAACGGCAGATATTTATTTATTTACGTTCACATTTGCCGGTGTATGCCAGACTCCACTACCCCGCACCCAGCCCCGCCCCCGCCTCGCCTCCCACCCCACAGGGTTTGCGAGCCGCCACAGCTCATACCCTTCCGATATACTGTATAAAGTTTTTTGATCTAGAAAATTTCTCTTTGCAAGAATCTCTCCTGCTGCCTCTGTATCATTTCTGCTTTTACTTCAAGAGCCTGGAATTTTATTTGAGCATCCTCATGTTGCCTTTCGTGGAAATAAACTGATACACCTGATTCTGTGATCTTGTTCCATATGGCACTTTTATGTTCCCTTATCTTAGTTTTTACCTTCCTTTTGGTTTCCCCAACATATATCAATCCCGGGGACATTTAATGAAATAAACACAGAACTAAGGGGGTCATTAGGATTGCGGGTGGATTGCCGCCACCCGTATGGAGGTGGCGATCTGCCAGAGAAAAACCTCGCCCGCTCTGCATTTACCCCCGCCACATTACCATGGCAGGGGGACCGGGCGGAAAAGCTGCTAACATGGTGGCGGTGTCTGGGAGACACCGCCATCCATATTAGCATGTCTGCGGGTTGTGCCTGAAAGGCAGGCGGTTTTAGCCATTGGGGGTCCGTAGCAGGCCCCCTGGGATTCGGGGGTGGGGGGTGTACATTGTGGTTCCGTGGTTCCGAATTGGGTTCGATAGTTCCGAACCCGATTTATAAAGATCGTCGGAAATGGACGATTTTGGTGTCAGCAGACCGCGAATGGCGAGTGTAACGTGTCTGAGTGTTTTCGTATGAATCGATATAGGAGAACACTCTATATTCAAGGGTTTAGTTTGAACCTTCGGGTTCCATTTTGTATACGGCAGCCATTTTGTATGGTTGCCCTAACATAGGCCCGATGACTGTGGCCAAGCGAGTCCTTGAGACACGTACGCCTTAGCTGACTTTCTGGTTGGCCTGGCCAAACTGACTCCTTGCCTGGAGCGAATCCCGCAGAGCCAGTTCCTTGTTCAGCAGCTGGTCGGATAAAGATCAAAGGGGCAGGACGTGCCCGAGTTTATGGTACCCCGTTCCCACTTCTCTATCTCCTTTCCATCTGTTTCTGCCTTTCCTTTACGACTTGATCATCGATCTGGGTTGAAGGGTTTACAATGGGTTTGTCCGGCCTGATCAAACAGGAAATTGACCATGTGCGTGATCGCTTTTGGTGGGCTGGACAACGGAAAATGGGATTGTCTTTGACTGTCGTCATTCGCTACTTTTGAAATGCTACATTGTCATTGGTCAGTTTGTATGCACCAAATGTAAATTGTAATGCCGCCTGAGGCATGATTTTTGGCATAAAAGACCATGCTCCGCTTACTAAATGTGTGCAGTCTCTGACGAACTACCCGTGTGTACTTCGTAGATCTCTGTCCCTGGTTGCAACCAATAAACTTTGGTCTTTGACGTCATCAAGAAGTATCCCGTGTCTCTGTTTGCCAAGACAGGGGAATCCGGGGTCTTTGGGTGTTGCCCTGACACCGCTGGGTTACCGGATTAGTACCGGTTCTGAAAATCCCAGTACCGCAATTGGCGCCCACGTGGGGCGACTTCAGCGGTACCGGTCCAAGCCAGAGGTTCGTGAGAAGCTTTGTGTGAAAATTCTGGAGGAAGGCCAGCCACTTCATCGACCCCTGTATGTCGTCGTGGTCCGAAAGTCTTTGATGCGAGGTTTCCCGCTTTCCGACGGCTACGAAGGACTGATGCCCTGACTGTCGCCCTGTTTTGGAGCCTTAGACGTTTATAGAGCGAGACGATTGACGGGTCTTCTGGTGACGCCATCGACAATTCAGTTAAGTATAAACGGAGCGTCTCCTAGTCCTTAGTTTGTTTATATCCTTTAGTGGATAGCTTTGATTTGGTACCTGCAGGCCCCAAAGCCAAGGGATTCGTGTATTCACGAGACTGTCGTTTTTAGACTTCCCTTGTTGTTGGAAGCTGAACTAGTGAGCAAGATGCCTGGTTTTAGCAGTTTTAGAAATTTGTTCAGTTGTGGTGCATTGAAGGATTCCCGGTTAGAGGATTCATGTCCGGTTCCTCCGATCGGAACTCCTACATACGAGTTGTATGTGAAGCATGGTGTGGGTCCTATTAGCTATAATGAGATCTGGGTAAAATACACGAAGAGTGACGGTGTCTTACAGTGGCCCCGTTACGGTAGTTTCGAAACTGAAATACTCAATAACCTTGAGGTAAAATTGTTTAAGAAGAAAGCCCGGCCGGCGATGTTTGACTCTTTCCGCATATGGCGCAAAGAAGCCAAACAGAAAGAAATAAAATTAGCGAAAAAGAATAAGAGAGGTATGTCAATGGTGCAAGCTGCCATTGCATACAGAGATAATGAAGAAGAGCAGGAAAGCGAACAGATGCTAAGAGTGAGGAAGTTAGCGGTAGACAGATGCTACCCAGTACTGCCGCCTAAAGAACAGAAAGATGAGAAGGATCTTGCAACAGATCCCTTAATGTCGCATCTGTTGAATTCACCGCCACCTTATGAGCAGAATGCTACAGCACCACCGCCACCAGTTGTGGCCGTGCAACTGCCGGTTGCTTTGCCTCCTGTAATTCCTCCACAGCTAGCTCCTTCGTTGGCTACTGTCCCTTTGGCGCAGCCTCCTCAAGGGCCGCCAACTTTGCCCTTTTCTGCTACTACTGTCTCTATGCCTGTTCCGACTATGGATTTTTCTACTACTGTTTCATCTCCTCTTGTCCTTCCGACTACTCCTTCTCCTAGACGGCGGATGACCGCTGCCTTTTCTGGTTTTCTGACTCCTTGGTTGGGACAATTGGGTATGTCTCCTGTAAGTGAGCGTTGCCAGCTGCGTAGTCAGTTGCCTGACACAGATGAATGAGTGGTTTTGGATCATATGGCGCGTAGATGGGTGACGTACAAGTTCCAGTACGATCTTGAGGGTATTATGGATGTTTTCCGGCAATGGGAA
Organism: Lissotriton vulgaris; assembly: GCF_964263255.1. Lineage (NCBI taxonomy): Eukaryota > Metazoa > Chordata > Amphibia > Caudata > Salamandridae > Lissotriton > Lissotriton vulgaris. The sequence goes on from NC_141685.1 coordinate 1,242,636,541, forward strand.
GCACCAAAGCAACGTTATGTTTTTGAGCTTATGTGTGCGTTCCTCCATGAACAATGGACGGACGAAGTGGGTAAAGCTCCTGAAGAGCTGTTCCGATTGCGTTCCGAGTTTGCAAAAGGAACGATTGTAAGTCTCCACGACATCGAGAGAGCAGTGTCGACGTTATTGTCACTTCGAAGCAATGTCCCTACTGAACGGCTGTTTGAGCCAGATTTGTCAGTTAGGAGACATGCGCGTCAGTATCCGATGCGAGAGGTTCCTCCAGTATGGAGACCTGCTGATGCTGCTGCTGTTCCACCTGTTGTTGCGCACTTTCAGCGAGTGTGGGTACATATTCCATGGAAGCGTGCAGAAGTCTTAGCGCTTAAGCAGACTTTGCCTGATCCGAGAAAAAATCCTGCAGGATATTATAAAGAGCTTACGCAAACTGTGAGTTCGTGCGTCATGAATCTGGCTGATAGATTGTAATTTTCCTTTAAATTATGTTGTACATATGTTAGCCTAATGTGTCATAAATTAATATGCAGTTACAGCCTATTATTCATGTGCTGCAACTCACTGAGCTATTTTTCTTTATATGCAAGCTTCATTTGGATAGAACTGTTTCTGTAATGGTTAAGCTTTTGTCTTATTTTTGCCTTCTAAGTTAGAAGACTTGCTGTAGTACATTGCCTTCTATCTGTTAGGGTCCCATTGTTGATAATTTTGTATACTTTCTTATAATAACAAGAAGCTTGCCTATGACAGGCAGATTTCTAATGCTGACATTTGCTCTGCAGCTCCAATGTCTCATGGTACAGTTTTTCCCCCTCCCTTATGAGCAGAAAGTCCCTGTTTCAGTATTTCTTTCCTCAGAGCTTCGGCTCTGTGTCCTTGAAGGGAAGATAACAGGGTAGCCTTCGCAGGTGCAGATGCCCAATGCATGAGCTCACTGCTCTCCCTCTGCTGAGCCCAGTACTTTTCCAGTCTGGGCGTGGTTTTACGCTGCCATGCTATGTTATATTGTATTGCTGTGAGGAGAGTCCTCAGTCCTCTCAATGCACTCTCTGGGGTGTAGAACTGACAGGGCCCATCTGCAGATGAATATTATTTAAATAAATATGTGTCTAATTCTTCTCCACTGCCTGGCTGAATTATTTAATTGTTAGTGATAGATGAGTGAGGTAAGTCGCTCAGGTGGATTTGAGCCACACTTATCAGATGGCGCCCGAACAGGGACTCCGCGATAAGGATCTTACTCACCCGTAGGTGGGTAGCAGAAGGCCGGAGACCCTCTGGTCGGCACGGTGGGTCTGGGTACCCACTTTGATGCTGAGCTTGGTTCTCGCAGCGCTGCCCCACCCTGCTGATCAGGAGAGGTCCCGGTTCATGATCCTGCGCCGGGGTCCAGGAGGCGGAACTTTGGAGCTGACCGTGTTGGTCCCAGCAGCCGGCGGTGGAGAACAGTGGATGTCGGGTTCCGCGAACTGGAGGTGAGTGGTCCGACTGGTTATTGAAGGAGCTAGGGTGCTCCAGGGACTAGTGTGTCCCCAGTGGTTAAGAGACCAGTGTGTCTCTAGTGGTAAAGGAGCCGGTGCGCTCCTGGGGCTAGTGTGCTCCGGGGAACTCAGAGTGCGAGTGGTGCTCTGACAGATTTAATGGAGGTTGGGAGGACATTTGTTTTTGGTCATCCGACCGGGTGGTACTGTAGTGGAGGCGTGGCTCATTGCGGGTAGGCTCCGGAACTCACCCCGAACCCCTAGGGTGGCGGTTCGGCGGGAGTGGGTCCTGGGTCCCTTGTGGTAAAGTGCGCAGCGATCTTTAGTGCCACCCGGGTGGCGGATGTGTTCTCCATCCTCAGAACAGTTAGTGTACTGTTCGGTCTGCGGTAGGGTCCAGGTTCCCCAGGACTTGGTCGACGGGCCTTGTCCCATTATGGTAACACGTGTTTGGTAGGGACTTAATGCATAGGATGTATGTGCGTGGGCGAATGTAAGTGGTTGTGTGTGGAGATAGTTGCTTGGTCTTTTGTGTCCGGGTATGTGTGGGTTCCTTGGCGGTATCTGATTGAGTGAGTTTGGTGGTGTTTGATTGAGGGTGCAAGATGCTGCGTTTCAGTAAGTTGCAATGTTTTAGGTGTTGCTGAAGTTCAACTGATGTCAGATTGGCCGAGAGCCAACACGCTCCTGTAAAAGACTCTTTTAATTCTGAGATGTATGTGAATATGGATTTATCCTGATTTTGTTTAATATTTTGATGCAGTTAAGATAGATTACTTACAGGAGAGATTGTTTGCTATGTACAGCTGTCGGAGCATGTTTAATTCCTAAGGTTGTGGCAGACAGAGGTTTAGCAAAGACAGATATGAGGACTTATGATGGCCCAGAATATGGACAGATCAACAGTTTAGTTTTAAAGGAAGACAAAATGTGCAGGGCGTTCCTATTTAAATGTGCTTGTAATGGCTCAGGGGGGGCAATGTGAGCAGTGATTAAGAGGATTGGGTATGTATTTCATGTAATCTGATTTGGTTATAATTGGTCTGGTTTGAGAGCAGTTTGTGGGTTGCCTTTTGTTTGTGTAAATGTTTGTTTGAATGAAGTGAGTGCATCTTTTGCATGAGTTAGTTTGTCTGGTCCTTGTGAGCTACCTGAGATGGTTGCGCCTGACTATCAGTGTTTTTTTTTTTTTTATGTAGTGTAAAAATGCATGCAGGGCTGTGCTCTATGAAAAAAATGTTGGTTTCTTTCATCCCCTTAATTTGTGAACAGTAGAAGATGAAGAAAAGAATGAGGATTTGATTACCAGTAATTAGAATGTATATTAATAGAAATGTAGAAAGTGTGTAAAGTTAGGAGGAAGAGAAATGTATTTTTTAAAATATGGCATGTCGAAAAAGTTAGGAAAGGCTTCTTGGCTTTGTCAGCGCCTGAGCGTCGAGCACAGACTGCAAAGCAGATTTGGCCTTGGTGCTGAATGCCAGGGGGGGGGGGCTAGGAAGGCTGGCGAGCAGCCCAGAATTCTTAGCTCTTGGAAGATGGTAAGTGTGAGATGCATTTTCTGAACGACAAAATAGGCCTTCAAAAAGGGAATTTGGGACTCTGCGCTGGGCAGATTTAATATGACAGTGTGTGAGTTCTATTCCGTTCTGGAAGGGTTAAATAGAAAAATAGAGAATGTGAGCAGGGCTATTGTGGAAGATTTAGACGAGCAGAGCAGCGGTGACCTTGTGTGATAACAGCATTCCAATGGGTTCGCAGAGCACAGACAGAAGATTATGGGGGGGGCTAGGAGGCCCAGCTATTGGCACGGACAGGCAGAGATACACAGTTGGAGCCATGTGAATTGTGAATTTAGAGCGAGTCTGCATAATTATTAGTGCAAAATGCTGGTTTAGACTAAAGTATGAAGGAGTTGTTCAGAACACATGTGATTTAGTATCAGGAACAAACTTATGAATAATGTTCAACAGGTTATTTCATTTGGACAAGTCTGAAAAAAGGAAGGATTGTCTTGAGAAAAATTAATTTACCAGATATTTTGTTTCACTGTTGGTCCATGTCATGGTATACAGGTTTTCTCTTTGAATAAATACTGAGTAGGGGGGGGGTCTCTGATGGGCATACTGATTAGTGTTTTTGCTAGTGGATCCCTAGTGGAGAGAACTGATCATGCGAGGGTAGGTATCTATTATTGATTGTGTTGCTCATAAGAATGGTCTGGTGGAAATGTATATATGCATGTATATATTGGATTTGTATAAAAGTCTTTGTATGCAGTTTGTCCATAGGACACCATTGCAGTGGGCCCAGTGCCCCACCCGCTGAGTAGAGGTGCAGAGTGTGTTTGTGCAAATGTCAATATATTAACATAACACAGTTAGAGCTGTGATTTTACCCAGAAGTAAGATGTCTGTGCAGAAAAAAGATTTGGTACCTTTAATAACAAGAATAACAGTTTTACGCATGGAAAGTACATGTATATCTTTTGTCTTTTGATGCTGCCTTAAATGTTATCATAATTTAGTCATGTGATTTTCAATACTGCTACATGTTTTGTTTTTTTGGCTGGAGGTTGGGGGCTCGTCCTGTCTAAGACAACGAATAGGTTTTTTTTTTACATTGAAAGGATGTTAGGGTGTGAATGGGCTCCAAGCATAGGTTTTAAGGTAAGTATTTATATAGGGTATTTTTACTAAATGATTGCCTTTCCGTCCAATATTTTGTGTGTTGTTGTTTTTTTTCTTTTGTGGTTTGATTTGTTTCGTTTCAGTGCAATGGAAAATATTATCTCTGTGTTATGGTGAGTATTGATGCAACTTTGTGATAGACGGATTACATGTGCACTGGCACCGCATGATGCATGACATGCATGAGAAAGATATAGTCCTTTGAGTAACTAATATTGTGTTTCCCTTTTTGTGGCTTTTGTGTTTGGTATATGTATTATTGCGTATTATTTTATGTTATACGCATGTAAATATTGTGTGTTTTATGTTTTCTTTGGCTTATTGTGCATTGTTTGTTCTGTTCTGCGTGGTAGGTATGCTGATCGATCTTAAGGCTGACAAATTAAGGAGGCCAGCATACTGGGTTTTGGGCTGCAGTTTCACTGTGCATGAGATGCATGGCATTGTGTTCTGTGTCACAGCTCCTTTGCATGTGTTGCTGGGATATGTCTATGCTTTCTGTGCTTGGCACAGCCACTATACCTGCAGCCTTGGTATGCTTGTTTCTGTTTTGTATTGTTTTGACAATTCTATTTTTGATACTAGTACAAGCTCCTCTGTGGGGAATTTGTTCTGGTCCTTAAATTTCACAGGCAGCACTTTTAGCAGTGTACGTCTATTTTGTTACATGGTTGTTCTTTTATAGATTTCCCTTTTGCCGCCATTTCCCTAATGAATGGCGCATAGTGCCTGGTTATGGGGGATTTTTACACTTTCCTTGTCCTTACTCCTTAATGGGAATATAAGGCCTCAAAAGAGGTTGTGTGTTTTGCAATGGATAAATAATAAGAATGAATTCTCGATATTAATAGGCACACACATCATTTTATGGCAATGACATTTGTACATGTGCTAAAAGATGTTCTAGCCCTCTCAAAAGTGCTATGTATCTCCTACAATTTTGTTTCTGCCCAGTGCTGCACCCGGGGGTTGATGGTTTTGACTGAAGAGAAATATGTTTCAGATTTCCTTCTGTCAAAAATGGGGGAGGTAGCTAGCTCTCCGCTAGCTCTCCTATAAATTAGGAATAGGTAACATGTATATTGCTCCCTCCTCTTCTCCAATTTTTATTAGCCTGTTCTGCTTTGCTCTAAAAAGGGAATTTGATGTTGGTAGTTTTGTTTTACAAGTGTTGGGTTTTAAAGTCATGCGGGCACACTGCTAGTTCTTTATTAGCTAGTCTGTGAAAATAAACTGATAGTCTTTATTAGAGAAGACGCCCCAGACTAATGTTTCCTTATTTGACCTTTCAAGGGAACAATAGTTCTGTACTTTTTTTCTTTTATTTTTCAGAAAGACACACATTCACTGGATGATGTCATCAGTGATGTCATTTGGGATGTCATCAGTGATGTCATGAGTGATGTCACTGACCACGTCATGAGTGATGTAATATGTGATGTCATCAGCAGTGCATTGCAGGCGCGCATGTTATAGTTAGCTGAACTAACTATAACGGGGGGAATTTCAATAGCTTTGTATGAGTGAAATATTTTTTTAGCTACGATAGCTACTCCTCTTGTCCTACTATCCTGATTTGTATGAGCAAGAACATCATACCCCATCTGTTCCAGCATGAATTTATCCTTCCCCATAATATGATTGGAGACATACCACGTCCAGCCTTAACGTCCTTAGCATAGCTGCAGCCGTCTGCCTTTTCCCTCCGTTATTCAGTCCACATATGTTCAAAGAGGCCACCCTTAACGTCATGTATATTTACAAGGATTTTCCACACTACCTGCCAGCTTGAAACTCTCTTCTCTCATTATGTATAGCCAAGCTTCCTCTTCGTGATGTGTTTTGTCATTTTGTGTTGTTTTCTCCACCCGACCATCACAAGACATGGTCTACATAGTGAAAAAGGTGAAAGATGCTTGTGTGATCCTCAGCAAAATATCCTCAGCAAAATATTTTTTCTGTTAGCTTTGTAGAAGTTAGTTTCCTGCTGTTTCCCATAGTACATGAGCATGGTCATGAGTAAAAAAAAAAGAGAATATTAGAAGTGTTTGATGTTTTGCACAACAGTGAGGGTTCACAAAGTAGACGCTGTGAGCATGCTATATGAATAGCGTTTTGAAATTCCTTTTTGAGGATTCTCAAGAAAATGTTTTGCGGGAATACAACATGTCTGTTTTGTTTTATTTTTTTCTCTTCTCTTAGAATTAACTCATACGTCCGACTACAGGTAATACAGTGGAAAAGTCAAACATGTAATATATTACCTATTGTTAGCACAAATTTATTGATAGGCCTGAGATGTTTTTTTCATTCAAATCCACACCGCCCAGCAAATGTTTGTGGTGTCTTGAGACCAAATTGTTTTGACCCTTTGTATGCTTTGACTAAAGATCTTCGTTTTATTCATCAATAGGTAGCAGACACCCTGAAGCCGTTGCCGGAGGGGCCTGGACACACACCAACAATCATGAGGACTGCGTCGACATCCGAAGATACCAGCGGAAGTTTTACTTTGAGCCGAGAGGAAGGTGCTGTTACCACCCAAACAGCACTCAGGATCCTGGCTCATGAGTGAGCACCCATGCCAGCCATGTAAATAGGGTCTAGCTTCTGTTACCCTATGAGTGGGAGTGGGCGTGAAAGGGCGTCGCTGATGACAAATACACTTCTCAGATGCTTTATTGAGAGGTGAAGAGCCTGATCAAAAGGATAAGAGGCCATCTCTGATTGATAGTGGTGAGGTCTCTCTTGATAACAGTGAGCAAAGATCAGCAGATAAGTCCCCTGCAAATGAGCCCCCCATTCTGTTCACAGATCCAGAGGTGCAAGGGAGCACTCGATACAATCTGTGGCCCAAGAAAGGAGAGCAGGGCACTGGAAGAAGGGCTGAGTAAGGGAATTAGGGAAGGACTAAAGAGAGTGTTAGGGATGGACTGCTGGAAGAGCCCTGGTGCACTGTTGAGACATTGTCAGGTGAGACACTAGGACTGCGCCTGGGCCCAGATTAAGTGCTCCTCTGAGTCGTGAAGATGTGCGACTCCGTCGTGGGAGTTAGGGAATGAACAATATAAGCCTGCCTGTGAGGCTTTAACGGACACAGGGAGAAGATCCCTTTCGAGGGTTGAAGAACCCCTCTGGCTGGTTTTAGGACTGTCTGGGACAATTTTTTCTAGTTTAGTTTCTTTTTCCTTTTATTCCTTTTTGCTTTTTGGATTTTTGATTACGTTCCCTTTGGTCGTCCTATCACCGATGAGGAGCAGCCCTTTGCGGCTCCTCGTAGACCTGAGCCCGCTTCCCCCTGGTTGGCCTCAGTGTGAACTGTTTTTCCCTTAGTTTACTTTGGTCTTTTAGCTAGGAAAATGAGTCCCTTTGAATGTTCCTTTTCCCCAGGAGGAGCTGCCTCTGCGGCTCCTTGTCCAGATGCCCCTGCCCATATTTGGTTCACATGGTCTACAAATGTAATAATGTGTTTGTTTTTGGGAAGTTCATTAGGATGATGTAGTATTCTATTGTTGCACAAGACACCTGTTACTTATAGTACTGCAGATTATTGGGTGTGGGTCGTTGCCTTCAAAAACACAAGGGTGAAAAAAATGTTGCTTTTATTCTTGCCCTATGGAAGTAGCTGTCAGGGTTAGTATACTTTGAGTAGTCTAGATGCAAGTGAACACTGAGTATATGGTTCAATAGGGTGTTTTCTCTGATCAATATTATTGCATTACTTCCTGCTCATGACTTGAACTGTGATGTCTTTTTAAGTTGTCCAATAATGACATAATGTTATAGAGCAATGGTGCACCGGGAGAATATGCTTAGATTAGTCAAAAAGGAGGGTGCCTCACACCCAGAGAATAATAATTGTTTTAGTAGGTATTGCAGGGGTTGTTCTTTTACTAGTTGCCTCTGCACTTCCTGTCCTATAGTATGCTGCGCTACCTCTATGACTATGCTCATCCTAGTATTTCCTTTCCCGACATTTGATTGATGAGTGATGCCGTTCCCGTTCTCTCCTTTAGAATTGCACAGTCCCTACTTTGAGCAATAAAGGATGCACTTATGTTAGCCACATTAGGCTCAAAGGAGGGTCTGATAGATTGTAATTTTCCTTTAAATGATGTTGTACATATGTTAGCCTAATGTGTCATAAATTAATATGCAGTTACAGCCTATTATTCATGTGCTGCAACCCACTGAGCTATTTTTCTTTATATGCAAGCTTCATTTGAATAGAACTGTTTCTGTACTGGTTAAGCTTTTGTCTTATTTTTGCCTTCTAAGTTAGAAGACTTGCTGTAGTACATTGCCTTATATCTGTTAGGGTCCCATTGTTGATAATTTTGTATACTTTCTTATAATAACAAGAAGCTTGCCTATGACAGGCAAATTTCTAATGCTGACATTTGCTCTGCAGCTCCAATGTCTCATGGTATAGTTTTCCCCCCTCCCTTATGAGCAGAAAGTCCCTGTTTCAGCATTTCTTTCCTCAGAGCTTCGGCTCTGTGTCCTTGAAGGGAAGATAACAGGGTAGCCTTCGCAGGTGCAGATGCCCAATGCATGAGCTCACTGCTCTCCCTCTGCTGAGCCCAGTACTTTTCCAGTCTGGGCGTGGTTTTACGCTGCCATGCTATGTTATATTGCATTGCTGTGAGGAGAGTCCTCAGTCCTCTCAATGCACTCTCTGGGGTGTAGAACTGACAGGGCCCATCTGCAGATGAATATTATTTAAATAAATATGTGTCTAATTCTTCTCCACTGCCTGGCTGAATTATTTAATTGTTAGTGATAGATGAGTGAGGTAAGTCGCTCAGGTGGATTTGAGCCACACTTATCATGGCGGACATAGACATGTTGTTTGGGAATGTTGTCCCACAGCTCATCTGGAATGTCATTCGACATACGGATCATGATAATGAATTGGGTGATTCGTGGGTGAATCTTGTTCCTGCAAACGATAGACAAGTTGGAGGTGCTAAGCCCGAAAATATCATTACTGAACTTCCTGGTAGGATTATTACTTTCATGAAGACTTTGATGCCTGAAGTACATGTGAATTGGGATAAGCTGTCTGCATGTAAGCAGAAGAAAGATGAGACTGTGTCAGATTTTTTCTCGCGTTTCGAAGAAACTTTTGTTGATCATAGTGATCAGGATATGGCTACCGAGGGTGGCCAGAGATTGTTTGTTGACAAATTTGTGCACAATCTTCTTCCTAAGTTATGTACTAAGTTTAAGGATTCTGAGAGTGCTTGGCCTGTTTCTACATCAGCGCAGATTCTATCTACGGCTCAGTACTACGAGAATAGGCGTAAGGATGAGTTAGAGAAGGCGGACAAGAAGACTAAGGAATTGAAGACTAAAGTTCTTCTACAACAAGCTTATCCACCCCGTGTTAATAATCAGCGTGATTATCAGCAGCCACAACAGTATTCGAGGAACTCGCAAAGAGACGAGCCTCCTCAACAGCGTTTTCCGTATGGCCCTAATCAGTGTGCATATTGTAGAGAAGAGGGCCATTACAACAATAGTTGTCCGGTCCTGTTGCAACGTGCAAATAGTGCTCCTGGTGTGAGAGGTAGAGGTGCTCAGCAAGCGCCTAGAGGTAGAGGTCGAGGACAGAATGTGCGTCCTTTGCCTCCGCAAAATTCGATGAATAGCTTTGACCAACAGCAGAATTCGTCTGGTAGGACGGCACAATACTACGTGGATGATTACTATGTTGAAGGCGACGAAGAGCAAGGTAACGATTGTTAGGACAGCCATAGACGAAGAGAGGGAGTTGTTTCAGTTCCAGTAGATCAGAGTGGACCCTACGTTGAAGTGATTGCATCAGGTGTGTCAGAGCCTTTTCTGCTGGACACTGGTGCTACGAAGAGTTCTATTATGCATTCTAAGCTCCCTGGCGCACCTTTGTCTGGCTTTAATAATGTTTCTATAGGTTTTTCTGGTGCCCCTGTTACGAATCCGATTTCTGCCCCATTACCACTTTCTGTTGGTCCTCATAGGTTTGAAGCACCCCTTCTTTTGACTACAGGTTGTAATGAGAATTTGTTGGGATTGGACTTGTTGAAGAGATTGTATGCGACTTTGTATTGTTCCCCGGCGGGAGTACATCTTACTTTGAGTGAGAATGTGATCTCTCCAATATATATATCGAAAGATTGTCTTCCATTGGAATTGTCTTCATTGCCACGTTCGTTGTGGGCTACGGGTCCCAATGATGTGGGCCTGTTGGATATTCCCCCATATGTTGTGACATTGAAGGCTAATGCTAAGTTACCGCGCATCCCACAATATCGTATTTCAAGTGATGGTGAGCGTGCACTTTTAGCGATCATTTATGATTTGATTGACAAAGGCGTTATTGAAGAGACGCGAGGTAATGTGTGTAATAGTCCTGTTTTGCCTGTCTTAAAGAGGACTGATCCTTCACAGCCTCCTGTATATAGATTTGTTATTGACCTCTGTGAAGTGAACAAGATCGTTGTTCCACAATTTCCTGTTGTGCCTGACATCACTGCATTATTGACATTGATTCCAGCTTCTGCCACCTGGTTTTCAGTGATCGACCTGAAGAATGCTTTCTTCAGCATTCCGATTGCCATGGAGAGTAGAGATATCTTTGGATTCTCTTCAGGAGGACGAAGTTTCCGCTTTAAACGCGCTCCTCAAAGCTATTGCGAGAGTCCATCAATTTTATAGTCAAGCTCTGAAGACACAACTTGACTCGTTAGTTTTTCCTGACGGTGCAGCTCTTATCCAGTATGTCGACGATTTATTGGTCGCTGCTGATACCGAAGACATCTGTAAGGACGCCACTGTGTCCTTGTTGTCCCATTTATCTGATTGCCACCATAAAGTTTCTCTCTCGAAACTGCAATTTTGTCGCCAAGAAGTTACCTACCTAGGTCACCTCTTATCGAAGGAGGGAAGGAAACTGACCCCAGAAAGAGTTCAAGCCATTGCGAAAATGGGTGTCCCTACGATACACAGAGAGAAGTATGTGCGTTTTTGGGTATCACGTTGTACTGTAGACAGAGGATCCCTCATTTTTCTCTGCTAGCGAAGCCCTTGATAGCTCTTACAGTTAAGGATACCCCAAATCCTATTCCTTGGACTGACGAATGTCAAAAGAGCTTTTCTGAATTACGAAATGCGTTGTGTTCGGCTCCTGTTTTGGGCACTCCCGACTACAGTAAGCCTTTCACATTGCATGTCCACCGGAGAGAGGGATTTGCATTATCGGTTTTGACTCAGCATTTTGGCGGGAAGCAACGCCCATGTGCGTACTTTTCGTCGACTTTAGATCCTGTAGGTAGAGCGTTGCCGAGTTGCTTGAGAGCTACAGCGGCAGCAGCTGTTTCAATTCGACAATCTGCTGGTTTGGTTATGGATAATACGTTAGTGGTCATGGTTCCACATGCAGTGGATACCTTGTTGAATCGCACAAAGACACAGCACTTAACTAGTGCTTGGTTGTCAGGGTATGAGCTTACATTGTTAGCGAGCCATGTGCACATCAAGAGGTGCAATACCTTGAACCCGGCTACATTGTTGCCGATTTCGTCTGAGACAGATGATGATAGTGAAGAACAGCATGATTGTTTTCTAAGAACCGAAGAAGAGACGAAAGGGAGAGTGGACCTTAGGTACACTCCTCTTCCTGATTGTGATGATGCTTTGTGGGTTGATGGTTCGTGTTTTAAATTGCCGAATGGTGATACGACTGCAGCCTATGCTGTGACGACTTTGCATACGGTTGTTGAAGCTGCACGTATCCCACATAACTCCGCACAAGCGGCTGAATTGATTGCACTTACGAGAGCATGTGTGTTGGCAAAAGGAAAACGAGTGAATGTGTATACGGATAGTCAGTATGCGTTTGGTGTGGCTCATAGTTTTGGACGATTGTGGCATGAACGTGGATTTTTGACATCGCATGGGACGAAGATCCAACATGGACAATTGGTGAATGAACTCCTTGAATCTCTTACGTTACCTTTGCAAATAGCGATCGTGAAATGCAGTGCTCATAAAAAGGTTACGGATGATGTTGGTCGTGGTAATGCGTTTGCGGATGAAGTTGCGAAAGAAACTGCTAGAAACTTGATGAGTCGAATGTATGTTGCGGGTCCGGCGAGATGGGTTCTAGAGAAGAGTATGTGTGAAGACACCATTGAGAGTGTGAAAATTATTCAGGTTGAGGCCACAGAGAAAGAGTTGAATGAATGGAGAGAGAGTAAGGGTAGATTGGATTCGAATGGTTGTTGGACTGATTTATCTGAACATCAGAGATGGTTGTTGCCTAACGCGTATGTGCTTCCAGTTGTTACAATGGCACATGGAATGGCACACATTAGTGTGAAAGGTATTTGCAAGTTGTTAGCCCCGGTTTGGCAGAATGTGGGGATTCCCAGATGTGCAGAGAATTTAGTCAAGAACTGTATGGTATGTTTGATGCATAATCCTGGTAAGGGAACTCCAACACCAGCTGGTCATTTTGCTCCTCCTACGTATCCGTTCGAGGCTTTGCAGCTAGATTTTATCCATATGGAGAGATGCAACAACTTGAAGCATGTGTTAGTGGTTGTTTGCTCCTTTTCTAGATGGGTAGAAGCCTACTCCCTTAAGGACAATACTGCTTTGTCCACAGCAAAAGTTTTGATAAAAGAGTTTTTCCCGAGATTTGGAATGCCGAGAATTATCTGGAGTGATAACGGAAGTGAATTTGTGGGTCAAGTCATGAAGAGAGTGTGTGAGGGTCTCGGGATTAGGCAGAAATTCCACGCTGCAAATCACCCCCAATCAGCTGGTTTAGTCGAGTGCTACAATGGCACTCTTAAGTTGAAATTGGCCAAAATTCAAGCGAGCACTGGTCTGCAGTGGCCAGATGCCTTGCCATTAGCACTTTTGTCCACCCGAATGACTGTGCACTCACGAATGGGTTTGAGTCCGTACGAAGTTGTGTTTGGTCGCCCGGTGAATATTTGGGGCGTACCGAGACCGACGAGGTTTAGTGACCTCGAGTATCCTGTTTTGCTTGATTATTTGCGTGAATTGACAACTAAAATGAGTGTTTTACGCCAACAGGTATATGACAGTCTTCCACAAGCTACAGAGGATCCTGGTCACTCCCTTGAACCTGGTTCCTGGGTTTTTGTCCGGAATTTTCAGCGGGTGAAGAACGAGCAACCCCGCTGGACTGGGCCCTACCAAGTGCTTTTGTCTACAAGATCTGCAGTCCGAGTGCGAGGCAAAAGAAATTGGATCCACGGCTCGCATACCAAAAAGGCACCTTTGCCTTTGCCTTATGACAAGTGGGTCCAGGAGGGTCTTGCGGACTCCGAGACAGAAGTAGTGCCGCGATTTTTGCCGTTTAGTGATGCTAGGTTAATTGGAACTAGCTCAGAGGAAGAGAGCGATAAGATCTTACAAGCATCAGTACCTCCTGCAGAGCGGTTGGACACTACAGAGCCTCACCTTTTGTTTGCTGATCAAGAACAATCTGAAAGAGATCGCTACAATCTGAGATCGAGAATTACGGACAAATAAAATATTAATAAAGTTGATTTTTTTATTGTTTGCAGGTTAACTCTCCACCAAGGATCTACTAATTTTTGTTTTTCTTGAACTGCCATCCGGTTCTTGCTGCTAGGGTCGCGGTTGCTACCAGTCTTGGGAGTGCAAGCCTGAGACACTAGGTCGAGGGTTCTGTTGGCCTGAGGCAGCCTTCCTGGGTTCAGCAGAGGCACTCTCAAGCAGAATCAACCAACCACCGCGGGCAGCAAATTTAGTTAAGGATGGATTTCTTTGAGTTGGAGAGACCTGTACAGACACTGACTTTTAGGAAAAGAATATGCAAAATAATGTTGAAGAAATGCTTTTTGATACTATGTTTATTTTTATTATTGAGCCTTGTAATCTTCATAGCTGGTTATGTACTATTTGTTTTTAAAATGACGTCTAATTCCACTGTGCAACCTACACCTTCACCTACTATTTCTTCTCATTCTTTTCATCCTTTGCCTGAATATGAGGTAGTCAGACATTTGGAATTTTCTAATAATTCCTTCATACGACTTTTGCACCAGTATCAGTTAGTGATCAATACAACGAACTGCTGGATTTGTGGTTTGATGCCACATACAACTGATAAGGGTATTCCTTATTTAGTTTTGCCCTTCAGTTTAAATGGTTCGATTTAAGCTTACAGAACCATGTTTATCTATGCCCATAGTGTCCACCCCCTACGTTCACCGAAAGACAATCCGAAGAATAGTGCTTTAGCTAGAGGCATAGTCGATATGATTAAAGGGACTAATGCAGTTGAGACTATTCCGAAAGATGAGAGGCAACCATATAGTGGTTGGAACGTCACTGGATATGGAGTTAGTCTGAGTGTTAACCAGCGAGCGAAAAGTCCTCCACCGATCTGGATAGTGCTCCATAAAGGCTAATATTGTCTGCAGGGCAACAGTAAGAATCCGAAGGCTCAGTTAGGGAAGAGTGTTTGCGCTGAGACTTACGTGTTTCCGTCTCAGTCTTCCCCAGCGTTCTTAGCTGCTAAGGGTACCTACTTCGTTTGTTATGACAAAGCGTATACATGGTTGCCCCCCGACTTCTCGGGCACATGTTTTGTTTCCTTTCTGTTGCCTCCCACTTTTACAGCTGCGGCAGATTACCACAAGACGAGAGTTGCTAGAGGTGTCTTTAGTCAAGAAGACACTGTGTGTGTGTGTGTGTTTCGATTTATATAGCGCACTTTAACCGAGGGGTCCCAAGGCGCTTGCTTAGGGATTCCGTCCTGGTATTCCCCTGTGAGATATCCCGGCCGGGTATCCACAAGGTGAAAGCCAGGCATCCCGCTGCGAGGGGCCGTAGTGGAGATTAAGCAAGCTATTGCCCAGAGTCGCAGAGTGTGACCCCGTGAGTCGAGTATGCAAAAACAACAGGTGATGGACCGAATGAGGATCAATGTCACACATTCACCCCAGTCAAAAGATCTGGGTCCTAATCCATCGTTTTTTTGCACTCCACACCACCCTGGGTTAGACAATGGCGATATGCAAATCAGCTCTGACCCTGTGCCCCATGGGAACAGTCCAGTCCGAACTACAAAAGCCATGTCCTTCCCAGAACGGAATCAAGCATCCGAGGACCGGACCGGTTTCGAGGTAACACCTCTCATCAGCCCGGCTAGCTTGACTCCAGTGGTGTGGAGTGCCTGGGACCCACGTCTGGGCATCCCCAGTACACTTATAGCGAGTTTGCAAAAACAACAGGTGATGGACCGAATGAGGATCAATGTCACACATTCACCCGAGTCAAAAGATCTGGGTCCTAATCCATCGTTTTTTTGCACTCCACACCACCCTGGGTTAGACAATGGCGATATGCAAATCAGCTCTGACCCTGTGCCCCATGGGAACAGTCCAGTCCGAACTACAAAAGCCATGTCCTTCCCAGAACGGAATCAAGCATCCGAGGACCGGACCGGTTTCGAGGTAACACCTCTCATCAGCCCGGCTAGCTTGACTCCAGTGGTGTGGAGTGCCTGGGACCCACGTCTGGGCATCCCCAGTACACTTATAGCGAGTTTGCAAAAACAACAGGTGATGGACCGAATGAGGATCAATGTCACACATTCACCCGAGTCAAAAGATCTGGGTCCTAATCCATCGTTTTTTTGCACTCCACACCACCCTGGGTTAGACAATGGCGATATGCAAATCAGCTCTGACCCTGGAGTCAAGCTAGCCGGGCTGATGAGAGGTGTTACCTCGAAACCGGTCCGGTCCTCGGATGCTTGATTCCGTTCTGGGAAGGACATGGCTTTTGTAGTTCGGACTGGACTGTTCCCATGGGGCACAGGGTCGGAGCTGATTTGCATATCGCCATTGTCTAACCCAGGGTGGTGTGGAGTGCAAAAAAATGATGGATTAGGACCCAGATCTTTTGACTGGGTTGAATGTGTGACATTGATCCTCATTCGGTCCATCACCTGTTGTTTTTGCAAACTCGCTATAAGTGTACTGGGGATGCCCAGACGTGGGTCCCAGGCACTCCACACCACTGGAGTCAAGCTAGCCGGGCTGATGAGAGGTGTTACCTCGAAACCGGTCCGGTCCTCGGATGCTTGATTCCGTTCTGGGAAGGACATGGCTTTTGTAGTTCGGACTGGACTGTTCCCATGGGGCACAGGGTCAGAGCTGATTTGCATATCGCCATTGTCTAACCCAGGGTGGTGTGGAGTGCAAAAAAATGATGGATTAGGACCCAGATCTTTTGACTGGGTTGAATGTGTGACATTGATCCTCATTCGGTCCATCACCTGTTGTTTTTGCAAACTCGCTATAAGTGTACTGGGGATGCCCAGACGTGGGTCCCAGGCACTCCACACCACTGGAGTCAAGCTAGCCGGGCTGATGAGAGGTGTTACCTCGAAACCGGTCCGGTCCTCGGATGCTTGATTCCGTTCTGGGAAGGACATGGCTTTTGTAGTTCGGACTGGACTGTTCCCATGGGGCACAGGGTCAGAGCTGATTTGCATATCGCCATTGTCTAACCCAGGGTGGTGTGGAGTGCAAAAAAATGATGGATTAGGACCCAGATCTTTTGACTGGGTTGAATGTGTGACATTGATCCTCATTCGGTCCATCACCTGTTGTTTTTGCAAACTCGCTATAAGTGTACTGGGGATGCCCAGACGTGGGTCCCAGGCACTCCACACCACTGGAGTCAAGCTAGCCGGGCTGATGAGAGGTGTTACCTCGAAACCGGTCCGGTCCTCGGATGCTTGATTCCGTTCTGGGAAGGACATGGCTTTTGTAGTTCGGACTGGACTGTTCCCATGGGGCACAGGGTCAGAGCTGATTTGCATATCGCCATTGTCTAACCCAGGGTGGTGTGGAGTGCAAAAAAATGATGGATTAGGACCCAGATCTTTTGACTGGGTTGAATGTGTGACATTGATCCTTATTCGGTCCATCACCTGTTGTTTTTGCAAACTCGCTATAAGTGTACTGGGGATGCCCAGACGTGGGTCCCAGGCACTCCACACCACTGGAGTCAAGCTAGCCGGGCTGATGAGAGGTGTTACCTCAAAACCGGTCCGGTCCTCGGATGCTTGATTCCGTTCTGGGAAGGACATGGCTTTTGTAGTTCGGACTGGACTGTTCCCATGGGGCACAGGGTCAGAGCTGATTTGCATATCGCCATTGTCTAACCCAGGGTGGTGTGGAGTGCAAAAAAATGATGGATTAGGACCCAGATCTTTTGACTGGGTTGAATGTGTGACATTGATCCTCATTCGGTCCATCACCTGTTGTTTTTGCAAACCCGTGAGTCGAGTAGGCACCGGAGCGAGAATTGTCGACTCCGTGGAATTTTTGAGCCCGAGACCCGCCGAGGCGGGGAATCGAACCCTGGTCCACGGCCGATCTCAGCTTCCGGGTCTGCCGCCTCTAACCACTGAGCCACGATTCTCCACTGCAGGACAAGAATTGGGA
Source organism: Lissotriton vulgaris (assembly GCF_964263255.1). Lineage (NCBI taxonomy): Eukaryota > Metazoa > Chordata > Amphibia > Caudata > Salamandridae > Lissotriton > Lissotriton vulgaris. Next base: position 1,242,654,214 of record NC_141685.1, read on the forward strand.
GATTTCTTTAAGGGTTTTCTGCCGTTTTGGGGACCTATGGCTAACAGTAGGAATATTCGTCAGCTAACGAGAGTGGATGAGTCCACCATAGTTGCCCTTGGTAACTTGACTGCTGAGCTCCAGTCGGATAGACTTATGACACTCCAGAATAGAGTTGCCCTAGACGTTATTCTAGCAGATCGAGGTGGAGTATGTAGATTGATTCAATCAAGCTGCTGCGTTTTCATTCCAGACAACGCTCCATCAGTCTTCCAGGCCATTTCCAAATTGCACAAAATATCCGATTCTGTCCATCTGGACAAAGGGGATTGGTCTTTGATGGGATGGTTATGGGGATTGATATCCACTTGGGGCTGGAAGATTTTGATGGTTATTGGGATGGTCTTAGCAATCCTGTTCATGTTCTGTCTCTGTGTACAGTGTGCTCTGGCTATTTGTGGCCTTTGTGCTACTTTGTGTGTACGGAAACCTGTCCAGAGAGAGATGCTTAGTAATAGGATGATGCTACAGCAGCATATCAATGACCTGATGAATATAGATCCAGATTCGGATTAATGGGTTTGGGTTCGTTGCCTATGATAGGGCAAAAGGAGGGTCTGTGGTTTCGTGGTTCCGAATTGGGTTCGATAGTTCCGAACCCGATTTATAAAGATCGACGGAAATGGACGATTTTGGTGTCAGCAGACCGCAAATGGCGAGTGTAACATGTCAGAGTGTTTTCGTATGAATCGATATAGGAGAACACTCTATATTCAAGGGTTTAGGTTGAACCTTCGGGTTCCATTTTGTATACGGCAGCCATTTTGTATGGCTGCCCTAACATAGGCCCGATGACTGTGGCCGAGCGAGTCCTTGAGACACGTACGCCTTAGCTAACTTCTGGTTTACCTGGCCGAACTGACTCCTTGCCTGGGGCGAATCCCGCTGAGCCAGTTCCTTGTTCAGCAGCTGGTCGGATAAAGATCAAAGGGGCAGGACGTGCCCGAGTTTATGGTACCCCGTTCCCACTTCTCTATCTCCTTTCCATCTGTTTCTGCCTTTCCTTTACGACTTGATCATCGATCTGGGTTGAAGGGTTTACAATGGGTTTGTCCGGCCTGATCAAACAGGAAATTGACCATGTGCGTGATCGCTTTTGGTGGGCTGGACAACGGAAAATGGGATTGTCTTTGACTGTCGTCATTCGCTACTTTTGAAATGCTACATTGTCATTGGTCAGTTTGTATGCACCAAATGTAAATTGTAATGCCGCCTGAGGCATGATTTTTGGCATAAAAGATCATGCTCCGCTTACTAAATGTGTGCAGTCTCTGACAAACTACCCGTGTGTACTTCGTAGATCTCTGTCCCTGGTTGCAACCAATAAACTTTGGTCTTTGACGTCATCAAGAAGTATCCCGTGTCTTTGTTTGCCAAGACAGGGGAATCCGGGGTCTTTGGGTGTTGCCCTGACACCGCTGGGTTACCAGATTAGTATCGGTTCTGAAAATCCCAGTACCTCAATATGGGGGGTACCTATGGTACCCCCCTGGCAGTTGTGGCGGGCGGTGCTGAGTGCACCGACCGCCACAATGTCAGGAATGCAGTATGCGCCCACCAGTATGGCGGGCGTATCCTAATGACAACGACGGGACCCCCGCAGCATCGGCGGGCGGTCCCAATCCCTGAAAGGATGGCGGGCGGACAAAGTCCACCCGCCATTCTAATGACCCCCTAATTATAACGTGGCAAAAGTTTCAATTTGATATTTTTACATATGTGATGAAAATCTTCTTAAATTATATTATTGCAACTTGTGCAAACACAGCAAGAAGTCATACCTTTTTATGTGTATTATTAATGAATGTGCAGATTTGCTAAATGTTTCTACTCCTAGTATTTGCCATCCTGGGGGGCCTAAATTAGGGTGACCAGAATTTGAGCAGCAAAAACTGGGACAGGTCTGACATAAAAGAAGGACTAAAGCCTTCACTATTACTTTAATATCTTCAGATAGGGTATCCTCTAAGTGTGAATTGTTGGTAACGTTCATTTTCTCTTTTCATAGTACTTTGGTCTTGGTGCGATTCGTTTGATCCTAACCAGTTATCAGGACGGAAGATTCTCTTTTAATTCCCATGAAAAGAAGGTCTGATAATGAAGCATATTGCTGTGATCGGCGGTGTTAGCATATAAAGCCATGTTCCAACTGTGGGATTTTTTATTGGCTGTGTGTGGGCCTGTTTTAAGGTCAGGTGGGCCATTTACTACAGTTGATTTCCCTGATATTTAAAGAAACATTGCATGAAGAAAGCTGAAATACCTGCAGTTTTGTATAACTTGCAAAATTCATATCATGGGTGTCTATACAAGTTCAAAACTGTCCCAATTTATACACATGGGACACTTTTTAATTCACTATAGGGGGTCACTTTTATTTTGGTTCCCGGGGATATTTTCTGCCCCAGTCTGCCCCTGGTTTCAACCACTTTCATTCTGGATGACCTTGACATCCAAGCACTCAATGCTTCTGTACGAATACATCGTTTTGGCATTGGTTTTGTTCAGGTTCTCAATACATGATAAGAGTTCCAGTTCTGTTTTAGTCCACATTAGAAACATAAAATCTATTTTTTTTAGGTACAACTTAAAACCTCAAACACTAATGAGGTGATAGGAGAAATGTTTGCCAGAATTATAACTACTGGCAATTTATCGGGTAACATTCCAACCCATTATTCTTTTGCACACCATGCCATCTCAGTTTTGATCAAGCCATATGGAAATCCTTCTTGACCCTGCTCCAATAGGAGTAGTAAAGCCCGAACTGCTAGGCCAGGTCCTTCCTGAATCGGAACACAAGCAACCCAAGTCCGGTTTCACCCTGACTGGGGTGCAACAGTCAGTGTAGTTTGATTCCAGTAGCACAGAATAGTATAAAGTGCTTGGTGGACCTTATGGGTACTGAATCACATGGGTAGCAGGATAATGAACCAAACCATGTCCCTGTAACGGTTAAAGCCACCAGGAAGTGAACCATATTTATTCTGAGGCGGATTAAACAAAATCTGTGTTCTGGTTCCTTTATCCATAATGGATAAGGCTCCAATCCTTCACAAGTTGACAAAAGGGATACACATGTGGATGGTTATCATGTCCAGAGCATTCTCAAGTCTCATCTTGTCTCCATACAGTCCACCAAGCACTTTACGTTATTCTGTACTTTATACTCAGCTTTTAGAACCCATTTTTTATGCTCAATTTTAGTAGCGAAATGTTTCGAAACTCATCAAGAAAGTTTACTGTTTTTACAATGCTGTGAGTCTCCTACAATCTGTTTCGCAGTGTTGAATTTTATTACCCAGGTGAGGAGTTTAAGGAAAAAGTATACAGTGTGAATCAGTCACGACGCGACAGAAAGACAATTGATGATGTATAACTGAGTAATTTTATCTTTGTGATTTTATTGTGTGTGTTCTGCTTGTAACTTGCTTTATCTTGTGCATTTATGGTCCTTCCGACAGAATAAAGATTATTTGATGATGATTCCAGTGGTACAGTGAGCACAGGACCAACATCTGAGTCTACTGATTCACCATCCCAGTTACTGGCCATCACGAACTAGAGGCACGAAGTGGGGAAATAACATGCAAAACCGAGAACTACCAGACCAACTACTGCATGCTTTTACCCAGATTCTGGTAGTGGTGGCTCACCCTTATTTGCATCAGGGCTCTACACTTCATTTTTGGCCCATTTGTATTAAACCAATAGTGAGTGCTAGTCTATTATTCAATGTTAATACAATAAAAACAAATCCCAATCTTGGGTTGAGCTTTAGCCTGAAGCAGCCATTAACACTGTCTGATGACTGGCGCAGGTTCATAGAGCCACCTGCACCAGCCATTGCAGAGATTGCCCAGGGCTGGTGAAGTTCCAGCCCTGGCCTCAAGGACTTGACACACCTCAGTACCCCCCCCCCCATCTGCAATTTTCTAAAGCAGGGGTCTCCAAACCGGTCCTGGAGGGCCGGATCCATGCCAGATTTTTGGGATATCCCCATTGAGCTACATGTAGTAATTTTAAAAATCTGGCATTGATATGGCCCTTCAGGAACAATTTGTAGACCCCTGTTCTAAAGCATCACTGCAAAATTTAGACCTGACAGCAGTGGGCTTCAGACCCACAGTGCACATGGCTGCACGCCAATCAGCCTTCCACCTCACCCATTCCTAACTCATCAAAGAGTTAGGAATGGGTGGAGGGAAATATCAAGAGGCTGAAACCTGGAACCTGCGACTGCACAGCTTAGAGGTTTCAGTTTCATGCTCCAGTGCTGCGTGAAGTGTGAAGGAGCTGGGTGAGTGCCTAAAGGATAAATGGGCCACCAGTGGCTCAAACAGGTCTTGCTCAGGTAGTGAGGTACGTGCGAAAATGCTTTTAAATGTTGTGTGCTTGTGTGCGGATGAGAGTGTGTTTGTGAGGGAATAATGTGTATGTGCGAGTGTACGCCTGTTTATGTATAAGTGTGAGCATATTGAGGCGTGCATGAGAGTGAATGACAACGAGTATGAGTGAGTGTAAGAGTGTAAGAGTGTGTGAGAGAATGAGTAGGAGCAAGAGTGATTGCAAGTGACTCAGAGTGAGTGAGAATGAGCGAGTGAACCTACGAGAGTGTTCAAGGGCATTGTCACTGAGAATTAGTGAATGAGGGTGAGTGCAGCCAGGTGTGACAGTGAGTGAGAGGACACACGATTGCAATTAGGTGAGACTTAAAGGGTGAAAATGAATGAAAGAAGTGTGTGTGTGTGAGTGAGAGCGAGTGAATGAGGAGTGCTAGTGAGTGAATGTGAGTATGATTGACAGTGAGTGTGAGAGAAATAAATGTGGGCGAATGAAAGTGAGCATGAGTGAGTCAGAACACATTGTGCTCACGAGTATTCCGTTGTCCCTGGTACACTAAAGTTAATTCTAGTCTTACAAAAACACAAGTGACAAAATGATTTCGCTGGCATACTAAAGGGAATTTTTAGCATAACAGCATATTAGACATCATACTGGCAATGGCATGCTGGATGCAATAGTTGGCACTGGATACTAGAGGTAATTCTTAATACTGGCTTACTAGAGGTAAAACTTGGCATAACAGACCCCAGTAGCAAATACTGACACAGATGTATTATATGTAACTCGTGTCATAGGTAGCGCTCATGGAAAAATGATGACGCTGACATACTGGAGGCAATGCTTGGTATACGCAACACCTGTGGCAAAATGTTAACGATGGCACATTGGAAGTAGTTCTTGGCATATGGAAGGACAACTAATTCATATGGAGGCAGGCTATCATGACAAAATACTGGCCCTGATGTACTAGATGTACTTTTTAACATAAGGGCCACCCATGGGACATGGACAACATCACTGACAACATTCTGGCCCTGATATATTTGATGGAACGTTTGGTATAAATGGCCTCCTATGACATATGTTAACAACTAGAACAAAGTGCTGTCCCTGGCATAATGGAGGCAATTGTTGACATATTTGATATGCACAGAGCATGTTTTCAAAAATAGGGTCAACTCCTTGGAAAGGTCAAGCTTCATTGGTTTTCAAACACCAAGAAAGGATTTTAAAAAAGTCGTGACTGCTCTTCCAGAGCCATTGACTTGAGCAAATTTATGAGGAAATAGTGATTTAAAACGCACTATTTGTCCCAAGTTTATTAAAAATGTTCTAGATGGGGAAACTCTCCCCTCGCCCCAGAAGAAGTCGGGCTCCGCTGGAATTTGAGCCAGTAGACTGCCTTACCACTTTCAAAGCCCACCAGCCACCACTGCATTGTGGGCCCTTTCCACTCCTCTTCACACTTGCTGAACACCACTGAACATCTAATTTAAACCATACGTTTAATATCTATGCATTACACACTGTCCTCCCACCGTACTCATGGCATTTGTTACTCATACTCGACTTCTCAGAGCGCTATACAAACATCCGCTAGCCCCAGCAGCCGTCCCTGCTGGCGTCGCCGATAATTAGCAAATGAAGCACTTCCGAATTAGAGACCGCATAGGCACTCCTCGGTAACCTTATTTGCAAATTTCAAACCTGTTCAGGGTTATTTATAGCCCTCATTTCAATAAACCCACTCATTATGTCGTCGACGTTAATGAGTCAGGCCTGCTAAATATAGCCACTTCCTGCATTGCTCAAATCAAACTTAATTTACCACCAGGCAGAGGGCGTTTTCTGTCCTCCTTAGACCTGGAAAGGAAGTCAACACCCACTTCTAACCAAATTAGCCCAAATGACCTTAGCATGCCTTCAAGTAAATTGTTAATAAGAGGTCTGAATTAGTGACGTTTCTTTCGCCGCTTTCGACTTTTGTTGACCTGATCATAGTAAGCCAATATTCGAAGTTAAACATGAGTTAGTTGTTCATTTTTAGAGTTTTGCAAAGAGACAGGCTGTCACCTTTCGGTCTTTCCCAAGCCTTGAGGACAGCAGAAGAAAAGTGGAGGAAATAGAAGGCAAATTTCTGAGTAGTCAGAGTCTACCCGAATGTGGGCATTCCTATTCAACATCCTTCAGAATTCTTGATTAAAAATAAGCTTAGCTAATAAAATGATCAATTTAAGTTAATTTTGTTGTTATATTTTGGACTGTGCTGGAGTCAAAGTTTCATTCACACCCATTCAAATCAGGTAACAGTGGCCAGACTCAGCTGCAATAATGCCTCAACTTGCTTATGACAGTACTCGCACATGTATATCTTCATGTATTTTTGTTGCTTCGCGAGAACGTTGATACTATGAGTATGTAAGGCACATTACATTTAAATTTCACATAATTCTCCTGTGCAATAAAAATGAAGGGTCTTATTTATGAGGCCCTTACGCTGCCGTTGCTTCACTTTTTGTGACTCTGCGGCAGTGTATAAAATGCACCATACTGCGCAATGTTTATAAAGTGACGCATCTAGGCAGATGCGTCACTTTGTAAACCATTTGTGTTACATTATACCCGCGACAGGTATAATGTATGCAGGGTGGTCGTTCCGGCGCAGCAAAGGCTCGTCGACGTGTCGCTGACACTCCTCACTGCGTCAAATCCTTACGCCTGCTTGAAGCAGGCGTAAGAGGTGAAGCAGGCCTTTTCACATGGGGCTTGCTTGGTTTTTGTAAAGTTTGGTGCAGGCATGCATGAATATTTGGGAGTGAGTGTTGTGAATGGATCTGTGTGTGTGTGTGTGTGTGAATGCATGTATGTGAGTGAGAGTGTATGTGTGCGTGTGCGTGTGTGTCCCTTTCACTCCCTTCCCTCAATCGCCACTGATCTGGACTCTAGAGCTCACCTCCCTGTGCCCAAGCACCCATCCCTAAGTTTTCACTCCTTCCAACACTCTAAAAACAAACAGAAGAACTCATATATCCTTCTCCTGATCATCTGTATTAGAGGATCATTCTCAGAAACGATTTAAAAATAAAAAATGACTACTCTTAGGAAATTAGCGTCCTTTCCTGCTTACTTTCTCACGCCAATAACACTCAACCAGAAAAAACTGGAAACCTTTCCCTAGAAATTGGAAGATTAAACACAGAAATGAAAAACGCCAGAGCAGCCATGATTAGTCTCTCCAAAAAGTTATAAGTAGTTGCCTGGATTATCTTCTCAGAATCATTTTCCCTGTAGATCAAGACAACTGTCCCAAGCTACTTCAAAGAGTAGATGCCTCTTAGAATCCCGTCTTCTCTTTTCCAGTTTGAAATGCTTCATAGTGACCAGGAGTCAAACACAAAAGAGAGTAGCCTAATCATCACTAAAATGAAAAATGCCTGTTCTTTTCAATACAGACAGGACACAAATCATGCTCTTGCTACATTTTTAGACACAAAAAGATACAAGCAAAATGCATCAAGACCATAACACTCAGCTCTTCCTCAGCAAACTAAAATATATCTGTAATGACTACAAAATCTATCTAAGAATCTTGGTCTTATGTGTCTCAAAGAAACCTGATGAACTTAACAATACCATAAGATTAGTTGGTCATCCACATTGATAAGAAGGCAAGACGGGGATAGTTTACCTCTGATACATAGCCATTTTATCTGATGTAAGCCTTTAGAAATCAAAATGGTTTTATGTGTTCCACGTTTTGGCAGTTGAACTTACTTCTGTCTTCCTTTTACCTAGCTATCTCAATATCATATACCACTAATCAGAAAAAAGAATTGTTAATGGAACACTGTATCAAGCACATGACCCCACAATCATATGCTTAAACAGTAGCATTTTATTCAGAGATTTCAATCCTTACTAGGAATACCCAAAGATCTAATATCATTTGCATTTCCTGTGCCTTAACTCATGTAAAGGGGCAGCTCTATACCTCATCATGGCAAAGAAAGGCACCCTTGGGATTGAGGAATCTACTTTAGAGGGAAGACCTGACCATTGCTAACTTACCCTTTTACTATTATTTTTCAAAATGACTACACCTGACCGAAGGAAGCCCTTATGCTCCTTGGTTGGCAACACAAAACTGTGGACACTGAAAAGCTTACATCTTTCATTTCTACTAATCCCACTCCAAGGAATGATGATATTGAGACCAAAAACCTCACTATCCAATATTGTAAGATGAAAGTTATCATAAAAATCATTTTGCTCTACCCAAGTAAAAGATGACAAAAAACAATATATTTTCAGCTAGGTATTCACAAAAACTCAACAAGAAAAAGAAACAAGCACTGGCGTTGCCAATAGGTCTCGCATTAGGAAAGTGTGAGCTATTGGTATTGTAAATGACAATTATTTTTTTAATATGTGTTGGCATTGAAAATATATAAATTAATAGCATTGTTATTTACAAAGCCAATAGCTTACACTTTCCTAATGCGAGTCCTATTGGCTATGGGAATGCTTGTTGTTAGCCAGCAAGGACAGTGCTGTTGTGGTGCTGAGTGATGCTGTTATGGTGCTGAGTGATGTGGTGGTGTATTAGAGTGATGTGGTGGAGTCCCAGAGTGATGTGGTGGTGTCCCAGAGTGATGTGGTGGTGTCCCAGAGTGATGTGGTGGTGTCCCAGAGTGATGTGGTGGTGTCCCAGAGTGATGTGGTGGTGTCCCTGAGTGGTGTGGTGTTGTCCCTGAGTGATATGGTGGTGTCCCTGAGTGATGTGGTGGTGTCCCTGAGTGATGTGGTGGTGTCCCAGAGTGATGTGGTGGTGTCCCAGAGTGATTTTGTGGTGTACATCAGTGATGTAGTGGTGTCTCTGAGTGCTGTGTTGGTGTCCCTAAGGGCGAGACCTATTGGCTATGCCAATGCTTGTTTTAGGACTTGTGCCCTATCAGCACATTCCTTTTAGAACTGCAGTCTGCCGGTGCAGGTCACCGGCAGGAGCCAGCCCACTGCTTGTATTTATGCTCTTCGATTGATGCCTACCACGCACATGGCCTTGCACATAGTATACACCATCACGATCCACTAACAAAACACATTAAAACTTGAGCATCAGAGCTCTGATCAATAGGAAATCCCAGAACCTTGCGGACAGGGTAGATTCTGAAAGCCATAAGAGACCATACACGTGGCAGGAAGGCGCCATGCCGATGTTGGTACAGTGATAATAGTAAACGGGTGGCAATTACTACATGTACTCTATATTTTTATTAATATTGTTATCAAGTCTGTTCGGAAAGCTAAACTACACAGCATTTAAATGAGCCGCCGATTATGAATGCGTTACTGTTGTATTTGATCATCACTTGCTCTCCATGATTATATACTGAGCCAGATGTGGAGCCCTTGGAAAGGTTCTTCATAGCACGACAGAAGTATTTACAACACTATCCGTCATTCTCATTGTAATCTTGCATTTTCGTGCTCTGAATTCATCATAGTTTGTTTTGCAGTACATTTCCATTGCATGTTGGACAGCCTGTAAAATATGTCCTGATCTTGGCACTACAACAAAAGCATTAGCTCACAGCAGTCGTGACACATTTCCATCTTCTTAGTACATCTTATGCTATGAAAGAGGATTCAGGAAGTATATAGACAAGTTAACTTAAAAATATCTTGGGAAACTGTGTTTAAAAGTTACATATACTAATGGATAAGCGTGTTTAGTTCAAACACAACAATCCGAGAACACAACCAAGGCAAATAAAACAAGCATTTGAAAGAAAGCACTGTGGTGAGTTATGTTCAGTTAGTAACCTGATCCACGACGAGGAATGCAGCTGCCATTCTGCGCGCCGCATTGTCACAGGTTCCAATGAAGCCGGATCCACTGAGTCTTTCATCCTTATGAGGTCGATAAAATCAGTAACACTAAGTTGGCTCGCAATAAATGTTTGTCATATCAGCACCAAGACACCTTGGGGTGAGGGCAAAGGTGCGCTTTACAAATACACACTATGCTATTATATTATTCGCCATTTTAGCTATGGCTTGTACTTCCTCCGGCAGCAGCAGGCACACCCTGGTCGGAAACTGTTAGATCAACCCAAGTAAAAGTTCACTTCAGCGCACACACACATAGCCCGAAAAGCGGGCGTGCAAGCTTCAGCCTGTAAGGGCTCCGGAAGAAATGCACTCCGGAAGAAATGCACGGCTGCCTGCGTGAGGTGCAGGTTCAGCTGCAAAAACAGGCCCCTTCTGTAATCCATGTTAAGGTAAAAACAGATTGGTGTCTATGCTGGTCTGAAACAGGAATCATCTCTCTGGCAACTCCGCCCATCCAAGAAATCTGTGCGATTCTAAACCAGTCACCCTGACCACACCTTTCATCCTTCCAAGGCAGACAATCGTGTGAATGGGCAAATCACTTATTCTCCCGTGCCTAACAAAATGAACGAGTCTGCGTGGGACGCAACTCAGCGCTCAGATAGCCCATGGGTCGAGTTTGCGCTATATTTACATGTTAACTTAAAAATATCTTGGCAAACTGTGTTTAAACGTTTAAAATACCATAGGATATGCGTGTTTGCCTAAGGCATAATAGAGTGTACAGGGGGGATCCGTAGAAAGAGACTGCACAGAAGGAAGAGACTGCACCTAAGGCATAATGAGTGTACAGAGGGGATCCGAGAAAGAGACTGCACAGAAGGAAGAGACTGCACCTAAGGCATAATAGAGTGTACAGAGGGGATCCGTAGGAAGAGAATGCACAGAAGGAAGAGACTGCACCAAAGGCATGGCAGAGGGGATCAGTAGAAAGAGACTGCACAGAAGGAAGAGACTTCACCGGAGGCATAATAGTGTACAGAGGGGATCAGTAGGAAGAGACTGCACCGAAGGCATGGCAGAGGGGATCAGTAGAAAGGGACTGCACATAAGGAAGAGACTGCACCGAAGGCATAATAGTGTACAGAGGGGATCAGTAGGAAGAGACTGCACCAAAGAAAGAGACTGCACCGAAGGCATGGTAGAGGGTACAGAGAGGATCAGTACGAAGAGACTGCACACAAGGAAGAGATTGCACACAAGGAAGAGACTGCAGCGAAGGCATGGTAGAGGGTACAGAGAGGATCAGTACGAAGAGACTGCACACAAGGAAGAGACTGCACCAAAGGCATGGCAGAGGGTACAGAAGGGATCAGTAGGAAGAGACTGCACAAGGAAGAGACTGCACCGAAGGCATTGTAGAGGGCACAGAGGGGATCAGTAGGAAGAGACTGCAGCGAAGGCATGGCAGAGGGTACAGAGGGGATCACTATGAAGAGACTGCACATAAGTCATGCCATAGGCTAGAGAGCATAGATACGGCAGATTAGACTGACGGTGTGTGAGACAGGTTGCAGGGTAGGCGGGGTCAGGCGCACTCTGAAGCAATCCAACTCTAGGGAGCTGTGCGGATTGAGACTGCTGGAGAGAGAGGGGCGTGGGGACGCCGTCTCCAGGAGAGACCGACAGGGCTCGAGGCGGTGGTGGGGGCCCTCTCTGAGTCAGCAGGGGACACCAGCCCCCGGGATGGACAGAGACTGCAGGGGATAGAGACTGTCGAGTACAGGGCAGTACGAGCCTGCAAGAGACAGACTGCTGAGTAGACACCTACATGAGGTCCGCAATTCTTTGTTGTTTAAAGAGGCTCAATTGTGCCAAAAAGTGCCGAATCAGTAAATTCCATTTTGTAGCGCTAGCTTAGCTCGGAAAGAAGCGGCCACAGGGAAGAAAGCATTCAGGGCAAACTGAGGGGAGATGAGGTATAGACTAGATAGGGAAAAGAGTTAAAGGAGGGATGGGTGAAAGGTTGAAAGTAAGGAAAGGTAGAAGGAGTGAAATATAACAAGAAATAAATAAAGTGACACAGGACACAGAAAAAGAGATTGAATCCTGAAACAAAAGGCAGAATTAGGCAACATTAGATGGAGGAAGTGTTTGATATCCTAGAGCAGGGGAGATGTTAGGGAAACTGAAAGTACGGCCGGCCACCGGCCAGCCATGAATAATTAGGGGAGGAGAAGCCGCACAGCACACGCTGGGAGAAGCCCTTTGATGTGCTGTGCAGCCATGAAAAAATGCAATTAGGAGGGAGGGAGAGAGGCTGATGCTCGTGCTTGTTTAGTCACGTGATTCACATGAACTTAAAGAAAACTGCACGAACGAAACCCTTGGTTTCACGAGCATTTTCAGCACTTGAATTCTCGCCATTTTCCAATGGAAAAGGCGAGACCTAAAAACCCTCACAGACTCAGAATTGAATTGGGGGCAAATTGTTTATCTGCAAAGTTAGAAGGGCTGCATGCAAAGCATGTACATAACAGCATTTATTTGAAGCAAAGCTGCTTCCATCAAAACACAAATTGATTCGACTACAAATCGTTTGAATAGGTTATTTGATATTGTGAAATACGCTACTAACCCTTCCATCACTCTTGTAATTGAGGATTCTGTCAGAAAAAGCTGGGATTGTGACCATTTTCTGATTCCCAGATCCAAGCCATCTAAAGTTTCCTTAGTCACATACAGCTCTCCCACTACAACTCTATACAGAAAATTATACTACGCCTGGTTACAAATGAAAGAAAGTTCTGCACAATGAAATCAAGAAACACAGCCCACCAATCTTTTCTTTGACATCCCCCCACTACTATTGCCAAAGAAGAATGGACCAGTGTTGCTCCCTACTGTACAAATGGAATTCTCCTCTTGCTTACACGAGGAAGCTGTCCGAATTGCCTCAAAATTGGACAAATAACAATGTTTTATGTATTCAATTCTCACTATTCATCAATTATCTACTGCAATCAAATCTTAATAAGATATAACAGTAGACCCATGTATACACATCCTGGACATGCAGTGGGAAGGGACCACTGAAAAGACTAATTTGGTAGCTGGGAAATGAGACAGGCAGGGAGGTAAGGGAATTACAATACTTTTTGGACAAAAGCCAAGGAAAAGGTGAAGAGAATGGAATTAGAGGCAAGAAAGAAGGAAAGAAGAATTAACTATGGATTGAACAAATAAAGGAAAGAAATAAAAGCCAAGTTATTCAAAGGCATTCAAAAACACCATCTCTATGATTTGTTTTACAGAGCAAAAAGGAGCAAACACTGATAACCTCTGATTGTCACAGATTTTTAAAACATTGACAAACACTGAAACACATCAAAATTCAAACGAAACTAAAATGATAGCACGTGCTAATATGTTATGTTATGTTATGTTAATTGTGAATTTCGAAAGCGCACGTTCATCAGCGGGGCTCTTGGCTAATACCATGATTTACATGAAGCTTTAGTGTGCCCAATAGATCACAACACAAGTCACTCATAATGCAGGAAAAGAAGACAATAATGTCTTAATGGTAAGCAGGAAAGAATACCCAGCTGTCTTTGGGAGTGCACACAGAGGACAATGTAGACCCTGACCAAAGCCTCAACTCCTCCCCTGGCAGAGGACCACCCATCATATTGTGAGATCCAAACATGTCTAGCAGGAGATCTCACTACCTATGGAGAAGCCACAGTTGTGGTGGTTACTCTGAAGGCAGAGGAGTTGGTCCATAAATGCTATGTTGCTTCGACCCTGCTCTGCAAACATCTTTGTTTTTCAAAAAACAAACTCCCAAAACTAGAATTATTTTTTTTGCTCATTTTTTAAAACAATAAAACTATAGCATGTACTTGCCAGAAGCTTTCCCCCTGTGCGGCTGGATTAATCCTGATATTCCTTCCTGCGGTGGGGAAATGAACTGATGTCCTTCTCTAAATAGAGGGAAGGGTTTCCCTCCGGCGGCATGGCTATTAGGTTATACTGAGACTCTGCATTACCCCAGCTCTTAGTGAAGTGGTGGAACAAGTCTGGTGGGTAGATGAACCACCAGCTCTAAATAACTCCCTCAGTCACATCTTATTCCTCAATCAATCAGTCAATCAGGGGTTTATAAAGCACGCTACTCACCCGTGAGGGTCTCAAGGCGCTCAGCAAGCTTGGTCGATGAGGGATAAATCAAATAGTGCCGCGCCAGGGGCCCTATTTGAAGGACCTTACCAGTCACAGCGGAGAGTTCAGAATTAAATGAGCTGTAAGCCAGCTGCCCCTTTCACATCCTAGATGCGGATGATCATGCTCTTAGCCTATGGCCTGCCCCAGCAGAGGCTAGATATGCCCCTGCACAGCCTACAATTCACATGCACAGTCCTGGTTATTTCACAGGCACAGTTCTGGTTATTTCACAGGCACAGTCCTGGTTATTAGCTGTTGGGTGAGTAGGTTGGGGCTTCACTCCACCTGGTAGATTCAAGATTATATAGTACCCCTAATGCTTACTGGCGAGCTCCATACCGTGTAGCTCCCCAACAAGAGCACATTAAGCACATCTTGCTTTTTTTTTTTTTTGCAGAGTTTTATATAGCGCGAACTAGACCCTAACCGAATCAGGTATCAGAGCGCTTTACATATCACCAGTTACTTTACATGAGGACACACATTCATTTTAGGCACGGGGAGATTAAGTGATTTGCCCAGAATCACAGGAGGTTTTGGCGTCGTTACCGAGACTCGAACCCAGATCCCCAGTACCGAGGTCGAGCGCCCGCTGTAATGGGTGGGCATGGCTTCTCTCCATTTTTGGAACTCTGGACCCTTCATTAGGAGTGGCCCCCAATAATCCTGGTATATCCCTCTCATGTAAT
Organism: Lissotriton vulgaris; assembly: GCF_964263255.1. Lineage (NCBI taxonomy): Eukaryota > Metazoa > Chordata > Amphibia > Caudata > Salamandridae > Lissotriton > Lissotriton vulgaris. The sequence goes on from NC_141685.1 coordinate 1,242,669,348, forward strand.
TAATGTTATTGACAGTCACAGTATTTCTGGGAGGGGGGAACCTATGGGGATTACAAGTGTTTGGGACGAGGAGGTGGCATGTGGGAATTGAATTCAATTTGTCAATTCCTGTATTTTTTCTCCCATATTTTACCAAAAGGCTTCACCTACTTGTAGCAGATGAAATATGTGGGTGAAGCACGATGGAGCGGAGGAGTTAGCACAAAATGTATCATTCCAAATGAGCCTACAACTGCCATTGCTAGCTTTCCCGGAATTATACACTAGTAATGCGTGTGAAGATTTTCTAGTCCCCTCACTACTTAGTTAGAGCCCTAATAAATTAGCACACCACGCACACATAGAACAAAGCATAAATATCACGTGTAGTTGTATCTGGCCATGCTCACATTTGCACTTATCTGATCATGTGCCACTCATTATCACTCAACAGAACTCATAGGACAAAATGTCTAACATACACTCAAGAAGACCCTGTTCAGTCATTTGGCCCCCATTCCGAGTCAGGTGGTAATTGCATAGGGAAATACCAGGGCTGGAGATAATGATTCTGACAGATATAGTTACTCCAATTACCAGCCTTTCAAACTTTCCAGGTCCCAAAAGGGGAATAAACAGCTAAACCGAGAATTACCAGGTCAACTTCCACATGTGGTTCAAGATTCTGGGGTGGTTCTATGCAAATTTCCTCCTGCTCTCCTCCATCTGGTAAAACTCAGAATGAGTTGGGCAGTATGCTTTGTGTGTGTCCAGACTCAGAATGAGACTAGCAGTTGGCTTTTACACAAACTCCAAAACACACACCCACCTACAAACACAATATTCTATCTTCCAGGCAATGAACTAGTCTACTGATCTAGAAGATGGGTGAGCAACTAGCAAAGTTTTTAGATCCTAACCTTTAGATAACAGAACAGAAAAATACCAAAACCATGCACTCATGGGTCTATAACCGGTCACCTAAACAAAAATTAGACACAATTGAAATACAGTAACTCATCATCATAACAAGCTGAAACAGACTGGTCTGTGATGACAACCTAGGTGCTATGAGGAGGATTCCGGAATCCTAAAAATGCTACAAGGCCATACCAATGGCAAAATAGGTGCTATAGCTGTGGCAACACCATAGTATGCAGCAAATCCCACTGTCTCTTTAATGCAGCCCACACATGACTCAGCTTGGACGTTAATATGATTAAGGGTCCCTGTTTTCAGTTTTTACAGATTTTTACTGATAAATACAGACAGAAACTGATTATTTTCCTGTCTGTATGTTTTAAAAGATATTAATACAAACGGACTCCGGAACACGGGGGTTTAAGGTTCGATTCCCTGTGCCGGTAGCAGGTCAGCTCAGCACCATGTAACTCTGGGCAATAGCTCGCTCAATCTTCCCAACGCCCCCCAGCTCCTTGACACCCCGGGTGCAAATTTGTGCTTTACAAATGCTGGTAATATTATTATAAGGTGGTGACACCGTTTTGTTTTTGCTATAGCTGGAGAGAGCAGCCTTTCCGTGACCCAACGGCATTAGAATCTGGCATCTTTAACTGACTCAATGCGAGTCTCCTGTAGGCGAATGATATATATCCTGTGAGGTTGTTACAGCAATGTACAATTTTTTTCTGCTTAACTGGGTGTGAGATACCTTTAGTGTTTAAAGACAGAATTATGATGTCAGCCATCAGGTAGTAGAAAGAATGCAGGGGAAGTAGATAGTCGAGAGCGGAGTGCGGAGGGGAGATGGTCAGCTGCACTTGTGGGAAACCAGAGCTAAATAAGGCTGCCAGAAACTGGAAGAGGTGAGCAGATGCTTTGATGTGGCAGCTCTCAAAGGATGGTGATCTAGATCTCTACTCACAAATTTCATGGCACCAGATCCCATAATCAGATGAAATTGTGCTGTACAAATAAAAATCTCATTGATATATGGAGACTATTTAACCCATGCGGCAGTGACTACAAATTGTACTCCTCCCCACATCATACCATCACGAGAATTGATTACATCTTAGTTGATAAATCACTTGTTCTTGTGGCACAGAACCCCAGAATTGAACGAATAGCAGTTAGTGACCATGCATGTATATCGATTGAGCTTTCACTCACAGATTCTCCCCCACCCTGAAAAGTGTGGTGCCTTAATGATGCACTGCAGAAAGATGAAGCCTCCAAGTCAAAAAATTATGATACAATCCAACAATTTCTAAAGGAAAACAGAGCAAGTGATACCTTAGACTCAGTTAGATGGAACACGCTAAAAGCTACCCTCAGAGGCTCTCTCCTGAACTTAGATGCCTACAGAAACAAAACCCTGAATTAACATCTTGATTCTATTGAGTCACAATTTAAAGCACAACATGAATTCATAAGACACTCCGCTGGCTCACACAACATTCCTAAACTGAGCAAAATACAATATTAGTACAACCAAATTAGGAAGCGCACGCCAGACTGGCGGGCGCATCCTGGCCCCTTTACATTACGGGTGGATATGCTGGCTGCAGACCCACTCGGAGTGTAAAAGGACTGTGGACGGCATTCCCATGCACTACATGGCAGGCACCACGTGGGGCCTGCCACATAGTGCATGGCAATGAGGGGGGTACCATAGGTACCCCCCATGTGCACCCCTACCCCCTAACACCATGGGAGCCTGCTACGGCCCCCCAACAGCAAAGACCGCAAGCCTTTCCATGGTGGCAACACTGCCATGGAAAGGCTCATTACAGCACTCATCATAATATGGATGGCGGTGTCTCACAGACACGCCACCATATTATGATTTTTTTCCACCCGGTCGACAAGTCGACCGGTGGAAAACCGGCGGACGGTCTTTCTGTCCGCCGGGGTCCCCCCCGACCATACTACTATGGCAGGGGGAAATGGGTGGCAGGCGGAGGGAAATGTAGGGTGGATCACCACCGCCATGCAGGCGGTGGTGATCCGCCCTACATCGTAATCAGCCCCTAGGTATCAGAGCACAGAAATAGGGGGATGTTGACAAAGAGGAAAAATCAACCACTAGAAATAAAGCCGGGAAGGCCCTTGCCAATTACCTGAAATACTCAAAAAACAAATCCATTACCTCAGCAATTAAAAACAAATTAGACTGTATAGTAACCTCCCCAACTGAGATGTTGGTGGTATTCCACAACTTCTACTTGGACCTCTACACTCCAAAGAATACATGTGATTTGAAGGACTGAGTTTCATACCTGAACTCATACTTTCTTCCAATGGATTCAGCAGAGGACAGATCCACGAAATTCGTTCAGCCATTAAAACCCTCAAAACTGGCAAAGCCCCAGGTACAGACGGGTACACCATGGCCTTCTACCAAACATTCCCCACAATCTTAGCAGAACCACTTCTTGCCTTGTTCCAATCGTATCATTCTTGGCACCGCCACTGAGGCCACAATAGTTGTCATCCCATAAGAAAGCAAGTATACACTGAACGTCAAAAACTACAGGCCAACATCACTACTCAATATTGACTGTAAATTATACTGCAAAATCCTAGTGCAATGACTAGAGAGGATGCTACTGAAACTCATTGCCTGACCCAAACTAGATTTTCTAAGGGAACGCTAGCCACCGATAACATCCATGTCTTCTGTCATGCCCTTGAAAAAGCTTGAACATCATCCTCACCCACCATAGCGATGGCTCTCGACACAGTAAAAGTCTTTGGCAAGGTCGCTTGGACCTTTCTAGATGAGGCCCCCAGGAAATTCCAATTTGGCGAGTGCTTCATCAGAATGGTTATGACTCTTTACCCGGCTCCAGTGGTAAAAATTAAGATAAACCATCATCTATCCAACTCCTTTCACTTAGCCCAAGGTACCAGACAGGGTTGTCTTCTCTCTGCTCTTATTCCTTTTAGTTATCTAAAGCTTGATATGCTCCCTAAAAGTGAAGGAAGATATCAGAGGTGTCCATTCCCAATCAGGCAGGCAGCTGGTTGCTGCATATTCTGACGACATCCTGATCTTTTCTGAAGATGCAGACTAAGTCTTTTAACAGATTATGTCTGAAATTGAAAGTTTCTCCCGTGTATCTGGCTACACTCTTAACCGTTCCGAGTCTTGACCGGGTGAAGTACGTCTTTTTTGGCCCTAACAAACGGACAAACTAATATTCTTGAGATCTTCCATGAATATAACGGTGATTTAAAGACCAAGTTACTCGATCCTGAAACTTCAATAAAGCTTTTCAGTGAGAACCTGCTACAAATGAAATTCCCCAATCGTGACAGTTGGTTATAGCAGGCTCCCCCTCCCCTCTTTTTCAAGAGTCATCGGCACATATCTAACAATCCGTCCTGATGATGGTCTTGTGATTAATTTTGTTAAGACCGAAACATCGACCTTCACGTCCACTTCTGCCATTACTGATATCTTGCATTCAGTGACTTACTTCGAATCCAGTAGTAGTCATTGTACCATATATAACAGCTGGGACGTATTCTATTGTACTGTTGGACTAATTAATGTATTCCTTGTGCATTAGAATTGTTTATGTTTTATTCTAACAACTGATGAAGAACCCTCATAATTGCTTCAAAATAATAACAATTTTGATACATAATCTTCTTGTGTTGCTTCTCTTTATTGTCTGGCTAGTGTAGTAGCCTCTCACTGTGATGTTTGCTCTGTCCTAAATAATTGGACTTTTAAATATAATACAGCAACTGATATTTACAGTTAGGATCCAAAACTCTTTTCAATACAGATCCCTAATGCTGTCTATGAGATTGTAAAATAAATCTCATGCTGGCAATTTGCTTTTGATATAATATCTGCCCAAGCTCGCAAGGGTCTATTGGGTCACCCCCCCTTCTTTACTGGTGCTGTGAAGAAGCGCCAGGTTCGATCGAACACATTTTCCACACATGCAAAATGATCCAACTGCTACGGTCCAAGATACAACAAACCATCCAAGACATCTTCAAAATCAACCTTTCCCTGATATTATTGACTTCTACTTTACGCCTAGCAGCACATTATCCCACCATCAACTTAAGTACACAAGATTCGCTCCTACTTGATCTCATGCTAGCCTGAGGTACAAAAAAAGGTTCTTCTTGAATGGATATCCCCTTCTGAAGTACCATTCAAGAGATGGTGGAACATATTGTGCGCCACCAGAAGTGCCCTCAACATCACGTATAAAAAATACACAACTCTACTCACTCAAGCACCCTATGGAGATCTCTATGTCTAAAAAGTAGACCCTCCATAGTGGACCTTTCATCAGGGGAAACATCATTCCTGCTTGTCCACAGATTCATTGACATTGATAATACATACATGCAAATATACAGACATAAGAAACCCCCTATATGGCCATAGATCAGCAGATAAACATTCATACGGTCTGTATGAATGTTTATCTGCTGATCTATGGCCACCATCTGCAGGCACCCATAAACATAAACCAATTAGTTTAAAAATCACCCATGCACGGAGACTACATGATGTGTTATGTTGATTGCTAAAATAGCACTTTAAGCTGTGGGAAAGATGTTTAAAAGTGATTGAGGTGACAGGAGAGGGAAATAAAGGGAAGAAGAGAGAGTGAGGGGGCAAGGAAGGGCCTAAGGAAAGGAATGATCTTCGTCAACATTGAAGTCAACAGTAATTGATAAACAACATTATGGGGCTCATTAGGATCGCGGTTTTCCCGCATCCGCCGGGCCGGCGGAAACCACCACTGGCCCGGAGGATGCGGGAAAACCGCTGCGGAGGCACAGAAGACCCACCGCCAAATTAGGATGGCGGTGGGTCTCAAAATCCATCCGCTGCTTTTCCGCCGCGGTCGCCTTCCGACCGCGGCGAAAAAGCTCTAACATGGCTGGCGGTGTCTGTCAGACACCGCCAGCCATATTAGGATGGCGGAAAACATATGCTTTTCCACGGCGGCTTTTCCGCCGTGGAAAAGCATACGGAGATTGCCTTCGGGGGACCGTTGCGGGCCCCCTTGGTGACGGGGGGTGGGGAGTGCACATGGGGGGTACCTATGGTACCCCCCTGCATTTGCGTGGACAAAGCGGCGGGCACCGCGCGGTGCCTGCTGCTTTGTGCACGCAAATGCCGTGCATGCTTTTTTATCATTGCGGCGGGTGCAGCTTGAAGCTACACCCGCCGCAATGTTAAAGATTGAGGATGTGACCGCCACCCTGGCGGTCACATCCTAATCTGCACGGAGGGACCTCTGCAGCCCCTGCGGACGGTCCCTCCTACTCTATGGTGGCGGACGGACTCAGGTCCGTCCGCCATCATAATGAGCCCCTAAGTGTGTGTTTGTCCTAGAGGAAGGACGAAGGAAAAGAAAACAGTCTACAGAGGAGGAGGAGAGAGGAGGAAAGGGGGTTGTAGATATAAATGGGGGCCCAACCAATGTTTAGGAATATCATAATGCTAGAAAGATGCCATGCCAAGCCAAGGAGCCATATCTATTTACCAAAACACTGAAGCTAGGATGCAGTCAATAAACATTCAGGCACACATACACTGTTCCACAAAACAGAGATAAATTCAATCAGTACACACATTAAGTATTGAAAGAGTTGAAAGGAATGAACAGACGGTTAAAAGATAGACAGCTGTCTGGATACATGTTTTGGTTCACTTAATCCCTGGACTCTGCAAACAAAATCGTATTTTGAGTTAAAGGAAAGATTTATGTAAATACCTGTACAATCAGTGACCTGTCTTTAGAGCAATCCCTTCCAATGTCTCACTGGTTGACAAACATATGTCAATAGCCATGCCCATTCAATATTCCCTCTTTGAAATTATCACCTGTTATAAATGTGTATGTATGTGTGGGTACTTATAGGGTGCAAACAGCTGGGCAACAATGGATCACTGAACAGAAGGGCAAGAACCAATAAACAATGTTGAAGAGGTTGACAGTGGAGGAGAAAAAGGTGGGTAATTAGGAGTGACAGGATATAGATCTATGAACAGACGAGCCTTCACTTCATTCCTGAATTTCAAGGGAGAGAAATGAATGGAAGTTCTAAGAACAGGTAGACTGTTAGGATGCTAATAGGTAGGCTGTTGCAGGTGAGTGCATAGATTGATAATGTTTGCCTTCTGTTCTTTCCTGTTCTCTTTTTCCTGCATTTTCAAGTTTGGAAATGTCTTTGCCCTTGGTGTGGCATTATCCCTCAAAATGGCTAGCTTCTCTGCTAGGTACACTAGGGGGTTTTAATCAATCAATCAGGGAATTGTGAAGCGCACTTTTCACTTGTGAGGGTCTCAAGCTGCTGGTGGGGGGTGCAGCTCCTGTCAGTCAAAGAGCCAGGTCTTGAGGGACCTCCTGAAGACGTGCAGAGTAGGAGCGTGTCTGATGTTGATCAGGAGCTCGTTCCAGGTCTTTGCTGAGATGTAGGAGAAGCCTCTTCAACCAGTTCTGGCTCTATGAATATGCAGGTTTTCGGCGAGGGCGAGGTTAGCGATTTCTCTTGGGTACGTGGATGGAGATTCTTTTGTTGAGATATTGGCGCCCAGAGTTGTAGAGGTATTTCTAGGCGTGGGTGAGTATCTTAAAGGTTACTCTCTTCTCGATGGGGAGCCAGTGGAGGTCTCGTATGTATTGGATGATGTGCATGTGTCGAGGGATGCCAAGGAAGAGTCTGGCTGCGCTGTTCTGTATGGTCTGTAGTTTGCAGAGCTGAGATTTGTTGATCCCGGCGTTTCCGTAGTCCAGTCTGCTGGTTATGAGTGCGTGGGTGACGGGGTTCTTGATTCGGGGGGGATCCATTGGAAGGTCTTGCGAAGGATGCGGAGGGTGTTGAAGCAGGGGGATGTGACAGAGTTGATCTGACGGGTCATGGTGAGGGACGAGTCAAGTATGATGCCGAGGTTTCGGGTGTGGTCCGTGGAGGTCGGGGTGCAGAGGGCGGTGGGCCACAGGTGTTGTCCCATGCAAAGCGGGAGGGTCCAAGGACAAGGACTTCTGTCTTCTCTGAGTTAAGCTTCAGGCAGCTGCTGCTCATCCAGGATGCAACATCCTTCATTCCTTGCTGAAAACTGAGTCTGGTGGTGAGAGGGTCCTTAGTGAGTGAGAAAATGAGCTGGATGTTGTTTTCGCAGGATACTATGCTGAGTCCATGCGGTCTGACAATGGCGGCGAGGGGGGCCATGTAGATATTGAAGAGCATGGAGATGAGTGACAATCCTTGGGGTACTCTACAGTTGATATTTGGCGGTGAGAGTCTGGTGGGAGACGGTGTCGAAGGCTGCAGAGTGGTCGAGTAGGATCAGAGCTGTGGTGTGGCCTTGGTCGAAGAGGGTGCGAATGACTTCTGTAGTAGCAAGTAGGGCGGTCTCGGTGCTGTGGTTGCTGCGGAATCTGTATTGGGAGGGGCCGAGGATGGAGTTCTATTCAATGAATTTCGTTAGCTGAAAGTTGATGATCTTCTCGGTGACTTTGGCCATGAAAGGGAGGAGAGAGATGGGTCGGTAGTTTTTGTGGTCCGTCTGATCTGCTGAGGGCTTCTTGAGGAGGGGCTTCACTTCTGCACGTTTCCAATCGTTGGGGAATGTGCCGGCTTCGAAGGTTGCATTGATGGTGCATCGTAGCTCAGGTGCAATGGCTGCAGCAGCTCTGTGGAAGATGTGAGGAAGGCAGGGGTCCATAGAGGCTCCTGAGTGAATGCCCTTCATTATCGATGTAGTGTCTTCGGTGGTGACTGAGGTCCAGGAGGAGATGGTGGGCTGGCTTTCATTGCTGGGGATGTGGGGCGGTTGGTTTGGTGTCTGTAGTCTGTTTGCTGTAGTTGTCGTAGAGCAGAGTTATTCAAACTGTGGGGCGCGCCCCCCTGGTGGGGCGCGACGCCATCTCAGGGGGGGCGCGCACTCCACCAGCACCATAAAATTTCACCTTTCATTGTTTCCCACGTGGCCGAGGCAGAGTGGAGCTGCAGGGGCCCTAAGAAGGGGTGAAGACTATCAACACCTCATTAACATGTCAAAAGGTATTTAAAAGACGGGAAACACCCATTACATCGATGTCAAAAGATCGCGGTGCCATCACACCACAACTTTTACATCGCAGTATCGTTGGAATCGCATGCATTCACTATGCATGCGAGAACGGCGCGATGCCGTTAACATCGCATGCGATTACAATGCTTACCGCGACTGTCAACTTATTGTAATGCGGTAACTTATTGTAATGCGGTCTCAAATGCCAAACACAAGCACGAGGCTAGGTTCCTGCAGTGTCAACTTATTGTAATGCACAAGAGGTTCCTGCTCTGGTCGAGGCTTTGGAAACATGCAAGTACGGCGTGAAAAACAAAACACAAGCACGAGGCTTTGTGAAATAACTATAACTATGCATGAAATAACTATAATTCTGCATTACATTATTGTGTGCCAAGAGGTTGGTGGTGGATGTATGGGTGATGGGATGGATGGATGCCTAATGGATGGATGGGTGCATGATGGATGCATGGATGGATGATGGATGGGTGTATGGTGTATGGGGGGATGGATGGATGGATGAATGATGGAATATATGGATGGATGGATGCATGATGGATGAATGCATGATGGGTGGATGGATAGATGGATTGGTGGGTGCATGATGGATGCATGGATGGATGATGGATGGGTGGATGTATGGGTGCATGGATGCATGATGTGTGGCTGGTGGATGTATGGGGGATGGATGGATGGATGGGTGCATGATGGGTCGATGGGTGAATGGTGGATGGATGCATGATGGATGGATGTATGGGTGCATGTGGCTGTATGGGGAGATGGATGGATGGATGCATGATGGGTGGATGGATGAATGATGGATGGATGCATGATGGATGGATGGATGGATGGGTGCATGATGGATGCATGGATGGATGATGGATGGGTGGAAGGATGGGTGCATGGATGCTTGATGTGTGGGTGGTGGATGTATAGGGGGATGGATGGATGCATGATGGATGGATGGATGGATGGATGGATGGATGATGGATGGATGGATGCATGATGGATGGATGGATGGATGGATGGATGGGGGCATAATGGATGGGTGGATGGGTGGGTGAATGATGGATGGATGGATGGATGGATGGATGGATGGATGGATGGATGGATGGATGGATGGATGGATGGATGGATGGATGGGTGGGTGGGTGGATGGATGCATGGATGCTGCAATGCCAAACACAAGCACGAGGCTTTGGAAACATGCAAGTACGGCCTGAATAAATGCAGTGAAATAAAAAATGCAGTGAAATAAATGTAACTCTACAGTGCTTCTCAGTGGAGAGCATAGTCTTTGAATGGTACTCATTTTATTGACCACAGAAGTTTCTTTGAGGAGGCTTTGCAAGAATTAAGTGGAGAAGCTGTTACAATTTGCACACATTTTATCTTGAAAAATGTAGTTTTGGACTGTGTAGTAAGCCTCTGTCATTTCACTGCACCAACTCGCAAACCTGCAGTTTTCTAAACACTCTTACTGTGTTTAACATTATTAGCCAGATATGGCCTGGGAAATGCGGATGACGGTCGATTATGTAGAATACCAGGTTCCAGAATTTTTTGTCAAGTGGTGGGGGGGCCCGACATCTAAATAAATTCAGCTGGGGGGGCTCAACCTAAAAAAGTTTGAAGACCTCTGTCGTAGAGAGATCTTATTTTCAGGTGGAAGTAGGAGCCAAGTTTGTTACAGAGGTCCTGGGAGTGTTTAATGTCCTTCTGGATTCTTGGAGGTCAGTAGGATTTGTCTGAGGTGGACTTGTAGGTAATACACTAGGTCTTGAAGCTTTATGGGGCAGGGGTCACTGACTGTATAACAGACTTGCTGCAGTCTCCCCAAGTCATTAAAGTAGTTGCTGTGTAATATGAATACCCAAGCTCAGAGAGTGCTGGGAGCCCTTCACACATTGAATCAGGAGGGTGAACTTGTACAACACAAACCAATTTCACACTTCATCCCTTCACTATGGTCTTACTTATGTAGTAGTGCAATTCAGTGGCTTCATTTTTATAATAACATATGACACACAATGTTTGCCAGACCTTTCATATCCACTAATCAGTGGGAGCTTGATTCTCAAAGTTTCAAATATGTGTGAAAGTTGAAGAAATTTATGTACATAGACAGCATTCATTCCCCTTCTTCTCCCACTCCTCTCCCTGTGAGCACCATGAATACCGTAAACTATTGACCGTATCACTCTGCCAGTAAGAGCCCATACCCCTATGCATATGTACAGCCAGTTTAGGCACCATGGCCCTTTTCACCCATTGGAATCCCCGGCTTCTCTCCTGCGCGTATCTTAAACCCTCTCTCATGCATAGACCATGAAACCCTCTCCCTCTGCGCGACCCTACTGTGAAAGGCAACTCTCCTACTTGACTCGCACAAAACCCCCCCCATTCCTTCTTGAAGAGGCATCCTTCGCCTTAGCTGACGTAGCCCTCCCCAGCTGCACCTGACTGCCCCCGCTCTCTCATGTACGGGTCATAAGATCTCTCTCTCTCCCTCTCTGTACGACTCTGACTCTGCGCGCACCCTGACCCCCTCCTTCTCCTCACATGGGCAAGTCATAAACCTTCTTCTTCTGCAAGGCCCTGTCCTTGAGAGTCACGACCGCGCCTGACCAACACCTCCTTTTCTTCTATGAATACCCCTCTGTTGACGAGCCTTCCCTCCGCGCTCGATTGTCCACGCAGCATGAATACCTCTCCTTTGATGACCCCTTCCCCCGAGTCCGGCTGACCACACGTGTGCGAGGCCATCGCCTAAGCCAGGAGATACCATTTACTGCCCTTATTGTGTGAAGTCACTCCTCTTCAAAGGACCCACTATTGATCCTAGCCACCCCACCCCCTGGGCTATGATCAGGCGTACACATCCTAAACAGTTGACGGAACACTCAGCTGCGTGATTGCCCTCCCCTCTTATCAGCAGGTCAAAGGGTCCCTATTGTGAACACATGTGGGGTAGGATTGACACGAGGATTATAGGGTTATCTTTCCTTCGCTTCACAATGCTGTGACTGTAATGCCAAATGTTTTGTAAGGTATAAAAGCAAGAGTCTCAGCTCACTTGTTAGAGCACCTCGAGACGATACCTTGTTGTCTGATCTGATGTGTTCTGCTCCGTCGGAATAAACTTCTGTTTCCTGCCTTCTGGTCTCCGGCGCCTGCCTCATTGCTTGGTAAACTTGAATGGTACAAGGGCGGTTAGCGCCGGGCAAATCTTGAGAAAGGTCCTAGCCCTACCTTTTTCGACAATTGGCGTCCCAAAGCGTGGGGCCCATCAGCGACACGTGGATCCAGTGGGAGAGGTCCCGATGACAGAGTGAACGACTGCAACGATCGGGAAGAGCTCGTGTCCGATAGACCCTCGTCTGACAGCCGATCATCCGACCTTCACTAGTTCTGAACAGACCTCTCTCGAGTGATCTACGGTCCTGACTGGGAACCATCAGGAGTGCCACGGGCATCACGAAGGAGAGAGGACGATCGGGCGCTGGATCCAGAGGACAGGAAACCGTCCATGCGGTCCGGGTAAGGTCGTGTAAACACGACGAATTAAGAAAAGATTGTTTTGTTTGGATAATACTAGTATTACGCTTTGTTGAAACCTCTGGAGATTCGCTGTCTGCAAACGGGGAAAAACAAACAGGCTCTCTCTTTGCAAACAGTGAAGGATAGGTAACGCAGACTTTTGTCCCCATTGCAATCCGTCGTGCCTATCTTCCTCCCCCACTGTTTCCCGAACTGTCGTTCGTGGATTATTGTCTGGAGATTCTTTGTCTGCAAACAGGGAAGAACAAGGTCTCTCTTTGCAGGTAGAGAAAGAGTAGGTAACGATAACTTTTCGTGCCCACTTATTCTCCCCACTGATTGTTTGATTGACCGAACATTGATTGTTCGATATTGGTTCTTTTGAGGTATTCACCGCCGCCAAACAACGGAGAATAGAAATATTCTGCCTAGTCTTTGCCCGCTGTGATAAGATAGGTAATGCAGACCTTTGTCCCCGTTGTAATCCGTCATGCCTATCTTCTCCCCACTGGTTGGTAGCCTGTTTAGCCCGGACCGCTTATTAGAGATGAACCATCCAGCTCCACTGGAGGGTACACCTAATAAGGACATGTTCATTAAGTGTGGACTAGTCGCTATAGCTTATAATAGGTTATGGCATAAAAATACAAGAAAAAGAGTTGAGCGAAATCAGTAGGCCACTGATGAGTTATCAACTTCGCTAAAAATAAAATAAGAAACGTTAGAAATAACCTGCAATAAGAAACATAAAAATGGCGAGGGAAGACAAGCTTGACACCAAGGCAGCCACGAGGTAGCTAGGTTACGCTGCCTACTCCTGCTCCAAACATGTCTGCCTCATTTCCCACCACGCCCAAATAACGGTCACATGAAATAGAAACAATTCAATAGGTACCTACCCCCATTCCGGAAGCTCCCGAAGTGCAACAGGTCCGCGGTTACGCCCATCCGGAAGGCGAGGCCTCGAGGCACGAGGGGCCCGCCTGGCCACGGTCAGGAGGAGATGATGTTGGGCAGGCGGTCCAAAGAATGGCAGAGTCCTCTCCTTCTCTCCTGCCGCCCTGCAGGCCACGGGGGGGGGGGCTGTCTTGCCTCAGCCACCGACCACCCCTCCCCTTCTGTCTCCCGCCTGGTCCGACCCACGAAGAAGGCCGAAGCCAAAAGCGAGAATGGCGGCGCTTGCAAGTAGTCCCGCCACATGTCAAATTCCTGCATAGTTACAGGTAGTCCCGCCACATGTCGACGAGAAAAGGGGGGGATGTCTTGCCGCAGCCACCGACCCCCCCCCCCCCATCTTCAATGGCTGGCACGGCCAATATCGAAGCGACGGAGCCGAGGAACGGCGCGGGGTCGCTGGAAGGGGGAGGTGACGCGAACGAGCCTCCCCCACCTCCCTCCAGGTGGAGGCTTCCAGCGACACCCCAATGCTCTTGCTTAAAGAGGGTCAACATCGAAAAGCGGTCTTTTGCCCAGGACGGGCACACGCCCCATGCCTTCTCTCCTCAACTTTGAAGATTCTATGAGAGCCGGGGGGCACCCCGATCCCTCCGCATGGGCGCCCCCGTCCCCCTCACTGGGAACCGCGACACCGACGCACTCCTGCCAGCGCCAGCTTCAGTTTGGAAATGGCTAAGGTGCAGCCACGGCACAGACTTGTTCAGTTCCGGAGGAACACCAGACTGACCCGGTAGGAAAATTGTTGCCGCCCTCCCCACTCTTTGACTGTCGTTAGACTGTTACCACATGATTCAAAACTTTTTGAACTTCCAACGGAAGGCCCCGGTCCAACCACGAATCATTGGAGACATTCTGACTGTGCTGGAACTCGCCTGACCCCACCCAAAAATGGCGCCGACACAAAATGAAACGTTTTGAATAAACTTTGTTACACCCTGATTGCGCAGCTTTTGTCCCGAGATATATATGCCGTTTTTGGGTAATGAAAGTAGATATGAAGGTTATTGAGTATGTGCTTGGACGATGAACTGACTTAGGGTGGATACTGATTATAATTTGGAAAATGAATTGGTGTAATTTAGGTAACGAATGAACTTGGATAATGAATTTATGAATGTATTAAAGATGAATTACTGACATGCATCATGCTTGCTCTGTAGGGAAGTTTAATGCGATTTTATTGCACTGCTGCACTTTATGCAATGAACTGCCACCAATTTCGTTCTTCTTATGTACAGTTTCAATCTGCTTTGTAGCCGGCCCACCGAGTTGCAGGCCTGTATTTGTACATCAACACTTTTTATTAAAAGTATTTTGAAAAAGAAAGCATGGTTGTAGCAGTTGCATTAATGAGTTTTGGATGTCTTACTACTGTGAGCGAAGAATAAGTATGATGAAAGATGTAGAATCAAAAGGGATCAGATATTTTAGCAGCTACATTGTGTGTCACAGGCAGCCAGAAAAGCGTTTTGGACACCCTTAAAACGACACCACGGAAATGCCACCTGACCGCCACCTTTGCACCCGACGAAGAGGGTTGCGACCGAGTAACTCATGTAGATACGCAGATCGTCAATGATTATCTATCTGACATTACTGGTCCGTCTGGGCTTAAACGCCGAGATGGTAAAGAAAGGCGGTACGTGGAGATAGGTCGAGTAAGTGGTAAGTAAAGGCATTTTCGGACTACTGCATGCTGATGTACTTTGAATGCTGTCCCCCCACCCCTTCTTCTTCCTCCCTTCTGCAAGGTCACGTCAGAACGACGGCTGAAGTGTGGGAGAGCGACGGTCGAACCACCGACGAAAAAGGGAAAGAGGGAATAAGTGTATAGTCCTCATAACGATAAGTTTTAAAAAAAAGACGTAGACTTAAACATGACTGTTCCTCCTTAGAACATAGCGACTGAGAGGATGGACTGACATAGAAACTGGACAGGTACTGAATGACGAAAAATTGACTAGAAATGACGTGTTAAATAATGTAACTGGACGTTTGACTAGGTAGGGAAAGGACAAAGCAAAATATACGGGTAAGGGTTGCCACGGCACCACCCGTCTAGGAAGTTAGAAATGTTGCTGATGTTCAAAATGCACTGCCCCCCTTTCTCACACTCTTATAGATATAGCCAAGCTGCCCGACTGTTCTCCCGATCAATACTTGCCGTTGCCTCAGCCTGGAGAACTTCCCACCAAAGGAAGGGACTGAAAATGGTTTAAGATCCAACCATGGGTAACTAGCACGACCAGGTTAATTTCTGATCGACCAACCGAGGTGTAAGTATTGGCAATTGAGAACGCTCGCAGAGATAACTGGCGAGAATGAAAAGGAGGGAAGCGTAGAAAGAGCTAAGCACGTAGATAAATAGGATAGTAAAGATACGTAGAACATATAAAACAGATCTTGTTGGCTAACAATTGTTTCCTGTCTTGTCGTGAATGTCTTATATATGTGTAATACATGTGCCGTCTTCCCTGTCTGAGTTTGTGTGTGTGTAATGTACGGATTTATGTCTTCCCTCTGTCCGTATCTGCGTGTTACCTGACCCTTGCTGTTCTGTGTTGTAAGCGCACTAAATGACCTATTTTCGTACACGTCTCTCTCTCTCTCTCTCTCTCTCTCTCTCTCTCTCTCTCTCTCTCTCTACCCCCTTATCTCTCTCTCTACATGTCATACGTGTACCGAATGGCTCGTTTAGATTGCGGACGACTCTCACTCTCTATGAGAGTCTCTCTATTTTCTCTCCCTCTTTTTGGTAAAATTGTGCCCCACCGGCACCAGTCTGATTTGATACATATTGAACGCGAAGGCGTTCAGCGAAATTGACCGAAACTAAAATGATTGAATCTCGCCATATTACTGCCTCTCCTTTCTGTAAAATGAATGAACTTGAATTGGCTGAGAAGGAAAGGACAGGTAAGACGACTAAAGTCCCCCAAATCTGGCCAGTTATAGGGGAACTGTATGTCAATGGCACCTTATGTCTGTTCTTCAGGGACGAACACCAACGTCTAGATCGACCCCCAATGCCCAGATTGCCCCACCCCCTTTTGCACCCAAGCGCGAGCGCCCGAAGCATCCCCGCCCCAATTTTTGATAGACCCCAGTTGCTGTCCCAAAAATAAACATGATGACTATGAGTAACTGTTGACCCTCGAGAAAACCTTGTTTTGCCTGACTCTCGATAATGGCACCCCCGCCCTGTTTGAAAAGGTTAGCCAGTCCTGAAGGGAAATGCTCCGTAATGTTGAATATGATGTAATGCACAATTGATGGGAATATTATTTATCCTCACTTGAGTTATAAATATGCTGACACATGCACTGCTGGGTAACGGATCTCTGACTGTGACCAATGAGCGTATCTCCCAAATGCGTAGAATTGAGGGAGGAATTCACATGCGTAGATATCTTCTTTTGCCATTTCTCTAAAACCTTGTCTTGTACCTATTCAAAGATTCACGATCACCGAAGGAGATGGGTCAGATGTGATGTACAGCCCGACTGCGGATCTTGGGACACGTGTGACCTCGACCAAAGGTGGAGCCGCAGAGCAACCGGATACGGGACGAGACCGCAATTTCAACGTGGAAAAAGAAAAATGATGGGCCGCCTTGAAGCCCTCCGTCTGCTAACCCACGTGTGCCTGGAGTCTCCGTCCCCCTTCTTTGGGCCCGATTGATGGGCCTGCCTGCTTGTTATCCTTTGCTCCCTTGGTCCCTTTTGTGTGTCCCAGGAACTCTGACCCAACTCCGCTCTCTCTCCTATCGACTATTTGAACAACACTCACCCTCTTTTCCACGTGACTTTTTGCCAAGGGAAAGAACCGCATTCCGCTGGGAATAGGGTGCTGCCATAGAACTATGGGTGCCGAGCATAAGGCGCCACCAACCGGATTGTTTAGGGAACAGGACTGTGGTCTAACAGCAGAGGACTGACCGCACCCTGCAACGCGTAAGGATAGAACCGAGCTGGACCTATAGCTCCACCGCCGGTGCTCAACAGCGCCAACGAAAGTACACGGACTAGAGCCTACCAGTGATGGCTCACTGATAAAAAGACACTGGGACGAAGAGATCTTGCATATTGAACTGAATTCCGCTCTCAACTACCTGGTTAAAACTGTTCATTGGTCACATTTTTAAGTTAGAAAAGATTTATGCTATGTAGTGTGTTTAATTGTGAGGAACATAATGAAAATGCAATTTCCTATGTGCTGCATTCTGCCCATCACCTCGACTGTCTATGATTGTACGCCAACTGTTAGTATCGACAAAATGCTAATTCATCAACGATGCCTGACTACCTGTAAACCCATCAATTGCAAAAATGATTGCTGTCATGTAAAAAGGGGCGACTGTGAAAGTTGAAGAAATTTATGTACATAGACAGCATTCATTCCCCTTCTTCTCCCACTCCTCTCCCTGTGAGCACCATGAATACCGTAAACTATTGACCGTATCACTCTGCCAGTAAGAGCCCATACCCCTATGCATATGTACAGCCAGTTTAGGCACCATGGCCCTTTTCACCCATTGGAATCCCCGGCTTCTCTCCTGCGCGTATCTTAAACCCTCTCTCATGCATAGACCATGAAACCCTCTCCCTCTGCGCGACCCTACTGTGAAAGGCAACTCTCCTACTTGACTCGCACAAAACCCCCCCCATTCCTTCTTGAAGAGGCATCCTTCGCCTTAGCTGACGTAGCCCTCCCCAGCTGCACCTGACTGCCCCCGCTCTCTCATGTACGGGTCATAAGATCTCTCTCTCTCCCTCTCTGTACGACTCTGACTCTGCGCGCACCCTGACCCCCTCCTTCTCCTCACATGGGCAAGTCATAAACCTTCTTCTTCTGCAAGGCCCTGTCCTTGAGAGTCACGACCGCGCCTGACCAACACCTCCTTTTCTTCTATGAATACCCCTCTGTTGACGAGCCTTCCCTCCGCGCTCGATTGTCCACGCAGCATGAATACCTCTCCTTTGATGACCCCTTCCCCTGAGTCCGGCTGACCACACGTGTGCGAGGCCATCGCCTAAGCCAGGAGATACCATTTACTGCCCTTATTGTGTGAAGTCACTCCTCTTCAAAGGACCCACTATTGATCCTAGCCACCCCACCCCCTGGGCTATGATCAGGCGTACACATCCTAAACAGTTGACGGAACACTCAGCTGCGTGATTGCCCTCCCCTCTTATCAGCAGGTCAAAGGGTCCCTATTGTGAACACATGTGGGGTAGGATTGACACGAGGATTATAGGGTTATCTTTCCTTCGCTTCACAATGCTGTGACTGTAATGCCAAATGTTTTGTAAGGTATAAAAGCAAGAGTCTCAGCTCACTTGTTAGAGCACCTCGAGACGATACCTTGTTGTCTGATCTGATGTGTTCTGCTCCGTCGGAATAAACTTCTGTTTCCTGCCTTCTGGTCTCCGGCGCCTGCCTCATTGCTTGGTAAACTTGAATGGTACAAGGGCGGTTAGCGCCGGGCAAATCTTGAGAAAGGTCCTAGCCCTACCTTTTTCGACATATGTACAACTGGGTTCAATCATACGTTTAATTGAAGAGGTTCCTATTTCTGGTAGTCATAAAGGTGTCTCCGAATACACCTATATATTAGTACATAATGTACAGCAGTGAATGAGAGAAAATGTGATTTGCATTAGGGTGGATAACATGTTCTCCCATTGACACATGTCTTTCCTTACACCCCCTAATATTTTCATTTCCACCCTGGAAACAAATTCATACTGCACATGACAGGATTAGCTCTCCATGCATTTATAGGTTGTGAATGGCTTGCCCAAATGTTTGTGGGTGTTCCCAGGTATTGCCACAATAGAATTCCTGATGGACACCTGTTGGTTGATATATCTTTATTTTCCAAGTGCAGATTCATCGTCTTTGAATAGCAAAAGTGAATTTGATCCCAGAGAGCAATTAAGGGGAGGTCACAATAAATCATTTTTAAAGTATGTGGAAACGTTCCTTATCTGCATTAGGATATAAGACCTGTAATATATGCTCAGTTGTCTTCCAAAGGATAGTGGCAGGATGTTGTGGGCTGGGTGATAACTATAAGTGATTGGATTATGTGGAGTTGTGTAGGTTAGTAGTGATCATATTTGTGGACCCTGCAGGAAACTTGAACTAATGTGAAATATTTACAGATATGATGTGTATTAATTCCATGATCTTATAATGTAAAGGAATGTATTGAGTGTTTAAACACTTAGGGGCCCATTAGGATGTAGGGCAGATCGCCACCATCCGCATGACGGTGGCGTTCCACCCTACATCCTAGCCCGCCCGTCACCCATTTCCCCCCCTCCATATTAGTATGGTGGGGGGACCGCGGTGGACAGGAAGACTGTCCGCCGCTTTTCCGCCCGGTTGACAAGTCGACTGGGTGGAAAAGGGTTTCATTTGGTGGAAGTGTCTGCTAGACACCGCCATCCATATCAGGATTCAGGCGGGAGTGAGCCTTTCCTTTGCTGCAAAGGCATGTGGTCTTCGAGGTTGGGTGCCCGTTGCGGGCCGCCAGGATGTTTGGGGGTTGGGTGGGCACATGGGGAGTACCTGTGGTACCACCCTGCATGTGCATGCACAACATGGCAGGCACTGCGCGGTGTCTGCCACGTTGTGCATTCACATGCACAACATGCATTTTTGGCATTGCGGCGGGTGCTGCTGAGAGCACCGTCCACCGCAATGTTAAAAATGCAGGATGCACATGCCAGTGTGGCGGGCGCATCTTAATGTCACCCACGGGACCCCGCATTTATGGCAGGTGGTCCCTTTTACCTTCGGGATGGCAGGCGGAAAAAGTCAGCTCGCCATACTAATGATGCCCTTAATGTTATTGCTGAATTTTATTAAAACATTGTAAGGGGTTAAATCTTACTACAACTGCATGACAGAATATTGATAAAAAAATATTCTTTGACGTATATATAGAGGCCTAACTATTTCATACAACATGATGCACTATTGCCAGTCTATTTTCTATCACTAGGTCGAAGAGTAAACCCTCTCCATCCATTGCTCTGTTTTGTTTCAGTCACTATTTTCTTCTGCTTACTATAGCATAGAGCATGGGGCAGGAGGACAGCCAGGTCTGCGTTGCCTGACTTCACTGTGAGTGACAGCATTATGCTCTTTCGCAACCAACACAGATACACAAAGTAGGCCTCTTCACTGCAAGGACAACCATAGCAATATCTGCTTTTTGGGACCAAAACATAGATTTGGTTCGAGCCAGTTTTTAAATATATATTGCCAAGTGCCTGGCAGCTTCCTCAGCAATATTATTTTACAAACACTATGACAAATCAAAACAGCTATTGATAAAGCCAAAAGGCTGGAACCAACAACAGGCCTATTAGCGTTCCCAATGCTGGTAAATGCCAGTGATGCTATATTTTCATATACAATATTTAGAACAATATATCTTTGACAAATTATACTTGGGCCCTGGTATTCTCATTCAATACTCTCACTACCGTGTGAATACGGGCATTGCCATTCCCTTCATCTCGTAACTGAGGGCTATGTCCCCCCTCACACACACAAATATTCCTGGCTACGGGTCTGTGGGCATGAGCGCACATTTATCGATTACATAAATGTGGAAATATACTAGTTTCAACTTCAGTTATTTACAAAACCCAAAATAAATATGGATAAAAACAGGCAACACTAGCAAAAATAAATATGGATATTTACAGGCGGAAATGTCAAAAAACATAAATAACATACAACCAGAAGCCCTAATTATGAGGAACATGTGTGCAGTGTTTTACATTCGTTTTTCATAAAACCAGATGGCTTTATCAAAACTCCATTAATTCTTTAATAATAAAAACATGGCTTTATACCTAATATCATTTGCATCAATGCATTCCCTACGTCAGTCGAATGATAGTAAAGCAATACCATGTATTTCCCTTAAAGGGCTAGTGGGCGGAGGTGTAATTAATCACTTCGCTGAAAACACACGCACGTGCTATTTTTGGGTCAGAAACAGACAGCTCTTATATTAGCTTCACTGGTTCAATTACGCTGTTCTATTCCTGGAATCCCCTGGAGAAGAAGCAGACCTAAAAAATCAAATCCTTACATCACTCAGTAGATTCAACTAATCCCTGCTGCCAGGCCCGCAGAGCCTCCATCTGGAAACCCGCGTGCTTTAAAGTCAGCCCTTTATCCCTTCGAAAATATCCCACCAGGAAAACACCGCTGCCCAAAATAACCCACCGCCGCCCCCACCCCCCACATTCTGGCCCGCAGTCCCTTAAGCAGGCGGCTCAAGAACCAGACTTCATTTCCATCTTTTTGTGATTTAAATAGAATGTTATTGCAAGAGGGTTCGTGACCCTGATTATACAGGGTTTGTCTCTGGAAACAGAACTGGGGTCACGAATCCGTCCGCCCCACCCCAACTGGCAGGACGTTCCTAGAACAGTTACCCACACCTCGAAGGGGGTGGTAACTGATTTGCAAGGGGAAAGGGACCCCAACGGGTGTCATGTAGGCACCTTAGGGAGGAGTAGGCACCGGTCCAGAAGGTCACTGCTTCCCCTCCACCCACCCCCGTTGTTTTTCCAAATACTGGGGGATCCCTCCATGCCAATCCCCTCATCCAAAATCATGGTCTCCTCTAGCGGTGCAAATAGAAAACAATGAGGGCCTCACTTACAATAGAATGGCACAGCGCAGTGCCGCAAGTACTTAAAGCTCTGCGCTGTGTCGTTCTAAAAGTGCAGGAATGCTTCGTATTTACAACAATATGGTGCATTCCTGTACTGACACCTGCGCTGGCACCCAAAAAGCTGCCTAGCGCCAACTCAGGCACCCTTGCGCCATGTTGCAAGGTTGCCTTCGTAGCAGGGATGATTGATTTTGTACAGGAAAGGACACCTTTCTGCATAAAATCAATCAATGGAGGCAATTTCCTCCTTCTCCTTCTATATGTGCTGTAGAATGCAACACACATAGAAAGAGGAAAAAACAAGGAGAAATAAGGATATTTCTCCTCGTTGCGGCTCCCAAAAGCCAACCCTGGGGTGGCGTTATAATCTGATGCATTCCCAGGCTTACGATTCAACCTAAATCTGGAAATGCTTCAGATTCCATGGGTGTTGCATAGGAACACCCACAGCAACCCCCATGGCAGGCCCATTTCATACAGTGTTCTGTGTGAAAGGTGCACATATTTACACAAAAGCTGTGTGGCCTTGTAAATATGCTGCGGCACATTGTGCCACCAGAGCATCAAAAAAGTGACGCTGTAGCAGCATAAATGTGCCGCTTGTGCCTCATAAATGAGGCCCTGATTTGTTTAGAGCAGCACCTCTATATTTGTAGCTAAATACAGGGGTTGTCAAGTTGAGCCCCACCAAATTAATATAAATTAGCCAGGCCGTTCTGCAACCGCCTGTGAATAGTGATTCTGCAAAACGAACTATTTGTACATAGATTACTTCACAAAATCAGAATCCAATCTCATAAAGATGGTGTACAATTTGCAACCTCTTTTGCTAGTATATTGGGCCACAAAATCATGACATTGTCCAGCCTCAATGGACCGGACTCATGCCAGGCCTGAAAGGGGCCCACGTCACGAATGGGAACCAGGTCCATCCGTCATCTTCGTGCAGTAAGATGCTCGATGAAGCCCAATCACAGAAGAGGGGTCCTCCTCTACACAGCTAAGATAAATGTGTGCATGCCTTGACGACGCGAGCACAGATAAATCTTACATACTCCCAACTTTTCATTATGATCTAGCATATGACTAGTCACCACAGGTATTTCCTAGTGACCTTATAAGTAGTACAGCACAACTGATCTCCATAATAAGCTCAGTCCTGGGCAGCATGTTGACCCCAAATCCTCTGAACTCGCACCAAGACTCTGGGTTTAATCTGGATTGTTTCGTCGGAGACCAGAACAACCTGTTCATGGTGAAAAAAAATGGTCCTTTAATCGAGTTAGCTATATACCAGGAGGAAGACATTTCGAAGAAAAGTGCCATATAACACTCAATTAAAATACTTTTTAAGTCATTACTTCTGGTATTTGCTTTTTCAGTTTTTCTATCTCAAAGGGGGTGGGGGTACTGGCTTTGCTGCTTTTGTTGATGTTCCTGTTTTTTTACTACCTTGGTACGAAATTGTCATAGATTTGGGTACAACACTGGAAGATGTCAAAGTAAAGTGAGGGTCAGGTTCTTGGTTCGAAGATCGCCTCTCCTATCACCTGCTTTAGATCTTTACTGATACAAAGAGGCAAGCTTTACCAGAACTGCAGCTCAGGACTGTAAACATCATTCCAACACTTCGAGGAAGAACTCAAATCCCTTCTGTCTACACACAACCTGCTGCTTCATTCTCCCGGCGCTAAACGCCAACCAACATTCACCCTTCCCTGCACCGCCACCCAGCAAGCTAGGTAGCCTCTTCTACAACTCCAGCAAACATCATTCCAACACTTTTGGGAAGAACTCAATTCCCTTCTGTCTACCTAAAACCTGCTGCTTCATTCTCCCAGTGCTAAACCACAACCAATCACAGCCACCATTCACCCTTCCCTGCACCCCCACCCAGCAAGCTAGGTAGCCTCTTCTACAACTCCAGCAAACATCCTCCCAACACTTCGGGGAAGAACGCAAATCCCTTCTGTCTACACACAACCAGCTGCTTCTTTCTCCTAGTACTAAACCCCAACTAATCACAGCCACCAGTCACCCTTCCCTGCACCCCCACCCAGCAAGCTAGGTATCCTCTTCTACAACCCCAGAACATCCTAGTAAGTTCAATCCACCTTGTATGTATGTACAGTACTCTTCATGAGCTAAGGAAATTAACACGCAAGACGGCACCCATTATCAAACACCACATGTTCTACAACATGTTCTAAACTGTGTGTGCCGTGATACTGTCTTTTGGGACCATGCTTATGCTATAATAACACCTTTAATTCAAATCAAATATGTCTGTATGTGGATTTAAAACATTTCATAAAAAACCATAGAAGAGTACATAAGATCAGATACACATACTAATTTCATAAACTATAAGTGAATTAAAACAATTAAAATCCAGGTATATCTAATCCAAATATCCTATACATTTAAAATCGATATTTTTATCTGATCAATTGTTCTTGTCCTCCACCTGCCTATGCAAACTTTACTCAAATATATATGAAAAATCAGTTTGCCATACCACATCTTAAGCAACGATACGCTGCACTTTCCTTAAGCGAATGGACTTTCTAAATAATTGTAAAAGTGCAACATAGACATCTACTCTTTCTATTTTTTGTAAATAAATAAGATCAGGTCTACATTGTCTATACTTCTGGATCCGAGGCTTCACAAAATTAGATTTTGGCTGTTTATAGAATTTGCATATAAATATAAAGTGCACTGTGCTTTGTAAAGAGACTTGAATCACCGAAACATTGTTCCATTGGCGGGCAGGCTACTGAATGCATCAGACTGAGTCGGAACCAAGTCAATAAAAAAGCGATTGTACAGATAGTGGTGGGTTTTTCCGGTTGTTATCATCAAATCAACTATTACCTTGCCACGATCAATATGCTCTCTCTCCTATTCCAATACTGACCTTACATTATTTTGCTTGGCGGATTTAAATTGATGCAGAGGGGTCTGTAGTTTTCAGAGTTATTCCCACACTCTTTAGCTTTATTGCAACATGAAACAACTATGGAATATTAATATTAAACAGTTCGCAATAAGGGCCCTGTTTAGCTCTCTTTCCGGTTTACCCCAGATTGAAGGCCAAAGGCGCAAAGGGTGAACTTTAATAGTATCTTCCAAATATGGGAGAGACAATTCCTTGTGAACAATGCATGTAGATTTGCTTGTTGGGACTGCTAGCTGCCTCTTTCCAAAGCCATTCTCAATTATCTGTGGGGCTGGGAATGGGGAGGCGGGGGGTACCCCAAATACCAGAACCATATATTGCTGGCGAGACTCATTTACTTGTATAGGTCATGCACATTTCTTTCAGTGGCTTGTTACCCAGTTTTGTGGCAAATCTAAGTATGTTCTCGATATTTCTATTCAAAGCTTGCTCCTTTGTGACATAGAGCCAGTTACCCTTTTGATCGGAAACAGGCCCATGTAAGAAATAGTCCAATACAAGCCTGGAGCACAGTATACTGCAGGTAATATTAAAATGATCACGTTCTATAGCCAGGAATTGTATTAAAAACACTGATTTATTTGACATATAAAAAATGTTTTCTATGTTACCCAACTCATACAAAGAATTGTTTTGTGAGTATATAAATAAACAAAGTCAAGTTAGAGAATACAAATACAATCCTGGTATCTCCAATACTCTTTATAAAGGAAAAAACAGATGCCAACAATATGCGGTTCAATCTGGGCACAGCCAACACGTGTTTCGTCTTATCCAAGACTTCCTCAGGGCTGTAAAAGCATAAATACACATATCGTGTAATGAACACAAGATTATGAAAGAGCAAACACCAATGCAAACGCCCAAAGTGTGTGGCACTAGTTGCAAGGTTATCCCATGTTTCTCGCTGTAGAGAAATTTTCCTCTGAGAAATTACTTTTTTATAAATTGCTCTTGCTTTACATATCTCACTTAATTGTTTTGGGGTGGTTTTCAATACTTCTTATCAAACCATCCTCTTGGATAACTCTGAGTTATATTGAGTAGGAATTCTCAAGTTCTACATATATTCTCGAAAGGTGAGATAACCTGAGTACCAGAGGGATGCTCTTTGAGTCATTCCTCAAAGTCAATTAAAGTCATCTAATACCTTTTCAGGGTAAATCCAGGACCACTTTAGTCGATATCCATTCTTTCTATTGGTCACCATATTACCTCTTTTTGGCTAATGGATGGTTACAGGGATAGGCAAATGTTGTTCTGTAGATACCATGTAATGAGTGCTCCAAGTTGTGTATATTACCCTAGGTTCCCTGGTGTATGGTATCAGATCATCTGAGATAATAAAATGATCAATATATGTAGAAAACCCTCTGACTTTAATCGTTGGCAACATATATAGGGCAGAAATACACTGCATCAATCAGCAAATGTGCATGAAGTTTTGCCAATGAGGTATTTAAAGTTTCTCCGTGTGGGAAGTGCACAAAAAGAAATTGACAATCCCCCCCTCCCCCATCTGAGTGTCTATTAAACCACACACTTCTTTAGCAGGTTTCGCACAGAGGCGTGCAGAATCTCCTGCCAAATAAAGTATTATATTTTATTGGTTAGGCTAGCAAACTTTTCTAACTCTATCTCCAACCTTTTATATGGGTTCACCTGGTGGGAATTAAATATGTTGTTATACGAATTTGCAATTAGAAGCTCGTAAGTTTTGCCTAAACTTAAACATACTAGCTGAAAGTGTGGTAAGTCTAAATTAGACCATACAAAAATAGAGAACGTAGAACTGAGCCAAGAATATTAACCCACCCTACCTTAGCCCTACCCAATGAGAAGGGGATGGCCAGCGTGTGAAATGTAAATTCTATAAATGTCAACGGAGAATTTGTCTACTACCCAATTATTCTGAATGCATATAATGATATACTTAGATATCTCGTTTATCCACTCTTCTATCTCTTATTTGTTTTCTATACCCATCACATTTCAAGTTATGAAATGTAGGCTTTCTAAATTACATCTGGATGTTGTTTATCTCCCTCACTGTTATCACCTGAAGAACCTGCCTAATCGGGATGGGGGGGGAAGAGACTGCACCTTCGTTAACAGTTAACAGATCAGAATCTGTTTCAAATCCCAGATGAAAGAATTATCGCGGTATATAGTCTGTTGGCAAGGCTAAGGTTGTTGATGGGTACTTGAGATCCAATCCTGATTGTCTTATGTAGATTAGCAAGTGTATCTTGTAGTGGCGTACTAGTTGATGCACGTCACGTAAGGACGTGACGTGCGGTGGCCATCTTGTGAGTGATGCGCGCGCATCTCATTAGGAGGCGCGAGAGCATACACTCAACAACGCCGGCTCGGCGCTCTTCAGGAAAGTTGTAAACTTAAATAAAAGAACGTGCAACAAGCATATTGAGTCAGCGGTTTATTGAAACAAGTGATTCTACAGTGGCGACGAGGTCGGGAGGGGACCAGCAAGCTTTTCGGAAAAGATAATAAACGGAAAAAAAAACGGAAATAAAACGGGCCCACCACGAGGGCACTGAGAGAGTCAGCAGAGCTCCAATCAACCCAGACCAGTTGGAGGTCGGCCCTGCACAGCCAAGTGACCCTGAGCAGCACAAACTGGACACAGCAGGACCTTAAGCACCAAATAAGGTACTGTAAACCTGAAGAGCGCAGCAGAGCCATAACTGCCCACACACACAAGGGAGGCAACAGGAAAGGTGGCACAGAGACCCCAGAGCAGCCAGAACAAGCGCGCCAAATCCAAACAGCCCATATACACGCGAGGACCCGAGCTGGCTACCACAAAGGAGGGGGAGGGGGCTGACACCGAAAGTGCCCAGGTACGACCCAGTAAAGAAGAAACGGATAGCACCCCAGGTAGCCCCACCAGTAAAGGGGACAGAGCGCCCACAGTCAAGGAAGAGAAGATGAGCACACCAGCAGGATACGCTATAGCGCCAGTCCAGTTCCTACCGAAACCAGGGGAACCACTAATGAAGTGGGAGGACTGGAGAGAATATATTGACAACTTCATAGGGGTCCTGGAGGACGAGAATGAGGAAAACTTCACCCCCAAAAGAAAAAAACGCATACTACTACTCAATCTGGGGCCAGAAGGACTCAGAATCTACAAAAGCCTGGTGCCCAAACAGAGAGGAAGCACGGACGATGACGTATACGCCCACACCATCGATGACCTGAACGAACACTACCGACCAACGGTATGTGTGTCAGTCGACAGATTCAACTTCCAGCAGAGGAAACAACGGGCTAGAGAGTCGATTGAGGAATACGTAGCAGCCCTGAGGAAACTAGCGACCACGTGCAGGTATGGAGCTTGGGAGGAGGAGTTTATCAAAGACCAGATCGTGATGCATACCTCCAGCACGAACGTTCAGGACAAGCTATGGGCAAGCGGAGACACCACACTCAAGGATGTAATGGTCATCGTCAAAAGGGCAGAACTCGCACGGAGGTGCGCCGACGCGACCAAGAAAGACACGACAACCAGTGCCATGGTAAACAAGGTATATGAAGAGGAACATCGCAGAGACCAGAAGTACAAGGGCCCCACACCAAAGGGCTCCAACAAATGGCAGGGCAACGCCGGACCGCAAGGGAAACAAGCAGGCAACGACAACAAGAAAACGTGCTACAGGTGCGGAAGTTGGTCCCACGAGGCACACGACAGAAGATGCCCCGCATTCCGGGCCAAGTGTTTGCACTGCGGCATCATCTGCCATTATGAGAAAGTGTGCCGGAAGAAACTATCCAAAAGCGTGGTGCAATACATCGACCAAGGTGAGGAAGACCAGGACGGGACCACAGAGGAAGAGGTAATCACCTGCTTATGCATATATGACCAGGTACTATGCGTGGATGGAAAATGGACAACCAAACCCGTATTAGAAATGACAATTGGCGGAATAACCATCAGCGTAGTGGCGGATACAGGCTCCCCCTACACAATAGTTCAAAGAGCGGTGCGGGACGAAACATTCAGACCGAAGTTAGGCCCAGAGTTGGAGAAACTGGACATCCGACCAGTCACATATAACGGCGATCGCATCCCAATGGTGGGATTCAGACTCTTGAAGTTCGAGTTCAGAGGCCGGTCAGCGTTCTGCAAGCTGTACATCTCAGAGAGGGGACCGTCCGTCTTGGGATGGCTGGATCAGGGCGACCTGGGAATCAAATTGGACCCAGGAGGAAAAGAACAGATCTCTGCTCACGGAACCGGAAGTGTGGCCCAATTTGACAAAATGGAAAGAAGACTACCCAAAGGTGTTTGGAGGTACAGTGGGGAAACTGGATTCCAACACAAGATTGTACTCAAGGAGGACGCCATTCCCATCGCCCACAAAGTAAGAAATGTACCCATAGCGGTGAGAG
Source organism: Lissotriton vulgaris (assembly GCF_964263255.1). NCBI lineage: Eukaryota > Metazoa > Chordata > Amphibia > Caudata > Salamandridae > Lissotriton > Lissotriton vulgaris. The sequence continues at coordinate 1,242,698,931 of NC_141685.1, forward strand.
AGGCAGTTCAAATAGAACTTCAAGACTTGGAGAGGAAAGGAATAATTGAACCCATCACCTGTTCAGAGTGGCTCGCACCGTTGGCGGTAGTCATGAAGCCCAACGGGAAGGTCAGGCTCTGTGTTGACCTGAGAGAACTAAATAAGAACATCGTCGTGGAGAAATTCCCCCTCCCAAGGATTGATGAAATGTTGGCGAAAACCAGGGGAGTCAAATGGTACTCCACCATTGACTTGACCTCCGCCTACCACCAAATAGTATTGCACCCGGACAGCAGAAAACTCACGTCATTCATCACCCCATTCGGATGCTATCAGTTCTGCCGCATGCCGTTTGGACTGGCCTCGGCAGCCGCAGTGTTCCAGAAGCTAATGCACCAGCTGTTTAGGAACATGACAGGCGTCCAATATTTTCAGGACGACATTCTAGTAATGGGGCGTGACAAAATGGACCATGATCAGAAGCTCGGAAAGGTGCTGGAAACCTTGGAAATCAAGGGCCTCACAGCAGAATGGACAAAATGCCGATTGGGCCTGGAGTCGGTGACCTATCTAGGCCATGAAATAGGGGTGCAAGGCATCACACCAAAGGCAGAAAACGTAAAAGCAATCGCTGAAGCTCCGCCCCCACCAACAAGGAGGAGGTTAGATCATTCTTGGGGATGGCGGAGTACTACAGCAAATTTGTGGTACACTTTGCCTCAAAGACACACCATATGAGGATGCTGACCAGGGAGAACACAAGTTTCCAATGGACACCAGAGACACAAAGTGAGTTCGAGACAATCAAGAAGGACGTCATGGGAGCAGTGCCGCTCAAAGGATACGACCCTCAGGGCACTACTGTGCTCACAACCGACGCCAGCGACAAGGGCCTGGGCGCAGTGCTCATGCAAGATAGCGGACAAGGAGAGATGGAGACGATAAGTTTTGCGTCTCGGGCATTGACCGATACCGAAAGTAAATACAGTGTAATCGAAAAGGAGATGTTGGCTGTGGTGTGGGCCATGACGAGATTTCGGCAATTCTTATGGGGAATCCGATTCCTGCTTAAGACAGATCATAAGCCGTTGGTGAAGGTGCTGACATCTAGTGGACACGCCAACGCCACTCCCAGAATATCCAAAATGACTCTGAAACTACTTGAGTTCAGGTATGATGTAGAGTACATCCCAGGAAATCGGAACCGAGTAGCAGATTACCTGAGCAGAGCAGCAGCCATGGAGCCTGGAGAGGAAGACCCAACAGGCAAAGGGGAATTGGTAGCCCTCGTGGAGGACCGGGAGAAAATCATCAGCTACCAGGAGTGGACAGAGGCATACGAGGAGGACAGCATCATGAAGGAAGTGAAGATGCACATTGTCAAGGGCTGGCCAGACAAAAGACACGTGAGTGAAAATATCAAGCCATACTATGAAGGAAGGGAAGAATTGTCGGTAGGGGACAAGGGAGTATTCACATACAGAGGAGACAAAGTGATCCCCCCAAGAGACCTCATCACAAAGTTACTGGACATGCTACACGAGGGCCACCTAGGCATAGGAAAATTGAAGTTATGGGCCAAACAAAACTACTGGTGGCCAGGCATGGGCATAAGGGCGGAGAGGCACGTCAGAGATTGTCCACAGTGCCAAGGAGCTGACAAGACGCTCAAACCCCTGCGTCCTGCATTAGGAATGTTCGACCCCCCGCAGAACCTGTGGGAAGAACTATCAATAGACATATTAGGACCCATCCTTGATGACCAGGGCACTCAGAAGTATGTGGGTTTCCTCATGGATCGATACTCCAAATGGCCGGAGGTAAAGGTGGATGAGACCATGGACACCGAAAACATTCTGAAATTTTTGTCGGACACTTTTGTGAGAGAGGGCATCCCCAAGTCCATCCTGAGTGATAATGGCCCCCAATTCACGTCTGAAAGATGGAACAAATTTATGCAGAGGAACGGCATCACAATCAAACACACGGCGATCTACCACCCAGCCGGAAATGGCCTGGTGGAGCGATTTAATAGGGTTGTGATGGGAGCAGTACAAGCTGCAATTTCCAGTAACAAGGATTGGGAGAAAGCCATAGAGAACATGGTATGGGCCTACAGGATAACTCCCACTGGGACTGGATACAGCCCATTCCAGATCTTGAGAGGGCGTGAACCCTTCACGCACGACAACCGGATTTGGAAGGAGAAGGTTATCACCAGTGAATGGTCTCCCGCGGTGGTACGTGCCAACCTGGAAAAAGCACAGTCCATCTATACCAACCACTACAACAAACGGAAGAATGTGAAAGGGACAAGTTTGGAAAAAGGCGAGTGGGTAAGAGTAAAGTTGGCAACACTACAGAAAAAAGGAGACAGTAAATATAGCAAGCCCATGCAAGTTAAAGAAGTGTACGACTGAGCGGCCCTGCTGAGCGACGGGAACGTGTGGTCCCAAGACCGCATGGCCAGGTGTAACAAGATTTTGCAATGGGAGCAAAATGGAACTGAATGGGAGGACATGGAAGATCCAAACGTAGAGATGGAACAACGCGCAGGTGAGCAGCAAGAAGGAGGAAGTGCCAGAGGTGAACGACTGGAGGAGAGGAGAGTGAATGGTGACCAAGGAACTGATATGGACTTACAAAGGAGGAGTACGGACGAAGGCGCGACTGCACAGAGAGAGGAAAGATGCACTGAGATACAGAGCCAATGGGCCCCAGAGAACCCGACCAGGGTGACCAGGAGTGGAAGGTCGGTGGTGAGACCCTCCAGGTTTCGAGATTACGATATGGACAGTGAACTGTAAGTGACTCATTCATTGTTTGGGAAAAAGGGGAGATATGTAGTGGCGTACTAGTTGATGCACGTCACGTAAGGATGTGACGTGCGGTGGCCATCTTGTGAGTGATGCGCGCACATCTCATTAGGAGGCGCAAGAGCATACACACAACAGCGCCGGCTCGGCGCTCTTCAGGAAGTTGTAAACTTAAATAAAAGAACGTGCAACAAGCATTTTGAGTCAGCGGTTTATTGAAACGAGTGATTCTACATATCTGTTATATGTTGGGATATTAAATCTACACTCCAAAGCCCTATAACGGGTTTGCTTAAGGGTGGATTTGGTGGCACTCATGCCTCTTTCGATGCAGCAGATTTTCTTGCACCTAACTGACTCCATTGGTAAGCCCCCGTGACCGTGTTTGTTTTGTCCTGTATACTCAGGGCTCGAGTTGGGGTACCACGCGGGTAGACGGTGTCCCCCATTTATTTTACCGGGTGGACGCCGTCCTCCCTGCCAAACAACTGGACGTCACTCTTTGGCCTCTCTGGGACGAGATCGAAGCTCACAACACGCTGCTCACACGCTGACTTCTCAGATGCAATCGCATCTAAGGGGTGAGCAAGGGGAGGCAATGAGCCCGATGGTGCAAGCCACCTTTCTTGACGTCACTGCCTGTTGTGATGTCACTTCCGGTGACAGCGTCCCCCACTTCTTTTTTTAGGTCTTGTGCCCTGTGTATACTGTACTTGGAGTTACATCCTGTGATGTTGGTCTCAGTATTTCCGGTCATTAGAGTCTGAGATGAATCGGTCGGTGTAAAGTAGCAGTTTCATTACTATCACAGTCTAAATTAGTTTGATTCAAAAGCAAGGCTATAACATTCAGAGCTGCATAACAACACCAAAATATTATTGTGTAAATACCCCTGATAACATTTGACAAATTACAAGTAAATACGTTACGAAAAGAAAAACTGCCAACCCGCACACCACTCGGATGAAGTAACCCTATTTATGTTTAGAACTTGTATACAGTTAGTCCTAGAACTCCTTTGTGTGATTTATATTCTAAAAGTATGTAGGTGAAAGAATTTAGCACACAGGAATCATAACAACAGCAAGCATTGGAAAACCCAATCAGTCTCACCTTTTGAAATCAATGCAGAGGGCGTATCTTGGTGAGCCATGAATGCAGAGCCGATCAATAGAAGAGCTCTGATCGGTGTCTGGTATGCTATAGAATTCTGACTAACTGTAGACTTCAGACAAGTGGGAAGCGTGAACAAATGACACTCGATCAGAGGTAGGACCTGGAGCCTGAGTCAAAGGCCAGCGAATAACAAAGCAACGAAGGTGGAGCCTGCTGTAGTGTGGGATGCCATGAGACCCCTTGGGTGTTGCCGCAGTGCAGTGGATCTTTGTGAACTCAGACAGTAGGCTACAATGATCAAAGTTCCCTCAGGGCATCTGTGAGCTGATAACAAGAAGATAGAAGACCGCAAGCACAGCAGGCACTGGCAGGTGAAGCCACCTCCGATGGAGCAGAACGGACCTGGACATGGCTGGTAATAACTTCGAAGCAGCACCTCGATCTGAAGATGCTGACCTGCCACAAACAATGAACCTATATGCCCTATGAGGCACTGGGTGGTGGGTGAATACCCTGTGAGCCACTGTTTCCCCCATGAGCCTCAATAAGGGTGACTTACTCTGAGGCAATAAGACAAGTGCTTAGGTGAGGAACGTGTGGCCAAAAAAGGCCCACAGGGGGAGGTTTTCGATCTGTAATAACAGTCTGACGAGGTGAAGGAAGAAGGGAAAAGAACCCTAGAGGAGGTGGTACACAAGACAGCTCAGGAGAGTTGCAACCTAGGTGACACTGGTTACAGTCTTCAGCACAGGAACATAAACCACCCATACCCCACAGTAGCCCATCTGAAAACAACTGCACAATCAGTAGAGAACTGAATGGAAAGCATTTGACTGAGACATGTAGACTTTGTGGGTTTCCAGGAGGGTGTGGAGGGCCAATAATCCCAAGGAATTCCATTATCAATCTCTCAGGGAAGTTATCTCTAGAACAACTATCACAATACTTTATGGTAAAAAGGCATACTGAACCTTGTACCAGAAGCAGGTGCCTTTCATAATTATGGATAGCAATGGAATCCTGTGAGCAGCCACAGGCAAATATACTGTCATGTACTTTGCACCACGAATTATCGGACCGTGACTCTTCAGGATCGTATGTTGCTATATATGGTGCACCTCCTGATAGCCCTAAGGTCTGATTATATATGTTGGATTCCACCGGCCCGTACACTGCAGGAACGAGGTATGCCCAAATTACTACCCAGACTCAAACGCCTGCCATGAATTAGACAACCATGAGAGGACATCTGAGCCCAGGGCAGGGGACAGGAATTCAAAGACCAGGGACGTCAAATAAAGCTTCACCCCTGTGATGGACTGGACAATGAGACTCGACCACCTCCTCCACGCCTCTGTACCTGTGAGACAATGTAATCACAATTACTTCGGTGTCCAACTCCACTGAGTACCCCTCCTTCCCATAGTCAGACTCCACCCTACAACCAAACACAACCCCTCCTTACTTGTGAGATGTACAGGATTATCCTCGGGAGGTCTTTTGGCGGCAGGTAGGATGAGTATTCCTTTAACATAAGCCTCCAAAGTCCAAATAATGATAAGGGATGAGGGATTACACTTTGAGGACAATGTCTGCCAAAAACGGGATTATCAGGGGGAAAAAGCCATGTACTTCGGCATAAAAAACCCCAATAATGTCCTTAGTAAGTGAATATCGTTTTAAAATCAAGGCGGGGGACACATCAAACACTCGAGTCCCTCTTCCGGGATCTGCAGCTCCTCCGTTCTCAGCGCGACTGAAACCGCCCAAGCGGCACACAATGAGGCAGATAGCCTTTCAATATGCGGAAGTAGAGGACGCTGCTAGAATCCACGCAGCTAACACGCCGGCAGGCGTCTCTCGGGGAATAGTACTTCTGACTGTCTGAAGAGCCGGGATACGAGGGGACCGGAGCCCCGGTTCCCTCGAGACACAAACAAAAAACACCACAGCTCACTGACAGCAACGAAGGAAAGTGGGGGTAAGGAGAGAGGGAGGGGAGCAGGTTGGGATTAAGAAACTCCTAACTATTCCTAACTAAAGGGGAAAAAACGGAACAACCAGAAAACGGGGAGGGCAAGGCAAAAACAGGACCAATGAAACAAAAAGGGAATAAATTGGAACACGAGCCCGTGAACCAAGACTTTCTCGCAACGTGGATAACACAACCCAGAACCTGGAACCCAAAGCCTAAAGATACCAAGCACTGAAGGCAGGAAGTGGAGGAACTTAAATACCCTACATTTCAATCATGTGATAATGGAGCATGGTCATGGAAGACAGACTAGACCTATTTCCTAACAGTATCTCCCCCCAAGGGTCCTCCCTACCGGACGGGGTTTAGAGGGGTGTTGCCTATGGAACAAACGAACCAGTCGTGGTGCATGCACACTGCTAGCAGGCTCCCAAGATCGATCCTCAGGTGCATAACCCTTCCAGTCTACCAGGTAGAAGAGGCGGCCTCTCCTCCGCTTGGAATCCAGTATAGCCCGAATCTCAAATTCCTCTTCTCCATCAATCAATAAGGGAGGGGGTGGTGGCAAGACCTGTGTTGTTGGTATATAGGGTTTCAACAGTGATGTATGAAAGACCGGATGGACCTTGTACTCATCAGGCAAAACAAGCTTCATGGCCACAGGATTAATCACCTGTGTGATAACAAAGGGCCCCACAAACCTCGGCTGCAATTTACGTGACCCCTGCAATCTAAGGTTACGCGAAGACAGCCACACCTGATCACCCACTTTATAGGATGGGGCAGGGACTCTCTGTTTATCCGCCTGAGTCTTCATAATGATTTTAGTCGCCTGTAACTATTCACGAGCTTTGTCCCATATTCCACCCAAGGACCCACATATATCGTCTATGGCTGGCACATGCCCACTAGGTTGGATGGCTAAAGCCCTAGGATGGTACCCTAATGCACAAAAAAAAGGAGTCATACCCAGCGCGGAATGCAGACTATTATTGTATGCAAACTCCGCAATAGGAAGAGCCACCATCCAATCACAAGACAAGGACGACACAAGACACCTCAAATACTGCTCCATAGTCTGGTTCGTCCTTTCAGTCTGACCATCTGATTGCGGGTGGTACCCAGATGACAAACATATATCAATCTTCAACACTGAACACAGTTCTGTCCAAAAGTGAGACACAAATTGAGCCCCCCTGTCCGAAACAATCGCAGATGGCAACCCATGGATCCTAACTATTGATGACATAAACACCAAAGCCATCTCCCTGGCAGTAGGTATCTTAAGCAAGGGGATGAAGTGTGCCATCTTTGTGAACAGGTCTACTACCACCATGATGGCTGTATGCTCCGACACAGGGGGTAAATCCGTAACAAAATCCATACTAATTGTGTGCCATGGAGTGGGAGGGACCTCTAAGGGTTGCAACAGACCCGACGGCATGCCATGTGTAGGTTTTCTAGTGGCACAAATGGGACAAGCGGTCACATAACTCTGTATATCCTTACTCAACGAGTCCCACCAGAACCATCGCAAACACATCTCCTTCGTCTTATGTATTCCTGGATGTGATACCAGCGAGGAGGAATGACACCCCTCTAAGACCATCTTTCTCAAGGCTGGAGGAATAAACAAACGGTCCCCCTGATACAACAAGCCATCCTGCATCGATACCAGGGGTAAAGCCATCCAAGGAGATAAGTCCAATTGTCGTAAATGCCCTTTGACGAGAGAGGGGAAATCCTCAGTGTGTGTCACCCCTACGATTTTCTCTTCACTAATCATAGGTCTGTCTTCCTTCACTCGTCTCTCCTCCTTCCCTTCCACATGTATCCTAGAAAGGGCATCAGACTTGATCTGCTGTGCGGCGGGTCGAAAAGTAATGACAAAGTCATACTCGTTGAAAAACAAGACCCACCGCATCTGGCGAGGTGTTAACGCCCGAGCAGACCGAAAGAATTCAAGATTCTTATGATCTGTATAGATCGTGACTGTGTGTCGGGCACCCCAGAGATAATGACGCCACTCCTCAAAGGACAATTTCACTGCCAGCAGTTCCCTCTCAGCCACCGTGTAATTCCGCTCCGCAGGCAACAGGGTCTTGGAAAAAAAGGCAATAGGGTGCATCTGACCCGTTTCCACATCCCTCTGGGACAAAACCCCTCCCACTGCACACAATGAGGCATCCGTTTCCACAAAAAACGGTAAGGCAGTATCGGGATGTACCAGAACAGGAGCCGATGTAAAAGATCGCAGCAAAAGCTGGAAGGCATCCTGGACTTCAGTGGACCAGACAAAGGGAACCCCCTTCCTTAATAATCGGGTCAAAGGGGAGACGATATCAGAAAAATGGGAGATGAAGCGCCGATAGAAATTGGCGAACCCCAGAAGGGCCTGGATCTGCTTCACTGTAGTTGGTATGGGCCAGGTAATAATAGCCTCTATCTTAGTCGGGTCCATTCGGATGCCCTCTGCTGTGATAACAAACCCCAGGAATTCTACCTTCTGTGTACCGAACTGGCATTTCTCCAGTTTGGCATACAGGTGATGATCCTGTAACTTTTGTAACACCTGAGATACATGATCATGATGTTCTGCCTCCGTCTCCGAGAAAATCAAGATGTCGTCCAAATAAGCGATGACACTTCTGTCTAGATATTCCCGGAGCACCTCGTTAATGAAGTATTGGAATGCCGCCGGCGCGTTGCACAGGCCAAACGGCATCACACAATACTCGAATAGGCCAAATTTGGTTTTAAACGCCGTCTTCCATTCATCCCCGGGTCTGACTCGAATGAGATGGTAAGCACCCTGCAAGTCCAGTTTGGTAAAGATGGTTGCCTTGCGGAGCTGGTCCAACAACACGGGGATAAGTGGAAGAGGGTACCTATTCTTCACGGTAGCCTTGTTTAAAGCCCGGTAGTCCACACATGCCCTCAACGTCCCTTCCTTTTTAGGAATGAAAAAGATTGCCGATGACACAGGCGAACAAGAGGGACGAATAAACACCATCCCCAACATCTCCTCCAAGTACTCCTTCAGATGTAACTCTTCTGGTTCAGAGAGCGCATAGATGCGGCAAGAAGGCAAAGGAACGCCAGGTATCAATTCGATTTTACAGTCAAAAGACCGATGAGGAGGGAGCCCCTGTGCCTTAACTTTATCAAAAACACCCCGAAATTCGGAATACTGAGAGGGAACTGTTATCGCCTCCACCCCAGCACAAGACAAGGGATGAATCCGTTCAATAGCTTCCCTGTAGCAACGTGAAAGGCAATGTTTGGAATCCAGCGTCACCAAACGTTGCACCCAGTCTATCTTGGGGTTATGTTCCTGAAGCCAAGGAACTCCTAACACTAATCCAAAAGAGGGGGCGTCTATAAGGTCAAAAACCACTGACTCTGAGTGCCCATTCTCACACAACAACGTCACAGGTTCTGTCTGGCGTGTAATGGACCCCGAGGTCAGTTCAGTCCCATCGATGGCTCTCACAGGTTCTGGTTGTCTCTTATATTGACATGGGATTTCTAATTTTTCCGCCAATGCGATATCAATGAAATTCCCAGTCGCCCCGGAGTCCAACAAAACAGACACTGGTACACGCCTATTCCCTGACATCAAGAGTTGAGCCGGAATAATGAAGTGTCTTGGCACCTGATCGATCACACCCAGCACCTGATAGGTCCCCCCCACTCCATTGGTTATATCTTGACTATGACCCACCTGTACACATGCCACCTTTTTATGGAAAGTCTGTCCAGAGGGTTTAACAGGACACTCTCGGGCAAAGTGCCCCCCTTGACCACAATACAGACATAAATTTAATTCCCTCCTCCGTCTTTTCTCTTCCATTGTTAATGGGCTTCTCACCCCTCCTATCTCCATTGGTTCGGGAGCAGGTTTACTATCCCCAATGGGTCTTATTTCCGGTTTCGTATAACTCCTCCAGGGTCCCTGAAACCGACTACGATCACCCCGCCTCTCAATCAACCTGTGGTTTAACTTCACCACCAGATCTATAAAGGCAGCGCAGTCTTCTGGAGGATCAACCACCTGGGATACCACATCTTTTAATTCGTCGCATAAACCCTGATAAAACAAGGAGGTTCTCTTGTCAGTGGGCCAATGTGTCTCTGACACTAACCTATTAAACGTTGACACATAGGTTAGCAAATACTGTTTGCCTTGTCTTAACTTGAGGAGCTCTGCATCACTCGCCTGCATAAAAGCATGCTTAGCAAATAGACCCCTCATTAATTCTTTAAAGGCCAGGTAATCTTGCAATACCAGATCATCACCTTCCAGTGCCAGCCAAATACGATATTGTGAACGCCACCTTAGCCTTATCATCCGGAAAAGCAGTCGGCCTGCACATAAAGTGCAGTTGACATTGAGTCATAAAGGTCCCGTATTTATTGCTGTCTCCCATAAATCGCTCAGGGGGGGCCAAGGGAACAGGAACAGGTGTTGTAACAGTAACAGCTACAGGGACTCCCCCCTCTGCTCTGTGACCCATCCCCGCTCCATACTGAAAGGTAGCTGGTTGGACAATGGGAGCCTGTGTCCTCTCTCTCTGCTTTCTCTGGCCTTCACAGCCCCAGTTCCTGTTTAAGTCCCAAGTTTTCCTGTTGTAAATCCTGTACCTGAGCCTGAAGGGCCGCTACCGCCCCCACTATGTCCTGCATTGTAGGTGTTCGCTCGGCTCCCCCCCTAGAGCCACCCAATTCCTCTTCCATACCTCGTCCGGGTAGTGTATGTCAACGTGGGCTTGGTATTCTGTTGGATTCCACCGGCCCGTACACTGCAGGAACGAGGTATGCCCAAATCCACTACCCCGACTCAAACGCCTGCCATGAATTAGACAACCATGAGAGGACATCCGAGCCCAGGGCAGGGGACAGGAATTCAAAGACCAGGGACGTCAAATAAAGCTTCACCCCTGTGCTGGACTGGACAATGAGACTCGACCACCTCCTCCACGCCTCTGTACCTGTGAGACAATGTAATCACAATTACTTCGGTGTCCAACTCCACTGAGTACCCCTCCTTCCCATAGTCAGACTCCACCCTACAACCAAACACAACCCCTCCTTACTTGTGAGATGTACAGGATTATCCTCAGGAGGTCTTTTGGCGGCAGGTAGGATGAGTATTCCTTTAACATAAGCCTCCAAAGTCCAAATAATGATAAGGGATGAGGGATTACACTTCGAGGACAATGTCTGCCAAAAACGGGATTATCAGGGGGAAAAAGCCATGTACTTCGGCATAAAAAACCCCAATAATGTCCTTAGTAAGTGAATATCGTTTTAAAATCAAGGCGGGGGACACATCAAACACTCGAGTCCCTCTTCCGGGATCTGCAGCTCCTCCGTTCTCAGCGCGACTGAAACCGCCCAAGCGGCACACAATGAGGCAGATAGCCTTTCAATATGCGGAAGTAGAGGACGCTGCTAGAATCCACGCAGCTAACACGCCGGCAGGCGTCTCTCGGGGAATAGTACTTCTGACTGTCTGAAGAGCCGGGATACGAGGGGACCGGAGCCCCGGTTCCCTCGAGACACAAACAAAAAACACCACAGCTCACTGACAGCAACGAAGGAAAGTGGGGGTAAGGAGAGAGGGAGGGGAGCAGGTTGGGATTAAGAAACTCCTAACTATTCCTAACTAAAGGGGAAAAAACGGAACAACCAGAAAACGGGGAGGGCAAGGCAAAAACAGGACCAATGAAACAAAAAGGGAATAAATTGGAACACGAGCCCGTGAACCAAGACTTTCTCGCAACGTGGATAACACAACCCAGAACCCAAAGCCTAAAGATACCAAGCACTGAAGGCAGGAAGGGGAGGAACTTAAATACCCTACATTTCAATCATGTGATAATGGAGCATGGTCATGGAAGACAGACTAGACCTATTTCCTAACAATATATATACAGACTTGATGGAGTGATCAATCAGGGGAAGGGAAGGATGGGAACAGCAGGGAAGGAGATCTACAACAACAAGGAATATCGTTGAGAAAACTAGGCATGTAAACGTATCATAATACCACCCCTTAAAGAGACATGAATCTTAGATTACCTGTAAAGAAAAAGAAGCTGAGCTCTAGAACAGTGCTATATCATGGGGTGAGGATCAAATGCTAATCTAAGGATGGGAAACACAAGATCAATACATTGTCAGAAATGATCACTGGTATGCAGAATGGATGCGGAGAAAACACATACCAAAGCTGTCGTGCCCACATGATGGCACTAGGACCCTGGGGCTCAGGGTCAGGGGGACAGGGACACCGGACACCACATCCGGTCAGGGGGCGGGGGTCAGGGATCACTCGCCTGCAGGACCTCAGGGTGAGAGGTCAGGGGACCACGAGCGCGGCATACTGATACCAATGTATACATGCAAATAAAGACCGACGCTGATCACCTTACCGTCTCCTGTGTATTCCCGATCTTCGCGACGCGACAACTGGCGACGAAGGCGGCGACATCGACCAGCGTGAATTTGTGTGCACCTCGTCGGAAAGGGATAGGATCGATCGTCTTCAGGAGACTGGTGACCAGGATCTCGGAGTGCCCAGAAGGAGAAAGCGGCTAGAAGACGGAGCGCAGCGACGCGGGAGCCCACCCCGGCGGCTGCGAGGAAAGACTGCCTGCCCCGGTAAGCGCTGTGCATGAAAGCTCGAAGTTGAAGATTTGCCCCAAGCTCTCGCGAGAGTTTCGGCGGCCATCTTAGAGGCAGGCGAGAGGGCCAATAAGCGAGCGGGAAAGGCTTGGCGGCCATTTTGGAGTCAAGCAGCATTTCTTTTGGCTGCGAAGTACCGCAAGACTATCAGCGGCCATTCTGAAACCAGGCAAATAAGCCAATCAGAAGCGAGTGTGGCTCGGCGGCCATTTTAAGGCCAGGAAAATATCGATCTGCCCAGGAAAGTGCCGATTGTCAAGGCAGAAAGGCAGAAGTGCACAACAAGCACAGGCAAAAACAAGGAAAAGACAAAAGAAAAAAAGAATAAAGGCACAAAGAAAGAATTAAAGAAGATAAAAGCAACAGAACAAAGGAAAACAAAGAGAAAACAAAGGGGAGCAAATGAAAGAGAATTTAGGGCATAAACAAGGAGAAGACAAAAAGGAGAACAAGGAAAGAGACAAAAGAAGAAGAGAATAAAGGCACAAAGAAAGAAATAAAGAAAATAAAGGCAACAGAACAAAGGACAACAAGGGGAAATGACAGACCCAAAACCAAGTGCGCAATACAGAAGACCACTGCCATTCAGCCTGTCTGAACCGCAAACAGAGATAAGATGGGAGAAATGGCTCCGCCGTTTTGAAAACTATGCTGACGCAACAGATGTCACAGCGGCCAAGAAACGAGGACTGTTCCTAAATTATGTGGGCAATGAGGTCGAGGATCTGTTGGTGACACTGCCAGCTGCGGACATTGACACATATGCCAAGTTAACAAAGTGCCTGACGGACAAGTTTGATCCGCAAAGAAATGTCGATTTCGAGAGGTATAGTTTCATGATCGCCTTCCAACAGGCTGAGGAATCACCAGACGATTTCGCAACAAAGTTGAGGAAACTAGTGACTCACTGTGCATTTGACAAGTTTGATAACGAGCAGGCCATAAGTTTCAAGTTTCAAGTTTATTTATTATGATAAGGAACTCTTTATGAGGTCCACATAAAACAGCATATACATACAAAACAAGAAATACTTAAAATATTATTCCATCACAATCACATGAGACATCTTAATACAGGTCCAAAAAACATTTTAAAAAGTTGTACAGTTTAAAAGCAAACATTTCATTAGGTGGGTTAATCAAGGCTGCCTTAAACGAAGAAGCAGATAATATGTTGAGTTGTAAGCAAATTGGTCTTAACCATCTACGCCTGCAAGGCATCAGTGTAGGGCAAACGAACATGACGTGATCTAGGTCCTGATCATACAATTGACAAAGATCACAGCATGCCGAATAACCAAACCAGCTGGCATGTAGAACTTTCAGCGGAAGCAAATTATGTCTTAATAAGTACACCAGGCGCCTCACGCCATGGGAGATGTTCCAATACATATACGGTTGAGCTTTCCGCAGGGTATAAGATTCAATAACAGGCGTACAACCTTTTTTCGCTAGACAGAAGTCTCTATCCTGACAAAACCCCAATTCCCAGGAGGCTGACTTCAAAACAGTTTTTAATTGATGAGAGGACAATAAAAATAAAGTCTCCTCATCCAATTTCAATTGTAACACAGCAAATCTGAAGTTTTTTACAATCAGTGAGAAGTCATTAAAAGATCCTAATAATTCATTTTTTATAAGGTCTCTTAAGGTATTAGGTTCACCTTTAGATAAAGCTACTACCCAGCGTATGATACTTGCCAGACCTTGAACCCAGCTGCTACGTAAACCCAGTTCCTGTCTCAAGGAGGCAGTTGAATTTGCTGTGCCTACAGACATTAAACTCCGTAAAATTTTTCCTTCCGCAGAGTTTAAAAAACTCCACTTTTTTAGATCAACTAACTCAATTCCGTATAACAGGGAGGCCGGAACTTTCGCTCTGAAAACATCTAAAAGAATAGAAAAATGCCTTCTACCTGTGGCTTTATACAGGGAAACTAAACTCTTTCCCTGAGAAATAGCCTTCCGAGAGTTATTGTCAATGTGTGGTTTGTCACTTAAATTATGAGTGACAATTTTACCTAGGAAGGTATAAGATTTCACACATTCTAGTTTTTTCCCCCCCACAACCCATGGATAGTTAAGGCATTTAGGCTTCTTTCTACCAGAGAAACAAATCACTTTGCTTTTTGCCGTGTTTATTGATAAGAAATGACTTTCAGCATATTCAGAAAGTGCATGCAACCGATTGTTTAGGCCCTTTGGGGTGAGATCCAAAATCAGGATGTCGTCTGCATACATAAGGCATGCAATTGGAACACCACCCAAGGACGGGGCAATACCGGCGCAAGCAGAGAGAGCGACGGGTAAATCAACTGTATATAAGGAAAATAGCAACGGAGCCAAAAGGCAACCTTGCTTCAACCCATTGGAAGTGGGAATTAATTTAGATACACCACGTTCACCTCCAAGTAGAACTCTGCACCAAGTGTCAGAATAAAGGGCGCGAATTAACTTAATAAGGAATGCAGGCATACCTAAGTTAAATAACTTTCTCCACAGCAAAATTCTATCTACTTTATCAAAGGCGGTGGAGAAGTCAATAAAGGCGCCATATACCTGACCACCACGGACTTTCACATATTTTTCATTGATAACTTGCAATGCAGTCAGGTTATCTAAAGTTCCATGATTTTGTCTGAAACCTGTTTGCTCGATGGGAAGGATTTTATGTTCAGATACCCATTCATTAATTAAAGAAAGCACACATTTTGCAAAGACCTTACCAATGGCGTCAAGCAAGGCAATTTGACGATAATTTTGTGGTAGATCTCTTGCCCCTTTTTTATATAAAGGGACAATAATACTTCCTTTCCAGGAGGGGGGGACTGTTCCGCTAGAAAAACAAAATTTAAACACTGGAAAGAGTATTTTACTCCAAAGTTCACTCTGGTTTTTTAATACTGAAATTGGGATTTTATCAGGACCCATCGCACCAGAGGAGCGCATATTCTTAATGGCACATTCAATTTCCTTTTCCGTTGGACAGTCAAGTATACGTGAAACATTATCAAATTCAACATTAAAAACATGAGAATTATTGTTACTGTACAACTTCTCGATATAATGAACCCACACCTGTTCCTCAATGGCAATAGGCGTAGGACTGGCTCTGGTACCACAACCTTTGCCAATTAAGGACCAGAATGTCTTCGCTTGGCCATTATAAGAAGCTTCCCTCAGTTGAATCCAGAGGGCATCTTCCTTAGAACGTTTTAAGCGGTCCTTAAGCCTAACTCTCCTTCTTTTTAGAATAAACAACTTAGACTTAGCTTCTTGGGTAAAAAATAAAAATTGCCCCCTTACAACTTTGTTTATTTCTCTATTTATAGCCCGTAAAGGATGAGGGACTACAAGGGATTGTTTCACACCTGGTTTCTTTTTTGCACTAGCAGTTACAGAATCTAAAAAATTAATAAAACATAACAGCTCTCTCCCTTCCCAGAGGGGTAAATTCTCGACGGTAAAATACAAAAGAGGCACCAGATTTTCAACAGTACAAGGGTTCCAAAAACATTTCCCTGAGCTGGAATCAAAATTCACAGAATCTATATCCAGACTCCACGGATCCACTTTTTGAAGATTAACGGAGACAGAAAGCGTCAACGCATTATGGTCACTAAGATTAGATTCAATGACCTTCATATCCTTCAATAGGCGAAAACCGGCATAATCTACCATGATAAAATCAATAATAGATTTTCCCTTATTAGATTTACGAGTATAAGCTGCCGGGATGTCAGATGGAAGCCTCCCATTTACTATTAAGCATTCAACTTTAAGTAAACCATCTAATATAAGTTTACCTCTTTTGTTAGTTTTAATTTTGGGGGGAAACTGGGCTGATGGTATATTCAAAGACTCTTCCAATGGAATATTTCTAAACAACTCCAACCCGCAGTTAGATATATTACAATTTAAGTCCCCAAACATTAACACATGCGGAGTTGGGGAGATCTCCAACACTTTAGTTAAAAAGGTGAACAAAGTTTTTAAACCAGCATTAAAACAACAATTGGGGGGAATATAAATGTTTACCACAATCAACAATCTATTAGGGCAATCCTCAAATACATCTTTTAGGGTTATTGCTTGAAACAGTTTTCCTGGATCCAGATAGTGTGAATAGTTCCATTGCAATCTGTTAGATAACAAGCATGCTAACCCTCCCTTAGCATGGCCTCTTCTAGTGCTGGTTGCGTTGTGATCCAAAACAAAATAGTCTTTTTCCAAAGCTAAACTTCCTTCAACCCAGGTTTCTTGCAAACAGATTATATCTGCCTTTTGAGAATGTAGGAAACCCAATTTCTCCTTACAATCCTTGAATCCGGCAGTGTTCCATGAGATAAATTTCAGCTCCCTGTTAAAAATTGGAATGCTGTTTAGAACAGGGAGCAGATTTACTCGCTAGAACTCCAGGTAACCAACTCCATTTAGATTGATCATCCTTCACTGTCTGCTTAAGGGGAGGGTTTTTGTATGAAACTAGCCTTTCATTCCTAGCCATAAGGCTACTGATCATCGCAGGCTGTCGGGACATAGAATTCCGAACAAGAATACTGAAAAATCCAATAACGTTGGAGAATATCCTCGCACTAGGGAGGGCAGAAGTGCGAGCAACAGCACACGCGAAAGAAATGGAACGTGGCAAAGGAAGAGGTGGAGAACAAATTAATCGAATGGCGAGCAACAACAACAAAACAGGAAACTGGAGACAAGAAAGAGGCGGCCAGACAGGGAGGAAGCAACAAGAAGGAACGTGCTACAGATGCAGACTAGAGTTCCCACACCGAGGCGGCCCATGCCCAGCATTTGGCCAGACGTGCCGAAAATGCAACGGACGAGACCATTACGCAAGTGTATGTCAAGGGGCACAGTTCAGGAATGACCGTGGAAGAACAAGTAGAGGAAGGATGCCGAGGCGCAGACACATCAGGCATGTCGAGACAGGAGTGAGGGATTCGTCCGCAGAATCAGGGGACGAGGACGAAGAAGAGAAAACGGAGCGGCTATACCTCATGACAGAGGTTAACACAGACTCCGAAGAAGATGAAGAAGAGTGCGACGAAATAATATGCCTGGTGGACAAGAAAAAAATAAAGAAAAAGGAGTCCGTAACAATCAAAGTGAGGCCACACGATTCCATGTTTGTGCTGGACAGCGGCGCAATGTGCAATATCATGTGCGTCTCTGAATATGAGAAGATGAAAGTGAAGCCGACTCTGAAGCCATCCCGAGTGAAAGTATTCACATGGGGGGCAAAGCGACCAGTGATCAACCTGGGGAAATTCAAAGAGGAATTACGATACAAGGATCAAAGGCTAACGGAGCAGATACATGTACTCAAAGGAGACATCCCAGCGCCATGCTTGTTGAGCAACGTAACGGCACAAGTGATGGGGCTGATGGAAATGACGTATCAGATGTCAGAAAAAAAATAAACATTCTAAAAGAATATCCCAAACTGATGGAAGGTTTAGGAAAGCTGAAAGGACGGCAGATAACATTGCACATAGATGAAACAATAAGACCAGTTGCGCAACATCACAGAAGGGTGCCCATACACCTACAGCCACAAGTCGAGGAAGAGCTGGAGGCCCTACTAAAACAGGACATCATAGAACGAGCGGATGGACTGACACCATGGGTGTCACCCATCGTGGCCGTCCCAAAGAAGGACAAATCGAAGATAAGAATATGTGTGGACATGAGGATCCCGAACAAGGCAATTGAATGTGAGTGACACCCTGGCCCACATCTAGACAACATGATTAGCTGTCTCACAGGCACGAGAAGATTTTCGAAACTGGATCTATGCAAGGGGTACCACCAACTTGAACTAGACCCTCAGTCGCGATACATCACGACGTTCTCCACCCACCTCGGACTATTTAGGTACAAAGGTTTGAGTTTCGGAATCTCATCGGCTGCAGAAATATTTCAGGAGACAATTCATCAAGTCATCAGGCCGGTCAAGAACAGCCTGAACTACAGTGACGATATCCTGGTGTTCGGCAAGTCGGACGAAGAACATGACACGGCCTTAAGGGAGGTATGCTCACATCTAGAAGAAGCAGGTCTAACGCTAACTGAAGAGAAATGCGAACTGGGGCGGAATGAGCTAGTGTTCTTCGGTCACATATTTTCCAAAAAAGGAATGCGGCCAGACTTCAGCAAGGTAGAGACATTGGAAAAAGCAAAGAAGCCCACAGGCGTGGCAGAAGTGAGATCGTTTGTGGGGCTAGCAAGTTACTGTGCACGCTACATTAAAGATTTCGCCACCGTCAGCGCGCCACTGAGAGAGCTGACGAAACAAGGACAACATTTTCAGTGGACCAGCGAGTGTGACAAAGGGTTCGAAGAGATAAGAAGGGCAGTGACAGCAGTGGATCATTTGGCCTACTTCGACCCGAAGTTATGCACAGTGCTGACAGTGGATGCAAGCCCCGTGGGGCTGGGAGCAATTTTAGCACAACATCAGCCCGGGAGAGATTCCCCAAGACACATCGTTGCTTACGGGAGCAAGAGTCTGACAGACATTGTGAAAGGATATTCACAACCCGAAAAAGAGAGTCTGGCAGTGGTGTGGGCCTGTGAACATTACCACATGTTCGTATACGGAAAACCGTTCACGATCGTGACTGACCATAACGCTTTGATAACAATCTATGGCAACCCGAATGCAAAGATACCGCCAAGAATAGAAAGGTGGGGAATCAGGCTCATGGACTACAATTTTAAAATTATTCACAAGCCAGGAAAAGAGCAAAACCCAGCAGACTATGTGTCAAGGCACCCCCTGCCGCAAAACTCACAAGCGACCACAATGGCAGAAGAGTACCTGAACTTTGCACTGAAACTCAGTACACCGGCAACAATAACAGAGAGTGAACTAAATCAATAAACGAAACAGGACGCCACCATGCAGGAGGCAATGAGGATCAACAGGGCGCAACGATGGAGACACGTAAACAACCACATGTGCGTAGGAAGAGGAATAGACAAAGAAGAACTGGTGGCATTTAAAAGAATAAATGAGGAGCTGTCAGAATGCGAAAACGGAACAATAATGAGAGGCACGAGAATAGTGATGCCCCAAACGCTAAGAAGAAGAACAGTGGATTTGGCACACGAGTCACATCGGGGCATGGTAGCCACTAAAAAGATGCTGCGGGAAAAAGTGTGGTTCCCGGGACTTGACAGCATTGTGGAAGAGATGGTGACAAAGTGCCACGTATGTCAAATAACAGGACCACCGTCAAAATCAGAACCCCTGCAAATGTCCCCGCGACCACAGGCGGTGTGGACCGAGCTGGCAGCAGACTTCTACGGGCCGCTAGAAACAGGAAGCTATTTTCTGGTTGTGATAGACGAGTACTCAAGATTCCCCCTAGTAAAGCCTGTGTCATCAACATCGGCGAACGCCACGCTACCAGTGTTAGATGACATTTTTGCAGCATGGGGCTCGCCACAGACATTGAAAACAGACAATGGCCCACCCTTCTCAGGCGAAGAATTCAAAAGGTTCATGGCGTACCTAGGCATACGTCACAGACGAATAACGCCACTGTGGCCACAAGCAAATGGGATGGCTGAGCAGTTCATGGGGACCATCAAAAAGGCGGTGCAAAGAGCAAAACTGACCCAAATTTCGATCAGTCAAGCCCTGTGCCAGGTACTGAGGGATTATCGGAACACACCACACAGTTCCACGGGGAAGTGCCCCGCTGAACTGGTACTAGGGCGAGTGAGCAGAACAAGACTGCTGCAGATGAAGGAAGGAGAAAAAGTGGAACAGAGAGACGTCGCCATCAGAGACAAGGGACAGAAAGCAAAAATGAAAGAATACGCAGATCAAAAAAGGCATGCCACGCCTCACAAGTTAGAGGAAGGTGACATGGTGCTCGTGAAACAGCGGCAGGTGAGGAAATCAGACAGCGCATTCGCAAAGGATCTTCTGAAGGTGGTGAGGGTGAACGGGCCCATGATCACAGCCGCTGCCGGCCAAAACCAGATCAGAAGAAACAGCTCCCACTTTAAGGACGTGAAAGCGGAAGAAGAAGGAGACACGCCAAAGAAGGAACCAACCAGAGAGATTTGGCAGGAAGATCCATCACCCGTCTTCGGAGAACAGCGACCAAGGCGAGAATGTAAAAAGACCAAGAGACTGATCGAAGAGATGTGAGGGGACTATCACTACATACACCTCTCTCTCTCTCTCTCTCTCTCTCTCTCTCTCTCTCTCTCTCTCTCTCTCTCTCTCTCTCTCTCTCTATCTCTATCTCTCTCTCTACGATCACCATCATGAGTCACGAGGACAAGTGGCAAGAAACTTTGTTTGCAACAAGGGGGGAGATGTCGTGCCCACATGATGGCACTAGGACCCTGGGGCTCAAGGTCAGGGGGACAGGGACACCGGACACCACATCTGGTCAGGGGGCGGGGGTCAGGGATCACTCGCCTGCAGGACCTCAGGGTGAGAGGTCAGGGGACCACGAGCACGGCATACTGATACCAATGTGTACATGCAAATAAGTTTCTTGCCACTTGTCCTCGTGACTCATGAGATATGTGAACAAACTGCCAGTTTCAAAAACCAAGTCATCCCCCTTCAGTTTAAGAATTTCCATGTAGGCTGCTCTGTAATCGGTGATCGCAGTTATCTTAAAAAAAGGGATCAGAAATTGTTTAGTATATTTTTGATAGAAATTACAAAAGAATAAACAAAATAACATTTATTGATTGCTGTGATTGCCACAAGGGCAGGGCATTTGCTCAAGATTAACATTGAACCCTAAGGGGAGCCAAGCAAATATTTTAGAGTGCTAGCCCTGAGGTGAAAAACCAAGCTTCTATCCCTGCAACCTATATTCTTTAAAAGATAGCTGGATGGCAGATGTGATGGGGGATAAGTTCCGTCAACCAGGGAAATATACCTTGCAACTGTCGATTTCGAGAGCTCTGTTACATATCTTGTGTTACTATATTGGCCATATAGAACCTCCTGGAGGGAGTTTTTATTTATACCCTCCATATCACTTGGATTTAAAAAGACTTGTTCAAGATTCACCCTGATCAAAATTTTTCTAACAGCGGCGAGCAATGGTATGTCCGCACCCCAATCACATTTAAGACAATCAGCAATTATATCTCTCGTTAGGGTCGCTGCTGGGTTTTGCCAAACTTTTAGCCAAAATATGGCTGGGCAAACCCTGATGTAATCTTCAATGTGAAACAATTTTTATTCCTTATGGCAAACAAATTGTGAGGAGGAAATTGGAGCCCCCAGAAGTTTCTGACAGAATCTATTTTCCTCACCCTGGATACTACTGCATTTTTTTTAAACTCCAGACTTCAGCGCCATATGTTGCAGTGGGAATGCACTGTGTTTTGTAAATTTTGGTTATAGATAAAACCACCTCAGCTCTTTTTGGTTGCGGGAGGTACAGAATTGAATTGGTGGCTTTTAAAAACGTACTCCTGTTGTGTGCCACATGGTCTGCCTAGGAGCCGTTGGCTGAAAATACTAACCCCAAATATGGGAAAGTTCTAGTGCAAATTCAATGCCCATTAGATTCCCCATGTTAGACTAATGTTCTGATTTGTTTCCTTTGCCTCAAATCGTAAAGGGCTCTGATATCCTTCGGGATCAAGTTTGCGCTATATAAAACTTTATAAATAAATAAATAATAAGCGTTCAGATCCTTAGGTAATTGAGTTGATAACGATTTTTTAGAATTGATTCAAAGATCTAAACCGGCCATAAAATCTGCAAAGCCCCGAACTAAAGTGCGTAGTGCGTTGGGTGCGCAGCCCATTAGGACCGCATCTCCGCATACAGTAGGGTGAGGAGTGCATTACCATTAATTCTCGGGACATTGTTAGTAAGTTCAGTCAGTACATTATGTAAGACATTAATTTATACAATAAATAAGAGAGGGGCCAGTACGCACCCCTGCCTGACCCGTCTACCAATATTAATGTCCTGTGAAACCTCCCCGTCCCTACTGATCCTCACCCGTGCTTTCAAATCCCTGTGCAAATAGGCTAAAAAATGAACTAAACCCTCATCCAACCCATATTTTAAAAGAACCGACCATAAGATTGACCTGTTAACAAAATCAAAGGCTGAGGTGAGGTCCATAAAAGTCAAATAAATGGGGGATTCCTGGGCTATGGTGTATTTGCAGACAATCACATTTAGGTTTAGGCACTGTTCCACTGTGCCTATTTTGCTTCTAAAGCCTAGCTGGGACGACTTTAGAATATGTTCCTCCTCAGCCCAAAACCTGATCTTATTAAACAGGACTCTCCCAAGAACCTTCGGTGTATTGTCGATCAGGGAGATCGGTCTATAACAGCTAGGGTTGGATCGGTCCCCTTTTTTAAACATCGGGACAATAATGCTGGTAGACCATGTGCTAGAAATGGAGGCATTGGTTAGATTACTAGAAACATTAAGTAAAAGGAGCGCCCAAAACCCTGGTTTGTGTTTGATGAGATCGATGGGAAGCCAATCAGGACTGGAAACCTTGTTGCCTAAGCTTTGTTGGATGGCATCCTCAACTTCTAACGCGGATATCAGAATCCGCAAGGCAACATGATGATTAAAGGAATTCTCACTCTGAGATGGAGCTAAATAAAAATTAGAGAAATGGGCTTCCCAAGCTTCACTAGATATGTGTCAGCTTATGGGAGTGAGTGTAAGGCCCATGGATCGCATGTCTTTGACTGCTGCCCAAAAACCATTTCCATTATTAAGTCTGGCAGCACAAGCAAGGTTGTCCCAGCATTCTTTTAGGATCTCATCTTTTCGTTGCCTAGCCACTTGTTTGTAATGATACCTCAGGGACTTAACAAAAGTTGCATTCCTTGGTTTAGTTACAAGTTCTGTACGGAGCTCTCTATGTGTTCGTGAGCAGGCATTGTTGAACCATCTTGGTTCTGATTGGTGTCTGATGCTGGCCCAGAGATCAGTCCTTTAATGCCTCCACATAGATGGATAAAGGCGTTAACTGCCTCTGGTTGGGGTCGGTAGGTGACAGGCATGTGTCAATGAGTGATGAATGTGCTTTTTCATTTCAGAGAATAGGTTGTTATTATCAGCACCTTTCCAAATCACTCTCAATATATCAGTAGAGGGAACTAATTTGCTGGCCCCGTACTCTTTGGCAAAGTCCGGTCTAGGGGCGAATCTAATTATTGTCACAATTGAGTTACGATCGCCCTGCACAGTTGGAATGACCTCAGCCTTTAATAAGAAATCTTCTAATGAGGCAGATATGAAAACATAATCTATGGTTGAGGCACAACCATGACCTCTGTATGTTGGTATGAAACAGTTATCATTATGATGTACAGCCGCAATTTCCATCACATTTAATAGATTATGATTAGGCAAATGATCCAGCAATTCTGACCCCCTTTTACATGAGGGCACGTAAGCCGGGGGATCAGTAACTCGTTAGTTTTCCCTAGGGATCCTGATGTTGAAGTCGCCGCCTAGCTAAATTGTGAAGCACCTTGTGTCTTTGTAAATTAGAAATGAAATTAAACAAGTTAATAAAATTCGTTTTTGGTGAGGGCGGGAAATCATTATTATAAAAATGTATAAAACAAATTGGAGTCCCCGTGTATAAATCAAGGCTTAGAAGTTATCATTATTTGTGACAAGAGCCTTAGCACTACCGCCTGAGAAAATGTTGACCCAAATAGAAAGTCCGCCGGATGAGCAGCCTGCTTTGGGAATTGGTACAATGATGTTAAAACATACAAACCTCTCTAGATGTATGTCCCGTGTAGCCAAAGTTTCTTGAAACATGAGAATGTCATATTTTTTAACTATGTTTACCCAATCATCAGAACTTATTTTAGATGCTAAGCCGGCAACATTCCAGCTCAGTACATATAAGCTTGGGTCAGTTTCATGTGGATCTAAAGTGTCATGTCCCGAGGGATTGGTCATAGTTGGGATAGAGACAGTCGCAACTCATGTGGGGATAGATGACAGTCAATCCAGAATGTCTAAACCAGGCAAAGCAGAAAGCCTGTTATGGACCAAGTGTGGAAAAGTATCATAGGTATTTGGCCATGGGGTTGCTTTATAGAAAAAGCCCAGGGACAGTGACCAGATCAGAGTTGGGATGGTGGTATTAAGCTCCTGTATCGTCAATATATATCTTACAAATGACGGTCGTCGGAAATTAACGACAATACAGTCTCCCTCAGGTTCTTCAATGAGGAACCAACCTATCCTACCCTACGTACCATTATGATGTTGCTAACGTTTGCCACCCTAAGCCCTAAGCCCTTTATGTTTTACAAGCCAGTCAGCGCTTTTAATTCGCAAATGGTCCCAGGTCTAAGTCAGATTTTTTCTTTGGGGGGGGAACACCTGCTAAAACTAAGACGTAGGGACATGCTGCTGGTGGTAGGTTAAGAACTTCTGTACTAGCCTCAGCAAGTGCCATACTAGCAGGATTTTCGATGGTCGCGGTCAGACCCTGCGTATTGCACCCTAAAGTGACTTTGTTTACAGAGCTTGCAAGAGCAGCGTGAGCAGCTGGGTATGTAACTGGGGGTGGGCTATTAGTACGTCCTGTAATCAGGGTTTGTTATGGGCTGCAATGGATTTAAGTGAAAAAAACTCCTTGACTTTTCTGCAAGTGTCACAGCCACTGGTAGAGGGAATGGACGTTAGTGTCGGAGCCTGCGACTGTTGATTAAGGCTAAGTGCACTAGTGTACTGCAGTTTGAAGATCTCCCCTTGTTGGACAGAAGATTTAGGGGTGTTAGTATGTGTGCTTAGTCTAATTATCAATGGCTCCAAGTGATCTAAACGTTTCCAGAGAGCAGTAAAATTCTTATCTACAAGGTCTCCAATGCACTCATATAGTGTCCACTATAATGTCGATTGAGGCGTCGACAATTCTATAGCGAGTTGAAGGAACTGCTGTGGTATCAGTCTGAGTACGGATGGAATGATTTGATGCCTCAGCTGATGTTAAGTCAACAGTGGCCTCAGCAGTCTCTGCATTCTGAAGGTCTCCTAGGCTGTTAGACCCTGATACTCTAACGGAGGACCTTCCTCTTTACTTTAGGTACCTGGGAGTGTTTGGCCCGAGGATGATGTGGAAAATGTACAAGTAGGGCATCATTGGGACTTCAAGTTAACTGGTACAACACTATTATATTCCCAGGAGCACAATATGTGGTACATTGGCCCTTCCAGGCACACCTGGAAACGGTGGAGCAGGGGTTAAAAAACATAGGAATTCAAGTTGTGGTATCCGGGCGTAGCCGAAAATCAAACCCCTTGGCATCTATAATGAGGATCTTTCTGTGGGGAAATAGGGCTCCACGAGTCTTGTTTGCCAAATAATGCAAGTGTAACTTGATTGAGGCCTTCGATTGCCATATTTCATGTCATGTTATTGTTCCAAACAAATATGAATCATCAACAACTGAATATTCCGCCCTAGTAATGACTTCACATACACAACTGAGTTGCCAGCAATGGGGGACATTCCTCCTTTCACAAATTTGGCCAACTTCCAGATAAACTGGAAACGAAGTTGACAGAGCAAACTCACCTATGGGTTGGTGCAATGGAAGCAGGTAAGGAACCTGAAAGGGTTTAAGGGATGGAACAGGCTGGGGATCTCATTGTTGGGAGAAATGGTTAGATGTAACTACCTGAAGCCTTTTGAAGAGCTGAAAGAACAGTTTGGCCTCCTTCAGAGCTAGGTCTTCCACTACTCGCAGGTGCAATATACATTAGCACCATACGTGAGGAATATAGAAGAGGACCCAGAATGCAGTCCCTTGGAGGCTAAACTTACACTGTCCCTCTTGCCAGACCAAAGGATCTCTAGGATATACAGGGCCTTACTTCTCAGTACTCTAGATTCGTTTCCCTATATCAGACAAGCTTAGGACGGGCTTCTTGGAGAACTGGACAAGTGGGACTGGCAGATAGCGTCAATGGCACCCAGGAATTTTGGAAATGTTGACATGGTTCAAACTCACTCAATGTAACTATTTACATTGTGTATACAATAAGAGGTGAGAGAGACTTCTTTCATGCGGTTTTGATCAGCGGAGTACACAAGGGGGATAGATTTACATTTCCTGGCACATCCCTGCAAATCAGCAGGAATGCGCGAGGAAACTTGCAACACGCATCTCAATCATTGCGCCACCACAGATGCGCAAGGAAATGCAGAGGCATGTCGCATCTGCTGCCGTAACGTTGGCGCAGTGCTGGAGTTGTGTTGCGGGCGTGACGCAACTCTAGCACTGTGCCAACCCTGCCTATGTCTAACATGGTGCTTCAAGCCTTACCCCTGCTTCAAGCAGGCACATGGTTTTGATGCAGCGGGGTCGGAAAAGTGACTGAGTGAAATCTTGTAGATTTCACTCAGCCACTTTTCCAAGGCATTCCTGCACCGGAACGCCCCCCCTCTGCGCCAGAATGCCCACATGAAACCTGACGCAGGATTCATGTGGGGCAGGGCTGTACAACGTGATGCATCTCCCTAGATGCGTCACGTTGTAAATACCCCACAGCATGGCGGAGGCTTTACGCCACCGCTACGTCACAGAAGTGACGCAACAGCGGAGCAAAAGTGGCGTACGGGGCTTGTAAATCTGCTCCTAAGTTTTCCATGCTATAGAATATATTGTCAAGTGTACTGAGCATTTAACATTCACATCACACATGGCACTCCCAAATATTTTGGAAGATTAAGGTCATTACATGTATAGGTTGGGTTTGGTAATGGCAAACGTAGATCTAGAGGAAAACAGGTGATCAGCAGTGATCAGCAGAAGCACCAAGCATTTCTAAGTGGAAGTCGGGATTGGGCCATTGTCTTATTATGGAAAAAAATAATACAGACATGAAGAAACATTAGAAAAGCTACTGCCATTCAATTGCATCTTAATTATGAAGGGTGTGGAACATTGGTAATGATAATTTGTCCCACCTGTGGCCATAGTACGCATTGTCATTGTTTACGCCGGGCGCAACTTTTAATAGGTGCGCCGGGCACAAACAATGACAATGCACCCTATTACTATACGGAGCGGCTGCTGGCAGCAGCTCTGTGTTTTCACAGTGCAGGTGGCAACCCCTCTGCACTTTTAAAGCAGATTAGAGATCTCTTGCAAGGGGATGTCTGGGGGGTCCATAAGACTCTCTTTCTCCCCTCCAGAGGGCTGCTCTCAGGGGGCGCACTCACAGTGTGCCATGGACAAAGGGGCGCACTGTGAGTGCTCCCCTTGAGAGCTTCTTTGCCTCTGCGGCCGCATCTGTAATATGGCGCAGAGGGAAAGGAATTTCCTCATTTGCATAGGGCATGCTCCATGCAAATGTGGGAACGCCACCTGAAGGTAGCATTGGTGCTTTAAGTGCGCCAGCACTATCGGTATTACTGAAGGGGGCGCACAAGCATCTGCGTCCCCTTCTGTAATACCAAAGTGCCCCATGGGAATGCAAAGCGGTTGCAAACGCCCATTGTGCCCTCAGGGCATTTATTGTAATATGACCCCTGGAGAGTACTGCAAGTACAAACCACGTGTCAAGGACTACTAAGCACTGAGTAGCTTTTGAACATGCACACAACCTGTTATCTGCTTTGAGTAAAGGCTGTTTGGGACTATGTGTACCGTCATGCATTTGGAGAGACACAGGACAGACTTACAGCTAGAACGCAAGGCCATCCACTTTGATTAATCCCTCATTCCATTCATGCTTTTCCGATTATCACTGTCTGCTGCTTGTGAACTTGTAGGAAATGCCAAATAATGCCGTCATTAAGCATTATTTGGCACACCTTTTAGCTAAAGCTCAGTTGATTACCCCTTCACTACACCAGCAACACCATCAGCTTTGTCGGAGAATTTCGCACCTCAAACAAAATGAAATTCAAGAGTTTGTCAAAAACTAGGTAGTAGTATATGCATTAAATTCATTTAGTGTCCCAGCAGCTTCAATTAAATATGATAACACTGGAAACAAGCATTTGCAATGCGAGAGGTCTCGCATTAGGAAAGTTTGAAGTATTGGTATTGTAAATGATAAATTTTTTATTTATGTGCTGGTTTTGAAAATAGCAAAATTAATAGCTTTGTCATTTACAATGCCAATAGTTTTAATTTCGCAAATGTGACATCTATAGCATTTGTAATGCAATATGTGTTGTATTTACGTGACTTAAATGTATTGATATTACCAATAACAATGGCTTTTACATTTTTTAATATTTAATACTTAAATAAAATGTATTGTAATTTATAATGGCAATAGCTTAAACTTTTGTAAATAATTTTTGTGAAGATTATGTTAATTGTATTTTATTGTGACGAAATTCCAAGCACAGAAGTGAAATAGTAACATCTTTTTGTGACATTTGTAATAAAGCTTGAAACATTGAGAGAACATATTTGAACCAGTTGTTGTTGAATGGTTGCACAGATTGATGCTGTGGTGGCGCTGAGTGAAGTTGTGGTGGCAACAAGTGATGCTGTGGCATTCAGTGATGCTGTGGTAGCGCCTAGTGATGTTGTATTTCCCTTGAGTGATGCCATGGTGGTGCTGAGTGATGCTGTGGTGAAGCGATAGATAGATAGAGTGAGTGCGATAGAAAGATAGAGTGAGGGCGATAGATAGATAGAGGGAGGGCGATGGATAGATATAGTGAGGGCGATAGATAGATAGAGTGAGGGCGATAGATCGAGTAAGGGCGATAGATAGAGGGAGGGCGATAGATAGAGTGAGGGCGATAGATAGATAAATAGAGTGAGGGCAAAAGATAGATAGACAGATAGAGTGAGGGTGAGCGATAGATAGATAGTTAGATAGGGTGATGGCGATAGATAGAGTGAGTGCGATAGATAGACAGAGAGTGAGGGCGATAGATAAACAGATAGATAGAGTGTATTTATGTTGCATTGAGTAGTGTAAATATGAGGTGTGTAATTATATGGCACTGAGTGGTATTATGTGGAGTGTATTGATGTTGCATTGAGAAGAGTGTAATTATATGGCGTGTGATTATGTGGCACTGAGTGGTAATATGGGGAGTGTATGTTGTATTCAGTAGAGTGTAATTATGTGGCGTGTAATTATGTGGCACTGAGTGGTATTTGGAGTGTATGTTGCATTGAGTGCAGTGTAATTATGTAGTATATAATTATGTGGCACTGAGTAGTATTGGATGTAGTGTGTGTTGCATTCAGTAGAGTAATTATGTGGCATGTAATTATGTAGCACTGAGTGGTCTTTGGAGTGTATGTTGCATTGAGTGCAGTGTAATTATGTAGCATATAATTATGTGCCACTGAGTGGTATTTGGAGTGTATGTTGCATTGAGTGAATGTAATTATGTGGCATGTACTTATGTGGCACTGAGTGGTATTTGGAGTGTATGTTGCATTAAGAGCAGTGTAATTATGTGGCGTGTAATTAGGTGGCACTGAATGGTATTTGGAGTGTATGTTGCGTTGAGCGCAGTGTAATTATGTAGCATATAATTATGTGGCACTGAGTGGTATTGTGTGGAGTGTATGTTGTATTCAGTAGAGTGTACTTATGTAGCATATAATTATGTGGAACTGAGTGGTATTTGGAGTGTATGTTGCAATGAGTGCAGTGTAATTATATGGCATATAATTATGTGGCACTGATTGGTATTTGGATTGTATTTTGCATTGAGCACTGTGTAATTAAGTGGCGTGTAACTATATGGCACTGAGTGGTATTTGGAGTGTATGTTGCATTGAGTGCAGTGTAATTATGTGGCGTGTAATTATGTGGCACTGAGTGGTATTTTGAGTGTATGTTGCCTTGAGTGCAGTGTAATTATGCGGCATGTAATTATGTGGCACTGAGTGGTATTGTGTGGAGTGTATGTTGTATTCAGTAGAGTGTACTTATGTAGCATATAATTATGTGGAACTGAGTGGTATTTGGAGTGTATGTTGCAATGAGTGCAGTGTAATTATATGGCATATAATTATGTGGCACTGATTGGTATTTGGATTGTATTTTGCATTGAGCACTGTGTAATTAAGTGGCGTGTAACTATATGGCACTGAGTGGTATTTGGAGTGTATGTTGCATTGAGTGCAGTGTAATTATGTGGCGTGTAATTATGTGGCACTGAGTGGTATTTTGAGTGTATGTTGCCTTGAGTGCAGTGTAATTATGTGGCATGTAATTATGTGGCACTGAGTGGTATTTGGACTGTATGTTGCGTTGAGCGCAGTGTAATTATGTAGCATATAATTATGTGGTACTGAGTGGTATTGGGTGGAGTGTGTGTTGAATTCAGTAGAGTATAAGTATGTGGTGTGTAATTATGTGACACTAAGTAGTATTTGCAGTGTATGTTGTATTGAGTGTGTAAGGATGCAGAGTGTGTGAGGGTGCATTGTGTGTGAGGGTACAGTGTGTGAGGGTGCAGTGTGTGTGAGGGTGCAGAGTGTGTGAGGGTGCAGAGTGTTTGAGGGTGCAGAGTGTGTGATGATTCAGTGTGTGTGAGGGTGCAGAGTGTGTGTGGGTGCAGAGTGTGTATGGGTGCAGAGTGTGTGGGTGCAGGAATGGTAGTTGTACAGAGTAGGAAACCTTTGAAATTGCATAGGAAAGGCTCCTTGTGAATGTAAAACATTTTTAACGTAATGTGTGCGAGCCAGGAAGTCTATGGCTGAGATGCAACCACTTTGTGAGGCTGCTATGTTTTGTTATGCTATGCTATGTTTTGTTTTGCTATCCTATGCATTGTTTTGTTATGCTATGGTATGTTTAGTTTTGCTATCCTATCCTATGCTTTGTTTTGTTATGCTATCCTATGTTTTGTTGTGTTTTGTTATGCTATGCTTGGTTATGCTATGCTATGTTTTGTTGTGTTTTGCTATGATATGCTGTTTTCTTGTGTTTTATTATGCTATGCTTTGTTATGCTATGTTTTGTTATGCTATGCTATGTTTTGTTGTGTTTTGTTATGCTATGCTATGTTTTGCTACGCTATGATATGTATTGTTTTGTTATACTATGCTTTGCTATGCTATGTTTTGTAATGCTATGCTATGTTTTGTTATGCTGTTTTGTTGTGTTTTGCTATGTTTTACTATGCTATGCTTTGTTATGCTATGCTTTGTTTTGTTATGTTATGCTATGTTTTGTTATGTTATGCTATGTTTTGTTCTGCTATGTTTTGTTGTGTTTTGTTATGCTATGTTTTGTTATACTATGCTATGTTTTGTTTTGCTATGCTTTGTTATGTTATGCTATGCTATGTTTTGTTATGCTATGCTATGTTTTGTTGTGTTTTGTTATGCTATGCTATGTTTTGTTATGTTATGCTGTTTTGTTCTGCTATGTTTTGTTGTGTTTTGTTATGCTATGCTATGTTTTGGTATACTATGATATGTTTTGTTTTGCTATGCTGTGTTATGTTATGCTATGCTTTGTTTTGTTATGCAATGTTTTGTTATGCTATGCTATGTTTTGTTGTGTTTTGCTATGCTATGCTTTGCTGTGTTTTGCTTTGCTATGTTTTTTTTGCTATGCTATGTTTTGTTTTGCTATCCTATGCTTTGTTTTGTTATGCTATCCAATGTTTTGCTATCCTATGCTTTGTTTTGTTATGCTATGCTGTGTTTTGTTATGCATTGCTGTGTTTTTTCATGCTATGTTTTGTTATGCAATGCTATATTTTGCTGTGTTTTGCTATGCTATGCTTTGTTATGCTATGCTATGTTTTGTTATGCTATGCTATGTTTTGTTGTGTTTTATTATGCTATGCTTTGTTTTGCTATGCTGTTTTGTTATGCTATGCTATGCTTTGTGTTGCTATGCTATGTTTTGTTATGCTATGCTATGTTTTGTTGTGTTTTATTATGCTATGCTTTGTTTTGCTATGCTATGTTTTGTTATGCTGTGCTATGCTTTCTTATGCTATGTTGTGTTATGCTTTGCTTTGTTTTGTTATGCTATGCTATGTTTTGTGATGCTATGCTATGTTTTGTCGTATATTGTTATGCTATGCTATGTTTTGTCATGCAATGCTATGTTTTGTTACGCTATGCTATGTTTTGCTGTGCTATGCTGTTTTGTTGTGTTTTGTTATGCTATCTTTTTTGTGTTTTGTTATGCTATACTATGTTTTGTTATGTTATGCTATGCTATGTTTTGTTATGCTATGCTATGTTTTCTTTTGCTATGTTATGTTTGGCTATCCTGGTGTGTGTGTGATTGTGTGTGTGTGTGGTTGTGTGTTTGGGGGGTTGTGTGTGGGGGGTTGTGTGTGTGTGTGGAGGTGTGTTGTGGGGGTGTGTTTTTGTGTGTGGGGAGTTGTATGTGTGGGGGTTGGGGGGCAGTGTTTGAGGGGGCAGTGTCTGAGTGGGCAGTGTGTGAGTGGGTTGTGTGTGTGTGTGGTTGTGTCTGTGTCTGGTTGTGTGTGTGGGTCTGGTTGTGTGTGTGTGTGGATGTGTGGGGTGTGTGTGTGTGTGGGATTGTGTTTGTGGGGTTGTGTGTGGGAGGGGTTGTGTGTGTGTGGGGGGGTTGTGTGTGGGGTTTTTTGAGTGTATGTGCAGTTTTGTGTGTGTGGTTTTGTTTGTTTGGTTGTGTGTGGGGGGTTGTGTGTGTGTGAGGGGGCAGTGTGTTTGTGAGTGTGTGTGGTTGTGAGTGTGTGGGTATGTGTGTGTGGGGTTGTGTGGGTGGGGGGGTTGTGTGTGTGGGGGTTATGTGTGTATGGGGTTGTGTGTGTGGGGGGGGTTTGCGTGTGTGTGTGTGGTTGTGTGTGTGTGTCCTTTTGAGTGCCACTCACAAGGCTGGGAACCACCACATATACTGTTGATGTCACCTCTGACGCAGTTAGAGGTCTCTGGTGAGATGCGAAGCGCTAGATGCAGTATCGCCATGCAATGTGTTGCAATTGTAATAGACTAACAGGGTGGCATGAACTGGATGTATATATTTATTTACATAGCGCCTTACTATTCCTGTTGATGTGTTGACTTATGCTGTAGCACACAGGCGGCTAAAAAAGCACCAAATATGTCTCTCGGGTGACTGAGATGGAAAGCGCTTGATGGAGGAATGTCTCGTGGTGTGATTATGTTACACAGTTGTAAGACTGTGAGGCATGGGACAGCAATGCTGTGACACAAGGGCAAGAGCCTGTTGGGGTGGGGGCGGGGGGGAGGCCCAAGAATAAGAAGCGGCTTCTAATATGGCCGTTGCAGGAGGATTAGGAACCAGAGGTGAGCTGTGACGTAGTTATCAATGCTGAGGGATGAGGTGCTGTAATGCCCCGTGATGGGTTGCCCTGGTAGGAAACTGAGGGAGCTGGCAGCATTAAATACACTGTTGGTCTTTTAACGTAATGCGTGCGAGCCAGGAAGTCTGTGGCTGAGATGGAACCACTTTGTGAGGCTCAGCAGGAGCAAGTGAGAGGAGGGAGTGGGAGAGGGGGGTGATATAGATCAAAGCGCTTTCCTGTTGTCAGTGGCCACAGGCTGCCAAATGGCGAGCGAGCACCCGTCACATGCAGTGTGTCTGATCCGCTTTTTCGGAGCCTTTCTGAAGTGCCCACATAAGCTCTCTCTTCGCGCTAGAGGAGACAAGACCTAAAAATGGACTTTTCAGCCCAGTACACAGTTCCTTCGAATCCCAATGTTGTCCTGTAGGATATTCCCATCTGAAAACTATATGCTTTCTTCCTCTGAAGAGGTTCAGAGGTCCATAGCAAAAAAGATGCAGGAATGTGCCTTAACCTTTCCAAAGTAAACCTTAGTGCACTTGTATTATTGGCTATGATAAAATACAGGGCTGCCACATGTTGTACCAGAAAGCTAGCAGGATTTTTGATGATTACCTGGGAGAAGACACACTATGATAGTGAGATGCTCTTTAGACCTGATTGAACATTGAGCCATTAAAAGAGCGTTGGCCGGATATATTATCTGCCTCGCACCCCTCTAGCAATTGTAAGCCGCACTTACTCTCGGGAGGTTGGTGAGCACCAAAACGATAGAGGAATGCTGATGAGTTTTCTTTAAAAGTACTACCACTTACCTTTCTGTTTGCACTGAAAATAATTACAATAGCAAGAGGCTCTAAACATTGTAGCACGAGAATCATTCAAGGCAGAGACAGTACACGGTCTTGATGAAATACTGTATCCTTTGGAAGTGAGGAGCCCCTAACCTTGAAGATGAAATGCTTGCCCCCACATATTGAGAGCCCACAAGTTTATGACTGAAGGCAGCCCTCTTTCTTGCTGTAGAAGGGCCAATTTATTTTAGTTTTCCTTGTTTCCTGTGCTATAAACAAACGTATTTTAGAGGCACAACCACTTGGGTTGGTCTTGGAAAGGCTGGCACAGGATGATCTGTAGACGTCTGCCGTACTTAGGCCTAGGTTGAGAGACATCCTGGCAGTTGAGTAGTTCAGGATGGCTGCTGTAGAATGCTATAGCTCCTCAGGAGTCCAAAGTTCCTTCACTTTAAATGTTTTGTGTACCTACTTATAGAATAGAAAGTGCCACTATCCGAAATTTCTCTTTTATATGTGTTCTAATACACTATTGTCCTAAAACAAAGATGTGCCCCTGTCCTGTTTAACTTCTTGACTTCTCACTACTCATCTTGGGTGATAGTGAGATATGGGAAGATGATCCTTCCAATAACCTCAGCCAGGGAAGCATCACTGACATGGACAACTTGTGTCCTATCCAATTATTAGAACATTCGATTCACATCAAGAGTCACGATTCCAGCCTAATCTTTTTGCCAATCCCTTTCATGTGGATTATGGGTTTTGACCCCTCCTTCTGGTCCAAAATAGTTGGAGCCAGCTTCAGTCTCAACATTGAAAGTTTCTGAAAAAAAACAAGTTGATATTTGATAATTTATACTCATAAATGGCAACGAATGCCCTAGGGCGTCTTTGCACTAGCGTCTGTGAGATACTATACTGTGAAAAGTTCAATCAGCCCCCATCATACACATTAACTTAAAAAACATCACGGAAATGCATTTGTGCAAAATCTTTCGGCCATTCAAGATACCTCATTGATAATTGATATCCTCTCCCTTTTGAAAAAAAAGTTATGTCAGGTCTTCCCCAACTGGCTCTTCTCAAAGCTTGTTGAACTATTAAACTTCCTTTCAATGTCAACTGTTGGTTTAATGGACTAAGAACAATTTTTGTTAGATGAAAATGAAGGGATGAGCTTTTCAATGAGCACAGAGAAGATCCATAGACTTTTTTGACAACTGATGTTTGGTATCCATGTCCGGATATATGCTCATGGTATCACTGTCATAAAACATTCATACTTTCAATCCCCCATACAAAATGCTGCAACCTCTCCAGGGAGTTGTTTCAAATTATGCAACAAAATCATTACCATGAATACATCCTCCATACAAAATACCCTGTTATAACCTTATGTAATTTTTCTGCACCCAGAGCATTGCCATCCAAGCACATATAATATTATCATCTCCTCCTCTGACCCACATTAACTCTTGAAATTCAAAACTACATGACCCTCTTCCTCAAATTCTCTGTTTTCACAAAAGAGCAGTGTTAGAAATGAGGGTCTCTAGTTGGCAAGGGGTTGCACCTTTGTTCAAATTGGGGCCCTTCCTTCTAGTCAGGATAAGGGGGATACACTCCTAAAATAATCAATGCTCACCCCCTTGGTAGCTGGGCACGAGCAGTCAGGCTTATCTCAGAGGTAGTGTGTAAAGCATTTGCACATAACCCACAGTAACACAGTGAAAACACTACAAAAGGACACCACACCAGTTTACAAAAATAGCCAATACTTTATATATTCAAAACAAGACCAAAAGGATAAGAATCCAACATACAGTACATAAAAATATGCACGTTGCAAGAATAACCTTAAAAATGCAGATCCTAAAAACAAAGTCTTCGGGGGGCGTGGCCAAGATGGCGGTCTGATCGGACGCAGACTCCAGTGGTTCCCTGCCCCGATCTCTCGTAAAGCCCCCTACACTGCATTTTTGACCCCCCGAGCACCAGATTCCTAGGTCACCTGGATAATCACCCCATAGTCGCCCCCGAAGAGTGGTGACCGGAGCACAGAAGCCCCGCGCTGGGTCTGTGGAGAGGAGTCCCAGGGCCGAGACCGAGAAAATGGCGGCCAACATGAAGTAGCGACTAGCTCCGGGCAGCCTCCGACTGCAGCCTAGAAACCCCTGTGGTCACCCGGACCTAAGCGGAAGCCTCTTCGAGCGGTGCGCCAGCTGAAGAAGCGGTGCTGGACGCACGACGCTGCTCGCACCATACTCCCGGCGGTGTGAGGCGCTACCAGTCGGGAGTCGCAAAACTCGAGGCCCCGGCTTCGGGCCTGTACGAAGTGGCCGACGAAGAAGCACCCCTGCCCTCCCGGATTGCATCCCGAGTAAGAGCTCAGACCCCTAGGGAGTACTGCCTAGCCCTGCCGTAGCGGAGCGGGGGCGACGGGAGAGAGGGGCCGGGGAGTGCCGACTTCGACGTCGCAGGGAGAGCGGAGTGTTTGGCGGCGAGCAGCGGAGTGGCCAGTGGAGATCCCGGGACGCGTGTCCCCCAACAGAGCCACGGGGTGCCGGAAGCCTCCGGACAGAGCACAAGAATCGGCCTGGGAGACGGTGTTGATAGAGGTGAGGAGAGCGCTGGGGGCGCGCAGCTCGGGGGGCATAATCGAGCCCCCGGCGTTGGGCCTAGCTGTGACTGCCGGAGTGGGTGAGGGGCTGTGCTCCTGACTTTGTCTATGCCGGGATCACCGTCTGCAAGGACCCACACCCAAAGATATTGAGAGCCCGTCTCGGGGACCACACCGGCTGCGAGCCTGGGAAGCCACGATCGACCTTCCAGGCGTGCCCCTGACCCCGAAGGTCCCTACACAGCACCACTGCATAGCAGTCGCTAACCCCTGCCTGGGGGACCCGAAACGCGGTGCAGACCACTCGAGGATTAGCGGTCCCCACCGGGGAACTGGAAGTCGAGGCGGCAGAGTCACAGGCCCATAACAACGCAGAGTATGGACACGCTGGTGCTCCCTGGACCTAGACGTTCCACCCTGACACTCCTGGCAGCTGACGTGGAGATTAGGCCCAGCGAATTAACAGGAAATGGCTGGCCTCATGGGGGGGAAAAAGTGACTCAAACGCTCCCGGAGCTATTGGCAAAAACCCAACCCAAACCTAGCAAAGAGTCACCCTCCCCTGAAACTAAGCATGGGCGGAAAATCCGTTCCGCTCGCGGATTTTGCAGATTTTCGGTAAATTCGCAATCCGCGAGATTCGCAAATTTCCCGCCAATCCGCGAGAGGAACGGATTGGGTCAAAAGTTCAAGCTGACTTTTGTAACTCTTTTAGAATGGCGCCGGAAAGCTGCCAGAGCCATTCTAAAATAGTTACAAAAGTCAGCTTTAACAGGAAGCTCTAATAGATAAAGTAAAGCAAGTGCTCGAGTTGAAGCTCAAATTCAGTTACACAATCATTAATCACCCCAAACTTGGGGTGATTAATGATTGTGTAACTTAATTTGACCTTCAACTCGAGCACCTGCTTTACTTCATCTATTAGTGCTTCCTGTTGAAGCTCTTTGTAGCTATTTTAGAATGGCGCTGGCAGCTTGCCGGCGCCATTCTAAGTGGGGCTGAGGGCAGAAGGGCACAAAAGTGGGACAGAGGGCAGAAGGGGACAAAAAATGAGTGGGGCAGAGGGCAGAAGGACACAGAAACGAGTGGTACAGAGGGCAGAAGGGCATAAAAAACGAGAGGGTGGCAGTGATTAACCAGCCCAAAAAAAAAACCGCGAACACGCAAAGCGCCCTGCGAACACCCGCGAACACGCAAAGCGCCCCGCGAACTCGCAAAAATAAAAAAATCTGCAAATTCGCACAAATTTGCGAATTTTGCGGATCGCGAATTCGCAAATCCGCAAATTCGCGGATCGTGAATTTGCAAAATTTGCCCATGCTTACCTGAAACCATGAAGAACCATCAGCAGGTCCTTCTTAGAGACCCTGTTCAACTCACTTCGAGAAGACTTCAAGTCCCTGAAACAAGATGTAGCCGGGGAGGTCAGGGAGCTTAGGAGAGATGTGGAGGGACTTGGGGAACAGGTGGTCGCCATAGAAGCGGCTGACCAGGCGAGGAGCGACGAGATCGAACAGCTCCAGCAGGAGGTTCTGCAACTTACGGATCAACAGCTAGATCTTCAGGCACACACAGAGCACCCGGAAAACAGATCCCGACGCAACAACACACGGGTCCGGGGAGTCCCTCTGAAAACAGAAGGGTCCGACATAACTGGCTACCTACAGGACCTCTTCCGGGACATCTTGGGGGAACCTACTGACTTTATCATTCGAATTGATAGGGCACATAGAGTGGGGCTCCCCAGACGCGCTGCCGCCCCGCCTCCAGACATACTGGCCTTTCTCCCTGACTTCCCACTCAAGGAGCGGATACTTAGAGAGGCCAGACGAACGCAGCCCCTTCAGTTTAGGGGCCACCCTGTCACCCTATATCAAGATCTCTCGGCCATCACGCTGCAAAAAAGGAAGACATTCAAAGTGGCGACGGATTTTCTACGGCAGCAGGAGGTGCCATATTCCTGGGGACACCCGTTCCGTTTGATATTTAAGTGGAACGGGAAGCTGCAGCAGATGCGTTCTCTCAAAGACACTTGTGCTTTGTTGGGGATTGATCTAGAGGAGGATGCACCAATGGTGAGACCATCGCAGGGACCCCCTGAAGGCGGCTGGCAGACGGTGGATCGTAGACGGTCTCCGACGCTCCGCCTGAAACCCGAGGCCCACATCATAACGCAAGAGAAAGCAACGGCCGTAGCGGAAGTGGCCAAAGAGACATCTTCTACCGACTGAATTCTACACCCCACGGGGGGTCATTCAAAGCATATCACTCGCCCACAGGCTGGAGGGGTGAAGGGCGGGGGGGCACGTTGGATGCCGCTGAACACGGACCGAGGGGTGGCCGCTGCCACTCTTCCCTACATGATGACACACTACGGACCTGAACTCTGTTCTGACAGGCCCGAGACTTTGGTTTGCATTTGGGGTTTTCAAGTTGGGGTGGGGGGGGGGGGTGGGGGTTGGTGTTGGGGGAGATGGCTGGGGATTCTGAAGTTGGGTTTAGGGGGGTACCGGGAGGGTTGGAGGGGGGGATCCGGGGAGGGCGGGGGCTGTCCAGTGCTATATACAGGTCTCTAGCCCTTAGACTACACCTACACACAGAGCCCCGACCAGACGGAGGAACAGCGCTTTAAACTCCATTGTCTCCCATGCCGCCCACACCCTTTAAGATTTTGACCCTTAATGTCCGGGGCCTGAATAACCCAGTAAAACAATGCGCGATATTGTCCCACTTAGAAAGCACCCAGGCAGACATTTGCTTATTACAAGAAACCCATCTACTTCCCCGCGACTGCCACCGGCTCCGCTCACACAAATTCCCGACTCAATTCTTTTCTTCTGGCAATACCAAGATCGCAGGAGTGGCGCTTCTGATGGCCCAGCACTTTAAGGGGGAGGTTCTACACAAATGCGCAGAACAAAGGGGGAGGCTGCTGGCATACCGATTTAGGATAGGGGGCCTCATGTTTACGGTTGGATCCCTATACAGCCCAAATGAGAACCAGGAGCACTTTATGCACTCGGCCCTGACCGATGTTACATGCACACCAGATAGACATATTGTACTTGGGGGGGACTTCAACATGGTCTTTGACACAGCCTTGGACAGATCCGCTCAGCGCACTCCTCATACAGGAACATTCTCGCCCGAGTGTAGGGACCGAATGGCAGAACTAGATCTTCACGATCTCTGGCGCCGTACACAACCCCGAGATAGGGAATATTCGTACTACTCCAATACGCATAAAACATACGCCAGGTTGGATCATTTCCTGGTCACGGGGCCCATATGCGCCCTGGCCACCGTGACAGAGATAGGAGTTATCTCCCTGTCGGACCATGTGCCAGTCTCCACCACCATCCAGTTGGCGCAGATGTCGCGCCCCCACATGGTCTGGCGTCTCCAAGACACTTTGTTGCATAAAAAAACAGTAGTGACGCGCATTCAGGACACTATCCGCAACTACCTATCTCACAATAAGCAATAGAAGGGGGTTCCCCGCGGGTAAATGTAAATGTGGCGTATTTGTATAGCGCGAACAGTGACCCGGAGGCATCCCGGCGCTTGTACTCCTACCACAAGGGAACCCCTCCTGGCTTTTCCTTGTGGGGTGTCCACTCCTGGGCATCCCATGGTGAAACCAGGCATCCCTTGTGCATCGGGGGCCTTTGTGGAGACTAAGCAAGCTATTGCCCAGAGTTGCAGCGTGGGACCCATGCTTAGAATCGGCACTGAGGCGAGAATATCCGGTCAGAGGAATTTAAGCCCGAAACCCGCCGAGACGGGAACCGAACCCTGGTCCCTGGCCAGCGTTCTGCATCAAGGTCTGCCGCTCTAAGCATTGAGCCACACTTCTCTAATTAACTGATATAGGCAGGTCCAAGGGGGGAAAACAACTGTCAATAGAACAAGAGACTGTACCCTGCCTTTTGGTATATGGGCCCTAACCGGAGGGTCCCAAACTGATCAAAGAAGGGGTGATTAACCTGGGAGTTGGAACAGCGCACTACAAACACAGGGTCAAACCAGAAAGACTCAACAGAGCATATTCAGGATATATTATTTTATTTTCTTTAAATATGTTTTTTTCATTTTTTAGAATAAAGATATCAAAAGACATATAAAAATAGAGCAGTGCTTACAAGCTACATAATGCGTAAGAAACATAACAAGAACATATAGACTAATGAAAAACAGTAAGAAAAAACAAGGAATTAATCACATTCAACCTGCCCAGTAACAACCATACTTCAGACACATTATCTTTTGTACATTCTCTCACTCTACCCTATATTCAGTCATACACCTTTCATTCTTTCATTCATTCTTAGTTCCTGGCGTAAGCAACACATAGATGACAAATATGTTGTAAAGATCGGGATGTTCCTCCAGGCAGATGACTGTTAATACGGGTCCTGATGTATTTAGGACAAACAACCGTATTCCCGGAAGTGCAAGCCGACGCGCGTTTCGGTGACCGGCCAATGAGGCCACACCTTCGTCAGGGCTAAAGGTAGTACACTGGGCAAGACACAAATATAAAATCTATATGGTCTTGGAATTATTCCATATTTTGATTTCTCCCAAAGTAGAGTATTGTTTGATAGGCGTTTTCCCATGAATATAAAATCAGAGGCTGGTAGCGTTCAAGGACGGTTGGCAGGTTCAATGCGCCCTCCTGTGTTACGATGTCCGTTAACGGATGTGACTGGTAACTTGAGAATCTTCCAAATAGGCGGTCATCATTTTAATTGGGGTTCAGATGGCTTCTTCATTCGGTCTGTTGCTAAGGGCGACTATATCGGAGATCCTTGAATGTGAAGATCGTTTCCCTCTGATGGGGTTCCGTCGACCACGTCTGTCGAACAAATACGGACAAGTTACCAGTCACATCCGTTAACGGACATCGTAACACAGG
Organism: Lissotriton vulgaris; assembly: GCF_964263255.1. NCBI lineage: Eukaryota > Metazoa > Chordata > Amphibia > Caudata > Salamandridae > Lissotriton > Lissotriton vulgaris. The sequence goes on from NC_141685.1 coordinate 1,242,741,110, forward strand.
AGGGCGCATCGGTTTCTCCGTTATTGGAAGATTGAACCTGCCAACCGTCCTTGAACGCTACCAGCCTCTGATTTTATATTCGTGGGAAAACGCCTATCAAACAATACTCTACTTTGGGAGAAATCAAAATATGTTTTAAAGCCCTTCACCTGGTTACTGAGCCTTTCTGCGCCATTATCTGATGGAATAATTCCAAGACCATATAGATTTTATATTTGTGTCTTGCCCAGTGTACTACCTTTAGCCCTGACGAAGGTGTGGCCTCATTGGCCGGTCACCGAAACGCGCGTCGGCTTGCACTTCCAGGAATACGGTTGTTTGTCCTAAATACATCAGGACCCGTATTAACAGTCATCTGCCTGGAGGAACATCCCGATCTTTACAACATATTTGTCATCTATGTGTTGCTTACGCCAGGAACTAAGAATGAATGAAAGAATGAAAGGTGTATGACTGAATATAGGGTAGAGTGAGAGAATGTACAAAAGATAATGTGTCTGAAGTATGGTTGTTACTGGGCAGGTTGAATGTGATTAATTCCTTGTTTTTTCTTACTGTTTTTCATTAGTCTATATGTTCTTGTTATGTTTCTTACGCATTATGTAGCTTGTAAGCACTGCTCTATTTTTATATGTCTTTTGATATCTTTATTCTAAAAAATGAAAAAAACATATTTAAAGAAAATAAAATAATATATCCTGAATATGCTCTGTTGAGTCTTTCTGGTTTGACCCTGTGTTTGTAGTGCGCTGTTCCAACTCCCAGGTTAATCACCCCTTCTTTGATCAGTTTGGGACCCTCCGGTTAGGGCCCATATACCAAAAGGCAGGGTACAGTCTCTTGTTCTATTGACAGTACCTATCTCACAATGCCAACGCTGACACCTCCCTGGCGACTCAATGGGCGGCTATGAAGACAGTAATCAGAGGAGAATTCCTAGCCCACTCCTCTGCGGAGAATAGGGAACGGGAGCGCAAACGAGACGAACTCACCCTGCGGGTGCGCGAACTCGAACAAATACATCAGTGCACGGGAGCTCCCAGAATCTGGAAGCAACTTAAAATAGCGAGGAAACTCCTAACGGCCCTGGATATGGACCGAGCGGAGTATGCGGCACTGCGTTTGCGACACGCCTACTATACCGGAGGGGACAAGTGTGGCCGCCTCCTGGCGAATAGGCTTCGGGTCGCGCACCAACGACAATTGGTGAAAGAGCTTTCGGGGCGGGAAGGGGCCGTGATTACGGAGGATGCCCAAATCGCGGACACTTTCCGTAGCTTCTATGCGGACCTCTACGCGGGAAGCCATCTGGACGACCGATTAACAGAAGAATATCTGGACTCAGTCACTCTCCCCTCCCTGGATCCCGGCTGGATCACCTAGACAGGGACATTCGCATTGAGGAGGTGATCTCCGCCATTGCCAAACTCAAACATGGGAAAGCCCCGGGACCAGACGGCTAAACATCCCTCTTCTACAAAACATTTTGCGCGACGCTAGCGCCGATACTCACTCACCCCTTTAACTCCTTCTCTGCGCCAGGCGCCATTCCACCTGATCTTCTGCGGGCATCCCTGACGGTTATCCCCAAACCAGGAAAGGATAGAACCAAGTGTGGCTCATAAAGGCCGATTTCGCTCCTGAATGTAGACCTCAAGTTATATACTGGAATCCTGGCGGCTCGATTGGCCCCTCACCTGCCGGGACTTATAGACCCAGACCAGGCGGGTTTTATCCCTGGACGGCGGGCGGTGGATAACACCAAGAGGATCGTCCACCTTATTAAAAAAGCCTCACGGATCCCAGGGGAGAGATTGATGCTGTTGGTCGATGCGGAAAAAGCATTTGATCGCGTACACTGGCCATACCTAGAACGGGTCCTGACGAAAGTCGGTATAGGGGACAAATTTCGCTCACTAATTTTTAACTGCTACAAATTCCCCACAGCGGAGGTGCGCGTAAACGGTTGCAGCTCGCGGAGCTTCCCCATCGAGAGGGGCACGAGACAGGGGTGCCCGCTGTCGCCCCTACTCTTTGCCTTATATATGGAGCCATTCGCCCAGAGGATGCGCCAGACCCCTGCGGCGACAGGGGTGCGATTTGGTGGCTTCACACACACCATCAGTTTCTATGCGGATGACGTCATTCTGTCCCTAGAGAACCCACGAACGGCCCTCCCGGCCTGCATCGTGGAAATGGACACCTTCGCAAAGGTTGCAGCCTTCAAAATGAACTTAGACAAATCTGTTGTCCTGGATCTGTCCCTCACTCCTTCCACCAAAACTTACTTACAAGACCTCTTCCCCTTACAATGGTCGTCCGTACTCATGCCGTATTTGGAGATCCAGCTAGCCCCTACCTTGCCAGCCATGGTGAAGGCCAATTACGCCGCACTCCACGGAAAGATACAGGAGGAGCTGAGACGTTTGAGGTGCGGCACCCTTTCTTGGCTGGGTAGAATTGCGGCAGTCAAAATGAGGGTCCTCCCCCAAATTCTCTATTTGTTCAGAGCACTTCCATTACAGCCACCTGTGGGCTGGATTCAACAAATGCAAGCAGACCTTTCGCGCTTTATCTGGCAGGGCCGGAAACCCAGACTAAAGAGGACGCTGTCCACTCTGGCCCAGGAAGCCGGGGGACTGGGGATATCGGACCTGCGCAAATACTTTCAGGCAGCGCAGCTACGCTATCTGGTGGAGTGGAGCAAGTGGGAATCAGACAAACACTGGCTCTTCCTGGACCAGGCCGTGGCAGGGCGTCCACTCCAGGAAATACCCTTCCTGCGAAAAGCCTACCGACCCGCTAACCTGTATGCTTTCTTTGTCACGAGAGTCCCCTTGAGGGTGTGGGACGCCACCAAGAATGTACACAAACTTACCACCTTCCCCTCACCACTTACATCACTGGTCGACAACCCAGATTTCACCCCGGGACTAGAAAAGTGAGCCTTCACACACTGGCGACCCACGGGGTGTTGTCGCCTCTGTCATATATATGGTCCAGATGGAGTTATTCCCTTCCCGCTTTTTAAACAGGAATACGCACTACCAGAGACGGGCCGGCTGCGCTACATGCAGGTCCGCCACTGGGCACTACACCCACAGGTGAGAGAGATGGCTGATAGGAAACTCCTACTCTACGAACAGTGGCTTATATCCCGCACTTCAGACACCAAGCTGATCTCCGATCTCTATAAATTCCTGCAACCACCGTCCACACATTTCCACAACCCAGGTAGGGAACGATGGGAGCGGGAACTGGGAAGGCCACTGAGCCTTAAAGAGTGGGACCAAATCTCCTACAGAGCGAGACATTCAGCATACCACACGGGGCTCACGGAAACACTCACCAAGGTATCCACATACTGGTATTACACCCCAGAGAGGATACACGAAATGGATCGCAGCAAGACCACAACTTGCTGGCGGAAATGTGGACACGTAGGCACACTTTCACACATCTTGTGGGCCTGCCCGCTTCTCCACTCCTACTGGAAACAAGTGATAGATGACATTGACACTCATTTCAAGACCGAGCTGCCCCGTTTCCCTGCCTACATCCTGCTGGGACTCCCTAACCAGTTGACATACCCCCTGCGTTCCCGTAGGGGACGTCGAATTGCTATCGCCCTAGGCTCTGCAGTGCAGAATATCCTTACGCACCGGCGCACCACTACGATCCCTTCCCTTACGGGGTGGTTACATAGGTTATGGCATGTGCTGGGGATGGAGAAGTTGTCACTTACCCTAGCTGGAGATGTGGATCAGTTTAATGAACTCTGGCAACCATTCCGCTCCCTGTTGGCCACTGAATTTAAAGAAATCACTTGCCCGAAATACCTTCGCCTGTTGCGGCTCACTCCACCTGAAGGGGGGATACCTAAACAGGCTCCGAATGGGATGCCCATCCGGGGTGGGGGCGCAGAGATATGGGGTGAGATAGACCGGAGCACTGGATGGGGGGAGGGGGGGGAGGAGGGGGGGTGGGTGGGGATGGGGAGTTGGGAGTTCGGGGAGGTGGGTTTGTTCGGCGGGCGGTTTTTCTCTTATTGCAGCACTGTATATACCGGTATAACCCTGTTGGCTCGCTTACCTCTGGACTGCCAATGGGAAGGCTTCCAAGCCTCATGCACGCTTCTGGCCATTACAGATCCGCATCTCACATGTAATGTATGTTCTGTGACTTGGTGCTGCTTCAATAAAAATGATTTAAACATAAAAATGCAGATCCTTGAAGATGGTAGGTCCATCCGGTGCTACTGCTGTGCTGAAAACAACAGAATCCTCCAGTTCCATATGACTGTGGTGTCGGCAGACTCGTAAATAGTACCTTTTCATTGTGGCTGATCACGTTGGTACAGGCCGTCGTGGAAACAGTCGCCGTTGCGATGTGAAGCGTAGCGGTGCAGCGTGCGGTGCCCTCAAGGCGAAGTGCAGGCAGCGTCTCAGTCATCCAGCGGCGTCGGTGAGACTAGGGCTGCGGTGAGGAGTCAGGTGATGCTCGTTGCAGTGCTGATAGGACATGATGCAGGCAACAGTGCCAGTTGGGGGCAGTGGCGCTGTCGTTGAGACCAGGGCAGCGGAGTGAAGCGATGCAGTGGGGAGTGTGGTGCCCACAGATCAAGGTGGAAGCAGCTGCTCGGTGGCAGCGGCGATCGTCGTCATCAGTGAGACCAGGGGTGTGGTGTGAGATGTGGCGATGCCCTCTGTGGTGCCTTCAGGACACAGAGCCAGAGACAGAGTCACTGATGGAGTCGGCTGATTTCCCTATCTGTGGCAACTAAAACCGCGGTTCTAGAGGTAGTCCCCAGAGGTAGGTGAAGTCTTTGTTGTCCCTGAAACTTTGTGAACAGGAGGCAAGCTCTATTTCAAGCCTTGGAGATACTCAGCTCAAGTAAAGAAAGTTCAGTCCAGTCCTTTCACTGCCCAAGGCAGAAGCAGCAACTGCAGACCAACCCAACAAAGCAACAACACAGCAGTAGGCAGTACCCCTCCTATCAGTTCGTCCAGCTCTTCTTCTTGGCAGGTTCCTTGATCCAGGCATGTTCTCAAGTTCTGGGGTCGGGGCCCAACAGATATACCACATTTCACTTTGTTGTCTTAGGCAGAGAGTGTCTGTGCTTAGTTCAAACCAGTTTGTTCCTCTCTGACCCAGCTTCCCAGCAGGAGGTAGAGACAGCATTGTCAAGGCAGATCGGGCCCATTTAAGTGCAAGGAAATCTCCTCCCACTACTCTAAATACAGCCCAGGTCTATTCAGCCCAGCCCTGACTTATCCAGGAGAGGCAGGGGACACCTCAAAACCCCTGTGACTGTCTGAAGAGAATGCACATTCCCAGTTCCTGTCACTCCAACGTGAGAGAGTCAACCCACAAACCAGCAGAGGCACACAGGATGGCTAATAAAGAAAATACCTACTTTCTAAAAGTGGTATTTTCAAACACACAATATAAAACTTATCTTCACTAAAAGATGCATTTTTATATTCTGAGTACAGGCATACTAAACGCCAACTTCCTAGCTTGTCCCAATGGGAAGTTATGCTTATAATATGTTATAAGTAAACTTCAATTCTATCCTATGGTATAGATAGGCTTTCATGAGTGAAAAATGAAATACACTGTATTTCATTATCAGGACATGTCACACACACCAGGACATGTTCTATCTTTTCACATACACTGTACCCTGCCCGCAGGGGTACTTTGGGCCTGCCTAATTCGTGACTTACATGCAATAAAAGGGAAGGTTAGGGCTTAGCAACTTGCACTTGCCAAGTTGGCATGGCAGTAAAAACTGCACACAAACACTGCAGTGGCAGGTCTGAGAACCCTTTAAAAGGCTGCTTGTGTGGGTGGCACAATCAGTGCTGAAGGCCCACTAGCGATTTACAAAAAGGGGGTGGTGATGAACAGAGTGTCTGAGTTAAACAGACCACTCTTACCCAGTCCAAAGATCAGGGCTTGATCCATCACCGTTATTTATCTCACTGCCCCATCCCAGCTCAGAACCTGGCTATATGCAAATCAGTCTGTCCCTGGCCCAGTGCATCATGGGAACAGGGCAGACTAAACTACCAAGCCAATTCTTCACCAGAAAGGAGACAAGCTACCGGGGACCGGTTTCTGGCATTTCAGCCTTCTTCGGCCCGGCTTGCTTGAATCCTGATGGAGCAGTGAGAAAGGGACTCATGTCTGAGTATACCCTGCCACACCTATAGTGGCCAAAAACGATTTACAAAAAGGGGGTGGTGATGAACAGAGTGTCTGAGTTAAACAGACCACTCTTACCCAGTCCAAAGATCAGGGCTTGATCCATCACCGTTATTTATCTCACTGCCCCATCCCAGCTCAGAACCTGGCTATATGCAAATCAGTCTGTCCCTGGCCCAGTGCATCATGGGAACAGGGCAGACTAAACTACCAACAGGCTGTTCCTCAGGACAAATTCAGCGAGATTCTTTAGAACTTACAGAAAAAGGAAAGATTTCTGAAGTTAAAACGGCGTAGAGATGTAGACTTCGTTTTAAACACTTTCATGCGCGGAGTCAGAACAGACCAAATCGTTTTTTCAATGCCATGAGTTTAGCGTGTTCTTTAAATTTAAAAACATTTCTTGTTTGCAAGGTACTGCACTCGTGTGCTGCACATTTAATCACAACAGCCAGTTGAAAACGGCTGCAGGACCCAATGGAGACAAGTCAGGCGCAGGCCTCCTTTTTCTATCCCTGATAAGAAGCGCCTTTTAAGTAACGATTTGGTCTGTTCTGACTCCGCGCATGAAAATGTTTAAAATGAAGTCTACATCTCTACGCCGTTTTAACTTCAGAAATCTTTCCTTTTTCTGTAAGTTCTAAAGAATCTTGCTGAATTTGTCCTGAGGAAGACACAAAGTATGTGTCGAAATCGTCGACAGGAATCAGCATTTTCAATTAACTTCGGGAATTATCAATGTGCCAACAATTCCGTGATTAATGCACAATCTTTATATTGTAGATTTGTCTTTTAAAAAAAACGAATTTTCATCTCTTTTTTAATCATGTGTATTATTTAATATGTTTAAAAACAAAAGGTATGTGGAGGGTCAGGGGGAAAGTTTCAAGACCTGTCTGCTCGCTCCCCTATATCAAGATACATAACACACAAAAGAGCCGATCAAGTCAGGGAAAAGTGTGTGCCTACAACAGTACCAGTGCGGTACCGGTGATGGGTGTTACGTTTGAGGAGCGGTGTCTCCCTCCTGGGCTTGGGACCGCTCACTTCCCTCTTTAAGACTAACGAGCTTACTCATTTTAATTCTCCTTTCCCGCGAGAAAATAGACGGAGATATACACGTATCCGGGAGTTTACGAGCATCGAGGACTACGCATGCGCTGGAGAGTCATGTTCAAGCACTCTCCACGCATGCGCGAGTAAACAGCGGTCCTCTCTCGCGGCTCTTCCACGTTTCTGCTGGAACCCGTCTTTGAGCGAGGATCCCTTAACACCTGCATGGTAGCTATATGAAGAGGAAGGGCGTTTTTCTGACCACCTCCACTTCCGTTCGGGTCCAGAGCCGGGGTACCGACGGTTAGGTGAGTTATGCAGCGCCTTCACGCTGTTTTTTCGGCGTTTTTACTCGTAGTTGGGAACTATGCGGATAGGGTATCTACACTTAAGGGAGCCTACCTGGCCCCCTGCCCTTACAACAACTGCGCGTTTCTTGGAGGGGGTAAATTACCTTTTCATCACGTTTAAACTGAGCAGCTCACATTGATGAAGGGTCCCTGATACCTATATATGAGAGTGTAGTAGGACACCATTCAATTACCTTCATACCTTGGTTGCCAAATGGCCCCGGGTGGGAAACTAGTGGTTTTTGGTTGTAGGAGAGCTAGGATAGAGGTTGCCTGATAAGTTTCTCCTAACCGCAAATTACTACACAACCACTTTGTGTAAGTAAGTCACCTGTTGGCACTTAGTAGTGCCAAGAGTTTGATCTTATAAGAGTTGAACATCACATGATGTGCGGCTTAGGCGCACTTTATAAATTTGAGAAGGTGCTGTTGGTGGTTATGACAGTGGGGCAACTATCACAAGTCCGTTGGGTTTTAAGTGTAAAACCATTGGTTTAGGCACAGTAAAGTTATGTGCTTACTGTGTCTTTCATTTTTTACACTACAGAGCGGGGCCTCATTCCCCCGAGCGGTTGCCGGGTGAGGTGAGGCCTTCACCCACACAAAGCTGGGTGAGTATCACCTTGAGGAAATGCCTCAGTGTGATTGAGCTAGTATGCTCTTTTTTATGCAGAATGCAAATTATTCATGCATGTGTGCCTGCACGGTCCCGAGTTGTGTGTATTGGTGTGTGTGTGTAATCTGGCGTTGTCTGACACAGTGTCTTTTTGTTTCTCGTTAGGAAGAAGAACTATTCCTCTCCCTCCAGTGGACACCTAAGTATCCAATGTCCTGTCATATATGTAACTTTGTCAGTACATGTGTATATTCTTTACCTTTACACTTTATAAGCAGTTGCAGTAGCTATTTTTGTTTATCGGTCCTGAAGAAAGCCGGGCTACATGCCCGAATGGCTGAAACATGTCGACCATGACCATACTGCACAGCGCTAGTGGGTAGTCTTACTACCCGGCGTGTTTTTTAACCCTTGACACTAGGACTTCTGTTTAAACGCTTCCTGAAGTCCGGGTAGCCAATTTTAACATCACTATTTGAGCACTGCACTTTTTTCATTAACTTCACTTGGAGATGTAAATTATGCTCAATACTTTTGACATCCATTCTCGCACTGGCATTATAGAGGCGGATTCAGGATGGCATGATATATGGTTCCCACATGACGCTAACTCCACCAAATGGGTGGTCTGATGGTAATTATTTCAGCCTTCCGACATTAAATGCCTGAAACATTTTACAGCCCATGTTTCACACACCCATCACCGGTACCGCACTGGTACTGTTGTAGGCACACACTTTTCCCTGACTTGATCGGCTCTTTTGTGTGTTATATTATTTAATATGTTCATATCAATTTTTATAAATGTAATTACATTTTCTATGTTATCATATAATAATTTTCCTTGAGTCTTTTTCTCCTTATGTTGTGTCTACCTCCCTACATATTTGTTTTTGTCAGACATTGTGTTTTCTATTTTGTCTGGGCTTTTACCCTTGCACATAACTCCTTGTTTATTGGCCTGAGTAAGAAAGGGTTACAGCAGTTGCAGCGCGTACAAAGTTCCGCTGCCAGATTGGTCCTGAATCTATCTAAAAGAGCCTCAGGGAAACAGGCTCTTAAGACTCTCCACTGGCTGCCCATGCAGGAACGCATCCTGTTTAAAGCACTTTGCATCACACACCGTGTAGCCCAGGGGAAAGGGCCTAGCTATCTTCAAAAGCTCCTAACTATCCATCGTCCAAGACATAACTTGAGATCATCAGGGAGCATGCTGTTTCAGGTCCCTCGCATCTTCAAAGCGCGAATGGGAGGCCTCTAGTTCAGGTACCTAGCTTGCAAAAAATGGAACGAGCTCCCGATCGAACTCCGTATGGAACCATCGGAGGTAAGATTCCGACTTAAACTGAAAACTTACCTATTCCCTCGAACTCAGGGCAATTATTAGTTCCTCTTCCCCCTTTGTGATGCTAAGTACAGAAGGTCTTGCTTGCTGGATGGACTGCTTCCATAGCGCGGGGACACACTGTTATAGTGTAACCATGCGCTCTACAAATGGTTTTATTATTATTATTATTATTATTATTATTATTATTAGGTGTACTAGGCCTTGGACTCAATAGTGAAAGGGAAGAACAAGTCTTGTTCCTTGTTGCGCTTACACACCCTGAAGAATGTCATGCTTCATCTTCAGGCAGTTGCTCCTCGTCGGGCCGGCGCTGCAATGCCCTACGGGTTCCCCGAAGGGTCACTTTGTCAGAGATCTTCTACGAACTGCCGTTTGGTGCATACAGGTGTGCAAGGGGAGTCCTAAGTAGGAGTTGTGCAAAGTGCGTGCAGTGGTTAAACTGGACTCAGGGTTACCAAAGGTATATGTTTTAATATGGCGGTACCCTTGTCAAAGTAAAAAACCCGTAGGTCAAGTGTTACCCCCAAAGCGTAATGTGCCTGGGTAACTCAAAAGGTCGACATGTTTCACGCCTCTAGGATCCGCAGCGCTTTCGTTAGGACCAGGTGTGCGTTAAGTGTGGTGTAGTGCATGGTGTAGTAGGTGATGCACAAAGCAGAAAAAAAAATGTATAACAAAAATTATATATATACACGAGGGTATAGTCGCCCTCTAAGGGGATCAGAGCAGGCCCAGACCTGGGCTACAATGGAATAGTTGAGACTGCTTCCTGATCGACGGCCTAGAATGAGAGGGAGTAGTACTCCAAGGGCTAGGTATGTGGGCTGCCCACACCATACCAGGAAATAAACTCGGGAGTCTGCCCTTCTGCACCTTCCGGTACCTCATGTTCTTGCACACAATTCCTGAAAAGTTCATTGGAAAGTGCCAGTGAGATTTTGGGTCCCCTAGCTCGATTTTCAATCGCTAGGAAGGCATCTGGTGAGATTTTTTTAATGCAGGTGGTCAGAAGGCTGCCGCTCAAGTAGAAAATCTACTTGAGTGGCAGCAAAATCAGTTCGATTAGGTGCGCTCTCTGGCATGCCACAAGGTGCCATTCCTACTGATTTTTCAGCATGGAATATTGTTCTGGCACTAAATGACAGTGCGAGCAGCACGGTGAGCCTATTTCCGCCTGTTGGACGAACTCTGCAGAACCGCGGGGAAGTTTTATGTAACTCAGCAGAATTATGCTAAGTCAAATTAAGTAATTTCAGCCCACCCCCGTAAAACCTGTCTAATGTTAAAGGAAGCCTCACGAAGGAAAGAAAGAAACAATCTGAATGTTGCTTCAACGTTTAATAGGGATGGATCAAGACAACAGTTGATTTCCTCCAGGTCGATTTTTATGTAAGATGTGTAGCTTACAATATAAACAGGAGTCAATACAAACAGGGGCCATATTATCGAAGTGCCTAGGGTGCCAAATGGGCGTTTGTGCCTACTCTAGGTGCCCCCGGGGCTCTTTGGTAATTCCTCATTTGCATGGGGGCGTGACCCTGTCAGTGCACCCCCTGATTGCAGCCCTCTGGTAGGGGGGACCGCCAGACATCCGCTTGCATGCAGGTGCAGTCACTCATTGCAATCACCTGCAAGGGGATCTCTAATCCCCTTTAAAGTGCAGGCTGGTTGCCTCCTGCACTGTGAAAACACAGAGCAGTTTTAAAGCAGCCACTCCGTTTTATACCTGAATGCAATGACCTGGGGGAAATGCAAGTTCTCGGCTGACCTGGGGGCAGCAAATTCACCATAATGCGGCACATTTTCCTGGTTAGAGATGGGCACACCTTTTGAAAGGGCATCCAGCGATAACCAGTAAAATGTGCTGCATGCATAATCCGGCCCCAGGCAATTTTGAAAGTTAATATGTATGTATTACTACAGCCTAACCCAGCGGTGTGCTTTTTCTAAACTAGAAATAGTATGCATTGCGTTAAACTGTCAAAGATTCACAAGTTTATGCTTTGGGGGTTACATGCATCTTTTCTGAAACAAGTTCATGACCCCTTGGCTACTTTACCAGCAGAGGAACTTGTGGCCCACTCAACACACTGGTATCTCTACAACACATGCTTTAATCTACAAGCCTTTTTACTCATAATGCTCAGAAGCAAGCTCGTTAATCCACAGCACTACTTTAGGATGATTTAACCCCGTCACAGCTGTACAATCGCATTTTCCTTTTCATCTTGTTTGGGCCACCATTTGTTAAAATAATGCATAGATTTACTGGTTATCCTCAGACAACCACTGTCCAGTGCCAGACTGGGCTCTATGGCAGTGAGTCTGGCAGTGCCAAAAGGCCTGGTCTGACTGGTCAGTTTGTGAGTCATGTTTTTTGCTGCTTGTGGGCCTGTTTTATGTTCTGACCAGCCGGGCTATACTGTTGCCTGATATTACCACAAACATTGCCTGAAGCAAGCACAATGCATTCAGTCTCCCACACCTTTCTGAACACCTATATAGAATGTATTTAAAAGATCAAGCTATTGTATTTCGCTGAAGGTGGAATATTTGTGGTTCCTTTTGCCCATTTACTATCCAATAGATCCCCAAAACAGGGAAAACTCAAAAACCACTTGGAATCAAGGGGATGTGGATGGACAGTAGCACAAACAATGGTTCCAGTTCGATCGTAGAGTTGAGAATAACCAGCAAAGGTTACCAAATATCAAAATGGCAAAAGTAACACAAAGAACAGAATTGAAACTAAACCTTGGCAGTTTACAAAAAAATATACTTGTATTAAATTCGTTCAGCCCCTGTCTGGTGTCGTGGGCAGAACAATATACAAAATACAGAGTCAATAAGATTGTCAAGAACTGGGTCTTCAACAGTCAGACTCCAGTTTAACTCATAAGTGTTGTCCTCATTGTGTAAAGTGTCATTTTCTACCCAGGGCGACAATGACACTGTCATAGTTTCTCCTTGTGAGTCCGCCCAACTTCAATACCCCCATATCTTGCTTCTCCCCTTTATACACTACCTCCATTGAATATGTGGGCCCCTGGAGTAAATATCATTTAACTCCTTCACTTCCTCTGTGGACTAATCCCGAAAGATCACATTCAGCAAGATGATTCATCAAAAGCTATTATAGTATATATTTATATACATTTAAAGTGACTTGAAAGATATGGTGTTGGAATAAAACTTAAGCTAATTTAAAAAAAACAAAAAAAAACAATGAAAGACACCAGCCAATATTTAGTTAACTTATTAGGACTGCCTCATCGTGCACTGCATATGATTTTGCATATTGCATCACTCATGACTTGTTATATGATACCATTGAAGACATCACTGATCATATTTAAATAACAATATTGTAGGAATTAGTGATGAGACCAGCCAATGATTCTGACAGTGTGCTATATATAGACTTTGTGAACAAGGAGTAATGAAAAACTGTAATCAATGGTTGGACTCTTATAAGCTTGTCTGTAACTTTTGGAAAGATGCAAAAGAAATTGGATATTTCTGAAGTGAAGCAGGTTTGATGGATGCATTTTTATTTTTGCTTGTGTTAATCCAAAGGATGGGTTCAGTGGAGACAGATCACATACAGAGAACAACTGCCACTCCACCACGACCCCCACCTCCCCAAGCGTCCTCCTCTTATCAGTGACAAACTCAAGATTCCTGGGGCCCCTCCAAATTGAATCATACCTGCTTACAATGTATCTCTTCTTTAAACTAAGCAAACCTGTCCCCCCAGGACCAAGTATTCACAAGCCCAGTGCTCAGACATGTCCCACAAAACCCTGCCTGACCATAAATATTAAGATCCATACTTGTATCCATCTACAACAAGCATTTACAATGCAATAGGTCTCGCACTGACATTATTTTGAGCTATTGACATTGTAAATGACATTGTTTTTTTTCTGTTGTAAAACATATATAAAAGGTATTTGCTATTGACATTGCAAATGACAATGCCTTTTATTCTTGTTTTCTTTTTTAAAACATAAATAAAAGGCATTGGTATTAACAATGCCAATAGCTTAAACTAAACTTTCAGCTATTGGCATTTTAAATTACAATGCCTTTTATTTATTTTTTATAAAAGAAAAACAACAACAAAAAACAATGTAATTTATAATGTCAATAGCTGAAAATAATATCAGTGCGAGACCTATTGCATTGTAAATACTTGTGTTAACATTTCGTTTTTCACGAAGGCTGTTGTAAATAAGGAGCAGGCCAGGAGACGCCAGAGTCCCGGTCAATATTGGACCACCCGATCTGCTATTACCATTGCTGACGGCTTATTAACCATAGCTCCTGTGGTTTGAACAAGGCAAACTCTTGCAACAGCGCCAGCAAGGAGGAGAAGGTCCCCCATAAGTGTTACTTTAAGCAAGTACTAAATAACTTTAACAGGATTCCCTAAGAGCTGGAACCAGCAGATACGAGGGTGATCGGTTTTGACCCCTTTTGTTGAACATTCATATGCCAGTGTACTTCAAAAAGACATCTGGTGGTTTCACGTGGAGACACTGTTTCCTCCCTCTTCTCACCATTAGAAGGATTAAACTGGGGAGAAGTGTATTAATTATCTGTTAGCCTGAAGAAGGTGGGACATTATCAGATACCACCGAAACGCGTCGCTTCTGTGTCTAAGAAAAGTTCTTGTGTTTAAAGAAATATCTGAGAATACAACCTCTGCCCTTGACGAAGGCGGTCCACCTAGAAAATTTGTAACAAGCGTGTGTGGACAAATTGAACACCTATACATATATTCTATGTGACATAAGAGCACTGATATGCCATTACATTGCAATTGCTTTTTCATGTGGGCTAGGATGTTTACTTAAGCTTCAGATATCATATTTTCAATTTTCTCCCTTTCTATGAAATTGGTTTTAATAGGAACAATTATATTTGTTGTTTTTATGTTCTGCAATGAGATTTTTTATTAGATAAGTTTTTTACAATAAGACTTGAAGCTTTTTTAACATAGAGACTAATAAAGATACAACATTTTTCTACAGTGCTTTCTTGAGTTCTTATTGGTGCTGTTGGAATGAATGATTATTGGAAGTAGCATGTGTGTGATGTATGCATTAAAACAGAGCCCAAAGGGATTATTGTTTTAAGTATCAACATTTCTGAGGACTCCAGGGTGGCGTGTATGGTGAAATAACCTCTTGCATGGACTCAAGGTTCCTAGAATAATCTATTGGTGGTGTTGGTGTGGCTCTGATTGCCGTGGATATGCTTTTAAGGGAGGGAAATCAAAACAGAGTGGGGTAAAGGGCCGGAGAGGAAATGATTTAAAAATATTCTCACTCGACCAGCTTGAAACAAGTTCTAGTTGTGTGGGAAAAGATGGCTGGCAAGAGTTCATAGCAGGTAAGGATCACAGTATCATTTTATTCAATTCAAGTTGTGAAAATGGAAATGCAGTAAAGGGGGCTAAAATGGAGTGAGAATTGACCAGGTGTGCTGTGAGGTCATCTTGCTACTCAGTATTCTCATATACATTGATGCCCATCTATATAAACATGCGTGTCTGCAGATGAGAAAACATCACCCTTTATTGTGCCTACAATTGCAATACCATGTGAAGGACAACTACAACTTAGCAACGAATGCTCTCTGTATCTGAAGTCAAAGACAGCTTTGCCAGGTGATTCCAAGGCATTGAAGACACAGTGTTCCAGACCTGGGCTTTCCTTTTCATACATCAGTGTTTTCAGGCGTATTAGTACAATGGGGTCACCTAAAATGAATCAAGACTACAACTCCCAGAATGCAGTATGTAGTTAAAAGGATGTAAAGAACCATAAAGCTGTCCTGGTGATAAGGAGTGGGCTGGTAGCCTAGATAGTAATGGAGTGGGCAAATCGTAAATGTGTTTAGCCTAAAATGCTTCCTGGAATGGAGGCGGAATTAGAAACGAGATAAGCTTCTGGATGTCATGATAATTACTCCTTCAAATAACATTTCAAAATGATGTCGTGGCATCTATTAAGAACACTTGGAAATGGATGTCTTGCTTAAAATACTTTGTTGTTTCAACTGAGTGGTTAAAATTAAGAAGAAGAAAAAGTGCAAATCGGATGACATCAACTACAAAGACAGTCTGCAATTTGTGACCAAAGTTTCAATTTACTGCCCACGACTGTACCAGGCAGTCTGATGTTTTTCTCATTGTATTTTTGTTTCAGCTAATAAGCCATACAAAATAAATTAGATTTCTATATAAAAGTAAAGCAACTATGATGATTAAATACGAGTAGCTGAATTAGGTTTAATAGAGAAATTACATGTTTTCCTTGTTATTTCCCAATCGGATAAGATACCATTTATGTTTAGAAAATTCTATATTTGGTACATTGGAGACACAAAAAGGAAGCCCGTTGCCTGTTTTTTCAAATTCTGTGAGAGAACCATAAGCTGTATTCCTGTAAAAGGGTGACTTTATTTCCCTTCGAAGGATAGGAGTGCCAGGCAGGGGGACTGATACAGCCTTCTCCCCCAACACCAAACTCTCAATTGGTTTTGATTCCTAAAGCTGGAGGAGGGATGGGGGCTCCAACTAGTCACTACAAGTTGCAGCTTGGCCTCTTAGCAGGAGCTTTAAAAGCCCTGCACTGCATGATAACAGCTTTCTCAAAAGTTTCCCCCCAGAAACGTCCCTGTAACACAAACACTGCAACAGCCTCGCACTTTTTAATTGATAAAAATGACAGAAGGAAAAAAGTTGTGACTTGGTTTTCAAATGAAAGAGCTCCTAGCAAACATTTAAAACAAGCATTTACAATGCAACGGCCTCGGCATTGCAAAAGTTAGAGCTATTAGCATTATGAATGACAACATTTTTATTTATGTGTTGGTTTTGAAAACAGATAAATAAATGGCATTGTCATTTACAATAGCATAATCTCTCGCAAATGCCACACACAAAGACACAGACCCACACACACACACAGAGCCACCCCCACACACACACAGCCACACATACACAGACACACACACACACACACACACACACACACACACACACACACACACACACACACACACACACACACACACACACACACACACACACAGACACCCACACAAACACACACACACACAGAGCCACACACACAGAGCCACACATACACAGACACACACACACACATTGAAAATGCAATAGGTCTGGCCTTTGATTAAGTTATAGCCATTTGCTTCGCTAATTGTATTGTATAGCAAAGAAAATGGCTTTGACTTAATGAAAGGCAAGACCTATTGCATTTTTACATGCTTGTTTTCCTCTGTCACTTTAGCCCAAGCCTCCCAGGAGAGGGTTGTCTCTGCACACAGTAAATGCAGATAGCAAATGAAGTGAGAAAATAAATGTACTAGTGCGAAAGAGAAACAGTTCATGTGCACATCATATGGCAAGAACACAATCCCCTCACACCTGGGATCACTGTACATTGTGGGAATTTTGCTGAGACTGCCCTTCCCCCTCCCCCTCCCCGTGTTGATTTTGTGTTCGTTGTATTTAGTTTCAAGTGTTACTACAGGCAACTCAAGTGAGCCGCTGGCTTTAGAAAAGTGAGAGCTGGCAGCTGCTGATGGCACTCTCATTTCATTAGATGTGAGATTCTGATCAAATTATTTGACTGACAGGTGCTTTGAATTGCCAATGAGAAAATGAACGTGTAGGCACTAGCTAGTACCCTCCCTTTGACTTTCGCCCCCTTTCAATTGCCCTAAGGGCCTCACAGCAGTGTCTGATTTCTACACCTCCTGTGTAAATGCTCCGGTTACTATAAAATGAACGCCTTGATCGAGGTTCATTGGTTTTTCCAGCCGCAGGCCCTTGCCACTTTTCCAGGTGTCGGAACAAAGTGTAAAATACAAAAGCAATAAAAACGGCGGCTGGGCAAATGTTGTTAGTTCTTTGGCACGCCTGTTAGCCGGGTATCCATGGACAGAACAGGGTTGCGGATGCCCTCTCTAGTCAGGGCTGTGCGAAGATTTTTCTTTGTTCTGTTAAATGTCAGGAAAAGAAAAAAAAATGCTTATCAGGGCGGAGCCGCAGGACAGGACGTGGTGTTACTTTCTGCAAGGGCTGCCGGCTTTGGAATTAGGGAAAGGGTTTCGAGTCTCAGCATCAACTCAGCATCATGTGGTTTTTGTTAAATCCCTAATGTCCCCGTGCCTAAAACTGAATATGTAATGCAACTGGTGTTCATGTAAAGTGCCCCAATGCTTTCGGGTCGAGTTCGCGCTGTGTAACATTGCAAAAAATAAACAAACAACGGAATCTCTTCCCATCCTGGCTTCTGCGATCCTGTTTGGAATATAAATCACGCCAACACCTCTGACGTTCAAGCTGGTCCTATCACATATCAGCGCCGCATGCCTCTCTGCAGACTCCGCCTGCATTCCAGAGAGGCGCGCGTCGCGATTCGGTCTGCCATGCCATGCTGTGGAGACAAGACCTGGCCGCGCGCACCACGTTATCCTATGGGGAAATGCTGCGCGCGGCCAGGTCTTGTCTCCCTTTGTCATTCTGAGACGGCTGAGACGCCGACTATAGTTCTCTGGCGAGAACGCGCTTTCTCGCGTTTCTAGCCGAGACCTAAAAACACTAATAAAGGAAGTGAGGTGAAAAAGGGGAAGGGTTGATTGTGCTGACTTATTTTCAAGCTTTTTTCCCCCCCTTCTCAACTTTCTTTTGTTGAGCCCTTTGGGGCGCGGTAGTTACTCGTTTGGTTGATGTTGGTATTTTCGGTATAGTTAACAAAGATGAAAGTTGGCTTGTGGCACTCCTTTTTATCAATATTTCCTGCGATATGAAAAAGTTGTTTTTGACAATGTTTTTAGTCCTTCTATGGCGTGCTGCTAGGTAACTGAGGGCTGCCTGTCCCTGAGGTTATAAAGAATATTCAAAAGGAATGCTACGTGATAAAGATATCCCGACCCTACTTGGCGCTCAGCTTTTTAAAGTATTTCCACCTATTCAAGTTGTTTCAATAAATATCTACTTCACACTAATTGTAGGTTTCATTTGATGCTTACTTTTATTTTGAATAAATTTTTTTTAAACTACCCATAGATTGTGGATCATCATTTTTACATATACTTTTGTTTCACTTTGATTTTTCAATTGCTTTAAAGAATACATTTGTTGTATTAAACATCATACAAACAATTCATTAGATTTCGACGAACGTTGAAAAGATTGGCCCGATGCATTTCGGGACCCTCGTCCCTTCCTCAGCGGCCTCTATAAAAAAATCATGTGCACCAATTAATTATATATGTTTTACGTTTTTACATTTTTACATTTTTTGCATATAAGCCACTACTTTATTCTGAGCGCACTGCTCTTATTTCATGTGAACATTTCGTAATTTAAACCCAAAAGCACATTTGTCTCTCCAGTATCACACAAAACCATCGATCTGTTTGAAAAATTGGTGTTACTTGACATTCATAAGCTGGATTTTTCATAAAAAAAGACACCTAATTTTTCAAAGCAAGAAAAAAGGATATTGCATCAACTAGCCAACAAGAAAGCATTGACGTTTCAACGAGCAGACAAAGGGGGAGCCCTTGTTGTAATGGATACAGAACACTATAACATCAAAGTCAAGGAACATCTGAGTGATGAAACCACATATTTACACCTGGATAAAGACCCAACACAACAGATCACTAAAACTCTTGAAAAAATTCTACATCACGCCAGAGAAATGGACTGGATATCAAACAAAACTGAACAATTTCTTGCCAAACTCAACCCAAAAAGACCACATATGTATATGTTACCCAAAGTACATAAACACTTGTATGATCCTCCCTTCAGACCCATAGTCTCAGGTGTAGGGTCTCTTTTTGAACCATTGGGTAAATACATAGATTATTTTCTGCAAAAATGTGTTCTACACTGGAAAACCAACATCAAAGATACTACAGATTTTTTTAACCAACAACCTTGATCTTTCAAACAGTCAAGAATGGATAATGTGTACAATTGATGTAACTGCTTTGTATACATTGATTCCTTTAAAAGAAGGAATTGAAGCCACAGAATGGGCCCTATTACAATTAGAAGACTTAGGTGCCAACAAGATTTTGATACTGGAACTCCTAACATTCAGTCTTCAACACAGTTACTTCAGATTCAAAGAAGATTTCTATCTTCAAATCAGTGGAACAAGTATGGGATTTGGGGGAGCCCCTACTTACGCTAACATCTTTATGGCCCAGTTTGAGGAACTACACATCCTATCCGAGATCAAATGGCAAGCACATCTGATTCTGTACAAAAGATTAATTGACGATATTTTTCTAATTTGGAACGGTTCACAACAAGCGTTGATACATAACATACAAGAATTGAATGAAAAAAATCCTAGGATTAAATTCACCTATTCCATCAGTGAAACTGAAATTTCTTTTCTGGATGTAAAAATAACCAAGAGATCAACAGAGTTATCAACCAAAACCTTCATAAAACCAACCGACCGCAACAATACTTTACTATATCAAAGCTTTCATTCTCCAAAATTGATTGAAAATCTACCTTTTTCACAGATGCTACGAAGCAAAAGAATTTGTTCCACAGCAGAAACTCATGAAGAAGATTTACAAAGATTGAAAAGGAGGTTCATGGAACGAGGATACCCGGCGACATGTATAGAAAAAGCAGAAACACGGGTCAAAACCATCAACCGAGAAAGCCTGTTAACGAGTAAAAATAAGTCAGCAACTACTAATCGTAGTGTATTCGTATCTAAATTCTCTACTAAAGCCTTAAACATTAGAAAAATGATCACAAAAAGATGGGAACTTCTCCAAAATGATGAAGACTTTAACAACATATTTCAACTTAAACCTATCTTTGCATATACAAGAAGCCGTAATCTACAAGAACTACTAAAAACCACCATGAGACCTAGTAACATGGACCATAAAGGAATGCGTAAATGCAATAACTGCGTACATTGTAAAAACGTCATGCAACAAGATTTTGTTACCCATCCGAGAACTGGAGAAAAAATCAGTTTGAAATTCACAGCCGACTGTAATTCCAATTTCGTAATTTATTTCATTAAATGCCCTTGCGGGTTAATGTATATAGGAAAGACGGAAAGAAAACTCAAAATAAGAATAAGTGAACATAAAAGCATGATACGTAACCAAAACACAAAGTCCAATTTGGCCGCTCATTGGATTACGCATAAACACAATATATCTCAAGTTCGCTTCATGGTAGTGGAAAAAATAGAGATAGGAGAAGGGTCTGATAGTCGCAAAAAATTATCCCAACGGGAAATCATGCTAATTAAAAAGTTTCAAACCATGGAACCAATGGGGTTAAATAACAAACTGGATCTAGGATGTTTTCTGTGAAATGCTTGCAATTTGAGATTGTATAATGATAAAGAGGATAAAGGGTTTACAATGTACATGAATACAAGATTGTAAATACGACTATGAACACACACACATTTTTTCCATATTTCATTACATGGTTACCAGACCTTATCATTCATTTTTTGAATCTATTCATAATGTCACTTAAACAGTATAAAGTAACAGTGTCATGAGCTCTTTCTACAGAGTCCACTAGTATATACTATTCTGATACTTCAGCATATTTTATCTAAAACACATCATTATTTTTGGACCAGCCGATAAATGTACCCAGTTTGCCATTCGGTCAACTTATAAGCATTGCGCCTGAATGATATGTTTACATCTCCGTTTTATTTTTAGTAGACCCCCACCCACGTTCAGTATTTCATATTTCTTTATTAGTAAGACCATTCAATATATGTTATTTGCTGATCTTTGCAACACGCGCAATCAGCACGTCACTCGGCATTTGAATATGGCCGCCAGAACTTTAAACCGTCTTTCTAAGCCTCTTTCTATTTTTAATGTGATCGTCGTTCTGACGTATCGCGTTACCATATAATGAACTCGCGAGAATATTGTAAACGCTCGGAACCCAGCCGTTTACCTGTTTTTTAAGAGAACTCTTTTCGTGAAAAATGTGATGGTAAGCCCCTTTCTATAAATGCGAGCGGGTTTATATACGACTCTTTAGCGTTATACTTCAAAGAGCCTTGTTTGTAACACGAGTTCGTTTTTTCAGTTTTTCACAGATACGCCATTGTCCGACAAGAAGTGCAGGTAACTCCATGCATACTAGAAGGCAAGATCATTAACAATCACGTAAAATCGTTAACAAACCTTAGCAATCCTCAATTCATTTTCCTCATTTTTACTAGAACATATATCCGGACAAGCTCGTACTCGCAGAGGCATACACATTTAAACTGCAGCACACTCGTAAGTGTTTCATAGTCGTATAATTTAACGTTACGCAAAAATGTATCCTCGATTAAGGTTTAGCAATAAGAACATGCATAATTGCATACCAACAGTTACTAATGCTAAAGTTGTTTGTTTTTGGTACATAGTCGCCTCCGATAAAAAGCATGGGTTGTAGAACGTTACTGACATCTTGTGATGTAATACAAATGAATTGTTCACCGCAAATGAAAATACGAAATGCTCACATGAAATAAGAGCGGTGCGCTCAGAATAAAGTAGTGGCTTATATGCAAAAAATGTAAAAACGTAAAACATATCTAATTAATTGGTGCACATGATTTTTTTACAGAGGCCCCTGAGGAAGGGACAAGGGTCCCGAAATGCATCGGTCCAATCTTTTCAACGATCGTCGAAATCTAATGAATTGTTTGTATGATGTTTAATACAACAAATGTATTCTTTAAAGCAATTGATAAATCAAAATGAAACAAAAGTATATGTAAAAATCATGATCCACAATCTATGGGTAGTTTAAAAAAATTGATTCAAAATAAAAGTAAGCATCAAATGAAACCTACAACTAGTGTGAAGTAGATATTTATTGAAACAACTTGAATAGGTGGAAATACTTTAAAAAGCTGAGCGCCAGGTTGGGTCGTGATATCTTTATCATGTACCATTCCTTTTGAATTTTCAGTATAATGCCTGTTCCTAACGGCTTAGACGCGCTGCCTCCTACTAGCACCATCTTTTCCTTCTCGCTTCTGCCTTTTTGTGCCATTTTCAGGAGGTTGCTACACGCGGCTCCCCAGTGCTTTCTTACGGTTCTGAACACTGATCAGGCTCGTTTCTTCCAACGTGTTCCTGCGGTGCTGACTGCCCCTCGCAGCCCGTCTTGCTGCCCGTCTGCTATCCACAGGATCACCTGCATACCCAACTCTAGTTCTTCATCAGGGCTTCAGGGCATCATCCTTATCCTGCTAGTTGGGAGAGGGAGAAAATGCGACTGTGCTCTACAGCCCACTGGCGGCCATCTTGCTTGAAAATAAGTCAGCACAATCGACCTCAGTGGGGAACGAAGCACCGCTGACAGTTCAAGGGCAAAATAAAGATAACTGTACACTACCGCACAATAGCAGGTCAGCTACGGCCAAAGATATTAAGGACTCCAGCTACAGACAGCCTACCGTAACTGAAGCATTCGGTGCGAGAGCTGCAGCACCCAGGAACTCGGCAAGGCATTCGCCGGCTGAAAATCCAGATACAGACGCCGACAGAGACGCGAATGCAGCGGGAGCCGTCCTCGAGGACGCAAGCGTCTCTGTTGCTGAGCAACCAGGAAGCACTGCATGCACACGCCCGGTGAGAGCAGCAGAGCCGGGAGAGACGGAGGACGCAAGCAGCGATCAGTTGCAATGGGTGAGCGGGGAGCCTGAAGCACTCGTAAACAGTACAGCAGAGGGGGCAGGGGCTCTAACAACGCTCAGATGCTGGATGCACTCCTCCAGGTCGAGGAAGAAATGTCTAAAAATATGACTCAGACACAGGGCGCAAAATGGGGGAGTCTGGTGAGCCTTGACTCACAGAAAGACCGTGAGGGTGAATTCTTTTCTATTAATGAGGGCACAGACTCCACCTCAAGCGAGGAGGAAGGTGGAATTTCTACGGAAATAAGCTCTGATACAGAAGGGAGCAGTAGGCCGGAGGATAAAAATACACAAAAAAGGAGGAAACCACTGGCAAGACGAGGAGATAGAGGGGAAGGTTCCCCAGATAAAACTAATAAAAAACTCCTATGGGACTACTCGGCAACCTCCAGTATGTATCAGGAGGGCACGCAAGGAGAGGGTGGAGCCATAGGAGGGGCAAAACGTGGAAACCCACAGCAGGTAACAATGGATATACTGTATAATACACTAAAAACAATGCAGGCTGAAGCTAGAGCAGAGAGCCGGAGACCTAGGCACGATAACAAGAAACTACAGGCATCAATAAGAAGAATGAAAAAAAAGTATGAGGAGGTGGAAGAGTGAGTAGTTCAAGTTGAAGAAAGGACGGGCAGGCTTGAGGATGAGGTTACAGACTGGCAGACATTCAAGATGGAACAATCGAAAATAACGGAGGATTTGCAGTGGAAAATGGAGGACTTTCAAAATCGCCAGAGGCGTAATAATGTGAGACTCTTGGGACTAGAGGAAGGGGTGGAGGAGCAGGACCTGAAAGGCTTTGCCATCAAGCTACTGAAAGATGCCTTTCCAGAAGCTCAATGGCAATGGGAGCTAGAGGTGCAAAGGGCACAGAGGTTCCCGCTGATAAATAAAATGAAACGAGATGGTAGACAGGATAATTTGCCTAGAGCTATGCTGGTATTTTGCGGAAACATTTTGGCAAGACAAGAGATTATTGAAAAAGCCAGACCAGATTAAAAAAAATCATCTCAGGGAGTGACCTTTTTTGCTCGACCAGACTTCTGCCACGTTACTGTGGAGAGGCGGTGGCCACTCAGACAACTAATTGCGCCCTTCCAGTGACAAGGTGCAGAGGCCTACTTAATGTTCCCGGCAAAGCTAAAGATTATCAAAGGTGGTGCTACTAGGATGTTTTTTTCAGAAATAAAAGCAGGAGAATATCTATCAGATCTTACTGAGATGAAGAAAGAGAGAGGAAAGAAATAGACGGAGTAAAAAAAAAGCTTAAATATATCATCAGTAAGTTGGAGAGCTATATAACCTTTGTGCATCAGGGTGGTGGGGGGGGGGAAAGACGAGTAGGAGGGAGGAGAGGGAGGCGACTCTACAACACTCAGCAGTCACACATAGGTCATGCATGACCTATTTGCCTGTAGAAGGGGGAGCGGGAGAGGGGGGCATTGCTGGGAGGGAGGAGGGGCAGAGGGGCGGGAAGTAGGGGTGGTGAGAAACGGGAAAAACCAGCACAAATTGACAAAAACGCAAAAAAAGACAGAAAGGAAGAAGTACTGCTATCAGAATACAAACACAGGAGTAGTAGGACCCTCTGGATGGGAAAAGTAGGAAAAGCTAGAAAATATAAATGGCATTAAGGATTATCTCCTTGAACATATGTGGGCTGAATAATGGAGACAAAAGGCAGAAAGTGGCTACGTTGTTAAGAATGCTTAAGTTAGAAATAATGTGCTTGCAGGAGATGCATATTGCTGGAAAAGAAAAATTCCTGCTGGAACAGATGGGGTTTGAGGTTCTTGCACATACAAAACAAGAAACTAGAACAAATGGAGTTGCTATACTAGCTAAGAAAGGGTCAGTCCAATTTAAGAGAAAAAAGGAGGATCAGAATGGAAGATGGGTTGTGGTGGAGGTAGAGACACATGCCGGGTGTTTTACATTTGTAACAGTTTATGGCTCGGATGATGATGAACCTGGAATTTTTGAATATTTAGACACAGAACTTTCATTGTGGCCAGAACCTATAATATGCTGTGGGGATTTCAATGTCAATGGTTTGGACGGGCAGGATTTTTGAAAGGAGGAGATCATGTAGGTCGCAAGAGGAGAACGTGTAAGGCTATACATAATATGGTGTGTCATAACGCTCTGGTGGATGTGGGGGTGAAAAAGAACCCCATAGGGACAGGGAGTACGTATTACTCAGCCCCACACAGAATGGTAGCAAGATTAGATTATTTCCTTACCTCAAGCTCAATATTGAGTGGGTCCCACTTAGAAAGGTTGCCAAGGCTAGTTTCGGACCATAATCCACTGGTGCTAAGTGTCCCGCTGATTAATAGAGGCGTGGGTAAAAGGAGCACATGGACATTTGAGAGAGGCTTATTAAGAGAGCCAGGATATATCCGGCATATGCAAGAATGGATTCCTCAATTTTGGGAGATTAATAGGAACTCAGCTCCTGTCAACATGATTTGGGATGCATTCAAGGCTGGGTTGAGGGGGGAGAATTTAAGCTACACATTGGGAAGGAGTAAGATGGAGAAAACCAATATGGACAATAGATTTAGGGACCTGGAGAGACTAGAAGACCGGCTAATCATGGCCATAACTAAGCAATAACCAATAGAGGGGATATTGCTGGAGATAGAACTGAACAAAGCACAGGCAGAGGAACGTCTGGCGCAGAAGGCGGCAGGCAACTTTTTGTCTAAGAAAGAAAAGTGCTACGAATTTAATGAAAGAGTAGGTCACCTTTTAGCTATTCGGACTCGCCAAAACCTAGCAGCAGGGAAAATAAAGGAAATCAGAGACAGTTCAGGAACTCTAGTTAATAATGTAGAAGAAATACAGGAGGTTTTTAGGAGCTTCTATGGGAATCTTTATGAAAAGAATCTAAGTAATACAGATAAGGAGATCACTGACTACTTGGCAGATATACCACATGATATATTAAGTATAGAGGGGAAAGAGAAATTAGACCTCACTCTAATGCTACAAGAAGTAAGGGAGGCTGTGAACCAATTACCAGCGGGGAAGGCCACAGGACCCGACCAAATACCAGTAGAATTTTATAAGACATTCTGGGATATACTGGGGGTAAATATATTGGAAATCTTTAGACAGGCACAGATAGGCAGAGCAGTACCACACTCATGGGCAGGGGCAGATATTATAGTGATTCTAAAGAAGGACAAGTCACCATTAGAGCCAGGGTCTTATAGACCAATTACTCTGTTAAATGCGGATGCAAAATATTTTTCTAAATCTCTTGCACAAAGACTGAGTAAGGTGATTGAGGGGCTAGTCATCACCTCTCAACACGGATTCATTCCTGGGAAAGGAACCACCCAACATACTAGGCAGATGATTACCATTCTAGATGCCGCAGGGGTCACAGGAGACCCTGTCGCGGCCATATTTCTTGATGCCGAGAAGGCTTTTGACAGGGTCTCCTGGGACTACTTGTGGAGGGTTATGGAGTGGTTTGGGATAGGTGAGAGCTACATCAAGGCAATCCAGGCCCTCTATGAACACCCAACAGCAAGAATAAGAATAAATAGGAGCTATACAAGGGCAGTTCAGATAAAACGCGGGACTAGGCAGGGCTGCCCAGCCTCACCATTGCTGTTCGCTTTATATTTGGACCCATTCCTAAGAAAACTTACAAGTAACAACAATATTTATCTGGTTAGGCTGCATGGGATTGAGTACAAGATATTTGCAGACGACGTGGCTATCATAACATCGAGACCAGGGAGAGCGATAGAGGAAACTGAGCAAGAGGCGTTGAATTTTGGAGCAATAGCTGGATATTCAATTAATAAAAGTAAGACTCAAATTGTGCAGAATAGCTATACAAGATATCAGGATATTAGAGTGGTGCCTGTAGCCACATATCTGGGGATAAAAGTGACTACTGACTTAGATAATCTCGTAGGGCTTAACATTGAACCACTATTACTTAAAGTAAAAAGAAACACAGAAAGGATCTATAACCTCCACCTGACATTAATGGGTAGGATAAACGTGATCAAAATGATCACGTTCCCAAAATTTGTGTATATTTTTAGAGCGATACCGCTATTCTTTGATCAGATATGGTTTAGAAAAATAGAAGCAGTACTTAATAGATTGATATGGGCTCAAGGGAAGACCAGAAGAGGGTATCGGTATATGCTACTACCTAGGGAGAAGGGGGCCTGGGGGGCACCAGATTTTAGACTATATTACTGGGCAGCTGTCCTACAATATTCACAGGGGCTTCTGGGAGGAGGAACCGAACAACAAGGTGGCAGTTCAGGTTTCACAAATGTATATAGGGCACTGGTGAGGGGGGGAGGCTGAGAATGACTTGCTAAATACGATTGAAGCGAGAAAAGAAAGATAAAAGCCTGCTCGGGGGAGGCGATTGTCCATTGTGTGTTCCCCTCTCTTTCGTGGGCTTCGAGGAGGGGGCCTGCTTTGCATCGTTTCATGTCAGCTTTGCCTCATTCCCTTCTTCCTTCCTGCTACAGAGAGAGGGGGGCAGGGAAGATAGGGTGGCTGGAGGAGGGGTAGAAAGAGAAATATTACAAAGGGAAGGTGGAGACGGTGATATACAGAAGGAACGGTGGAAGAGAGAGACGGGCAGAGGGAGGGGAAAGATAGTGGGGAAGAGGTAGAGACTGAAAACAAGAGGCTGGTAGACACTGAGGAGAGGACGTCACAGGGGGAGGGGGAGGGCTGCAGAGTGGGAGAGTGTGAGAGATAGGTGGAGAGAAGAGGGTTGAGGCAGAGGGAGGGACATGACTGAAAGACAAGAGGAAGAAGTAGGAAGACAGTGGGTGAGGGGGAAAAGGCAGGAGCATTGCAGGGGGCAAGAGAAAATGGTTACTTTGCAGAGAAGAATGTAGTAAGGCGCTAGAAGAGGGGAAGAGAAGATGAGGCGGTCCGGGAGGGATATGACAGAAGAAAGGGAAGAAAGGGGAGGAGAAGTGCAGATAAACAGGCAGTGAAACAGAGGATGGAAGAAGACGGATATTACAGACAGATTACAGAGTGAAGGGGGGCTGGGCGAAAGAGGAGAGAGTGGGCGAGATAGGTTGGGGGAATAAACGGGAAGGTTAGGAGGGGGAGGGATATTATGGAGGAGGAGGGGAGAGACAGAAGAAGAGGAAGGAGAAGAAAAAGGGTGCACGAGGCAAGCAAGGAAGGAAGACCAGGGCAGACCAAAGGAGGGACTTGTAGAGGCGAAAGAGTGGTTCATGCGCAGGAAGGAAGCTGGAGAGAGAAAGATGGCATTTGTTGTAGGGGGGAGTAGAAGATAAGGGGGTAGTGGATAAAACAGAGGAAGAGAGAAAAGAGGAAGAAAAAGAAAAAAGGGAGGCGAGCTAAGTCAGAGGAGGCCAACCAAACCGGTCACTGGAACCCGAGCTCTCTCTTCTCTACTTGGGGATAGAAGGCATGACCCCCCAGGTTTAGAGCCAAATCGAAGAAACCCTGACCTCTAGGAAGCGCAGTACCTCAACGCCCGCCACTGCCTAGGTTGTGAATAATGCCCGTTCTGTCTCAGGGTACGGAAAGGGGGCGCACTGATACCTGTAACTTGTCTGCAACT
Organism: Lissotriton vulgaris; assembly: GCF_964263255.1. NCBI lineage: Eukaryota > Metazoa > Chordata > Amphibia > Caudata > Salamandridae > Lissotriton > Lissotriton vulgaris. Next base: position 1,242,770,049 of record NC_141685.1, read on the forward strand.
TTAATCAAAAAGGGGTCCACCTCAAAAGGGGGTCTGTTTGTATGTATCCTGGTGTTTCTGGAATACACACATTTGTTTAAAATACCCCTCACACACCAAAAGGGCCCTTGGTGTCATGCTTCATCATCGGACCACACAAAGGAAAGTAAGCACATAACCCCGCTTATCCTTTCCGACTTCACTTTTTTAACAATACCAGCCAGTGTTTATTAAATAGTTTTTGTATCACTAGGCCAGGTATTTTTTAACATCACCTTCCTATCACTCCTGACCTCACTGACACTCACTCCATTTCACTCACATAGCACCCACATTAAAAAGGTGCTCCAGCGTAGTCGCTTGTCGCAGCACTGCCCCGTCCGGCAGCCGGGCGGGAAGACCCCGATGATGAAGCATGACACCAAGGGCCCTTTTGGTGTGTGAGGGGTATTTTAAACAAATGTGTGTATTCCAGAAACACCAGGATACATACAAACAGACCCCCTTTTGAGGTGGACCCCTTTTTGATTAAAGTTACTTGTGTATGAGGAGTACGTGCCCACCTCAGTGCCACGCGGCACTACCTCTTCCTCCCTCTTGTTGATCTCCTCACTGTAACTTGTCTGCATCACCGCTGGTAGGGCGGCGCTGCCTGTGTAACCTGACCCGCTGGCTCCCTTTAAAAGTACCTAGCTGTCTTCCTCTACAACAGGGGGCGGAGCGAGTCCACCGTACAACCTGTTCCTACAAATGCACATTTATTGGGTACGGATGACCCTAATGTGGAAAAGAGAATAAACTTCAGTTGAGGTACACTTCATCTTTGGCTAATGTTCTATAGTGCCAGCGCCAACAACATTATCAGCACTCAAAACCAAGAATGAGGAGACGCCCCTCCCAGGTCACGCGTCCCACCGCACAGCCGCTGACAGTAACTCGCAGAAGAAGTCCGACCCTGCCTGAGATCAATTTGTGCGTTTGAAGGTGCTGCGGGAAAAACCTCCTGACGGGGACAATCATCCGGGCATATGAAGGGAAAGCATAATTCCTTTAAGAGGCTTGGCAGTGAAAGGAGCTGCATCTGTACTCACAGAGGCTCTGGCACCGCAATGAAGGCTGTGCGGGAGACAGGTGGCTGTCTCCGGGCCCCTAACACCGGTGCAGAGCTGAGAGGCCTGCCACAGCCAGAGCCCACGGGACGGCACCCACCGGGAGCCGTCCTGGTACACGAGGGAGACAGCAGGCGGCAGTGATGCACAGGAGCCCAGCTCTGTGCACCCGCAGAGACCCCTTGGCTTCGGCCCCTAGGGCCTCATTCCTCAGCTGCGCGTCAGGCGCTCTGCCCGCCGGAATGTCAACCCGGGCAGGAATGCGTGGGCGTGACGGAGAGCCCTTGTGAAGACTTTTCTTATCTGCTTGTTAAAATAAACAAGCAGATAAGAAATGTCTTCATGACAGCCTGCCGCAAACCAGGACACGGTGTCAGGAGGGGCTGTCCGAAAAACGGACAGGTTGGCACCCAAAAACACTCCTTTCCATTGGGAAGTCAGCGTTTAACATAAACACTGACGCTACCCAATGGAAAGGAGGGGTGAGGCTTACAGTCCCTTTTAGAAATGTTGTATTTACCAGATCTCTCGAAGAGGCGGGGCAGCTTCGCAGCCATGCCCACGCGAGACCTAAAAATAAAGCACTGGACTGGCCACCACAGTGCACAGGTAAGTAAGTAAGTAAATCTTTACTCGGTTAAGTATGTAACCATAAAATAACATAGTGTCATTTAACATACAAATCAAGCGTAAAAGCAACATACACACAATACAAATATAAGTTATGCATAAAATTATAGAATGAGCTAGTATAAAACTTAATAAAACACCAGCCCCAATGTCACACACATAAAAAATCTCCACTAGCAGCAACACATTTAATCATGACCTAGAATGCCTCGATCACAGCGCGGCTCCTAAAAAGCAGAATACTGTGACTAAAATATGTTCATTTTCTAGGAGCTGAAGGAACATGAGTGCAGATCGAACTTGTGTAAAAATTCAAAGATTTAGGTATAGGCTTCACAAACATTCTCCTAGGTTAGCTAGAATATCTGCAAAACATCATAAAATGTAAGGTGTCCCGTGGAGACACTTTGCCGCAGGCGCAAGGACCCACAATTCCAGACGGGCTCCAACCACTCGGGGAAGCCAGAACGTAATGCAACATATTAAGGGCCTCATTTATGAGGCCCCTTGCTCCATCGGAACATCACTTTTTGTGACGTTCCGATGGAGGCAGCACTAAGCCACTTTTTTTGGCTTAACGCTGCCTGATAAATACCAGTCCCTTTAATGCAGTGTTCTGCGTTAAAGGGGCGTGTAATGGGTGTTGCTGGGGGCATTCCCAGCAACATCCAGGGCCTTTGGACACTGCCCCAGATTTACTAGAAATCGTAAATCTGAGGCAGTGCCAAAAGCTTATGCCTCCCCAGGGGAGGCGTAAGGAGGCGCAACGAGGAGAAATATCTTTATTTCTCCTTGTTTTTTCTTTTTTCTATGTGTGTTGCATATTGCAGCACACATAAAAAGAGGAAAAGCCTCTTGTGATTATTTTTGTACAGAAAGGTTTCCATTCCAGCATAAAAATAATCATCCCCGCAACTCAGTCACCCTTGCACCATGGTGCAAAGGTGCCTGCGTTGACCCACAGCAGCCCATTGTGTGCCGGCACAGGGGAAAAGGACAGGAATGCATCGTATCTTATAGACACAGCGCATTCCTGCCCTTTTCTTTTGACGTAGGGAAGCGCAGCACGAAGGCCTGCTGCTCTGCCCTACGGCAAAACCTCATAAATGAGGCCCCAAATCTGAATCTGGTCATCAAACATCTGTCTCAATCCCTAGTTAAAATGGATAGGTACTGTGTCATGGTGTGGACTGTTTTTAAAAGTGTATGACCCAAAACTGTGGATTTCATCAGTTCTGTCTGCTCTCTTTGCAGTGATTTGCATTCCAAAATCTGGTCTCTAACCCACTTCAGCTCCAAGGTGCGCAGGAAATGGGGTCTATGAAAAAAATCTTCCATACACAGGCTGTTAAAGGCAAACTTAGCATATGCCATCCACGGTATCTTGTCTGTATGGTCAAGGGACAGGCAGTTGGTGAAGTACCATAAAAATAACATAAAGGGCTATACCTACCAATAGCCCCAATCCCATTTACCAAATAATCAGTCAGTTGGCAGTGAAGAAAGTTCAATCATTTATTAAGCAAAATACTCTATAAAGGGGCCTCTTCAACCCTCACCCATCAGGTGCGCAGACCAGACTGTTGGCTTGTATTCAAACATGAGGTTATATACTTTTCGGTCCAACACATATAATCACTGTAAAAAGAAAAACACCAGTTGGCCCTTGAGCTCCAGGGAAGGACCATATATGGCACACATGATTAGTTCAAAGCTTAACTATTTATTGCTGGGAAGGTCAGGAGGGGTGACTACCTTTCGTCTTGGTGCCGGGGAGTGTAGGCACGGCGCCTCCAGGAATGCGCTTATCGCACCCAAAGTCAGATACGACCTTTAGTCTCAGGACAATCGAGTAAACAGCCTACATTCAGCTGCTCCCAGTAATTCAGATGAACTGGGGCTTGACAACTGCTGGAGATTAACACGTCATCACAGCCCCAGGCGAGTATAAGTTCAAAAATGGCGTCTGTATGGTTCTCGGCCTACTCTGTTAGCAGTGTTAACGCAAGGAGTGAATAAATGCTGTCCTCCCAACAAAAGCAATATATCAAGCAAAGAGGGTACATATAGATGCATCATGCTAACATAATATGGTCCGATACTCCTTATGTATGGGAAATCTATTTTTTTTATCCCTCAGATCGGCCCTTTTAGCATGATGTAGCTAACTAAAACAGCTCAATCTTCAAATATTCCTTCATCAATCTGCATTAAATCTTTGAGCTCCTGCTGAACTAACTGAGCCTTCACTGCTGCTGGGGATGGACCGGCCAAGGAGGAGGTGAGGTTAGTTGCGCAATAAAAGCAACATTCAGGTTCACATTGTACACAAAGGCAACACGTGAATATGATACCGGCTATACCTGCCGGCACTATCAAAAAGTCAGGGATATAAACACAGCAAGAACTGCTCATCACACGGCATGCTCCTCTTCGATCTGCCAAGATAATGTCTAAAACCATACGATTTTGAAGCTAAACAAGTCTGGTCACTTGTAGCTCTACGGTCAGATTAGTCAATATTCCTTCTGTGGTATTAATTACCGCTTCAACTACTCTGGACAAACGGCGTAATTCTTTGCTGGTGATTATAGGCCCCCAGATGGGAAACACTCCTTTTACAATGTCGGTAAAATGTTGTTCAGGAGTATTTGTCTGATCTATAGCGGTAGTAAATATCATTCTTTTATTTCTCTTAACAGGCATACTTCGTTTATCTAAGCGGTGATTCTTGTGATAATTAGAAGGGGCTATATAGACTGGAGGGTACAGGAAGGACAGGTAGCAATGTCCAGCCCAACCTTGTGGAAGCCAAGTATAGGCATTTTCTCCACAGACAAAATATACATTAGGAGGGGTTAACAATGGAGGGCTGCTAAAAGTACGTAACTGATAAGTGTAATTACATCAGCTTTCTCCTACTGATAGGTACCCTACTCCGTGAACACAGAAAGCAGAGGTACTATTTAGTATAGGCACTGGAATAGCCCTATCTTCAGTAACATTACGGTCTTGAAAATATCGAAAATACTGAGTGAAATTGAACTCAACAAAATCCAAAATCTCATTTTTCAACCAAGTGGTATTTTCATGCATTGTATACATATTCAAACAAGCATTCGGATCTAAGGTTCCCTCTCCATTATTCCTGTCGGGTCGAATCCTTGATGAACCTCAATATACTCTAAAATAATGCCATAATCTTTTTCCGAAAACCTTTGGGTGTCTGATGTACAATGCATATACATCATTGAAAGCAATTTAAGCCAAGCCTCACAACTCCCCAGATGAGACAAGGGTAGGGATATGAATAAATTGTGCTTGTGCATAACAGATGGTAAAAGTCCACAAACCCAACAATTTGTAGTATTGGTGGCACTGTGTGTTTGATGAAGCATTTCAACAAATAAATTTTTCACATAAGTCTGACAATGCCTTTCCTTGTGTAGGGCTAAAGTATAAAACACATGTTCTGGAGGTGGGGCAGTTGTTTCTAAAACAGTATGCATAGGGTGATGAAATTCTAAATAGATAAATACTCCAATTAATGTGATTAGCAATATCGCTATAATAACTATAAATGCAATTTAACACGTTGAGTCCAACTAGAAAAGACAGGCATATAGCAGGGAAATAATGCGGTACAAAAGGACGTTCCTCTTCAGGAACGAAACGAGCAAAGGGATACATTCTAACTGAAAGTCCAAAAATAAACTCGGGTGATGCAGTCCAACCTGCCAGAGGGTGCTTCTTTTCTGTGTCCGTGTAGAGCCTCACAGGCAGGCTCCTATCGTTCATCACAAATAGGACCAAAGCAAACTTCTCATGTTGGAGTTATGTTCTCACACAACCCTTGAAGAAAACACAACCTGGGCCACTTTAAACAAGAAATTCAGTCTTTCTTTCTGAACAGAGCAATCAAATGTTCAAGGCTCTCAGCGCGTTCAGTCCAGTGTCTCACTCAGTACCCCAGAAGCGCATCTAACAGACATTTGTGGAACAAGTCTGTACCCTATCACTCAAGTCTCTCCCTACCTCCTTCCATATTCACCTAGGGTACCGCGTTATCTTCTGGGCCGCAGGTTGTATCGAGCATGGACAGGCACTTCCTGATCAGAGAACAAAACAGAGGATGATGAATCCGGTGCAACAAGGGTACTGCGAGCCTCTCGTTCGACTGTACGGGCAACAGAATCTGGGGCAATCACTTGTGCTGATGACAGAGCCCCTTCGGAGCCTGAGACACCTTCTCCTTGCCCTTCTCCAATTACTTGGGAGTCAGAAAAAGGGACAAAAACGAGGAACTAGCTTACTTTCCTGGGTCAGAACCCCTTCCTGGATTCGCTGATCATATGGAAGTGGGAGGGGTAGTTTTTTCAGTTGTGACACATGGATCTAGTGTCTCTTGCCGTTCACCTTTACCACCGTCCGCGTGGCCAACAAGATTTGAAACGGTTCAGACCAACGGGGATCCAAGCTGGATTTTCGCTGGTAATTACAGACCTGAACCCACTGTCCTGGCTCCAAGCGATGTCCGGGACCCTTCGCCAGGGGCTGCAAAACTGCTGAGACCTGTTGATGAATGGAATGGAGATCTTTAGTCAAAGCATACAGATAGGATACTCTATATCACAAAACGTTCTGGGTCTCGGGACGCCCCAAACATTAGCAGGGCACCCAAAAATGACCTCATACGGAGATAAGCTGGAACAAGTATGTAGGGTAACCTGTATTGACATTAATGCCAGTGGCAGAGCATCTGGCCACTTCAATCCGGTACTTTCTTGAATATTTGCTAATTTGAGCTTCAGTATTCCATTATACTTCTCAACCAACCCAGAGGACTGGGGGTGTCGAGCCGCATGGAATTTCTGTTTAATATGTACTCCATTACAAATGTGACTGATGAATTCTGCATTAAAGTGTCCCACGTTATCACTCCAGATCACCCGAGGCAGTCCATAGCGTGGGAAGTATTCCTTTACCAACTCCTTTGCCGTTGCCAAAGCAGTATTTTCTTTGGTCGGGTAGGCTTCCACCCATTTACTGAAAGCGCACGCCACGACCAGAACATACTTCAAATTATTTACACGCTCCAGCTGGATATAATTCATTTGGAGCACCTCAAAAGGCATAGATGGTGGTGCCAATTTTCCACTCAGAACAGGCTCCCTGCCCCCAGGATTATGTCGTAAGCAAATCATACATAATAGTACCAAATGAGCAGCGGTCTTTGGAATATTGGGATTGTACCATACAGGATCTAATAATGCACAAATACCTTTTGCCCCAACAGGAGCTGAACCATGTGCCATTTTTACCAGCGCATTCACTAATGCATTGGGCAACAACCACCATTGTTTTTCTGTCAAATCAATCCAACAATCATCTGCATCTAATTTCCTCATTTTTTCTTTCCAGCGAGCCAGCTCAATAGGGGTAGTTTCTTTCTGTATTTCTCGGACACTCTCCATGGTGTTATTAAACATCTCTGTTTCAGCCACCAACCTAGCAGAGCTAGTCACAAACATTGAGGTCAATTTGAACTTCGCAGTTTCCTTAGCTACTTTATCAGCAAAGACATTACCTTCGCCCACTGCATCAACCACTGCCTTGTGTGCACTGCATTTAACTACAGCCACCATCTATGGTAATGTCAATGCTGCCAGCAATCACAAAATCAAGGGGCCATGCTCTATGCGCTGACCATGGGAAGTAAGAAAATCTCTTTCGGCCCAAAGTTGGCCAAAACTATGAGCCACGCCGAAGGCGTACTGGCTGTTGGTGTAAATATTTACTCTCAATCCTTCACTTAGCTCACAGGCCCGAAGCAATGCCACTAACTCAGCTGTCTGTGCTGATTGATAGGGTACTCGAGAAACCTAAACTACAGTGTGAAGAGTAGTTATCGCATATGCAGCAGTTGTCGTGCCATCTGGTAATTTGAAACAAGAGCCATCGACATACAACTCCCCTTGAGGGTCAGATAGAGGATTGTCTGTCAGGTCAACCAGTCCCTTCGTCTCTTCCTCCGTCCGAAATATACAATCATGAACATCATTGTTCTTTTCGTTCGAAGGGAGGGGTAGTAACATAGCAGGGTTCAGAGTGGCACATCGTTTAATCGTAATGTGGGGAGCAAACAAAGTCAATTTGTAACCTGTAAGACGCGCACTCGTAACGTGCTGGGTCTTTGTTTTGTTCAATAATGTATCCACAGCGTGCGGTACCATCACTGTGAGATCAGTGTTCAGAACGAGCCCTTCCGACTGTCGAATAGCCACTGCAACTGGAACAGTAGCCCTTGAATAGCTAGGGAAAGCTCTGGCGACGTTATCCAACACCGCTGAGAAATAAGCACAAGGTCTCTGCTTACCACTAAATCCTTGTGTTAACACAGAAAGCGAGCAACCGTCCACCTCGTGTACATAAAGCACAAAAGTTTTTTGGTAGTCAGGGGTACCAAGAACGGGTGCAGAGCAAAGCGCAGATTTCAAAGAGTCAAAAGCATCTTGGCAAGCATCAGTCCAGGGTAAAGGTTCATGCACATCTTTAGTGTTTAAATACAGGAGAGGTTTAATGAGAAGGGAAAAATTAGGGATCCATTGGCGACAGTAAGAAGTTATGCCGAGAAATGCACGAACATCACGCTGAGTACGAGGTAAAAGCATATTAAAAATGGTAGTCACACTCTCAGGGGTTAGTCTCCTACCCTCTTTCCACAGTACACGACCCAGGTAGGTCACCTCCTGACGACAATATTGGAATTTAGAAAGAGATACTTTATTGCCATTAGCTGCCAAATTAGACAATAATTATACAGTGGCTTCCTTACAAGCGTCCTCAGTGTCAGAGGCCATTAACAAATCATCAACATATTGCAAAAGCTGATTACCAGGGGACAGGGCCAAATAATCCAACAATGTCTTCAAAGCTTGACTATAAATACTAGGACTCTCTGTGTACCCCTAGGGCGCGTGACAAAACCAGAAGCTGCGACTAGATAATGAGAAGCCGAAAATATGACGGCTATCAGGATGTATCGGAATGCTAAAGAAAGCATTCTTCAAATCGATCACAGAGAAATATTTGGCAGTGGGAGGAATCATAGTGAAAATAGTAGTGATGTCAGAAACCACAGGGTGTTGGGGCACCACTATTTTATTAATTTTACACAAATCAATCACAAAACGATAAGTATCAACATAGTCAGGATCACTTCCAACAGGGGGTATTTTTTAGGATCGGTAAAATAGGGCTGTTGCATATATTAACAGCTGTCTCTTCTACCACATCCCTTTTGATCAAATCTTGTATGAGCAAAGCTTTCTCGCATGCCGGAGAAATTTTGTACTGAGGTATGCGTGGAAGCGGAGCATTTTTCTTCAAGGTAATAGAAACGGGTGGAATCCTTAATAATCCTACATCTGTGTCTCCAGTGGCCCACAGCGTCTCTGGGATAGCAGCAAACTCAGGAGGGAGGGGTTCATTTTTGGTGAAACACTGCAAAGTATGCCTGCCCAGGGGATTAATAGTCAAATAAACACCATCAGGTGAACAATGAATTTTTGCATGTAATTTCTTCAACAAATCCAAGCCCAACAAATTTTCACCACAATGGGAAGTTAAGAGAAACGGGGAGTCTACCGTTACTGGACCAATTGTGAACGAAATAGGTTTGGAAATGGGGCTTACCACCGGAATTCCTGAGAATCCCACCGAAACATTGTGCCCGAACAGAGCAGCCCCTGGGACCAGAGAACGAGAAATAGAACAATTCATCGCACCCGTATCAACTAAAAACTTTTCAGATGTCCCCATCAAATGCGCTTTTACATAAGGACTTTACTGATCAACGGGTACTGACACCTGGCCCCCACTCTGTCCTTGGCTGTCCTATGTATAGGCATCCATCGCACAGTCCTCATTATAGTACTGCCTCCCTCTCGGATTATCTAAATAATTATTTTCTTATCCGCATGCGTGGTTCAGAGCCGTGGGTGCGGCAGCATTGGCCGGGAGTATTTTGGTGGAATCTTGCTCGATGGCATGTCAGATCACTGCCAAAACCTCACCTGAGCAAGATTCCACCAAAATCCTCCCGGCCAATGCTGCCGCGCCCACGGCTCTGAACCAGAGCAACGCTATACAGCGATCCCTCCCATCACCCCAACCTTCAGACAGCGATCTCCACGAGACCCTGCCGTGCCGCCATTCTCCATGAAAGGCCGGTTTAAACTAACTTGCTCTATAAAGCGAGCAGAACAAAGACTGCATCATTGTATCTCCACTTCGGAGAACGCGTGCAAATCACGCAGGCCGAATTTCTTCAAAATGCTCTCTAGACAAACATGATTAATATTTTTTGTCCTGATGATGATGCCCTTTACCTAAGTTGAGGCATCGAAACGTCGACCATAGAGCACCATTTGTATCAATTAATGTCAGATAATGTTACATACAATGGTGTGTTGAAACAGAATCAAGTCTGCCAAACTAAATATTAGTACAGACCGCCTTGTGCGCCCTGGCATAAAAATTCTCTTCTTGTTTTGTCTTGTCTACTGTGGGTCACGGGCCGTGCCCACTTGTCTATATATGTTTTTTATGTGAACTATTGCCAAACACTGAAAATAATAAAATCCTATCCAGCTGGACAAAGGACATACGATCTCTACACGAGGTCTAGTCACTACATTTTGATAATTTTTTAATTCCGGTATTTCAGGGTGAAAGATAGGATGGACTTCTTGCATAGGGTGTTGAGAGTCCCATGAGGAACATTTTTGGTGCATCCGCCCTCGATAACTTAACCTCATGCACGCTAGCGGAATTCCGCTCGCACGCTGAGATTTTCGAAAACGCATGTTACGTGATGTGCTGGGCTCGTCATCAGCGTGCGAGGAGGCTACGCCATGACGAGCCCAGCTCGTCATCAGCGTGGAAGGGGTTAATAAAACCTCAACATTTTTGCACACTTCCTCTGGTCTAAGTTCAGACTTATGAGTCCTGTCCCGAATATCATACATCACTTGGGGGGCAATCCCTCCTGCAAAACACTGTTCCCATAAAGTAATAAGACATGTGGCCATGTGTTTCAGGGCATGTTGCTGCATAACAGGCTCAAAGTCTCGGAGCGTGCTCCATATATCAGTTATAGTATACATAGGATGTCGCATCCACTGGGATGACTGATTTTCAACCATCTGTTTCTCATTTAGTCCTACAGTCGAACGAGTAAATTATTTTCGTGTTTCCAAATCCCTTGGAGCATGAGCTGGAGTTGAAACAGCTAGGGATGGGGTTGTGCTCGCGGACTGGGAAGCCCACGCAAGGGTAGGGGAAGACGAAACAGCTGTGGACATAGCAGAAGACAGCAACGTAACAGGCCATAAAGTAGCCATCTCAGACACAGAGGGAGATAAAACAGAGGAAGATCCCGGACAGACAGGGGAGGAGGAAACAACAGCGGCAGAGGCTGAAGGGACCTGTACTGGAGTTGGGGGAACAACAGGATATATTCATTATGCAGCATAAGGGGGAGGTGGACAAGAATCCAATAAATCCTCCATCTCATCCTCCGCTTCAGTCCTAGCCACATAGGTCTTATCCACTTGCAATCTAAATTGCCTGTCTGCACAATCAATTCCCTGTTTGGTTTGAGATTTATCATAAGTAATGGCTTTCTGCATAATCGTGTGACCACCCTTCAATCTGCATACTTTCATCTCCCGTATACATCTACGCTTTGCTTCCTTCTGCCATAGGTTTAGGGAATCAAACATTGACTGTCGACTACGTTTAATAAACAATCGATCCTGCAGAAATGTATCTTTTTCTCATAAAAAGACCCGGTCAAGGGCCATTGCAACTCTACATTATCCTTATATATTTATGCCATAGTGTATTAAACAGGATTGGTGTAATACCATGCTTTACATACATATCATAACTCGGGCTGCCCTCAGACGGGTCAGGTTGACTTTCAGCCAAGCGCGTATCATTTGGGCGGTGACAACATCCAAAACAACTCACTTTGCTAATACACGGCATAGTGATCATTGTCACGTATTCCTCATTCAATCATAAAAACGTACTTTCAAACATGGCCATGTTCAAACATTTACAACATATTCAACCTCACTCTTATTCAAACATACACAGAGCAAAAATATATGTACATACAAAGATATTCAAAACGACATGTCTCTTTTTTTTTCTTTCCAAACAAAGAAGAGAGCCCGTCGACTCCTGTTCGTGGAGAATCAATCAATTCAGATTCCAGACCAACAGATACCAAAATCAAGCAGTCCAAAGATTACCAAGAGACCGTCGGACAGGTATAACCACAGACTGTCCTACAGACCATCCTGCAGTCTTCCTGGTTCACCCTTGGGACTATTCTGACTAAGCACCGCTTCAGATATGTCCCCAAGGCTACCCAGGTTCAACCACAGGCCAGGCCTTTCCGAGACCAGTCCGGCCGGGTGTGCACCACATGAGCCACACCAGGGCGTCCAATCGGCATCTCTATTGTTCACAAAACAAGTCCACGGAGCATCTACCCGTGCAGCCACAATGCTGCCCCCTCAGACCCCAAGATTCTCTGTGGTACGCCGACCACCAAATCCTACACAGTTAAGTGCTTCAAAAGCACTGCTCAACAGCGCGTTCCAAAATACACCAAAAACAATCCACTCACCTGGTGCACGCAGGTACAATTGCGTATTCTACACTGCCAACTCCTGAAGGCCAACACGGTTAGCTCCTGGGTTACACCCGTAGTACTCAGGTGAAGGGTTACTAGCAGCTTGGGCACTCTGATCACGAGAGCGGAGTAAGTCAAAAATGTTTGGTCCGTCCACCCGCTCGACCAGAGCTTCCCTTTCTTTGTCCTTTCTACCCGGTTACGGGGAGGACGACCAGAGTCGCCAACTGAAATAGTATAAAAATAACATAAAGGGCTATACCTACCAATAGGCCCAATCCCATTTACCAAATAATCAGTCAGTTGGCATCCTACAGTAGAACTGGAAGCGATCTTGTGCCTACCTTTGGAATATCGGCCTTAACCTAGAGAAGGGCTTACTTCAGACCATTAACATAAATGGTAAATAGGAAGGGCGCGAGAATGCTCCTCTGACGCATCCCCTCCTAGTTCTAAAGAATCGGGTACAAGCCGAACCCTGACAATGCTGTACAAAGGCTGAGGAGTTGGCATGTATCTCACTTAAAGGGAACACAATATCCGGGTCCACCCCTATCGCGAGAAGCAGGCACTGCAACTTCTCACAGGTGACCCCTTCAAAAGCGGACATAAGGTCCATGAACGCCAGATGAATTGACTCGGGCCAGGCAGCAGTATACTTGCCAATAATTAAGTAATGCGCAGATGGAAAGGCAAGGAGGGAGCCTTCTGCTGAAACCAGCCTTTACTCCCTAACTAACCCACGCCAAAATTATTATTGCCAGTCCAAAAAACATGACTGACCGCGTCACCTGGTTGAACTACCCAGGCAGCTGACCTAGTTAGCCACCAAATTTTCCTCCCAACCCACCAGGCATCCCTTTTCACTCTGGTATGCGGTCCAAAGTTTAGGCAAGACACACAAAAAGACACAGCAATTTACATCCTCAGCAGTAACCCTGTAGCTTAAGGGGCTCAAACGATGACGTTTGTTCTGAAAGTATTAATAAAAGTCCGGAGCTCCCAGAGATTCTCAGCCACAGGGAGCAATCTTATGGGATTACCTTGAAATAATTTGTAAAAAGGTGCATTTATTACAAAGAGTTCGAATTATTTGCAGGTTTAATGTTTTTTTCGATCAAACAAAGGCTTTTTATGGGTTTTTTTAACAGCTGACTTTCCCTCCTAATTAAACCCTACCTCTTACTCTATGCTTCTCTTCTCCTTTTTCTTTTCTTTCTTTCTTACTTTTTTTCCCCACATAGTGCACTTTTAATTTGTTACTTAGGGTAGGGTGACCATTGTATTTTTATACCTCTTTATACTTTCTTTCAGCAACACCAATTTCTATTAATTGAGTCCAATGACCTGTCCATTTACACTGAATATTTAAACATTTTCTTGCATTCTAGAGATAGCGAGAGCCACTATGGGCCACGTTATGAGCGCCCTGCTATCCCACACCCACTAATACCAGAGATATTGGTATTTCCAGATCCTTGGATTACAAGATAATTACAAGTTGATCTCATGTAGGCCCCTCATAGAATGGGGCGTAGCACCTAGAAGTCGGCGGCGCTACACTCATTTCGAAAGGTGAACTTGCAATTTCAGACAACAAAGTCCTCCAGGTATCACTGTGCCCCTGATTCAAAAAAATGATAGATTACTGCAAACAGAAATAGCAGATGCTACCTCACCTGTGAATGTTAAATGTTGAATACCTGGTTAGCAAAACACTTTAGGGAGCTCTGTGAGTCACAGGTAGAACGTTCCCACAGCTTACATAGCTTAGAGAGGCCTATGGTTTCCTGCGTTGGCAGCAGTTGGACTAGCAGAACCTGCTCCATTGGAAATGAGGCGGCCATATTGTTTGGACAAGCGCCAGAGACTGGAGCTCAAAGGTTTCAGCCGGGCTGCTTGTGGTGCACTTGAGGCGGTCACCTACTCCTCCCCTTGTTTACTGAAGCTATTTTTACACTCACACTGACTGTGTACAGTAATTACGCACAAAGTCCACAGGACGTGGCTAAATAAACACCGGCTCAACAGCATTTCTGGTGATTGTAAAGTAATCCCTCTTTTGTGACGCGTGACTGAGGAAGGGCTGGGCAGAAAGACTGTCAGTGTCAGGCAGCAGAGCAGGCTGTGAATGCCGCCGTTGTGTTTAGGCACTGTGTTGAGTTGGGGCACTGTGCTCCGACATGTTTTAGGTTCATGCGGTCAGTTACGTTTTCATGGTCGGTATTGCGGTGTGAAATATGCAATATTATATTTTCACTTTTACGAGTCTGTAATGCACTCTCTTGGTTTCTGTTTTCCATTTGTAGCTATGGGGGGCGGGGGGGGGGCAGGTCTGAGGGGTTTTCTGCGGGCACTTTGGCAGTCAATAGTAGATTAGTAGATAGTGTGAAGTATTTGCTGTGAGCCTCTTCTACTATTGCCCTCCAAATGGTAAACCAAGTCACTTCCTTTGACGTACTTCAGAGGTGGTAAGGCGTATGGAACTCGGATACTGTATGGCAAAAGTAGTTACATTCCATCTAATCTAAACCCATTCAGCCATCCCTCTAAAAAAAGAAGGTAGACAGAACTTTGTGGGACTGAGATAAGAGCACAAAAACAAACGGAGTGCTAGCGTGTTGAGGCGCTGCAAATCAAATAACATCCTGTGTTACCCCTGGGAAAAAGATGTTGGTATGATCAGTAAAACTCCATGGGTTTAAAGCCTGGAATTGGCAAGTCAGGGCCAAGGTTTCCTTCAGGCAGCTACACTTAAGGGGGAATAGGGGTGAAGGTAAGGGGGTTTGCAACAGACAAACTAGGATCTCTAGAAGGGGCTGTCAAGGTGGAATAGAGGCAGGGTCTTTGCAATAATACGATTTAGCGTCTGCTGAGTTTTCCGCATGATTATGGACTTGACTCATTTTCCGTACATTCCATCTCCATCATCTGCTGCAGATTATATCCCCAAAAATGTGTTTCTAGCTCAAACAGATGAAATGTTAACAAAACCCAGCACCCAGTGCTGCTGTGCTGTGGAAGGCCCGTCACAAAGGTGGACTGGTCACCATCCTTTTGCTTATTGCTGTATTTGGGTGTCAAACTAGTGCTAATGAGGTGAAACGTTCCCCCAGATAGTGTCAAAATAATGACGTAATGCAATAACAAACTATGCCGCACTATGCCACATAATTTGCCTTTTCTTGCTGCATAATTTAGTCAACCCTGCAACATAATTTCGTCCTCCCCTGCTGCATAATTCCAGTGGGCCTGGATATAGTGTAAAGCCAGTATACGCTATTTCCAACAATTATATCTTTGGTACCATAAGAGCCTAAGCAATTATTCATAAAGTAATGGAATTCATGACCAAATGCATCCAATAAGACACTAGCTTAAGTCATGAATGGGGCAGAATAAAGCATCTCTCCCCTTAGTGCTACTAACAAGCAGATTTAAGTTTTAGAAGCTCTTTATGGAGAGGTGTGGCTCACTGGTTAGAGGCGGCAGACCCGAGTGCAGAGAACGGCCCGGGACCAGGGTTCGATTCCCGACGCGGCAGGGTCTTGGACCAGGATCAGCGGACTGATAATTCTCGCATCGGTGCCTACTCCGACCAGGGAGCACACTCGGCAACTCTGGGCATTAGCTTGCCTCATCTCCACAACGGCCCCACACAAACGCCGGGGATGCCTGGTTTCACCTTGGAGACCCCCAGGAGGGACTATCTCACAGGGAAAGCCAGGACGGGTTCCCCAGCGGTCTATAGCGCTACGAGGCCTCCGGGTAGCAGTGCGCTTTACAAGACACAACAATTCAATTTATGGTACAGGAAAGTCATGGACGATGCAAGCTACTCAGGTCAGTGCAGTCCAGAAATGTTTTCTCATGTCTTCAACCCTCTGGACGGGCAGATGCCTGGTTCGTATCAGGCCAGCTGAATCACAAAGTTGGGCGGCTCCTTTTGGCAACTCATCCCATCAAGGAGACACCCACATAGGCTACAGCCAGCTGAGCCTTGGTTTCAGACTTCATTGTCAGGTGTCTGCTCCTCTCCACACACTGGGTAGGACATACATCTTCTTCCTTTCTGAAGGTCAGGCCGTCGGGCTTCCCCAATATCCCGAGCCTATATCTGGCTTTCTATGAAAGACTACAAAAAACAGAGGGGCAGATATACTAACATTTTGCGCTGGGTTTGTGTCAGAAAAGTGACAGAAACCGGCGCAAAATGTTCACTCTAAATTTACTTTTCAGCTCAAAAGATCCTTTGCGCTTGAAATTTGCCTGAAAGTAATGCAAAGCAGAGCTCTGCACTGATTTGCATTATTTTGCATCAAGGGGGTGTTCCATGGGTGCACATGGTCATTTCCATGGAACCATCCATAGGTTTTGACCCAAACCCCGATTTACTTACAATAGTATTCAGCAGCGACGGCCCCTCTATTAGAACGGTGGAGCATGGCCCCCTCTGCTGCCAGCGCCGCAAAAGTAACAAATAAAATGGTAAGAAAATTAATTTATTACCATTTCATTTTTCACTTTATATCTCCAGACTGAGCCGCATTTTGGGGCGAGGCCACTGCTGCTGACTGGCAGCAGATGAGCGGTGCTCACTCCACCAATTTAGGGTGCTCGTCATTTTGTGCAGGTGTCTTGAGACAGCCAGCCTGAAATTCGTACTTTTAACCCCGGGTGGAGAGCAAGCATAGCCCCCATGCCTGCTGGAGGTTCGAGACAGCCCATTCCAGCCAATCCTGACGCTGCTCTCATGCTGATGAGCATTATTAGCAGCATCTGGGTTGGTGTAGAGAATTGCTGTAGACTAGCGCCAAGGGACTGAAGCATGAGGAGTCAAGGACTGGAGGCGGACCAGAGCATGCAGTGGGTAAGTATATTTTTATTTTTTATTGATAGCCCACTGATAAGCACTGTAAGAGACTCGCGCTGTTTTCTTCCTCAATGCCAGAGCTATCAGTCGTGGTTCATTACAAACACTGCTTTTTTTTTATTTCCAATACTTTTTATTGAAGTATTTACAAGGTACAGTATACATGAATAAAGACTCAGTCCCCTAACTACTTTGGTGTTGACCTTAAGGCATTGCTGGTCAGTGGTTGGTTGCGCCACCAAATATTCAGGGAACCAGCCACCACTGGTATTCAGGGATTTGCATCCAAAAACAACACCCTGTTGACGTTAAAAAGGAGAAATTCTTTTTTTTCTCCTTACCTTTCCCACTGTGCATGTGGGCTGCGCTGTACATCACACTTAGAAAGTGCGAAACATTGCAAGGGTTGGCAGGGCATAGTGCATAGTGTTTTGTACAGGAAAGGTACCTTCAACTACAAAAAAAAGGCTAGAAATGATGCAGAAACCTATAGTGGAAGGGCGTTTGTCTGGCTCAAAGCAGCCTGATCGTTCGCCCGTGCTCTCCCTCTCATGCAACACGGCTCGGAAACTTTTGGTGCTGCTCTGCTTTGTAAATCTGAACCAGAGTTTCCCTGGGGTGTGCAGGGTTCAGCATTTTCAGTAGAGATTCATAAATCTTGAAACAAGAGCCCCAGGCGTCTAAAACAGAGCAACACATTTCCTGGCCTACACCAAGGCCAACGCAGTAAGTTTTTTGACAGTGCTAAGACATACCCAAGAGGAGCCAGTAGAGGACTGGGGCAGTGTCGCCTCCAGTACCCTAGAAAGCAAGTCAAAACCCCCCACGCAGTAACTTCATTTGTCCCCATAGTGCCGAGCTAGGTGAGTAAAGTCAGCCCTCGGGTATCGGCCTGCAGGGCCCTCTGGTTCAAATGTATGTAACTTTACAAGGGTATAGATTCAGAGATACAGGAATTTCTAGTGTCACGCCCTGTGTCTACAGTTCATTGAAATGTGAGCATTTTGAGCACAACAACAACTCCATTGTTCGCGAGTGAGGGGGAAATTGAAGTCAGTTAAGCCTTGTGTTGTGACCTTGAGATGGTTAACTTCTGTTGCCTCCATGACAACACAATGGTGTGTATCTTAGATACTCAGCAATGTGTGTATGATGCCTATTTGAATATACCCACCTTGCTGTATGAGACCAGCCTAGGATGAAGACTTGATCTGCAACACATAGAGAAGCTAAACTGGTCCTACAACTAAAGGCTTTGCTTAACCTTCAATTCCAGCTTCATCGGGATGGTGGGATTATGCACTAGGATCATGAGAGAGTGCTGCGACTGCTGGGACCTCCCGCAGCCCTTCTTCAGGCTGTACCAAGCTTCGGTTGTACATTGCACCGTACTTATTCTGTACCAGAAGATGGAGCTGAACACTGTTTGCATGCATGTTCCACTCCTCACCAGCACATGCCTTACTCGCAGTGTTTTTTGTTGTCACTTTAGTCATGAGGCACAGCTAGTGCTGTGTGGCTTTCGACACTAGTGTTTCATTCATGTGAACTTAACTGAAAGTCGAATGAATACTTCTTTTCTGGAGGACATGACCTGCTGTTCAGTATATAGGAAAGAGCCCAACATCTCCCATGACCTGATTCTAGGACCTGGGAGCCAATCACCTGCTGCCCCAGGGGCAGAAGCTTGTAGGAGAGGATGGAGACACAAAATGTTGCTGTCCTGCCCAGGCAGAGCACCGGGGTACATGCTGTACAAGAGAGTCCTTACTCACAGTGTTAGTTGTGGGCAAGGTTTTATATGCAGCTAGCACTGTATAGCCTTTGAGATAAGTATGTCATTCCTATGAACTCACAGGGAGGACAAAAAGCTATGTTGTAGGACGCCTGATCTGCCGCTTAGTTGATAGAAATAAAGCGAACAACAGTTCACAGGTGTTAGTTCACGCCCCGGAAGCCACCAATTGATGCACAGTCTGGAAAAGTGACCAAAATAAATACTTTTGTGGATTGTGAGATCTCGATTAATTTCTGATTCTTTGACATAGAGCGGAACATCATCTTTGTAAAGTGAAACAAGAACCCAGTGTCTACTGAGAGTATCACCCCTATGTGAATGTAAGCCATCAGCTACTGAGGGCGCCCATGTCTTGGGCCCCCGGTTGTACTAAGTTAAGTGGGTTCGACATTAAGACATTGATTAATAGTTACTTTGTCAGTTGTTAGTGCATAGCAGGGATACCAATTGGAGTGTATAGTTACAAACACAACCCTGCACAGTACTGCTATGTTAAACAATCACTATCTCAATATCGGCACAACAGTCCTCTCTAAACTCAAGTGCTGATATATTTTAGGTGAAGGCAATCTAATCCAGTAGGTACTTTGCTAGCAAGTGCTTCGTAAATGTAAAACTGGAAAGAGTCTCCAAAAAAGGATTACTGATAAGAGAGGACAAGGCCAATGGCTTAAAAAACTCCTAGCAGAGAAGTCCTCAGTAGATAGGGAATTAAAAGAAGTAGCAGGCGATATATAGAGGAAGGACCCCATAGGTCATTGCAATCCAGAGTCCAGTAGTAGACACTAAGAAAGGGAGCAATAATCATAGTGGCATAAAATCCAAGTAGAGGTGTGACGAGTCTTCCTGGAAAACATGAAATGGAAGTGTGGTAGTCACAGTGCTCAAGATACTAAGGAAAAACAGAAACAGCAAGATCGTACACAGGCAGTATTCAAGATCCTCAAACTGTGATTGGAAAACAATATGCTGTGCTGGGCAGCATGTGAGCTCAGGGCAGTATCTTTTGAGGTTCTGCCTCCAATATGGTACCTTCTTCCTGGTTGCCCCCGCCACTTCCACATGTGCTCCTCTATGTCCTCTCTCTCAGCCCTGCGCCATGTTGCCATGCAGTGGCCCCCATTGAAGCCAAAGCCCCATACAAGGAATGGGCCTTGGCGTGGTTACACAGTGTGCAAAAAAAAAGCCCCAAGTCCATGCCACAGAGAGCT
Source organism: Lissotriton vulgaris (assembly GCF_964263255.1). Classification (NCBI taxonomy): domain Eukaryota; kingdom Metazoa; phylum Chordata; class Amphibia; order Caudata; family Salamandridae; genus Lissotriton; species Lissotriton vulgaris. The sequence continues at coordinate 1,242,790,357 of NC_141685.1, forward strand.
CCCAACAAACGACCTCACTGCCCGTTAGGGCCAGAGGCATCAGTACCCCTTGCAATATGTCTTGCAGTTGCCCTGGCAACAATGGAATTCAATATTTTCCACGGCCCCCAAAGGGAGCTGTATTCCATGGAGTCCTGCACACACTCTAATGAGTAAATGGCCTTTTCTGCACATAGGAGATGGGCAGGGGCAGCTACCAGCATATTAATGTCAATTTTGTGAATCAATGTTAATAGGATGCACGGATTGTGCATGATAGAAGTTCTAGGTATGAATTCCACCTGACCAGATATCACCAGTCCCGCTATTAGTGGTATGTTTGTTATACTATGCACCAATATCTTACTATCACACTTAAAGGCTCACAAGGGTCGATTTGCTTTTAAGACTGACTCCTTGGTTGTGGGTGGGAAGCAGACCTTGACAATGGCTTTCTTAATGCATGGCCAGAACATCTGAAGCAAGCAAGCTCCTGCAAGTCGTATACGTTCCTAAAGTAAAGCCTTTTCAGGCAAGTACTTTCCCATCTAAAAGAAGTTGTTTGAACTCTTTAACTTTAGCAAATGTAATGGGTTCAAACAATGAATGCGCGCAGATGTTATCAGTCTAGGCAAATGCTAAGGCATCTAGATCTTAAGCTGCGACAGCAGATTTCAATACATATAAGTCATAGTAATATCCTACAAAGGTCCCAAGGATTTCTGTGTTATAGTATACCAGCTAAAAATACCTCAGTCACCTTCTAGAGCTCTGGTATGATGCACTTCGCAACTCCCATGAAGGCAAGTGGCTGGACACCAATGTGCATGTTCTGTAAAGCATTTCAATCACTCTTGTCCTAGTGCTGTATTTCTTTGGCCTTATGGTTAGCAGTCAACATCATCTCTGAAGCTTAGAAAGGTTCCTGAAGTTATCTTGCCCAGCACAAAGCCCCATTAGGAATCAATTAGAAAGCAGCATTGGTACTGTTCATGTTACATGGTGATGCAGTGCTTAGTTTGTAAAATATTAAGTGCCATGGACCACATCAGGAAGTCACTGCAGGAGGCACCACCCATTTCCCCTGCCAGTGCTGCCAATGACAGTAACAACACAACTACAAACAATCACACTCCTAAAAGTGTGACACTTCAGACTATTCCAGGCCCCCAAAGCTATAAGAATGGCTTGGGCAGCAGGTATTAGTCATTTTTAATGTATGTTGAATTAATAAACAACTGTTGTGCTCATCTCTACCCTAGACAAACAGCATCATCATGTGGCAGGCTGTCGTCATAAGTCAACAAATAAGTGCTGGTGCCGAGCACCGGAAACCACAGCTCAAATGAAGCACTGTCATGCACAGGAGTACGCCCTTCATCATGCAATGTAATTTTTACCTCCAACTTGGCAGGATCTCAGGTTATTTTCTTTGTACATGTGACTTCAAGTTTAACAACCCTGGAAGTTGCAGTTAGATTGCTGAAATAGCACACATATTTGTAGTAGACCACACATTTCCTGTAGGATATAATCTATCATATGTTATATCCAACTATCTGAGTTTCTTCTTTACCTCAACGAAGGACCTTCTAGCATCCTGCACAGAGGTGCTAAGTTCCAGAAACAGTAACACTATTTCTCTGTGGCCCTTTTCAGTACAATATCACATTCCTGTACACTAAAATGAATGCTGTTATAGACCTTACTAAAGCCTTGGGGGAGACCTAACAGCCAGCAATCAGTGTACCCTGTCAAGCACAAATAGGCTGGGGACGTTTGAGCTTTACATTATGTCAGACAGTGTCTTAAGAAATACCGCCCCAGGTACATGGATTCTGTGATGCCTAGGATCCTGACATTTTTGCAGTGACAGCATGCTTCAACGTTCTCCTTCACAGTCATTACGTCCAGGACCATTCCCAAACAAAGGAGTTTCTCATTGCTAGTGTAGTATACTCACACACACACACACACATAGACAGTGCCAGCTTGGCCATCAGCGTGATTCCCAGAGTAGGGGCATGCAGGTTATAAAAAGGGCAATGCGATCAGTTTCAGATTAGATGCCATTGCCATTCAGGCATGCTCTCCTCTGCAAAAGAGGCCCAAGATTAAAGACACATATCCTTTTGTGATCCTCACTGCCCAGAGGCCAGAAGCTTGCCTTTGGCAGCAGTACACACTTTCAGCCAGGGGCGGTTCCTCTATTAAGGCAGAGGAGCGTCGCCCCACTGCTCTAAGGCAGTTCTGAGGAAAAAGAGAGTGATAATAATGAAATAGGTTATTTTTTTTCACTTCCTAGGTGCAGGGAGGGGCGGGGCTGGCCAGAGCAGGTGCCAGGTGAGGAGTGTTTGCCCACATAAAAGTGTGCATAAATGTTTGACTGGCCCTCTCGGGTCAGCCAAACAGTTCCTGCACACTTTGCAAGTTCCCCACCAGACTGCATTACACAGCCTGTTGCGGAACATGCACAGGCTCCCTATCCTCGTCTGAGTGCCAAACCACGGTGCTCATACCAATCACAATTTTTATTGGCTATGGGGAACCAATCACAATGCTGCATTGTAGCCTTGTGATTGGCTTAGGGACCCTGGGAATCTGGGTGCTTGCCCTGTGACAAGGAGACTGGAGAGGCTGCAGAGAGGCCGCCGCAGGCGGCGCGGGCAGCAGGTAAGTTTTATTCTTTTTGTAAATTTTTTACCGCATCCCTACCCCCCATCTCCCCTTGCTCACCACCGTCGTTCCCGACCAACCGCTACTGCCTCCAGCAGATGTTACACAGAGACCCTGCAGCACAAGACTGGTCGAAATGACTGACCATCCCAGGCATAGGACAAACCATCAAACAACCTTCCAGAGAGGATATATTTGTGGTGGCAATGAGGAGGAAGCGGCACTGCTTCTCGGCTGGCAACCAGCACCTCTGCTAAAGGTGCATATTTTTACTTTCTTGCAGCCTCGGTCGCTGCCAGGCTTCTGTACAGGGCCGGACTGGCTGTAGTGGGCAGCAGGCATTCACCCGGTGGGCCGGAAGGGTGAGGGACGGTTTTGGACCGGGGGCCAGTTTTGCTACAGGAGACCGGTTTTGCAGCAGTGCTGCAATATCGGCCTCCTGCACTAAAAAGCAGCAGCAGTCCGTGTTTCCCAGAACCCAGAAGAGAGCATGGGAGAGAAGTAGAGGCAGCTTCAAAGCCAAAGGCAGCATGACACGTCAGGAGGAAGAAGCTGGAAAGTACAAGTTCTCCGTGAAGGAAATTGACATTTTGTTTGAAGAATGTGTTTTGCATAATGATGAGTTATTAAGAAAACGTCTCTGACTTCTTGAGGCCAACAAAAGTAATATTGACTAAATATGCAGGAAAAAATCGATTATGTTGGTGTCAATCATCGTACCATCAATGGGATTCGCGAGAGATGCTATGATGTTTGCTCCCGAACAAACAAAATTTAGCAAAACAACAGAGATACAGGTAAGGGTGGAGGTCCTTATCAGACCTTCAGCTAATGCAATGGAGGAATTAATAAAAGCAATGTCCCATCCTGAGTCTGTATTGGGAGTGAACAGCCTCGGTTCTTCTTCGATTCCTCCTACACCAACAGATAAGTGCCCAAGCTCCAAAAATCATGTAATATAGTAAGATAAAATAAAAATAATGTGTGTAAGAGAACCTTTAAATATTTTTAAAAGCATGGAGAGTGGTCTTTGATTACAGAACAACATTTGTTGAAGGTGTAAAAATACATTGTGGGCATTACAGTAAAAAAGAGACAGCAGAATGAAGGCAATTATTCAATGTTTCCTTTTCCCAGATCATGAAAGTCATTATATCAATCTTTTTTCAACATACTTAGTTATAATTTTGTATGAACATATACAGTGTTTTGTTGATATAGTGATGTTAAATGTCTTTTCCGCCTGCTATCCATGCACTCCATGTTGTGGATATCCAACGAACAATGGTTCCTGTGACAGATTCTGTCATTCTACAGACGACCGGGAAAACGCTACCGAGCGGTTTATCCTTCGAAACAGGTATCTCCCTGTTACATCGGCACTGACCATAAGCCCTCATATAGGACTACCACACGACTCCATGACAGTGTGCCCGGCTGGGTTCACTGTAAGTTATTTCTAGTATTACTCTATCACGCATGGGTTGTAATAAAAGACACCACGAGATGTCCCTCACTGTCTAGTCCTGACGAGACCTTCATCTAATAGGTCGAAACGCCGTCGACGCCATAGGGAATGAACCCTTAAAACACAGTGTTCTATGACTGTAGATAGTCACTGATGACAAATTGATTTATTGTTGCGTTTGGTCATTTCCCTCTTGTAAATATTTATAGTCGAAAAATTGTACAGCTCACCTATTGTTTATGTGGTTGTTGTTTTCGCTCACAATATCACTGGGGACACATTGCACTTCTTTGTTTGTATATATGTCGTTGTTATAACTGCCTTATGTAAATTACAAAAGCATTTTTCAGAATCTGGTATGAGTGTGCCTTTTTCTTTGCCAAGCCCCTTTTTCTATGATAATTAAAAAACGCCATTGAGCTGTTGTACTAAATATAAATTGTACAAGTTGTTATGCCACAGGAACCATTGTTCGTTGGATATACACGTTACCCTGGTTCCGTTGTGAGTAGGGTCTCCCTTGTTTTTCTTTTTCGCTCCATGTTGTGGAAGCAGAAGTGGTGGAAGAGGAGCAGGAACATGGAATGGGAGAGCCTGGTCAACCATCTTCTACCCAGGGGCGGCTCCTCTGCTACGGCGGAGGAGCGTCGCCCCACTGCTCGCAGAGCAGCAAAAAAAAAATGATAACAAAGTTGTCATTATTATTTTATTTTTGTAGCTTCGGGACTGAGTTAGGCTGGGTGGGGCTGATGGCACAGGGGGAGGAGTGGTTTACACTAGGTGCACATGACTATTTGGACGGCCCTCTTGGGCTGATCAAACAGTCATGCGCACTTTGCATGTTCCCCACCAGGCTGCATTTGTCAGCCTAGTGAGGAACATACAAAGCCTTCCTGTCCCAGCCTGAGCGCTGATCCATGGCGGTCAGACCAGTGGCTCAGGGTAGCCATGGAGCCAGGTGCTTTCTGCTGCCAGGACTGCAGGAAGAAGGAAGCTGAACAAGATGGAGGAGTTGCAGCGGGTGGCAAAAAGGTAAGTGGTATTTTTTATTTTCTCTAACCCTGCTCTCCATCGCCGTACCCTTCCAGCCGCTACTGCTTCTACCAAAATCCATGCACCAAATGATATCTGCATACGGACAAGACAAGTCCGCTGTCCCCAACAAGCCACACTATTGGCTGCAGAGTCACCTCCAGTCCAACAGGCCCAGACACTTCAGGGACAAAGCAATGGAGAGTTAGGCTGATAACGAGGCATCACAAGGCACCACTGATTCAGCATCACAGTTCTGAGAATCATTTAGGTTGGGAATTCCATGTGAGCAATGAAAGGTATTCCATCTGATTGGCAAAAGAGCCAGTGGGCATGGCGTGGAAATGAAAGAATGCTACCAGCCGGTGTGTTGGATGACTAAGAAGGCATTCAATATCTTCTCTAAAAGGTGTAGACTTTACTGATGACGCGACCGTGCTTTGTAGTGCCTTTAAACAAGAAGGCACCAGTGACAGGCATAGACAGTACCATTTCCTGAGGCAAATGAATGCCCTTGGCAGGTCAGTTAATTGCCTGGTCACTTCAGTTACTTTGCTTGCCACACATACTGCTCACCTCCCGGTCGAGATGGGGAATTTCGGTGTAAATCAGTCTAGACTGAGGGTTATTACAGATGTCAAATGCTTTAGAGAAGCTGTGGGCCTCCCACAGAGCTACAGGGGGAAATTTCTTGCTGCAGAAGGTTAGGAGGTCTCTACTTTTAGTAGTGTCTGTCTAAGAAGTAATCAGTGGTAGCCGCAGAAATAGCTGAAGTTCAGAAGGAGAAGGGACTAGAAAACAGCTGCCTACAGTAGAGAAAATGTCGTTAAAAACACTTTTTACTTGTGAATACTGTTTTTGTTGTTGTGTATTTAGAAAACCTTACCTTAAATATAGTGCTAGTGCTATGTGTATGAAATGCACTGTCCTGAGCAGCCCTACCTGCACCCTGAATTCGGTTTGGGTAGTTGGTTCTGGAGGAACTTTCTCAACATCGAAATCATCATCCTTAGGCAGCGATAGGAGGCCTTTTCTAGTTGCTGTGCATAGCAGGTTATTATTGTGCATGGAGTCTCTGGTGTGTACTGAGGTGCTCCGTCTTCTGTGGACATTTGAGTCTTCCTTTGAGAAGACCTTAATTTAGCTCCATGTCTGATCATGTTTGTTTGTTTACACTGTGGTATCTTTCATCTAGTTTATGTGCACAAATATATGCCTCTTTTTTTCGCATTCCCTCCCCCCGCATGTTGTTTCAACACAGTCATGCGTCGTAACAACGCATACCATTACCCCGCAAGTTGTAACAATGACTTGCGGAGGGGGGCACTGGATGTTGGAATAGTATAATTTACTATTCCAACTCCAGTCTGTGTGGACAGTAGGGAAGGTCTTGGAGTGGCGTACAATGGAGTGGAGTGACATGAAGTGAAGTGGCATAGAGTGGTGTACATATTAGTGTAATGGCGTAGAGTTGGGTGGTAGAGTAGAGTAGAGTTGCAGTGGCATAGGATGGAGTGGTACAGAGTAGGGTAGAGTGGTGTAGAGTATAGAGCCGTAGAATACAGTGTCGTGGAGTGGATTAGAGTTGAGTGGTGCAGAGAAGAGTGCAGTGGCATAGAGTGTAGTGGTGTAGTGTGCAGTTGTGTAGAGTGGCGTAGAGTAAAGTGCATAGGCGTGCACTAAAGTTGTGTACAATAAAATTGTGCACAATAGAGCGGCATAGAGTGCAAAAGAATAGAGTAGAGTGTTGCAGAGTAGAGCGGTGCAGAGTGCGTGGCTTGGAGTGGAGGGGTGCAGAGTAGAGTGACATAGGGTGCAATGTCATGGAGTAGAGTGGTGCAGTGGTGTAGAGTGGTGTGGCGTACGGTGCAGTGGCATAGCATAGATTGGTGCAGAGTAAAGCTGCATAGAGTGCAGTGGTGTAGCATAGAGTAGAGGGGTGTAGAGTTCAGTGACATAGAGTGCAGCTGAGCAGAGTAAAGTGATGTAGAATGCAGTTCCAAAAAGTAGAGCAGTGTAAAGTAGAGTGATATATATTGCAGTAGCGTTATACAGTGGCGTAGAGTAGAGTGATACAGAATGCAGTGATGCGGAGTAGAGGGCAGTGGTGCAGAGTAGAGTGCAGTGGCATCCAATGGCACGTAGTGCAAAGGCAGAAAGTGCAGTGGTACAGTGCAGTGGTAGAGTGCAGTTTGTTTTGTTAATGTACTTTTATTTGATTTATAAAAAAAATCATAAAAGGGTGAAACTTACCACCATGCGATTAACATTTACATCTTTGAAACAGCACAAAATAAACAACAAATCGGATTAAAAAATAGTAACATAAAATTACATGAGCTTTACAGAGAATGATCTAGGGGGGAAAGTAAAACTTAGGAAAGTAGTGTAAGTTGGATCACGTTACACTTTTTTAACTCAAATTAAAAATACTTGTACTATACTAGTGAGTGGAGAAAAAGGTGTCCATTGAGCAAAATAAAAGAGGGTCCATGACCGGCTATAGCAAGGCCTATTACCCTGAGTCCTCATTGGTTGGAACCTTGTTTTCCAGCTCTTGAGCGGCGTACTCCAGACATTTTATAGTATTACAGGATAATTGGATCCAAGACCCACTAAGGCATTTAATGACAGCCGCCCTGCAAGTTCTCACCTGAGCGTCTCTTAAGAGTGGCAGCAGAAGCGTTTTCCTTAGTTCCTGAAGTGCCGGACATATATATATTAAGTGCAGTAGTGACTCTACGCCGTTGCCACAAAGGCGGCAGTCGGATGTTGGCCACGACCGTAGCCATTTGGGGGTGAGGTCTTTACTCAAAAAGCAGCCCAGCCTTAGCAGACTTAATTTCCTTTTGTAATAGTCCCTGAAGCAGTCTTGCAAATATGGATGGGGTTTCAGATGGATGTATGATGGCAAGACAATCCAAGCGTGGCTTTTGCCAACCACTGCAGCTTTGTCCATTAATAATGACGCTTGTTTAATTACTTTGTTGGTTAACTGTTTGAAAGCAGTGTAAGTCATGGGTAAAAGCCAGGATTCTTCCAGTGCTAACACATGAAGTGCTTGCCTAAGGGACTTATATGTAGAATTGGGGAGCCCTGCCTGTTTTTCAACTTCTAGCCAGCACAGATAGCCAGGGAGTGATCTTCTGCGTCCCTCATTCGCCAGTAGTGTTTGGCAAGGGCTCCTTGTCTTGCTGGAAACTGATTTGTGAGACCATATTCCAAACGTATGTGGGCTTGGGAAATATGACGCGGAATTGAAAAAAGGTATTTAAACAGGCTGGATTGGGCGAGATTTAGGACTATGGAGTCCCGGGTTGCCATCATCTCAGAGCCATATGTAAGCGATGTCAGAAATTTAGCAGCTACAATCTTTAGAATGTGGCCAGTGGAATTTCCGCATAAGGGTTTTTGGACGGTTTTAAAGGCAAATTGGAGTTGTTTGACTTTTGATTTCCCCTGTTCCAAGTGCTGTTTGTACTTTAACTTATGGTCCAGTAAAATGCCCAAGTATCTGTATTGATCTACCTGAGTTAGTGTGGTGGAGTTTATCTTCCAGACGAATTTTTCACTTTTCTTGCGAGAGCCGGAGAAGCATAGGATGTTTGTTTATCTAAGATTTATTGTTAGTTATGCATACAAGAGATATGTCGCAAGTTTGGAAATCATGCGTTGTAGGCCGAGAGGAGTTTGTGACAGGAGCACAATGTCGTCTGCGTATTGTAGACTCATTATGGGTGAGTTACCCAGTTTTGGTGGATCTCCCTGGATAGAACGTAAGTCACTTTCTAGGTCCGCGGTGTAAATGTTGAAGAGGCAGGGGGCCAATACGCAGCCTTGCTTTAAGCCATTAAGCGTACAAAATTTCTTTGTCAGGCATCGGCCGTCTCCTTTTTTCACTTGGACCCATGTGTGTGAATAAAGCTCTATGATTGATCCCATTAGCTTTGGCGGCGCACCCCAAGCTTTCATTTTGACCCAAAGTTTGGATCTAGGGACTTTATCAAAGGCCGCTTTTAGGTCCAGAAAACAAGTGTACAGCGAGTTTGAGTTGTCAATTGCCTTTTTATCAAGGAGGGTTATCGCTGATAAATTAGTAAGAGTGCCCATTCCTGGGCGGAAGCCTGTTTGTTTCAGGGGGATTAGCCCTATGCTGCTAACCCAAGCTTCCAGTTCTACCAATAGATTTGACGCGTAGATCTTAGCCTCCACATCTATTAAGGCTATTAGCCTGTAGTTGTTAGGGTCTGAGTGGGACCCGGATTTATGTATTGGGTGTAGAATGCTGCCCTTCCACGATTCGGGAATGATCCCGGCCCTTAGACTGTGACTGAATAAGGGGAATAATTGGCTGGCCCAAAATGTGGGGTCTTTCCTGAATATGGCATTGGGAAGACCATTTGGTCCAGGTGCTCCGTCTGCTCTCATTGATTTTATGATGTTAGAAACCTGCGTAGGAGTGATCAAGACGGTTTCTCCTGTGTACCTTATTGTTAATGGTTCGCTGGTAGCTTTAGGATCAAAGGACTTTAAATCTGCTGTTGTTCTCAGGCTTGACGGGGAAGTCTATGGGAGAGGCTCGGCTTTCTTGTCTGTGGATATATCGTGCGTGGAATTATATAATAAATCGATGTGGCTGCGCCAAAGCTGATCAGTCATGTCTGAGTTAAACTGCCGATGTTTGCCATTGAGCAAGAAGTTTATTTTTGCCCAAAAGACTTTTGAGTTCTGCAGCTTGCTTGCATGGAGTATGGTGCACGCTAGTTTTTCCTTATGTGTTCGCTTGGCTCGATTGGTCTCTCTTTTTAGCTCTTTCTTTAAGGCTTCAATTGTTTTCAAAGTTTGTTGTGAAAAATGAAGTTCCTTTTTGCGTTCAGCCCTAAGAAATGCATTCATTTGCCCTTTTAGTTGTCGCAGTTTTGGGGTGAACCATTTCCCTCCACTATTTCTTATGGTTTTTTGTCCTCTGTGGTTAGATTGAAAATTCTTATTTATATCTACTACAAAGGACTCCCAGCTCTTTATTATGTCCTTTGATGTATCAGATAGGGAAAGCAATGTGTGGCATGACGCCATTAGGTTGGAGAGGTTTTCTTCGTTCCAATTTAGCCGTTGTAGGTTAAAGGTTTGGATGTTCAAGGATAGAGGCAGCGCTTGCTCGGACTTTTTTGGTAGAATAGTCAGGGTGAAGGTCTGTGGAAAATGATCACTTTCTCCACGTTCCTGGATGTGGAAGTCTCTGATATAAGGGAATAGGGCGGGGTCGGCCAGTTTATAATCTATGGTTGATACTGAGTTCTTGGAGACCCTCGTTAGGGCAGCCGGTGTATCTAGGTGACCCCTTCCATTTAAGGTGTACAAGTGGAGTGCTTCCAATTCTGTAGCACATTTCCTTCCCATTGCACTTTGTCTACCTTGATTGCCCTGCCGTGGATCAATATGGGTAGGAAGAGTTCCCTCCTTGAGTTGAATTAGATTCATATTGAAATCTCCGGTTATAAGCATGTTTTCGCTTGGGTAGGTGGACTTTAACATGTTGATTACGGTTACTAGTTGTTTTATCCTTTTCCCTTTTTGTTTTCCGCCGGGGTGCATGTAAAGGTTCACGATCAGAAGGCCCATGTTAGGGGAAATTTAAATTTTGATGCATTGCATCCATGTAGAATCTAGGTCAATGCGACTATGTGACCACAGAAAGTCCGTTGATGTAAAAATGGATAGACCTCCTTTTGCCCTGCCGGAACGTGCCTCCTTGTGTACTGGTATGAAGAATTCTTTATATCCCACGAGAGGCGTGTTTTTGGTCTGCCATGTTTTCTGGAACAATAATATTTTAAATTGAGTAATGAACTCTATAAAGTCTTCTTCTGTTGCGTGTTTATCTAGGTTCCTGATCGATACTGTGACCTTATGCCCCTATGCGGCTATAAATCCATTTATTCCCTATATTGGCATAACCGTTCAAGTGCGATTTTCTGAAAAGTCATCTCTGGCCTCACACGAACAGAGCCACATTCCAGCATAGTTCCCTCTGCCACTTCCTTTGCGACCAATTAGTGCAATGACAAAGCAGTAGTCACTATCTGATATTCCTAGATAACACTCCGAGTTCTTCAACAAGATAAAAACTCAACAAACCTGGAAATCCCCGCTTGCTATGTTTTGATTAGTAATAGAACTCTAATGAGCAACTGATAACTAACACTTCCTAGTGACATCTTTAATTGACGTCTTATGTCCAGCAAACTTGCGTCAAACCCGGCACCTGTCAGGTATAAATATTACCAACGTTGCCTTAAGCAATGCCTGTTGTACGAGCTACTGAAGCCAGCTGCCTGCACGACCCCGTGTTGGTAAATCTAGCACTCTGTCGCTGCAGCCTGCTATCCTGTGGTGGTGAAGCTGCTGATACCATTATCGCCGCTAAAGCGCGAACTATGGTGCAGTACGCTTAAGGAGCTGAACAGCCGTCCCTCTGCGAAGACATCCAGCAGATTCCAGCTGCCCGCGGACGCTGTCCCCCCTCCTTCCTCGACGCGCTGAAGAGAAGCTGCTGCCTTTCTCGTGCAGAGAAATCCAGTCCCGGCGCTTCCGGTTTACCCTCGCGGGTGACTGGGATATCGAGAGAGACCCCTGAAGGAGATACCAATCCTCCATCATTTTATTTAGAGGTATGGTGTTGACTAAACCCTTAGACGAGAATTCTTGAAACAAACCTTGGCAAAACCAACTTAACTTAAAGCTACTTACTTACTCCCCTTTCAAGTGTTAGGCTTAGGTCAGGCACACTGGGGTAGGCTTAGTTAGAAGCACCAGTTGAGTATGTTAGCCTAATGTATATATGACTGTATATATGTTTTATTACTTTTAAACCATTGTATGGCTAAGAAACCATATCAATGCTTTTACAGTTCTATTTCGCAATACTTATCTTACTGTACGTACTTTTTATAATAACAATTATTGCAATTGTGGCAATACATTTCTCTTGTACGAGAAGAAAGACTGTTCAATAAATGTTAACCTTTTATTGACAAACGCCCGTCTCTCTATTCTCTACATCTCGTGAAAGTAAACTGCACTAGACTGACTGAGTGAGTGAAATACATGTCTATTGTTTCACACAACCCTAGAGATTGACTCTTGATCTGAGGAGCAAAGTTGTCATGTTGCACGGTTGTTGGAAAGCTGAATCCCTTCTTGTCTGTGCCAAGGAAGCTGATCACTTCCTATGCAGAGAAGAAAGTTTCCAGTGACCTCTGAGCTAGTTGGTAACACAACCCAATTAAGTTTAGCATAGTCAGTGGAGGCCTGGAATATCCGCAGTTCCACGTCGATACTACTGTTTATGTTATTCCAATGCGCAGGGCCTAGTGGGAAACTAGGAACTACACTACATGGCGCCCAACGTTTGGTAAGGCGATAAACTAACGCAAGACTTGTAGAGTAACTCAGTCGTGCATATTTCACACCCCTTTCTCCCGTAAATACTCCAATAGACGTCTGGAGTGGGTGAAAGGTTAAAATCCGCCCGACCTTAGTAGGAAGAGATTCCTATGTAAAGCTCTGGTTTATTCAACGTTGAAGGATACAGTGTTCCAAAATATTGTGCACCTAATCTTTGTCTCCTTGGAGACCTACTCTGCAAACCTTGCATTTTAACAATGCCAGGAGAAAATGACGGAACCACTGGGGCCGCAGTAGATGCGACTCAGCAAGGTCCCGAACACACAGATCCGGATGCTATTATCATCCCGGTCCAATTAAGAAAATCTATAACTTCAAAACTTATAGATAACGGACTGACACCTCAAGGTGGTACAGTAATTTTCGTGATAGAGGCTCACGAGTATCGGCAGACAGAGGTATTCTATTCATGGATAAACTTTCCAGCGGTAAACGCTATAACAAAAGAGTTTCACTATTACAAAATAGAGAAACCTCCGGAAGAGTACGCTCCTTTCGAGGAGATTGAAATTCCACTTAAATTTCAAGAGCACCTGCTCTGGTTTAATGGCGCCCTAAAACACAATGATCACATTACCAGGCTCGGTCCACTAGGTAGACCAGGAGCAACGTGGCCGGTTCTAGCCAGCTACACACCACATCCGGACATTGCAAAAATGTCTAAGAAAGAGCTGTTAGCACAGCTCAAAACACTAATAAAAATACATAGGCAATTAGTCCAATATGTAATGCGGACTGCAACAGTCCAGCCAGCTGTTAATGTACCACAGCTGACCCCTCATCAGGGGAACACAAATAAAATTACACCACAGAACATACAGTCATGTCTTGGTAAAACACCCGTAAAACGGGAACAAATTCCTTTCTGGTTAGCCCAGAAAATCACTCAAATAGAGGCAGTATTTCCTGATACTACCCCTATTGAGAAACACAGAATCTTGACCATCTGCCTTCCTATGGGAATCGCACCACACGTGGAGGACTGCGACACTTGGGGTACAGTCTTTGCTTCCATTTACACAAAAACACACGGTGTTCCGTCTATGGCGGTAATACCAGAAGTGCTAAAACAGATTCAAAATGAATTCGGTCCAGAGCCCGCTTTAAATCTAGGTATGAAATTACTGAAAGACTTCAAGCAGGTCACGGCTATATTATTAGCCAATATTAGAGGAGAAGCAGCATCTGTGGCGATCCGCCAGAAGTTGAGGGAAACAGATATAAAAGATCCTGTTGAGCTTGCAAAAATCATAGAAAAATGCTATGAAGAATTAGGTAGAGACAGCTTGGGTGGGAAACCGGTAAAGCCCCAACTGCTCGAAAATCCTGAAAAATTATTTATCAAAAATAATTTAAATACTCCTAAAAAGAGCTGGGATGGAAATAAACAATCCACTCCCAAGGAAAAAGTTTTCCAGTCCAGAGGAAGGTCTCCTCGACGGAGGGAAAGAACTCCGACTCGAGAACGCCAGTCTCCCCAGAGGCAGCCCTCTGAGAAAAGATATAACCTTAGAAATAGGGATAATCTGAAAAAACCTGATAGATATCAAAGCATTGATACACGTCCCTCTCGATCTCTTCCACAGAATTCGGAAAGAAGAGGACGGTCAGACCCAGGAGAGCACACCAAGTCCAAAGACAAGGAACCTGCTCAAAATAAGAAATCTCAATTTCAGAAAAAGAAGGTAGCCAGTATTAGAGTAATCAACCATGCCGAGAATACTGAGGACACAGTTGAAAAACGGGGAGTGGGCATTGACAATGTTGGACAGTGCAGCAGAAATCAGTATAGCGCGCAAGATCTTGATGAGTCATCTGGAGACAGTGGACACGAATGAATTCATTCAAGTTGAAACTGCCGACGCCAGACTTAGCGAGCCCCATAGAATATACGAAATAACATTGCGTATAGAGGGTGATAAGACTAGGAAAATTAAGGGTCTATTTTGGGATAACCTCTCAAAAGGCTACGATATTCTGTTAGCTGAAAAAGATTGGCCCCCAGAGTTTGTCAGGGAGTGCCCTCGTGGCGAAGAAGTGATTATGCCTGCCTTCTCGAATCACATTCCGATTCACAAAAAATAAACATATGCAAGGAAATGGGCAGTGGCCCAGGCACCTGCATTATATAAAAATCATGTAGGATGGGATGAGGATTCACCGCCTCACAAAATCCAATTAAAAAATGAACCAACTGCCCAACGGCAGTATCCCATAAAGCAAGAAGCTTTATGGGATACTGCCAGGGGGTGATCGAAACATGCACCTCTCAAATGAACAATCCTTTGTTTCCTGTCTCCAAGCCAGACAATTCATATCGTCTAGTTTTGGACTACAGACACCTTAATACATGTTGCAAAACTTTTGCAGTACAAAACTCGCATAGTGCAGCCCTAATGAATAACATAGTTAGGAAAAAATATAAAACGACATTAGACATTTCTAATGGCTTCTTTTGTCAAAACATTGCACCAGAAAGCAGATATTTGACTGCTTTCTCTGCATTTGGGTCGCAGAAAAAATTCTGTCGACTCCCACAGGGGTTCAAGAACAGCCCAGGACCATTCTCAGCTAGGGTAACAGAGTTACTACAAATCTATGATGATGAAGCATTGTCTTACGTAGATGATATTTATCTCACAGACGACGACTTGGATACTCACTTGAAAAGAGTGAACACCATCATACTTGGGTTCGCAGCAGAGGGTTACAAATTCAACTTTAAAAAGTCCCGAATTGCCCATCTGACGGTACTGTTTTTAGGGAACGAATTATCAAGTGAAGGGAAAAGCCTAGCGGACAACTTCTTAGAGAAGTGCGCTGTACTCCAAGCTCCAAAAACGCTGAAGAATTTACAATCCATTCTAGGTTTTCTGAATTTCGGAAGAACTTACATACTAAATTACGCAGAGAGGGTTAAACCTCTCTACGAACTAATTAAACCTGATTTTAAACAAATCAATTGGACTCAAAAACACACAGAAATTTTGAGATCACTACAAACAGACATGTTAGCAAAAACAAAATTAGATACACGTGACAACACACGTGATCTTGTAATCCGAGTCATCCCAGGAAGATGCGGATTCACGTACCTAACCTCTAATGAGGGAGAAAAGGTACCAATTTCAATTAAATCTCACTTGTACACACAAGCAGAAAAAACATTCAGTCACACAGAAAGAACTGTGAAAGCAGTGCAAATCGCATTAGCAAATGAACGAGAACTAGCACACGGCAAACGGATTAATATCCTTACAGCGGAATCCGCCTTCGAGGCACTATTCAGCCCAGTAAACCTGCCTACAGTGTCACTGGATCCGAAATGGATACAGTGCATAGATTCTCTAGGAGCGGAAGACGTGAAATACTATTTCGCCCCGCAATTTGAAGAACTGAATGATTTAGAATATGAAGAAGAATATCCTCTGCCAATCGAAATTCTGCCTCTCCCACAATACGCCTGTATAATCTATACAGATAGCTTTGTACAGCATTTCAACGTAGAGAAAAAATCCTACGATGCAGCCTGTGCGATCATTAAAGGTCGTTGGCTGTGCTGTAAATTCAGACCGAAAGTAACAAAAACTGAATCTGTAAGAAACTGTTCGGTTCAGAGAACTGAAATCAGATCTTTAAAGATGGCGCTCGAAAAAGCAGAACGTGAATTCCCGACACTTATAGTGTGCGATTCTCATTTTTGCGTCAACTCTTACAACAATAAACTGCAGAGTTGGATCGAAAACGACTACAAAGATGACACAGGTGCCACAATAAAGCATAAATTGCTCTGGAACGAGGTAGCTCTTTTACACAAAGAACTACAAAAGACTCACGTGATTCACGCACAGAGTCTTCAGCGTGATGGCGTTCACGTTGCAGGGAATTCATTGGCTAATACAGCCAAAGCGGAAGCAACTAAACCGGCTTCCGTAGCCACAAAAAAGCGTACAGATAAATACATAGACGGGGAAACCATGCTGGCAGTAAAAATGACCGTAAAAGGCGACTGTGCAGCACTACCCGTAAACTATCCACTCAATTATGCATACATAATTGATGCAAACTCCGTTCCTTTTGCTCGAATCCCTGGAGTGGGGGACAGAGTAATTCCAAACAGGAGCAGGAGGGGCTTCCTCTTACTGGAAGCACACATGGGATTGGGTCTGAGACACCAAACAATTAAGGATTCTCTGAAAGAATTGCAATCAGAGTACTGGTGGCCGGACATGAGTGAAGGAATTCATAACTTCGCAAAGAACTGTCCAGACTGCAACAGAGATCGCAGTGATGAACCGGCAAGTATAGTTTCAGAAATCCTGATAGACTGCATAACGCGGTCTATCTGCGCAATCAAAGAAGAGAAGCGCGTCCCAGTGTACACCATTAAGACGAAAAGCACTTAAAAAATGAGGCCTCCAGCGCTCGGCTGACGCTAGAACGGTTATAAAAGATTTGCGAGTCTATATCGGCACATACGCAATTACCACGTTCCATTCTTGTCAGGGTCCTGCTTTCAGCTCTCGAGCCTATAAGGAGGCCATGGCCAGCATGGGAATTGGGTTGCGGTATTCTTGTCCGTCATACCCCGGAAGGGAACAGTGTGGTAGAAAGAAAAAACTGTGACATAAAGCAATCTATAACAGCGAAGGTATTAGGTTCAGGCGCTGGGTGGGTCAAACATTTAATAAGTGTCCAGACTAGTCTTAACAACATGCCAAGAAATTCTCTAAAAGGTTTCAGCCCATACGAACTATTGTTCGGAATTAGAATGCGAGTTCAGGACCTCGATAGTCAGATGTCAGTGGTACAAGAAAAAACAACAGACTTTGACATCAAAGATCGTTTGGCTGTTTTACAGGAACTGAATGAAACAAGAAAATCATTAAGCAACATAAAGTTAAAGCAACAGCTAAGTACCACTGACGAGGCACCACTCGCAACAGCCCCAGCAAGGCCTGTCTGGATTCCAAAGATTGGGGATCTAGTCAGAGAAAAGATCGCGGTGAAGAAGGAATTTGGGCCTTCTTACAGAAAAGCAGTACCTGTCTTGGCAGTCACCGGAACAAGATCAGTTGTGCTACCGCCCCTTGCTGGTAAAAAGGAGAACAGAATCGTGTCTATCGATCTGGTAAAACCACAAGCATGTGGCCTATAATCAACAGTAGGCCCAGTGGACTCCCAAGAAACAACAGAATACCCAAACTTGCAACAATCCAAGAGGTTCAAACTGAAAGACTAATCACATTCGATCAGCCTGCAGTGCACAATGAAGGACTATGCAATAATGCCATGGAACTCGTGCCTCTTGAAACACAGATTGAAACAGTTCTTCAAGAAACAACACCAGTCTACAATGATGTGGCATCAGAAAGTGCTACCGAGAGACAGATTGAAAGAACAATCCCATCAATTGACAGAACTGCCTCTGGTTATTTCATCAACTTCGACAACTTCTCTGAAGATCAAAACGACCCCGAAGTGATGCCAGAAACAAAAAAGTCTTTTAAAGAAAAAGCAACGGAACTCTTTCATCAACTGAAGGAAATCTACCTTATTTCCCCTTGGCTAGAGTTCTGGTTTGGTCTAGGTGTATTTTTCCTCCTGCTTTGGCTCATCATGGTACTGTGTTTGGGAAAATTCATTGAGGGAAAATATATTACAATGGACACAGCAAGTCAGAACATCAACCTAGTCCTGAAACCACACAGATCATCCCACGTGAAGAAAAGAGAACTGTCAACAGTAAATGTCACAGCAATTCCAATACCTGGTGGGGTAGTATGGGAGAAAACAGACTATGAGATCTATGGTCCGGTCGAAATCCTGAAGTATCCTCATCAACTAAAGGTTTCCTTAAGTGACTTTGTGACACCAAGTACATTCTCTGATGATTGGGACTTTAACAGTATTAATGACATGATGTCTGATTTAGTAATGTCAGCTAGATTCACAGATCATGATTATTTACAAGGTTCATCTAGTTATGAGCAGTTATTCTGTTACACCCACTATGGGGATCATTACTTGCATAAATCTGCACAGCCTAGAAATGTTTTTATGTATAATCAATGGGAACATTGTGCTACACCACCTAAAAGCAGTTCTAAAGCATTTTTTGAGAAATTCAAATACTTCTCAGGGTTTAACACCAGTGATGCAGAAACGTTTTATTACAAACTGTTAGATAAAACAGGAATGAAAACAATGCTGACAAATTCTAAATTGATATATTCAGAAGCATTTTATGACAAAATGATGACATTTGGTTTTGATTATTGGAAAAATAATATTGAAACGAAAACAATTTGGGGTACGAAAGATTGGCAGGTGCAAGGCATAGAAGCACTATTTAGAACCTGCATGATACCTGAACAAATGTTATTTTTAAATGACACAATACACCAAACATCTTGTCTTGGCCTAGCTAAGATCAAAGACCTTAAAACACCGTCTATACCGAAGCCAATACCTGAGAATGCAACCACAGATATTGAGTTAGACGTGTCACAAATTTTACATTTCAACAGAACAAATCCTGATTGGAAAAAGTGGTTAATCTGGCCTACAGACACAAATAGCTGTCAAGATAGATTCCTGAATAAAACACAGGGGTTAAAAATGACCAGATTAGACCCTAGATACTCCCAGAGACAACATCCAGGGATTATAACAACATACAGTGTAGGGAAACTCTGCCTTGAATGGCTAACTTCGTCCACACTGGCTGAAATTAAGCAACACTTATCTTTATTGAAAGATGGTGCTGATTTGCGCGATTTCATTCTTGGACCACGCAAACAGCGTCAAAAGCGTTTCATAGCGACCAGTATCTATGCTGCTTACAACGAGGCTTGGAAAGTAAAGCAAATTGAAACTGCTGAAAAAATACGAGAAATTGATAGTATTAATTTGGAGAAATCACTTTCTGTAGTAGACAATGGGTTAACGACTCTGTCTTCCAGAATATATTCGTTGGACAATATTGTATCCTCTGCCTTTGATGTGATAGACAGAGATTTGCTAATGTTACAACATGGCCAATCTCAATTACGCTCTATTATAGAACTAGGCTGGACGCTGCAAAATCTTCGTTCAGGCTATGTGCCTTGGCGTTTAATCAACACAACGTCGTTATTTTCCAGTTTTAACCTTACTGATAAACAGATCAGTTTGGCACAGAAAGGAGCAGACTATACAATCCTGAGCATCGAAAAACTCGAGAGATTACCATTGACAATGTCAGAGAGTCCTGTCATTGAATGGATAATACACGGAATTATCACAATTCCGATAACAACTTTCCGATTTAAAAAGTGCCTTGAGTACATACCTGCTGGCCAGTATGAACAATTGGGTAAAGGATATGTAAAATCCGAATGGAAATTACCATACACTCATTCTTGCTATAGTGACAGCGACAAAAATGTATTTCTTAGTGGTGAAAATTGTAAACATTCACTAAGCGGTATACTTTTGTGTCAGGGTATTAATTTACACGGCGCATGTGATGGAAATTCAAACAACCTTTCATGCCACCAGCTAGTCACACCTGCAACTCAGATAGAGCCCTTCTTTATGCAACTCGCGAACGGGAGTTACATTCTTAGAACGGATCACAGATGTTGTGGCCTCACGCCAGGGAAAAGTTATCTAATAGAAGTAACGTCCATGGTCAAATGTTGTATGCAAGCATTGTTTCCAAGTGGGCCTCCAGACACAGTGACTCCCATCTGGCCTCGTCTGAATCTCTATTCTATACGAATTGATACATTAAGCAAAATGAAATCTGTACTTTTACAGACAACAGTGCCTATAACGTCATCTAAAGAGACGTATGATCTTCTAGTTGCAAGGACGGCTACTGAAGTTCATGACCTTTTATCAACAAATTGCCCCGTGCATTTCGTAGAAATGTTCAGCCAACTCCTTAACATGTCTAGTGCAACAAGCATCCCAAGCATATTTAAGAAAGTCTTTACGGGACTGCTAACACCCTTCCAGGCAATTTTGGGAATCTTTCCTAATTTTGTGCACTCCATTTTTGGCGGCATACCATTATTTTTGGGACTCATCGCAGGGATTCTATTTTTGACCCTCCTGCTACGTTATGGCAAGCCTCGGCTCAGACATAGCTCCCATGGGAATGGAAGAGACAATCCTAGCAATGCGCTACCGGGACAGGATAACTAACGTCCTCGGATTGGCCAGGCTGAGAGATCTAAACATGACCTGGTTCCTTTCATTCAGACCGATATGGCAAAATTGCATTTTACCTGTGCTACGGTGTATGCTTTGCGGCGATGAATGCGTGTTGGACATCTGTCTTTCACTTCCATCAGCAGTACCAATGGACGTCGATACTTTGCTCAGTCCAATAACGGCTCACGCATTGTGTTGTCCCCAGCGGCTACCAATCCTGATGACGGCATTCGTGGAGACTCCTGTGCTACAACCAAGTGGTAACAGTGGAGCGAGTGACAAAAGCAACATCATCCAGGTACAACATTCTGTGAGCATTGCTGGTCCTGCCTTCGATGACAGCAATCATTCTCACACCTGCCAAGTTACAGCGCTATCTAATTTGGTTGAACTATCACCTGAATTTGTAGACCAATTCTTTGAGAGCCTGTCTGATACGACGTTCTCACCCGTACAGAGAAACAATAACTTTTGAGAAGCCTTCCGACACACAGCGTTCCCATGAACTCTGAATTCGGCCTTCAGTTTTGATCAACAAAAACTGCCAAGTGCTTTGGAAATCTATTTTTCTTTGAATTGGACAATTTTTCTAATATTGACCCTTTTTTGGCACAAACAATTCTTTGCTTAACGTAAAAACTATTCTTAGAGAACAGAAGCTTCACACTTCTATTTCTAAACACATCTAGAGACATAACAACATTACACCAGCCTCTAGCACACATGTTATTACAATGCATTTTTATGTGATGATTTATCTCGCCTTTTCTTCTGTCAGAGATACTTCATGTGTAATTCCTTTTGCATAATCGTTCATTGATTTCATATGCAATAATTTTTTGAATGATTACTATGCTTTAAAAAACGTACAGTACCTAAATTCATGTATTACAAGTACGCCTATTTCGAATGCATTTATGTATTTTGGGGTGGGCAATGTTACACATGCATCTAATTGCTTTAGTTTTAGTAATTTTGATGGACATTAACCCGTGGAGTGGGTGTTGCGTGTTTATCTAGGTTCCTGATCGATACTGTGACCTTATGCCCCTATTCGGCTATAAATCCATTTATTCCCTATATTGGCATAACCGTTCAAGTGTGATTTTCTGAAAAGTCATCTCTGGCCTCACACGAACAGAGCCACATTCCAGCGTAGTTCCCTCTGCCACTTCCTTTGCGACCAATTAGTGCAATGACAGAGCAGTAGTCACTATCTGATATTCCTAGATAACACTCCGAGTTCTTCAACAAGATAAAAACTCAGCAAACCTGGAAATCCCCGCTTGCTATGTTTTGATTAGTAATAGAACTCTAATGAGCAACTGATAACTAACACTTCCTAGTGACATCTTTAATTGACGTCTTATGTCCAGCAAACTTGCGTCAAACCCGGCACCTGTCAGGTATAAATATTACCAACGTTGCCTTAAGCAATGCCTGTTGTACGAGCTACTGAAGCCAGCTGCCTGCACGACCCCGTGTTGGTAAATCTAGCACTCTGTCGCTGCAGCCTGCTATCCTGTGGTGGTGAAGCTGCTGATACCATTATCGCCGCTAAAGCGCGAACTATGGTGCAGTACGCTTAAGGAGCTGAACAGCCGTCCCTCTGCGAAGACATCCAGCAGATTCCAGCTGCCCGCGGACGCTGTCCCCCCTCCTTCCTCGACGCGCTGAAGAGAAGCTGCTGCCTTTCTCGTGCAGAGAAATCCAGTCCCGGCGCTTCCGGTTTACCCTCGCGGGTGACTGGGATATCGAGAGAGACCCCTGAAGGAGATACCAATCCTCCATCATTCTATTCAGAGGTATGGTGTTGACTAAACCCTTAGACGAGAATTCTTGAAACAAACCTTGGCAAAACCAACTTAACTTAAAGCTACTTACTTACTCCCCTTTCAAGTGTTAGGCTTAGGTCAGGCACACTGGGGTAGGCTTAGTTAGAAGCACCAGTTGAGTATGTTAGCCTAATGTATATATGACTGTATATATGTTTTATTACTTTTAAACCATTGTATGGCTAAGAAACCATATCAATGCTTTTACAGTTCTATTTCGCAATACTTATCTTACTGTACGTACTTTTTATAATAACAATTATTGCAATTGTGGCAATACATTTCTCTTATACGAGAAGAAAGACTGTTCAATAAATGTTAACCTTTTATTGACAAACGCCCGTCTCTCTATTCTCTACATCTCGTGAAAGTAAACTGCACTAGACTGACTGAGTGAAATACATGTCTATTGTTTCACACGACCCTAGAGATTGACTCTTGATCTGAGGAGCAAAGTTGTCATGTTGCACGGTTGTTGGAAAGCTGAATCCCTTCTTGTCTGTGCCAAGGAAGCTGATCACTTCCTATGCAGAGAAGAAAGTTTCCAGTGACCTCTGAGCTAGTTGGTAACACAACCCAATTAAGTTTAGCATAGTCAGTGGAGGCCTGGAATATCCGCAGTTCCACGTCGATACTACTGTTTATGTTATTCCAATGCGCAGGGCCTAGTGGGAAACTAGGAACTACACTACACTTCCTCCAGCTTCGCGTTTAGTCCGTTGACATTCCATGAGCAGATCGTACAGCACTGCTCTTTCCCAGCCGTTGGTCTACTATTAATTCATTCTCTGTTCCCTTGGATCAATGCCAGAGGGGCATGTTGGTGCCTTTCGGGCATGTCTGCCTCCTGGTGGGCAAACATGATTGTAATTTGCCTGACTTGGTGACCTTCTTCTTCTATGCTGCTTCTTAAATCTGGGCCTTTGGCATTTTTTAGGAGATTTCGTTTTGGATTTTGTTTCTGCAGCAGGCTGGGATATCGAGCGGGCTCCACTTTTTTCAGATCAATACCCCATAAGGCAAAGTCCTCCCGATAAGTCAGGATCAATTCTGTGACGATGTGGTAAGTCCATGTTGTTATCGTGGAATCAGAGCCTTGTTGGAGAGGGTTTGGTCTGAACTCTACTGATTCCAAGTCGCTTGATTTTAAATGTTGCAGGCCTGGTAGTTCTTCTAAGAGTCTTAAGATGGCCCCTCTATTCAAGATGTCATGGGTCCCTCTTGAGCAGTATTGCAGAGTTAGCTCGATTTTGTTGCTTAAGATGTGCCGCTTTTGGATTTTTGGTTGTCTGCTCTCTTCGATGATTGAGGAGCCGTACCTGCCCGGTCGACCTCTGGGTCTAATGTATGTAGGTTGACTGTCTGTAGACTGCTTGTAGTTTCTTGTCCATTGAGGGCTGGAACTGGTGGTGCTTGGGTTTCTCCACCCTGCCTATCTCGTGAGGTTATTCCCTTGATCTTTGCGGATTTATCTATATCGACCTGTCTTTTATTTTCTAGTGCTTGAGTGGATAAGATGTTATCCTTTGATCTGTTTCTTTTCTTAGTGTTTATATTGGTGGCTTGCTCTTGGGTTGGTGATTTGCAATTTGGCTTTTCTCCAGGTGGATTAAAAATACTGAACACTTTTTTTGCGTTCTGGGTTGAATTTGTGCAATCTGTGGCTCCTTTTGGAATAGTAGTTTCCTTGTCAGGGGGGTGAACTTTTGGAATGGGCCCTTGCTCTGAGGTTGTTCTGATTTGAAGTGGAACACCCTCTAGCTGCTCCTTAGCTTCGATGTTATTGGAATTGTTGTTAATTTTATTGGAAAGCGTTGGTGGTACACGTCGGCTATGTGATTTTGCTTTTCTAGCTTTCCTTAAGCGCTTCCTTTCTCTCTTAGTAAGCGTGTGTACCTGTACAATGAGATTGGAGCTGGGTGCAGCATTTAGTAGTGGCGCCTGAATTAGGTGTGCTTCCTCTCCATGATCTGCTGGGTTGTGTTCGTCTGAGCTTGCCGGCGTCATGGTGTCGTTAGAGATGGGGGAGTCTAATTGATCTTGGGATTCCGAGCTTGCTTTGCCACTACTGACCTCAGTTGGCCTGCCTAAACCTTCTGTGACATACTGTTGGCCGGTTGCGTGGCTTATGGATGTAATTGTTTCCGAAGGTGAGTCCATTGAGGATTCCGTGACAGCCCCCAATATCTGCGTCATCAGACTGGGTACCGTGGCCAGTTTGTCTATTATATCGGAACAGTGGCAAGTATAAAAGGTGGAGTCCTTATTAAGTTGCACCTTTATGATCATATTATTTAAGTCTTGTAAATTTGATTCAATTCCCTGAACATGGAAGGACAGGAGGTTGAGCAGGTCAATTTGCGTGTCCAATTTTTCCGCATGGTAGGACATGGCAGCACCTATGGTTTCCATTGTCTTTAGTAGTTGCGGCCAAATGGAGACCGTATGAGTGCTCTCTGATGTTTCCCCCTGAGTATAACTAAGTGTGGGTGAGGTAACAGGATGCTCGCGGGGGTCTGATTGGTTGCGATGCACACGCGGTTGAACACTCCTTGGCGATGGCCTTTTAACGGTGCTTTCCTCCTTTCCAGGGCTTTGATCATATTGGACTGTGAACTGATGCATACTTCGTTCCAGTTCTACAGTCTTGCTTGCTGTTACATTTTCTTCCTGTAGCTTCGATGGCTGAAGGGGGCGTTCCTCGATTGTTATCGGGGTCATTTTCTGGATGGATTGTGGGCTTTGCTCTAGAAAAACGAAGTCATTGCTTATGTCCGGGGTCCAGTGGACTAAGGCACGTGCCGGTGATGTATGGGCTATTTGTTGTGGCTTGGGAGATAGATTCCCCCTGAACTGGTCCAAGCCTTTGACTAGTTGTCGGGTATTTGGGTCTTCTGACCCGGGAGGGCCAGATCCCCCGCTCCCAAGGTTCCTTCTTGTTTTTGTGTTAAAAGCATTGCGAGGTTCACTGTGACACCTTGGGTGAAGCGGTGGTGATGATGGCAATGTGACACCTTTGTTCGTGCCCTCCTTGAAGGCATTAAATTGAGTACTGTTGGATTTAGAGCTAAAGTCATAAGGTGGGGGTTCCAGTCCACTCCCAGTTGAAAGTCTTTGACAGACTTTGAGAAAGTCAGTGATCAATGCCCGTTTGCTTGCTTTGAGGTACGGAGCTTGAACTTTGTGGGTCGGCGATGGCGTTACGTCGTGATCAGGTAGAACCTTGTTCTTAGCTGCGGGGCTAAAAACTGTGCTGACCTTGTGGAGCCCTTTAACTCCCTCGTCTGAGCTCTGCAAACCTAGTTCATCATGTTGATATGTCGAGCCCAAAGGGGTTTTTGAAAGATCTGCTGAACTGATACCATGCTCTTCCGAGATTGGCCTTTTGGGGCTTTTGCCCCTGCCTGCAGCAGGCCTTTCCTCTGCCTTGTTGGTTGTGCACGTAGGGTCCCCCTTGGCTTTTTTTTGTCTTCCCTGTGATTTTTCCTCGTGGCTTCCTTGATCGCAAGATTGAGATGCTTCAGGTTGGGCAAAACAATTATTCCTTTAGTTGGCGGAGTAACTTGAGCTGAGGGTTCCGTCAGTGGGCCGGAGCTAGCCTGCTTTTTAACTTTTGTGATGGGTAGTTTTGCTAGTTGAATTGCTGGTTGAGTTTTGCGACTTGTGATAATGTGGTAAAATGGTGGGCGGATAGCAGGCCGCAGGTTGAGAGGCGCCAGCTGACTCCTCGCAGAGTAACTACGGGGGGGATAATTTGGCGACCCTTAGTGTTTGAATTTGGGGACTTGGGGGCTTGGGCAGCTCTGGGCAGCTTTTATTGCAGAATGGGGGTGCAAGCGCCGTTAGTCAGCTTAGACCCAGCTTTTCGGTTTTGGGAGGGGCAACAAGCGGAGCGCACGGGGGGACCGCAGGCTGAGAAACCTAGTCACACAGCCTCCCTCGGTCTGCT
Organism: Lissotriton vulgaris; assembly: GCF_964263255.1. Taxonomy (NCBI): domain Eukaryota; kingdom Metazoa; phylum Chordata; class Amphibia; order Caudata; family Salamandridae; genus Lissotriton; species Lissotriton vulgaris. Next base: position 1,242,816,965 of record NC_141685.1, read on the forward strand.
CCCCGGGCTCTTACTTTGCAGCCGCCTCTAACGGCGGCCGGGCTTGTGTCCTCCCCTCCTGCCTCCGCCTCTCACCTCACCAAACACCAGAATGCCGTAGGAGTAATGCTCAATTCCTTCTGCCGCGAGGGGTGCGGAATCCTTGAAACTGAGACCCGAACCGCTTCTCTCTTCTCGCTTCCTAGGAGGATCCCGGTCCCCCCCTGAGTTCGCGGTGCTGCAGGGCCGCTGTGTTGTGGAGGAGGAAGCGGCAGGGAGCCAGAAACACCAGCTTCTACTCCCCTTCTCTTACGGCTTCTCTTGCGGTTTTTCTCGCTGCGGCTTCTCTAGCAGCTGCTACTGTGCTCCTCTGCAACCGGGCTCGTCTGACTGCTGGCTGTCGCTACCATAGCTCACTGCTGCTGGTAGAGTGCAGTTGAGTAGAGTGATGTAGAGAAGAGGGCCCTACAGTGCAGTGGATACGGCATAGAGCGCAATGGCATACAGTGGTGTGAAGTGCAGTGCAGTGGCGTACAGTAGAGTGGTATAGAGTGGACTGGCGTAGAGTAGTTTGGCGTAGAGTGGGCTGGTGTAGAGTGCAGTGGTGTCAAGTGCAGAGATGTAGAGTGCAATGACAAAGAGTGGAGTGGGTTAGAGTGGAGAAGTGTAGAGTGAGGTGGCATAGAGTGGAGTGGTGCAGAGTAGAGTGGAATGATATAGGGTGCAGTGGCCTAGAGAAATTCAGTCAAAGGCCAACACCAGAGCCTCAGCTAAAACTTTGAAGAGAAGCCATTCTCAATGGGTTTTGTCAATGTTTCACAGAGGCACTGCACTGGTGAGCACTGTATTTTGAAGAAAGTAGAACAATGCAGTAGAAACAATGTTTTACTCAGAAAATGATATTTAGGGGACAGGAAGCAATGTTGGGGTGTTCTTTATTTCGAGAATCACAGTCACAGTTCACAGTTCACAGTTCAAGGATATTCGCAAACTGTGCCAAAATGACAGACCTATCTGCTGACATAAATGATCTGATTTGCTTACATTGGTGGGCAGGGGGATTGAAGAGAAATGAAGCAACTTGGGAGGGTTCAGGTGGGGAGAGTAGAAGCTAAGTGGATTGGTGTATGGGACAGGGACTGAAAACACAAGCACTAATATGGAACGCTTGAAACCAAATAAAAAATGACTGCAAAAACAGGAGCAGTGGAAGGACACAAGTACTTGGTGCATGCTTCAGGGGAGGGCCAAACACAAAAAAGAGGACATGGCTCACCCATGACATAACAAATGAGAGTGAAGCAAATAAGAGCGATGCATAAGCTAACCAATGGTAATCAATGGGCGGGCTTAAACCCACTGTATGTAAACAAAATGGCTTGCATGTGCTGTCTAGATGAAACCTAAAAACTGGTACAGCAGATCATAAAACTGGGCCACAGAGAGCCCAAAAAAAAACCCCACACACTGACATGTCAGACCACCCCGTCGGGCACAACCTGATTGCCCCGTAGGTCAGTTCAACTCGGGAGGAGTTTTCAGGCAAAGGATGCCAGTGATTCCGATAAGTCAAAAGCCTCAAAGATAGCTTGCAAGAGAGGTAGTTCAGAGCCTCAGTATTTAACAGATTTAGGTAATAGGCAGGTCAAATTAAAGACGTTTCTGGGTTCTATTGGAACCATTTGAGGATAATTAAAGGAAGAGTGACATGTTCTGATTTTTTTTTATTCCAGGGTATTAGTTAAGCTGTGCATTTAAGGTAGGTTAATGGAGCTATGTGAATTTTTGGGACCCCCACCAGTAATGAGTTTCCATTATCCATCTTTGAGAACAGCAAGTTAATGGAATCATGTCATAAGGTTTGCTCACTCACCATAAAGAGCATTCTGGGCTCTCACAGCTTTGAAATATTGTAACACCTCATCAACTCTCCAAATACTCCAAGTACTACCTGTCAAGGCACCTGCGAATAAAAAACTGCTCTGAAATGCTAAGCTTGTCAGATGAAGAGAGGCCATAAAAAGTGTGGAAAGCTCTGCACACCCCAACCAGATTGCCACCTTTGCTCATTTCTTGATCCAGGGAATCGAAATGACATTAATTGAGGGTTGTGGGACAGACTGAACATGGCGAGGAACATGAGGTTTGAGGCATGCTGTTAGCCACCGGAGAGCATGTACAAATGTGTTCCTGTCCTCAAATTACAACAAAAGGAGTTCTTTGTGTAAAAGAAAGCTTCTAAATAAATGAGGAATGCCAAGAAGCCTTCTCTAAAATGTGTTTTTCTCTACTTGGAGAACGTGACTGTTGTTAACCACCCAGAAACTAAAGTGATTGGTGATGGCTGGTAAACTTTTTACATATATAGCATTAATCATTTGCAGTAGGTACATCCCCCATTTTTACTTGGGAACTTAAGATATTGCTACTCACCCTGTTCAGTCGAGAACTCCTGGAAGTATGCAACAGGGTCCAGTTATGCCTTGTGTCCAACGCGCTATGTAGGTAGGAAAACAAATGGCTTTCTCATGAGTGTAGGTGAAAGTCTCTTTAGGCCTACATTATCATCTTCGACTCCACCAACGGCTTTGTGGAATGACCAGGAATCTATCTCTTAGTCCTTTTACACTCTTAAGTGGTCTAAGACAACGTGGTTAGTGTGATGTAATTCAATTAATGAATAAATAAATATTGCAAAGTGATAGAAGCAAGTAGGCTTCAGAATCTTTGGCTGCATTGTATATTGAGATGACAGGCGGCGAGGCATAGAGTTATGTGTTTCTTGTATTCGACTGTTGATTCCATTAACCCTTGTTCAGTTCATTATTTGGTCTAGCGTTACCCAGGACCTTTTGATTTTACTAAAATTATATAAATAATCTATGACCAATAGGGGCTTTCACCCAGCTCTCTTCATTCATTGTTCTGCTGCTGTTTCATTCATGTTTTAATTCCATCCACAGAGAGCATGGAGCAATGGGTCAGCCTAATTTAGCCATTGAAAAACTTCACTGTGAATGATGGTATCCTGCTCTTTCATACCCACAGCAAAGTAGTTCCATTCAGTGCCAGGGACTACTATGGAAATGTGTGCTTTTTAAGGCCCCGAAAACTATTTATGCTGTTAGTCAATTCTTTTTTAATTGCCAAAGGCTTGGCAATTCCCCTAACAATGCAGTTAAATTAGAAAAAAACATTAACAAAGCAAAGAGACTGCCAGCCAATGACAGATCTGTTGGCTTTGCCAATGTTTTTTTGTTTTTGTCTGACAGAGGCTTCCAGCACTTTAAAAAAGCAGATGAAATCTGTCCTTCATCTGAAAAAACGTGGCCTCTGCATTTGAAAAAGAATAAATGCACCCATTTGCTCAAAACACCAACTTTAGACCTATTTTTATTGATCCATCTGATAGAGCGTGTTGTTTTCCATGTATTTGGTTTCACTGCTCGTAACTGGCTGGACACTGAGTATAATTAAAGTTATAGTTTCATTCTGGCTTTAAACCAGGCTTTTCTTTGTTCTGTAACCACTCAAAAAAAAGAGGAGCGAGAGATGTCTCCCTTCCTTTTATCCTCCCTAAAACTACTATCTCACACACAAGAAAAGGAAAGGAAATTAATAATAGCCTCACTTTTACATGGGAAGTCCTCTAAGGAGTTAAAACTACCCTCGCACACTTTATAGTGCCATGCTTCATCATAGGGAATGCTGCAACACTTCGGCACATACCAATGCTCTTAGTGGAGCAAAAAATTTATCTTTTTTAGAGCAAAAAATATTGATAAGCCCTACAGCTGCTGGGACGCTCTCAGCACAAAAAAAGATTTTAAATAGACCTAAAAGAGTGCCTACCTAATTTTGCTCCACGCCCCTCCTGGTATGATTAAAAATAACTGCCTGGGATGCAATAAGACTATTAGTATCTACTTCCCCTGCCACCTGTGTTCATCAACATGTTTCGACCATCTAATTGCCCCTTGAGGTCGCTGGCCTTCATCGGGATGTAGATCCCTATATTTCTCAACCCTATTTTGCCTCCCTAGCTTCTTATTGCCTGAGTGAGGATGGGGGGTCACACTGTGGCCATGCTCGGCACATTCTGGAACCGTGTCAGGAACAACCTGAGTTTTACTCAAATTCTTCCAAAATTGTGGTAGGAAAAGAGGCATCACCCTGTTGTCACACTTCTTCAAGGCTCTAACGCTGCCGTTTTGCCACTTGTTGCCCACCAATGTCTTTATTCTGCTCTGTTTTTCTAGATGAACAGTGATCAGCAGAAAGGAGCTGTTTATGTCAAAGCATTAAAGGATTTAGATAATTATGGTTGTTGGGCGATTTAGAAGTTTCTCTCATCCATGTGTTCATTTGTTCATTCAGTATGATAGTGGTGGATTTTTATTGCATATATGTATTACCATGCTCAATTTTACATATGTTACATTATCATGGTTTATAGATGAGTACATCCCAATAAGAGTATTTTGGCTAACCGGCATAAATAATTTAAACAGTGATGGCCTATTCACTTAAACAAGAATACCATTCCTAAAGTGATACTCACTTATGGCGCAGCAATTGTCTGCTCTGAGGTGTGAAAAAAAGGGGAGTGTTATTCCCACTCTGTTTAATTTATTTCTGTGTGATGTGTTCTACATTTCAGCATTGTTTTTAAAATATACAGTTCAACTAATGTTTGTCAAAATTAGTTTGAAGGCAAAGCCCCTTATTATTTTTCGGGAAATTATGAATTCTTCCCTGGAGATTCTTTAGCAACAAACCAAGCAGGATAACCAAACTTGAGCTCCCTCTAAAGTAAATAGAGGGCCCCCAAAACCCAGTCAGGAGCTCTCAGGCCAAGGGCCCGCTGCTCCTGCGCAGTACCGGAAGGCACCGAGGGGGCTAATGTTACGCCATTGTTTTGAGTGCAGTAAGCACATGTGTTGCCACAGATGAAATACTGTAGAGAAACAAATGAACTGGTATAGAAGTCATGCCTGTCAGTCACTTCTCTAAAAAAATTACTAACATCAGACACGAGTATGTCTACCAGGCAACATTCCCATCATTCAGAATCTCCTTTATGCCTTTCTTCCTCAATTGTGGGCCTAGATCAATCAGTAGCCTTATCAGTCTTTAGGCACCCGTTATTTCCACATCACAGCCCCCTCCAGTCTGCCCAAACAATCAGTTTACAGTAATCAGACAGCCTTACCTCCATCTGTCCATATTCCCCTCAAAATCTAGCAAGCACTATGTCAGGTAGAATTCTTCCACCCCACTCCCAATGTAAACCATTAATCTTCAAGTCCTAAAATCCGACAGTGACCCCCTTCACATCTGTCTGTAGTCCCCATCAGTAAGTGTTCACTTGGTCAGCCAGCGGACTTGCTATCAGCCAGTGTTTCATCGATCAGCCAGTACTCCACTCAGCAACAACTACTGACTACTGTCAGCGATTACTGTTCTCATCAGCCACCGATCCCCAGATTCCCCCACCAGGCAGTACTAGGCCCCTCTCGTTAGAAACTTGGATCACATGACCCGTCCCCACCTAAAGACTTTTGGCTCCACTGAAGGATCCTGAAACTGGTAGTCACTCACAAGGACAGTATTGACTCTCTATCCTGCTTGTTTCAATCTCCAACAGGCCAATACGAACCTTTTGTGGAACACTGAGGTTTTTAGACTGGAGCCTCAGGTCTGAAGTAATCCTTTCACATGCCCCTCATGATTTTAAGCTAGTCTTGAAGATGGGGAAGGAGTTTCTCAAAGTAAGTACTTTGGAGATGATGTAAAGTTTGGCAGAGAGGGTACTCTGTCAGAAACATGATGAAGTACCCTGTCTGCCAAACTGATGCTCCAACTTCCTGGTCTAGCGTTGGGAAAAATTAACTTTCAGTTGACAGAGCCCCCATTGGCTCAGTCAAAGAAAAGCTTCTTCCACTGGCCCAACCTGTCATTCCACCGAGCTCTAAGTTTCAAACCTACTTAATATTTACAAATTGTGTTTCCTAGTCCTGTGTCCCGTACAACAGTGTGGCTACCACCAATCTTTTAGAGAGCAGGGGCCTTATTTATAGTGTGGAGGATGGGATACTCCGTCAAAACGTTGTGGCTAACCCATCCGCCATGTTACAAGTGCATTATAGCCTATGGCACTTGTGATGCAGTGGATATCCCATCTGCCATGTCACAAGTGCATTATAGCCTATGGGGCTTGTACTAAGGTGGATATCCAGTCCACCATATTACAAGTACATTATAGCCTATAGCACTTGTAATGCAGTGGATATCCCATCCGCCATGTCACAAGTGCATTATATCCTTTCGCACTTGTACTACGGTGGTTATCCCATCTGCCATGTCCTATGTGCATTATAGCCTATGGCACATGTAATAGGGTTGATATCCCATCCGTCATATCGCAAGTGCATTATGACCTACGGCACTTGCAATATAATGAATATGCCAAGTGCGTTATAGCCTAAGGCACTTGTACTATAGTGAATATCTCAAGTGCATCATAGCCTATGGCACTTATAGTGAATATCCCATCTGCTATGTCCTAAGTGCTTTATAGTCTATGGCACTTATAATATAGTGAATATCCCATCTGCCATGTCCCAAGTGCATTATAGCCTATGACACTTGTAATGTAGTGAAAATCTCATCTGCCATGTCCCAAGTGCATTATAGCCTATGGCACTTATAATATAGTGAATATCCCATTTGCCATGTCTCAAGTGCATTATAGCCTATGGCACTTATAATATAGTGAATATCCCATTTGCCATGTCTCAAGTGCATTATAGCCAATGGCACTTGTAATACGGTGGACAGGATATCTGTCTCAGAGCAGTCTCTCTGCCACACTAAAAATAAAGCCCTTAGCTGATGGCCATTGGAATGCAAGGTGCAATTTACTGTGGAGCCCAAATGGTTTTCAGAGAAAAAACATTGCCTATTTCCATTCATGATGCTTGAACAAAGGAGCTTGATACAGGAGTAACAGGTCTGGCCATGTGGTGCATGCTTATGCATTCCTGTTAAAGGAACAGATGGCTGGTCATTCATAAAACCACAAAGGGGTAATTATCTCTGCTCTAAGGTACTGAAAGCGGCCTCAGCCAATAGCCTTTCCGAAGCTACAAGGTATGCTTGTACAGGCTATGGTGCAGAAGGGGCCCTAAGGTTATGGCCAGAAATTCAATAAACATTGTTGGACAATCGGCTGGATAAAACTGCCATCCCTCCTCATACGCACAGAACAGGCACAGCATTAATAGAGGCACTGAAAGGTTTCATCTTATTAGGAAAAATGTTCCTGGACAAGATGTATCCATGCAACCTTTCCTCAGACCTGCAAACTTCAAAAAATGTCACAGTGTGCAGAGAAGTGAGGGCTAGGAGGCTTCATGCCAACAATTCCCTGAGAGGCAGCACTGTCCCCCAAGTGCACACTTAAAACAAAAAAGGTTGTTGTTTTTTCACACTTCTTAATGAAGATCGACAGCTTAGAGCTCCAAAGACAGCTGAAGAACCACTTACTACAGGGGTTTCCAGCTCACCTTCTCTGCCACCGTGTGATATCGGCTCTTCACTGGGTGACCATGTAAAGGGAGTTGATATTGTGTGACAGACGGTGGCATTGTGTGAGCTGGCAGATCTGGCTCCTCGCAAAAGTGGACCCCTCTCAGAACAGGAACAGCAGGGCAGAGATGTTTTAAGGTATGGGCAAAGTGGGCTTTGTCCCAGGGCCCCAACATTTCGGGGGGCCCCCTGATACAGCCAGAATTGTTCTGCAGAGAGTCTTGCCCTGGTGACCTTGAATACTTCTTAAACTGATTGTTTTAAATACTGTTTTTGACTTTAATTTGTTTTTAATGTGGGTGATGTGTGAGAGTCTATTGCAGACATTTTGCAGAGGAATGTTGGGGCATATTAACAAGATGTGTGTTAATAAAAGCACATCGCACATTTCCATATCGCCAGCAATCGCCGGATTTAATCGCCGTGATAGCGAGTAATTATCAATGTGCAACACATAGGCAAAATTAAGTCTGACGATAGTCGGCATTAGGGAACATTAGCGCATGAAAACAAGCGTCTGCCTTGATAATATGAGGGGGTGGATTCAGCTTTATGATCCACGCCCCCATGTTATCAATGACTAACACCTGATCAAAGCAGGCATTGGGAGACCTGCGATAAACGTGTTTATCGCAGGTCTCCTTCTCCCAACGCCTGCCTTGAGAATAGGGTGTTAACACCTCCAACCACATTTTACATGTGGTTGGACGTGGGAATGCCCACCCTGCATCCCATTAGCGTTATCTATCGCCCCCAGCGCGGGGCGATAGATGACGTCAAGAATATGTCTCTAACACAGGTTAGAGTCGTATTGGAAATAGTGAGATAAAAAAAATGCGCTAGCGACTTTAAAAAGTCGCTAACTGATTTATCGCGGGCTTGGTAATATGCCCCGTTGTGCTAATGTTGCATGCAACATCCATAAAAACGTTTCTTTTAGATCAAAACAGGATCTCATATATAAGAAATGGGAGGGTGTCACAGAGATTATCTGTAGTAATAATATTGAGCTGCTGCTGTGTTACAATAGTAAAACACACATCACTAACCCTGAATATTAAATGTACACACTTTCAGAATTTGGCCCAGTGTGTCTGTGCACTGTTTACTTGGCCAAAGAGGGCATGACAGAGCTGAAACTGGATCATAAATTCAAAACTGTTCCGAACAGGGCCCCCCCAAAATACGTTTGGCCCGGCCCACAAAATCCTTAAGAAGTCCATGCAGCAAGAGCAGAAGCAGTAAAATGCCCCCTCACTTACAGAGCAGGTGCACGCTCAGCAGCAGCAGCGCCATCTTCCCTCAGACTCACAGAACACGCTGAGAAGATGCAGCAGGCATTAGGGAAGTAACTCGTGTCCTATATTCAAGGTCCCGTCAATATGTCTTCTCTGAAAGGACATATTAACCAGTCACTAATTTGATGCAGTGCAAAGGCCAACCTAAATATAGACACCACTGCTTTACGAGAACAAAGATGCTGCATAGGTAGAAGTAAAAGTAAGGTCATTTGCACAGGTATAACAGGTTCCACGGGTGGTTGTTCATCAAGATATCTTTCATCTTGTCAGGCGTGTCAAAGTGCTATGCTTGCAATGTTCTGTAGTAACGAGGCGTCCCTTCTCTACGTCAAACTTTTTCCACAGGCAGGCAGAGTTTAGAGTACACAGTGTCTGTGTCGCTTTTGTTGCATCAGGGCTTCCTCTTTTCAAGAGAACCTCTCCCCTCCGATTTACAGATACCTATGGATTTACAAAAGCAGATTGGAAGCAGGGTTGTCATAACCTTTTGAGCTAATCAGAATTGACACCTTGTGAGTGTTGAAGTGAAGAAAAAGACGAATTGGCCCATTAAGACAAGTGAATGGTGTCACTGTGCAGTGTCTACTGACTGTATCGTGTAAAAGAGACCGTTCTTAGGTCATGGAATGCCTATTGAGACACAGATTATTAGAAAATAAACTAATAGATCATTCTGAAGGTTTACATAAAAAAGGTAAATCCTAATTGTGTGTGAATTTAGAAAGACATTCAAGAACTAAAACTAGTAGAACAAAAAAACTAGCACCACATGTTTCGCAAAATAACACTACTTTTCGCTTCTTTAGGACATACGCAATTCCACTACAAATTTTACACAATAGTCCTAAAACCATAAAACATAAGTCCAAAGATGAGAACAAGTTCAAAAATAAGGGAAAGCAGAGAAGATATGAACAAATCAGACTACACAGACAACATTCCAAAAATATATTTTATCATCAATTTCACATTAATGCTCAATAAAATATTAAGTTGCCTACTATTTTACTAAAATACAATAGGTAACAATATTAAATACATTAAGCATTATGATAATCAATTTGCCCTTTGTTCACTGCAGGTTGACGAAAACAGCTTTTTCAAGCTAACTCCCCCAATAAACATTTCAAATAAAGAACACTTAACGGGCAGCGTGTGTAACATGGACTGATATTGGCACCTTGGGTTTCTGGTGACATTTAGAAACCACTTTCCATTCAGCCTCATAGTTTATGATGTCAAACGAACACCTTGATAGCAATATTGGACAATAATACACTTTTACCCATTAACTCGCCTCTTTCTTTCTTTCTCTCTCTCTCTCTCTCTCTCTCTCTCTCTCTATATATATATATATATATATATATATATATATATATATATATATAAACATATATATATATTCACTGAAAAAACCATAGGTTATAGACCATATATAGTTAGGGGTTAGCATTTACAAAACCTTGAAAATTCACTGAAAAAACCATAGGTTATAGACCATATATAGTTAGGGATTAGCATTTACAAAACCTTATTTTACTCGCACAAAACCATTTAAATTCGCATATATAGTTAGTTGCACTAACTATATATCGCGCACCCGCAATCCACTGCTGATCATGTCACATATTACATCATTCATGACATGGTCAGTGACATCACTGATGACATCTCAAATGACATCACTGATGACATCTCAAATGACATCACTGATGACATCTCAAATGACATCACGGATCACATCACTGATGACATCTCATTTGACATTACTGATCACATCACTGATGACATCATTCATGTGATAATACGATGAACCTCTTCAGACTCTAATATAACCTTAGATACACTCAGTGTAAACAGACACTCACATACTGTCACTCATCCATGGAGTTACTCACACACCTAGTCAGTCATGCAAAGAATCAATCACACCTCCATTTCCTCAACTATACAGTTATACACACCTTACTTATTCAAACATATACTAACACATATTTACTCTCTTATACAATCCCTGATACAAGTTCACAATGATCCATACAGCCACTCACACATTCACTGGCTCTTATGCACAGATTTTTATATATGTCAACTCTCACATGTACTGTGTTTTACATATGTACTTACTTTGACATGTAGCACTGAGATATCCATTCACTCACCAATACACTCATGCACACAGTCAACCGCCCATACAGCTGTTTCCACATGCACTTTTGAACCCATACATCTAGTGAATCAACTGCTCACACATCTATGCACAGAGTCATACACCTCCCAGCCACCCACACACACACTCAGTCTCCCATACAAATACTTGGGCAACCAATCAATAACCCATATAGTTACTCATATAGCTACTGATCAACACATGCAGCAGTTTACAGACCAACAGACATAATGATGCACAAATTAAGACAGTTTAGTCACTAACCCATGCACTCAGTGAGACACATTTAATCACTCACTCATACAGTCAGTCATGCACCTACTAAATCCTTCATCCAGACACTTATACATCCACTCATTCTTCAATATGTAAGACATATTTTAACTTTACAGAAACATACAGTCACTGGATGTTGTCATCAGTGATGTCATCAGTGATGTCATTTGAGATGTCATCAGTGATGTCATTAGTGATGTCACTGACCATGTCATGAATGATGTAATATGTGACATGATCAGCAGTGGATTGTGGGTGCGCGATATATAGTTAGTGCAACTAACTATATATGCGAATTTCAATGGTTTTGTGCGAGTAAAATAAGGTTTTGTAAATGCTAATCCCTAACTATATATGGTCTATAACCTATGGTTTTTTCAGTGAATTTTCAAGGTTTTGTAAATGCTAATCCCTAACTATATATGGTCTATAACCTATGGTTTTTTCAGTGAATTTCAATGGTTTTTTAATAGCAAATATCAAAAGCTGTAAAATGTATTCTTATTCTAATCCAAAAATATATTTTATATTTTTGTAATATATATATATATATATTTTTTTAAATTATTTTTTTTGTTTCGCTGCCGGTCCGCGAACCGGGCAGCTTCCCGTTAGCTTCATTTTGTTCCGCGATCCGGTCCGCGAACCGGTAAACGTTCCGTTAGCGCAACTACCGCGTTAGCAATCAACATTGTGACGCGTTGCGTAAGCGCGACGTATCACGTTACCGCGTAATGTGTCTTATGACGCGCCGCGTTAGCGCACCTGGAAGCGCTCCGGAACGCGAACTGAGGCGCGAAGCGCAGCGCCCCGGAAGCGATCTGGGGCGCGGCGCGGAGCGCGTAACGTAAGCATAACAGGTCATGTGACTTGTTTATAAAACTTTTCATTGGTTCATTTTACTTTTGGTTTCCTAATGATGGAAGGCTTGGTCATATGACCTAAAAATAACACTTTTCATTGGTTTAGAACATTTTTTTTCCCAAATGATGAAAGCCCCACCTTTTTTTTTCTCACTCTGACTTGTAAAGCAAAGGACCCAGATGCATTTACAGTTTATCACTAACAATGTTCCAGGCTAATGTATTTTCCCGGGAAATTTACAACTGTCCTGCAAGTAAAATATTCCTATTTCGAGAAAAAGGGCGTTTCTTCGTCCCATGAGGGAGCCGTTGAGCAAAAGAGGCTCGGCCTGCTGTCTTAGTCGCTGATAGGCCTGAATATCGGATTCTTATCGATCACTTTATGTTGCAGGAGTGGAAAACACAACAGCCCTTGACCATTTATCTTTACAGCATTCCTGCGTATTATACCTTTTAACCGTCATGTAATCGGGCTGCTTTATTTCACTTGCCTTTTACTGATTCGAACACAGTGGCTATTATTCAAAACTTTACCAATCTAGGTACTACTACCATGTTTTGTTTTAAAAACCTTTATTGTGAAAATGCCAGTATACAAATACGGGCCTATAACCATGTGGGCCGGCCACGGAGCAAACTGGAATCGTATATGATGAGGGGACATTTACACTGTAGAAGAGCGTAACGGGCGGGCCATTAGGTTGCAAGAACTAAGGTGTCTAACAGTTGCGGAATCGGTGGACGTAAATTTTATAATTAAAGTACGACAGGGCCAGTTACAATAAAATTATCTAGATATACATTTGCGGGCAAGTACCATGGGTGACGTTAATTCGAACTTTCAATAGTACAGTAATCAATAACACATCAGAACTTAATATCAATAGGGATGTCCAAATGTTCAATCAGTACTCGTCCCCGCCCGCCATGTGCTTCAAAACTGCATACGTATCTCGTGATATCAAGGCTGGGCAACCAGTACACAACAAGGAGTTGCGAGTCCCATTTATACCGGCGCCATTTTGGGCGAGGCCGGGATGGTCCAGGATATAGTCAAAATGTCTTCACCAACCAGCGGTCGGACCAGAACCCCTTTCGGCAGTCCAAAAAGGTTCTGTTAAATGACAACAGAAGAGATAGGCAACAAGAACCATCAGTCAAAAGAGGGGAGGGCAAGTTCTTCCCTACCGAGTCACGTTGGGGCTCCACCGGAACTGATCGAATTGGTAGTCTACAGTGTTTCTGGATGTTTCAGACTGAAGCTGGCGTCAGCATGAGAGCACCACCATCTTGTGGCTCCGTCGTGGCCATTCCGCAAGCAATCATGGCAGCCGCTCCCCACCGGAAGCCTGCGGGAGTCGGGGGCCCCCAGTGACTTTTGTAGAATCTTCAAGACTGAGGGGACGCTTTCGGGAATGGGGCCCATGCCCTAGCAGGCAAGCGTCCGAGTTCCAAGGTGTCCCAGGGCCATTTTAGTGGACCAGGCCCAAATCCGAAGAGCCGGCCGCCATTTTGAGAGTCCTGTGGCAGCCGCCTATCGCTGCACAGCAAGAGTGAGCGCAATTCAGCTGGATGGTGGGCGAGACCCTGTAGCCGCAAGAGCGGGCGCAACTCAGCTGGATGGCGGGTGAGGCACTGTGCCGCAAGAGCGGGCGCAACTCAGCTGGATGGCGGGTGAGGCACTGTGCCGCAAGAGCGGGCGCAACTCAGCTGGATGGCGAGTGAAACGCCAAGGGGCGCCCCACTGCAGCTGAGGAGCCTCCACCTGGGGAGGCGGGGGAGGCCCGTTCGCGCCGCCTCCCCCCCGGGCCGCGCCATGCCGTCTTTCAGCACAGCATTGTAGGATGGCCAGACCAGTGCGGCAACTTGCTGGACACCACCTCGGTGCCGTCTGGATCTCGGCGCGTTGTGCTGCCTTCGGCCTATTCGCACAACGGTCCGCTACTGACGCCGCCTCACAGGCCGACGGATTTTGTAGGCTTTTTATAGCCCAAAGCTGACTAAAAGACAGCCCAAAGCAGCCCATTGTTGCTACTCCGGGGAGGGAGGGGCAGGGACAGTGTCAAGCGAACGGTGATGGATGTTGCAGCAGGCTGCCATGTAAATAGTTGTTTAAAATGTTTTTTTTTTAACGTGTTTACTTTGTTGGAGCGTTGTATATATTTATAAGTTATTAAAGTGTTATAATCCTACTACTTTGTTGGAGTGCTATATATTTGTAATGTGGCAACAAGCACAAAGATGTTACTGTATAACCAGAAAAAGACATAGTCCAATTGTGCGTGATCTAGTCCAATCTGGTGACGCCGATAGTGGGTATCAACAGACTTTCATTTGTATAGGGTTTGTCGATTATTGGGCGGGGTGGGTGGTAGGGCAGGCATGCTTAGGCAGCGAGGGCGACGGAGCCGAACTACCTCGTGGCCATCCCGACCGCAAGCTTGGCTCCTCCCCCTGGTTTCATACTTTTTGCGGAGGGCTATTTCCTGGTGTTTCTTGTTTTAGCAGGGTCAGAAAGGATCCTATCAGTGGCCTACTGATTTTGTTCGATTCCTTTCGTTTTGCCATAATTTGCTAGGAAGGTACCGTGGCTAATCCGTATTTTATATATATGCCCTCTTTAATAGGGGTGCCCTCCGGTGGGGCCGGACGAGCTACCTCTAATAAATGGTCCGGGTAGAACCAATTACCAATCAGTGGGGAGAAGATAGGCATGAGAGATTACAAAAGGGGGGACAAGGGTCCGCACTACCTATCTTTTCACTGCTTGCAAAGACTAGACGGAATATCTCTATTCCACGTTATTTGTAAGCAGAGAATACCTCCAAAGAACTAATATCAAACAACCAGTGTTGGGACAATCAAACAATCAAATGGTGAGAAAGAGATAGGCACGACGGGTTACAACGGGGGACAAAGGTCCGCGTTACCTACCCTTCACTACCTGCAAAGGAAGAGAGAATCTTCGTATTCCTCTCCGTTTGTAGACAGAGAATCTCCAAAGAGGACCAATGTATCAAGTAGCGACCAAGGCTAAACGAACCAATCAATCGAATAATACTAGTATTTTCAAACAATTCCGATACAAACAATCAATCAAATAGTCAATCAGGTGGATAAAACCATCCTGCCAATCAGACGTATAAAACGTCCTACTTAACCTTACCCGGACCACGAGGACAGTTCTTCGCTTTCCCCTTCCAGCGCCCGATCGTCCTCTTACTCCAGTTTTACCACAGCACTCCTGTGGGGTCCCAGTCAGGCCAGCAGGTCATTTAAGAGAGGTCCGTTCAGAATCAGTGAAGTTCACTCGATCGGCAGTCAGACGAGGGTCCTCTCCAGGCAGGTATACTCCAATCGTTTAGACGTTCACCCCGTCGTCAGGACCTCTCTTACTGAACCCATATGTCGCTGATGGGCCCCGCGTTGGGACGCCAATTGAGGAAAAGCAGCCAGTTACTGTTGAATGCCCAGGCTGTTGGCGCAAGGACGCCTCTAATTTCCCATAGCAAATAGTTACCAAATAAAGAGACAGGCGCTGGAGCTGGAACGCAAGAACAGGGTTTATTTCTCATGAGGAGAGCCTGTCATTTCGGACACGCACACAGAATGTCTTCGGGAGGTGCTCTGACCACATCTCAGAAGCCTGGCCTCTTATACACAGGTTTATTGCTTTATTACATGTGACACATTCTTGTGAAGACTTTGATGTACAGAAAAGCATCCCTGGAATCTTCCGCTTCAGGCTCGGTCCCACACACCCTTACAGTGAGAATCCCCTCCCCAATCACAATACAAGATCGTTATCAGATAGTAGGAACAGCAGGACATTCCGCCGATTCCCGGAATGCGTGTGGTGTGACGGATCTCATGGGGTGGGGGCCTTGATCTATTATAACTCCTTTGAAGAGGGGCGATTCTTTACAGTTGGGGCCGTAAACTACATCCGCAGGGCTAGGTGATAGCCTGGGACCGGCCTGGACAATCGGACACACAGGAAGAGGAGTGTCAGAGGGTGCGGTAGTGAATAGGGTGAAAGGGAGGTGTCGGGCGGGCACGGGGTGTGATTCTCAGGGAAGAGCAGCGCAGATGGGGGGAGGTTTATGGCCCATGCATGAGAGAGAGAGCGGGGGTGACCAGTGCGTGGAGGAGATGCTTGCGAGGGTGGGGAGCCGTGCTGAGGATCGGCGGCGTGCAGAGAGTGGGTCTGGTCAAGGCATCTAAAATGGCTGCCGTGCACGACAAAAGTGTGGCATTGGAAAAAAGGCAAGATGGTGCAGACAATGTTTATCAATACGGATTCATTTTCCACAGAGAGAGCGGGGGTGGTCAGAGAGGAGGGGTGTTCGTAGCGCCAGGGAGACGCGCTGGGGACCGGCGAGGGGCAGAGGGGCCATAGCGCTTTCAAAATGGCTGCTGCTTGCTAGAGCGTACGTGCCTGAGTGGGGACAAGGTGGCGCCAATTATGTTGACATCGCAAACCAGATTTTAACACATAGACATGGAAGTGAAAACTGCACCATTGCTCCCCCCCCCTGACTGACACCCTCCTTTGCCTCAGCTTGGATCATCATTTGCTAAAGTGTTCGAAGACCCCACCGTGAGTATAAGCACAACCGGGGCCTTACTGCACACCCTGAGAAAAACTACGCAGCAAGACAATCTCTACCTTCTCCCTTTTTCATGTTCCAACGCTTTGAAATGAACAATATATTTACTCGCAGTGACAAAATGGCGGTCAACACTTCCTGATTTCCTTCGAATCGAACGTTAACAGACGTCACGCAGCAACAAAAAAAATTCCGCTGACGCGCAGCCGCTGGAAGACATGTATCAACATATATGAGCCTCCTCAGCCACCCTCAGAAAACCTAGGGGTCAGAATACGTCTCCCGTGCCCCCTTATACCCATTTCCCACATCGTTTTTCCTCCATCTTGTGATTTAATTAAAACGAAACACAAAATGGCGAACTCCCGTTACGCTACCGGTGAGCGACCCGGTTCGCGTACCGGGAAGCGCTTCTACCGCGAAAAATCAATTTTTTTTATTTGCCCCACGGGACCCTTTAATAACCCCAACATCATTCCTAGGGGGTCAAGAGGGGTCTACCTTGCCCCCTTTCATTAAATTCCCCCTTCGTTTTTCTCCTCCTCTTGTCTCTCGATCCAAACGAGAGACAAGATGGCGGCCGGTCCGGACTGTTTATAATGTTGACAGACAACGGAGAGCCAATCAGCTTCGCTTCGCGAAGTTCAGTTACGCGTCAGGTACGCGAACCGGAGCGCTAACCGGTGCACTGTCACAGATATATCTGTTTTTTAAAACGTTAATTTCTCAAAATCCTCTGGAGCACATATATTGAGACATAGCAAAGGCACGTCGGGCAAACCATATCTACAATTTTGCCAAGTTTCGTGTAAATCCATTCAGCCGTTCGAGCTAAAAGTGAGTCCAACCGCCCTATGGAAAACTCAATGTTAAAAACGTGTTTTGGGACCCCCCTTTTTTCTCGGCCCCCCCTTGACGAACCCCCCCCAAATTTTCAGGGGCTGCTCAGAAACAAGATGTGCCATTTTCCTGAAAATCTCAGCCAATTCCGTCCACAAACGCCAAAGTTATTCGACATAGAATTTTCAAAAATCCCATATGAAAAAAATCCTAACTATATATACCTACTGGCGACCGCCAGTAGGTAATATATATATATATATATATATATATATATATATATATATATATATATATATATATTTTTTTTTTTTTTCAGGAAAATGGCACATTTTGTTTCTGAGCAGCCCTTGAAAATTTGGGGGGGTTTCGTCAAGGGGGGGCCGAGAGAAAAGGGGGGTCCCAAAACGCGTTTTTCCCATGTTAATTTCCATAGGGCGTTTGGCCTCACTTTTAGCTCGAACGGCTGAATGGATTTGCACGAAACTTGGCAAAATTGTAGGGACTGTTAGCCCGATGTGCCTTTGCTGGGGTTCCATATATGTGCTCCAGTGGATTTTGTGAAATTAAAGTTTAAAAAAATTTATATATCTGTGACAGCGTCCCAGATAGCGCTCCAGATCGCGTACTTTTCGCGTAACCGAGCTTTGCGAAGCGATGCTGATTGGCTGTCCGGTGTCTGTCAACATTCTAAACAGTCCAGTGCAGCCGCCATCTTGTCTCTCGGTAGGATCGAGAGACAAGAAGAGGTGAAAAACGAAGGGGGAATTTAATGAAAGGGGGCAAGGTAGACCCCTCTTGACCCCCTAGGAATGATGTTGGGGTTATTAAAGGGTTCCGTGGGGAAAATAAAAAAAAATTGATTTTTCACGGTAGAAGCGGTTCTCGAACCGGGTCGCAAACTAACGGCTGAATGGATTTGCACGAAACTTGGCAAAATTATAGGGACTGTTAGTCCGATGTGCCTTTGCTGGGTCTCAATATATGTGCTCCAGTGGATTTTGAGAAATTAACGTTTTAAAAAACAGATATATCTGTGACAGCGTCCCAGATAGCGCTCCAGATCGCGTACTTTTCGCGTAACGGAGCTTTGCGTAGCGAAGCTGATTGGCTGTCCGGTGTCTGTCAACATTCTAAACAGTCCGGTGCGGCCGCCATCTTGTCTGTCGGTAGGATCAAGAGACAAGAGGAGGAGAAAAACGAAGGGGGAATTTAATGAAAGGGGGCTAGGTAGACCCCTCTTGACCCCCTAGGAATGATGTTGGGGTTATTAAAGGGTCCCATGGGGCAAATAAAAAAAATTTGATTTTTCGCGGTAGAAGCGCTTCTCGGTTCGCAAACTGGTAGCGAAACGTGAATTCGCCATTTTGTGTTTCGATTTCAATAAATTACTAGGTATAAGGGGGTACGGGAGACGTATCCTGACCCCTTTTGTTTTCTGAGGGTGGCTGAGGAGGCTCATATATGTTGATACATGTCTTCCAGCAGCTGTGCGTGAGCGTTTTTTTTTTTTGCTGCGTGACGTCTGTTAACGTTCGATTCGATGGAAATCAGGAAGTGTTGACCGCCATTTTGTCACTGCGAGTAAATATTTTATTTGTTATAAATAAATCATTATTGATAAACATTGTCTGCGCCATCTTGCCTTTTTTGCAATGCCACACTTTTGTCGAGCACAGCAGCCATTTTAGATGCCTTGACCAGACCCACTGTCTGCACCCTCGCAAGCATCTCCCCCACGCACTGGTCACTCCCGCTCTCTTTCTCATGTATGGGTTAGAAACCTCCTCCCATCTGCGCTGTTCTTCTCTGAGAATCACACCCTGAGCCCGCCCGACACCTGCCTTTCACCCTATTCACTACCGCACCCTCTGACACTCCTCTTCCTTTGTGTCCGATTGTCCAGGCCGGTCCCAGGCTATCACCTAGCCCTGCGGATGTAGTTTATGGCCCCAACTGTAAAGAATCACCCCTCTTCAAAGGAGTTACAGTAGATCAAGGCCCCCACCCGATGAGATCCGTCACACCACACGCGTTCCTACTATCTGATAACCATCCTGTATTGTGATTGGGGAGGGGATTCTCACTGTGAGGGTGTGTGGGACCGAGCCTGAAGCGGAAGATTCCAGGGATGCCTTTTTGTACATCAAAGTCTTCACAATTATGTGTCACATTAAAAATATATAGCACTCCAACAAAGTAGTAGGTTTATAACACTTTAATAACTTATAAATATATACCTCGCAGCAAAAACAGTAAACACCTTAACATTTTTTTATTAAAACAGAAGCAACAATGGTCAGTAGCGGTCTGTTGTGCGAATAGTTCCAAGGCAGCACAACGTGCTGAGTTGTGGACGGCACCCAGGTGAAGAACCATCCCTTCTTTAAACGCCATGGTGACCAACTATAGTTTATTCTCTATTTCGTTCCCTTGCCATAACAAAATAAAAGTCTTGGGTTATTTATGGAAGGGAAGACTTTTTGTTTCTTCCAATTTTTTTAAAAAAAACAAAGGTTTAAGTAAAGGCAACCCTTAATGTGCATGTTTTCCACAGAAATTTGCCCTTGAAAACTAGGGGCAATAAATAAGGTCGAAATCTGTATTTTGTTTTTGGATACACATGTTTATATGGAATGGTTAAAATAACTTATGATGCAACTTAACAGGAAAGATCACAAACATTTCAATGAGTGCTATGTCCCAGGTTTACATAAAGTAGTGTGTTTACCTAGAGTGGTGCTGTGTAGGACACTCTGAATGGAAATTAACCAGAACTATAACCATAACAACAACAACAACAATAATATAACTTTTATGCCCAAATTACGCAAAGATTTAGCTAATCTGCTAAAGGGGGAGTCGCCATTTCTTTTGATAATTTATTCACCCATCCGTAGCCTCTCTAATCTCCATTACAATGTGTTTGTTGCTGTCGCTAGCTGATGAAAAAACTAAAGTGATAACTTCCTCATCCTTAATTTGTCTTTCTTTGTTCCTTAAGATGTCATCTGTGTCAACCTCTTCCGAGAATGCTGATGCGTTAGGGATTTCCTTGTGTTTCTTAATAGCATTGGTGTCTGCACACTTCTTTGTCAATTCTGTGAACATGACAGCTGCTTCATAGACAGACGATATCTTTGTTAAGTCATTAGTGTTAAGTGTGTCTGAAACTACAGTGCCCTTCTGTTTTACTTTCCTCAGAC
The DNA here is from genome assembly GCF_964263255.1 of Lissotriton vulgaris. NCBI lineage: Eukaryota > Metazoa > Chordata > Amphibia > Caudata > Salamandridae > Lissotriton > Lissotriton vulgaris. The sequence continues at coordinate 1,242,837,800 of NC_141685.1, forward strand.
ACTACAGAGTTTTGTGTGTTGTTCTTCTGAGTGACAATTATTCCAGAGGTTTCAGGTTCACTTGTTTTGTCCTGCAGTGAGTTAACAGCTTCAGAGACTTCATGTTTATTTGCTATGTCCTGCTGTGCGTCAACTGCTTCAGAGACGTCAGCCTCATTTGTTATGTTTGACTATAGCCTGGACCTGCCCGGCCGCGCCCAAAATGGAGCCGGTATAAATGGGACTCGTAACTCCTTGTTGTGTACTGGTTGCCCAACCTTGATATCACGAGATACGTATGCAGTTTTGAAGCACATGGCGAGCAGTGACGAGAATTGATTGAACATTTTGACATCCCTATTGATATTAAGTTCTGATGTGTTATTGATTACTGTACTATTGAAAGATCGAATTAACGTCACTCATGGTACTTGCCCGTGTTAGCTGCACTGTGCCTCGTCAGTAGCGGTCTGTTGTGCGAATAGTCCCAAGGCAGCAGAACGCGCTGTGATCTGGACGGCACCCAGGTGATGTCCAGTAAGTTGCCGCACTGGTTTTGGTATCCTACAATGCTGCTCCGAAAAACGGTGTGGGGCGCCCCGGGGGGGGGGAAGGGGGGGGGAGGCGGCGTGAACGGGCCTCCCCAGGTGGAGGCTCGTCTGCTGTAGTGGGGCGCCCCTTTACCGTTTCAGTTGCCATTCCACCCGCTTTTGCTACACTGTGCCTTTTCCGCCATTCAGCTGTTTACCGCCCGCTCTTGCGGCTACAGCGTCTCGCTCACCATGTAGTTGAGTTGCTCCCACTCTTGCGGTGCAGCGACAGGCGGTTGCCACAGGACTCTTAAAATGGTGGCCGGCTCTTCGGATTTGGGCCTGGTCCACTAAAATGGCCCTGGGACACCTTGGAACTCGGACGCTTCTCTGCTAGGGCTTGGGCTCCATTCTCGAAAGCGTCCCTTCAGCCTTGAAGATTCTACAAAAGTCTTGGGGGCCCCCGACTCCCGCAGGCTTGCGGTGGGGAGCGGCTGCCATGATTGCTTGCGGAATGGCCATGACGGAGCTACGAGATGGTGGTGCTCTCATGCTGATGCCAGCTTTAGTCTGAAACTTCCAGAAACACTGTAGACTATCAATTCGATGAGTTCCAGTGGTGCCCCAACGTGACCCGGTAGGGAAGAACTTGCCCTCCCCTTTTTTGAGTGATGGTTCTTGTTGCCTGTCCCCTCTGTTGTCATCGAACGGAACCTTTTTTGATTGCCGAGTGAGAAAAAAAAAGGTGGGTCTTTCATCGTTTGGGAAAAAAAAATGTTTTAATCCAATGAAAAGTGTTATTTTTAGGTCATATGATCAAGCCTTCCATCATTAGGAAACCAAAAGTAAAATGAACCAATGAAAAGTTTTATTACCAAGTCACATGACCTGTTATGCTTACGTTACGCGCTGCGCGCCGCGCGCCGCGCTCTGGATCGTTTCCAGGAAGCTGCGCCTTGCGCACCGGAGCACTTCCGGGTGCGCTAACGCGGCACGTCATATGACGCATTACGCGACAACGCAGGTCCAGAATATAGTCAAAATGTCTCCACCAACCAGCGGTCGGAATACAACCCATTTCAGCAGTCCAAAAAGTTCTGTTAAATGACAACAGAAGGGACAGGCAACAAGAATAATCAGTCAAAGAGGGGAGGGCAAGTTCTTCTCTACCGGGTCACGTTGGGGCTCCACCGGAACTGATTGAATTGGTAGTCTACAGTGTTTCTGCATGTTTCAGATTGAAGCTGGCGTCAGCATGAGAGCACCCAATTCTAAAACAGTAAATGCTTCGATAACAATCAATCAAATGTAGAGGGAAGCAGGCACGACGGGTTACAATGGGGGCAAAGGCTTACGTTCCCTACCCTTCACTATCTGCAAAGAGAGAATACTCCTAAAAGAAAAGAGAAGGGGGGGCAGCGTTCAAAGCACATCAGCGTGCATAAATACGAAAATGTTTTTACCTACCACGTACTTGACATTTTACAGCTTTTGATATTTGCTATTAAAAAACCATTGAAATTCACTGAAAAAACGATAGGTTATAGACCATATATAGTTAGGAATTAGCATTTACAAAACCTTGAAAATTCACTGAAAAAACAATAGGTTATAGACCATATATAGTTAGGGATTAGCATTTACAAAACCTTAATTTACTCGCACAAAACCATTGAAATTCGCATATATAGTTAGTTGCACTAACTATATATCGCGCACCCGCAATCCACTGCTGATGATGTCACATATTACATCATTCATGACATGGTCAGTGACATCACTGATGACATCACTGATGACATCTCAAATGACATCACTTATAACATCACTGATGACATCTCAAATGACATCACTGATGACATCACTGATGACATCTCAAATGACATCACTGATGACATCACTGATGACATCTCATTTGACATTACTGATCCCATCACTGATGATATCATTTATGTGATAATACGATGAACCTCTTCCGACTCTAATATAACCTTAGATACAATCAGTGTAAACAGACACTCACAGACTGTCACTTATCCATGGAGTTACTCACACACCTAGTCAGTCATGCAAAGAATCAATCACACCTCCATTTTCTCAACTATACAGTTATACACTCCTTACTTATTCAAACATATACTAACACATATTTACTCTCTTATACAATCCCTGATACATGTTCACAATGATCCATACAGCCACTCACACATTCACTGGCTCTTATGCACTGTTATTTATATATGTCAACTCTCACATGTACTGTGTTTTACATATGTACTTACTTTGACATGTAGCACTGAGAAATCCATTCACTCACCAATACACTCATGCAGACAGTCAACCGCCCATACAGCTGTTTCCACATGCACTTTTGAACCCATACATATAGTGAATCAACTACTCACACATCTATGCACAGAGTCACACACCTCCCAGCCACCCACACACACACTCAGTCTCCCATACAAATACTTGGGCAACCAATCAATAACCAATATAGTTACTCTTATAGCTACTGATCAACACATGCAGCAGTTTACAGAACAACAGACATAATGATGCACAAATTAAGACAGTTTAGTCACTAACCCATGCACTCAGTGAGACACATTAAATCACTCAATCATACAGTGAGTCATGCACCTACTAAATCCTTCATCCAGACACTGATACACCCACTCATTCTTCAATATGTAAGACATATTTTAACTTTACAGAAACATACAGTCACTGGGTGTTGTCATCAGTGATGTCATCAGTGATGTCATTTGAGATGTCATCAGTGATGTCATCAGTGATGTCACTGACCATGTCATGAATGATGTAATATGTGACATCATCAGCAGTGGATTGCGGGTGCGCGATATATAGTTAGTGCAACTAACTATATATGCGAATTTGAATGGTTTTGTGCGAGTAAATTAAGGTTTTGTAAATGCTAATCCCTAACTATATATGGTCTATAACCTATTGTTTTTTCAGTGAATTTTCAAGGTTTTGTAAATGCTAATTCCTAACTATATATGGTCTATAACCTATGGTTTTTTCAGTGAATAAATATATATATATATATACACACTGAACAAGCTATAGGTTTCACACCAGTTATAGTTAGCTGGACATTTTACTCATACAAAACCATTGAAATTCCGCACTTATAGTTAGTTGTACTCACTATAACTTGTGCGCCCGCAATCCACTTCTGATGATGTCACATATTGCATCATTCATGACATGGTCAGTGACATCACTGATGACATCACTGATGACATTTCAAATTACATCACTGATGACATCACTGATGATATCATCCATGTGACAATCAAATACACCTCATCACACACTAGTATAATCACTCACTGTAAAATAGAAAGTGCCATATTTGAAACCATTGACACACCAATAGAAATTTCTAAACACCCACTCAGTTATTCATAGAACTATACACACATCTACTCACTTACCTATGGATTCAGTGTTATATGCAGTGAATAATCAACAGAACACTATCAAATATACTTATACGCCTATTACAACAGCACACATTGTATTCACTTATAAAGACATCCTTCTGACTTATGCAAACAATTGATTATACTTCTATTTACTCACCTACACACTTATACAAACACCACTTCATCTATTTATATAGATAGTAACCCACAGATAGGGGCCCATTATGATGTCGGGCGGATTGCCCCCGCCAGGCTGGCGGTGGCCACCGCCAGCCTGGCGGGGGCAATCCGCCCGACATCCACTAGTGATTCACCCCCGCCATATTAGTATGGCGGGGGGGACCTTGGCGGACGGAAAGACCATCCGCCACTTTTTGGCCCCGGTCGCCTTGCGGCCGGGGCGGAAAAGTAATAATATGGTGGCGTGTCTATCAGACACTGCCAGCCATATTATGATAGGCATTTTTCAATGCCTTTTCGTGGCGGCAATGCCGCCACGGAAAGGCATGCAGACTTCACTCTGGGGGCCCTCTGCTGGTCCCCAGAGTAAAGGAGAGTAGGGGTGCACACGGGAGGTACCTGTGGTACCCCCCTGCATTTGCATAATCAAGGCAGCAGGCACCGCGCGGTGCCTGCCGCTTTGATTATGCAAATGCAAAAGTGCTTTTTAAGCATTGTGGCGGGCGGTGCTGAGAGCTTAACATGCAGAATGTGCCCGCCACTGTGGCGGGCACATCCTAATACCCCCACGGGACCCCCGTCCTTATGGCGGGCAGTCCCAATTACCACGAGGATGGCGGGCGGGCAAAGTCCGCCCATCATCCTACTGACCCCCTTAGTGTGTTATAAAATTACTATTACAAGTATACAGTTATCCATATAGTGACTCATACAATCACTAAGTCTTAGGTGTACTTATTTGATATAACTGTCACATACACTGCCTTTTTCAAGTTTAATGGAGATGTACCATTGAGAGAAATATTTCATCACCACCACACCCATAAACATATACACTCACTGAAACAACTGTTATAACATGTAAACTTAACCTCATATACCTACTGAATGAACTATTCACACATTTTTTGGCAATTACACACCTCCCAACAAACCACATAGACATTCATTTACCCATACAAATACTCAGTTAAGAAACCAATAACAAATATAGTCTTTAACATAGCAATTAAGACAAAGCAATAAAGACTTTCACATAGTTTAGTAACTACACATTACATATAGGGAGACTCTACAAATTAGTCAAGGAAACAATCAATGACACTGTTACTAAATCCACCATCCACACATTTATATTTATATATCCACTCATTCTTCAATGAAAAGTAGTGTATTTATAATACATATTTAAATATCAAAGCAAACCACATTCACTGGATGATGTCATCAGTGATGTCATCAGTGATGTCATTTGAGATGTCATCAGTGACGTCACTGACCATGTCATGAATGATGTAATATGTGACATCATCAGCAGTGGATTGCGGGTGCACGAGTTATAGTGAGTACAACTAACCATAACAGGGGAATTTCAATGGTTTTGAATGAGTAAAATGTCCAGCTAACTATAACTAGTGTGAAACCTATGTTTTTTTCAGTGAATTTCAAAGGTTTTTTAAATGCTAATTCCTAACTATACCGAGTGTGAAACCTATGGGGCCTTATTTACGAGCCCCTTGCGCCTCCGGAATGTCACTTTTTGTGACGTTCCGGTGGCGCAGAAGACTGAGTGATGTTTATCAGGAAGGACTAAGCCACTTTTTGTGGCGTAATCCTGCCTGATAAATATCAGTCCCTTTAACGCAGTGTCCTGCATTAAAGGGGCGTGCAATTGGTGTTGCTGGGGGCGTTCCCAGCAGCATCCATGGACTTGTGTAATTTATAGCATCCTGAAAGTCACTCTTTCAAAAAATCCAAAGTATAGGACATGATAAACCAAATCCAAATGTTTCTCAAGAAAAGTCATAAACCATGTCCGTTGGTCATATCTGCCCAAACGCCGATATTCCGAACGATTGAAAATGACTTTTCTTGAGAAACATTTGGATTTGGATTATCATGTCCTATACTTTGGAATTTTTGAAAGACTGACTTTGAGGATGCTATAAATTACTCAAGTCTGCCCGAATTGTGTGGGTAAAATTGATACCTAGTCACTTTGAATAAGAATGTACTTACAACTCGTCTAACATTTGGAAGAAATATCTAGTTATATGACAAAAGGATACCGACATAACTTGAAGGAAATAAGAACGCCCTGAAGAAGTTCTGTTGTACAGAACGAAACGCGTCGGCTGGCAGTGGTACATAAACTTAAGGAAAATAAAAGCATTTGAATATACACCAAGATTCAGCGCTTCAATAAGGACTCTAAGTAATATGATTTAATTGGACTTGTGCAAGTGGTGCTGTGCCAAACTTTGGAATATTCTCAACTACTCTCTACTACTCCCTCTCTACTACTCCACTACTCTCTAATACTCACTCTCTACTACTCATTCTCTACTACTCTCTCTCTACTACTCACTCCCTACTACTCACTATCTACTACTCACTTTCTATTACTCACTCTACTTCTCACTCTCTACTACTCTCTACTATTCTCTCTCTCTGCTACTCACTCTCTACTGTATTGGTGTGTCAATGGGTTCAAATATGGTACTTCATATTTTTTAATGAGTGTTAAAAGGTTATACTACTGTATGATGAGGTGTATCAGTTTGTCACATGGATGATGTCATCAGTGATGTCATCAGTGATGTCATTTGAGATGTCATCAGTGATGTCATCAGTGATGTCACTGACCATGACCATGTCATGAATGATGTAATATCAGCAGTGGATTGCGGGCGCGTGAGTTATAGTTAGTACAACTTACTACAATGGGGGAATTGCAATGGTTTTGTAAGAGTAAAATGCAACTAACTATAACACCCCTGAAACCTGTGTTTTTTTCTGTGAATTTCTAAGGTTTTTTAAATGCTAATTCCTAACAATAACATGTCTGAAACCTATGGTTTTTTCAGTGAATTTCAAAGGTTTTTTAAATGCTAATTCCTAACTATAACATGTCTGAAACCTATGTTTTTTCAGTGAATGTTAAAGGTAAATGACAATTTTTAAATATATTTATTCGTATATTTATTTTTTGATACTGATTTACAATTTTTTTTAACCTATTTATTTTTAGACCTAAGAGCCTGACCCGCAAATCTAAATGTATTAATTTTTTTTATAGGAATGGGATTCCTATGGAAGGAAATACAAGTTACTTGTAAGTATGCTTGGAACTACTTTTCAGGGTCAGTGCTGGGCTAAAAGATGCAGCACTGGTTTCTGTCCTGCTAACAAATTAATAAATCGGAATAACTGCACACTTAGAAGAATTTGCAACTGAAACCAGTCAATATCAGCCTATGAAAGGAAATTCACTTAGCAGGTAAAACGTGTTATTATTTCTTTTTCTTACTCAGGGGTAGATCCGGAATCCAGCACTGTTGCTCATCTCTAAACAGTTAAAAGAATGCAAATTACCAAAGACGCAATAAAGCACACGTCTCTTTTTAAAAAAAAAAATATCTCTAGAATGCGCAGATCATACGCACACCCCACGATTTTGTCAAAACAAAAATACATTTGGGGACAAGGGGTTCCTTGTTGAACCACCTGAGCAGACCTAGAGGGTCAGGGTGTGTCTACCCTCCCCCTTTTCACGCTTTAAACTCACATTTCACACACTTCTTCAGCCTCCCTTCTACCGAGGCATAAAATGGCTGCACACAGTTTCAAGTTTCGAATGTTGACAGGCACTTGACAGCCAATTAGCATTTAGCTCGTGATCAGAAGGCTGAGCTTATGGTACGATGACAATAAGCGGAGTATCCATATTACATTTTTGTATGGGAAGGGGGCCGCATGGCCCCCCTCCCTCTGTCAATTCTGGGCACCGAGTTCCCCACCCCCGAGGCATGGCTAATTATATATTATTATTTTATGGAGGAGGGCTGCAAAGCCCCCCTACTGAAGCCACTTCAAGGACCCGGGGACCCCATTCCCCGGGGATGGCGTTTTTTTTTCAAATTTATTATGGCCGTCACCGTTGGGGACCGTGCGAGGGTCTTTAATTCCCCAACTGTCCCACCGGCTCCCCGCCTCCTGCGGGAGCCAGTGTTCTATTGACATCCGAAGTCCATCTGTGTATGTACCACCTAGGAGTTGTCTTCACTTTGTGCATGCACGTTTGTGGTAGCGCATCTGTGTTGATATTACGTATGTGCACAATACATCCCACCGTCTGGCTATGTACCCCTAACGTACTTCATTTTATTTGTGCATGCTAAATTACAATATGCCCAATCACAGCTCTCACACCCAGTGACATCATGCTCAACCAATCATCCTTCTGCAAAGCGATTACAACCTGCCAACCTTCTCGAACTTTTCCTATTCCGCAGTCACAGCCATTGATAGTGTTCGTATACACTTCTTTGTAGGTGAGCACTTTTTTTTAAGAATAATTGAATTAATTAATCTGAATGATATTTAAATACTGCGTAAATGCAAATTTTTGTTCGATTTCACAATGTTGTTTTTAAGCACGCTTTCCTACTCTTTCATATCGTTAAAGTTGACTTTGTAACTTTTGTTTCTGAGGAAATCACTTAATCCTGCCGCATTCAATTTTGTAAGTAGTGCGCCACGTGCTGCTTCCTCCCCATGCAGTGCACATGTAATCGATTGGCCAATGTTGTATTTTAGCACGCTCTCCATGTTTTTTAATAACGTTAAACTTGATTTCTTATCCTTTGTTCTATGCAAATCAGTAAATCCTGCCACGTTTCTTTAATTTGCCAAGCGCCACGTGGCCCTCCCTGCATCAGTGTGCTACGTACTGTTCAAGTTAATGCGATGTAGTTTTTCTCGTGTAAGTAGTGAGTTACGTGCCCCATGCATTGCAAAAGTAATGTTTTCGGCAATAGTGAATTTTAGCACGATTTCCAGCTCTTATACCTCAAATATCTTACCTTGGTAGGTGATGTTTCTAGGCAAATCACTTAATCTTGCCTCCTTTAATTTTGTAAGTAGTGCGCCACGTGCTGCTTCCTCCTCATGCAATGCACATGTAATCAATTGACCAATGTTGAATTTTAGCACTCTTTTCATGTTTTTTAATAACGTTAAACTTGATTTGCTATCCTTAGTTCTGTGCAAATCACTTAATCCTGCCACATTTCTTTAATTTGCCAAGCGCCACGTGGCCATTCCCGCAGCAGTGTGCTACGTGCTGTTCAACTTGATGCTTTGTAGTTTTTCTCGTGTAAGTAGTGCGTCACGTGCCCCAGTTTTTTAATAACCTTAAACTTGATTTGTCCCCTGTTCTATCTCATTATACAGATACCTCAACCATGAAACATACTGGTCGCCACAAGCTGATTATTCCTGCCCATGCAATATACCAGATGGTGGTCAACCACTTCGACATACCAGATCCACTGACTGCTCTCCATATGCTATGAGATCAAGGCCAGGAGTTTGTAAATGAAGTGAGTGACCAATCTCGGCCTAACATTTGTATAATGCAATGCTATTTCCTATTTAGCTTGCCAAATATAACCTCTGATGATTGCTTTTCAACCCCAATCCTATTGAGAAATAATGTTTTTATGTACATTTAAATGAATCTTGGACATATGTACAACATATGCATTTTTAACTCTTTTTTCAGGTTGCAGAATGTTACATTTTTTTTTGGAAAATATTTTTATTAGTGCTGCAACATTACACCAACATTCACTATAATTAGTACATAGTATCCATATCACATTACAGGCCATACGCATACATATTTGTACTGTATACGTATCATTGCAGCTTTTTTATTTTACATAATTCCCTTATAACTCAAGATCCCCCTCCCTCAACTTCCCTAGCACTTTTAAGGTCGTCCGTATGTGTTGCGTTGTACATTGTTCGCAGTACCCAATTCGGTAATATTTGCTATACCTCTTGCTAACGTTACTCCTAGCCCAGTATTGACTGTCTCTATGGTATCGACTTCTGCACCCTTCCATGTGCCTCCGGTATAGATTTGTGCGGGTGGATTGGTTTTAGGGAAAACCATTAGGGGGGGAAGGGGGAAGGGGGGATGAAGGTACAGGGTGAGTGGGCGGGAGGAAAGGGGAGAGGGGTGATATATTAGGGCCTTAGTCTCACCAGTAGTCGTATAACCCAATCCAGCTTTAGTGCCCGTTTCAAATTCTAAGAGTATGGCGTTCCATTCCACCGAGTTGGGGGTTTTGCGGAGACCCCTGCACTCCTCCCTCTGCAGTTCTGTTCCCTCTGCCTTCCCCCATCGTATTACCTCCCTGTGCCATTCCTCAGGGTCCGGTGGCCTAGCTGATTTCCACCTCATTGTAAGGGTCCTTTCTGCCAAGAGAAGGGCCATATCTATGAAGGGCGTGGCAACGCTTTTCTTCTTTTCGGTGGGGCCCAGTCGTAATATGCTATATGCCGGAAAGGAGTAGGGCCTTGTAGGTGCGATCGTTGTCAGTATCTTGTGTACCGTTCCCCAGTAATAACCCAGTTTGGGGCAGTCCCATAACATGTGTAGGAGACCAGCGTCTTCAGCCCTGCACCAGGGGCATGTGTTTGCCGTTTCGGGGAACATGGCATGTAGCCGGTGAGGGGTTAAGTATGCTCTATGTACAATCAGTAATTGGATACATTTAAATTTGAGATTCTATGACACCTTTTTAGGAAACTTCTGGACCTTCTCCCATTCCTTGTCTCTAAGTGCCCGGCCTATGTCTCTCTCCCAGCGGTCGCGGGTGGGTTGTAGTGATATTGCCCTGCCAGTTCTAATGCCACTCGTTATCCATTTCGTTAAGTGACTGCCTGTCCCCATTAAATATTGCATTGTAAGCAGTGAATTCGTGGGCGCTCTGCGCCGGCTGGTGCCCAGGTCGTGGTGATATTGTGTGCGACTCGTGCATGTAATAAGAATAACGTTCCGGGGGTCTGATGTGTACGTGCGAAGTCCGCATGCGTCATGAGGGTTCCATCTACAAAAAAGCCTCCTATTTGCAGAACGCCTGCGTCGTGCCATTTTCTGAGTTCGCGTTCTGATAGCGTACCCGTCCCAAGTGGGAGCCCCAGTAAAGGTATACCCGGCGCATAAGAGGTCGCCGCAGTCGTGTAGTTGACAGCTTTCTTCCAGAATCTGTTTGCAAGTTTAAGTAGGTGTGGCCCCAAGCTGGGCACCTTAAACTTTGGTAACAATAGTCTGTGTATAAGACCGCTATCCCTATCGGTTGCGGACATATCCAGCTCGTGGAGGTTACGACCCGCCAGCCAGTAGGCCAGAGACTGGAGTTGGCAAGTGTACCCATACGCAGCCATATCTGGGACCCACATACCGCCCTGGGCAGTCGACAACTGTAACTTGGCGAGGCTGATACGTCATCTTCCCAACCCCCATATCAGGTCCGTCAATAATGTGTTCAGTGATTTGAAAATACACATTGGGACTAGGAGTGGTAGATTCGTAAAGTAATATATCATCCGGGGCAGTACCACTATCTTTGAGATTGCCACCCTCCCTGCTACAGACAGTGGTAATGTATTCCAGAACTGCACTTGTGTCCTAAGGGTAGAGAGCGCCTTCCCCAAATTACCATTCAGGAGGTCCTGGGCATCCCAGTAAATTTGTATCCCTAGATATTTAAATGTTATGGGAGACATCTGGAACCCATACGGGGGGAACTGTAGTTGAGTGTCCCTCGAAGTGGTATTGAAACAGTAGCCGTACGATTTAGTTTCATTGATCGTGAGGCCCGATATTACTCTGAAGTTGTTGAATATCTCCGGCAGAGGGTCAAGGCAGCCCAACATATCCTTTATGTATAGTATTATGTCGTCTGCATAGGCCGACATTATGTGCGTCACTGAATTTCTCCGTATCCCTCTTAGTACTGCGAGAGTCCAGAGCTTAGGTAGGAGAGGTTCTAAAGCTAATATGAACAGCAGGGGCGATAGTGGACAGCCTTGGCGTGTGCCCTTAGCTATCCTAAATTGTCCGGAGACACATTTGTTAGTGCGCACACGTGCCGTTGGGTGTAGATGTAGTAGGTTTACCCAAGCTATATATTCAGGCGGTATTACAAATTTATTCAAGGCTGCGAACATATAATCCCACCGCAGTGAGTCAAAGGCCTGCTTTAGATCTAGAGATATACATCCCTCTGCACTGCTCTTCGCTTCCTCATGTAGCATTATATGACTTAATCTCCTCAGATTCAGCGCCGTACTCCGGCCGGGTACGAAGCCACATTGGTCCAAGTGTATAAGGGTTGGTATATATTGGGCCAGTCGCGTCGCTAATATCTTACTAAGGATTTTGTAGTCTGTGTTCAGCAGTGACAACGGTCTGTAATTCGCCAGTTGTAGTCCGTCCCTACCGGCTTTCAAAAGGGAAACTATCAGTGCCTGTAGTGTCGTGGGTGGTAAAGTACTGGACTCCATTGATTGGTTATAGAACTTGTAATTGCGGGGCAAGTATATCGATATATGCCACATAGAACTCGGCTGGTAAGCCGTCAGTCCCGGGGGTTTTGTTCCGTCGCAGTGCTCTAATTGCCTGTCTAATTTCAGCGGTCGTGATGGGTCGCACTAGGTCTTCTCGTTGCACTGTCGTTAGCTGTGGGATAGGTAGGTCAGTCATGAAGGACTCTAAGTTTGTGTCCAACATCGGTGTATGTGGTCCGTATAGTTCTGTGTAATAATCTTTGAATGTGGCGTTTATGTCTAGGTGTGTCCAAACCGTCGTCCCATGCCGATCATTCACCTCTACTATAGGGGTGCTCACAGGTGCGTTGCGCACTAAACGTGCCAGTAAAGGTCCCGACCTATCATGGTCATTCGTACCCGCTGCCTCACTTTCCAGCATCGCTAGTCTACCCTCTACTTCCTTAAGCTCTTGCACCACTGATTTTTTGATACCCACCTTCGTACCCATCGCCACTCCGCGTATGGTCACCTTAAAAGCGTCCCACTCTATCTGCCTGGAGATAGCCGTGTTCGCGTTATCAGTAAAAAACCTTGTGATGGCGTCTGACAGTGTGGACCTAAAAACTGTATCCTCCAGCAATCCCGGTGGTAGACGCCTTCCCCATTGCATTGTTAGTTCTACCGGGTTATGATCAGATAACGTCTTCCCCATGTGAGTGGCAGATTCAATTGACCCCAACAGAGTGTTGGAGCAGATGCAATCTATCCTGGTGTGTAATTTGTGGGATGGGGAGTAAAACGTGTATTCTCTGTGGTGTGTATGCTTGATTCTCCGAACATCCGACAAGTCCCAGCTGTCCGCCCAGTGTGCTAGCGCTTCCGCTTGTTTTCTGCTATCTGTTGCGTGCAGGGGAGGATGGGATCTGTCAAGAGAGATATCCAGTACTGCGTTGTATTCCCCTCCTATTATCCAGTCGTGTTCGGACCAGTCTGATAATACTCCGCTAAGAGTAGCAAGGAACTTCAACTGTTCTGTGTTAGGTGCATATATACAGCCTAGTACTATAATGGAACCATCCAAAATTCCTCGTACAAACACATATCTCCCCTCTTTATCTATCCGTTGTTCTATCATTTTGAAGGGGAGAGGGGGGCATATTATCAAGGACAGGCGATACATTATCGCGACTTTTATTGGCAGGAAACTTCTGATAAAGCGGCGATAATTCCAATCGAAGCCCATGTTAGATGTGTTCACATTTAACATGGGCTTCGATTGGAATTCATAGAGCATATTATCAAGGCCATTATTGCCGCTTTATCAGCAGTTCCCTGCAGATAAAATCGGCGATAATGTATCGCCTGTCCTTGATAATATGCCCCAGAATTTTTGAGCCAGATAGCTGCCCCCCGGGAAAATGCCGAGTAGGTGGTGGCGAACAATTGGCCCTTCCACTTCCTAAGCTGTTTAGTGCCCACTTTCCCATTTAGATGGGTCTCCTGTAAGTATGCTATAGTCACCCGCCTTCTGTTCAATTGCGCTAAAATTCAGTGCCTCTTATGCACCGATCCCATACCCCTCACATTCCAAGTGCAGATCTTGTATGTGTTAGGAGTCGTCATGGAGATAAGGAACTGTAGTGTGTGGCGAACCCAGTACAACCAGTATGCTATTAATTTCTATACATGTTTCAAGTGCCCCATTTGTGCTAAACTTCCCAACCTTAAGGTCCCCACCTAAAAACGGTGGAAGACCAAACATCAGTACCCAACTTGGGTAACAACTAAACTTAATCGTGCCTTCGCCTAGGGGGTGGGGGGTGAGCCCGATTACTCACACTCAAAATATGTTCGCTGAAGGTCTGTACATTTCACCCTGTTAGCAACATGAACCCTGTCTCACCCGTATCCACCTCCGCATTTAAATCATACATCCATATACATTACCAATCGACATCTTCAACATAAGCAGTCAAAATGTGTTCGCCATTTGTGCCGTAATTCGTGGAAACAATTGCAAGCTAGCGTCCGAGTCTGACACTTCCGTGTGCGATTCAGATCTGCTGTTCGTGTCTGGCTTGTCTCTAGCATCATGGGATGCCAGTGCGGTTGTTGTCAACAGCGTTGTTTTCGTGATCGTCCCGGCCTTGGTCGGCGTCTTCTCCCTGCTCGTGCCTGACATCTAGCCCGCAAGGCCCCTCGGGTCCGGCAACCATTCCGTTCGGTGGAGGGGGCGTTCCCCCAGTTAGCCCATCATAGATTCCTGTGAGGGGTTTGGCGTGAGTGTCACTTCCATCCATTCCAATGCTTCCTCAGGGGTGTCGAAAAAATAGGTTTTGTGGCTGTGTATTATTTTTAGGTGTGCCGGGAAAAGGAGTGCGTATTTCAGGTTACGCTCCTGCAGTGTTCGTTTCACTCCCAGGAAGGTCGATCTGGCTTTCTGTACCGCCGGGGTAAAATCCGGATAAATCGATATCATCTTATTTTCATATTTCATAGGAGCGTTCTCTCTAGCTGCCTTTAGGATTGAGTCTCTGTCCTTATAATGTAGCAGACGCGCAATCAGGGGGCGTGGAGGTACACCCGGTCTAGGTGGTCTTAGGGGGACTCTGTGCACGCGTTCCACACTATAGAGCGGGGTGAGTGCCGTTGGTGCCACTACTGTCTTTAACCAATCTTCCACAAACTGTGTGGGGTTTGACCCCTCACTGCGTTCCGGAACGCCCAGGATGAGGACATTATTGTGACGCGAGCGTCCTTCCGCGTCGTCCACTCTATCTCTCAGACCTCTGAGTTGGCGCTCCAGTTCCTCTCTAGTCACGTGGAGTGTTCCGTCTGTTGGGGTATCAGGTCATCCAGTGCAAGCTTGTGTTCAGTGACTTTTTCTGCCAGCTTGTTGTGGTTGGCCTTCAGAATGGACAACCCCGTTGACATTGTATCTATACGCATTTCCAGTGCTTCTCTAGAGGCCCTGATTTCTGTCAAGATTTAGTCCAACTTGGCCTCCTGAGAGTTCATGCCTTTCGGCGGTACCATTTCATTATTTGAGGAAGCCAGAGGGTCCTCAGAGCCGGTAGATTGCATTGTGGTATTCACCACTGGATCTGGCTGTTTGAGTCTACGCCCCATGCCTCAACCCCGTTCTTGTGGTCCGGTCGTCCTCCAATGGCGCGTACTTACGCCCTCATTGTCGCCAATGCTCCCCGCCCGCCGTCTCCAGGAGTCCAAGGGCGTATGCCACTGTCCCAAGGCGAGAGCCCCGGTCGGCTGCCGCCAGTGGTTTGTTGAAGTGCTCCCCCGTGTATGTCTCGGCACGCTCCTCGTCGCACGAGTAGTGCCCAGATACTGCTCGTGTGTCACACCGACTGAAGGTGCCTCTCTGTAGGAGGAGGGGGGGAGAACCTGTGTGTATCCCCAGGTGCCTCTAACTAACGTGTCTCCACTATAGATCGTCGCACTTCAGTACGTGGGTATCGTTTTAGGTTTCCCTTATCTGTTCGATGTAGAGCCCTTCCGCGTTATGTGCCAGGTGAGTATCCCCCTAGTCACTCTAGGTTGTTCCTTTCGGCGCCCTGACGCCGTGCTTGGCTCCTCTGCTCCCACCACGGCAGTTTGTGACCTCCGTTCCGGCTACCGCAATTAAGATCTGAGCTTGCGGGTGGGGGAAGGGCTCCTCCCCAGTGAATGCCTGGTATCCCTCAATGCGCAGTCTGGTGGCACCCCAGGCCAGCAGCACTCGTCAAGGAGGTCAATTTACCCTTGGAGCCCATGCCTCCAGTCCACGCCTATCAGTAGTGTACAAAATGGCACCCGTATGTACTCACAGAGGTTGCGGCGTCCAAGGCTCAATCAGGGCACCCTCCCTGTGGCTAACAGCTTCTGGTCCGCGATATGTTGCGTCGTCCGTTCCAGTTCTCGCCCCGGACAGTTCACTCAATTGCGCCAGCCTCGCCTCTACCTCGTTCTGGGGTCTCGCCCACCCCACGTATTCGGGGCTCTGACTTTCTTGTCTGAAGTGTCCCCTCGCTGCTTATTCACCGGGCCGTGCTGATCTGTGTGGGGGCGTAGGGGGGTCCGCTCTGTAGCTCCGGTGTGCACCGCTGCTGGCGCCTCTCTGCTTTGCAGCTCACGTTCGGCTCCTCCTCCTACTGTGGGCCGTGCCGTCTCTCTTGCAGCAAGGCTTTACCGCTGCAACGTCCGATAACTTTCTTCCGGAGCCTCGACAGCCACCTAACTCAGCCACACGTCTCGCAGACTCGTCCTGGTTCATTACATCGGAGGTGGGGGTCCGGCAGAATCAGGGATTACAGGATAATTAGCTTATGTGCAGGGTGTTGGACGGAGCGATCTCAATCCACGTCCACCATGCTCGGCCGGTAGCCACGCCCCCCTGCAGAATGTTACATAAATCAGCAGAAATTGCCAAGGTTTAAGAAAAGTATATCCTCCTGTTCCAGCTGATTACACCGATGTCTCAAATATGGCATGAACTAGTTGTCTGAAGCCATACAGATGCACACATTTTTAACGGATAACGTTAAGGTAAATACTCTCAATATGAGTAGTTGACGAAGTTAAAAAGTAACAGATATAAGTACTTGTGGGGTTTTTGGTAACAGATAATGTCCAATTCACACTTGTACGGATGAGATGAATCTGATACAAGGTGGATCTCTGTATAACTAATGGATGATTAGGTATTAGGATGGCATACAAAGTTCCCAACCTTCTTACTTTATCGCTTAAAGGGTTCCAAATTGGGGACGAATATTAGGCTGTGCAGTAGAGGTTGGCGGTGTTGCTCCACTGGTACTTGGGCCTTCTCATGAAACAGAAGGAGCTTCTCTCAATATCCTTAACTCTTCCCTTCCAAAGTTGACCGGATTCTTAGTCTGCAAGTCCTTTCGCATACTTCCACACCAGTTCTCTTTATTGCGGTCTCCTCTTGAAAGCAGTCTTGCATATCCAGCAAGTAACCAACCAAAGCGGAAATCAAGTTGTGAACTTTGTTGGCCACAGTGTTTACACAAGGTAAGTAGAGCGGCCTAGACCTACAATACATCCAATTAAATGCTTTAGAAATAAAAAAGCTTATTTACAAACCCCTTACGCCACTTTTACGTCACTTTCAACATGAGAAAAGTAACGCAAAAGTGACACAAGAGTTTTGTTAATAAGCGCTAAAAAATTTTGTCCTGCATAATGACTTCATCTCTTACCTAATTCTGTCTCATCTGTGAATCATTTTAAAGACCTGTTCATCTGTAATATAAATATGACGCAGTAGGCGCTTCACCGTTTGAATGCAAGCCTATAAGATAAGTGAAATCTATCCGGTAAACTGTACACATTAAAAAAAATAGAAAATATTGTCGTGTTACTTTGACTTGTAATGTGTGACCTAATTTAGTCACATCGATCTAATTTTAAACACTAATTTTCTTTTTTGTTTTGCAGGTTAACTACAGTACTTCTATTGGACTCCATATTATATGTTGTTTGTTAGAATGTTTTGTTAAAATTATGGTTCTAGTTATTTATTGTATTGTCATCATTTAGTTATATTTCCAGTTATTTCTTGTTTTAATAAAAGTTCATTAAAACATACATACTTTTTTTGTGGGGGTAGCAGTCCACAATAAAAATGATATTTATAATTTGCAGTATAATTCTGAGGCTAGCTCTTCACCAGATCTTTACCAGAGTGTATAGCTACAACTTACGGTTCCAATTCAAAAGAATAACAAGTACAACACCATTAGCAACATAGTGTGGTGAGCTTCTGACCTCTGTGCTCACGCAAGTGTTCCATGAATTGTTACTATAGTAACAGGCAGAAAAACGTTTGGGGGTAGGGGTAAAAGTTACTGGCTGTACAGAAACCGTTATATTTACCCTGGATCCTCTACGTGTCAGAACTAAATACATGCAAGGCATCTGAAGGGCATGAGCAAGACAACAGTCGACATGCAGGAAGGATTCATTTTTTCCTCAAAATAGCATATGCAGGACAAAAGAAAGCATAATGTTCAATGGTTTCAATGGTAGTTTTGCAGAATGGACATGAAGGAGTAGTGGTAGAATTTACCAACCTACTTCTCATAGTATTCAGAGGTGAAGTGACAAATCTAAATTGTATATAAAGTGCACACGTTTGGGCTGGTTCGACATCGCCCATATAGGTTTCAAAATGAAAACAACTTTTAACATTTAAAAAAGATGTTGTTAAAGTGCCAAATGACCTAGACTCAGTGCAAACTGTATAAATAAAATTCCAATACGTTATTTTTAACTGTGATAGCTTTTTTTTATGGAATGAGGATCATCCCACATGTTCACCAGCCCTAATTTAATGAACCACCCTTTGACTTTTTTAAACCACGGCAAAAAAACGAATTTCCTTTGAGTGATTAGTAATTCCTCCACAGCATCTTTCACTGGTACTTGGGTGTTACTAGTCCATAATCTTATCCAGAACATTAGCACCTTTAGGACAGCATAGTGGGAAATAGATTTTAGCCCAAGGTCAAGGCGTAAGGGTAGTATGGGTGTAGTCTTTGGGAGATTTAAAAGAGCTCTTAAGAACTTATTCTCAGCGACTTCTAATTGGTCAATATGCTCCAGACTCCACAGTTCTGCCCCACAAAGGGCTGCGCCCAAACCTTTTGCCCTGTGTATTTCTAGTGTAGGAGAAATTGGGCGAAAAGGTAAGTGTTTAACTCTATTCACAATTGCGCAATCCAGGTGCTGGGGTGTGAAGAGACTCTACTTGATTTGGGGGGACCTGGCCAAGTAATCGCTAATTCTAACACCCAAATAATCAAAAGCCTCGATCTGGTCTAATAATTGGTCTTCAAGCCTCACTTTCCCCTTGGTCGATTTATACGGATTGAAAACCATAAACTTGGTTTTTGAGCAATTAATGTTAAGGCCCCGATCTTTGCATGCTGTTGCAAATTTGGTAAACACATTCTGAATACCCATATGAGTTTTTAATATAAGTAACGTATCGTCAGCGAATAAGAGGGACAGTATTAACTTGCCTCCCAGTTTCGGTGGCTCAACTTCATAATCATACAGCTCTTTTATGAGCTCATTTATGTACAGGGTAAACATAGTAGGGGCCAACACACACCCCTGGCACAATCCACTCTGAATGGATATTTTGTCAGTCAGGCTCCCATTAGGGTTCCATCTGACTCTAGCATAATTTGAATCATGTAGACGGATTAGGAGTATATATGCACAAATTAGTCAAACTGAAACTCCAGTTCCCCAGAGCGGAACAGATGACCAAACGAATCCATATATATATATATATATATATATATATATTCACCACAAGATTGCAGGTAAGCCGCGTAGCTCCAAACCGAGAGGGCGTGTCACAAAACCAGCACCTACAAGCTGGTAAAACACATAGTCCAGGCTCTCTCACTAAAGAAAAGAGTGTGACACAACTCCGGGAGAATAAGCAGCATATTTATTGATTTTCCGCGCTGGCAATAGATGTCTCTGAAACCCTGGGCAGACACGTTTCAGCCATAAATTGGCCTCATCAGTGCCCATCTCAGCTGCCTTCTCGCTGTTCACAGGGGTCCGTTAAGGCGATGTTTAAGTCTGTGACCACTCCTGATCATGTGATCACTCGCACCTCCTTTGCCTCACAGGTGTACGGCATCTCGCGCTCTCTTGCAGTAGCATTGCATGCTGAGCATAGAAGTCCTCCATTAGAGCCTGTTGCCATTTATGCAGAGCTTTGAAAATAGCCCCCACAATACAGCGCAAGATGCACGCAAAGAGGCTGCCTGTGCTCTTGGCCCCTGAAGAAGAGGAATGTCTCCTTGAAACGCGTAAGGCCAGGGGGGGCACCATGACGGGGTGTGAAGCAGGCTGCCAATTGAAATAAAAAGTGTTGTCACCTACCTGTGGAAGAGTGCGGCCTCATCTCTGGGGAACTTTGTGGAAATATATATATATGTATTTTATGAGTGGCAGGACAGAGACCACTTGGTGAAAAGAACTTTGTGAGTCATGGGGAATAATTTGGACTACCATAACCAGCATTCCCTGCAACACGCCCACTGGGGCGGGGCTCTAAGCATTCAAATAAATCGTTCTGTGCAAATCTGTTTCCTGCTTCCTCATGCCAGTGATCAAGAGCTTCTGCTCGAAACGCGTATGGCTATTTGGTATGCGTTGTGCTAGCTGGCGGCTCGCCACCCACGAGACCCACGAGAATTGCATATTTTCCATGGGGTGTGACTCCCTACAGTGAGCAACCTGGATGTTTTCATGTTTAGCGGCTCGCTCAGGCCGCGGGGAGTCCCGACGCTGAGAGGCGTTTCCTGAGCGCACTACAGACGAGCGCTCTGTGGACCCGTGGAGCCTCGCTCATGGTGACATGGGTGAGCTGAACAGCGGAGTACTAACAGCATTCCTCCTGACTGGGAATTGTATTTTATGAGTGGCAGGACAGAGACCACTTGGTGAAAAGAACTTTGTGAGTCATGGGGAATAATTTGGACTACCATAACCAGCATTCCCTGCAACACGCCCACTGGGGCGGGGCTCTAAGCATTCAAATAAATCGTTCTGTGCAAATCTGTTTCCTGCTTCCTCATGCCAGTGATCAAGAGCTTCTGCTCGAAACGCGTATGGCTATTTGGTATGCGTTGTGCTAGCTGGCGGCTCGCCACCCACGAGACCCACGAGAATTGCATATTTTCCATGGGGTGTGACTCCCTACAGTGAGCAACCTGGATGTTTTCATGTTTAGCGGCTCGCTCAGGCCGCGGGGAGTCCCGACGCTGAGAGGCGTTTCCTGAGCGCACTACAGACGAGCGCTCTGTGGACCCGTGGAGCCTCGCTCATGGTGACATTGGTGAGCTGAACAGCGGAGTACTAACAGCATTCCTCCTGACTGGGAATTGTATTTTATGAGTGGCAGGACAGAGACCACTTGGTGAAAAGAACTTTGTGAGTCATGGGGAATAATTTGGACTACCATAACCAGCATTCCCTGCAACACGCCCACTGGGGCGGGGCTCTAAGCATTCAAATAAATCGTTCTGTGCAAATCTGTTTCCTGCTTCCTCATGCCAGTGATCAAGAGCTTCTGCTCGAAACGCGTATGGCTATTTGGTATGCGTTGTGCTAGCTGGCGGCTCGCCACCCATGAGACCCACGAGAATTGCATATTTTCCATGGGGTGTGACTCCCTACAGTGAGCAACCTGGATGTTTTCATGTTTAGCGGCTCGCTCAGGCCGCGGGGAGTCCCGACGCTGAGAGGCGTTTCCTGAGCGCACTACAGACGAGCGCTCTGTGGACCCGTGGAGCCTCGCTCATGGTGACATTGGTGAGCTGAACAGCGGAGTACTAACAGCATTCCTCCTGACTGGGAATTGTATTTTATGAGTGGCAGGACAGAGACCACTTGGTGAAAAGAACTTTGTGAGTCATGGGGAATAATTTGGACTACCATAACCAGCATTCCCTGCAACACGCCCACTGGGGCGGGGCTCTAAGCATTCAAATAAATCGTTCTGTGCAAATCTGTTTCCTGCTTCCTCATGCCAGTGATCAAGAGCTTCTGCTCGAAACACGTATGGCTATTTGGTATGCGATGTGCTAGCTGGCGGCTCGCCACCCACGAGACCCACGAGAATTGCATATTTTCCATGGGGTGTGACTCCCTACAGTGAGCAACCTGGATGTTTTCATGTTTAGCGGCTCGCTCAGGCCGCGGGGAGTCCCGACGCTGAGAGGCGTTTCCTGAGCGCACTACAGACGAGCGCTCTGTGGACCCGTGGAGCCTCGCTCATGGTGACATTGGTGAGCTGAACAGCGGAGTACTAACAGCATTCCTCCTGACTGGGAATTGTATTTTATGAGTGGCAGGACAGAGACCACTTGGTGAAAAGAACTTTGTGAGTCATGGGGAATAATTTGGACTACCATAACCAGCATTCCCTGCAACACGCCCACTGGGGCGGGGCTCTAAGCATTCAAATAAATCGTTCTGTGCAAATCTGTTTCCTGCTTCCTCATGCCAGTGATCAAGAGCTTCTGCTCGAAACGCGTATGGCTATTTGGTATGCGTTGTGCTAGCTGGCGGCTCGCCACCCACGAGACCCACGAGAATTGCATATTTTCCATGGGGTGTGACTCCCTACAGTGAGCAACCTGGATGTTTTCATGTTTAGTGGCTCGCTCAGGCCGCGGGGAGTCCCGACGCTGAGAGGCGTTTCCTGAGCGCACTACAGACGAGCGCTCTGTGGACCCGTGGAGCCTCGCTCATGGTGACATTGGTGAGCTGAACAGCGGAGTACTAACAGCATTCCTCCTGACTGGGAATTGTATTTTATGAGTGGCAGGACAGAGACCACTTGGTGAAAAGAACTTTGTGAGTCATGGGGAATAATTTGGACTACCATAACCAGCATTCCCTGCAACACGCCCACTGGCTCTAAGCATTCAAATAAATCGTTCTGTGCAAATCTGTTTCCTGCTTCCTCATGCCAGTGATCAAGAGCTTCTGCTCGAAACGCGTATGGCTATTTGGTATGCGTTGTGCTAGCTGGCGGCTCGCCACCCACGAGACCCACGAGAATTGCATATTTTCCATGGGGTGTGACTCCCTACAGTGAGCAACCTGGATGTTTTCATGTTTAGCGGCTCGCTCAGGCCGCGGGGAGTCCCGACGCTGAGAGGCGTTTCCTGAGCGCACTACAGACGAGCGCTCTGTGGACCCGTGGAGCCTCACTCATGGTGACATTGGTGAGCTGAACAGCGGAGTACTAACAGCATTCCTCCTGACTGGGAATTGTATTTTATGAGTGGCAGGACAGAGACCACTTGGTGAAAAGAACTTTGTGAGTCATGGGGAATAATTTGGACTACCATAACCAGCATTCCCTGCAACACGCCCACTGGGGCAGGGCTCTAAGCATTCAAATAAATCGTTCTGTGCAAATCTGTTTCCTGCTTCCTCATGCCAGTGATCAAGAGCTTCTGCTCGAAACGCGTATGGCTATTTGGTATGCGTTGTGCTAGCTGGCGGCTCGCCACCCACGAGACCCACGAGAATTGCATATTTTCCATGGGGTGTGACTCCCTACAGTGAGAAACCTGGATGTTTTCATATATATATATATATATATATATATATATATATATATATATATATATAAATATATATATATATATATTACCTACTGGCGATAGCCAGTAGGTATATATAGTTAGGATTATTTGTCTATGGAACTTTTGAAAATTCTATGTCTAATAACTTTGGCGTTTGTGGACGGAATCGGCTGAAATTTTCAGGAAAATGGCACATTTTATTTCTGAGCAGCCCCTGAAAATTTGGGGGGTTTCGTCAGGGGGGGGCCGAGAAAAAAGGGGGGTCCCAAAACACGTTTTTCCCATGTTAATTTCCATAGGGCCTTTGGCCTCACTTTTAGCTCGAACGGCTGAATGGATTTGCACGAAACTTGGCAAAATTGTAGGGACTGTTAGCCCGATGTGCCTTTGCTAGGTCTCAATATATGTGCTCCAGTGGATTTTGAGAAATTAACGTTCAAAACAAGATATATATCGGTAACAGCGCTCCGGGCTGCGCTCCGGTCCGCTTACTTTTCGCGAAACGGAACTTTGCGATGCGAAGCTGATTGGCTCCCCGGTGTCTGTCAACATTCTAAACAGTCCGGAGCGGCCGCCATCTTATCTCTCGGTAGGATCGAGAGAGAAGAAGAGGTGAAAAACGAAGGGGGAATTTAATGAAAGGGGGCAAGGTATACCCCTCTTGACCCCCTAGGAATGTTGTTGGGGTTATTAAAGGGTCCCGTGGGGAAAATAAAAAAATATATATTTTTCACGGTAGAAGCGCTTCATGGGCCGCGAACTGGGCCGCAAACTGGTAGCGAAACGGGAATTCGCCATTTTGTGCTTCGTTTTAATTAAATTACTAGGTATAAGGGGGTGCGGGAGACGTATCCTAATCCCCTATGTTTTCTGAGGGTGGCTGAGGAGGCTCATATATGTTGATACATCTCTTCCAGTGGCTGTGCGTGAGCTTTTTTTTTTTTTGCTGCGTGACGTCTGTTAACGTTCGATTCGATGGAAATCAGGAAGTGTTGACCGCCAATTTGTCAGTGCGATAAAATATTTTGTTATAAATGAATCCTTATTGATAAACATTGTCTGCGCCATCTTGCCTTTTTTCCAATGCCACAATTTTGTCGTGCACGGCAGCCATTTTAGATGCCAGGCCGGTCCCAGGCTATCACCTAGCCCTGCGGATGTAGTTTATGGCCCCAGCTGTAGAGAATCCAGACATGCCAACCCTCCCGATTCAGTCGTGAGACTACTGATTTCAGTGCTAGTCTCCCGCCTCTCGATTTCTGCAAGCAAAAACCCGGGGGCATATTACCAACAACTAGCGATAATTTTTGTCTCTAACTTGTTTAGAGACAAAAATTATCGCCGCACATCGGCGATTTTTATCGCAGATAAACCTTGCTATTAGCAAGGTTTATCGCAAATGCGATAAAAAACGGCCGCAATGCATGAATATCGCAGAAAAGTCAGCGATATTCATGCATTATCGAGCAAATGCTCTTAGCCATGTTATCCACCTCCCATTGGATAACATGGCTAAGAACTGCTCAGGTCAGGTGTTAGCTTTTGGAGATATTCGCGCTTAGCGCGAATATCTCCAAAAGTTGGTAATAGGAGATAGCGATGTTAGGGGCTGTTTCCAGTCGCTAATATCTTGGCACGCCCACTTTGCATGTCATTAGTGATAAATATCACTGACATGCAAAGCGGGGCCCAAGATGGTCGCTATCTCCTTTTAGCTGTCACTAACTGGTGTTAGCGACAGCTTGGTAATAGGGAGATAATTTTATCTCCGCTTTCTTGGCTTTTAAAGCCAAAAAAGCGGAGATAAACCCCCTTGATAATATGCCCCACGATTCCTCGGGGGTTTCAGCTGACAGGGGTTGCTGAACGTGAGGTCCCTGCCCAAACACGCTCACGAAATTGCCCAGCTCATAGATAATCATCATCTTGATGTCTTATTCCTGACGGAAACATGGACCCACTCCGACTGCAATATAGAACTGGACTGGGCTTGCCCACAAGACTTCAAAATCCTGCATCTCCCACGACCTAAGGGGCGGGGCGGTGGTGTCGGTGTAATCTATAGAGCATCATGCTCAGCAAAAACTATTGCTATGGACCCAGTGGTCGGGACCGAAATACTCGGCCTTTCCATCGACTGTCACCTTGGTACCACCTTTACGGCGGTGATTTGCTACCGCCTGCCGGGAGCGTTTAATTCTACTCAGCAGCAGTCGCTCCTCACCACCCTCACCAATATGGCTACCTCTCACAACAACCTGATTGTATTGGGCGATTTCAACCTTTGGCCCAACGGCAGTCTTGACTCTGCACTCAACAATCTCCTACTCTCTTGTGAAGGAATGGGACTTTCCCAGCTAGTGAACAAACCCACACACGCAGCAGGGCACCAGCTCGATTTAATCTTTTCCTCCCCCCAGCTAGCACTTCTGAGCGACATTCTGCCAATGTGCTGGACTGATCATGCACTGATCAAATTTCATATAGTAGGTAGCAGGTCTTGCAGACCGGCATTCCACGGTCATGTACCCCCGTACAGAGACTGGAAGGCCCTGGACAAACTCAGACTGAATGGCCCAGTATTTGAAGTAGAAGACAGTTTCTCCATTACGCAACCAGTGGAGGCCAACTACCTATCCCTTTGTACAAGGATTTCCAGCACCTCGGAACGCCTCGTCCCTCTGAAAAAGTGCAAACCACAGAGACGAGCACCGGCCCCATGGTTTGATGACTCCTTAAGAGCTCTCAAACTAGCATGCAGACAAGCAGAGAGAAAATGGAGGCAGGGTTACTCCGACACTCATAAAACCCTCTGGAAAGCAAACCTCCGGGAGTATAAAACTGCCATCGCCCTAAATAAGGCCAAACATTATTGCTCCATCATAACCAACGCCACGAACAGCTCAAAAAGTATTTTTCAAATACTCAAAAATCTGACCAACCCGGACTGTGTCACCTCTACACACCCTCCTACCCAAGCCCTCTGCGACAATTTGGCAGTGTTTTTTATTAATAAAATAAACACCATTATTCACAACCTGAAAACACCCCCCTCTTCAGAAACTTCTAACACGCTGAGACCAGACACCAGCTCGCGAAACTTGTCGTCTCCAGGCTCTGTCCTTTTGGCTAGACTGGGGGAATTCCCTCCGATCCCGGCCGTCGAGTTTGAAAGACTTGCGCTTGGTATCACCTCGGGTTCTCCACTCGACCCCCTACCTCCAAAAGTCTGGAAAAATTTTGGTAATGAACTTTTTGACACCATGCGCCTAATATGCAATCAGTCTCTGCACAGTGGCTTTGTCCCAACCCTTTGGAAACAGGCACTAATCACCCCTCTCTTAAAAAAACCCTCCCTGAGCCCAGACTGTCTTTCCAACTACCGACCCATCTCTCTGCTGCCTTTCCCAGCGAAGGTCGCCGAACGTTGGGTCAGTTCATGCCTGTCCGCCCACCTAGAACAAAACAACCTTCTTGACGATCACCAGTTCGGGTTCCGTCCTGCCCACGGCACCGAAACAGCAGTCTTAACTGCCATGGAGGATCTTCGCATGCGTGCAGACAGGGGCCAGCCAGTGGCACTGATACTGCTGGACCTGTCTGCCGCATTCGACACGGTCAACCATGGTAGGCTGCTGCAGAGACTTGGGGAAGTGGGAGTGGAAGGCACTGCATTGCTCTGGTTTCATTCCTATCTTCGGGACAGAAGACAGGCTGTCTCTCTTCCCCCTTTTCAATCCGCCTTTGCAACAGTACCCCAGGGAGTCCCTCAGGGCTCCTCCATCAGCCCCATCCTTTTTAATGTGTACCTCATCCCGCTAATCAAATTGATCCAATCCTTTGGGGTCAAAACAATAAATTACGCGGATGATACACAGCTCATCCTCTCGTGGGAAGGTGAAGATGCCATTCCTTTCTCAACCTTCCACGACTGCCTAAGAGAGACGGCTGGATGGCTACACAGCAATTCCCTCCAGTTCAACTCCGCGAAAACGGAGGTCCTGTTCTGCTCAGGCACTAAGATACCCCGTCAGTTTCCGAATGAATTCTGGCCCCCGGAGTTTAGAGACAAACCTCTGCCAGTTCCTTCGGTGCGCAACCTGGGAGCCATGCTGAACAACAAATTAAGTATGGAAACCCAGGTGACGAAAACTGTGGGGATCTGCACAGCCCTGCTTCGATCACTGCGGAAAATCATGCCTCTTCTCCCGGCACAAGCCAGGGCGTCGATAGTCAGGTGCACGATACTCAGTCGCCTTGACTATTGCAACGCCCTGCTCCTGGAGTCTCCAGTCACGATGTTGGACCGACTACAGCGAATTCAATCTGCCGCCGCCAAGCTGGCTCTTGGCTGGACGAGGAGGGCCTCAGCCACAGCAGCTTTGGCTGAGCTACACTGGCTACCCTTAAAACAAAGAGTGGCCTTCAAATCCCTCTGCATTGTCTTTAAGGCTCTGCACGGACTTGGACCCAAACCTCTGCAAGCCCTGTTTCTGTGGCACACTCCTGCCAGAGACCTACGTTCATCCTCTGCCTGTCTGGTAAAGGTACCCAGATTTAACAGAACCAGAACAGGGGGCAGATCCTTCAGTGTTGCAGCGGCCAAGCTGTGGAACAGCCTGCCCACTGACATACGTCAGATATCACAGCTTCTTCCCTTCAGGAGACGTATCAAGACCTGGCTCTTCCCCAAATAAATTGTCCGTCTGACTGTTCTCCCGGTTAACCGTTAACAGAGTAATTTCCAGCGCCAGGAAGCCTGCAAGGTGTCAGTCGCGCTTTACAAATTCTCAAAATAAATAAATAATAACAGGGCTTGGTATTGTGTTACGTGGTAATTTTTCCAGGAAACATCAGAGGGTCGATGCAGGGGTTCTAGAAGGGGTGATAAACCATTTAAGCCTCATGAACAAGCGCATGGTCTTTTAAAGATCTGTGAAGTACTCGGGGCGGCGGTGTGTGTGTGTCCTCTTTCAGGAGCGGGCGGGGGGGGGGGCACTGCCAGCAACTTCCAGGCCAGGCAGTGTTCAACAGTTGCATCACCCTTTCTCTGCCTGCTATTGCGCTCCATGCTTCGGAAAGGTAAGAAAAAGAACGTGCATTTGAGTTTGAAATGTCCGATCCTGTAGCAGTACACTTGCAAAGCCCACACATGACAATAACCCGATTCAAGGCCCCATTCACCCGTTTTTAAAAAAATATATAACACTCCAACAAAGTAGGATTATAAAACTTTATTAACTTTTAAATATAACGAACGGAACAAAAACTGTAAAAACATTTAAACATTTTTCACAAAAAAAAGCAACAATGGTCAGAAGCTGTCTTTTGTGCGAATAGTCCCAAGGCAGCACAACGTGCTGAGTTCTGGACGGCACCCAGGTGATGTCACCTGGGTGCCGCACTGGTTTTTGGGATCCTACAATGCAGCAAAGAAAAACAGCGTGGGGCGTCCAGGGTGTTGCGGAGGGAGGCCTCGTCAGTAGCGGTCTGTTGTGCGAATAGTCCCAAGGCAGCAGAACGCGCTGAGATGTTGATGGCACCCAGGTGATGTCCAGTAAACTGCCGCACTGGTTTTGGTATCCTACAATGCTGCTCCGAAAATTGGCGTGGGGCGGCCCGGGGGGGGGGGCGTGGGGGAGGCGGCGTGAACGGGCCTCCCCAGGTGGCGGCCATCCAGCTGAGTTGCGCCCGCTCTTGCGGCTACAGCGTCTCGCTCACCATGTTGTTGAGTTGCTCCCACTCTTGCAGTGCAGCGATAGGCGGCTGCCACATGACTCTTAAAATGGCGGACGGCTCTTCGGTTTTGGGCCTGGTCCACTAAAATGGCCCTGGGACACCTTGGAACTCGGACGCTTGCCTGCTAGGGCTTGGGCTCCATTCTCGAAAGCGTCCCCTCAGCCGTGAAGATTCTACAAAAGTCTTGGGGGCCCTCGACTCCTGCAGGCTTCCGGTGGGGAGCGGCTGCCATGATTGCTCGCGGAATGACCACGACGGAGCCACGAGATGGTGGTGCTCTCATGCTGACGCCAGCTTCAGTCTGAATCATCCAGAAACAAGGTGGGGCTTTCATCGTTTGGGAAATAAAAATGTTCTAAACCAATGAAAAGTGTTATTTTTAGGTCATATGACCAAACCTTCCATCTTTAGGAAACCAAAAGTAAAATGTACCAATGAAAAGTTTTATAAACAAGTCACATGACCTGTTATGCGGCATAGGGCTACAAAAAGCGTAGAAAATCCGTTGGCACGTGAGGCGGCGTCAGTAGCGGACCGATGTGCGAATAGGCCGAAGGCAGCACAACGCGCCGAGATCCGGATGGCACCGAGTTAGTGTCCAGCAAGTTGCTGCACTGGTGTGGCTATCCTACAATGCTGCGCCGAAAGTCGGCGTGGGGCGCCCCGTTGGCCTGTGAGGTCGCGTCAGTCAGTGGGGGCTGTGCGTCTCCCCCAAGATGGAGGCTCCTCGGCTGCAGTGCCGCGCCCCTTAGCGTTTCACTCGCCGTCCAACTGAGTTGCGTCCGCACTTGCGGCTACAGTAGGCCGAAGGCAGCACAACGCGCCGAGATCCGGATGGCACCGAGGTGGTGTCCAGCAAATTGCCGCACTGGTGTGGCCATCCTACAATGCTGCGCCGAAAGACGGCGTGTCCAGCTGAGTTCCGGTCACTCTTGCGGTACAGTGACTCGAACGCGCCGAGATCCGGATGGCACCGAGGTGGTGTCCAGCAAGTTGCCGCACTGGTGTGGCCATCCTACAATGCTGCGCCGAAAGACGGCGTGACCAGCTGAGTTCCGGTCACTCTTGCGGTAGAGTGACTCGAACGCGCCGAGATCCGGATGGCACCGAGGTGGTGTCCAGCAAGTTGCCGCACTGGTGTGGCCATCCTACAATGCTGCACCGAAAGTCGGCGTGGGGTGCCCCGTTGGCTTATGAGGTGATGTCAGTAGTGGACCGATGTGTGAATAGGTCGGAACCAGCACAAGGCGCCAAGATCTGAATGGCAAGTCCTGGATGTTGAGTGCCATAGTTGAGAGTTCTGAGCAGTGCTTGTAAGACTGTCTGAAGCTTATTTGCACCTGCTGCAGCTTCACTATTGCCCTGGTGTGGCCAAAGGTCGCACATGACATAGGCGGCCGGCTCCCGAGGTCCGGCGGATCTTTTTTCCTTATCTTTTCTGCTTCTTGTCCTACAATCCGTTTCATCTGAAGACACGACCAGGTCCCTGAATGTGTGCAGGGGGACGCTATTGATTGAATGAAAATGGCGGCTTGACACAAAGCTGACTCAAGCGTTGCTGTTGATGCTATACAGACAAAAATTGGTTTTCAGTTTGTACATTCTTCTGGATTTTTTTTTCCATCCAAGGCTGATTGAGAGTTTGTAGAAAAATGGCTTCAGATTTTCCACATACTACTCTTCAACATTCTTCCTAAATGTAACAATGTGAGACTCACTAGGAGAACGGCTGTTTATGTTTCCTTTCAAAATGCTGCGAACAATATTTTCTGAATGGAAGACACCATCTTGTAGCATAAAGGGCCGAAAGGGGTTCTGGTCTGGCCGATGGTTGGTGGAGACATTTTGACTATATCTTGGACCTGCCCGGCCTCGCCCAAAATGGCGCCGGTATAAATGGGACTCGTAACTCATTGTTGTGTACTGGTTGAACAACCTTGATATCACGAGATATGAATGCAGTTTTGATGCTCATGGCGGGCGGGGACGAGAATTGATTGAATATTTCGACATCTCTATTGATATTAAGTTCTGATGTGTTATTGATTACTGTACTATTGAAAGTTCGAATTAACGTCACCCATGGTACTTGCCCGCAAATGTATATCTAGATGATTTTTTTGTAAGTGGCCCTGTCGTATTTTAATTACAAAATGTACGTCCACCGATTCCGCAACTGTTAGACACCTTAGTTCTTGCAACCTAATGGCTCGTTCGTTACGTTCCTCTATAATGTAAATGTCTCCTCATCATATACGATTCCAGTTTGCTCCGTGGCCGGCCCTCGTGGTTATAGGCCCGTATTTGTATACTGACATTTTCACAATAAAGGTTTTTAAAACAAAACATGGTAGTAGTATTTACATTGGTAATGTTTTTACTTTTAGTCACTGTTTTCGAATCAGTTAAAGGCAAGTGAAATAAAGTAGTCCAATTACATGACGGATAAAAGGTATAATATGTAGGAACGCAGTAAAGATAAATGGTCAAGGGCAGTTGTGTTTTCCACTTCTGCAACATAAAGTGATCGATAAGAATCTGATAATCAGACGTATCGGCGACTAAGACAGCAGGCCGAGTCTCTTTTACTCAACGGCTCCGTCATGGAACGAAGAAACGCCCTTTTTCTCGAAAAAGGAATATATTTTACTTGCAGGACAGTTGTAAATTTTCCGGGAAAGTACATTAGCCTGGAATATTATAACATATATGTTTTTTAAAAAAAGTTCGAAATCAATAAAAAGCGTATTTTTTAGGTCATATGACCAAGCTTTTCATTATTAAAATAACAAAAGTAAAATGAACCAATAAAAAGTTTTATTAACAAGTCACATGACCTGTTATGCTTACGTTGCGCGCTGCGCCTCGGATTACTTCCGGGTGCGCTAACGCGGCGTGTCATATAACGCATTACGCGACAACGTAGGTCAAGAATATAGTCAAAATGTCTCCACCAACCAGCGTTCGGAACACAACCCCTTTCAGCAGTCCAAAAAGTTCTGTAAAATGACAACAGAGGGGACAGGCAACAAGAACCATCAGTCAAAGAGGGGAGGGCAAGTTCTTCTCTACCGGGTCATGTTGGGGCGCTACCGGAACTGATCGAATTGGTAGTCTACAGTGTTTCTGGATGTTTCAGACTAAAGCTGGCGTCAGCATGAGAGCACTACCATCTCGTAGGTCCGTCGTGGCCATTCCACGAGCAAACATGGCAGCCGCTCCCCACCAGAAGCCTGCGGGAGTCGGGGGCCCCCAAGACTTTTGTAGAATCTTCACGGCTGAGGGGACGCTTTCGAGAATGGGACCCAAGCCCTATCAGGGAAGCGTCCGAGTTCCAAGGTGTCCCAGGGCCATTTTAGTGGACCACGCCCAAATCTGAAGAGCCGGCCGCCATTTTGAGAGTCCTGTGGCAGTCGCCTATCGTTGCATCGCAAGAGCGGGAGCAACTCAACTACATGGTGAGCGAGACGTTGTAGTCGCAAGAGCGGGCGGTAAACAGCTGAATGGCGGAAGAGGCACAGTGTAGCAAAAGCGGGCGGAATGGCAACTAAAACGGTAAAGGGGCGCCCCACTACAGCGTGTCTTCAGGTCAAACGGATTGTGGGACAAGGTCCAGAATAGAAGAGTCATCAAAAGGCAAAAAGTTCCGCCGGACCCCGGGAGCCGGCCGCCTATGTCGGGGGCGATCTCAGGCTACACCGGTGCTATAAGACTTGGGGAGGGGGTCGGAGCCAAGCGTCTTCTCCGAGTCCATGGCCATTACACCGCCCCTCGGGGGCCTCCGTCAAGCGGTTTAGGAAGGTAACATATCACATTGTTTTCAAATGCAGTGAGGTCCACAAACGACACTCACTTACTTTGAGAATAGTGAAGCTGCAGTAGGTGGAAATAAGCTTCAGACAGTGTTACAAGCGCTGCTCAGAACTCTGAACTATGGCACCCAACATCCAGAACTTATGCCATTTGAGAATGGCAGTGACATTGAAGCAACTCAGGGACCAAAACCATTAACGTACTTTCACGTATGAAAATCTTACTTGGGGAGGGGGCAGGAGCGAAGCGCCCCCTCCCAGTCCGCGCCACCACACCGTATGTTGAAAATCTGAAGCCATCGTTCTACAAAGTCAACCAACCTTGGATGGAAAAATCTAGAAAAATGTACAAACTGAAAACCAGTTTTGGTCTGCATAGCATCAGTAGCAACGCTTGCTATCAGAGTGCATGAGTTTCATGCTCGATCGATTGAGCTAGCCGGATCGGGCAATAAAAAGTATAAAATAGTTATGTAAATAGTTATTTAATAAAATGTTTTACCCTGTTTCTTTGTTGGTGTGTTGTCTATATTTTTAATATTTGCATAGGGTTTGTCGTTATTTTGGGCGGGATGGGTGACGGAGCCGAGCTGTCTTGCAGCCCTCATGGTGTGGAGCTCAGTTCATCTCACTATTTTCGTATTTCTCATGAAGAGTTGTTCATAATATTTCTATTTTAGCGAGGTCAAAAAGAGATCCAATTAGTGGCCTACTGATATTGCTCGATTACTTTTATTTTTTTACACGATTTTTCACGATTTTTCACTATCTGCAAAGACTAAACAGAGTATTGCGACTTTGTGCTTGTTTGTAAATAGAGAATGAACCAAAGAGAATCAATTGTAAAACAGTAAATTCTTGGATAACAATCAATCAAATGGAGAGACAAGCAGGCAGGACGGATTACAACGGGGGTAAAGGCCTGCGTTAACTACTCTTCACTATCTGCAAAGAGAGAGTACTACTAAGAGAAAAGAGGGGAGGGGGGCAGCGTTCAAAGCACATCAGCGTGCATAAACACGAAAAAGTTTTTACCTATCACGTACTTGACATTTTACAGCTTTTGATATTTGCTATTAAAAAACCAATGAAATTTACTGAAAAAACCATAGGTTATAGGCCATATATAGTTAGGAATTTGCATTTACAAAACCTTGAAAATTCACTGAAAAAACCATTGGTTATAGACCATATATAGTTAGGGATTAGCCTTTTCAAAACCTTATTTTACTCACACAAAACCATTGAAATTTCATATATAGTTAGTTCCACTAACTATATATCGCGCACCTGCAATCCACTGCTGATGATGTCACATATTACATCATTCATGACATGGTTAGTGACATCACTGATGACATCACTGATGACATCTCAAATGACATCACTGATGACATCTCAAATGACATCACTGATGACTTCTCAAATGACATCACTGATAAAATCACTGATAACATCTCATTTGACATGACTGACAACATCACTGATGATATCATTCATGTGATAATACCATGAACCTCTTCAGACTCTAATATAACCTTAGATACAATCAGTGTAAATAGACAGTCACAGACTGTCACTCATCCATGGAGTTACTCACACACCTAGTCAGTTATGCAAAAAATCAATCACACCTCCATTTCCTCAACTATACAGTTATACACACCTTACTTATTCAAACATATACTAACACATTTACTTTACTCTCTTATACAATCCCTGATACATGTTCACAATGATCCATACAGCCACTCACACATTCACTGGCTCTTATGCACAGTTATTTATATATGTCAACTCTCACATGTACTGTGTTTTACTTATGTACTTACTTTGACATGTAGTACTGAGATATCCATTCACTCACTAATACACTCATGCACAGTCAACCGCCCATACAGTTGTTTGCACATGCACTTTTGAACCCATACATATAGTGAATCAACTACTCACACATCTATGTACAGAGTCACACACCTCCCAGCCTCCCATACACACACACTCAGTTTCCCATACAAATACTTGGACAACCAATGAATAACCCATACAGTTACTCATATAGCTACTGATCAACATATGTAGCAGTTTGTAGAACAACAGATATAATGATGCACAAATTAAAACAGTTTAGTCACTAACCCATGCACTCAGTGAGACACATTTAATCACTCACTCATACAGTCAGTCATGCACCTACTAAATCCTTCATCCAGACACTTATACATCCACTCATTCTTCAATATGTAAGACATATTTTAACTTTACAGAAACATACAGTCACTGGATGTTGTCATCAGTGATGTCATTTGAGATGTCATCAGTGATGTCATTTGAGATGTCATCAGTGATGTCATCAGTGATGTCACTAACCCTGTCATGAATGATGTAATATGTGACATCATCAGCAGTGGATTGCGGGTGCGCGATATATAGTTAGTGGAACTAACTATGTATGAAATTTCAATGGTTTTGTGTGAGTAAAATAAGGTTTTGAAAAGGCTAATCCCTAACTATATATGGTCTATAACCAATGGTTTTTTCAGTGAATATATATATATATTCACTTAAAAAACCATAGGTTTCAGGCCTTATATAGTTAGGAATTAGTATTTTTAAAACCTTGCAAATTCACTAAGTATGGGCGAATTTTGCGAATCTCGCGTTCGCGAATTTTGCGGATTTGCGAACTCGCAATCCGCAAAATCCGCGAATTCTCGCGAATTTGCGGATTTTTTTTTTTTGTGTTCGCAAGTGTTTCTGCCAGTTCGCGAGGATTTGGTACTAGTTCGCAATTGCAAACTTACTTGTCGGCACGCAACGGTCGCGACTATGTTGTTTCTACGTCTGGTTCATCATCACAGCCTCCCAGCACCCTCTGTTTCACCACTGCCACCCTCTCTTTGACCCATGACACCCTCTGTTACATCAATGCCACCCTCTGGTTCATCATCACTGTAGAAGATGGGGGGGAAAAGCAAGCCCACCTGCCCTGCTTGAACTGACATGAATTAATTTGGGGTTAGTTTATTAACAACACCAGCCCTGCCCCAACTGACAATAATGAATTAGGGGCTAATTAATGTGTCACTGAATTTGAAGTTCCAGCCTGGCACCTGCTTGTCTGCTCCCTTAGCTGTAAATCAGGATCTTTGTGGCATACAGTTAAGGTCAGAGCAGGGTCACACAATAGTTGCAAGCAGGCAACCGAATTCTGGAGGGCCCCCTCAGGAAGCACTACAGGGAATCGTTACAAATCATGAGGTTGACCTTTTGCACCTGCTCATTGCTTTTGCTTTTGCAA
Organism: Lissotriton vulgaris; assembly: GCF_964263255.1. Classification (NCBI taxonomy): domain Eukaryota; kingdom Metazoa; phylum Chordata; class Amphibia; order Caudata; family Salamandridae; genus Lissotriton; species Lissotriton vulgaris. The sequence continues at coordinate 1,242,874,289 of NC_141685.1, forward strand.
AAATCGTTTTTCGTTTTTTTCGCGCTATTCGCCGGGCGCGGCGTCGTGCGAAACCGACCGCGGAAGCCGCCAATTTGTGCGAATGAGCTTTATATTTTTTTGCGGCTTGTTGTTTTGCGAGTTTTTTTGCAGTATTCGCGAGCCGCTTGCAGCGCAACACGCGAATTTACCCCAAGGTCGAGTACGGGCGCGGCCATTTTGTTTGCGTGACGTATTTCCGTTTCCGCCCGCTATGTATAATCTCGCGCAGTAAGCACATTGCGAGTACAAGTTCGCACGAGATCGCGAGGAAAATCTCGTGCGAACTTACTTTCGCACTCGTGAACGGGCGCCGGCCATCTTGTTTTTCATTTATTTCCTGTGTCTGGGCATGGTGTTTAATCCTCTTGCTATCTTTGCCATCCTTTGCTTGTTTTCAGTTTTTTTTTAACAATTTTGCTTCTTATCTATCCCTCTCTTTTCCTAGCTGTATATTTTTGTCTTTTCTGCTATTTTTCTTTACTTTTAAACTACTTTTTTAAACTCTTTTCTTTTCTTCTTCCCTATCCTATTCCTTCTTAATTTTATACTTCCTACCTTACCTGCCCAGACCATGGTGAAGCCAGGCGCCGTGAAGCTGCCCAGGCACTTGAGGGCGGCAGTGGCGGCGGGGAGGAGGAGTCCTGGACCCCGTGCCAGGACACCATGTGGTCGATTGAGGGGGGAGCAGGTGATGCGACGGGAGATCTTCAGCCCGGAGGAAGTGGGCGCGCTGGTCTACTCCGTCCAGCGCCGCCTGCCCAGGACCATCGCGGGAGGCGGCAGGATCGCGGCCGGCGGCTACAACATCCGGGAGCGCCGGAAGCGGTGGGAGAAGGTGTGCTGGGCCATATCCCACCACTACGGGGTCCAGCGCACCTACAGCCAGGTCACCCATCGCTGGACGGACCTCCTAGACCGGGAGCGCGACCTGCTGGACCAGCTCGGCTTGGAGATCCCCGGGCTTGGTGAGTAGTAGTAGCCATTTCATCACTCACTACTATGATGTTTTCTCCTGCTCTGTGTTGTTGTATTGCAAATATTTGTTTTTTACATGGAGCAAGCCAATAATGCCGCTGATGACAATTACATTGTAGTTAAATTATATTTCAAAATCTTCTGTGCATTTCAGGTGCACTGCTCTCCTTCTCAGTGGCGTTGCTACTATGCTTATTTGTTTTCTATTTTGTGGTCTCATTGGCCTGAGTAACTATTATGTATGAGTGTACCTTACAGAACTGCGTAATGCTAGACATTAGGGGGCAGATTACATTTACAAGCCCCTTGCGCCACGTTTACGTTGCCTTGCGTGACGCAACAGCGGCGTAAACGTGGCGCATCCCTGCGAGTCATTTACAGCATGACACATCTAGGGAGATGCGTCGCGTTATAAAGCCATGGGCCTGCACCACAATGGGTGCATTCCTAGTACGCAGGGTGGGCGGTCCGGCGGCTGTGCGCCTCGCAAAATTGCCGGCGTGAAATCTACAAGATTTAACGCAGGCACTTCTGCGTCGCTGCTACGTCAATTCAATTCCTTATGCCTGCTTGAAGCAGGCGTAAGGACTGACACAGCATGTTAAGTATTGGGTGGCCCTGAGCATTACTGGAGTTGCATTGCGTTGGCGACGTGACTCCAGCGATGCGCCGCTCTTACGTGACGAGATGCGTCACGCAAGTGCCTACCCTTGCACCAGGGCGCGCCGCATTGTAAATGAGGCACATCTGCCGTGTCGCAAGGGTACTTTTGCGTGACGCATTTGATCTGGCGCATCTCTGGAGATGCGCCAGAACGCGTAAGTAAGTATGCCCCTAAGGGGCAGAATTGCAATTACCGTTGCATCCCTGCAGAGTAGCAGGGATGTGCCATTAATTGTGCGGCCCGCTACCACCACCAAACATGGTGCGCCGTATTTGCAATGCGGCGCACCATGGGCCCAAAACGTCACCGAAGCTTTACTGCTGGAGTTGCGTCGCAACGATGGCGCAGCTCCAGCAATGCTCTGGGGTACCCTATCTCCCCAATGCTGGGTCAAGCCGTACGTCTGCTTCAAGCAGGTGCAGGGTTTGTGTGACGCATCATTGTCCTTAAGGTGACTGATTGAAATTTTGTAGATTTCCCTCAGTCACTTTTAGGATGTGTTCCAGCGCAGGAATGCTCTCCCTTGCGCCTGAACGCCCCCTGATGGCGCAGGGCTTTATAATGGGATGCATCTCCCAAATGCGTCACGTTGTTATAATATTATACGCCGCACCATGGCGCCCTTTTTTGTTTAGGTGCTGCGTCACAAAAGTCACGCAAGAACGGAGCAAAAGAGCCGCAAGGGGCTTAAATCTGCCCCTTCCTTTGTACCCCTGACAATAAGAAAAATAGTGGCGGTGGATTGATAGTTTGACTGTTTAAATGACTGGTAATGTAGCAGGCAACTGTTAGTGTTGTCACTGATCTGACTGAAATCACAATGGAGTTTGTCTGTCACTTTGCGTCTTGCCTGCGAACTGCTGCCTGCCAGTCCTAGGTGAACCTTTCAGTACTTTGTTTAGTGAGTTACGTGACTTTCGAAGTCACAGGTCCGCAAATAAATGAAAACTAACCCTAATCAATATAATTTCGCGGAAATATTTTGTTATTGTTCTTTTGAAATGTTTGATTTGGTTGACATTGACAAGCAACAATCATCCATGTTTTCTGTTCTTTCTTTCATGTTGTACGTCAGCTCCCCCCAGGGGCGAGGGGAGGACACAGGAGCAGCAGGCGGCGGATGCTGTTGAACAGGGCCAGGATCGGGCAGGCGAGGGCTCCTTTGCTGGCCCCAGTAAGTTTTCATTTTAGACTAGTACCTATTTTTCCTAGCGTTCCTCATTTGATTTTTTCAAAATAGTCTTTGATCTTCTTGTAGACTGTATCTAAATTCTTATCCTGCCTCTACTATGACTCCCTGTGGTATTACTAGATTATTCTTATTAGTCTGTCTGTGTAGCTAACTAAGATTGCACGGTTGGCGAAACTCCCATTCTAGTCAGCAATAGCTCTATCAACTTAGTGCAGTCCTCTGGGATTGTCCATAATGTCTTTTGAAGTGTTCTATCTGCTTTGAAAATTCCCAACTATAAAATGTGAATGACCACCAAGAAAGAATAAGATACTACCTTTTGGTTTGGATAGGAGGACAATCCATACCACTACAGTGGCGCGGACAATTCTTCTGCAGAAACAGAACTATGGACAATAAATAGTGCATTGCTTATCAATTATAATAGGCGCTGTTAGAGTTTCCACATACCTCTGTGATAACAGACTTTGAACCCCCAATGTCCTTACTGACTGACTACATAGTGTGGCACAGTCATTTACCTTCAGAATTCATCGATCATTGATCCCCAATGATGATTATTATCCAACATAGCTGAAGAGTACGGAGTCAGAGTCAAGAAGTGTCAGAGGCACGGACTCATGCTTGCAAAAATTGCAAAACCTTTCGCCTAGTCACTCTGGACCAAAAAACACAGAGTCTCTCTAAGTTTAAAAGCTTTATTAAAAGTAAACACATTTATTAGAATGAAGTCTTAATAAAAAAACGAAACGTTTAACTTAGAATGTAAAAGTGGTTAGTGCTGACGATTAATTGAAGACATTTCTTGTGGTCGAGCCGAGCTCTCACCTTGTTTCAACTTGATCTTGTTGTTAGAAGTCCATCTTCTGTCTGTGTGGAAAAAATGGTGCGTGTTAAAAAGCCAGCCTTCATCAGTTGTGCCAAAAACTGCTGCATTACATTGTTTTGACATGTCTTCATTCCTAGACCAAATACTAGTGAGTGGTTTATTCTCACATTCTTAAATGTACTTTGTAGGTGGAACATCTGGTGGCGGGGCCAACGCGGAGGTGGTGGTGCTCGACACGGAGGCGGAGGGCAATTCCTCAGGGGAGGATGCGGCGGTTCCAGTGCCGGCTGTGAGAGTTCAGACGGTGGTGGTGACGGGCAGAGGTAAGCTCTTATATATTCCTTACTTATTAAGATTGAAGACGTGGCTGGGAAGGAAAGAATATGAGATGCATGGCTGGGTGAATGATGAAGCAATGATTGGTGGAAGGACAACAGCCTGGGTGGGTGACAGAGAAACTGTATGTGTCCATATACCTGGATCATGCTACTATCTGACTCTTAGATAGCATATGTGTATCTAGAGCAGGGATACTCATAGTATGGCCCGGCAAGCCTTCCTTGGCGGTGTGCAGACCTTGCAGACAATCACTGCTCCCCCGGCCCCCACAGAGCAGAGTGGAGATGCAGGGCCACAAAGAGGTGAAATAGAACAAAGCCTCTGCTCTGTGGGGCCGGGCAAGCAGTGATTGTCAGGGTGGAGATGCAGGGGCGCTACAACAAACAAAGCCTCAATAATATGTTAATGGTCTTTTAAAGACCTGTTAAGTACTTTGGTGTGGCTGTCTGTGTGTGCGCGTTGAGGAAGCTGTCTCATCCCGGGCTGAAGGCTGACACAGACAGACACACACACAGTGAGATGACAGAGGGGGAGGGAGAGGGAGGGCAGGAGGGAGAGAGAGATGGAGAGGGAGGGCAGGAGGGAGAGCATGAGTGAGAGAGATGTATGTAAATGCTGGGTCTGGTGGCTCAGTGGATGAAGGCATCTGCTGCAGGGACCTGTGTGCAACCTCATGGTCACAAGTTTTCGTTTTGCTTTAGCCCCACCCCCTCTGACTCCGCCCCCACCAGTGCGCACAAACTACACTGTAAATTTAGCCCCTGAGAGAAAGTTTGTGAGTACCCATGATCTAGAGAGAGTAGACGGTCAGTGGATGAACTAAGTGTAACTTTGAAGAGCATGTAACACTGCACCCGCACATCCGTTCCAGTGTAGGAAAGGCAAGGAAAAGAAGTTTTAATTTTGTCCAAATACTACCATCAATAGTAGCAGTAGTTTGTATTGCAAGCACAGCATAGATCCGGTTATTACGGTGGCCACTCCCTACCTCTCTTAATAAGTTTAGTAGTACTCAGTCATTCATGTGTGGATGTATCACTGGTCACTCAATAAAAAGCAAAGCACCTAAAGTCATCCCATATATAAGCAAAAACATCCCATGTGAAGTGATAGATAATCAGATTATTTATCTTCTTCAATTTTCCATTTCTAGTACTCATTTGCACTGTAGGTTGAAAGTTAAATTAATTAAGCAGTAGCCCTTGAGTTGTAACAGAGTATTCTCAGTGCCACCCGTAATAGAAAAGTAAGAGCTTCACCACCTGCATGTACTGGACGGGTACAGTAACGCAACGCAAGTCTAGGTCACTCCTCATGGCGTGCGTCTCTTTTTCTCGGGTGCAAGTTTACTGCGCTGGCATTATGCCGGCTTGCAGAAGATAACGTACCAATTTTCCAAAACAAGAGACAAGAAGAAGAATAAGACTGGTGTACTTTCATAGTCGACTCCAATGGAAGTCCATAGTGCTCGTAGAATTTGTTCCTTAAACTCCCACTAATGTTAGAGCAAGGATGAAGAAGTGTGAGGTTAGATAGATACTGGCCTCAATAGTTATGTAATGCGCTTGCAAGTTGCTAGTTGTACTGCAACACAAATTTCTGCTGAATGATTGAGTTAATCTTAAAGAGCATTGGTTACAGACTATGTCTTTCTTTCTTCATATAGATGCTCCTTCCAAACGAGCAAGGAGGAAGGAGCTGGCTAGAGCGGCCCGGCAACGGAGGATCGATGCCACTGTGGCCGAATATCGGCGGCTGGTGGCCCTGGAGGACGAAGAAAGTGTGCAGTCGACCACAACAACAACGTCGTCTGTATCGGCCTCCGTGCCCCCACGGGCTGCCACCCAGCACAGTGGTCCACCCAGACTGAGCTGGGCTGCCAAAGCCAAACGCCACCGCCGAGTAGCAAGGACAACAGCTTCCTCTCACAGCCGTTGCACCTGCGAGGCAGTGAAGGCACGCCTGCGCCGCAGTACCCTGATGGTGTCCCGCCTTCAGCAGGAGCTCCACCACTTTTCAAACGTGTTGGAGGGGCTCCGCGTAGAGCACGCCTTGCTCCGCCAGGAGCATGATGCCCTGACCCAAAAAGTAGACAGCATCCACCCATAGTGTCCCTTGCCCCTTTTTTAGAGACTTTTGGGGGGTGGAAATTGGGAGTTGGGTTTTTGGGGACTTTTGAAGGACAATCGTTGGGGTTAGGGAGGGTCTTGCGGGAGATTATTTTGTTAGGGATATAAATATACTTTTTCAAACTTTATCTGAGCATACCTGTTTTTTACTGCTTGCCTGGTGGGTGGGGGTTTAACAGTGACTTTGTTTTCCTGAAAGTTTAGTTCCATTTTCTTTCTTTAAGTGTAAATGCCCAAATGTTTTCAACACTAAGTGCCTCTCACAGAGTAAGTGAAGTGAATTCAAGAGTCCTAGGACTTTAGTAGTACTACCGTCAGTCTCTCGTCTCTCCTCCTAATACTCCATTATACCCCCAAACCACCAAACGCTTATCTTACCTGTAATTTGTGTTTGAAAGTAGGGCTAGACCCAGGGCTGGCTCCACGGGAAACAGCGAATAAGGTTGGCAATCTTGGTCGGATAAAATTTCCTCATAGCGGTGGTACTAGTGGTGTGACACAGTGGCAGTTGCATGCCTATGAAAAAAAAGAAAATTAAATCTGGTTTGTCCTCCTTAGCAATTCAACGGTACAATTGCTGGGGCAGCTGTGCGCTATAGAAATATAAATAACATAACATAACATAACATAACAGGTGACAGAAGTACACTAGAACAGTGCCACATTGTAGCCTAACAAATGGTAAAGTATAACTACTAATTCGGTTGAAGTTCTTTGACATTAGCCATGGGTCTTTGTCAAGCAGAGTAAGAATATATCCTCGGATTTCTTCACCAGCCTGTTGCTATCACCTTATCCTCCCCAGCAAGTGTGTGGATTTATTGCTGTAATTTAGTCACACATCAATCAAAACCACACAGCCCGGGGGAAGAGGGTTAGGGTTTGAAAAATGGATGGGTACGGGGGTTTTTGGGAAAGGTTTTGGGAGACAAGAAAAAATAGCACAGCATGGACAAACAATTGTGAACATAAACAAATCTTTGGGTACAAACCTATCCATCAATCTTTGAAAGTGCATGCACTACTGCATGCATGTCAGTGAAATGTAAGTAGTACTTTCGACAACTGTGGAAGAAAGAATGCGACAGTACACGGCGTGTGTGGAATTATTGATAACTATATTCAACATAAGGTCTCTGTTGCCAGATACCTGAGAGCCTTGCTGGTCACTATAAATCCATTCACAACACTCAATGGGGTTGGTCTGGAAGGTATAGTAGATAGAAAAGGAGAAATTGCTTTTTTTCTAGGTGTCCCCTCACTCACCAGGGTTTCCCCTTGGTGACATGCTTCATCATTGGGGCCATCCCAGTCCTCTACGGGCTGGGGCATGCTGCGACTTGCGAATTACGTAGGAGCACTTACAAATGACTATGTGTGGTGCAGATGTGATAGTGGAGTGGACTAAGTGATGTGTTAAGGGATCAATTTAGAAGCAGAGAGAGATCCAAGAAATGCAGTCACAGTCAGAGAAAAAGGCAAGGGATACTGTATCTGTATGTTGTTGTAGTTGTCCTGTTGAAAGTGGTAAGTAAGCTGCCTGCAGAAAAAAAATCCTCTTATTAGCAGCACTCCTCCATTGCAGCTGACGCTTCGTCCATCGATGTTGGTTAACAGAAGACACCCTGTAAAAAAAGCACAGCATGGACAAACAATTGAACATAAACAAATCTTTGGGTACAAACCTATCCATCAATCTTTGAAAGTGCATGCACTACTGCATGCATGTCAGTGAAAAGTAAGTAGTACTTTCGACAACTGTGGAAGAAAGAATGCGACAGTACAGGGCGTGTGTGGAAATATTAATAACTATATTCAACATAAGGTCTCTGTTGCCAGATACCTGGGAGCCTTGATGGTCACTATAAATCCATTCACAACACTCAATGGGGTTGGTCTGGAAGGTATAGTAGATAGAAAAGGAGAAATTGCTTTTTTTCTAGGTGTCCCCTCACTCACCAGGGTTTCCCCTTGGTGACATGCTTCATCATTGGGGCCATCCCAGTCCTCTACGGGCTGGGGCGTGCTGCGACTTGCGAATTACGTAGGAGCACTTACAAATGACTATGTGTGGTGCAGATGTGATAGTGGAGTGGACTAAGTGATGTGTTAAGGGATCAATTTAGAAGCAGAGAGAGATCCAAGAAATGCAGTCACAGTCAGAGAAAAACACTAAGGATACTGTATCTGTATGTTGTTGTAGTTGTCCTGTTGAAAGTGGTAAGTAAGCTGCCTGCAGAAAAAAAATCCTCTTATTAGCGGCACTCCTCCATTGCAGCCGACGTTTCGTCCATCCATGTTGGTCACCAGAAGACACCCTGTAAAAAAAGCACAGCATGGACAAACAATTGAACATAAACAAATCTTTGGGTACAAACCTATCCATCAATCTTTGAAAGTGCATGCACTACTGCATGCATGTCAGTGAAAAGTAAGTAGTACTTTCGACAACTGTGGAAGAAAGAATGCGACAGTACAGGGCGTGTGTGGAAATATTGATAACTATATTCAACATAAGGTCTCTGTAGCCAGATACCTGGGAGCCTTGCTGGTCACTATAAATCCATTCACAACACTCAATTGGGTTGGTCTGGAAGGTATAGTAGATAGAAAAGGAGAAATTGCTTTTTTTCTAGGTGTCCCCTCACTCACCAGGGTTGCACCTTGGTGACATGCTTCATCATTGGGGCCATCCCAGTCCTCTACGGGCTGGGGCATGCTGCGACTTGCGAATTACGTAGGAGCACTTACAAATGACTATGTGTGGTGCAGATGTGATAGTGGAGTGGACTAAGTGATGTGTTAAGGGATCAATTTAGAAGCAGAGAGAGATCCAAGAAATGCAGTCACAGTCAGAGAAAAACACTAAGGATACTGTATCTGTATGTTGTTGTAGTTGTTCTGTTGAATTTGGTAAGTAAGTTGCATTCTGAAAAAAATTCCTCTCATTAGCGGCACTCCTCCATTGCAGCTGACGCTTCGTCCATCAATGTTGGTGACCAGAAGACACCCTGTCCACTGCCTGCTTGATCCTGAATTGTGGCTCGCTAATGTGAAGCCTGACTCCATCCTTTTTTCCCCATTGCAGAGACTGAAACCCGGCCTGTAATTATTCAACGAAAAACAGGAAGTGATATAATATTACAACACCACTGACAAATAAATATAAGGTATGTAGGCTGTGGAGTGCAAAAAGTCACACTTTGATTTTCCTAGTAGACAGTACAATATTTTTGAAAGTGCGTACTCTGTCTGAGTCACCTTTTGAAGGATAAATAAGTAGGGGCAAATTAATGTAGCGGATCTTTCCCCTCAAGCTAGGTGTACTGTAAACTGTGTTTTAGAACAAAATTAGATCTTCCCAGCAGTGCTCCCACGGTCCCAGACCCTTACTAAAGCCAGTCGCAAAAATGTAGAAGACCCCCAATCAAATCTCAAAAAACGAGGCCTAGCAGAAAACTGGTGACAAAACGTACTTTGAAAGTAAAAGTAGGCCCAAGTACCCCCTTACCCACCGTGGATTGCATTCAAACCACTTGCAAGCAACCAAGCAAAAGTATCCATAGCCAGCATCGCTCCAAGACTCGAAAACCCCCCCACCCAAACACATGCAATAGAAATACTGCTAACCCTAACGAACGCTAAGTTAAGAATAGTGGCAAAGGCTTTCTTTAACTATGCCAAATCCCCCCTTTCCCACCATGGATTTTCTTCAAATGACTTGCAACCAAAATTACACATTCTCACAAGTGCTCTAAGACCCCAGAACTCAGTTGCAAAAATCTAGAAACACATGCAATCCTGCTGCTAGGGCTAACCCTAACGAACCCCAAGTTACAAAAAGTGCCAAAAGGCTTTTCCGCAAGGATTTTGTCCCAACCACTTCTAGCCGGTATTAGACCTTCCCAGGAATGCCCCAAGACCCGCCAACCCACCCGCCAAGGAGCATAACACCCCCAAACAGGCCAAAAGCAAAATCTCATACTTGCAATATTTCTCGGCCTTCGGTCCAAACGCGCTGCGTAGCTAGGCCATAAGTCGGGGTTGCCACCACGGATTTCATGAAAAGCAAATGCAATCAAGATTAGAGTGTCCCAGCAGTGCTCCCAGACCCCGAAACTCACCCACAAACACCAGGAAGCCCCCCAAACAGGCCCCCGAAAAGGCTAAATTGAGCAAAAAGTCAGAAATAGCGAAATAAATATTGGCCTGGATTTTGTCCCAACCACTTCTACCCGGTATTAGACCTTCCCAGGAATGCCCCAAGACCCGCCAACCCACCCGCCAAGAAGCATAACACCCCCAAACAGGCCAAAAGCAAAATCTCATACTTGCAATATTTCTCGGCCTTCGGTCCAAACGCGCTGCGTAGCTAGGCCATAAGTCGGGGTTGCCACCACGGATTTCCTGAAAAGCAAATGCAATCAAGATTAGAGTGTCCCAGCAGTGCTCCCAGACCCCGAAACTCACCCACAAACAGACGGAACCCCCCCTAAAAGCACCTCAAAGGCAAGCAAATCATCAAAAACACAAAAAAATTTCCACCTGGGATTTGGTCCAAACCACTTTTATCCGGTATTAGAGCTTCCCAGCAATGGCCCCAGCGCCGTCAACCCAGGAGAAAACGAGTAGAAGACCCCCAAACAGCCAAAGAGCAAAAGTACAAAAATGGGGACTTTGTCAGTTTTTCCCAAATTTCCCAAATCACTCCGCGCGCGCTATGCAGCTAGGCCCTAACTCCCCTCTGCCACCATGGATTTGCTTCAAATCTCTTGCAAAGTAAAGTATATATAGCCAGCAGTGCGCCCAGACCCCGAAACCCACCCACAAACACCAGGAAGCCCCCCAACAGGCCCCAGAAAACGCTACATTGAGCAAAATGTCAGAAATAGCCAAAAAAAATTCGCCCTGGATTTTGTCCCAACCACTTCTAGCCGGTATTAGACCTTCCCAGGAATGCCCCAAGACCCGCCAACCCACCCGCCAAGAAGCATAACACCCCCAAACAGGCCAAAAGCAAAATCTCATACTTGCAATATTTCTCGGCCTTCGGTCCAAACGCGCTGGGTAGCTAGGCCATACGTCGGGGTTGCCACCACGGATTTCCTGAAAAGCAAATGCAATCAAGATTAGAGTGTCCCAGCAGTGCTCCCAGACCCCGAAACTCACCCACAAACACCAGGAAGCCCCCCAAACAGCCCCCCGAAAAGGCTACATTGAGCAAAAAGTCAGAAATAGCAAAAAAAATATCGGCCTGGATTTTGTCCCAACCACTTCTACCCGGTATTAGACCTTCCCAGGAATGCCCCAAGACCCGCCAACCCACCCGCCAAGAAGCATAACACCCCCAAACAGGCCAAAAGCAAAATCTCATACTTGCAATATTTCTCGGCCTTCGGTCCAAACGCGCTGCGTAGCTAGGCCATAAGTCGGGGTTGCCACCACGGATTTCCTGAAAAGCAATGCAATCAAGATTAGAGTGTCCCAGCAGTGCTCCCAGACCCCGAAACTCACCCACAAACAGACGGAACCCCCCCTAAAAGCACCTCAAAGGCAAGCAAGTCATCAAAAACACAAACAAATTTCTGCCTGGGATTTGGTCCAAACCACTTTTATCCGGTATTAGAGCTTCCCAGCAATGGCCCCAGTGCCGTCAACCCAGGAGAAAACGAGTAGAAGACCCCTAAACAGCCAAAGAGCAAAAGTACAAAAATGGGGACTTTGTCAGTTCTTCCCAAATTTCCCAAATCACTCCGCGCGCGCTATGCAGCTAGGCCCTAACTCCCCTCTGCCACCATGGATTTGCTTCAAATCTCTTGCAAAGTAAAGTATATATAGCCAGCAGTGCGCCCAGACCCCGAAACCCACCCACAAACACCAGGAAGCCCCCCAAACAGGCCCCAGAAAACGCTACATTGAGCAAAATGTCAGAAATAGCCCCAAAAAAATTTGGCCTGGATTTTGTCCCAACCACTTCTAGCCGGTATTAGACCTTCCCAGGAATGCCCCAAGACCCGCCAACCCACCCGCCAAGAAGCATAACACCCCCAAACAGGCCAAAAGCAAAATCTCATACTTGCAATATTTCTCGGACTTCGGTCCAAGCGCGCTGCGTAGCTAGGCCATAAGTCGGGGTTGCCACCACGGATTTCCTGAAAAGCAAATGCAATCAAGATTAGAGTGTCCCAGCAGTGCTCCCAGACCCCGAAACTCACCAACAAACACCAGGAAGCCCCCCAAACAGGCCCCCGAAAGGCTACATTGAGAAAAAAGTCAGAAATAGCACACAAAAAAATCGGCCTGGATTTTGTCCCAACCACTTCTACCCGGTATAAGACCTTCCCAGGAATGCCCCAAGACCCGCCAACCCACCCACCAAGAAGCATAACACCCCCAAACAGGCCAAAAGCAGAATCTCATACTTGCAATATTTCTCGGCCTTCGGTCCAAACGCGCTGCGTAGCTAGGCCATAAGTCGGGGTTGCCACCACGGATTTCCTGAAAAGCAAATGCAATCAAGATTAGAGTGTCCCAGCAGTGCTTCCAGACCCCGAAACTCACCCACAAACACCAGGAAGCCCCCCAAACAGCCCCCCGAAAAGGCTACATTGAGCAAAAAGTCAGAAATAGCAAAAAAAATATCGGCCTGGATTTTGTCCCAACCACTTCTACCCGGTATTAGACCTTCCCAGGAATGCCCCAAGACCCGCCAACCCACCCGCCAAGAAGCATAACACCCCCAAACAGGCCAAAAGCAAAATCTCATACTTGCAATATTTCTCGGCCTTCGGTCCAAACGCGCTGCGTAGCTAGGCCATAAGTCGGGGTTGCCACCACGGATTTCCTGAAAAGCAATGCAATCAAGATTAGAGTGTCCCAGCAGTGCTCCCAGACCCCGAAACTCACCCACAAACAGACGGAACCCCCCTAAAAGCACCTCAAAGGCAAGCAAGTCATCAAAAACACAAAAAAATTTCTGCCTGGGATTTGGTCCAAACCACTTTTATCCGGTATTAGAGCTTCCCAGCAATGGCCCCAGTGCCGTCAACCCAGGAGAAAACGAGTAGAAGACCCCCAAACAGCCAAAGAGCAAAAGTACAAAAATGGGGACTTTGTCAGTTTTTCCCAAATTTCCCAAATCACTCCGCGCGCGCTATGCAGCTAGGCCCTAACTCCCCTCTGCCACCATGGATTTGCTTCAAATCTCTTGCAAAGTAAAGTATATATAGCCAGCAGTGCGCCCAGACCCCGAAACCCACCCACAAACACCAGGAAGCCCCCCAAACAGGCCCCAGAAAACGCTACATTGAGCAAAATGTCAGAAATAGCCAAAAAAAATTCGCCCTGGATTTGGTCCCAACCACTTCTAGCCGGTATTAGACCTTCCCAGGAATGCCCCAAGACCCGCCAACCCACCCGGCAAGAAGCATAACACCCCCAAACAGGCCAAAAGCAAAATCTCATACTTGCAATATTTCTCGGCCTTCGGTCCAAACGCGCTGCGTAGCTAGGCCATACGTCGGGGTTGCCACCACGGATTTCCTGAAAAGCAAATGCAATCAAGATTAGAGTGTCCCAGCAGTGCTCCCAGACCCCGAAACTCACCCACAAACACCAGGAAGCCCCCCAAACAGCCCCCCGAAAAGGCTACATTGAGCAAAAAGTCAGAAATAGCAAAAAAAATATCGGCCTGGATTTTGTCCCAACCACTTCTACCCGGTATTAGACCTTCCCAGGAATGCCCCAAGACCCGCCAACCCACCCGCCAAGAAGCATAACACCCCCAAACAGGCCAAAAGCAAAATCTCATACTTGCAATATTTCTCGGCCTTCGGTCCAAACGCGCTGCGTAGCTAGGCCATAAGTCGGGGTTGCCACCACGGATTTCCTGAAAAGCAATGCAATCAAGATTAGAGTGTCCCAGCAGTGCTCCCAGACCCCGAAACTCACCCACAAACAGACGGAACCCCCCCTAAAAGCACCTCAAAGGCAAGCAAGTCATCAAAAACACAATAAAATTTCCGCCTGGGATTTGGTCCAAACCACTTTTATCCGGTATTAGAGCTTCCCAGCAATGGCCCCAGCCCTGTCAACCCAGGAGAAAACGAGTAGAAGACCCCCAAACAGCCAAAGAGCAAAAGTACAAAAATGGGGACTTTGTCAGTTTTTCCAAAATTTCCCAAATCACTCCGCGCGCGGTCTGCAGCTAGGCCCTAACTCCCCTCTGCCACCATGGATTTGCTTCAAATCTCTTGCAAAGTAAAGTATATATAGCCAGCAGTGCGCCCAGATCCCGAAACCCACCCACAAACCCCAGGAAGCCCCCCAAACAGGCCCCCGAAAACGCTACATTGAGCAAAATGTCAGAAATAGCCCAAAAAAAATTTGGCCTGGATTTTGTCCCAACCACTTCTAGCCGGTATTAGACCTTCCCAGGAATGCCCCAAGACCCGCCAACCCACCCGCCAAGAAGCATAACACCCCCAAACAGGCCAAAAGCAAAATCTCATACTTGCAATATTTCTCGGACTTCGGTCCAAGCGCGCTGCGTAGCTAGGCCATAAGTCGGGGTTGCCACCACGGATTTCCTGAAAAGCAAATGCAATCAAGATTAGAGTGTCCCAGCAGTGCTCCCAGACCCCAAAACTCACCAACAAACACCAGGAAGCCCCCCAAACAGGCCCCCGAAAGGCTACATTGAGCAAAAAGTCAGAAATAGCACAAAAAAAATCGGCCTGGATTTTGTCCCAACCACTTCTACCCGGTATAAGACCTTCCCAGGAATGCCCCAAGACCCGCCAACCCACCCGCCAAGAAGCATAACACCCCCAAACAGGCCAAAAGCAAAATCTCATACTTGCAATATTTCTCGGCCTTCGGTCCAAACGCGCTGCGTAGCTAGGCCATAAGTCGGGGTTGCCACCATGGATTTCCTGAAAAGCAAATGCAATCAAGATTAGAGTGTCCCAGCAGTGCTCCCAGACCCCGAAACTCACCCACAAACACCAGGAAGCCCCCCAAACAGGCCCCCGAAAAGGCTACATTGAGCAAAAAGTCAGAAATAGCAAAAAAAATATCGGCCTGGATTTTGTGCCAACCACTTCTACCTGGTATTAGACCTTCCCAGGAATGCCCCAAGACCCGCCAACCCACCCGCCAAGAAGCATAACACCCCCAAACAGGCCAAAAGCAAAATCTCATACTTGCAATATTTCTCGGCCTTTGGTCCAAACGAGCTGCGTAGCTAGGCCATAAGTCGGGGTTGCCACCACGGATTTCCTGAAAAGCAAATGCAATCAAGATTAGAGTGTCCCAGCAGTGCTCCCAGACCCCGAAACTCACCCACAAACACCAGGAAGCCCCCCAAACAGCCCCCCGAAAAGGCTACATTGAGCAAAAAGTCAGAAATAGCAAAAAAAATATCGGCCTGGATTTTGTCCCAACCACTTCTACCCGGTATTAGACCTTCCCAGGAATGCCCCAAGACCCGCCAACCCACCCGCCAAGAAGCATAACACCCCCAAACAGGCCAAAAGCAAAATCTCATACTTGCAATATTTCTCGGCCTTCGGTCCAAACGCGCTGCGTAGCTAGGCCATAAGTCGGGGTTGCCACCACGGATTTCCTGAAAAGCAATGCAATCAAGATTAGAGTGTCCCAGCAGTGCTCCCAGACCCCGAAACTCACCCACAAACAGACGGAACCCCCCCTAAAAGCACCTCAAAGTCAAGCAAGTCATCAAAAACACAATAAAATTTCCGCCTGGGATTTGGTCCAAACCACTTTTATCCGGTATTAGAGCTTCCCAGCAATGGCCCCAGCCCTGTCAACCCAGGAGAAAACGAGTAGAAGACCCCCAAACAGCCAAAGAGCAAAAGTACAAAAATGGGGACTTTGTCAGTTTTTCCAAAATTTCCCAAATCACTCCGCGCGCGGTCTGCAGCTAGGCCCTAACTCCCCTCTGCCACCATGGATTTGCTTCAAATCTCTTGCAAAGTAAAATATATATAGCCAGCAGTGCGCCCAGATCCCGAAACCCACCCACAAACCCCAGGAAGCCCCCCAAACAGGCCCCCGAAAACGCTACATTGAGCAAAATGTCAGAAATAGCCCAAAAAAAATTTGGCCTGGATTTTGTCCCAACCACTTCTAGCCGGTATTAGACCTTCCCAGGAATGCCCCAAGACCCGCCAACCCACCCGCCAAGAAGCATAACACCCCCAAACAGGCCAAAAGCAAAATCTCATACTTGCAATATTTCTCGGACTTCGGTCCAAGCGCGCTGCGTAGCTAGGCCATAAGTCGGGGTTGCCACCACGGATTTCCTGAAAAGCAAATGCAATCAAGATTAGAGTGTCCCAGCAGTGCTCCCAGACCCCGAAACTCACCAACAAACACCAGGAAGCCCCCCAAACAGGCCCCCGAAAGGCTACATTGAGCAAAAAGTCAGAAATAGCACAAAAAAAATCGGCCTGGATTTTGTCCCAACCACTTCTACCCGGTATAAGACCTTCCCAGGAATGCCCCAAGACCCGCCAACCCACCCGCCAAGAAGCATAACACCCCCAAACAGGCCAAAAGCAAAATCTCATACTTGCAATATTTCTCGGCCTTCGGTCCAAACGCGCTGCGTAGCTAGGCCATAAGTCGGGGTTGCCACCATGGATTTCCTGAAAAGCAAATGCAATCAAGATTAGAGTGTCCCAGCAGTGCTCCCAGACCCCGAAACTCACCCACAAACACCAGGAAGCCCCCCAAACAGGCCCCCGAAAAGGCTACATTGAGCAAAAAGTCAGAAATAGCAAAAAAAATATCGGCCTGGATTTTGTGCCAACCACTTCTACCTGGTATTAGACCTTCCCAGGAATGCCCCAAGACCCGCCAACCCACCCGCCAAGAAGCATAACACCCCCAAACAGGCCAAAAGCAAAATCTCATACTTGCAATATTTCTCGGCCTTTGGTCCAAACGAGCTGCGTAGCTAGGCCATAAGTCGGGGTTGCCACCACGGATTTCCTGAAAAGCAAATGCAATCAAGATTAGAGTGTCCCAGCAGTGCTCCCAGACCCCGAAACTCACCCACAAACACCAGGAAGCCCCCCAAACAGGCCCCCGAAAAAGGCTACATTGAGCAAAAAGTCAGAAATAGCAAAAAAAAAATCGGCCTGGATTTTGTCCCAACCTCTTCTACCCGGTATTAGACCTTCCCAGGAATGCCCCAAGACCCGCCAACCCACCCGCCAAGAAGCATAACACCCCCAAACAGGCCAAAAGCAAAATCTCATACTTGCAATATTTCTCGGCCTTCGGTCCAAACGCGCTGCGTAGCTAGGCCATAAGTCGGGGTTGCCACCACGGATTTCCTGAAAAGCAAATGCAATCAAGATTAGAGTGTCCCAGGAGTGCTCCCAGACCCCGAAACTCACCCACAAACAGACGGAACCCCCCCTAAAAGCACCTCAAAGGCAAGCAAATCATCAAAAACACAAAAAAATTTCCACCTGGGATTTGGTCCAAACCACTTTTATCCGGTATTAGAGCTTCCCAGCAATGGCTGTATGCCGTCAACCCAGGAGAAAACGAGTAGAAGACCCCCAAACAGCCAAAGAGCAAAAGTACAAAAATGGGGACTTTGTCAGTTTTTCCCAAATTTCCCAAATCACTCCGCGCGCGCTCTGCAGCTAGGCCCTAACTCCCCTCTGCCACCATGGATTTGCTTCAAATCTCTTGCAAAGTAAAGTATATATAGCCAGCAGTGCGCCCAGACCCCGAAACCCACCCACAAACACCAGGAAGCCCCCCAAACAGGCCCCCGAAAACGCTACATTGAGCAAAATGTCAGAAATAGCCCCAAAAAATTCGGCCTGGATTTTGTCCCAACCACTTCTAGCCGGTATTAGACCTTCCCAGGAATGCCCCAAGACCCGCCAACCCACCCGCCAAGAAGCATAACACCCCCAAACAGGCCAAAAGCAAAATCTCATACTTGCAATATTTCTAGGCCTTCGGTCCAAACGCGCTGCGTAGCTAGGCCATAAGTCGGGGTTGCCACCACGGATTTCCTGAAAAGCAAATGCAATCAAGATTAGAGTGTCCCAGCAGTGCTCCCAGACCCCGAAACTCACCCACAAACACCAGGAAGCCCCCCAAACAGGTCCCCGAAAAGGCTACATTGAGCAAAAAGTCAGAAATAGCAAAAAAAAAATCGGCCTGCATTTTGTCCCAACCACTTCTACCCGGTATTAGACCTTCCCAGGAATGCCCCAAGACCCGCCAACCCACCCGCCAAGAAGCATAACACCCCCAAACAGGCCAAAAGCAAAATCTCATACTTGCAATATTTCTAGGCCTTCGGTCCAAACGCGCTGCGTAGCTAGGCCATAAGTCGGGGTTGCCACCACGGATTTCCTGAAAAGCAAATGCAATCAAGATTAGAGTGTCCCAGCAGTGCTCCCAGACCCCGAAACTCAACACAAACACCAGGAAGCCCCCCAAACAGCCCTCCGAAAAGGCTACATTGAGCAAAAAGTCAGAAATAGCAAAAAAAAAATCGGCCTGGATTTTGTCCCAACCACTTCTACCCGGTATTAGACCTTCCCAGGAATGCCCCAAGACCCGCCAACCCACCCGCCAAGAAGCATAACACCCCCAAACAGGCCAAAAGCAAAATCTCATACTTGCAATATTTCTCGGCCTTCGGTCCAAACGCGCTGCGTAGCTAGGCCATAAGTCGGGGTTGCCACCACGGATTTCCTGAAAAGCAAATGCAATCAAGATTAGAGTGTCCCAGCAGTGCTCCCAGACCCCGAAACTCACCCACAAACAGACGGAACCCCCCTAAAAGCACCTCAAAGGCAAGCAAGTCATCAAAAACCCAAAACAAATTCCGCGTGGGATTTGGTCCAAACCACTTTTATCCGGTATTAGAGCTTCCCAGCAATGGCCCCAGCACCGTCAACCCAGGAGAAAACGAGTAGAAGACCCCCAAACAGCCAAAGAGCAAAAGTACAAAAATGGGGACTTTGTCAGTTTTTCCCAAATTTCCCAAATCACTCCGCGCGCGCTCTGCAGCTAGGCCCTAACTCCCCTCTGCCACCATGGATTTGCTTCAAATCTCTTGCAAAGTAAAGTATATATAGTCAGCAGTGCGCCCAGATCCCGAAACCCACCCACAAACACCAGGAAGCCCTAGGCATGGGCGGAAAATCCGTTCCGCTCGCGGATTTTGCGGATTTTCGGGAAATCCGCAATCCGCGAGATTCGCGAATCTCCCGCAAAATCCGCAAATCCGCGAGCAGCGGAATTTGCTCGCACTGCTCGCACTGTTCGCGTGAGTTCGCGTGAGTTCGCGCCCCGCGAATAAGTGCAAAATTGCAGAAATACGATCTTAGCAAAACTGAAAGTAACTACTTACCAGGTTCAAAAGTTCAGGCTCATCATTAGTAGCCATTTCCTGTAGTGCTTCCTGAGGGGCCCCTCCAGAGTTCAGTTGCCAGTTGAAACTATTATGTGACCCTGCTCTGAACCTCAGAATAGTTACACATATGCCACAAAGGTCCTGAATTACAGCTAAGGGAGACAAGCAGGAGCCAGGCTGGAAGTTAAAATCCATTAATCAGCCCCTAATTCATTATTGTCAGTTGGGGCAGGGCAGGTGTTGTAACTAATTTTGCAACAATGAAAGCACTTAGCAAGTGCAAAAGATCACTAATCAGGGCGCACTAAGGAAGCAGGTGCCAGCTAAAAAAATATTCTGTGACACATTAATCAGCCCCAAATTAATTCAGGTCACTTGAGGCAGGGAAGGTGTGCTTTGCTTTGCCGAAAATAATGTACACTGGACAACCAGAGGGTGTGGTGATGAAACAGAGGGTGGCATGGGTGGGCCAGAGGGTGGCATGAGTAGTCAGAGAGTGGCAGTGGTGACAGAGAGTGGCAGTGATGAAGAAGAGTGTCCCAAACAGGCTGGACACGTAGAAACAACAAGTTCGCGAAACTTGCGACCCGACAGGTAAGTTCGCAATTTGCGAAAGTGTACAAAACCCTCGCGAACTGGCAGAAACACGGGCGAACACAAAAAAAAAAAATCCGCAAATTCGCGGGAATTCGCGGATTTTGCGGATTGTGAATCCGCAAATCCGCAAAATTCGCGAACGCGAGATCCGCAAAATTCGCTCATGCTTAGGAAGCCCCCCAAACAGGCCCCCGAAAACGCTACATTGAGCAAAATGTCAGAAATAGCCAAAAAAATTCGGCCTGGATTTTGTCCCAACCACTTCTAGCCGGTATTAGACCTTCCCAGGAATGCCCCAAGACCCGCCAACCCACCCGCCAAGAAGCATAACACCCCCAAACAGGCCAAAAAGCAAAATCTCATACTTGCAATATTTCTCGGACTTCGGTCCAAACGCGCTGCGTAGCTAGGCCATAAGTCGGGGTTGCCACCACGGATTTCCTGAAAAGCAAATGCAATCAAGATTAGAGTGTCCCAGCAGTGCTCCCAGACCCCGAAACTCACCCACAAACACCAGGAAGCCCCCCTAAGAGCACCTCAAAGGCAAGCAAGTCAGCAAAAACACTAAAAAATATGCGCCTCGGATTTGGTCCAAAACACTTTTATCCGGTATTAGAGCTTCCCAACAATGGTCCCAGAGCCGTCAACTCACCTGCAAAGAGGTAGAACAACACCCCCACAAGTGCTGAGTCTTTCTTCATTGGGCGTAAACCAGCCCTCTGGTTTGATGGAAATAGGAGTCTGAAGGAGGAGGATAGAGGAGCATGTTCTTCTGAACTTGTGAACCTGAGGAATGCAGACTGCGGCAACTTCAAATCAATTAGCAAACCAGTGAAGACAGTTCTGCTGATGGGCTTGTTTTTGTGATTATCTGATTAAAGTTTGAAATATATTAACTGTGCACAACAAAGAAAGACAGACACACAGGAATAAAAGTGAATAAGGACGAAAAAGAAAGTTATTGATTCGTTGTCTCATTTTCAGGGCTCAGTATCACGGTCCAGGAATGAGAATAAGGCTTCGTCATCATACTCTGCGAATTCAGGCAGGGTGAGCTCAGTGTCACCTGACAGAGTAGAAATTCCCTCATCTATGTTGCTGGCCACCTCGTCTTCACCCGGCGCGATTTCTCGTACTCTGAAATCTGGTGGTATGAGGTGCTGATTCATCTTGATCATTGTTAACCTCTCCACATTTTTTGGCGAGAGGCGGCTCCGTTTGGGAGTTACAATGCCACCAGCAGCACTGAAAACACGTTCAGAAGACACGCTTGCGAGTGGGCAAGACAAGTAGTTTAAAGCCAGGTTGGTGAGCTGTGGCCACAATTCTTTTTTTCCATGCCAATACGCCAATGGGTCAGAATTAACATACACCTCTGTTGAGTCATTCAGATAGTCCTTCACCATCGACTCAAGGTCCTCATCCAAGGTTCCTCCACTTTGCTTAGCTCTTGCTGTGCCTCTGACCTTTTGAGCACCAAACCCACGCAGAGCTAGCCAATCCTCTTCAGCCTCCAATGTTTCTGTTGTGTCTGGCGCAGATGATCCGGTTGCCGGTGTCTTTAACGGCTGAGAGGTCACTTGTGCCACAGCCACAGGTGCAGAAGTGGATTGTTTTGACTGGGGATGGCCTGCTGATGTACTGCCATTTCCTTCAATTTTCAGCCGTTCTCTTTCAAACCTCTTGGCTGACAAGGCTAGCCAATGTTTGTACTTTGGAACATGTTCATCATCAAAAGGAAAGAATGCTTGGCCTGCCAGCGCCTTTTTGTAGCGTGGATCCAGAATAGTAGCACAAATGTAATGCTCTTCTGAGTGGATCGTTTTAAGACGTTCATCACCTTGTAGGAGCTCTAATAATTTCTCAGCCAGAAGAAAAGAGTCTTGGTTTTTTACATCTTTTTCAAACACAGAACACACCTCCTTCAGTTGGTCCTCCAGCATGTACAACAATGGGATAGCTTTTCCCAAATTACAGTCCTCCTTGCTGACTGCACGCGTGAAGAACTCAAAAGGACGAAGCATGCGTGTCAGGCTTTGAACTATGTCCCATTGCGCCGCACCCATCCTCAGGTCCTCTGTACCCTCTGTCAAGAAATATTGATCGAGTACCGTATACTGCTCATACAGACGCTCAAGCATGTAGAAGGTTGAGTTCCAACGTGTTACCACCTCCTGGATGAGTGCTTTCAGTGGCATTTGACCTTGATATAGCAGGCTCCTCAGCTGCTTCCGGGCCTTAAAAGAATGGCTGAAATGGTTGCACATTTTTCGGCAGGTGTCCAATACTCTGTACGCTGCACTGCCTTTATTACCCAAGAATTTTTGGACAACCAGGTTTATACAGTGCGCCAAACACGGCACTCTGAAATAGTCACCCTTCCTCATGGCCTTAACTATATTGGCGCCATTGTCCGTGGAAACATAACCAACCTGGCGTTTTAGTGGGGACAGCCAGTTAAGGACCTTTGTGTTAAAGACATCCAAAATGTTTTCTGCTGTGTGACGTTTCTCCAAACCAAACATGGCTAGTGTTGCATGTTTCCGAGCAGCTTTAAAAACAATGTCCGTGTCAACACCTGTGTTTAGCTTTGCTTTAGCCCCTGAAAAAGAGACCCAGTGTGCAGTGATGCACATGTAATCAGCGCCTGCGCCACTGGTCCACATGTTGTCAGATGTATAGTGTGAACAGCACTCTTCTGCAAAGCTGCCCCAATCACCTTCAGAACATCTTCATATAGTTCTGGAACCGCAACTCGGACAAAATAGAACCAGCTAGGAACCTTCCATTTAGGGCAGAGCTCTGCCACTAATTCTAGAAAACCAACCCCTTCTACAAAAGAAAAAGGGAGAAGGTCCAGAGCTAGCATTTTAGCCAGCTTAGTGTTATACAGACGCGTCAGTGGGTGGTTGCGTTCATATTGCGCTTCTGTAAACAACATCTTTTAATGTTGCCCTGGACCAAGGATTTACGGGATGATGATGATATCTTCGACCCAGTTACGCTCGCTGATGAACTTTTCCGCATTGATGTCTCACTCTCTCCCACACTCTTAGTGTGCCTCACATGGGGTGTGCTGCTGACAGGGGTACTGGGTGTAAGTGAAGTGTTTGAATCGTCTTCTTCCTCCTCGTCATCATCAGATGAAAAATCAACGTTTTCATTACGTGCAATTCGGGCTTCCTTGATCACCTGTAGGTGCGCAAACCATTTGACAGCGTGCTGTCTCTCAAGATGACCTCTCTGGCCTCCGTTACCATAGTTGGTACCAAACTTACCACGACTAACTCGAAGCTTACAAATGCTACAAATGGCTACGTTTTCCATTTTTGGGCAAACACTAAAGAAGTCCCAAACTGGAGACTTGAAATGTCTTTGGGGGCCGGAGGAGGCGGCGATACTGGTGGTGGTGGTCCTGCTGCTAATGCCAGATCAAGTGGAGGATGTGGATTGCCGAACTTCAGTACGTTTTGCACTTTCACCACCACAAATTGAGGTCGAGGTCGGTCCCTTCTTGCGAGGAAGAAATATGGAAGCAGTAGGTGTTGGTGTACTAGTTAACTCCAAATGTAATTATTGTTGTGTTTCCATTTCCATTGCCTCCTCGTCGACATCATCATCACGCTCAGCAGCTTCTCGGGATAGGGTCAAAATGTCTCTTTGCTGCATGCCCGCTGGGCCTGCAGTGACCTTTATGATGACTGGCTCGTCGTCCTCGTGAGAGGCTCCATCAGCAGCAGTATCCCTTACTTCTTGTTGAGCCTCATCACACTCCATAGCTATGAGTTTTTCGACGACCTTCCTTTTACGCTTAGGTACCTTTGTCAGATCATGGTGTGCCTCACTCTCAGACGGCAGTGGTGCTGGTTCCCAATTGGGATCCATTTCATCAGAAGGAGGTGGGCTTGAAGAAGATGTAGACACCAACCTTGATCTTTTCCTTGCTAGGGATGTGGAAGACAATGAATGATCATCAGGAGGAGTGGCTTCCAATGATACCTCGGCTTGATTGTCGATTTCCTGATGTGACCCTACTTCGGGAGGAACAATTATTGTGGGCACTTGTGACCCTCCATGCACCTCTGCTTGCGCATCTCCTTTCGCTGCCTCTCCTTCCACATGTACTTGGGCTTGTACTTGCACATGGTGTTGTTGTTGCGGCTGTGGTTGTTCAACACTTGTCAGATGAGTTACAACAACCTGTGTTGATTCAGGGACATTGCTGCTACTTTCTTGCGATGAGCCAACATCACTGGTCGATGGTGATTGGAGAAGTACACTGACTGCCTCTGAAGCACTCAAGGGCTTTGACTTAAGTTGGCGTGGTGGTGGAGGCACTGAACCCAATGGAGCGGGGGTGCTGCTCCCAGCTTGGTCCCCAGCAGATCCTGCTGCTGCAGGCGTACTTTTTTTTTTGCTCCCAAAAAACGTGGCGGTTGGCACACCAGCCTCCTTGGTAACTTGCTTCTTCTGCTCCTTACTAGCAACTTTCTTGCTAGAGGAGCTACGGACACCTTTTTTTGGGGCCATCTTCTTCAGAGCAGGTCAGACAGCAGGCCGCAGTTGCACGAATTGTAGAGTTGTCTGAGGCCAGACGTGACGTCGCGTGACATTATGCTGCACACACACACCGCTGCAGGACTTCTTCCTGGCACTGGTGGTTCTCTTGAGTCTTGTGCACCTAAAAGCAATGGAAGACAGAGGAACATCAGTTCAGTTATACACCCCAAAAAAATCGGGAAAAAAAAAAGAAAAATCAGCACAATCCCATTCCATCCATGCCCTCCATGATGTTTAAGTTCAAGACACCCCACAGAAAGACTAGGCCCATGCTAGACTCAAATACCCCTGGTGAAAAGGCCACAAGTACAGCCCCAAAAAACGAAAATCACTGCAAAATCAGCACAATCCCATTCCATCCATGCCCTCCATGATGTTTAAGTTCAAGACAGCCCACAGAAAGACTAGGCCCATGCTAGACTCAAATACCCCTGGTGAAAAGGCCACAAGTACAGCCCCAAAAAACGAAAATCACTGAAAAATCAGCACAATCCCATTCCATCCATGCCCTCCATGATGTTTAAGTTCAAGACAGCCCACAGAAAGACTAGGCCCATGCTAGACTCAAATACCCCTGGTGAAAAGGCCACAAGTACAGCTCCAAAAAACGAAAATCACAGAAAAATCAGCACAATCCCATTCCATCCATGCCCTCCATGATGTTTAAGTTCAAGACAGCCCACAGAAAGACTAGGCCCATGCTAGACTCAATTAACCCTGGTGAAAAGGCCACAAGTACAGCCCCAAAAAACGAAAATCACTGAAAAATCAGCACAATCCCAATCCATCCATGCCCTCCATGATGTTTAAATTCAAGACAACCCACAGAAAGACTAGGCCCATGCAAGACTCACTACCCCTGGGCATAAAGGTTGAAAAGTAGGCAAAATGGTTGCAGGCCTAACAACAAAGCCTGCATTCAAAATGGCCACTTGCCTCCCAGCACATGGCCAGTGCCTGTAGCAGCACTCAAAATGGCCCCCAGCCACATGGCCTGTCCCTCCCCATGAACACCCCCAAAAATCGAAAAACACTGCAAAATCAGCACAATCCCATTCCATCCATGCCCTCCATGATATTTAAGTTCAAGACAGCCCACAGAAAGACTAGGCCCATGCTAGACTCAAATACCCCTGGTGAAAAGGCCACAAGTACAGCCCCAAAAAACGAAAATCACTGAAAAATCAGCACAATCCCATTCCATCCATTCCCTCCATGATGTTTAAGTTCAAGACAGCCCACAGAAAGACTAGGCCCATGCTAGACTCAAATACCCCTGGTGAAAAGGCCACAAGTACAGCCCCAAAAAACGAAAATCACTGAAAAATCAGCACAATCCCAATCCATCCATGCCCTCCATGATGTTTAAATTCAAGACAACCCACAGAAAGACTAGGCCCATGCAAGACTCACTACCCCTGGGCATAAAGGTTGAAAAGTAGGCAAAATGGTTGCAGGCCTAACAACAAAGCCTGCATTCAAAATGGCCACTTGCCTCCCAGCACATGGCCAGTGCCTGTAGCAGCACTCAAAATGGCCCCCAGCCACATGGCCTGTCCCTCCCCATGAACACCCCCAAAAATCGAAAAACACTGCAAAATCAGCACAATCCCATTCCATCCATGCCCTCCATGATGTTTAAGTTCAAGACACCCCACAGAAAGACTAGGCCCATGCTAGACTCAAATACCCCTGGTGAAAAGGCCACAAGTACAGCCCCAAAAAACGAAAATCACTGAAAAATCAGCACAATCCCATTCCATCCATGCCCTCCATGATGTTTAAGTTCAAGACAGCCCACAGAAAGACTAGGCCCATGCTAGACTCAAATACCCCTGGTGAAAAGGCCACAAGTACAGCCCCAAAAAACGAAAATCAATGAAAAATCAGCACAATCCCATTCCATCCATGCCCTCCATGATGTTTAAGTTCAAGACAGCCCACAGAAAGACTAGGCCCATGCTAGACTCAAATACCCCTGGTGAAAAGGCCACAAGTACAGCCCCAAAAAACGAAAATCACTGAAAAATCAGCACAATCCCAATCTATCCATGCCCTCCATGATGTTTAAATTCAAGACAAGCCACAGAAAGACTAGGCCCATGCAAGACTCACTACCCCTGGGCATAAAGGTTGAAAAGTAGGCAAAATGGTTGCAGGCCTAACAACAAAGCCTGCATTCAAAATGGCCACTTGCCTCCCAGCACATGGCCAGTGCCTGTAGCAGCACTCAAAATGGCCCCCAGCCACATGGCCTGTCCCTCCCCATGAACACCCCCAAAAATCGAAAAACAATGCAAAATCAGCACAATCCCATTCCATCCATGCCCTCCATGATGTTTAAGTTCAAGACACCCCACAGAAAGACAAGGCCCATGCTAGACTCAAATACCCCTGGTGAAAAGGCCACAAGTACAGCCCCAAAAAACGAAAATCACTGAAAAATCAGCACAATCCCATTCCATCCATGCCCTCCATGATGTTTAAGTTCAAGACAGCCCACAGAAAGACTAGGCCCATGCTAGACTCAAATACCCCTGGTGAAAAGGCCAAAAGTACAGCCCCAAAAAACGAAAATCACTGAAAAATCAGCACAATCCCATTCCATCCATGCCCTCCATGATGTTTAAGTTCAAGACAGCCCATAGAAAGACTAGGCCCATGCTAGACTCAAATACCCCTGGTGAAAAGGCCACAAGTACAGCCCCAAAAAACGAAAATCACTGAAAAATCAGCACAATCCCAATCCATCCATGCCCTCCATGATGTTTAAATTCAAGACAACCCACAGAAAGACTAGGCCCATGCAAGACTCACTACCCCTGGGCATAAAGGTTGAAAAGTAGGCAAAATGGTTGCAGGCCTAACAACAAAGCCTGCATTCAAAATGGCCACTTGCCTCCCAGCACATGGCCAGTGCCTGTAGCAGCACTCAAAATGGCCCCCAGCCACATGGCCTGTCCCTCACCATGAACACCCCCAAAAATCGAAAAACACTGCAAAATCAGCACAATCCCATTCCATCCATGCCCTCCATGATGTTTAAGTTCAAGACACCCCACAGAAAGACTAGGCCCATGCTAGACTCAAATACCCCTGGTGAAAAGGCCGCAAGTACAGCCCCAAAAAACGAAAATCACTGAAAAATCAGCACAATCCCAATCCATCCATGCCCTCCATGATTTTTAAATTCAAGACAACCCACAGAAAGACTAGGCCCATGCAAGACTCACTACCCCTGGGCATAAAGGTTGAAAAGTAGGCAAAATGGTTGCAGGCCTAACAACAAAGCCTGCATTTAAAATGGCCACTTGCCTCCCAGCACATGGCCAGTGCCTGTAGCAGCACTCAAAATGGCCCCCAGCCACATGGCCTGTCCCTCACCATGAACACCCCCAAAAATCGAAAAACACTGCAAAATCAGCACAATCCCATTCCATCCATGCCCTCCATGATGTTTAAGTTCAAGACACCCCACATAAAGACTAGGCCCATGCTAGACTCAAATACCCCTGGTGAAAAGGCCACAAGTACAGCCCCAAAAAACGAAAATCACTGAAAAATCAGCACAATCCCAATCCATCCATGCCCTCCATGATGTTTAAATTCAAGACAACCCACAGAAAGACTAGGCCCATGCAAGACTCACTACCCCTGGGCATAAAGGTTGAAAAGTAGGCAAAATGGTTGCAGGCCTAACAACAAAGCCTGCATTCAAAATGGCCACTTGCCTCCCAGCACATGGCCAGTGCCTGTAGCAGCACTCAAAATGGCCCCCAGCCACATGGCCTGTCCCTCCCCATGAACACCCCCAAAAATCGAAAAACACTGCAAAATCAGCACAATCCCATTCCATCCATGCCCTCCATGATGTTTAAGTTCAAGACACCCCACAGAAAGACTAGGCCCATGCTAGACTCAAATACCCCTGGTGAAAAGGCCACAAGTACAGCCCCAAAAAACGAAAATCACTGAAAAATCAGCACAATCCCATTCCATCCATGCCCTCCATGATGTTTAAGTTCAAGACAGCCCACAGAAAGACTAGGCCCATGCTAGACTCAAATACCCCTGGTGAAAAGGCCACAAGTACAGCCCCAAAAAAACGAAAATCACTGAAAAATCAGCACAATCCCATTCCATCCATGCCCTCCATGATGTTTAAGTTCAAGACAGCCCACAGAAAGACTAGGCCCATGCTAGACTCAAATACCCCTGGTGAAAAGGCCACAAGTACAGCCCCAAAAAACGAAAATCACTGAAAAATCAGCACAATCCCAATCCATCCATGCCCTCCATGATGTTTAAATTCAAGACAACCCACAGAAAGACTAGGCCCATGCAAGACTCACTACCCCTGGGCATGAAGGTTGAAAAGTAGGCAAAATGGTTGCAGGCCTAACAACAAAGCCTGCATTCAAAATGGCCACTTGCCTCCCAGCACATGGCCAGTGCCTGTAGCAGCACTCAAAATGGCCCCTAGCCACATGGCCTGTCCCTCCCCATGAACACCCCCAAAAATCGAAAAACACTGCAAAATCAGCACAATCCCATTCCATCCATGCCCTCCATGATGTTTAAGTTCAAGACACCCCACAGAAAGACTAGGCCCATGCTAGACTCAAATACCCCTGGTGAAAAGGCCACAAGTACAGCCCAAAAAAACGAAAATCACAGAAAAATCAGCACAATCCCATTCCATCCATGCCCTCCATGATGTTTAAGTTCAAGACACCCCACAGAAAGACTAGGCCCATGCTAGACTCAAATACCCCTGGTGAAAAGGCCACAAGTACAGCCCCAAAAAATGAAAATCACTGAAAAATCAGCACAATCCCATTCCATCCATGCCCTCCATGATGTTTAAGTTCAAGACAGCCCACAGAAAGACTAGGCCCATGCTAGACTCAAATACCCCTGGTGAAAAGGCCACAAGTACAGCCCCAAAAAACGAAAATCACTGAAAAATCAGCACAATCCCAATCCATCCATGCCCTCCATGATGTTTAAGTTCAAGACAACCCACAGAAAGACTCAGTCTACCCACCACTGAGTACCCCTGGGCAAAAGGCCCCAAAACAGCCCAAAAATCGAAAATTCCAAAATTTTTGTTGCAGCAACTGTAATGCCCCAAACAAACTTACTTGTAAAATTTCTAATCCAACAGTGATCCAAAGAAAGTCAAAAAGGCCTCAAATCCAAATATCCAGCAGCATCCACAAAAAGTAATCCTTCCAGCTCCAGATCCAAATGAAAAGTGACCAGGAGATGGACAAAGCACTGGGAGGAGCCTGCTGGACAGGAACAGGAAGTTGAAGACTGTGGGGCACTTCCTTCCTCCCACCCCCCTCCCCCCTCCCCAAAATGGACTCCTCGCTAAAACAGTGCAGGCAAATGTCAACCTAAGGAGTTATTCAGATAAAAATCATTTCAAGAAGGTTTATGCCGCTTGCTGGTGGATTTCTTGTGTAGAATTGCAAATTTTATATTTTCGCTTGTGCGAGATTGTTGCTGCTCGCCGCATCCCAAATCTCGCAATTGCGAAGTACCGCGAGACATGATCTCGCCGTACTCGCGTTGACAAACTCTCGCTGTGCAAGTTGGCAAGCCGCGATGACGTAATCGCGCTCGCCAAATTCCCGCGGGATCACACAGCAAGATCCAAACTGGCGCAGCACTCGCAAAATATCGAGAAAAACAACTCGGCAAACGATGATAAACGCCGCGCGCCGCAAAAATTGTATCACCAACGCCGCGCGCCGCAAAAAAAATCCGCTGCGTGCGAATTTGCGGATTTTGCGGGAAATTCGCAAATCTCGCGGATTGCGAATTTCCCGAAAACCCGCAAAATCCGCGAGCGTAACGGATTTTCCGCCCATGCTTAAAATTCACTTAAAAAAACATAGGTTTCATGCCTTATAGAGTTGGGAATTAGCATTTGAAAAACCATTGAAATTGCTCCTATATAGTTAGTTGTACTAACTATATTTCGCGCACCCGCAATCCACTGCTGTTGATGTCACATATTACATCATTCATGACATGGTCAGTGACATCACTGATGACATCACCGATGACATCTCATTTGACATCACTGATGACATCACTGATGACATCATCCAGTGACTGTGTGTTTCTGTAAAGTTTAAATATGTTTTACATATTGAAGAATGAGTGGATGTATAAGTGTCTGGATGAAGGATTTAGTAGGTGCGTGACTGACTGTATGAGTGAGTGATTAAATGTGTCTTACTAAATGCATGGGTTAGTGACTAAACTGTCTGAATGAGTGCATCAGTTTGTCTGTTGTTGTGTAAGCTGCTGCATGTGTTGATCAGTAGCTATTTGAGTGGCTATATGGGTTATTGATTAGTTGCCCAAGTACTTGAATGGGAGACTGAATGTGTGTGTGGGTGGCTGGGAGGTGTGTGACTCTGCAAAGATGTGTGAGCAGTTGATTCACTAGGTGTATGAGTTCAAGAGTGCATGTGGAAACAGCTATATGGGCGGTTGACTGTGTGCATGGGTGTGTTGGTGAGTGAATGGATATCTCAGTGCTACATGTCCAAGTAAGTACATATGTAAAACACAGTGCATGTGAGAGTTGGCATATACAAATGACTATACATGAGAGCCAGTGAATATGCGAGTGGCTGTATAGATCATTGTGTACTTGTATCAGTGATTGTATAAGAGAGTAAGTATGTGTTAGTATATGTTTTTCGTAAGGTTTTGTGTGTATAACTGTAAAGTTGAGGAAATGGAAGAGTGATTGATTCTTTGCATGACTGACTAGGTGTGTGAGTAACTCCATGGATGAGTGGCAGTGTGTGAGCGTCTGTATAGGTGTATGAGTGCATATGATAGTGTTGTATTGATGAGTGACTGTATGTATGAGTGATTCTATGGGTGAATGAGTGAATGTGTGTGTATACCTAGGAATCAGTGAGTGCGTATGTAGTATCTGGTTTTGGTGTGTCAATGGTTTCAAGAATGGTAGTCTGTATTTAACACTGGGTGTATCAAAGGTTATACTAGAGTGTGAGGAGGTGCATCGTATTATCACATGAATGATATCATCAGTGATGTGATCAGTGATGCCAAATGAGATGTCATCAGTGATGTCATCAGTGATGTCATTTGAGATATCATCAGTGATGTCATCAGTGATGTCACTGACCATGTCATGAATGATGTAATATGTGACATCATCAGCAGTGGATTGCGGGTGCGCAAAATATAGTTAGTACAACTAACTATATAGGAGTAATTTCAATGGTTTTTTAAATGCTAATTCCTAACTATATAAGGCCTGAAACCTATGGTTTTTTAAGTGAATTTGCAAGGTTTTTAAAATGCTAATTCCTAACTATATAAGGCCTGAAACCTATGGTTTTTTAAGTGAATTTGCAAGGTTTTTTAAATGCTAATTCCTAACTATATAAGGCCTGAAACCTATGGTGTTTTAAGTGAATTTGCAAGGTTTTTTAAATGCTAATTCCTAACTATATAAGGTTTGAAACCTATGGTTTTTTCAGTGAATTTGCAAGGTTTTTTAAATGCTAATTCCTAACTATATCAAGCGTGAAACCTATATTTTTTTTCAATAAATTTCAAAGGTTTTGTAAATGCTAATTCCATTAGCGGATAATGTTTATACATGTTATTATCATTCTGGGACCACCTGAGCAGCCATCTTGTTTCTCAGGAGAAGTGAGGCACAAGAGAGCACAAAACAAGAGTGGAAAACACGAAAAGGGGGCAGGGTCGAGACCCCCTGACCCCCTAGCCCTTCTCAGGGGGTCCCAGAAGGACCACCAAGTGCAAAAAATGTTATTTTTTTTTTTAAATCGCGGGGTACGCGCACGGTACGCGTACCGGGCGCGTACCCCGCAATTTATTTATTTTTTTGCCCTTGGGGGTCCTTTTGTGACCCCCTGAGAAGGGCTAGAGGGTTGGAGGGTCTCTACCCTGCCCCCTTTTCGTGTTTCCACTCTTGTTTTGGGCTCTCTTGTGCCTCAGTTCTCCTGAAAAACTAGATGGTGGCCAACACTTCCTGGTTTGGAAAGTTTGGAATGTTGACAGTCGACTGCCAGCCAATCAGAAACTTGCTTGCGCAGGTAAGGGTACGCGCACGTACGCGTACGGTACGGGTACGGCGCGTACGATGAGCGAATATAGATATATTATTTGCTCAAATTCAATTTTCTCAACAACTACTGGAGGGATTTTCACCAAATATAGAAAAGGCACTACTGCATACCTGTCCCTACCATTTTGCCAAGTTTGGTGTAATTCCGTTCTGCCGTTCGGGCTGTAGCCGTGTCTAAAGGTCCCATAGAAAATGCCATTTGAAAAATTTCAAATTCATTTTTCTCAATAACTACTGGAGGGATTTTCACCAAATATAGCAAAGGCACATCTGCATACCAGGCCCTACCATTTTGCCAAGTTTGGTGTAATTCCATTCAGCCGTCCGGGCTGTAGCAGTGTCTAAAGGTCCCTATGGAAATTACAATGGGGAAAACATGTTTTGGGACCCCCCTTTCGGCCCCCGCTTGGTGAATCCCCCGAAACTTTCAGGGAAGGAGCGGAGCGAAGCTGGCCAAAATTCTGGAAAATTACACACAGATTCCTCAATCGGCGCCAAAGTTATTCCCAATAGAATGTTGATCGCATATAGATATATTTTGCTCAAATTCAATTTTCTCAACAAGTACTGGAGGGATTTTCACCATATATAGAAAAGGTACTACTGCATACCTGTCCCTACCATTTTGCCAAGTTTGGTGTAATTCCGTTCAACAGTTCGGGTTGTAGCCGTGTCTAAAGGTCCCATAGAAAATGCCATTTGAACAAATTCAATTTTCTCAAGAACTACTGGAGGGATTTTCACCAAACATAGCAAAGGCACATCTGCATACCAGGCCCTACCATTTTGCCAAGTTTGGTGTAATTCCATTCAGCTGTTCGGGCTGTAGCCGTGTCTAAAGGTCCCTATAGAAATTAACATGGGGAAAACACGTTTTGGGACCCCCCCTTTTTTCTCGGCCCACGCTTCACGAATCCCCCCAAAACTTTCAGGGAAGGAGCGGAGCGGAGCTAAGCAATTTTAAGGAAAACTACACGCAGACTCCTCAATCGGCGCCAAAGTTATTCCCAATAGAATGTTGGGGATTTCCTATGGTAACTAGGTCCTAACTATATATACCTACTAGCGACCGCCAGTAGGTAATATATATATATATATATATATATTAACCACCAAAAATATCCTACACAAAGGGGGCTTCTTTTTACAGCTGATGCGCATGGCAAGGCTCGACAAGCCTCGATTGCCAATTCTTCACCAAATGTAAAAACATGCAGCACTCTCCCAGATTAGTGAATATCAAGGTTTATTCTTTCAAACTGGACAAGCCATTACTTCTACTTCACCTACATGTTTCCACCTGCTGGGCTCGATCACGGTGCAAACAAACAATTGTCCCTCTACAGTTTCTCACTTTATACCAAACACCCAGCTCACACATCATGGTGTATTGTGGGGTGGGTAGTTTTAACTTATTTCCTTCACCCTAAACGTGTCAAAAAACTTTATGCAAACACAATTCTGTTGTAAGCCCCAAATTCACTATTTACAGGGTACTTTTTGCACTAATATCAGATGTTTTTGGGGTGGCAATTACTTGCTAATGGATTCAGACAAATTTCATAGGTGTAATTATGTCTTAGTGAATTAATAAAAAAGTTGAAGTCAGGGTGCACTCCTTCCCTTATAAGGGGAAGGAGTGCACCCTGACTTCAACTTTTTTGCTACTCACAATATTACTGTCCCAAAGATGGGTGCACCCCAAAGCGATAAGATTGTGTTTAAAGTTTAACATACGAACAATGGATGCATCGGAAGGCTTTAGATCGAAGAAAGACCTGATAACGCATTGATATCACAGCTTGTAAAATGTGGGACTGATGTACTTAAATTGCCTAGTTTTGTTTTGTTTGAACTGGTTACCAATCGGTGCATGTTCTTTTATCGTTTCACTAAGGGGAATCAGTGAGGTTACACAGTAGAGTTTATTTGTTTAGGGGATGTAGTACGGTAACACGAGTAGGTTTTGAGACACTTATGGGTGAGAGCACTCGTCAGGGAAACAAGGGATCGTTAAGGCGTGCACAGGGTATGTATGGATGACATGCAGTGGGTGTGATTTGGGCGTGAAACGTGATAATAGAGGAGGGATGAAGCGAGCAAGTAGTTTTGATGTAAGTTTCACTAGTGTATGCATGAAATTAGGGTTGGGGAGGTTTGATTTGGTAGGAGGATTTTTTTTCAGGCTAAAGTATTGCATTATGG
This sequence comes from Lissotriton vulgaris, assembly GCF_964263255.1. Lineage (NCBI taxonomy): Eukaryota > Metazoa > Chordata > Amphibia > Caudata > Salamandridae > Lissotriton > Lissotriton vulgaris. The sequence continues at coordinate 1,242,909,369 of NC_141685.1, forward strand.
ATGTTGCAGTTTGCGAGTGTTGGGGGAGTGTCTCTTGTAGTGGGATGGTTCAGGGTAATTGAAAACATGTGAGTGAGAGCATGATGGTTTAAAAAGGGTTCGTCTGGTAGGGTGATTGAGAGAGAAGGTTACGGGAGAGTTAGAGGAGAGCGTTTGTGTCCAGGTAAATAATGGGCACTGATGTAGGAATGCGTTCGTTGCACTAGTACAGAGTTTTGATTTTAGATAAATAGTGGGCACATATTAGGGAGTTTTTTATAGAGTGAAGTTTAGGAGAATTTTTTGTGGGGGTATTAGGTGGGAGGTTTTAACAGTGGGCTGCAATATAACCATGTGTGGAAAGTTTTGTGCAATCTATTTGTTTATCACTTTGGGATGGGAGAATAGTAGGGTTTAATGTATTCTGTTGTTGTTTAAATAGCACTCTTGTTTTTGCGAAATTTGTACATCTGATTTCATTGTATTTTACAGATACCCATGATGAAGAGCCTTCGCTCGAAATGCATTGGGTTGTACAAACTGCCTTTACCTTGAAGTTTATTCAATTGCACGTGCTGTTGTTCAAAAGCCTGGATTGGCAAGCAGCAGCATTTGAAAATGTTTAATAAACATCTAAATGGAATTTCGTTGTCTCCATGGTTTCTAAGAAGAGAAGCTGGATGAAACTTGTGAGTATACTGTCAAAGTTTTGACTAAATACTGAGGAAATGATATATTGGAAAGGGAAAAGGTCCCAATTAAAAGCAGTGCGTCAGTTTCGGCGCGTCTGTCACGTGCCTTGGCTTTCTAATTTAGTGACTTAATAAGCAGTTATGTCCATTTAATGTTCATAATCCCATGAATATTTCATTCACAAGGACTAAGTGTGTTTTTCTTTCTTCTTTTAAGTCCATTATTAGGGCTCAGTGCACTCATTTTCACCCCATTCAGTTTTTCACAATGTCTCTCCTCTCAAAGAGCGCCCTATGTATATATTTTATTTTTTTCCACTGAAAAGCGGTTACAGGGACATTATATTTAGGCTGACATTTGACTCGTACTAGACCAGAGAAATTCAGCAGTTAAAGTTAACTTTCTCTAGAACTTACGGCCTGCAATGAACTGCTTATGATCTCACATATTACATCACTCGTGACATCACTGATGACATCATCCAGTGATTATGAGTGTTTTCTAAAAGTTGCTGAGTATTAAACATATATACTAATGTAAGTCGCTGTGGGAGTTCCAATATGGGTTAGTGGGTGGGTGTGTAAGTGGTATATACAAGAGTGAGTAGTTATGTGAAAGACTGTATACATGAATGAGGGAGTGAATGTGCGGGTTTTTGTGTGGGAGAGTTGGTGGTTGTATGAAAAGGTGAGTGGCAGTGTAAGTGTATGTGGGAGAGTGAGTTGGTGTAAAATTGGCTGTAATGGTAAATGAGCAGATGAATGAGTGGCTACATGGGTGACTGAGCAGGCAAATAAATGTCTGTATGGTTGAGTGACAGGGTACATAAGTTACTGTATGAGTGCATGAATGGGTATGAAAGTGGGTGTATTGGTGAGTGAGTGGGTGGGTGGGTAGTTGCATGGGTGAGTGAATAGGTATGGGATTGGATGTATCAGTGAGTGAGTGTGAGAGAGATTGCATGGGAGAGTATGTACTTGTCTTATTGGCTGCATAGATGAGTGAGTAGATGTGTTAGTAGATTTATGAGTGAGTGGATGTGTAAGTGATTGCATTGGTAATGGTGAATGAGTAGGTATGTGAGTATATGTATTGGTGACTGAGTTTGAGAATGACTGTATGGGTGTATGAGTGAGTGTTCAAGCAAGTGTCTGTATATCTGTATGACTGGATGTGTCAGTGGTTGTATTGGTCAGTGAGTAGGTGCATGAGTGGCAATATATATGTGAGTTAGTGGTTGTGTTAGTGGCTGCATGGCTGAGTTGACGTGTGAGTGGCTCTATGAGTCAGTGAGTAGGTATGTGAGGAGGTTATTTGGCTGCGGCGGCCAGTCCCTGCAGCCAAACCCCCAATGAGGTAGTGGATTTATGTATGTAATAAGTATTACTTTGCAAAAAAAAAGGACTAGAAATTCACTGAACAAAAACAAATGCTAAAGGGACATTATAGTTAGGTGTAAATATCAGTTAAAGCATGCTGTTTTAAATGTAAAAAAAGCACTGAAATTCACCAGTTATAGTTATCTCAAGTACCTATAACTGGTTTGCTAAGCTAACTAAGTTGCACCCACGTTATGCACTGCTAATTACCCCACATATTACATTACTCACGACATGTTCTATGACAAAATTGATAATATCCCTGCAACATTTGCAATGATAATATTGATAAGAAAACTGTGCAGGGGGGCTGAGTTATAGTTACCTAAGGACATGAGTTATAGTTACTTGTGCAACTGTTAAATGGAAGTGCAAAATAGATGACTACTGATGTACTCCACATGATAGGTTGATAGAGGACACTTAAATTGGAATGAGAGTGCACATTTGGGCCTATTCATAACCTGCATTTTGTAGTACATTTATTAGTATGACAATAGCACTATAAAATGCTATTTACAAACCTACAAGTTTAAATTTCCACCTCTACTTGTCCAATCCTTTCTATGGAGAGATCCTCACACATGTAAGTTTAGTTTACTACTTACTACTAAATGAGAGGGGTAAAGGGAGACGTAAGGAGGGGCTAAAGAAGGGCCAGTGAGGGTGCTGGGTAGGGTCATCTCATCCACCCACCCAGAAACGGTAAGCCCATTACTATTCAAAACTGTGCTTCTCTAGTCACTACAGCCAAAAATGGACCCAAAACAGAGGTAAATTATTCCAGCTCAGAGCTAGAGTACGTCTAGCAGCACGCATTCCCAACTACTGGTATTGGTACACACTCTTATAGAAAACAATGGAGGTAGGGAATTAAATAAAAAAAAAAACGTGTATGGAATAATGTTAAGGTAAATGAAATTTAATTATTTAACATAGTTGAAAATATAAATAAATATCATTTATTGCTGAAAACATATTTATGAGATAAGTATACAATCTTTAAACACTTTTTTTACATTTATGAATTAATGTAACATTAACTTATATTAAAATACACTTAAATGCCTGAAGTTATTTAATTCATCAATTTTAATACTCATTAATAAATATTAAAATGTATTTTTTGGGCTTTAGATGAGAATTAATATTTTTTAATGAAAAATATTTTATTTAAAACATTTACATTAATTAAGGATTTAATTCAAATGTAAGCATTTTTATTTTGTTCTACATGTAAAATAAATATATTAAAATAATTCACATTGATATTTAACATTAAAAAGATATTATTTTTTTCAAGTTGAATAATCTTTTTCACTTTTCCCTATACATTCCCATAGGGGTCTCCCCAGTTGTGAAAATGTAAACTTAATTAAACTTCATAATACATTAGTTAAAATATTTTTATTGTATTGTGTTGACTTGCAGCACTTATAAAGCATGACCTTTTCCTAGTGGAACACTGAAGTGCTTGCCTACCTGGTCACCAAGCTACGTCTTGTAAGGTATGTGTGTGGAAGGGTGTTGGTTTTGCTTTTTTTCCTATGTGGGAAGTGTTTCTACGTTATGCGTGATAACAAACAGAGGTGCTTTTATCATGTAAGGGGGGCAGTACTTAGCAATGTGGTGAATGATGAGGTGTGAGAGACAGATACACAGGTGATGGTTTTCAGAATGCTGGTAGTTTGATACTGCTCGTCTGCTCGTCCCTTTAAGGTATTTCTTATGATAATATTCTATATAGCTGGTTGGTACACTGGGTTGTCCAACCTGTAATTTTATTTAAAGCTTTGCTCCTGAGCTGGCATGTTTGGAGAGAGAAAGGAAGTGGAGAGATCTTCTTGTATGGGCTTTGCTATTATCATCCCATATCTAAGTGTCATAGTGAGATGTAAAGAAGCAAATATAGTATATAGTTATTTGGGACCTGCAGTAGTGGACACCATTAAATTCCTCTGATTTACCAGCAGTATGTGACAGCTTTTTTCAGTTATTATATGCCTGTTTATTTGCTAGTTTATTGGCTGATGGATTAGCTCATTTGCAGTAAGAGGGATATGTTATAATTGGCTGTCGATGGATGAGTGTTATGGTACTACTATTAGAGCAGGCAAGAAAAATTATATATGAATTGGCGTAACTATAATAACCAGGTGAACCATAGGTCAGCTCTTTTTTGCTTACTTACATTTAGAACATAGTTTCCTGATTGGGTTGCTTCCAATGTGTGGGTGGGTTGTAAGCTAAGGATTGAACTTGAAGGTGCAATTGTCTCTTCAGGTTCTATCCCAGTGATGTGGGATGATGTAGTTATTTTGGAAATAGCCACATTTTCAACTGTCTCCTGGAGTATATATGCTCCTAGATGCTTTGAATGTTGGCTGGTGGCGAGTTCCAAAGTTTGACAGCTTGTACTGAAAAAAGTGCTGTGTATGGATTTCTTATGATGTGGTGGTATGAAAAGTGGTGCAAGCCTGAAGTTCAGTGCCTCATGTTGTTTGCATTGCTTGAAATCAACTTCTAGATATACTGTTCACAGAGCCTTGGGAGGCTCTGTGGATAATGTTGAGTGCCTTGAACATTCCTAAAGCCATCCGTTTTTTGGGGTGAAGGTGGAAAAAAAAGTCTTGCAGAAGCATTTTGTATGAGTTGTATTTTGAATATGATGAATATGGGTGCTCCAAGGTGTAGGCTTTTGGCATAGTCAAGCTTGGTGATTACGAGTTTGAGGATGGCTTGCAGTTTTTGTTGGTCTGCAAGGTATGTGAAGACAACACAGTTTTTCATTGTGTGTAAAGCACGATTTTTGACATTGGTAACTTTAGATATCAAGTCTAAATCCATGGGTTTCTGAATTCTTTTGATATTGTTGTAGGCTTGTAGGCTCTGTAAGCTATATGACAGTAGGTTAGTATTTTTGCCATTGTCCGCAGGTCATGATCTCTGACTTTGCAGTGTTGCACTTCATATGGATATTCAGGGAAACAGCGGTTACAACAATGGTGTTACTAATATATGAATTAAATAAAAAAGGGGCCAATGTACAACCCTGTTAAACCCCTCTCTGGATTGGAAACTGCCAGGTCACTTTGCGATCATTAATACAAAGTACTTCCCTTTTGGTGTCCCTATGCAGGTCTTGTACACAACAATATCTCCCATAGCTTATTTCTGTTCATGCAATCAAAGGCGGAGGACAGGTCCATGAAGACGAGATAGATGGTGCCGGGGCAAGCAACTGTGTACTTGTTGAGGATCATAAAATAATTCAAGCATTGTTCCACTGTTGACCTCCACGGACAAAAACCATATTGGATGTCTGCTAAGATGTTATTATCGTCTGCCCATGTGGTTAGCTTGTCCAATAAAATACGTCCCACCACCTTGACCGTTGAATCCAGCAGAGAGCTTGGCCTATAACAGAGAGTACTATCCCTGTTACCTTTTTTTAAACACTGGAATATTGGGGGATATAGCCCAGGTGCTAGACGTTCTGGCTCTTATAGCTGCATTAATGATTTATGTGAGGACTGGCACCCACAACTGTAAGTTACATTTGTAAAGATCCAGAGGAATGCAATCGGGTCCTGGTGCCTCGCTTCTGGACAACTCTTTCTAACTTCGTCAGCTGTGATAACAAAAACGGATTTCCCTTCTCCACATCCATAAGCTGTACTCACATCTAATGGGCATCTAAACATTCCCTCGAAGTAACCTACCCATTCGTCTTCTGTGATATGCAAATCGAGGGCCTGTGCAGCATCTCCTGCCAGAAATGGACAGTTGACAATGCTTCAAAACTTGGCACTTCGCTTTAAGGTAATTGCCTTGGAGAGCTTGCTCCATGCCTCCTCCCTCAAGTCAGACTTGTGCCTTGCTAATTCATCTTTATATAGAGCTCCACAGGCTTCTCCCAAAACTGGGTCCCTTGGTTTAGTGCTTAACATTTCCCTCAGTTTCCTAGCCGAATGAGAGCAGTCACAATCAAACCGACTTTGGGCCTGGTCCGATGGGTACAGGTACGGAGCCTTTTATCGGTCTCCAATAGTAGAAGAGATCACGAGAATGCCTACAAGACGAACCCCGGCACGACCTGCCAGGTTGTACAGGTTGTAAAGATATCTATCTCCCTATGCCACCTACCTAGAAGGGACTCAAAGTGGAGATCTGGGAGTATCTGTGCCCACCTTAGCCTTCTGTCCCCGTCTGTAGTTTTTAGTATTCCCCTATCTACTGTCTTCCTACATTTCCCTAGTAGAGGCCAACTGATCTTGATACACAAACGGTTGTGGTCACTAAAGATACTATCTTCTATGAAAAAGTCTGACAAAAGTAGATAAAGAGGGGTTGAAACAAAAATAGAATCTATAAACAATGCACATCCCCTCCCTGTAAAAAGAGAATAATAGGTTTCCTGCCTTGGTCCAACTGGCACATGGCCATAGTTAGATCAGACTCATCCCCTAGGGAATTAGGAATATCTCCCTGCTTGGTATGTTCTACGTGCATGCCCATCAAGCGAGGGCAGCCCATGTAATTTCAGTTTGAGACACTCGGGTCCCCCACATAAGTGAAGTTTAACATTTCCTGCGATCATGAGGTTAATATAGTAGGGGGCAATAGAAGTCAATTTTCTTAGAAAGGAGCCCATCCTCGAGATATTACAAATGTCAGAAAAAGGATAGGTAGCATTATAAAAATTCAGAAGCAGCAAGTTATCAGACCCACGGGGAAATAACAAGGCCTGCAGACAGGGGTCATCGGTTGGCAGCACCACCAGTCTACAGCGAACTGGAGACATAAATTACCAACCCACCCATAGATCTTCCTGCCCTCTATGGGGTGGCAGGCACAAAATAGGCCTTATATCCCACCAAAAAGAAGCTGTTCGTGATGGACCGTGTCTCCTGAAGGCATATCACGTTGAATCCTTTTGCAAATAGGCTCTAGCCTGGGTCAGAAAACTTGCTTGCTAACCCAGCTATGTTCCATGATACAAATATACAAGCCTTGCCCTCCCACTGACCAACTGAGAGGCCCGGTGACATCTAGGAACAAGGGATCCGAGGCTCTGCTGGATCCATCACAGTGAGTCAGTCACAGGTTTCCAACATTTCTAATGGCACAAATCTGTTAAAAAGAGGAGTTTCTGGGTTCCCCATCTGTCAACCATGCTGAGGGAGGGCAGGACGAACAGAAAACCTCCACGGGTTTGCCTCACTGGGCATCGTCACACAACATGAGGGTCTATAAAAATGCCACAGGGAGAGGGCCACGATGGACAAGACGGGCCACTGGGTTTACTCTGTTTACCCCCAAACAGGATTCTCTCTGCTACTTGGGGTCTGTTAAAATTAATAATAACACAGTCTCCTTCACTGTGTTTTGTGAACTTTCCCACCCATGATGCGCACTATGTTGATAAAATTCTCTGTCCTTAAACCCAGGGCTATGTTACAGTTCAGCCAGTGCAGGGCTTTGTTCATTATTTGATCAAAATCATCTGAAGCTACGAGGAAAGCACCGGGACATTCCCCACTACCACTACATATGGTGTTTATTCCGGTGGAAAGGGTATGGTGGATAACCTCTGAATCTGCTTCAAGGGGTCTGCTGCCACGGCCCCCCTTCTCTCAATGACTCACCCAATAAGGGTTTGGCTGGCCCCGGGCGGGGTTTTACGCTCAAGTTTTCAAAAACCCCCTCCACCCTGTGGGCCTGTTACCGATGGGCTTAAATCCTCTGGGGACCGGAAGGGGTGGGTTACGCTAGCTTGCATGGGTTTAACAGTGATGACTACACCTTCCCCTTGTTCCCTGTTCAAGCCCTTTTTTACCCTCTGTCCGAGGACAAGCTGATGCCCGCACTGGTCCACCGTGAGAGTCATTGTCCCATTGTCCCCCACTAGGGTGTGATGGCTAATCCTCAATAGTTCTAGCTCTATTGTAGCTGAAACGTTGGCTAATAGGATCCAATTTGAGGTCCATACCTGCCAACAAAGAACCCTGAAAGCCTTCCATCATGGCCGCCATGTCGTCCTTGGTCAGGGTTTGCGATTTGTTGACACATTGCACTATCCCCTCTGCCGTTTGATATTTTGCTTTGTCCCCGGTCAAAGAACCTTTTCTTTTAACTCCCGGTCCTGTCCCCTCTCCCCTTGAATAGATGGCATAGAGGCCACGGGGTATGATAGCACCCTTGCTTCATGGAGTAGGTCATGGTGACTCCGTCCAGTTGTTGGTGGCCATTACTTCGTTAGAATCAGGCCCCTGCCCACCTCCAGTCTGGTAGGTGAAATCGAAGATTTTAAATCTAACTGGGAAGTCTAGGATGCGATGACTCTTGGTGGACTAGAAAAGGGATGATTAACGGGGAGCGGGAGAACCGATAGGCCACCAACTCTATCTCTTTAACTAAGATCCCTGGTACCCTTTGTGAAAAAGAGTCCATTGTGGTTGCTGCCAGCCCTAGGGCTGGTGCGAATGCTCCTTTACGTTTCCCTATCACTCACAGGCCAGATCCCACATCTTGTGCCGTGGGAGGGAAGCAGCGCCTTTCCACGTGCGTGGAGCAGGGAAACAGGGCTCCTTCTCCTCTCTTCTTGCTGGGCAAACTGGGACACGAAAATCCCAACCACCACCAGGCACAGATTCCACTCAGGATGTGTGCCGCACCGCAGGAGGGAAGCAGCACTTTTCAGAGTGCGCTGATAGGGGAAACAGGGCTCCTCTTCCTCTCCTCTCACTGGGCAAACTGGGACACAAAGTCCCCAACCACCACCGGGCACAGAGTCCACTCAGGATTCATCCCCAACTCAATCACTCAAGACATACTTTACATAACATCTGCGAGAATTGATTGTCAGTTGTTTGACACTCAGGGACATACTTAAAAGCCCTATCGCCACCACAATGTATCTTTTCACGACGTTGTGGTGGTGATAGGAGCTTCGCCTTATTTACAAGGCTGCATTAAGCCACTTTACGTGGCTTAATGCTGCCTTGTAAATAATTCAGAAAAGGGGGTGGTGATGAACAGAGTGTCTGAATTAAGCAGACCACTCTTACCCAGTCCAAAGATCAGGGCTTGATCCATCACCGTTTTTAGCTCACTGCACCATCCCAGCTCAGAACCTGGCTACATGCAAATTAGTCTGTCCCTGGCCCAGTGCATCATGGGAACAGGGCAGACCAGACTACCAAGCCAATTCTTCACTGGAAAGGAGACAAGCTTCCGGGGACCAGTTTCTGGCATTTCAGCCGTCCCCGGAAGCTTGTTTCCTTTCCAGTGTAAGAATTGGCTTGGTAGTTTGGTTTGCCCTGTTCCCATCATGCACTGGGACAGGAACAGACTAATTTGCATATAGCCAGGTTCTGAGCTGGGATGGTGCAGTGAGCTAAAAAACGGTGCTGGATCTAGCCCTGATCTCTTGACTGGGTGAGAGTATTCTGCTTAATTCAGAAACTCTGTCCATCACCACCCCTTGTTGTTAAATATTTTGTCCACCCTAAGCGTGGAAGGGTATACTCAGATGTGAGTCCCTTGCTCATTGCACCATCAGGATTCAAGCAAGCCGGGCCGACGACAGCTGAAATGCCAGAAACCGGTCCCCGGAAGCTTGTTTCCTTCCCAGTGTAAGAATTGGCTTGGTAGTTTGGTTTGCCCTGTTCCCATCATGCACTGGGACAGGAACAGACTAATTTGCATATAGCCAGGTTCTGAGCTGGGATGGTGCAGTGAGCTAAAAAACGGTGTTGGATCTAGCCCTGATCTCTTGACTGGGTGAGAGTATTCTGCTTAATTCAGAAACTCTGTCCATCACCACCCCTTGTTGTTAAATGCCTTGTAAATAAGGCACTCTTTCACGCTATACTTAGCATGAAGTTGGAGGGGAATGGATGTTGCGGTGCGCGTTCCACTGCAACACCCATTGATTTTAACGCTGCCCCATATTTACAAGGGTGGCGTAAATATGGGGCAGCGCCAAAATTAGAAATGAGAAAGAAATGTTTAATTTCTCCTAGTTAATGCTGTTTCCGTGTGTGCTGCGTTTTGCAGCACACATGGACACAGCAAAACGTCATTGATTGCACATAAACACTCATTTAAAAAAATGACGTTTTGCAACTTCTATGTGTGCTGCTTTACGCAGCACACATAGAAGTTACAAAACACAATTTAAAGATTGTTTTGTGCAGGAAGGGCCACTTTCCTGCACATAAACAATATTCCTCTGCAACGCAGACACCCTTACTCTATGGTGCAAGGGTGCCTAGTTGGCGCTAGGCAGCCAAATTTAGCGCCAGCGCAGGGGGAAACACTGAGATGCACCATATTGTTGTAAATATGGTGCAACCCTGAGTTTCAGAAGTGGCGAAGCGCGGCGTTAAGCCAAGGAGGCTAACGCCACACTCTGTCACTTCAATTGTACAAATGCTCCTCAGTTTCAAAAATCTATATACCAAACTCTTTGGCACTGTTTGTTACAATGTGCAAAAATAATTTTCATGACGCACCAACATTTTCTGATAGTCACCATTACAACAATCTGAAAAGTAGGTTTTTATTAACTCTACGAATTATCAGGGTCATTTAGCCCCAGGCATGCATCCTGCCATACTTACAAGTCAGGGGAAATTAACCCACTGGGAGGTTTTTCGGTGCATGTGGGGACATTTTTTCTTTTTCCTTTCTGGGACTTTTATGACTCACATGGCGAACCCAGGCAGATCAAACTAGTGATGGTTACTCTGTTCTAAATGGGGCAGGGTGCAGTGATAGTCACTGAGAACCAGACGTCCAGTGGTGGACAGACCAGTTGATAAAGAGTTTCCAACGTCTCAGCTAACTCTAAGTGGGCTAAGGGAATAACAAGTTCTGCAGAGTGGATGCTCCAAAAATGTATTGTGGAGCGAAAAATAATCCCTTTGGCTTTAAAGACTACAACATTTAGGAACAGATTGTCTAAAGCATATGGTAAGAAAGCTAGATCTAGGGTCCTCTTCCATTAGGAGCACCAACTATTGCTCATGGGGTGTGGGAGTCCTCGTTGCACCATTGTCAATGCACGGGATAGTACCAAACACCTCATACAGGTGCATACTCCTAAAATATGCATCTCTGCCCCTGTGGCGGCTCCTCCGTAAGAAGCATCGACCCACTTGTCAGAGTCAGCCAGCAAAAAATGTATTTTCCACTGACGGACTGACAGACCTGATGCCAGCCGGTTGCAGTCGGACCCTGGCAGAGGGAGGAGTGATGGGCACAGTAAAGTGTGCATGTCGGCTTGGCCGGCCATCTTAGCCCTACCAAACAGATATGTGCACTTAGATTGGTCACACCCAGCTGTGTTGCAACAGAGTTGGAGAAACAGCACAGACTCCCAGGCACTATCAGAGTGGCAAACCAGGCAGCTCAGACCAATCTAGGCTTAGCTCCCATGCTAGGTGTAGCATGAGAGCAGCGCCGGGACTGGGTGAGGAGCCTGTTCCTCTGTGACTGCCAGTAGGAGAGCCAGAGAAGAGCACTAAGGCGGCTGGCATCGACAGGCATGTTGTGTTTTATTTTTGTTATTTAGTATTCCCCTAGTCACCCATTACCCCCGTGCCCCCTCCCCACTTTAGGTATGTGGCAATCGCCACAGCTCCCCTCAGCAGCATCACTTGGTGCAGTCTAAGCGAGGGGTGCCATCCTTTCTTTTGACATATGATTCCTGTCTAATAGATGAGGTCCGCAAGCATTTGGGGGGGGGGCAATGGACCCCACAAATAGTACATGATGCTGGGAAGCCCCTCCCACCCCCACACATAGGGCCTTCATATCCATCTCAAAGGTCTGCAGAGGGTGTACCATTGCAAACACATATTTCAGGCCCAGCTTCAGATACCTGTATATGCAACGGGCCCTTCTTTCCTGCCTTTGGCGGAAAGGCGAGCCAGTGACTTCGACCACAGTTTGGCAGGGTCCAAGTGTCTGTGGGACTCCCTATGCCTCAACCTGAGGTCATTCAAAGGGTTCCACACTGTACTCCAAAACCCAGGGAATGTACATACTGCTCCACCACAAAGTGTGCACCAGGTCTGGAATGAGATAATTGAAAATTTGCAAACATTCGTGACAAGAATTTTCAATTCTATTAAGGACACGAGGCGAGGATTATGCTTTCTCGATTTCTTTACTACCAACAGCAGCCAATAGGAACATAGTAAAGAAAAAAGCAGACTACAAATCCCATGAGCCCTTAGGCAACCATAGAGACTACATACTATATAAACAACCATAGAGGACAACACTTCCTCTTTCTTTGTCCAGTAAACAGCAAACAGTCAAAAGTCATTGGAGAAATACCGCCGAACATCCTGAAGGAAAAGAGCCGAAGGCAACTGCAAAAAGGGTCAACAGGAGACACGTAACCATCCAAGGGCGAAGAGGCCGTATCAGGAAACACAGCAGATCCAAGATCCAAAGTGGCGGAAACGCTGCAGGAGAGACCATGACGAAGAATCACTTCTGGTCCGAACCTGAAAGAAAAACAGAGCCGTAATACACAACTCCAAAACCCTGGAAGGTAGCATCACATAGGGTGGGGAAAAATCAATGCAAGAAACATTTCAGAATTATAGTAAAACAAAGATGCAACATAAGCAATGCAGTAGAATACATTTGGGTGGGATAATCCTCGCCTCCGTGTCCTTAATAGAATTGAAAATTCTTGTCACGAATGTTTGCAAATTTTTAATTCTATGGCAGGACAGGAGGCTCAGATTATGCTTGTTCAAAGCTGGTCCACCACAACAGATGCAATATCCACAATGGGTTTGAAATAATACGTTTTAAACACAGTATCGGAAGACCAATCAGCCGTCTTCACAATGTCTTGCAAACTCACACCAACATGGAAAGCCTTAGAGGCCATGGCACCCCGCGCGGAATGAGCTCCAAAAATGGAGACATCAATTCCTGCTTCAGACATAAGCCAGCGCACCAGACGAGCAAGGGTAGCTGGCGCCACAGGCTTAAAAGGCTTTTGCAAAGCAATCAACAACTGTCCAGACAAATCATGACGAAAAGGAGCAGTACTCAACTCATAATCTTTTATGCACTGGACCACACATAACTGTGGGTTCTGAGGAAAAGATGGATAAGTCACAGTAGATAGATTAGTCTTGGTGCGCTGGGAAACCGTAAAAGTAACCCCTTCCGGGGAAAAAGAACGGCCCGCGAGATCTAACGCACGAACATCCGAAATACGTTTACAAGATACCAAACACAAGAGCATCGTCAATTTTGCAGACAGTTGCTTACGAGACAGAACGTTGGGAGGCCAAGCTCCCAGAAAACGTAAGACAACGGAGACATCCCAAAGAGCCACATACTTCGGACATGGCGGCTTAGCCATCCGAACGCCACAAAGCAATTTAGAGATTAGATGATGTTCTCCAATAGGCTTCCCGTCGACAAAATCATGGCCCGCAGATACAGCGGAGCGAAAAGAATTGACTGTCCTGTAAGCAGAACCAGAAGAAGCGATGGAAGCAAGAAAATTAACAACTAAAGCGACATCCGCTGAAGCGGGATCCAAGTCTCGTTCAGAACACCAATTACACCATCGTCGCCAAGCTGATGCATAACGCTTGCGCGTGTTGGGGCCCCAAGCCTCATTGATAAATCTCTCAGCATCTCCAGATAAGCCAGGGACTTTCCAGCGTTCCCCGAAAGACGCCACGCCACCAGTCGGAGCTTGCCCGACAGAACCAGAGGATGTGGCTGGAGCAGAGGATCCAACAACAGGTTCCACTTCGTTGGAAGCAGGAACGGAGTCGAGCAACTCATTTCCAGAAGGTCCGGAAACCACGCTTGAGCCCTCCAAAGAGGAGCTATCAGAATGATCTCCGATTGAAACTGCTTCGTTCTGGCCAAGACTCGCTGAATCATTGCGAATGGGGGAAATGCATAACAAAGATGAGGAGGCCAAGTCTGGAGAAAGGCATCTGTGGCAAAAGCCTTCGGATCCGGACGCCAGCTGTAAAACCTGGGCAGTTGAGCATTGAGGCGAGATGCGAAAAGATCGATCCAAGGTCGACCCCCAAAGGCGAAACAGATTCCGAAATACACAGGGGTGAAGCCGCCAGTCGCTGAAATCCAGCAGATGGCGAGAGTTCCAGTCGGCCACTTGATTCTGGCGACCCGGAAGATACTCTGCAATAAGAGTGATCTTCTTCTGAAGGCAGAAGTGCCAGAAATCCTTTGCAATCTCTGCTAACAGTCTCAACCGTGTTCCCCCCAGTTTGTTCACATACCTCACCGCCGATATGTTGTCCATGCGGAGCAAAATGCAACAGCTGGTGGCCTGAGGAGCAAGGCTGCGGATCGCATAAGATCCCGCCAGAAGCTCCAGACAGTTGATGTGAAGGGCTAGTTCGTCCTGTGACCAACAGCCGCCCGTCGTCACGTCTCTGCAACGGGCTCCCCAGCCCCAAAGACTCGCGTCCGACTCCAGCACCAAATCTGGAGTCGAGCCGAACAGGGCTTTCCCGTTCCAAGCCTCCATGTGATGGAGCCACCACAGCATCTCCGACTTCGCGTCCTGTGACAGAGGAACAAGATCGGAATAATGAAGACCCTTCTGCAAGTGCCGGATCTTGAGACGTTGCAGGGCCCGATAATGTAAGGGACCTGGAAAGATCGCTTGATTGGATGAGGCCAATAGTCCAACAATCCGAGCGATCGACCGCAAAGATACATTCGGTGCGTACAACAGTAACTTAAATTCCCTCTTGATAGACCTGACTTTCTGGGCAGGCAAGAGAAACTGGCAAGATATCGAGTCCACAAGGAAACCCAGAAACTCGATGGACTGAGTGGGATGTAAATGAGATTTTTGAGGATTCACTAGAAACCCGAGAGACTGCAGCAGATCGATTGTCCATGTCAAATGGGAACGTAGTTGAAGCGGGCACTGAGCCATCAACAAAATGTCGTCCAGATACACAATCAGACGCACCCCGCGCGCTCGCAGCGATTCCATAACTGGTCTCAGGAGCTTCGTGAAGCACCACGGAGCGGACGAGAGGCCGAACAGGAGAACCGTGTACTTGAACCACTCCCCCGACCAGTGGAACTGAAGAAAGCGGCGATGAGGCGGAAAGATGGGAACGGACAAGTAAGCGTCCTTCAAATCCAGGCGAACCATCCAGTCGCCCTTGCGAAGAAGATCCCTGAGAAGATGGATGCCCTCCATCTTGAAGTGGCGATAGACCAGCCCGTTGTTGAATTCCTTGAGATTGAGCACAAGGCGAGAACCTCCCCCTTTCTTCTCCACCAGAAACACATTGCTGACGAACCCCTGAGGATGCAGGGACGTCCGCACAATGGCCCCTTTGAGTAGAAGAGAGTCGATTTCCTTGGAGATCACCTCTCGATCTCGTTGGGAAAAAACAAGGGGAGAAGGGACGGGACCTTGAAGGGGTGGATGATAAAATTCGATGTGGTACCCTTGAACTGTTTGTAATATCCATGCATCGTTTGAGATCGTGCGCCAATTCTCTAGAAAAAATTGCACCCTGCCCCCCAGAACAACACTGTCGTAGGGAATCAAGCTCACCTGTAGAGGAGAAATCTTGACGACCTCCTTGATTTCCACCGTAGCCTCCTTTGTTGTCTTGACCACGACCTTTACGGGAGGGATAGAAGGTCGTCTTGGAACCTGAATAGGAAGACTGTTGTTGCTGACGTTGTCCGCCTCCTCCCTGGTGGGACTGTTGGCCACGCTGCTGACCAGAACCTCGGCCGAACGAACGTCCCCCAGATCGTCCGGCCCTGCCAAAAACCGGGCGGAACGCCCTGCGCAATGAAGACTGCGCCTTGCCACTAAAGGTCGCCACGGATTTTGTCAACTCCTTTAAAAACGGTTGACCAAACAGGAGACCTTGAGCCAGGGGGCCCGACTCAGACGTAGCAAGTTCAGACAACCTGGGGTCCATTTTCAACAAGATGGAACGTCTACGTTCGGTGGATAGGGCACAGTTTGCGTTCCCGAGTTGACAGATAGCCCGTTGGGCCCAACCAATAAGCTCATCCGGGTCGATGCCAGATGCCGACCCCTGAGCCTGATAACCTAAATCCAGGATCTTCGTCAGGGAGCCAAGAAGATCCAGCAACTTATCCTGACACAGGCGCCAGGAGCGGTCAATCCCCTTTTTTGGATCCTTGGTGAATTTTTTGAGGTAGGTCAGAATAGTCGGATCGACCTCCGGGGTATCAGCTAACTTATCCGCCAACTCCGGGCGAGGGCACTCGGAGCGTAAATGAGAGCGCACCTCTTGATCGAAGGGTTCACGGATATGTGCTTGGATGTAATCCGCAACTTCTGGTGCAGGGAACCAAGTTTTGGAATTGGGGTGGATTATATCAGTTGGCTCAAAGGTCAGGACCGACGGATGGGAAGAGGCGTCAACAAAATGTTCTTTGCGAGATTTTTTAGCAGGGGGAGGACCAGAGGGACCTGAAGAAGAAGAGGAGTGTCCGGGGGAGGTGGATGGGATTTTTTAGACACAGTAGGGGCAGACAAAGACTTGGCCAATCTCACAAAGTCAGACCTATGAGGGTTTTTAGGCGACTTAGAGGAGTGCTTGCTAGAAGAGGACGGAATCCAGCCCTGTTGCTGAGCATAATCGGTCAAATGGCGCTTCAACGGTCCAATAGCGCGGACTAGCGCGGTATTGACCGAATGCTGGACCCCTTGGTCAAGGGCCTCGACCAAATCGTATTCAAACGACTCTTCAGGCTCCTCATCGTAGTAATATTCCTCAGATTCGTCATAATCAGCCATGGCTTAAGAAAGGACAGTGCACACCAATGAGGAAAAAATATATATATATATGCCCACTTAAGTAATAAGCAAAGGTCTAGGCGTAAACCAAGTGACCCTGTCAGGGGGAGTGACAGCCCCAAGCAAGCCAAAGAGGCAGAGTAACAACTCAACCTAAAGAACTATAAATTCGAGAGTGGAGGGACAGGCTTGCAGAAAAAGTCACCCTAGGCAACGCCTCTAGAAATTATCCAGCCCTAAACTCTACCGTGAGGTAAAGGGCGTCACAAGGAGCTCTCCGGCAGGCAGTGGGCTGAGGCACAGTAACAAACGCCGCCTCTCAGCATGTCCGGGCTCTGTGTCACACACGGAGCGTAAACAATGCCAACGCGCATGCGCGGAGGCTCGCCTGAACTCCGGAAGAGGAGCAACGCGCGACACAAGCGCGCGAGTCCCCGAGCCCGCTCCACAAATGAATAAGCACGGGCACGAAGCGCCCGATATGACAAGAGAGGCGACACGCGCTCTCAGAAAGAAAAAACAAAAGCAAGGCTTGCCGAACAGAAAACGCCAGAGGCAGCGCTACAACTACACGGCGAAGCGGTAACAATCAAAGCATGCAGCTGAAAAGCGGCGTACACAATGTTATACAAGCAACAATACAATGTATAAGAACATGCAATCATATATAAGAAGTGTAGAAAAGGACTTAACTGGCTGCGAAGCAGCAAAGAAAGAGGAAGTGTTGTCCTCTATGGTTGTTTATATAGTATGTAGTCTCTATGGTTGCCTAAGGGCTCATGGGATTTGTAGTCTGCTTTTTTCTTTACTATGTTCCTATTGGCTGCTGTTAATAGTAAAGAAATCGAGAAAGCATAATCTGAGCCTCCTGTCCTGCCATAGAATTGCTGGCAGAAGGATGTACTCCCTCATTTGTATGGGGAACGCTCCCACCCAAACGTGGGAATTCGTGATTCAGAATGTACCAGTGGTATCTTCGCTGATGGACTTAGTCTTACGGGAAATACCACTGTGCTCATCGTCTGCAAAATGCAAAACAGGAAAATCTTTACATGTTTTGAGTGTGAAGCGCACGCAAAATATCATCTGGGGCCACATCATCAAAATTGGACCAATGCCAGCCAATTTTGCACGTATGCAGGAAATTTTGCACCAGCCCTGAAGAAGCATTTTGCACAGACTGTCTGGTACAAAGCGTCATGCTTGCCTTGACCTAAAGGTAATTTCGGCATTGGTCATTGATGCAAATGTCACATCGAAATTGCAGGACCTTGATGCAAAATGGCCCTGGGACAAAATTGTCCCGGAACCAGTGAAAAAAACTGCCTAGCACCGGTGACGTACGAATGCACGGCTAAAATACTGAGGTAGATTGCGAAACTCATACGTTATTTGTTCAAGTGAGTGTCGACAGTTGAGGCAGGTGATAGGCCTGAGTTACGTTCTGTTCAGGTTCTAAGGCACATGCCAGTATTAAGGCGTGAGTACATATAGTGCCGAGGCTCAGACATGGCGCTGCCCAACCTGCAGGTGTGGACTGTTAATATTTTATGAACCCGTCGAGGAAGGAGTCGAGGCGCGGAAGGCGGCCGTTCCCTGTTCACACTTCCCGGTACTTAAATCTCAAGTCCGTCACAACTGTAGCAGAAAACGTCAAACGTGTTCATTGAGATTGATAAGAACACAATGCCAAAGGTGCCATACGAGGCACTAATTGTGCTGGCAATTACTGCTGTACTGCTAAAATTAGCTGTGCGTCCTAGGGCACACAGAAAAACTCTCCTCTTCCCGGCTTATCGGAGGTCAGCGGCGGTGCCGCCTGCAGCCTCTGACGCCATCACGCTGAGGGATGGCAGCAAAGCATCCAAGTGTAGACTGAATGTACTTTTCATCTTATAGGCGGACGTGGCCCATAAGCAGGCCAGTTAAGTAGATGATGATTGGGCAATTAAGATGCAAAGCCAGACTTGTTTACATTTAGAAGCGCTGAGTTTACAGGGAGGGACAAACAGTCTGTTACAAAGATGAATTGAAGGAACTCCAGACGTAGCCATGAGGTATAACAGAGGTTTATTTAAGCTTGGATGGAAGATGGAGGATGGTAGTTCATCAGGTAAGTAGATAGTTCAGGCCACACCAGGAGCAGCGTCCTTGCTGCTCAGCACACAGTCTCCAACTGTCTATCTGTCCACACAACCAGGCACTCGAGCAATCTATTCTCTCATAAGCATTCTAACATTCCACATACACATCACATTCATACTGGCTGAGCAGCAGGGAAAGGAAATCAAGGTACAACACAGTCACTTAGTACATTCAACTGAAGCACAGGTGACATATGCGTTGGGGCGCTGCTTTGCCAGTGTGGAACAGACTCACCAGAATCTCTACAAAGATCGTTTTGAAGCAAATGTCTGGAATTCACATGTTCATGCTGGCACTTTGAGTCACTTTATTTCCATGTGCACCAGTTACACCAAATATTATTGGTCTGTCCTGTATGTGGAGGAGTGTGGCTCAATGGTTAGAGCGGCAGACCCTGATGCAGAGCTCTGGCCTGGGACCAGGGTTCAATTCCTGCCTCGGCGGGTCTTGGGCTCAATTTCCTCGGACCTGATAATTCTCGCCTCGGTGCCTATTCCAATCATGGGCCCCACGCTGCAACTCTGGGCAATAGCTTGCTTAACCTTCACACCGGCCCCAACAGCGCTAGGATGCCTGGCTTCACCCTGGGGGTGCCCAAGAGTGGACACTTCACAGGGAAAGCCAGGATGGGTTCCTCAGCGGTATGAGTAATAGCGCCAGGAAACCGCTTGGTGACAGTGCGCTCTACAAATACCTTGACATTTACATTTACATTTATGTTCTATTGTGGAATGTATGACTTTAGAACTAGAAGTGGGCGACCAAAACATACACGGAGAGCCGAGCCAGAGCTGAGCCAAGGGGCTGGCTAGGAACTTAGAGTCCATTAACGAGCCGAACCTTTAAAAATGTTTGCTATGTAAATCATAACAAACATCACATAAAATATGATAAAGTTGCTTCAAAATTAAAAAATGTGCTTTCCTCAAACATGTGAAGCTTTTACATTCATAAGTCACATTTTAGCACTTCATTGAGTAGTACTTATTAATACTCATAGTTATCAAACAATGATGATTAGTGCACTAGGAGTTGACATCTAAATCCTGTACCAGCCGAGATTATTATAGAGCAACATTATAGTCTATTAAATGAAGCAGAAAAGTTTTTTGTCCAACTCGTATTCTGAACTCACATATTTGAAAGTGCCTTCACACATCATAATGAAGAAAAAGAGTTTTGGTGAACTAAACATTTGCTCAAGATCACACAATTTAAGCAGCGAAGTTGCGAGTTATCCGGGGTTTCTGTTTTCATTTTGTGCAAGTCAGCCAGGAAATGACTATCGTTTTGCCTTTTCTTATGTTAAGGGTTTGACCTCTTTATGATTTTTTTGCAGTTTTTATAATAGTGTGAACTCCACCCAAAGTCAAAATTGAAGCACCTCATTTGAGCACCAGATCACACTAATTTCTTACAGGTATAGTGAGAATAAGTGAATTTCCCAGAGTCACAGGACTGTGTGCTGATGCCAAGACTCAAACCTGGTTCACTAGTTCCAAAGTCGGCAGCACTGGCCCTAACGCAACATCCTGGGTAGAGGGAGGGTGGGAGGCAGGCAGAATCCACATTAAATCTAGGCTCCTTATGGGCTCGAGGTTCCAACAGGACCTTGAGTCAGAGCCAGGTTCAGTTTCAAGCCTGACTCGAGCTTTCAGTGATTCACCCACCTCCATTTCGAACGCATTCAGTTACCACGCATGCCTTTTCCACTCCAAGCAGCCTTTATTACGCAGATGCCTGTACTAAACAGATGCCTTTAACACGCATGCCTATGCCACTTATGATAAGTATATGTTAGGTTTATAGAATATTTTATTTTTTGATAATTTATATTTTAATAGGGGAACACTGAAACTGCACTGTAAAGACTGTTCTCCTCTGTTATCACCATTGTACACAAAAGTAATCTGCACGTTATTGTCGGAAAAAATAATAAAGTATTTTGAGGAGGCACGTTTCTTCTTCCTCTTCCTCATTTCAGATAGAGTCAAACGAATTTCTGAGAATGATAAAGCTAGTACATTGAGTTTGGTAATAAAAAAGCTTATATTTCGGCGTATTTTCTGCTGTGCTAGTGTTGGCCTAAGGATTACAGGAGTGCAAATATTTTTGCAGTGAAGTTTCGAGTAATTCCGCTCTTTTCCAAGGTTGCGAAGTTTCCAATGTTACTTTCGCCTTTTTTCCAGCGGTCCTCTGCTACATTTATATATATTTTCTGCTCTATTCGATTTCAGTAAAGCTACAAAATGCATACAGTTTTTTTCTCTGCAAGTTTATCTTTTTTAAAGCTGTTCCTTGCACAAAGGCAAATAGTTTATATATTTTTTAAACCAGATTTTGTTGGGTTTTCAGATTGCGTACATTAACTCTCATCAACATCATGCATATACAGTTATGCATAAACGCTCTGGCGTGCTCTAGCCTTACCACTAATAATCTACCCACCTCCTCATTCCCTCCCTTGAGTTGCATTCAGTTCTGAATAGTTGTCTCATCAGCCATTGCACTCATGTTATTGACTTTACTTTAATTCTGGGCGTTATAGTGCTCATATCACTATAGTGCTCAATTCACTGGTTCATCTGTCCCTGGTCTACCAATTTGTTTCCCCCTTCTTCTTGGTCTGGTTCTACTGGCTGCAGTAATACCGCTCTGCTGTATTCATGCTCATTAGCTGTTAGTTCTCCCACTAGGCGCTCCCATGCTCTTGCTCAGTCTATGTTACCTATTCCCCGCTTCGCTTATCGGAGTAAGAGTCTTTCTTCTGCCCCTGTCCATTTTTCCAAATCCTTTCTCCATGTTCCCACCCGCAGTCCCCCTGGTGCTTTCCAATGTCTAGCTATCTCCCGTTTGGTGAAAACTTATGCTAGGTCTTAGAATTTACCAGTGTTTTATTTTTGGCCATGTGCGGGAACCACCCGAGCAGGTAATGGTCTGGGGTGTCCGGCAGTTCTCCGTCTATGAGGTCTCCTATTGTATGTCGTACTTCCTCCCAAAAAACATGCAAGGTAGGTTAGTCCCAGAACACATGTCGATACACCAAAATATCTCCTTATTCCGGCGGTGTAAGATATGCTCTGTGGAGCACATAGTAATTTATTAGTTTGAACCGTGCGTTTCTGGACACTTTTGGGATTCTCTCCATCTTTAGGCCAGCTATTCGTCCAGCTACCAAGAGCGGCATGGTTCTCCAAAAATCCATTGAGGATCGAATTGAGTGTATTGCTCTACCCACATTGCCTTCGAGTAGCTCAGCAGGGCCATGGTATATTTTTTTCTCCCAAATATGCCAGGCAGCTAGGTTTCCATTGTAGATCCCCTAAAACAGGCGGCAGGGGTCTGCTGATCGTCATGGGAAACAATTTAGATTTCTGCCAATTGAGCTTAAGGCTCGATATTCTCCCAAACTGCGCCAGCATGGATCGTGCTCCTGTCAGGTCTGTGGTTGTATTCCAGAGAAACAACAGGATAGCATCATCGTACAGGGCTATGTGATGCCTCATTTCTCCAAGCTGCAACCCTCTGTAGTCCTGCCTACTTCTCATCCTGCAAGCCAGTGGCTCCATGGCGAGGGCGAACAACAGGAGGGAGAGGGGGCACCCCTGCCTCGTGCCTCTCTCCACCGCCTGCCTCAAAGATATTCTCTTTGGTACGTACTCTAGCTGTGGGGCTTGCGTAGTGCAATTTTACACACACCAGGAAACCTCACCCCAACCCCATCGTGGACAGCACCTTGTACAGGAAGGGCCACTCCATGCTATCAAAGGCCTTCTTGATGTCCACCGCGAACACTGCCGCCTCTGGCTTGTCATAATCTTTAGAATCCATGATAGCCTGGAGCCATCTCATATTAATGGCAGTGTTCCGCCCTGGGATAAACCCAGCTTGATCTGAGTGGATTAGTGTTGGCATATGTGGCAAAAGTTGGGTTGCTAGTATCTTGCTTAATATTTTGTAAGCCATGTTCAGCATGGATAGCAGCCTGTAGGCCATATAGTCATGTGCCGGTTTCCCTGGTTTACGCACTGGAACAATGAGGGCCTCCCTGTTGCTCTCTGCTAGTATTCTAGTATCACGGGCAGCCTGACATAATGAGACCAGTCTGGGTGCCAATTCCTCTATATATGAAGCATAAAATTCCGCCGGCAAACCGTCAGTGCCCGGAGTCTTGTTGCGAGTCATACACTTAATGGGAGCCCTTACTTCCTGCAATTCAAATTCGGTTCCGAGGTTTTCCGTCTCTATCGGGTCTAGGCTTTGCACGTGTAGGTCATCTAGATAAGCCAGGGCCGTCATTCTGTCACACTGTATTGACCCCTTATATAGCCCAGCATAATATTTAGCGAAGATAATGCCAATCTTCGTCTGTGTATAGTGTCTGGTGCCCTCTTTGTCCTCGATTTCCACCAGCGGGGAGCTCCTACCTACAGGGTTTGCCAGCCAAGCCAGAAGGGACCCGAATTGTCCCTTTCTGCGTGAGTTCGCTCTAGATACTGTTTGTAGTCAAACTTCTGAGCCTCTCAATTTGTCTCGCCACCTCCTCTTTGGCCTCAAGTACTGCCTGTTGGAATTCAGGGTGGTCTGGTCGCCCGCGCTCCAGTCCCCTGAGAGTCTTATCTGCTGCTTCAACCTCACTCAAGAGGGTGCGCCTGACTCCCATGCTTTGAATATGCACTGACCTTGCAGCACTATCTTAAAGGCGTCCCACTCTGCTTGCAACGAGGAGGCCGCTCCTGCATTATCAGTAAAATATTGGGTGATTCTGCCTCCATCTCTTCTCGGAAACACTTGATCTTCCAGGGAATCTGGGTGGAGCCTCCGCTTAAGGCTCGCACACTCCAAGATCAGCACTGCAGGGTTATGATCCAATATTGTGCGGTTAGGTGGCCCGACTTTGTATATCTGCTGTACATAGGAAGGCATTCAGTTGCACGTGCACTTCATGCACTGCAGAAAAATAGGAGTAATCCATATCCCGGGGATGCAGGGTTCTCCAGGAGTCCAACAATCCCCAGCTTTGTCGCTACACGCCGAATGCTTGTGAGATGTGTGCTGCTTGAGAGCCTCGTTGTGGAGGGTGGGATCTGTCCATGTGTGTTTCATCCACGCAATTAAAGTCTCTCCCCACTATCGTGGTGCTAGTCAAATATGGTGCCAAGTAATGACTCAATGGGGCAAAGAAGCGCACTTTCATTTCAAGGGCTGTCAAATGTTTTTTCATTGCTGTAATGTCCGGTGAGGTTTCTGCTAGCTGACGTTCATTTTCTGATACTCACTTTGTTAGATGCTTGTGGTCCTCTCTAAGGATGCCCAGATCTGTACCTAAAGAGTCTATTTTGGCTTCCAGCCGCTCACTCGAGGAGGTTATAGCTGTAGTATGTCTTGGAGTGTCGGGTCTGTCAGGCATTCCATTTGGGATGGGGATTTTCATTCTCCTCCATCACTCTCTCCGCTGGAGCGCCTTCCTAATCTCTTTTTCGGTACTTTCCTCATCTTTCCCTCAAGATCTGCGCAGCCACCTGTGCACCTCGTACTCTTGTGTCTTCATTCCCTGGTGCTTGGTTCCCAGGATATTGGCGCTTCTTACGGTTGTTGCCCAGTTGGCGATTCCAGTTTTGTCACCTTATCAGTGGTGTAGGGCTGGTCAAGACCTTGTCTCTGCGCCAAGGCCCACAATTGCAGTTAGCATCTGCAAGGGTCTCGAAAGGCAGTCTTTGTACCATTAGGTGCAAACCCTGTATTTTCCTTTGGGCTCCTGGCTACTTCTCACCCTCCTGGTGCAGGTTGGTCAGGCAGGGGGATCACTGGCAGGGGTGTAGTGTTACTTCTGTTCTACATAAGTATTCTTGGTTATTGCTACTTGGGTGTAGGTTTCTGGGTGTTCAGCAGTGACAGGGTTCAGCCTCTCATTCACTTTGTGCAATGCCTGCTCCTTTCTGCTCCTCTTGTTAGCCCCTGGTGCTAGAAGTATACCCAGTCGGTTTCCATATCTCCCACGGTATAGCGCAGGGACTAGGCAGGTTCTTGCTTTGGTTGTCTCTTCACATTTGGCCCCTTTACCCTGGGAAGGTCTCTGCCAGTTCCACCGCCCCGTTATAGTCCAGATTGTCTGCGTTTATGGGGCCTAGGAATCACTATAGCAGTGCCTGGGTTTCGCCTCACCTTCTTGTTTTGTCCAGTCTCTAGGTGGCCCATTTCATCCCTGCCATTGCTCCTGTGCTGTGCTGGGGCTACTGAGGAGGTCTGCCCCAGGATCTCCCGAGGCCTTAATGTCTCTTCAGTGTCTCGTTTTGCCTCTTTGCCATGTGAGCGGGCAGCGTCAGACCCGAGTCTCTGCCCATGAGCCTTACTCCTCCCTGTCTCTCCGGAAGGCGGTCTCACCCTGCGGTAATGGGCCCAGGGCGGCCTGCTGTCCCGGGCCTCCACCGCACCTCCCTGTGGGGCAGTTGCAGCCCCAGAGTGTCTTACCTGCACCACGGTCCCGCCGTCGACACCAGGAGGGGTCCTCCAAGGTGCCCCACAGCCCCAGCCACGCCGTTGACACACTATCCAGTGCTCCGCAATGGCGAGGGAGGGCTCAACTGGCAAATCACCAAGGCTGGTATGCCGTCCCCTTGCCAAGCGCTTCACTGTGTCACTCACTTGTTCGCGTTGTGCCGCAGAGATGTCCTCAGTATCGGCCAGCGCACGCAGCCATTTTGAGAGCCTCGCGTTCTCAGCCGCACCTCCAATACTCAGCCATTCTTGTTGGAAGGAACGATTTTGCCACCCTTAACAATTGCACTCTGCTCCGCTCCTCTGAGGGGGTTCTATGCAGGGGGTTTTCTGTATTGGGTACTTCAGGAAATTTCCAGATGGCGTCCAGCCGATTGGAGATCACGAGCTGTGCTGCTCACTCCATCAGCATCAGGCCACGACCCCTTGCACAAAGATAAATTGTTGCACTTTTCTTCTCTTCAAGTTCAAATTTTATGGAGCTTTTCTATGGACACTGTTAAAGAACACTAAGGCCCATTACAAAGTGCCACAGATAGGAATAGGTGGAAACCGAGAAATACCAAAGTTTTCTCTTGTTCTGATCTGCAAAACTCAGACTATTGCATTTTTTTCTCCACAAAAATGTAGACAGGTATTAATCTGTGCTGGGAAAACCACAATGGCAGTACGAAATTACCACACCACTTGTGATTCAGGCGCTTACTCCTCTATGTGTCCAAGAATCATCATGTCTCTCAGAAGAGTCTGTTTTCTGCGAAGTATACCATATGTAGGGCCATATTGTAATCATGAATGTTCCGGAAGTTGCTGGAAAATTCGCAATTTCATGCAGAGGAGCTACAGCAAAAAACTTTGCAGACTTTCACTAGTTCAAAATTTCCTTAGACTTTTGTCAACTTTGCAAAAATAAATTGCACATTCATCCTCTAGATTGCATGTTGCCTAAGAGAGACTGGCACTTTTCAAAACCTAGACTTGTGTTTTGTAATGACAACCTTGTAAAATAATAAAATCACATAACCTATTTCCAGTGCTATTAAACTGCAAAATTAAGATATCAATTGGTATATGACAATGCATGACTAATAGTATTATATAAGAGAAAGGGAGATAACCATTTCTGTGTGACTGAATAGAATCTATAAAAAACAACAATTCCCAACAGGTATCAGTTGGAGGCAGTTAAGTGATGTATGCAGTCAGCATTACATGAACAAGAAACAAGGAGGCTCGTATGGTTTAAAAGCTTGTTATTCACCAATTCAGAGGAGGGTGTTACACATGGAAATACATTTCGGCAGCACTGTACAGAGAAAATAATGTGAAAACCCGAAGGCACTTGGTGAGTGGTGATATATACAGTGAAAGGTGAAGATGCAAGTGCTGAACGTGAACAGCGTGAACGGCGCAAGGTGACAAAGAAATAATACACTGATGGCTCCACAGGATTAAGTTAAAGTCACTTAAATCATGGAACAAACAATTTTACAGGAGCAAAAACGTAAAATGCGCCATAAAATTGCGCTGTGATGTCGACCGCGTTTTGATCCCCGTGAGTCTGGATCGTCATCAGGACAGGGTTGTCGAAATCAGGCAGTGCTGTTGGGAGAAAGGTTGAATCAAAAAGGGATAATGGGGGGGAAGGCATGTCTGGGAGGGGGGCAGGTAGAGCTGGGGGAGGCGCGGGGTTGGGTGGGATAGGAGGAGGGCTAAGGCGCACATGCATTTGGAGTAGGTGTGGGAGGTAGGGGGGAGTGTAGCGGGGCCAGGACAGTCCAGGTGTGTGGTACAGGTCGGCATGTGATTGAATTGTGAACAATCACGTGTGCGGGTGGCGTAAATACAAGTGGTGAAGTAAATAGCGGATCGGCGGCGGAGTCCAGGAGAACGACGCTCGCACAATGTAGGATGGTGGTAGTACCGCGTGACCCCGAACAACAAAAAGACGCTGACCAGAATCCCTTTCGTCTCAACATTCAGCCCTGATAGCAACAAGATTAGTAAAATAATCAAGAAAAATTGGCCCCTCCTACGTTCCCAA
Organism: Lissotriton vulgaris; assembly: GCF_964263255.1. Taxonomy (NCBI): domain Eukaryota; kingdom Metazoa; phylum Chordata; class Amphibia; order Caudata; family Salamandridae; genus Lissotriton; species Lissotriton vulgaris. Next base: position 1,242,936,940 of record NC_141685.1, read on the forward strand.
GAACAATTTCAGGAACCCCCTTGTTCTCTTATCAAAGGGGTAATAACATCGCCAACCATCTTGTACATGTTATCACCTGGCCCAACCAACCCACGGATAAACACACCATTACAGCCGCCTGGGGCCTGGAGCCTGTGGTTGGCCACTACAAATGCCAATCCTGCAGTGTGTGCGACCTCACCATCACCATCACACACCACCCCTATTAACAATATTCCAAATGGCCCTAGTAAAATGGAACTCAAGCGGAATCTGAGGAGGATAACTAATGAGTTATTAGCTCCTCTAATTCCCACCATGGCTATTTCCAGGGACGAGGAAGTGGTGACAGCAGTAAGGAGGTTTGAAAACGCTACCTCTGCTGCTATGGATGAGTTAGTTGTTAAGATTACTAAGACAAGGCTGCAGAAAGCAGGAACTACTCTGGAGGACTAGTTGGGATACACAGGACAGGGAAACCCACAAAGCTCTTCTGAGGGAATATAGAGCTGAGGTCATAAGAGCTAAGCAGGAATATTTTTCGAATCTCACTACTGCTCTTACTTCGCCAAAAGAGCTTTTTAACATTGTGTATATTTTGACAACCTTGAAGATCCCCGACCCTGTTATATGCACGCAACAGCTGTGTGACAATATCGTCCAATACTTTCATGTCAAGATTGCTGATATTGTTTCGGCCCTTGATCTACAAAGGGCCTCATTATCTTGCTCCACCTCTCTGGTTCCTCCCCTCTCAGGGTTTGTTAGACCTCCTAATTTGACTCCTCTGACCAGTTTTCCTCCTCTTTCTCTGCAAGAACTGGATGGCCTCCTGGTTAAGACCAGGTCGGGGTCACCCATTGACCCCTGCCCTCTCAGTCCCCTTAAGCAATGTAAGGATACTCTTTTGCCACCTCTTCTCCAGATCATGAATAGGGCTATGAGGGATGGCATTTTTCCTTCCCAATGGAAGAAAGCGGTGGTGAAACCCCTTTTAAAAAAGTCCACCCTGGACCCGGAGGTGCTTAAAAACTTTCGCCCCATTTCGTTGCTCCCAGCCCCAGCAAAGATGCTGGAAGTCCATTTTAACCAGCATCTTTCATCCTTTCTGGAAACCTCTGGTCTTTTGGATCATTCGCAGCACGGATTTCGTAAGAGTCATAGCACGGAATCGGCCCTGACGGTGGTGCTTGATAACATCCGCACCACTGTCGATAAGGGTGTGAGTACCCTGCTTATCCTGCTAGATCTCTTGGCTGCGTTTGATACCCTTTCTCCCTCCGTCTTAACATCTCGACTGAGGGAGATAGGGGTGGAGGGGCCTGCTTTAAGTTTGTTGGCCTCCTTCCTGGAACAGAGGGAACAGAGAGTGAAGCTGGATGTGTTTCTATCTCCATCCCTGCCGGTGAAGTGTGGGGTCCCACAGGGGTCGGCGTTAAGTCCGACCCTGTTTAACATTTATGTGACCCCCCTTGCCAGGCTCAATAGACCTTTTGGGATGGAGGTAGTTTCCTACGCCGATGACACGCAGATCTTGCTGTCTCTCACCGAGCCGGTTAGCTCTTCTGCCTCCAAATTTAGACACTGTATGGAGGCAGTCGCACAATGGATGATTGACAATTCATTGAGGCTAAACGTCGAGAAGACGGAGATCCTTGTGTTTGGCGAGAAGGAAGACATCTGGTCTCAGGAATGGTGGCTCTTATCTCTGGGGACCTGCCCGGTTCCAACCCGGATAGCACGAAATCTGGGGGTCATGATTGACCTGGCCCTTGACATGGAGCAGCAAGTAAATAGGACCATTTCCACCTGCTGGGCCATTATTAGAATCTTGCCTAAAATCAAGCACTATCTGTGTGTTCAAGCCCGGAAACAGACTGTGGTAGCACTGATAGCCTCTCGGCTTGATTATTGCAATGCCCTTTACGCTGGAGTTAATAAGGGTTTGTTGCAAAGACTTCAAACTGTGCAAAATGCTGCGGCGAAGTTTGTACTTGACCTACCCAGGAGGTCATCTGCAACTCTTGCCAGGAAATCCTTGCACTTGCTTCCAATTGATGCCAGGATTTCCTTTAAAGTCCTTTGTCTGGTGTATGCAGCCTTAAACAGTAAAGAGACCGGAGGAGTAAAAGGTCTTTTGATTCCCTATGTTCCCTCTAGAAACCTCCGCTCCTCAAATAAGTTTCTCCTATCAGTCCCCCGAGTTCAAGAGCTAAGTGGGGGGGGGGGGGGGGTAGAGCTTTTTCCAGTCTTGCTCCCAGATGGTGGAACATTGTTCCCCATGAAATTAGGACCTTGCCCTCAATGCTAACCTTCAGAAAGGCCCTGAAGACATGGCTCTTTGTCAAAGCGTACCCCTAGTTCTTTGGTTTTTGCCTTGTATTAGTTTTGTGTAGGCGCCTTGATGCCTTCGGGCAAAGTCTGCGCGTTATAAGTTTTATTTCATTCATTCATTCATTCATTCATTCATTCATTCATCAACACCAAGGAATTCATCTAAAACGGATTCACTCACAAACTCAACCACCACTCCAACTGCAAGACTCAAAATGTGATCTATGCGATCCGCTGCCCATGTGACCTCATTTACATCGGCCAGACCACCCAAATGGTTAAGCAGCGGATCATCCAGCATAAGAGCAGAATTACCTGCAAAGTGTTGACCGCCCCTCTAGTCACACACTTCCTCGAAAAAAAACAACATCTTGACACAGACCTGAGATGGCTGGTCATTGAGAAACCTACACTGCCAATCAGAGGTGGAAGTATGTCCAATCTTTTGAACAGAGCAGAAAGCAAATGGATTTCACGTGACGACTCTGTCAACCATGGCCTCAACACACTCGATGAGTGGCACAGTACTATCACCGTCTAATCCCATGACCCTCATGCGCCCTCCTGGTTGCTACACTCATCTGCCAGCCCCCCCCCATTAACCCTCTGTGCCTCCATTCACCAGCCCAGGCCTGCACACAGGCCGTGCATCTGAGTACCTGTCCTAGTCATCCTTCCCCATGTTAATTGGATCCTGGGGTTTACACACCACGCCCACTCACTCAGAATTATTCGCTAATACATGTATACTCATCGATCATTGCTCTACTGTTCTAATATTGAATTGCCATTTACAGTTGCTTCAGCCAATTATGAACATTGTGCTCCATTTGTGTACTGTGGTATTTATAACTACGCCAACTCATTCCTTTTAACATCGATCATGTAAATTAACTTACTGGTTTTACACCACTTGACCCTTGTGTTACAACCCCTGTTTAAACTATGTCTAATAACATGCCAGTTTATCAATTGTTTGGGCGACCATTTCCTAATTGTGATTTTCATATTGATTTTCCTTTGCGCGTTTCCATCCATGTATGTTTACGCCCGACATGGCTTTTTTAACACAAGTTCTTCCTGGCTTGCACCGTTGCTCCGGCAACACCGTGACACAGTCCCAGCCCCTCCCCCTCTAGCCATGCCCCCCCTGTGTTCACCACCCTAACAAGATTTATATACAACGTCTGAACCCTTCCGGGTCCACGGAGCTTCGCATTCATCGCGAGCCGCCCGAACGTTGAGAGCCCTCATCGCCCTTGGAAGCCCTGCTTCACTCAGGTATGGCACTAATTCTAACCGTGGAGCGCCACACCAACCATCTGTCACTGGCGGCCGCTCCTTACAGGCCTTCGCTTTCTCCCCCCCCCGCCGACTGAGGTTTTCATCAATCCTAACTGGCGGCTCTCTCCCTCTCACAGGCGCTGCCCCGTCGGACCTGCCCTCGACTGCGCATATTCAATTTCAGGTATTTATTTAACGATAGGAGCCTGTTCACCGATCATGCCAATTATAGGTCATGACGTTTCTTGTTTCTCCCCCAGATGCCACATCTGCAGCCACCGCCAGGGCTTCCAGTCAATCATGCGATTGTTATTGCGTGCTTAAGTACGTTTTAGCACCTCGCCTTGTACCGTTCTCAATCACTGGGTCACGTACCTCTTTAGCACAGTAATTCATTACTGCCATGCACAGATATTCACCCCCTCACGCCCCCTTGTAAAATCGCTTACACACGGTACTACCACCATCCTACATCGTGCGAGCGTCGTTCTCCTGGACTCCGCTATTTACTTCACCAATTGTATTTACGCCACCCCCACGCGCGATTGTTCACAATTCAATCACACGCCGACCTGTACAACACACCGGGACTGTCCAGGCCCCGCTACACTTCCCCCTACCTCCCACATCTACTTCCCTGGCACTCTCCCTTGACTATCTAACCACCCGATTGCATGTGCGCCTTAGCCCTCCTCCTATCCCACCCAACCCCGCGCCTCCCCCAGCTCTACCTGCCCCCCTCCCAGACATGCCTTCCCCCCATTATCCCTTTTTGATTCGACCTTTCTCCCAACAGCACTGCCTGATTTCGACAACCCTGTCCTGATGACGATCCAGACTCACGGGGATCGAAACGCCGTCGACATCGCAGCGCAATTTTATGGCGCATTTTACATTTTGTGCTCGTGTAAAATTGTTTGTTCCATGATTTAAGTGACTTTAACTTAATCCTGCGGAGCCATCGCTGTATTATTTCTTTGTCACCTTGCGCCGTACATGCTGGTCACGTTCAGCACATGCATCTTCACCTTTCACTAATTGTATATATCACCACTCACCAAGTGCCTTCGGGTTGTCACATGATTCTCTCTGTACAGTGCTGCCTAACTGTATTTCCATGTGAAACACCCTCCTCTGAATTGGTGAATAACAAGCTTTTAAACCATATGAGCCTCCTTGTTTCTTGTTCATGTAATGCTGACTGCATACATCACTTAACTGCCTCAAACTGATGCCTGTTGGGAATTGCTGTTTTTTATACTCCACACCCATCCCGACGTGGTCTATGGGTTTACTCCTTTTGTTCTTACACATGAATAGAATCTAAGCAGAGTTATTGGCATTTCCAATGCTTTTTTGTATTGCATTGCATAAAGGATAAAAAAGAAAAATCCAAAATGGCCGCCAGTGCTTCAAAGCGCATACAAGTATCCATGGGTGGCTATTTTGACCTCCTATTTCTTTAAAGCGATGACAAAAATCATTCCCAGATGGCAACCAGTGAATCGGCATCAATGTGCATGCAACCAACCTAAAGTGAAGGGTGAAAATGTAAATGCTCCAGGAACTATTCAAGCAGAAGAGCAGGAAAGAAAGCCATCCTATCCGATTGCTGGGAATTCAACTAGACAAGAAAGTCATCCAATCATGAACCAGGAGCAGATACAGAGCTCAATCTAAGCATTTGTTATATCATTGGTTAATTGCTTAAGTTGTCAGCTTACTCAGTTCTAAGGTAAAATCAAAGGGGAATGATTTTTCAGATCAGGAAAAACTAGACAATGTAGATTTTCCTAATAGTCTAAGATGGAAAGTCTTAATTTTGGATCACTGAAACAATATCGACGGACCGAATATCGAGTACAAAAATTATCGACGTAATTATATTGAGTACAAAAATATCGACTCCCAATACTTAAACATAAAACTACACAAATATCGACTCAACAATATTGCAACAAAAAAAACATTGAATACAACATTATCGACCCTAAAAAATATCGCAAACAAAATATATCGACTTTCAACGCACATAAAGACAAAGTCAAAAACATCGAAAACAAAAATATAGACCACTAAAATATCGCTAAATGAAATTATCCACTTCACTATACGTAATAAATATACGAATATATCAGGAAAAAAACACAGTAAATCGTAACATAAATCAGCATACTTATATAAAATATAGCATACTACAATCAAACAATAAATAAACAGCAACATTTATAACATATAAAACATTTTTACAATACAATAGGTTCACATAATAGAATCATAAAAAACATTATACAGCTCACATTACAAAAGAATATTAAATAAAAAGAATGAAAAATAAATACACCACAATATAAAACCATTGCCTAGCGTCTCCGAAACGAATCACATAACTACTAAAAAAATTCAAAATATCTCAAACAACCAATAAAAAAGCATTTACAATGCAACGGTTTCGCCTTTGGAAAAGTTTGAGCTATTGGCATTGTAAATGACAACATTTGTATTTATGTGTTGGTTTTGAAAACTGATAAATAAATGGCATTGTCATTTACATTGCCAATAGCTCTAACTTTTCCAAAGGCGAAACCGTTGCATTGTAAATGCTTGTTTTCATATGGATATCGGACTGCAAAATGGGAGAGTAAAGAGGCATTAACTGCAACTACTTCATTTACTTTTAGATTGTAATCACATAGTCACGAATATGCCACGTTTACTAGCATCACTAAAGAGAAATGGCCATATTAGCGGTTGTATGGGTAGGAAGGTCATGTCCTCGAAGATCAGTCAATGAGATGTTAAGTACCGCAGATTAATACAGCGCACCTCCTCAGGGAGGGGGCGAGGGTTGGACCGACCATATTCCAGTACTGCTGTGACGCAGCGACCCCTCCCAGCCCTCTCCTTAACCCCTTCGCTGCTCATGACGAGCTGAGCTCGTCATGAGGCACACTGGAGCTGTGCTTATGACCAGCTGAGCTCGTCATGAAACTATAGTATTTCAAGCCTTTCAGCAGAGGAGGGGAAAACCCATATCAGCCAAGGTGTTAAGGAGCTAAGCCCCCCCAGCTCACAACGAATCTGAATGACTGATAGACGGGCGTAGACACCTCAGGGGCGTAGCTAGAGCTTGTGGCGCCCAGGGCTACCCCTCAGATTGCCGCCCCCTCCTTTGCTGGGGAAAAAGGACTGTGAGCACTTGAAAGATGTCTGAGTCTCCGAGAGACGCGTAGTATTGCTGCTAACAGTTACCTCGATCATGCAAGTTACATGCACATACATGACACGGTCATTGGCAAAGTCATTAGCTCTGGCGAAATACGTGGCCTATTGGCTATGCCAATGTTTGTTTTGTTTTTTATAGGCACTGTGAGATCAAATGATTTGCCCAGAATCATAGGATGTTAATTGCAACCACTGGCAAGCTGCAAATATATAAAAGCGGTGGGGTTTCTATAGAATTCCAGGAGTGAAAATACCAGGAGAATGCAGCTCAGCAATTCAACTGCATCACGGAAAAACAGCAGCAGTGTAATTTACTAAAGGAAATGTTTTCTATCATCTACTATTTCCATCCATTTCCAATCAGTATGGCAATGGGTAACAGGGTTTACAGAACGAAGAGTGGGTCCAAGTGAGACTAGATACGCTGGAAGTGGAGAATATTCCCTAAATACTATTATCTGTACAACTAAGTGTTTTAAATGAAACTCCCAGACAGGAGGTAAGTTTCAAAATGTATTCCATAAGTACTTGCCAACGACAGACAGCGGCCAGCAGGCTTGGATCCCAAGATGAATGGAATTGTTCACTGGAATCATTGCCAGCCGCTCCATTTGCCTGCTTGGGCCTAAGTTGACCAATAACATTATCACAAGCATTAGAGATGTAGCTCTAGCATGGTGGAGCACAAGCTGCACCATGCACAATTCACGGTCACCAGCTCACCTTCACTTGAATTATTTTATAGTTGCGTGCGTGCCGCTCACCACACAGACAAAAGAAAGCAGCAGGCTGGCTGGGCAAGAAGAATGGTGGTGGTCTCCACGCACTCCGACTCCAGTTCGGCTCGACACAACGAGGGGCGAGCGTAGGGGGCTGTGAGCACGTAACGCGTGACACTGCTACGGGGCTGCGCCGGCGGCGAGGGCTGGCCAAAAATGTCCTTACAGGGCCGTCATTGGTTGCGCTCGCGCGCTACCACTGGATTGACGGCCCTGGAGGACTAGTGTGAGCGAGGCTGGGAGGGGGGGGGGGCCCAACAACGGTCATCACACAGACAGATTGGTGATGAGTTGACACTGATTTTCGAACGAACGCCGAACCGATTTCAGTTATTGATAACTTTATTGGTATGCCATGCAAATTGCAATGCAAATGCAATCCCTAGAAATAAGAAATCGTCTGTGCTATAGCCCGCCGCGGCCGCAACGGGCCTCGGCCTCCAGTCAGTCAGTCATAGCTACCAAGGTTTCAGATTGCTAGGTGTGACATTTTTATAATTTCAGTATAATTATGAGTGACATTTCAGCCACTATGAGTGACAATTTCTCACGAGCAATAATCAAGCAATAAAACATATAAATATTAGAAATTACACCTATTTGAACAACAAGAAACTCTAAGAAGTAATTTAAGTAAAGTGCGCTAACAGGGGCCTGCGTACATCGCCGGCGAGCTGCTCTGCCAATCAATGGGCCTGTGCTGAGTGGTGGCCTGAGTAAAAGCAACCATGAAAACCAAAAGTAAACCAAACATAAGCAAACGCTCGACTTACCATATGTTTAGAGATAAGATCCAATGTGGAAACCAGCATATTCACACCATATGCCAATGTTGGCAGCTTAGCCATCCCTAAAACAAAGTTATCCACCAAGCAAACTGATAGCAAACTTGTGGTAACACAGGTGGAAACAATCCTTTTTACACGTGACGTAGTTCATCTACAAACACGTGAACTAAAGTTGTGCCAAGAAATATAAGAAATACGTGACATTCTGCAGTGAATCATACTGTGCTCACTAACCATGCCTACTACGTGAAAATGATACCAAGCACTTCTCAGTCAATGCAAATGAATAGTGGTAATCACAACAATTGTAAAAAGCACAAAATGCAGCGATTGCTGCCTAAATTAACAATAAACTAGACCTTAAACCCGATGATGCAGTTCAAGACACAAAAGTTTCCATATAACAAAATAAAAGAGAAAAATGAATCAATGCTCCATGATTCTCCATTTGCTGTTGTATAAAGAGAACTCCTGCTGGTGCACAGTTAGAACTTAATTTTTCCAGGCCTCCCATGTAATTTAATCTGTAAAAGCTATTTGAAACTCTCAAGGCGCAACATAACCAGGCCAGACAAAATAAGAATATCAGAATGAATGAATGATGGTCCAATGCATTCCATTATTTTCAAAAAACTTTTTTTAGATGCTCGAAGGCAAGAATTTCACTGGATAAGTGTGTCCCTGCCCCCTGGTCCCCGCCTGCGAGCCTCCAACAAATGAACAGATTATGTTCATGAACCGACAGGGGCGGCCGCGGACAAGTGCTCCCCTCTTAACCAATATGATAATGTGTTGTCAGGTGAATGTTGCGAGTGTGGGTGGGCCATACACGACTCCAAATTAAAACAACCCCGAGTCCTACCTCATTGTCTTGTCCAGCAAAAGTCTGAGTGCGAGTCAACTCCAGCTCGGAAGTGAAGTATAAGCACTGCTCTGCCAACGGGCGCGCCGGGAAAAAAAGCTGCCGCCTGCCCCCTGAATGGCAGTGCCTTGCAGCCTAGGAGGCCACACCACTCACCTCCATGTGATCACAGGGAAGCGCGCCTTTAGAAAACAGTGACGATGACCTGCAAAAGACATTGTGGATGTGACGTCTTGATTAGTGATTCGCCAGGCTGTGCTGCGCCTGCGCCAGCTCTCGAATTCACCATGCGTCAATCTATTTAATTTTCAGACACAGTCACATGCACGCTTTTCGTAGCACAATTACCTCGCTGCTGAAGCTACTTGTTATAGCATGCCGGGAGGGGGGGGGGGCGCGGGGTCCCTAATTATGCATGACTAAGGCATTTAGTGCGGACACCAGCACTGAAATTTGTTAGCTTCACGCCTGATGCTTGACAGGACTGGTCAGTGCCGGCCGCCTCAAAAAAGGTGCCGCCTGGGGCGGACCAACCCCCCCTTGCTACGCCGGTGGGACACCTGTCCCGGGCTACTCAGTGCTTCTCAATCCGCCCCTGCCGGGCCTTCTCCTACAAGTCTCCCAGCCCCAGCAGCGCGAGACTCTACCGCTGTAACAATCCACCCCGGCATGGAAGCCCGGTGCTACACCCCTCTGACTCACAGGGAGCTGCTCTCATACCCCGCCAAAAACCTCCACGTCTCTGCACCTCCAGTGGTGATAAGAGCGGGACGCGTTTTTATTAAGATTTACGTGGGAGAACGTAGAACTGCAGCAGGCACGACTGATGCTGTCCTGCGGTCCCCAGACTGCGTGGGCGGATGGATGAGCCCTGCGCAGCCGGCGTGGGCGGGAGCAGGGCGCGAGCCTGGGACTGAGTTGGAGGGAGGCAGAGGACGGCACATGGTTCCTGAATGGACGCTTCCTGCAGCCAGGGGGGGAACTCGAGGAAATCTGATAACAGGGATTGTAGTTAATAAACAACAGAGCAACAGGTCGTTTCGCGATTCGGGGGCGTGTTTGCGTGCTCTCCCCTTCCCATTGGCTGGAAGGTAAAATTCCAGCCAATGGGAAGAGGAGAGGGCGTGACTTAAAAAAAGACACGGAAACGCCCCCGAATCGCGTCACGGCGGGCCCTGAACTCAGTGACGCTCCTCTCCTCCAATGGCTGGCCAGCATTTACGAGGCCAGCCAATGGAGAAGAGGGGCGTGTTCAGGCCCCCTACTACTAACAAAAGATTTCGGCTCCGCCCACCCACTGCTTACGCAGTGGGACGGTAGCCGAAACCTAAAAAGTGTCATTTACAATGCCAACAGCTCAAACCTTCTTCACTGCCTTTGTCAGTGCTTGTTGAATTGTGTCGTAAGCACAGTCCATTGCAACCGCAGAGCCCAGCCATTTGAGGTGTTATTTTTTTCATACAGGCATACAGCCAAAGGGGCCTAGATGTTGCTTCACACAGTACCAGGGCCATTTCACCCCCTCACCCACTCATCCTCACACACCCTAACTCACCCTCACACCCTCAACCCCCCTCACAACCCTCTCACCCTCACCCTCCCTCACCCTCACACTCCCCCACCCTCACACTCCTCACCCTCACACTCCTCACCCTCACACTCCTCACCCTCACACTCCTCACCCTCACACTCCTCACCCTCACACTCCTCACCCTCACACTCCTCACCCTCGGACCCCTCACCCTCAGACCCCTGACCCTCAGACCCCTCACCCTCAGACACCCTTACCCTCACCCTGACACATTCTGTCAGCCTCACACCCTCACCCCTCACTCACCCTCACACCCCCTCACTCACCCTCACACACCTTCACACCCCCTCACACCCACACCCCCTCACACACCCTTACCCTCACCCCCTCACCCTCACACACCCTCAGTCACCATCACACACCCTCACTTCCTCTCACCCTCACAAACCCTCACCCACCCTCACTCACCCTCACAAACCCTTACCCTCATCCCCTCACCCTCACACACCCTTACCCTCATCCTTTCACCCTCACACACCCTCCATCACCCTCACACCACCTCACACCCCCACAGATAAAACTATTGGCATTGTATATAACAAAGCTATTAATTTCGCTATTCTCAAAACAAGCACATAAATAAAAAAAGTGTCCTTTACAATATCAATAGCTCAAACTTTCCTAATGCGAGACCTATTGCATTGCTGTGCTTCTCTCCCCTGCTGCACTCTCCTGCTCTCTAGAGATGTGGCCTAATGACCAGAGCTGCCATCTAAGTTACGTAAATACAAAACATGTTGCATTCCAAATGCTATAGGTGTCACATTCGCGAACGTTATAACTATTGGCATTGTAAATGACAAAGCTATCAATTTAGCCATTTTAAAAAGCAACAAATAAATAAAATATTTGTCATTCACAAGACCAATAGCTCCAACTTTTCTAATGCGAGACCTATTGCATTTCCAATGCTTGTTATGCAAAGGTATCATCAGTTATGTGCATCTTAACTTGCTAGATAGTGACAGGACGAACCACCAATTTGGCAACTCAGCAATCATTCGAGAAAGTTACACATTGTGTCTTGCAGTAAATATGCCTGCTGGCTAAACAGGCAAAACGTCCAACATCGGTCACAGCATAAAATATGGTAAAACACATCTCATTACGATTAACTCAAGCGAGAAGTGTAAAGAGTTTGGGTACGTTTCTACCGCCTGACAATCTCGATCCACTGATCAGGTGTAGCACATACCAGAGTGTCAGTGAGGGTAGCATGTACTAAACAGGACTGTGTCTGCCTTCATTAAGATAAATCAACCCCGCACTGCCAAATAACCACAAGTGGAACGAGCCTTTCCAACAAGACAGCCAGCGACCACCATCACCCTTCATCCTTTACTTACATCGGTTCCAGAGTACAGGTAAGCCATTCCCTCAGCGCCTCGAAGTTCTCAATGTTCATTTTCATGTGCCCCGGGGGCCCCTCAACTTCTTCCTCCTCCGAGGGGACGGGCGGGGCCCCCTGCAGGTCCCCCGTCGCACCCCTGGTGTCAGGCAATGGTCCTTCGGCTTTACAGCGTCCCCCCCTGGACCTTCGCCCTCCACCACCAGGGCCCCGGCGCGGAGGCCAGGCTCCCGGAGGAGGGGGCGGAAGGGTTCAGGTTGGCGCTGGGTGGGGGGTCAGCCCGGTGCGGTTCCTTGTACGAACACACAGTGTACCCGAAGGCTACGGTCAGGGGCAGAGGGGTAAATCAGTTCCCACAGCGGACCCAGAGCTGCTCCACAACAGAGAATGGCAGATTTCTGGCAAAACAGTCCGGTGGTAGCGCGGTCCAGTTGCTGCCTCCCCACTCCTGCCCACCGGCTCACATTCGCCACAGCGCTCAGTATACAGCGCCGATAACAACATAGGGAAAAGGTGCACAAGGCGCGCGCTCAACACGTCGGGGGACACGAAGACAAACATAGAGGAAAGACTAACCCGACAGCTGCCACTGAGCTGGTTCCAAGAGGTTTAAGCTGGATGCCATCTTAAATGGTGATATTTTACAGCTTTCCAGAATGTCATTTCTGAAAACAAAACTGAGATGTTTCACCATGCACAATGTTAATACTAAATTGCAAACACAGTACATAATATGACACGTGATTCATCCCTACTAAAAATATTGACACTTGATAATGTGATTAATACGTCTTATGATAGCTAAACGTTTAACAATGAATTTAGTTGTTATAATTTATTAGTATTCTTTTAAAATACTCTAAGTATATGAATACCTATTTCAACAAGTCAGGTCCCGGGCCGGCCAGCCAATCACAGCGCGGCCCGGGGAATGACATCACGGGGGTGTGGGGGTGTCCCGGGCCGGCAGCCAATCACAGCGCGGCCCGGGAATGACGTCACGGGGGTGTCCCGGGCCGGCAGCCAATCGCAGCGCGGCCCGGGACAAAGGGGCGGGGCTTAAAAAAAGCACCAGAAACGCCCCCGAATCGCGTTTTCAAGAGAAAGCGCGATTGACAGCCTCTGTCTCCCAATGGCTAGCCTCCATTTATGGAGCTAGCCAATGATAGACAGAGGCGGTCCAAACATCCCTACTGAAAACAAAAGTTTTCGATCTGGGAGGGGCTTTGCCCCTCGCCAGGTCGAAACCTAAAAAGACCAAACAAATAAATAGACCAATCAAATCAACCAACACATAATTCAAACACTATATAAAGAAAGAAAACACACAATTAGATACCACTTGGTGCTACAAAACATGAGGAAGGGGAAACTCTGCCAAATTTTAATCAGAACAGAACGCTGCTACCATCAAACAAAGGATAAAGAAAACAATAGTAATTACCTGACATTAACTACTAGGCTTAGCACTACAAGCTACAAATAATAAATTAAACAATAAACTAATCATTTTCTTTCATTTTTACCATTTATTTCAGATATATCACAATTAAAGAAAAAAAGGCCAACATTTACAAACCTATCAACTCTAAAAACAAAGTAAGTATACAAACTGAAATAACAGAGACAACTTATAAAACGAAACTTAGAAAGAAAACTTCCAAATAAAAAGGAATCCAATAATTGTAAACAAAACATATACATAAATGATTTTACTTTTACCAACAGAGCCATCAACAAAAGACACAGAGAAGAAAACCATCAAAAAACAGAGCACAGCCCTCAAAACAACTGAAATAGTGGTAAATATACTGTGAAACTGTGATAAATGTAATGATGAACGTAAAACAAATCTAAATTTCTCTATGTAACATTTATTTACTGTAGAAAGAAACCAGAACAATGACAGAAGAAGCTAAGGGCCCCATTAGGATGCTCGCCCGCCATCCTATCGGAAATCGGGACCGCCGGCCCTAAGGGCGGGGGTCCCGCACGCAGCATTAGGATGTGCCCGCCACTGTGGCGGGCACATCCTGTATTTTTAGTATTGTGGCGGGCGGAGCTCTGTGCTCCGCCCGCCACAATACTAAAAATGCTGTGCAGCATTTACATAATCAAAGCGGCAGGCACCGCGCGGTGCCTACCGCTTTGATTATGTAAATGCAGGGGGGTACCACAGGTACCCCCCGTGTGCCACCCCCCTTTGGCCTTCACTCTGGGGGGCCACAGGGGGCACCCAGAGTGAACACCGCATGCCTTTCCGTGGCGGCAATGCCGCCACGGAAAGGCATTGTGAAATGCCCATTGTAATAATGCGGGCGGTGTCTGACAGACACCGCCTGCATGTTACTCGTTTTCTGCCCCGGCCGCAAGGCGACCGGGGCGGAAAAGTGGCGGGCGGTGTTTTGCTCCGCCGTGGTCCCCCCGCCATTCTAATATGGTGGGGGGAATACAGGGATGGATGGCGGGCGGATTTCCCCCGCCAGGCTGGCGGTGGCTACCGCCAGCCTGGCGGGGGCAATCCGCCCGCCATCCTAATGGGGCCCTATATTTGTAACTTCCCAGAAATGCTAAATGCTTTTTTGTTATATGGGCTATACATATACCCAAGAAAAACAACATCAGTTGAAAGTGTTTTGAAAATGCAGCAAATATTACAATAATAAATGTTATGGTCATGCTATAACTCAGGAAACAACTGTAACTAACACAACAGAACATAACCACCCTCCCAACGTGACAGAAATAAAAATTAGACAAATGCTTGACTCACCAAAAGAAGCAAGCACTAACACAGACCGCCCATCTACAACTTTTCTTAAAGACCATCTAAGAACTCTCCCCCAACATGCAGCAAGCCAACTCCCTTCTATAGATTCTCTAAAAAGGACAATAGCTAGGTAAAAAGAACAATTACAGCTACACCACCTGCCCCAAAAACATTTGAGCAAGTCCAAATTCCCCCTGAACTAACAATACCCATAATAACGGACCTTTCATTATATATGACAATGCATCTAAAGAAAAAAGAATTATAATGTTTGCTACAGCAGACAATATGGTGAAATTACACCAATGCAAAACATGGATGATGGACGAAACATTCTCAGTGTGCCCAAAACCATTCTACCAATTATACACAATCCATGGACACTATCAAAACTGAAATATTCCCTTCATATATGCCCTACTACCCAACAAACAGCAAACAACCTATACTGAGGTACTAAATAAAATAAAAGACCTAACAAATAATTACTTCCCCCAAAAAATGATCATTGACTTTGAGAAAGCAATGATAAATACAATTCTAAAGACCTACCCTCACACAGCAATCCAAGGTTGCTACTACCGCTTTAACAAATGTATATGGAAACATATACAAAAATCTGCCCTAGGCACCCAATACTGCACTGACAGTACTTTTGTCTGCTAGGTAAAAAAAATAATTGCACTGGCCTACGTTCCAGTTACAGACGTAGCGGAACATTACAACCTATTAATAGATAGCCCCTATTATAAAAAAAATGAAACAAAACTAAGCCCTCTCTTAGATTATTTCGAAGATACATGGGTAGAGAGACTACACAGATCTGGACACAGAAGGCAACCAAAATTCCAAATCCCCTGGTGGAACGTCTACCTAAGTACACTAAATAAACAAGCTAAAAGCAACAACGCTGTCGAAGGATGGCCAATGCTTTCCAAGCAGGTACAGGCAGAGGTTCCCTAACCCTACATAAACTCCTTCAAGCATTACAAAAGGAGCAAAGCTACCAAGAACTCCGAATGAAGCAATCTATAACACAAATAGGCCCTAAACTAACTAAAGAAACGAAAAAATGTACAACACCTTACAAAGCCAAGTAACCCTATACCCAACTACCAAAGATCTACCATAGCTAAAACAATTCTTTAAACATAACTCACATACATACACTATTCAAATAGTAAACATAAAATATACATATTAAACACATGTTGGAAACTGTAACAAAATTATTCGAATATATTTAATATATTTAATAAAATATATCTAAATAATTTCCTTACATTTTCTAACATATACCATAAAATTACATAAAAAATAAAATGACAATCCCACCCAAAAGAAAATTTGAAAAATACTTACTCACTTTGTTGCTGAAGAGAAACCTTTGTAACAAAATAAATCATTCCTTAGAAGTAATCCATCCAAACAATCCAAACGAGATCATCCAAAAATAACACGAAATCCAAAAAGTTCTTCTCCAACACAATCCACTCCAAAACCCTTGAAAACCAAAAAATAGTTCACATAAACGCTTCATGGAAGTGTAATATAAATAACATTTAAAAAAACACATCCATAATGATTCTTCTCCATAATAGATCCAACGATAACCCTTTAAAAACGCAAAAATAGTGTAAAAGATAAAAAACGCTCCTGGAAAAACCGAAAATGTTAGAAAGTGTGTCTCTAATATATTAACCCCATGGCTGCTAGGCGTTTTCCCGTCCTGCGCTGGGTTTTATTGTTTTTCATTGTTTTATGACGAGCTGGCCTTGTCATCCGCGCACGGCAGGTAAGCGCCATGACGAGGCCAGCTCGTCATTAGCCTCGAAGGGGTTAAAAAATAATAGAGACCCTTCTTACGAAAAAAAACGCAATCTTCTCCCAAAAACGACATACACATGAAGTACCTGTAAAATAGAAAAAAAACATACCCACCCGCACACAATGCACCCCAACATACAATTTAAGACATTATTAGACATAATACAAAACATTAAGTTACATTTCTAATCCTATTCCTACCTCATTAACAAACTAACCCAACACTAGTAAACCGGAACCAAAACGATAACCGTAACTACCGCCTAAAACACACACATCCTACAACTTCCAAACAATAAAAAACTTACACACACTCCACAAACACTCAAACTAAACATATAACTTAAATAAAGTACTTAAAATTAAACTTACCCTTCCACACGCGAAGCAGCCTCCAACCGCGAGCTCGTCCAAGTCGAAATGACCCAAAATACCATGGCGCGGTTACAAAATAGTCCCAAACAAACAATTAGTTCCATTTATATTAACATTAAATAACATTCTAAAATTATTTTACAGATGTTACAATTTACATTATGTAACTATTGTATTTTTTTTAATTAAACAAAAATGTAACATTGTTATAAAAATTATTCCAATGTACTATATGTTATTTTCAATGACTGTACATTAAATAAACAAACATTCACCTTATTAAAAATTACTTACATGACTGTATGAATATACAATACTCAAAAGCGCAACGCTATCATGCAGCAGCCAGAAACGTATAATTTGCGCAAAGTAAAATGGCGAGGAGTAGCCCCACAATTCATGGAGGAGAAAGTAAAAGCCTATAATGAGACCCAAGGCCCAGTACAAGAACAGGCGCACATAAACCATTGGGAGCAACTGGTCGAACACTTGCTTCAAACCTACCCGGCTTCCAATCCACATAGGTTAATAAAAACACTTAGAAGGGAGCCTTGGTTCAACCGTGATCTCAAAATGCGCAAAAGAGAGATCGCGAGAGAAGTGCGACGCCTATCCCGTGAGGGAGAAAAGGGCCTAAAGCAAGAAAAAACAAAATTGCAAACACTAAGGAGTGCTTACAGAAAGAACTTGGGAAAAGCAAAATCAGCATATAAAGAATCAATCTGGCAACAACTATTAATAGCCAGCAAAAAACCCAACAGCAGCGATTTCTGGGGGATCATTAACTCATTAACAGCTGGTCCAACACTCCAGCAAGAGGCAGGAATCGGCGCAGAAAGTTGGATAGACCACGTAAACACCCTGTTTAACAATCCCACGAGGAGTCCAGAACAATTACATCAGGGGCCACACCATGACCAAATGGATCTTCACGACGGATCCAGTTACACTATACTAAAAGTCACATCACTCCATCTGAATTCGTTTTCCAATGAACAAAGCCCCCTGACAAATGCGAAAGACCTAAGCAGACTTATAAATAAAATAAAGTCTGAGGGAGCGGCTGGGCCAAATGGAATACCAAATGCAATCTTTAGGAACAATCCAGAGATGTGGTCAGAAATCCTTACCACAGTCTTCAATGAGATTTACAAGTTTTCTAACATCCCAGTTTCCTGGAGGGGGACTATCATTCACCCCATATACAAAAAGGGAGATCATGGCAAGCCGGGGAACTACAGACTAATCTCTTTGATTGACGTGGAGGCAAAATTATATGCCTCGTGCCTATTGATCCACTTACAAGTCTGGATGGAGGAAAAAACATAATTCCCAAATTCCAAACAGGATTCAGGCAAGGCATGGGCACTCAATCGAACCTCGCAACTTTAGCCCTCCTGACGGAACAGGCGCAAAGAAGGAAAGGCCGCCTCTTTGCCTTTTTCGTGGATATCAAATCTGCATTTGATAGAGTGAGCCGGAGTCAATTATGGAACAAACTCAAAAGATGGGGTCTCCCAAACGCACTCCTCTCTGCTATAATAACCTTGTACTCTGATACTTGGACAAGAGTTAAACTGGGAAACGGGCTGAGCACCACCGCAAGTATCTACACTCAAGACGGGCTGAAACAAGGCTGTGTTTTGGCCCCCAGCCTTTTTAACCTGTATTTATCAGATATTGCCGCACATTTTGATGCCCCAGATTGCCACCCCCTGAAATTGGCCAATGAGCCACTCGCAATCCTCCAATACGCAGATGACATAGTGCTGCTGTGCCAAACCCCAGTGGGGTTACAGAGATCAATAAACAACCTGGCAGCCTACTTGGACACAGAACAGCTGGAGATAAATAAAGATAAAACAAAAGTCGTCCGCCTATTTGATACTAGAAAACTAAACTTTAAATGGATGGTCAAGGGGGCTCATGTAGAAGAAAAAAGCTCATACAAATATTTGGGGGTAACAATTGGGCAGGGTGCAAGCCACAAAGAACACAAACTGGCTCTTAGAGCAAAGACTCAGTCTCTGATCAATGCTTATAGATTGATGCGGAGAAAACTAGATTGCCCAAATCACTCTCACCAGTTAAAAGTAATGGCTGCCCAAATCCAGCCCAGTTTGTCCTATGGCCTAGTTTCCTGGTGTGGCAAAGACTCGAATTTACAGAACGAGTTACAGTCAAAAATCTACAAATTGGTTTTCGATTTGCCAAAATGTGCCTCGCCTGCCCAGGTAAGACTGGAATTTGGACTCCAGGATCAAAAATACAGGGGAATGAGCAACTTCATTAAATTCTGCCATACCCTCCGATCATCTGAAGAGGGCACATTGAATAGACTCTGCTGGGACGAAGTTAGATCACAGAAGGAGCAAGAAATGCCAAACTCTTGGGGGAGCTTCCTGAGTACCTCCCTGGCCATTTTGGAACTTAAACCAGCATGGGACAATACCATGGACAGAGTTTCTTTTAATAAAACAGTGAACGTCGCTACGAAGAAGAAATCTTTATTGGAAGATAAAATGGTGCTTACAAAGAGGCGGCACGGATGAACAGTTATAAACTCATATAGGACATCAAAGCCACAAGCCTACTTGTCTGCCCATTTCAGTACTTATTTAAAGATGTGTTTTTTAAAGTTCAGGATGGGTGTGCACGACTCCAAGGACTTATCTCCCTCATGGATGCCAGTTTTTAAATCAGAAGCTTGTCGATTATGTGGATTCAAAAAAGAAACCCTGATCCATTTGTTATGTGCTTGTCCAGCCATGCTAAGCCAAAGGAGACAGTACCTAAAGGTGATTTTCATCAAATTGAACATTCGATCTAGTAGACAAGCAGTGATAAGCTGGCTGGGTGGTTCATCATGCATCCTGGCTTGTAGAGAAGTCAAATATATGAATCTTGTCAATAGTTACCTATTGCAAGCAGTCACGGACTAAATATAATCTCGTGAAATTCTCCTTACACCCTTAATTGGGGTACATACTCGTTATTTCTCTTATGTAACTGGATTTTAATACTGTATGGTATAATTTCTTTTTTTCGCTCACACAATAACAAATTTAGCTGTGTGTATTTTATTTATATTTTTGCTACGGGGGTTTTGTAACGATTTTAAATAATCATGCATTAAACTTAAACTGAAACTGAAACTGAATACTTTTATTAATATTCCTATTATTTACTGTTTGTATAAACCAATATTTTACCTAAAAACATTAGCAATATATCTGTAAAAACCATTATTATTAATATTTTATATATTAATAATAATCACTTATTTCAAAAATCACAAATGTAAATATTATTTTAATGTTAACAAAACCTACCTTTTTGTGTTAATGTTTATAAATATGTGTACTACAAAAAATGTTTAAAAATACTACCACAGGGTTAAAAAATTATAAAAATAGTTGTTGTATATGACTTGTCAAATTAATCTTTTTTTACATTAAAAACTGTGAAATAAAAAAAAATGTACACTTAATAAATATTACTTTACTAAAAATAATTTTAATAAATTGTTTACGATAATAATTGAGAAAAATGTACAACTGTGATGAAAATGTCAATTTTTTAATGTATTTCATGAAAATAAAAATGTACAGATAGCATTTAAAAATGTCAATAAAATTATTTTCAGATTTCTTATTTTATTACCTACTTTTTGAAAATAATAAAATATTTAAAACAACTCTGATTAATTTATTTTTAATGACTAACAATTACAATAATTAATTAATATTGTTATAATAATTTTACCATACAACATGAGTTAAACATAGTGAATATCATTATATATACTCTCACAAAACACTAAGGGGTCCATTAGGATGGCGGGCGGAAAAAGTCCGCCCTCCACCCTAACGGACATCGGGACCGCCCGCCTAAAGGGCGGGGGTCCCGACATTGGCATTAGGATGCGCCCGCCACTGTGGCGGGCGCATTCCTCAAATTAACATTGTGGCAGGCAGTGCTCACTGCACCGCCCGCCACAATGTTAAAAACAAATGCACACATTTGCATAATTGAAGCGGCAGGCACCGCGCGGTGCCTGTCGCTGCGATTATGCAAATGCAGGGGGGTACCACAGGTACCCCCCGTGTGCCACCCCCCTTTCGCCGTCACTCTGGGGGCCCACAGGTGCCCCCCAGAGTGAACACCGCATGCCTTTCCGTGGCGGCATTGTCACCACGGACAGGCATTGCAAAATGCCTATTCTAATATGGCTGGCGGTGTCTGATAGACACCGCCACCATGTTATCCCTTTTCCGCCCAGGACCGCAAGGCGACCGGAGCGGAAAACAGGCGGGCGGTGCTTCCCACCGCTGCGGTCCCCTCCGCCATCGTAATATGGCGGGGGGAATGCAGGGAAGGATGTCGGGCGGATTGCCCCTGCCAGGGTGGCGGTGGCCACCGCTACCCTGGTGGAGGAAATCCGCCCGACATCCTAATGGGCCCCTAAACATTCATATATTAAAATTTACTATTCCCACTCCATCAACTATATATTCTACCAAAATGCTGAACAGTAAAAACAAATAACTTATCATTCCCACTCCACCAAGTATAAACTCAGAGAATGTGCTAACCCTTAACCCAAATAAATTACTATTCCCACTCCACCAAGTATAAACTCAAGGAAGGTGCTGGACACAAAACCCATATAATTTACTATTCCAACTCCACCATGTATAAAGTCAGAGAAGATGCTGGACACTTAAACAATATAATTTACTATTCCCACTCCACCAAGTGCAAATTCAGGGAAGGTGCTGGACACAAAACCCATATAATTTACTATTCCCACTCCACCAAGTACAAACTCAGGGAAGGTGCTGGACACAAAACCCATATAATTTACTATTCCCACTCCACCAAGTACAAATTCAGGGAAGGTGCTGGACACAAAACCCATATAATTTACTATTCCAACTCCACCAACTATAAACTCAGGGAAGTTGCTGGACACTCACACAATATAATTTACTATTCCCACTCCACCAAGTACTAACTCAGGGAAGGTGCTGGACACAAAACCCATATAATTTACTATTCCCACTCCACCAAGTACAAATTCAGGGAAGGTGCTGGACACAAAACCCATATAATGTACTATTCCAACTCCACCATGTATAAAGTCAGGGAAGGTGCTGGACACTCAAACAATATAATTTACTATTCCCACTCCACCAAGTACTAACTCAGGGAAGGCGCTGGACACAAAACCCATATAATTTACTATTCCCACTCCACCAAGTACAAACTCAGGGAAGGTGCTGGACACAAAACCCATATAATTTACTATTCCCACTCCACCAAATACAAAGTCAAGGAAGGTGCTGGACACAAAACCCATATAAGTTACTATTCCAACTCCAACAACTATAAAGTCAGGGAAGGTGCTGGACACTCAAACAATATAATTTACTATTCCCACTCCACCAAGTACTAACTCAGAAAAGGTGCTGGACACAAACCCCATATAATTTACTATTCCCACTTCACCAAGTGCAAACTCAGGGAAGGTGCTCGACACAAAACCCATATAATTTACTATTCGCACTCCACCATGTATAAACTCAGAGAAGGTGCTGGACACTCAAACAATATAATTTACTATTCCCACTCCACCAAGTACAAACTCAGGGAAGGTGCTGGACACAAACCTCATATAATTTACTATTCCCACTCCACCAAGTACAAAGTCAGGGAATGTAATGGACACAAAATCCATATAATTTACTATTCCAACTCCAACAACTATAAAGTCAGGGAAGGTGCTGGACACTCAAACAATATAATTTACTATTCCCACTCCACCAAGTACTAACTCAGGAAAGGTGCTGGACACAAAACCCATATAATTTACTTTTCCCACTCTACCAAATATATAGTCAGGGAAGATGCTGGACACTCACACAAAATAATTTACTATTCCCACTCCACCAAGTACAAAGTGAGAGAAGGTGCTGGATACCAAAGCCATATAATTTACTATTCCCACTCCACCAAGTACAAACTCTGGGAAAGTGCAGGACAATCAACCTATATAATTTACTATACCCACTCCACCAAGTATATACTCAGGGAAGGTGGTGGACAATCAAACAATATAATTAACTAATCCCACTCCACCAACTACAAACTCAGGGAATGTACTGTACACAAAACCAATATAATTTACTATTTAATTTTTTTTTTTTTAATTTAACATTTTTGAAATTATATTTAAAAAATCAAATTTTTAAAACACCCCACACCCTATACCCATAAAAACCCACATCCCACTCCTGATCTTTATTTTGATTTTTTTTAAATTTTAATACAAATTTAATATGTTATAATTACAACAAAATAAAAAATTTCAAAATCAAATTTTTAAAACAATCCCCACCCTATACCCATAAAAACCCACATCCCAATCCTAAATTTTAACATACATTTTTAATATTTTTTTTAAACAAAATATTTTTTTTATTTAATTTTTTTTACATTTATGAATACAAATGTTAACCAAACTACCCACCCTATTCCCATAAAAACACACATCCCATTCCTAAATATGATTAAAACATTTTTATATATATATTTTTTTTTTAAATATAAAATTTAAAAAACTCTAATTTTTAATATACTCCCCATCCTATTCCCCTAAAAACCACATCCCATCCCTAAATGTAAGTATACATTTTTAAAATTTAAATATATATTTTTTTAAATTAACAAAAAAATATTACAAATTGAAAATTTTAAAACAATCCCCACCCTACTCCCCTAATAACCCACTTCCCACTCCAAAATTTTATTACACATTTTTTAAATTTGTTTCTAAAAATGTAATATTTGAAAAAAAACTAAACAAATTTGTAAAACACTGTCCACACATTTCCCTAAAAACCCACATCCCACTCCTAAATTTTATTATACATTTATTTAAATATTTTAAAAAAAATTATAAAAAAAATTGAAAATTCCCTTTTTTAAAACACTGCCCACCCTATTCCCCTAAAAACCCACATCCCGCTCCTAAATTTTATTATACATTTATTTACATTTTTTTTAAACAATTTTTTTAAAATAAAAAAAATCACTTTTTTAAAACACTCCCCACCCTATTTCCCTAAAAACCCACATCCTGCTCCTAAATTTTACTATACATTTATTTAAATATTTTTAAGATTTTTTTTTTAAATCAAATTAAAAACAAAAGAATTCCAAATTCACTTGTTTAAAACACTCCCCACCCTATTCCCCTAAAAACCCACATCATGCTCCTACATTTTACTATACATTTTTTAAATAAATATTTTTTTTTAATTATTTATTAAAATTATATAAAAATATATATATTTTAATAACTTAAATAACATATTTTACAATCTAAAATCCTAATATAAATATTCTTACACTCTATATTTATAATTTCGATATTCTAACTTTTTATATTTTTACATTCGATATTCTAACACTCTATATTTGTACATTCGATATTCTGACACTCTATATTTTTACATTCGATATTCTGACACTCCATATTTTTACTGTCGATATTAATTACTTAAAAACATAAATGATATTTTACACACTTGATAATAACTACTCGATTTTACTACCTTCGATATTTTTTTTCACTATAAAAATCGTTATTACTTATATCGATATTACTTACCTCGATATTATTGCAGACTCGATATTCCTGACTCGATATTATGTCCACTCGATAAAAAAAACTCGATATTTAGACTGCATAGCCTTAATTTTATTAAAGAGACAGAGGCGAGTATTATGCTTTCTTATCTTGCTTTAATTCCCATAGCAGCCAAGATAAGTAAAAAACTACAGTTACCAGAGGGCTCAGCGGAACAACTGGCCAATGGGAAAACAATAGAACCAAAACCTTATAACCAATCATAATGTCACAGCACCAATAACGTCACTCCTGACTGCGTACATTCCTCTTTTCATTGGCGAGCAGATCAGAAAAAGTCACTAAACAATGGAACAAACGCTAGAACAATAGAAAAGGATAAAGTCCAGGAGCAGAACTCTTGACCCAAATCCAACCAGGAAAGATGAGTTGCAGAAGACACCGTAGTAGACTCCAACAGGAAGGGGAGGAGACCAGCCAAAGTGGGAGACGTTCCTGTCTGTTGAAATCAACATCTCAAAGACGCAGACGGCAACTCTGGAGTCGCTGAAGGGAGAGAGAACACAGATTAGAAGTGTAGAGGTGGGATAATACTCGCCTCCGTGTCTTTATTAAAATTAAGACTTTTTGTTATAGAGTATTAGGAAATTCTACATTTTATGGCACGACTGGAGGCTCCTATCATGCTTGTTTAAAGCATATTAACCACCATAGAAGCCACAGTATCAACAGGTTTGCAATAAAACATTTGAAACACGATGTCATTAGGCCAATCCGCTGATCTCAGAATGTCCTCCAAACGGGAGCCAGCCCAAAAGGCCTTAGAAGCCATAGCTACCCTGGTGGAATGGGCTCAGAAAAAGGAGACGTCAATGCCCGCAAGGGGCATTTTCCAACTGACCCAACGGGCAAGGGTAGCAGAAGAAACAGGAAGATGGGGTTTACTAAAAGAAATGAGAAGCTGGGAATGAGAGGACGTTCTGAGATCAGAAGTTCTTTGTTTGTACACTTTGAGACATTGACCTATACTTAGTTTACAATGGGAAGGAAAATAAGGGTAAAAACAGTATTCAAGTTTGTCTTTGTCCTTCTATTAATTTGAAATAAAACACCTTCAGGAGAAAACTGGCAAGAAGAAACATCTAGAGCTTTAACATCAGAGACGCATTTCATAGAACCCAGGCACAGCAACATGGTAAGCTTAGCAGAGAACATTTTCAGAGAAAGAGACGAATTATCTGGCCAATCAGAAAACAACTGGAGTACCACATTAACATCCCATGAACTGGAATACTTAGCCAACGGAGGTTTGGAAAACTGAACTCCTCTCAGCAGCAGGCACGGCCCGTGCAGGGCGTTATACTGGGGCGGTGACGTCAGGCAGGGGAGGGTCAGGGTGGGGGGTTGTAAAATGCGGGATATGGACCATTAGAGGTAAGTACCGAAAAAAATGAATAAAACGAATTTCGTTGCCCACGCATTATCGCCAAATGTGATGCAGCGCGGGCAACAAAATTCGTTTTATTTATTTATTTAGGTACTTACCTCTAATGGTCCATATCCCGCATTTTACAACCCCCCACCCTGACCTTCCCCTGCCTGACGTCACCGCCCGAGTAAAACGCCCTGCACGGGCCGTGCCAGCTCAGCAGGCGGCAGATTAAAGGATGAGCACCAACCGGTTTGCCATCAATAGGAGAATGATTAAGCAAAATGGCAGATCTATAGAAGTTGACTGTTCTATAGAACTTACCTGAACTGGCCTCAGAAGCCAAGAAATTGACTACAAAATGTAGAGGGGTTGAAAAGGGATCAATATGTCTTTCCAGACACCAGCTTGCACATAAAGACCATGCAGACTTGTAAGTTTTGGAGGTCCCAGGGGCCCAGGCATTGCTGATAAATAGAGAAGCCTCTTGTGAAATGAGGTTGTCAGGAGGGACAGGCCGGAAACTTTCCAGGCCGCAGAACCAATGAATTGTCCAGGATAAGATTGTGAGGAAGACCTTAGGGTTCAGAAGCAGATCTTTGCGAACAAGGAGGAGGAGTGGGAAATCCATTGCCATTTCCAGAAGGGAAGGGAACCAAATCTGGGATTGCCAGAAAGGAACCACAATGACCAAGGTTGTCAATTGACGACGAACTTGAGAAAGAACCCTGTTGATCATGAGGAAAGGAGGAAAGGCATAGTTGAGGTGAAGGGACCAATCTTGAAGAAAAGCATCTGTAGCTAGGGCCGAAGGATCTAGACGCCAACTGAAGAATCGAGGCAACTGGGTGTTGAGTCGAGAAGCAAACAGATCGATATAAAAAGGGCCCCATTTTTGTGAGAGAGATTGAAAAACAGCTGGAAAAAGCCTCCAATCGCTGGAGTCCCGCAAATAGCGAGAATGCCAGTCTGCTACTGCATTGAGATCTCCTGAAAGATACTCTGCCATTAGTGAAAGCTTGTTTGACTGGCAATATTCCCAAAGGCTCTTCGCAAGCTCCACTAGGGGCTTAGATTTGGTGCCACGAGAAGATTGATGTAGCGGACCGCAGAAACATTGTCCATGCGCGGAAGAATGGAACATCTAACCCTGTTCTCTGTGAGACTCTGAATCGCACAGGAACCTGCAAGCATCTGTAAACAATTGATGTGCAATTTCGACTCCTCTTGAGATCATGTACCGCCAGTCGATATTGGACCACAGCGGGCCCCCTAACCCGACAGGCTTGCATCTGATTCTATTACAAGATAGGGGGCCGAAGTGAAGATAGTTCGCCCATTCCAAGCATCTAAATATTCAATCCACCATTGCAGTTCGACGTGAGATTCCTAATTTAAAGGAATAAGATCGGCATAGGCCAATCCTTGACGAAGATGTCTGATGTTTAGACATTGAAGCGCCCGATAATGAAGGGGACCCAGAAAGATGGCTTGAATGGAAGCGGAGAGAAGGTTTACGATTCTTGCGAGAGATCTGAGAGAAATGAGGGAGGTCCGAAGAACCTGAGCAATTTCTGAGTGATGGTAGAGATCTTTGACTGTGGAAGCATGAGAGATGCTGTGGAAGAGTCCACGAGGAAGCCCACAAACTCTATGCATTGAAAAGGAAGGAGCATGGACTTTTCGTGATAGAGGAGGAAACGCAGATTGAGAAGAAAAGACTGGGTAGTACTGAGGTCGGACCGAAGAAGCTGCTTGTCTGTGTTCTTGATCAGAATGTCGTCCATATACATTATGAATCTGATCCCCAGGGACCGAAGGAAAGACACCACAGGTTTCATGACTTTTATAAAGCACCATGGGGCTGACAACAGACCGAAAGGAAGAGAGCTGAAGCGATATGTTACGCCCAGCCACTGGAATTGAAGAAACTTGAAGTGAGATGGATGAATCAGGATGGTGAGGTGGTATGCGTCCTGTAAGTCCAATCTAATCATCCAATCGTTTGGACGAAGGGTGTCTCTTAAATTAATTATAGTTTCCATTTTGAAGTGGCGATACACCACGAATTGGTTGTACGATTTTAGGTGTATCACTGGACGCATCTTCTTGTTCTTTTTCCGCATCATAAAGATAGAACTGAGAAAACCCGTACGGTCTAAGGGGGCGATTAGAATTGCCTGTTTTTGAAGAAGGCTTTGGACCTCTAAGGAAATGAGTTGTGACATTTCTTCCGAAAAACAGCAGAGGAGGAGGGAACACAGTTTGGGAAGGCAACGCATAAAGCTCTATAAGATAATCTTTGGCTGTATTGAGGACCCAAGGATCTGCGGTGAGAGACTGCCACGTATGGAGAAAAAACTTTAAACGACCTCCTACTGGAAGGGGAGGAACATAAACCACCTTGTTGGTTGTTGTTTCTGAAGTTCCTTTGGCCTCGATCCCTGAAGCCACGACCTCTCTGTGGATAGAATTGGGGTTTGTCATCCTGGGAATTGGATTTGAAGGAACCTCTGGAGCCTTGGTTGGGATAGGAAATGCCGGTAGAGCAACCCCTTCCTCTGCTGGCCCGTCCAAAGACCTGAGGTGAAAAAACTTTTTTAATTGATTGCTGAGCCTTATCTAAAGAGGGGAATGCAGAAACGAACCTGCTGAGGTCCTTGATCAAAGAATCACCAAAAAGCAGACCATTTACTTTAATACCCAGGTCCTGAGTAGCCAAATTGGCCAATTTGGGATCAAATTTAATTAAAAGACCTTTGCGACGCTTATGAGTGATGGCAGCATTAGCGTTTCCGAAAAGACAAAAGGCGCGCTGGACCTACAGTGAGATGACATCTGCAGATAACTCCGTACCTTCCAGGCGAGCATATTCGGCCAGATCAAAAATGCGAGCCAAAGGACCCACCACATCAAGCAATTTATCCTGGCATGTAGACCAGGCCTTGTCCACCCCTTTGTGTGGGTCTTTACCAAATTTGGAAAGGAAGGTGAGTAAAGGTTGCTCAATGACAGGAACAATTGCGATTTTCTCAGCCAAAGAGGGTTTCGCACATTCAGATTTCAACTTGGCCCTAGTAGTAGCTTCTAGATGAAGGCTAAGTCTGGAGGAGATATATTCACCTACATGTATTGCAGGAAACCACTCAGTGGAGTTCGGGTGACGAATGGAAGCAGGATCAAACACGGGAACCCCTTCGGAGTCCAGGACAGGCTCAAAATTGAGAGAATCTAATTTGGGTTGCTTAGCAGGAGGAGAGCGGGGGTCATATACATCAAATAAGTCAAATACATCATTTGTGACATCCATATCATTATCAGTGTCCAAAATGGTGGAAATAAACAACTTTTTGGGAACCTCTGTGTGTGCTTTAATGTATTCTTGTGTTTATCCTCAGAGCATAATAACCCCTCCTTGGTAGGAGGCCTGGGAGGCACATTGTCCTCAATCATATGAGAGGCAACCTCACTGGTCATGCGTGACTCAGTATTGGAAATAGGAACAGAAGCAGAGGAAACCACCGTTTTCTTTCTACTATCCCCCGCAGAATGGGCCAGTGCTTTGGACAATAAACTTAACATGGAATTCTCTATGCCCTTTGAAAAACGTCTCATGGACGTTTCCACAACAGACTCAACAGAAGTATTAATACATTTATTCAGGTCATCCTTGAAGGACTCGCCTTCCTCTTGTTTCTGGTCTGAACCAGGCGAGCTATCTATTTCCATGCTTCACAGGAAAAGGCCAAAACGAGTGAGGAAAGGGTTAAAAGAAATGTTTGGGGCAGAACAACAACTTGGACACTCCCCTTGCAGGGAGTGACAAGCACAAAGGAGGAAGAACTCCGGTGAAGCCCAGCAAGCTCACAGAAGCTCCAGAGCCGGTCACCGAGCAGTAAGCAAAGACGCGCTCATTGGGGAAACAGCAAGAGTAATCACAGCGGGTACCAACCCAGCGGGAACCAACCGAGCGCCGCAAGGAAACACGCTTGAGAAAGAAACAGCCGGAAACATTCACTGCGCAGCGGTAAATACCAAACCAAACCGCTCGCATGGGGGGGCGTAAATTAAAATGAGCCCGCGAAAGGTGCTACTGAAAGAGCGGAAAGCGCTGCATACACGCAAAGATGAATATGCTTAAAAAACAATAAGTTATAAACAGTAAAACCAAGCAAGTATAAAAATAAATGTAGAGCAATGAAGATAGGTCACTTATCTGACTGCGAGCAGCAAGAAAAGAGGAATGTTCGCAGTCAGAAGTGACGTTATTGATGCTATTACATTATGATTGGTTATAAGGTTTTGGTTCTATTGTGTTCTCATTGGCCAGTTGTTCCGCTGAGCCCTCTGGGAACTGTCATTTTTTACTTATATTGGCTGTTATGGGAATTAAAGCAAGATAAGAAAGCATAATAGGAGCCTCCGGTCTTGCCATAAAATTACGTGCTAGTAAGTGTAAGTCCCTTTGCACTTGGGCACCGTGCGCGCTGATTTGGGCGCACGCATACAAATAAATGCACACCACACACAGTTGGAAGGTCTGGGTGCCGACTGCCCAACACTGGGGATGCCCTTTCTTTTATCGCTCCGCGCTCCAGCCGTCGGCGTGGACGCGTGGGTGCGACACATCCGGCCCCAGCCGGGAGTGTCCACTAGACCGCTCACTTATTACAGTAAATGTAAAATGTAAATGTAAATGTATAGGCATTTATATAGCGCACTACTTACCCGGAGGGTCCCAAGGCGCTTCGACCGCTGCGAAACCCTTCCTGGTTTCCCTGAGAGATGGTCCCTTAATGGGTATCTCCAGGGTGAGACCAGGCATCCCCGGCGGTCTGGTGGGGCCGTTAGTGAAGATGAGGCAAGCTAATGCCCAGAGTTGCCGAGTGTGATCGCTGATCAGAGTGGGCGCCGAGGCGAGAGAATTATCGAGTCCGCTGACCCTGGTCCAGAAACCTGCCGCGCCGGGAATTGAACCCTGGTCCCGGGCCGTCCTCTGCTCTCGGGTCTGCCGCCTCTAACCAGTGAGCTCCATTCACCAAACAAAACAAGACAGAGCAAATATTGAGAGATTTGAGGGAACGTTACTGCGAAATTGTTTGCCCAAGCGAAATAGACAAGCATTTACAATGCAATGGTTTCGCCTTTGGAAAAGTTAGAGCTATTGGCATTGTAAATGACAAAATTTGTATTTATGTGTTGGTTTTGAAAACAGATAAATAAATGGCATTGTCATTTACATTGCCATTAGCTTAATCTCTCGCAAATGTGAGACCTATTGCATTTGCACCCACACATACACGCAGAGCCACACACACACACACACACACACACATACAGAGCCAGCCGCACACACAGCCAGCCCCACACACACACACAGCCAGCCGCACACACACACGCAGCCAGCCGCACACACACACACAGCCAGCCGCACACACACACACAGGCAGCCGCACACACAGCCAGCCGCACACACACACACAACCAGCCGCACACACAGCCAGCCGCGCACACACACACATAGCCAGCCGCGCACACACACGCACAGCCAGCCGCGCACACACACACAGAGCCAGCCGCACACACACACACACACACACAGATCAGCCGCACACACACACAGAGCCAGCCGCACACACACACACAGAGCCAGCCGCACACACACACACAGAGCCAGCCGCACACACACACAGAGCCAGCCACACACACACAGAGCCAGCCACAAACACACAGAGCCAGCCACACACAAACAGAGCCAGCCGCACACACACACACACACACAGAGCTAGACGCACACACACACACACACAGAGCCAGCCACACACACAGAGCCACAGTTTTACTAAACATGGTAAACATCTGAGATAATTCAAACTACAAGCCATCTGCCTAGATCGAAGCTCATTAAAGATAGCTGGAAAAGTATTTTACTAGAAGTCAAACTACCCTGTGCTCCTGGCAATAAGCTATGTCGTGTAAGTGGGGTTTATACCCGCTTTAATCCGATGAACGGTTTGAAAAAGTTGCACACTACAATCAAACTAGTTTGTTAATAAGGCCACTTGGGGCGCAGAAACGACACTTGATAAGAAAAGCCCTGTAACCCTGGTAGCAACCTCAAATCCAATGGCGGGGTGGTCAACCACCTATGGACTAATAATTCGTGAAGGGGCACCACAGACAACAGTATATGAACTCCAGAACGCATTCAATCGAAACAGGACTTAAAGCGGGCGGAGTCACCAGACCCTGTAGCATTCTAGAACGGACAAGTAATCGGATCCCTAAAATCTTGTCCTTAACTTTACAGGGGAAAACACGGACTATTTATGAACAAATGTAATCTAGGTCAGTTTTGTGTCAGTTTATATTTCACGTTTTATTGAATCTTTCATTTGCCGGAAGGTTTTTGTATTTTCCATCTGTAGTCTACAAAACGGCTATGTGGTGCCCAGCAACAAGCCCTAATGGGAACTTAAATGGATCAATGTGACCATGCTCGAAATAGCGTGGTCTTGATGGATAGCCCACCCCAAAATGCCTCTCTTCCTGCGCACACCCTCGACAGTGTGTCATCTCTCTGCAAGCTAGGGGCTGTGCCTCTCTCCGGTGCACCTGGCCTGGAGTGTCCTATTACTGTGGTCCCAATCGGCTTGCCCACTACATCGGATTGCACGCACAGAGGCGCAACCTCCTCGTGTGGACTTCCCTGAAGGTTGAAATGGCAGCACGACTCCCCTGGTACTAACCACACATGCCTGGTGGGATCAGGAGCCCATAATACTCTAGACTGGCACATGACTGGCATGACCTGCCTCTCTCTCTGTCCTCATTGTACAATGACGGAGAAAACCAGGACTGTCAAATCACAGATCCCTGAACTCCACACCACAGTGCCACCCTCAACACTCGCTGACACCACCATGGGCGCCCTACATCACCTAAAATCTACCCTGTGAAAACACTCCGAAGAATTTAAGAAAGTGCTACATGCTATCCTTGACTTTAAAACATCGCTCGAAGTGAAAATCAATGTCATATCTCTAGATGCTAACCTTCTGAGGGTGGACCACTGCAGATCATGTGAACAAAACAGAATCTACTCTGATCTGCAGGGGCCCCACTGTGATTGATCTTCAGGCCCATCTGCACACTGTGAGGGCAAAAGTGGCTTTTTTGCAATGCGGCGCGGAGGACGCTGAGGGTGATCACGGCGCAAGGACATTCACTTTCTGGGCTTTCCAGAGCGCCGTAACTTATTCAACGTAACTGAAATTTGTATTCCTGTTATCCCGAGTGTCTCGCGGTTAACCCGGGATGCTTCAGTGCGCTACAAGCGCTGTGATATAGGGGAAGGTAAACATTGAATTTCCATCAGTGGCAATGAGCGGGGTTTGAGCAGACGTTAGCTGCGCATTCGAGCCTGCCCCCTCTGTTTTAAGTCTAAACTGCCCTCGGAGCATGCCCCAAATAGTTCCGCTGAGGGAGGGGTGTGCGAAGCCCTGGAGTCTCCCGCCTAAACAGTGCGCCTTAACCGATGCCACTGGCCCCGGTTGGCTGCCGTCGGCATGCCGCTCTAGAACCCTGTGGCCACCCGGCAAGGAGACAAGCGCCCTATGGTGAGAACATTAAAAAACAAAGCATTTTTGCATAGCTTGACCAACTCGCAGGGGCGAGCTAGAACCTGGCTTCCGACTGCACATCCTGTGCTCTACTACTGAGCAACAGCCCCGGTAACCATCGAATTCCCCCCCCCCCCAGAGCAAGTTTCTCCAGGCGTTATCAGCCTTGCCCCCATGCTCACCTCCACTGCCTGCGGACTTGTCTTCGGGGGCACCGCCGCCGGCTCTGCCCCCACTCAGCGGTTGGCGCCTTAAAGCCGCCAGCCCTTTCGTCGCGAGGCAGGGTCAAGAAACACGGACAGCGAGAGGGGGGCGGGTTAACGGGCACACGGACAGCGTGAGGGGGGCGGGAAAGGCACGAACAGCGGGAGGGGGGGCGGGAAAGGCACGGACAGCGAGAGGGGGGGCGGGAACGGCAAACGGCAAGAAAGGCAAAGCAGAAGGCAAGAAAAAGCCCTCACCTGGACTTCTTCCGGCGGCGGTCGGCCTGCAATGACCAAAACAAACCTTCCCCCCCAAAAAAAACAGGAACCGCCCACCGCCGCAATGACGGCAACAGAGGGGCTGGATGAGAAAAAATCTCAGGAACGCCCACGAGTCGCCTCGCAGAATGATGGACGCCTCTCTCTTCCAATGGCTAGCCTCCATTTATGGAGCTAGCCAATGGAACAGAGATGCGGGAATAAGCCACATACTAGTAAACAAAAGTTTTCGCCTGCGCGAAACGCTGCTTACGCAGCTGTTCGCTAGGCGAAACCTAAAAAAGGACACAGATTTTTAGTCACTGCTGCAGAAACACTACTGAAGGAAAATTAACATTGTGTTGTTTACAGAATGTTACGTTCGTAAAAATTGTGCTAATTACACCAGGCAACCTACTGTGGAGGGGTCCTATTTCCAATTGTATACAACACCTTTGCAGATACTCTCTTGCCATGATGACTCATAATGCTCGAGTTAACAACACGTCGTTGAATTGAAAGTACTTACTTCTACTCATAACGTCATATGTCTGCAACCCCCTCCCCTCCCCCCCATACGCACACACACACACACTTAAGATCCTCATTACAAGTCGCCCGAAGCAATATCCGCTTTTGGAAGCACCAGGCTCTTTAATCCCAGATCCAAAACCACTGTCTGTGCCCTGCAGGTTT
Organism: Lissotriton vulgaris; assembly: GCF_964263255.1. Taxonomy (NCBI): domain Eukaryota; kingdom Metazoa; phylum Chordata; class Amphibia; order Caudata; family Salamandridae; genus Lissotriton; species Lissotriton vulgaris. The sequence goes on from NC_141685.1 coordinate 1,242,971,964, forward strand.
TGTAGGTAGAGTGCAGTTTGAGATTTTCCTAAAAATAAAATCTAATCAAAAATATGTTTACCCAACCACAGCAGTGCTCAGTTAGTCTAAGAATGTTCTCCCGAGGATTATCATAAGGGGACAGTATGCCTCCATCCCCACTTCATTATTTAATTTTTATTGCCAAACATTTCAACAGAACTTCTGAGTCACTGTGGACGCCACAGAGCACAGAAGTGAATCTTCTGTCTGAAAAGGTTTGTTAAAAGTGTTTGCATACCAGATACTGTAAGAACTAAAGTGTAAAAGAGTTGCATTGTGCGTTGAGTACATTTTTCATTTTTTTCTCTGGTGTATTTATGCTCAAAGCATTGAATGTCCTAGCGGGGGCATTGATAAGGGTCAGGACAGATGGAATATGAAGCTCAGTCCACAACCGAGAGTGAACATTCCACCTATGGGGCTGAAATTCTTCAAGAACAGGGCAGCAAAATTACTTCCAGCACTGAGGTGAGAATCACAAACTCATCTACACTCACCGAAGGTCATTTTAGTTTGATGGTAGGGTGCTTACCCACGTATTGACGTGGAAAATGCCCCCTGCTTTGCTCGGAAGGGCATACACCCCTGCCCTGCATTTCCCATGGCAAGCCTGTGACGGTTTTTCAAATTTTCGTCTCAGCCAGGGCTTTAAGTGGGATGAAAAAACTGGGGGGTCTCTCAAAGGGGCGTGGTCAATGTAATTGAGTGTGTGGCTTAAAAACAAGTGAGCTAAAGATCTGTGGTTAGCATAGTGTGCCACCCGACTAGCATTTTGCTGTTTCTGTCATTGCATCCAGATATATGATACAACAAGTAACTTTATATCTACAACATGTCAGGACTATTGGCTTTGTCAATGGTTGTTAGTTGCATGAGATAAATAAGCAGCAACTATGGCTAGTATATAATATTGAAACCGCTTCCACTTAAAGCCCTGGTGACACCACCACAATGTTGCTGCACTTGAGTTTCAAAAAGAGAGGGGAAATCCAGAAAGAAAATTACTCTTTAAAGGATTTCCCATCCTCTACAACACTCACCTGGCATGATGTCATGACTTAACTTCTCCACTAGTGAGAAGTGAGCAGTGTGGGCATGCGCACATGATGTGCCTGCTGTCTCGAAACGGGTCTCTATTGGGCTCTATTTTGTGCCCCGACACACGTGGTCCGTTTTTTGGGCGAGCCTAGCGGCAGCACGCATGCACTACTCGCTCTTAGGGTATGTTCTTGAAGCATCTCACACTCTCCGCCCATCTTTGTCATTGGCTTATGACATTGTTCTTTGTAAATGCGGGATCCTGATTAGAAAAGAGGCTTGTTAGTCCCTCCTTAGTACCGCCATATCTCCCTCTCTAACGTCCCATGAGGACTGGACCCTTTACTGGTGTTGTCCCTCAGTCTGTTTTATCTACGTTTGTGAGCACTCCTTTCTTGAATGATTTTCATCCACGATGTGCTTTCCTGATACAAGTGCGCCTTCACTTTGCATTTCAGCGTCTGGACAGTTTGCTTTCGTCAACACTTTGTTCGGTTGATACAACGCGGCGCTCACTCATAAAGCACGCCATTCACAGGAGGCATTAGAGGCCTGAGGAGGAGCGGGCAGCTTTGCCAGCAGACACCGTCCGGCTCGGGCGCGCATCCTATGTCTGCTCACACTCTGTCCCTGCATCTAGCTTTACAGCCAGATGTGAGGCCGATCGAGAGCCTCCACCCCCCTCACCCACTTCGAGGCAAGTTGCAGCAGAAGTGACTCACCTGTATGCGAGGCATACACCTGACTGCTGATTTCTGTATGATTTTGCTGTTTTTCAGTTTATGTTTCAGAAAGAAAAAATGCCAGATTTCAATGCTTTTCGGACGGCTTGGATTAAGTAGTCATTCTGGTCAACCAGAGAAAACAAGCATTTCCAATGCAATAGGTCTCGCATTTATGAGAGTTTAAGCTATTGGCTTTGCAAACGACAATGCCTTTTCTTTATGTTTTAAAAAACAAAAAGTACCTCGTGCTCAGTTTAGGCTGCAATAGTAAGGTAAAGTCCCAGGGTATTAGTTGTGAAAGCATTGCATTGCTACATGAGCTCTGTGACCCCTGTTCCCCTCGAACTCCTGAATATGTGGTCACACCTTGTCAAGAGTTATAAAGATATTTGTGAGCCGCTCCCTGCCTCCTCTAAAAAAGAGGCACCTGACTCATCTGAATATTTTTTCTTCTGAAAACTCACAGAAGCAGTTCACCATAACCCCTCTCTAGAAAAGCATCTTGGTCACCCAAACAAAGTTCAAACTTTCAATTCATGTAACCCTGGGCTATGTGATGTGAGGAGAAAAGTGATAATCAGCGCAGGTAGAGGCTAACCTTGTCCATAGTATCAAATCTCTGTTCTAGATCACGGGTGTAGCTTCCATCTGTGCTGCAGGTGCATTGCCTCCTGGGCATAGAGGCCAGAGGGTCCCACAGACCCCTGATTATTGCTGTCTTTGATAGTTCAAATAGCAGCCAGGGTGACAATTCCCTTCCCTGCACCAGCTCCCATGGGACACAGGCTGCGTTACTGTTGTGGTTCCTGGATGGGAGGATCAAAAGCGTGTCTTCACTTAAGCAGGCTCATCTGAGAACAACTATAAGAGAGGTGTACAGAATGTTTGGTGACCTTGGAAGGGATGGGTACTAAACACAAATTATTTTGCTGGAATAACAGTGGGTAAGTGACAGGAGTTCAGGTTTTGGTTAGGAAAGGGTTGATCTAGCTGATCTCAGAGGAGTCTTCACAGAGTTCCCTGTTCTGGTGAATTGATAAAGTTAAGAGGATGTATCTCGTCTGGGGTGCCGGAAACGCTAGGGTAGGCAAGCAGTTGTAACAGGATTTGTTATAAATTTCCTAGTTGGTAAAAATAAACATTGTTGTGGCCTTTATACAATATCAAACTTGTGACATTTTTTACATATTAGATATTTTGCCTTAATACACCATTAATACGGGAACACTCAAATGTTATTAACTATGTTTATTCAAAATTAGATTTACCATATCTAATGAAGGCCTGCATTTTAAAATGACTAACATTGGGTAGCATCTTTGTTCTGTGACATGCAAACATTTATTTCTAGGTGAAGCTGGAGTCCTAATTATCAAGCGCAATGTTCTTTTCATTTCTTTCCCATGTGACATGATTTATTTTCCTTGTGATAATCATGGAATGTTTTAATGAGTAGGCCATTCACGAGTAAACCTGCAGAGAACAGGCTGATCCTTGCACCTCATTTTTCTACAGATAGTAAGAGTTTCAAGGATACATTGAGAAGCTGTATTGTAAGGAGTCCTGAGAGGTTAACAAGCTTATAATTGTGGTCATATTCTCCTAAACTGACTGGATAATTTCATTAGAACTGTATGGAGGTGCAGCAAATGGTAGACTTGTGTGATTTAAGCTAGAACAATGTTGTTCATGTTGATCACCAGAATGAGTTAAAGTGAGTTAGACTGATTTGAGAAGCACCTTAGCGCAGAGCATAGTAGGAGATTTAGAGTACGCTCTTAATAAGAGAAGTGATTTTCCATTTCCCATTCCTTTGAAGCGACTACATGTTGGATCGTCTTCTAACATGTAAAGTTTTGATTTAATTTTAAATTGCATATTGATCAAGCATAGGCAATTTGATGATTAAATGTTAGGGATCTGATTTTTGCCTTCCGTAAACTTTTACACTTTTAATACACCTTTATGGTTCCAAAACATAATCATTATCTGTCTTTCTCAAGGAGCCTAATGTACTTCACATTTATTTAATGAAACAATTTGTTGATCAGCATCATCTGTGAATTTCAATTAATCTGATAGCATTTTATGGGCTTTGAAATTTGCACAAAGAACAGCACTAAAATCACTAAAGAACAATACAGGATCCAAAAACATTAATAAATTCAAGTACATGTCTGGTGCTTGGAAACAACAGGATATTTCTTTATTAATTTATTTGTTTGTATGTTTATTTGTTTATTTATTTTTTTGTTTGTTTGTTTAATCCTCCATTTCTATTATATGTACAACTTAAATATCACCAGAGGTGCACAGGAACTCACTAAATATAACATTAGCGAAATACAACACCCAAGAGTAAGGGACCTACCGGGTCCTTACAGGAATAAAGCCATCAACAAATACAGCACTTTACGAATACAGGGCTTTAGCTAAGAGACACCATAACTGAGCCAGGCAAATCAGCAAACTAATACCCGCCCCCTTTTTTGATACTGTCCTTGAACATTGCGGGCCTCGGAGCAAAAAGTCATTGGCCCAGATTGGGGCCTTTTCATCAATCAACCTAATATAACAATTTTGCAGGAGACATGGGACACGGAAATACTCTTTAGGCCTGGTTACTCTAACTTCAGGATCAAGGCAACACCCTCGAAGGCCGGGCACAACCCCCCCCCCCCCCCGCCCCCGATGATTTCTTAATCTGAGTAAAAAACACACGGCCCAATTATCCATAAAGAAATTTGACAAAAAACTTACTGACTTTCTAGGTCTGTCCATAAGGAGCAGGAATGGCAGTAGGATAGATTAATCTCCAAAGTTTCTTCTGGCTCCCCCAATGACCCGGCACCCCCCCGTATCCTTGTCAAGGCACTGGACGTTATTCGTCCTGTGATCCTGGAAGCTTTAAACGCCTCCATTGTGTCCAGGTCGGTCCCACTTGCTTGGAAGTGTGCCATGGTGAGGGCGCTTCTCAAGAAACCCTCCCTGGACCAGAACAACCTGTCCAACTACCGCCCCATTTCGTTGCTTCCCTGGTTGAGTAAACTGCTGGAGAGGCACACCAACAATATCTTAACAGACTATCTGGAGTCCAACTGTCTGTTGCGTGCCTCCCAGACAGGTTTTCGCCCTCAACATGGCACAGAAACTGCCATGTTGGCGGTCACAGAGGAAGCAAGAACGACTTTGGATCGGGGAGGAAAGGTGGCCATTATCCTGTTAGACCTTAGTGCCGCGTTCGACACGGTGAACCATGCCACGCTAGTATACCGACTGGCGGGCATGGGCGTGTCGGGCGCGGCTCTGGACTGGCTCACCTCCTTTTTGAGTGAGCGCTTTTTCCGGGTCTTTGAGGGTGAGACAGTCTCTCCTAAACATCCTCTCAGGTGTGGGGTCCCTCAGGGCTCCTCCCTGAGCCCGACCCTCTTTAACGCCTACATGGAACCTCTGGACAGGATAGTCCATCCCTTTGGTGTGCGTATAGTCACCTACGCGGATGATACGCAGCTGGTGGTCTCGTTAGACCACGCAGATGGATCATCCAACACCTTAGGCCCCTGTCTAGAGGCTGTTGCCAGTTGGATGCAAGCCTCCTGTCTCAAGCTTAACGGGGAGAAGACAGACATCATTCTCCTTGGAAATCCCTCCCCGTCTGCTCTTGCACCCGTCTGGCCACCATGTCTTGGCGCTCCTCCTGCGCCCAAGTCCCAGATAAAGAGCCTCGGGATCTGGCTTGACACTGCCCTTGATTTCTCTGTCCAGGCTACTAAGACTGCTGCCACTTGCTTCGGACTAATGAGGATGCTCCGGCGGGTGCTCCCTTTGCTCCCTTTCCAGGCGAGGAGGATCATGGTCCAGGCCCTCATTCTCTCTCGCCTGGATTACGGGAACGCTCTCTACCTGGGAGCATCGGCTTCGGTCCTTCAGAGGCTCCAGGTCACACAAAACAGTGCGGCCCGCCTATTGTTCAATCTGTCCCGTCGGCAGTCGGCGAGGAAGGCTCTGAGGGACCTTCATTGGCTCCCAATGGCTGCCAGAGTGCAGTTCAAAGCTCTGTGCATCATGCACAAATCCTTCCACCGTGTAGGCCCAGCGATTCTGCACCCTCTGGTTACGCCTTATGTTCCAACACGCCCCCTTCGGTCTGGTACCCTGCAGCTGGCCACCTCCTCTAAAATTAACAAAGCCCGTTGGGGTGGCCGCTCTTTTTCCCATTCGGGACCAGACTCTGGAATGCCCTCCCCTTTGCCATCCGGGGTAACAGCAACCTCCTCTCATTCAGAAAGGCCCTAAAATTGCATTTGTTTGCTAAATATCTCTGATCTGCCCCGAGCCTGCGCTAAAACCATTTTATCTTCAAGCGCTGCGAGGCCCCAGGGCGGTTATGCGCTATACAAATGCAATTTTTCATTTCATTTCATTTCATAGACATAATTTGTATAATCGCACTGTCCAGCACAACAAAGAGCCTTCTAAATTACAATTACTAACCAGTCATCTTTCAGCCAGATCTGATAGTATTGCACTCATAATTGCCGGAGATTTTAACACTATCAGTGCGCCATTAGATGGTCTAGAATCTGCAATTGGTCTTGAAGATAAAGCTAGAGGCATACCCTTACTGGGGAGCAACCCCCTACTGTCGTGGTCAGTATCCGCACCCAGCTTTTGTCTGATCCAAACCTTCAGCCTTTGAACAGCTTCATCTTTCCAAACGCTGCTTCGCCAATGTGACTTCATGTCAGCGCTGGATTTGAAAAAGGGCAACTTTTCTCATCCCAATCCTCCCAGTGCATCCTCAGCACCTTCGATGCATGGTAAGTGGACGACACTGTCTGTTCAAGGTGTTGCCATTCAAAATACACCTTCAAAGGTTTTCCCATAGCAGAGCTGACTGGCTGACCAATAGCAGCACCAAACGACAATGCCTAGCACACACAACAGTGTCCCTACTCAATAGTGGGTTCACCATCGACATCAAAAAGTTACATCTTCACCCCCAATGGATCCAACCCTTCCTGGATTCTGTTAGAATATGGTGACAGGGAAAGCATACCCCAATGAACAGAGGGTGATGGCAGTCTTACTGCTGCCTCTTTTTCAGATGCACCGTCCGATCACTGTAAGATCTATGAGGAAATGAAACTGTTGGGAGTTGATGGCTTCAGCCATAGCTTTATGCAACACCCCAGATTACACAAGCAACCACTCCAGGAAAGCCTCTTGAGGCAATGAGCACAAGCAGAGTGACACTGGACGATCAAGGGCTGGTAGTGACCAGGGCACAGCACTCTCTGCTATGGTAGAACAATCTGTTGCTCAGCTGGCCATTTCTAGATCCCCTTTCTCAAGTGATCATCACCATTTACATGCCTCTCGTGGAGTGTGCACCTTCACAAAATGACCGTACAAGGCTTCCAGAAATAACGCATACACTATAGGAAAGGTTAGACCTCCAATAAGCCCACAGAGCATTCCTCAAACTCATTCAGGGCAAGAGTGCCCCCAAAGATGGACACCAAGACAGCTATGTATTACATCCAAAAGCTGGGAGACCATACTACCTCCAGCTCTCCATTCACCTTTTGGCAGAGTATTTGATGGGAGTGGATAACAACTTTGCAGGCCTGCTCAACAGGACGCATCAACAAGTCCATAAATGGGAAAGCCACTAACAGGAACCCCAACTGAAGGTGCAAAATACCAAAACTTCACCTCCAGGTACCCACACCCACAGTCCATGGGCAATAGATAATCTGCTCAGGGATATTTGCCTATACTTTTCCTCCTCTCTCCCTCTCATCGTATATAGTAAGAAAGATGGGGCAGCTGTCAATGACCCTCATCATGGTTGCGCCAGCCTTGGCAAGACAGCCCTCTTATTCAGTGCTCCTAGAAATGTAAGCCAACCCTACAAGAAGCTCGCCCTGAGGCCGGAACTTCTCACTCAGCATGAGGGCTAGTTCACATGCCCACATCCCAGAAAGCTGAACTTCACGATCTGGCACCTGAGTTCCAAGAGTTTGACTACCTCAGACTTACAGAAGAACGCATGCTTACCCTCTGAGAGGTACACAAGTCCATCACTCAGTCTTGTTATGCAGCTATGCAGGAGAGACTTGTGCACTACTGTATTTCCAAACAGTTAGTCTCATTTAAATATTTTTGTACAATAGATTGTCTGTTACCTCCCACATCTATACAAGGCTGGCATTGCCTGCAATGCCATACACTTACACTTCACTGCAGTTGCCGTGCGTTTAAGAAAACAGACAACGTTAATTTTCAAGGTCCCAGTCATCAAGGCTTTCATGGAGGACCTTAAAAGAATAATACCTCCTTAAATGCTCCTTGCACTCTTATGGGATCTCAAAGCAGGCTGTACATGACTCGTGGTCCTACCCTTCAAGCTCCTGTGCTTCTGTGACCTACAGTTCTTGTCTTGGAAGGTGGTCATCTTAGTTGCAATCACCTCCCTCATACAAATTAGTGAACCTCAAGCTTTTAAAATACATGAACCATTCTGTAGTGGAATAGGCCCTTCATACCCTAGATTGTAAGAGGGCTACCAAGCATTGTAATGATACAACTAATTATCCAGCCAACCATTGATAGAATTAATCCATTTTGAAACTCCAATCAACTTTCTCTAGCCTTTTCCAAACCCCACAAGGGTCCCTCCTTCTCTAAAGCAAGCATCACCAGATGGATTATCAAGTGCATCCAGACTTGCTATTCTAAGACCATGTGGGCACTCCTAGTCCCCCTAAAGCCCACTCCACACACAAAAGGGTGCCACATTAGCTTTGCTACTCAATATCCCCTTACAAGATATCTGCAAAGCTGCACCTTGGTCAATACCACCCAACTTCATCAAGAGCTTCTGTGTGAATATTCTAGTTTGTCAACAGACTTTAGTTGGTCATGCTGTCCTGGGAAAACTGTTTCAAAAATGTGCATCATCTGTTGGCTAGCCACTGTTGTGAGGATGAACTGCTTTCCACACTATGCCCAGCAGCCTGTGTATCTACGGTCACACATTGTATAAACAGATGTTACTTATCCTGTGATACGCTATTCTTAGCATGTTGTGCTATAGATTCTCATGCGTCTCTCCAATGTCTGCGATGATCACATATGTTTATCACTTTTTCATGTATGCAGTGGGCAGCACACTCTCGAAAGGATAACAATCAGAGGTGAAGACCATGTACAGGTGCAGTGTGAATGTTATCACAATAGGTCTTGTGGCTCAAACTTCTCCAAAGAAAAACAAGTTGCAAACATCAAGGCTCAACACTAGCTGACAGGAGTGTGCAAAGCATGTAAACCCACAGCAATACATGCTACAATCTGATGGTTACAGGATAACATTTTCCATATACTACAAGGAAGTCGGAAATCCCTGTTAAAAAAGAAATCACTTACCTTATTACAGGTAATGTGTATCTCTAGTCACCTGTTACACTGAAATCATGTAGCTGCTCAACTGTAATAAGGTATTGCAGTTAAGTTGTAAAAGCAAACCGCCTACTGCCACAACTAGCAGCCAAGGTGCAATGCAAGTTATAGAGTATAATTCTAGCTGCAGTTTAAACAACGAGCAATACAATGAAAATAAAAAAAATGCTTTTGATTCTTATAATATGTTTTTCTAATGTTAATCTCTAAGCTAAGTTTTTCTAAAATAACCAGTGACGAGCTGAAAGGAGAGATATATGCCAACATGTTTATTTTTTGCACACTAAAGGTTAATTTGAGAAAAAGAGAATCTCAATGTTTTTTCACATTCTGGACATCAGCACTTTTTTAATCTACTTACATCAAACTGATTCTAATATCTTTTTCATAATGACGAGCTCCATGTTGGCGTGCTTCATTTCGCACTAGATTCCGCTTTAATTCTTCGTTTCTGCAGTCATACTACCTCTTTCATATGAAAGAACAAGACACCAAGGATTTAATGGTTTGCGTGACATTTGATGATGTGACCATACATTATAGGGAATAAAATACCCTCTGCTGAGCATTTCAAAGATACTGAAAGGCACATCAGAGTTTCATGACCTTATTAAACTCTGTGTTTGGCCTCATTCTGCTACATGGTCACTGAATTCCTCCATGACTTGCCTTATCTGTATAATGTACAGCAGAGGGTATTTCATCCATATGAGCAGGTTACCTTCTGTAACATTCTTTCTGGTGAAACTAACAACACATTTCCCACCTTAGAATATCCCCCATGGGTCAGGCTGAATCCAGAGAATTTTGTAGCAGTACACCCCTGTGCTGACAATTGGCGTTATGCAGCTCCACGCTGACTCTTCACCACCCGGCAAGTGATGGAGCACATATAAGCGCACACCTGTGTGTTGAGGTAAAACTTATCCCTTTGCGCACTCTGGTAACAGTGTGCTGAGTACTGACTCTGGACCTTTCTTAGATTTTAAAAAGAGACCACTAGCCAGAACAGGGAAGAGAGAAAGCAGTGAGGATTCTTAAATTAGATGGATTATCTACCAGAAAAAGCATGCCAAAAAAGAAGTAACTTGTTCTTATGATGGATGCTTCTAACCACAGATTCCTCACCTTAAAATGATATACTAAAGCAGCACCTCCCCAAGGTCGAGAGTCTGTGGAGGGGATGCAAAGCAAAACGTCTTGCAGAACTGAGTAGGTGAGCGTCCCTCCTGTCAGGCATGCCTGTCAAGCTACTAGGGCTTTTTGAACATATGCATCAATGCCCACATCTCACCCTTACACTTATCAAAGACAGGCACCCCTCATGCTAATGCAATTTCAGTGCCTTAGCCCTGATGGAAGGGGGTATCAGACCTTCCGGGTGTTGCTTATTGACCAGTGCATAGAAGATCATAATGCAAAGGGCTATCCAACTTGACTGGTTCCTCTTCTGACAGCCTTCCCTTTCAGCGCTCCGGAGAACCCATAAAAAGTTCATCATCCACTCAGTGGCTTTGGTACAATCGATGTAAAAGTTTAAAGCCCTTTTGGGGTCCCACCAATGGAGTTTTTCATCTTCTTTAAAGGGTTAAGGGGGAGGAAAGCCCACTGGTAGAGAGGCTGATTGTCCAACATGGAACGGAGTCATAACTTCCAGTAGATGGACCCCTGAATCCTCAGCACCAATTTGTCTAGAAAAAAGGTGGTTTAGGGTGGGTGCATTGATAGTGTCTGTAGTTCACTCAAATGAAGAGTTGATATAATCACAAAGAGAAAAGCAGCCTTCAAGGTAAGGAGACGCACTGGACACCTATACATAGGCTCAAAAGGAGTACACTTGAAGGGTTGTCAAGATCAGGTTCCACTGTGACATCACAAATAGTTTGGGAAGGAGCGTGTGTCAAACCTTTAATAACCCTTATCACACCTGGTGATTTATTCAAGGACAGTTGGCCCAGCAAACATAGAAAGGCCAAAAGGGAAAACAAATAACATTTTACAGTGCCCATTGCAAGGCCTTGCTGGGCTTAAGACAAGACAACAAAATGGCACTCTCCTTTCTTTGCAAGAATCACGCTACCATCCATGTCCTACACATCCTGCTTCCAGAATCTCCACCTGAAACCAAGAGAATGCCATCAGAACAGGAAACGAACAGAAGGCAAATACAACGAAAGATGCAAGAACATTCTTATATACTGAAACATACTAGCAACAACCATTGAACAATCAGAAAAATCAGAAATCAACACAAACTTATTACTTACTAGTCACAGGAGGGTGTCCCAGATCCTGTATCCTCGGGTGGGATAATCCTCGCCTCCGAGTCCTTAATAGAATTGAAACTTTCTGTTTTGTTAGCTAGGAAAGTTTTTATTCTGTGTGAGGAACAGAGGCTTCCGATTATACTAGTTTAAAGCTTACTTACCACCAAGTGAGCCATATCCATGATAGGTTTAAAATAGAACCTCTTAAATGTAGATTCAGTAGACCAATCTGCGGCATTCATAATATCCTCTAGACGTGCACCTAGAGTGAACGCTTTGGAGGCCATTGCTGCCCCAGCTGAATGTTTTCCAAACCTTTTATGGTCAATGTCAGCCTTCTACATGAAACAACGCACCCAAAGGGCAATGGTAGATGAGGACACCACCTTGTGAGGCTTCCGCTGAGCGGTGAAAAGCTTTATCTTCCCATGAGGCCTAAACTCTGCTGACATTTCCTCATAGGCCAATAAACACTGACACACACACAGCTTAGGCGACTCCAGGAATGCTATGTACTCAACAACTCTCGTATGAGACTTGGTCCATCTATTAATCAGAAAAGTTACCCCTGTAGGGGAAAAAACTCAGCCAGTGATATCCAGGGCATGAACATTTGAGACCCTTCTGCATGAGACTGAATAAAGGAGCATTGCCAACTTAGCTGAAATCTCAGTTCGTGACAAAAACCTATTTGACTGCCAGGACAAGAAAAGGTTAAGTACTCTGTTCACATCCCAAAGCTCTGAATACTTCGGCCCTGGTGGGAGAGGCATGATACCTTGAAGCATTCGGCACACAAACGGATGCTCCCCCACCGGGGCTCCATCTACTGGCAAGTGACCTGCCAAGATTGCGGAGCGGAGTGTATTAATAGAGAAGTACGCCAAACCTTGCTGGGCCAGGCTCACCTGACAATTCAGGATATGGACAACCTCAGCACCCTCGGGATTGTAACCCCGTTGCTTACACCAACAGCACCTTCTCGTCCAAGAGGACCTGTATCGTTTAATTGTGCTGTCAGCCCAGGTCTTGGACAAGAGCCCTTCTGCATCAAAAGTCCTGGTAAGCGACCATTCCCTGTAATCCTCCAAGTCATCAGTCATAAGGCTCCGTCTAGGACCATCTGATGTGGGTTTTGATCCGGATCGAGAAGAAGCGCTGGAAAGTGGGGGAGAGGGATTGAAAAATCCCAAGAAAGTTCCTTAAGAACTGGAAACCACACCTGCGACTTTCAAATCAGTGTGATGATTACCATCTCCGCCTACTACCTTCTTACCTGAGCTAACACCTTTGTGATCATTGCAAATGGCGGAAATGCAAATGCTCTCTCCTACCCCCAATCCTGCAGCAATGCGTCCTTTCCTGCCGCAGGTAGTGCAGTCTGGATCCACTGGGACAGGGCCCCAGAGTGCCTGAAGTGTGGCAAAAATCTGCAGATGCAACTTCCACGGACTGGAATCATGGAAATGACGAGAATGAAAATCTGCTACCTAGTTCTCCCGACCAAGCAAATACTCCGCTGGGAGGGACATCTGATGGTCCAGGCAGAATTGCCACAGGCTTGTCGCCAAATCCCACAGAACTTTGGATCAAATCCTGCCCAGATCATTCATATACCTGATGGCCAAAACATTATCCATTTTCATCAGGACATACGACTGAATACTGTCCTTTGTCTAACACGGGACCTCAAAGGACCCTACCAGAAGTTATAGGCAGTTGATGTGCAAACCCTGTAAATATCAAGCAAAAACAATCTGCTCTACCTATCTTTTTTGAAGAACACAGTTATGTCGTTTCATAAATATGCCACTCTTGCTAGGCCATGCGCTCAAACACTAACATCAATCAAGTTACTTAAACAACATTTTATTTTTATTTTCGTATTATTCAGAACAGATAGATAAGCGCATCAATCATGTGAATATGCAATAAAATGTATACAGAAGATACTCAGACCTAACCCGTAGTGATTCCCATGGACTACCTTTCATTCATTACATTCATACATCCTCATGCACAGATATACTCATTCAAACCATGAAAACACACCTGACATTCATCACAGATCATAAACAATATGGTTCAAAGCCCCTATGTATGTACAACATCAAAAGATTTTTTTTGCTCATAAGGAAATCAAATTCATTGCCAACAGGTTGGGTAGAGTGCTTGGCATTAAAATATTCTCTGCTTTTGTCATGAACACATTGCATTCTATTCCACACCTCAGCCTTAGACCAGTCCACAGTGCCAGAAAAGCATAAACAAGAAGGATTGAATTTAGACCGGGGTTTACGAACATGCATAATAATGAAAGGAGGTAATCCAGTGGCCTCAGTCGCAGTCACAGGAAAAGCCCAGACAGTTTTACCAATCTGAGTAATCCAATCCTGAGAACCACTAACGGCAATTTGAATAATACTTTCCAACACTCGGTTGAACCTCTCAACCATACCGTTTCTGCTAGGGTTATAAAGGGGGTAGTTCTGTGGTTGATTCCAAGTTTAGCAAAATAATTCTTAGCCATATTAGACACAAATTGGACTCCATTGTCACTAATCAAGGAGGCAGGAATACCTTCTGCAGAGAAAACTTCATCCAAGAATTCAAGTACAGCGAGGGTGTCAGCCTTATCAACAACCGTAACAGTTGGGCAACGAGAAAAGAAATCCATAAGCACAATAACATACTTCTGTGATCCACCACACTGGTCCCTAACCAGCCCCAAAATGTCAATAGCCACAGTATACCAAGATTCCTTTGGAACAACAGTGTCACTCATAGGTGGTCTAAAAGTCTTTAAAGACTTATCAGAGTTACCACAAGCTATGCCGTTCCGGACCACTCTTTCAGTTTCAATATCCAATCCAGGCTACCAAAATAATTTTTTAAGTACAGATTTGGTTCTGGTAATGCCTGAATGACCTTCATGACATAATTCAATAATACCAGCACGTAGATGCAAAGGAGGTACAATCCTCTCACCTCTTAATAGAAATCCATCGCAAAAAGAAAATTCAGACCTGACTTCCCAAAAGGGTTTAACAGCATCAGGCAAATTATCTTTGAGGGGCCAACCATCTAGCACAAAAGATACCACTTTAGACAGTGTACTATCACTCCAGAATTCAGTTTCCCACTCAATCTTGTTGATAGCAGAGCTACCTTGATCATGAATTAATGCTACCTGAAAATCATTCCATTTGTCATCTTCACATTTTTCCATCATAACAGGCATCCTAGAAAGGAAATTGGCAACAAAATTGTCTTTGCCAGGCGTATAAACAATTTTGTGAGTAAAACTCTGCATTTGCATAGAAATCCTAGCAAGTCTAGAAGAAATATTAGAGGAACCTTCAGTGGTCAATATTTTAACTAAGGGCTTGTGGTCACATCTTAAGGTGCAAACTTTTCCCCACGTAAATGATTTGAAATGATCGAAACCCCAAGCACATGCTAAGGCTTCCTTCTCAATTATAGGATATTTCTCCTCACATGGAGACAGGGACCTAGAGGCAAATGCAATGATTTGTTCTTTGCCTTTACAATCATATTGAGACAAAACTGCCCCCAAACCCTTATTACTAGCATCAGTGGGAATCACACTTTCTGCAGCAGGATCAAAACTGGTGAGAGAAGCAGCATTAGCAATAGCAGATTTGATAGCTTTAAAATCATTATCGCATTCACTAGACCATGAAAAATTCACATTTTTCTTAAGCAATTGACGAATGTTAAAACATTTGTCCACAAAATTTGGAACATACTTGGCACAGAACTCTGCCATGCCAAGAAAGGATCTGATGTCATCCTTACTAGTGGGAGTTGGAGCATTTTAAATTGATGAGAACAAGAAGGTTTAGGTCTAACACCATTACAATCAATGACATGGCCAAGATATGTTACACTTTCACATGCAAATTTACACTTGGAAAATTCAATGGTAAGTCCTTTACTCTCTAATATGCTCAAAACTTTGATAAGTCTAGCATCATGTTTCTCCTTGGTTCCTCCGTATATCAGGATATCATCTTGAAAAAAGTTTACTCCCAACTCCTTTTTAAATAAGTGGAACATCAGGAGCTGAAACACAGCTGCATCTGACGCAAGGCAAAACGGCATGCAGGAAAATTGGTAACAACCAAAAGAAATTATAAAAGATGTGTTTAGAATCTTTGGACAAGGAAATCTGATGATATGCTAATGAGAGGTCGATACCTTTGAGGCAACTCACCATCTCATTAATTTTGGGTAGGGGAAACCTGTCAATTATAATATTGTTGTTGAGATGGCGGAGTTCAACACAGAGTCAGATTTTTCCATTGGAGCGCTTGGCAATAACAACTGGAGAAATCCACTCCGAAACCTCTACGGGCTCTATTACTTTAGCAATCACCAGTTTTTCAAGTTCTTTAGAAACATCGTCTTTAACCAAAATAGGTACATTACGACAACGGTGAACCTTAGGAGTGGCATTTTCTTTAATACGGATTAAATGTTCAAAACCCCGTAAATTTCCTAGTTTACCACTTAAAACATGAGGAAACTGTTTTTTCATCCTTTCACCCAATGATGAACCTTCGTCAACAATCCAAACTTGTTCTGTGCTGTTGGGATCTAAAATAATATGAAGTAACTTCTGATCCAGCCAACCTAAAACAGGGGAACCGCTTTTGGCAACATACAACTTTGCACAACACTGTCTGTTTTTGAACTCAAAAACAAACCATCTGAAGGCAATGAGATCAATTTTCTCACCGTTATAACCCTCCGGGTGAATATCTGGTTCCGATAAATGTTCACCCACATTACTAATAAATTTGCTTTACCATAACTTTTCTTCGATTATGGTGTAAGGTGACTCTGTCTGCAATAATATCCAAATTCACACCACCAATCAGCATGTTGCAAATAGGTTTGAGGGTGCAAATAGCCCCATTGATATTGAGCATTAAAGTACTTATCGTTAGGATCTGGAGCAGAGTCATCCACAACCTCATTTGAATCAACATCGTCAGTGACATACTTAACTCTGGAGTTCTTCCTTTTGCAAACTTTTGCAAAATGGCAGATTAAGCCATAATTGGTAAATTTCTGCTTGATGGCAGGGCAGGATTTACTATGGGAAAGATGATCCAGGCTACCACACCTGTAGCATTTAGCACGATCCTTAAGGGGCGGTCTATCCTTAAACCTGGAAGGGCCTTTATTGTAATCCTTAGGAACATTAGTTTTACCAACTAAGGCTATACTTTGAGTATTGTTCATTATAGCAACTGCACAACGACCAGATATTTCTGCTTTCCTTACAATGGCTAAAACATCATCTAAGGAAGCATCGCCATTCACCCACAATCTATCTTGAATCGCAGAGTTGGAGGCATGCATGACGACTTGATCTCTGATTAATTCATCATGTAAGACTGCAAATTTACAATCGAGCTAGCCTCTTCAAATCTGAAACGTAGTTATCAATAGTTTCAGATTTTGACTGTTTCCTCTGAAAAAATTGATACCTGGTAACACCAATACATACTTTAGGTTTCAAGTAGTTATCCAACTGTAGTAAGGCACTTTCAAAAACATTAAAATCTCCAGGAGTAACAGTATTAGTTAACTAATGAAAGGCTTTAAGTCCCATCGGATCAAGGGCGTGCAATAGTAATCTTTTCTTTTGTTCAGCACCCATCTTTTTTGCTTCATCGACGGCTTCAATATAGTTTACAAAGTATGCTTTCCACTCTGTCCACTTAAGGGGAGGTTCACTACCCATGGCCCAAAATGGTTGAGGAGAAAAAATGCTGAAATTTGCATTATTGATTATATTTGTGCTTGTGCCTTCTGCAGACATGGTGACAATTGTAGACTAAGGAATAAGCACTAGCGCTGGATGAAACAGTGTCTCGAAGGTTTGAACAGGTTGATGTGGTATCCGTAACACTCCAAAAGTAATGTAAAATGCAGCGTTAAAATATGTTAAAAGTTGCAATTAGTATCCTTAATACCTACAGGTAAATGCAGTCTGCAATTATTAGATGCCGGTTGTGCGAGATTAATCACCAATGCAGCAGTAAAACACTCCAAAAATAATGTAGAATGCAGCATTAAAATATGTGAAAAGTTGCAATTAGTATTCTTGATACCTACAGGTAGATGCAGTCTGCAAGTATTAGATGCCGGTTGTGCGAGATTAGTCACCAATGCGGCGGTAACCAGTTCCGACAAACTGGTAACAAAGCAAAGAGTACATACAATGAGGAAATAAACCAAAATGGCCGTCACAAAGGTCACGTTGCGGGACCCGCGTAATGATGTTCTTCCGCTAAACGTGCAGGAAGCTGAAGAACGTCAGTGAGAATTGCGCAGTTCCGAAGATTCAGGATGTAATGCAGAAGAAGGAGGACGTCACAAGGAACTCTCAGCCACTAAAGATCTGAGTTCGAAGGCAGAGGGCAGGCGCGACATAGAACCCTGAAACCAACTCAAAGGATGCGATCTCTCAACGGTAAGGGATAACACGTAAATCCCAAATCAACTCCACAGGTGCTTATAGATCCAAAATCCAATAATTCACGGAACTCACGAAGGCACACAATCCCGATCCAAGGGAAATTCCCAGGTTACAGCAGGATCAAGTTAGTAGAATTAACCTTTATTCATGAGGAGCTTAGAGTGGACATCACATCTCCCTGTCCACTCCTGTAATCATCTGCCTAACTACCGATGGTGGAACTAGAACATAAGTTAAGTGAACACATTCCATACATATCCGAGAACATACACAAGCATGCAAAAAGGCAACTTGGTTGCCAAGCAACACAACAACTGCCCTGCCTGGCCAAATATACAAATTAAGGGCAAGCCGCCTGGGAGTGTGTTCTACACAGCAGCAGAAACCTGCTATATGTAATACTGATCCCAAAAGGGTGTTATAAGGCATGCAAAACCTACCCTGGATCTACCCAGGGAGTCTTAATCCACAATGAGGCTTCACAGCCTCTACAGACCCTCATAAGCGAGGGCGTCTCTCTTCAGGAGCAGGCAGAGGCAGGAAAAATACGCAAAATCACGTGTCAGAACCATCGAGTTCTCGTGCTACAGGAGCGCCACCTAGTGGCTTTGAATCACACCACACTCTGCCACAACAAGAACAGTAATCTGTCACGTAGGATTGCGCCGTGTTCTCACGACTACAACATACAGGCCAGCCCCTACGCCCCTTTAATGTACACACACACACACCACAAGCTCCATAAGGTCATAAAAGAGAAAAAACTGCACTTATCTTTGCTGTGAGCAGAAACAGGAGTGCCTAGACAGGAACGAGGGACTACATGCAGGATAATGCCATCTGACTTGTGGACACAAGATGATTGGATTGCCTGTAGAGCAACGCTCTAGTGTTCCAGTCACGTGACGACTGGGAACACTGGGAACGCGAGTGGCCATTTTGAGATCACTGTAGCCCAGCTACGATACTTGCTGGTGCGGTTCCTGGTGCTCCCAACTGTTATAATAAATACTTAAATCTCTAGCCCGGTGTCTGCCTCGTAATTCCCCCAACACCTCTCTACAAATTGGCGACGAGGATGGGGAGGCGAACACACAGAGGTCAGTCCCGCCATGCGGCGTGAGGAAGCGTCAGTTGCCCGGGACCAGGAGGGGAGCGCGGCAGCGGAGCCGCCATCCATCAGCCTGTGGGCGTAGGGTGCCGAACAGTGGAGAGGCGAGAGTGCTGAAGGCTGAAGAGAAGCAGCAAACTCGGCTAGCCACTCTGGGACCTGCGAGCAGGAGGCAGAACCGTGAGTTAAACGGTGCCCCCCCCCCTGTGGCAGAGGCAGTGCAGAAGCGCTCAAGGCGAGGTGCACGGACCAGCCCCCACACCTAGAGGGCACACAACGGGCCCGGAGAAGCAAGGCCCCAAGCAGCCACCTCCAGTGCCCCCACCCCCCATAAGAGAGGTGATAAAGGTGCACATTAGCCTTAAGGAAGAGGACCACTCCAAACGCACCAGGAGAGCACAGAAGAGACCCAGGAGAGCACAACCCCAGACAGCGACGTGCCAAGACCGCACCACCCTGCGACCATGCACCTTGCAGCCATGCAGGGAGGCCAGCATGGACGCACAGCTACACATGCCCTGGCCCCGCAGGCGACTTAAGAAACACCTCCAGAGGACGCCGCGGTCCCAACTGCGACAAAGCCAGGCACCCGCACTCAGCATCCAGGGCTCGGCAAGCAGCTGCAGGATACCTGATCCTGGTGCACCAAGGACAAGGCAGCATGAGTGAGGAACTCACGTCCCAAGCAGGACAACCAGCCAGGCCGGGCAAAGCGCACCAGAGGGAGCCCTCCACCCAGGACGGACAAAGCACCACCAAGAAGGCAAGCCACCATGTGCGCCCAGCCCTTCTCCCTCACGAATCCGGTTCAATTTCTGCCAAAACTCGGAAAACCAGCCCTGAAATGGGAAGACTGGAAGGAGTACTTCCTGAACTATCTGTCAGCGCTGGAAGACGAAGGGGGCGCAGTCTTTCCGAGCAAACGGAAAAAGAAGATCCCACTGCACATTTTAGGTCCAGAAGGCTTCAGGGTGTAGGCGAACTTGGTTAAAAAGTCCAGGCCTCAAGATGACGACGACGTGTTCCAACATGCCATAGAGGACCTAGATTACCATTACCAGCCAGTGGTATGCACCGCAATAGACTGCTTCAACTTCTTTCGAAGGAAACAGATCGCAGGGGAGTCAGTGCAGGACTATGTGGCAGCACTGAAGAAACCAACAGTTACCTGCAAATTCGGAGGTCTCCATGATGACTTCATACAGGACCAAATCATAAGGCACACAGTGAACACGTCTATACAAGAGAAGCTATTGGTCAGTGGTGATGCTCCTCTCAAGGAGATAGTGGCCATGGTCAAAAAGGCGGAACTCTTGAAGCAGTGCACTGAAGCGGCTAAAAAGGACAATGCCAGTAAAGCCACTGTGAGCAAGGTGACGGAAACCACCCCCCAGGATCGGAAGCCGTCGTTCGCAGGGGGCTCTAGGCAGCCCAAGAAGTACGCACCCAAAGCTACCACAAACCCCAGTGGAGAACCGCAGCCTTAAGGCCCGGCGGCGCAGGGTACGCCTGAAATCCCCGGGATTCACCTGCCTTGTCAGAAACAGAGACACGGACTCTTCGTCTGGCGTAGAAGATTGTATTTATTAGCTGCAGCTAGTACAGTGGTCTTAGAAGTCGTTGATATAAAGAGGTTCAAAAGAGACTGCCACTTAACTCCGTGGCGCACAG
Organism: Lissotriton vulgaris; assembly: GCF_964263255.1. Taxonomy (NCBI): domain Eukaryota; kingdom Metazoa; phylum Chordata; class Amphibia; order Caudata; family Salamandridae; genus Lissotriton; species Lissotriton vulgaris. The sequence continues at coordinate 1,242,992,775 of NC_141685.1, forward strand.
GTTTATATACGGTATAATACAATACAAAATGCAGTCACACAAGAGCATTAGATATAGGCAAATGTTATAGACAATGCTTTAAGTCTAAAGTAACTCAAGTTCCCGGTTATGTTTGTCACTCGACCCCTTAAGTAAATTACAAATGAATCCACACAATTCGCTTTACAAGCAGAGGAAAACACAGTTGTATGCTCTAGAAGGACAGTCGTGAAACAAGAGAATGCATGAGACGTGTAGCGAAGGACAGCAGATAAGATAACCTACAGGAAAGAATAGTGCGAACCAACAAATAGTCCGGACGGGGATTAATCAGCTCAGACAGGAATTAGTGTACTCGGCCAGACTCTGACACTCGTTAGTAAACAAAGGCAAAGAGGCCACCTGACACGTAAATGCAGAAACAACAGAAAACATCGTGTTCGCCGCGCTGCCTGAGTGAGGGCAACACAAGATGGCGGCGGCTACAAAATGGAGGCTGAGCACGAACAAATTCGCAATTTACAGAACCTCAGAGCCTCTTTTTGCCATTACTCAGGCAAAAACAACCCAACTCATGCTAATCTGAGTCGGAATCAACATTGATGTTCATAAAATCCTCAAGCTGTTGCTGCACCATCACCTAATATTCTCTGTCTTCGGAGTTACAGGTTGTGGAACACATAAAGTAGCCAGTAGGCCACAAACTGCAGGACCACATTGGATACACAGACAACAAGAGAATATGATGACCAAAATTGCTCCAAGGAACGTTAGGATCTTCCATCCCCAAGTTGACAATATTCCCCAAAACCATCACATAAAAGACCAATCCCCTTCATCTTGATGAATCGACTCGGAGACGATATGTAATTTTGAAATGGCCTTGTATATTGTCGGAGCATCATCTGGAATATAAATGCAGCAGCTAGACCCGATCAATCTACAGACACCTCCTCGGTCTGCCAAGATCACATCCAGCGCAATCCTATTCTGCAACGTCATAAGACGGTCAGCCTGAAGCTCTGCTGTAATGTTACCTAGCGCACCTGCAGTAACATTATTGGTGGTCTCAACCACGCGAACCAATTGCCTGATGTTTCTGCTGTTGGCCATTGGACCCCAAAAGGCAAGGAATCCTTTAAGGAAGTCTCCTCCCTCTTGTCCTGCCGTGTCTTTGGCATCGAATATACCTCAGCTATATCTAACTCGTGGTGGTCTGACGGAGCCGTATATGTAGGGGGAAGAAGGAAAGCTATATAACAGGTTCCAGTAAAGTTAGAAGGGAGCCATGTATAAGCTCTGTCGTTACAGACAAAATATGTTCCTTGAGACGGAACCAACGGAGGGAAATCAGGGGACGAGAAAATGTAAGTGTACAGACAACTCTGCTTGCTGTCAGTTTTCTTGCCATTAACTTGGAGACAAAAATTACCTTGATGGGGTACGGTCCATACTGGAGAAGACTCACCCTTTCTAGTTTTGTCACCAAGGCTAGAAACATAGTGGGTAACATTCGATCCTTCATAAGCTCTTTTCTCGTCTAATGGAATCTTGTTCTTCTCTACGATCTTAGCCATCACCACTATACCCTTAATTAAAGAGTTATGGCTAAAATCCAATCCATTTCCAAAAGTTTTGGTGGGACTTCTAAGTCTGTTGTGGTATGCGCCCGAAAACAGTCCGATAGGCCCAAGCTGAACCCTCATATGAGAAAGGAAGAACCAAATATGGCATTCCCTTACGTGTACTGTGTGGCATAAGTCCGCACACCCAACAGTCAGTCATATTAATAGCCAACTGATGCTGGTGTAACAACTGGACAAACGTATTATTCATATATTCGGCTCTCCTTATCTGCTCATGCGGAGGTAGAGTATGCATTTTATGTGAAAGGACAGAAAGACGAGAAGGCAAAGAAGTTGTAGAATTAACAACATTTTTCTGCTGCAGAACATGTACGATCCAACCTGTGCAGGCTAATAAAATACACAAAAACATAAAAACACACAACGTTACACCAAATCGACTATGCAATAATTTACAATACTTCAATCTCATTTCCTGCTTCCTATTTTCCCTACCTACGGTCGTTGTACCATCCATCTTTATCTAAAAAAAAAATGTCGCTCACGGCAATTTTCCTCAATCACTCAGCTACTCACTTCTGTATATCCTGAGGCGCTAGCCACTTGCTAAAAGAACAAAAACCAGGTTACAGTCTGAGTCTCCTACCTTGACCCTGCGACGGAGACAGATGGCACATCTAATACTAAATATCACACCAAAAAAAGGCAAGGGGGCAAAAAGATCAAAAGAAATGTCTTTGGGTAAAAAAGGAAAAAAAAATGTTCAAAGTGTTTAGTTCCTCTGGTCAACTTTCGACCTCAGATTGTAACGTGTTTTGCTCGGCACGGTCTGGTCCTTAAACAAAGTCTCTGGATTGGTAGTGTCTATTCGAAGATGCGCAGGCACAGCGGCTTGAAGAATGTCGTCATCCACTTTCTCAGACTGGGTTCCATAAATTTGAGCGTCACTGAAAGGCACAAAGCAAGGAATCGCTGCAGATTCAGATTCCCTTATGCCACTGCAGATCCACTGGTTGAAGGGTAACGGCAATGGCACTTTCTTACAGTGCATGCCATGCACCCAGTTCTTTTTCCCGACCACTTTCACAGCTGTGCGAGTGACGAGCATGACTTGTCTAGGCGCAGACCAGCGAGGCTCCAAGTTCTTAGTCCGCAGAAAATTCTTGCTGCAAACCCAGTCACCGGGCAAGATGGTGTGACCTGGGTCTGTGGAGGCCTCTGGCAAAGCACTTTGCACCTGTTGGCGAATAATACTCAATTTAGCAGTCAAGTCATGCAGGTAGTCAATTAACAAAGGATATGGTATGTCTGAATATTTCCTGGGAAGAGGGACACCCCAAACATTAGCTGGGCGTCCGAATACCACTTCATATGGGCTAAGTCCCATACGAGAGTGCACAGTAGTTCTGGTTGACAAAAGAGCTAGGGGCAAGGCGTCAGGCCAGGCAAGACCTGTACTAGCTTGAATCTTAGCTAGTTTATGCTTGGGTGAACCATTATAGCACTCAACCAAACCCGCTGACTGTGGATAGTTTGCCGCATGGAACTTCTGTCTAACACCAAGACCAGAACACATTTTCTGCATAATTTGACCCACAAAGTCACTTCCATTGTCACTCCAGACAATTCTCGGCAAACCAAACCTGGGAAAGAACTCTTTAAGTAACACTTTAGCAGTTGACAGAGCAGTGTTATCTTTCAAGGGGTAGGCCTCTATCCAACAGGAAAAGGCATATACCACCACCAGAACATACTTAAGGTTGTTGCATCGATCCATATGAATGTAATCGATCTGCAACACCTCAAAAGGATATGACAGGGGAGCAAAATGACCTGGCGGAGTTGGGGTACCCTTTCCTGGGTTATGCATTAGACAAACAATACAATGCTTAACCACATTCTCTGCACATTTCGGGATTCCTTCATTCTGCCACATAGGAGCCAAGAGCTTACATATACCTTTCGCACTAATGTGAGCTGGACCATGAGCTATAGTCACAACCGGCAACACATAAGCGTCCGGTAATAACCATCGCTGATGTTCCGAAAACTCCATCCAACAACCCATCGAATCTAACATTCCCGTACTTTCTTTCCACGTACTCAATTCCTTCTCAGTAGCCTCTCCCTGAATCATTTTCACACTCTCAATCGTGTCTTCACACATTCCAATTTCCCTAACCCAATTCGCAGGACCTGCCACATACATTCGGCTAGTGGTGTCTCTAGCTGTAGTTTTTGCTACCTCATCTGTAAACGCATTTCCACAACCAACATCATCTTTAACTTTCTTATGCGCACTGCACTTTATGATCGCTATCTGTGTAGGTAAAGTAAGTGACTCAAGAAGATCAGTCACCAACTGACCATGCTGAATCTTTGTCCCGTGAGAGGTAAATAATCCTCTCTCCCTCCATAATCTACCAAAGCTATGTGCAACGCCAAAAGCATACTGACTATCAGTGTACACATTCACTCTCTTTCCCTTCGACAACACACACGCTGTAGTCAAGGCTATTAATTCAGCTGCTTGAGCTGAATTACGTCCGACACGTGCCGTCTCAACAATTATGCATAATGTGGTGACATCATAGGCAGAAGTAGTTTCCCCATTTGGAAGCTTGAAACAAGAACCGTCTACCCATAGGATCCCATCCGGGTCCTTGAGCGGAGTGTCCTTCAAATCAATCCTACCCTTCGTTTCTTCTTCCGTTCGAAGAAAACAATCATGTTTTTCCTGAACGTCTTTCTCATCTGGGAGTGGCAACAGTGTTGCTGGATTTAATGTGTTACATCTTTTGATATGCCCATGACTCGCCAGAAGTGTCAGCTCGTATCCAGACAAACGAGCACTCGTAAGATGCTGTGTTCATGTTCTGTTCAACAAGGTATCCACTGCATGTGGAACCATAACAATGAGTGTGTTATCCAACACTAATCCAGCAGACTGTCTAATAGAAATCGCCGCAGCTGCTGTAGCTCTGAGACAACTGGGCAAAGCTTTAGCTACTGGGTCTAGTGTAGCGGAGAAATAGGCACATGGCCTCTGCTTATCTCCAAATTGCTGTGTCAAGACTGACAAAGCGCAACCCTCTCTCTCGTGAACGTACAATGTAAAGGACTTGCTATAATCTGGGGTACCCAACACTGGAGCAGAACACAGAGCAGTACGTAGGTCAACAAAACTTTTCTGACATTCATCCGTCCAAGGGAACGGATGGGGCGTATCTTTCAACGTAAGTGCCAACAATGGTTTAGCCAAAAGTGAAAAATTGGGAATCCATTGTCTACAGTAGGAAGTGATACCCAAAAAGGCACGCACTTCTCTCTGCGTGGTAGGTACAGACATCTGTGAAATAGCCTGAATACGTTCTGGGGTCAATCGCCTTCCCTCCTTCGACAAGAGATGACCTAAATAGGTAACCTCTTGGTGGGCATATTGCAACTTAGAGGGCGACACCTTATGATTTAGAGCAGACAAATGATGCAACAACGCAACAGTCACACTCTTACACACATCTTCTGTATCAGCAGCCACCAGCAAATCATCCACATACTGAATGAGCGTAGCGCCTGGAGGCAAGGAGAAAGCATCAAGTTGTGACTTAAGAGCCTTGCTATAGGTGGAGGGACTTTCACAATAACCTTGAGGTGCTCTTTTAAATCGAAAACTTCGGCCACCTAGAGAGAAACCAAAATGATCCCTACTTTCTTCAGCAATAGGAATACTAAAGAAAGCATTTTTGAGGTCTATCACTGAAAACCAAGCGGCCGAGGCAGGAATCATCGTCAACAAGGCTGTAATGTCTGGAACAACAGGAAACTGTGGCACAACGATCTTATTGACTTCTCTAAGGTCAATAACAAATCGATAGACAGGAGGCTGTGAAGGATCAGTTCTCTTAAGAATTGGGAGGACAGGGCTATTACAAACATTGCCTCTCGTTTCTTCGACCACGCCCTTCTGAATAAAATCATCAACAATAGCCAAAAGCGCTCTCTCACCATCGCCAGAAATACAGTACTGGGGAATGCGTGGCATTCTAACATTTTCTTTAACTGTGACAACATACGGTGGGATCGCAAGACGACCCACATCATTTGGACCCGTAGCCCAAAGACTTTCAGGAAGAGAAAGCAACTCAGGTGGAAACTGATCCCGGGACAAATACATAGAAGATGTCAATTTCTTCCCTAACGTAAGATGCACACCAGAAGGAGAACAATACAATGTTGCATGTAGCCTTTTCAACAAATCCAGACCCAGCAAGTTCTCACCACAACCAGTTGTCAGAATAAGTGAAGCATCCAAATCATAGGGACCAATCGAAACAGGCAAATGACAAGAAACTGGATTACGAACTGGGGCGCCAGAAAATCCTACAGAAGTATTTATTAAGCCAGACAAAGGTGCCCCAGGGAGTTTAGAATGAATGATAGAACTCCTCATCACAATAGTATCCAAAAGAAACGGCTCTGAAACACCCATAGCATTGACAGTGACATATGGCCCATTTTGATCTACTGGAATCGACACAACTCCCTTACTTCGTCCTTGGCTGTCCTACTCAGTATGAAAATCTTCAATCCTATCTTCAACACGATAATCGTCATTATAATACTGCGCAGATTGAACTCTCTGTTGATCAAAGAAATTTGTAGTGGGTGGAGGGAAAGAACGCTGCTCCTGAGAGGACACACCCCGTCCTCTACCTCTAGATCCTGACTGGAAATTACCACAACCTCGTGGAGCAGTCGTCCCATTATTACGCTGTAATAAAACCGGACAACTATTCTTGAAATGTCCTTCTTCCTTACAGTACGCACATTGATTAGGACCTAACAAAGGTCACGGTACAAAAGACTCAGGCTTCTGGAACACCCTCTGAAACTGTGAAGGTTGAGAAAACTGAGACTGTGCAGGACGTGGAGGATAAGCCTGCTGTAAAAGAACCTTTGTTTTCAGATCTTTATTTCTCTTCTTTTGTTTCTCTTTCTCCTCCTTATCTCTATTCTCATAATACTGTGCAGTAGCCAATATTTTAGCAGGGAAAGAGACAGCCCATGCACTTTCAGAACTCTTTAATTTATTCGATAATTCGGGAAGCAAGTTATATACAAACTTATCCACAAACAACCGCTGACCACCCTCTACACTCAGATCCTGACCATTGTGGTCAATAAACATCTCTTCAAAACGAGTGAAGAAATCCGAGACGCTTTCGTCTTTCTTCTGCTTGCATGCGGCCAGCTTATCCCAATTTAATCGCACCGCAGGCATCATTGTCTTCATTAATTCAATTATTCTGCCAGGTAAGGCAGTAATCAGATCATCGGGCTTCGCAACACCCACTTGACCTCTACCGGCGGCTCTAAGAGCATCCCAATCACCACCTAATTCAGCAGCATGATTTTCTCTACGAATCCGTGCCCATAATGCTTGTGGAACAACATTCCCAAATAACATATCAATATCAGCCAAATTCATAATACAAGCCTCAACTGTTTGAGACAATTCTTTATAATATCCAGCAGGATTTTTACGGGGGTCCGGAAGAGTCTGTTTAAGCGCCAATACTTCAGACCTTTTCCAGGGTTCGTGGACCCATATACGCTGGAAATGAGCAGGGATAGGAGGTGGACCAACCACAGCTTCTCTCCATACGGGAGGAACTTCACGCATCGGATAATTCTTAATACCCTGTCTATTAACAGAATCAGCCTCAGAAGGAGTCAGGGACAAAAACATGGCCCGAAACGCAACGAGTTTATTCACCGCTTCTTCAACTTGTGGTCCTACAATAAAACCCTTCTCAAAATCAGCTTGTAACTTCAGTAGCTCCGAAGGAACTGAATCTAGCTCCATATCTTCCCATCCTTTAATAAGAGTTTGACACATGACATTAAAAACGTATCTCTGTGTGGGCTCTACCCATTGATGAAAAGAACTCATAATGTCCTCTGTACTATATTCTAGTCCTCTCTCAATCCCTTTACGAGCAAGGGAACCGAAAACTACTTTCTCGTCCGTAAGAGGAAGTTGACAGCGAGATTGTCGTCTAGAAAAAGCTGGAGACATATTCAAAGACCCAAGAAAAGGAGAAAAGAAGTTCGAGACAGCATCTGCTATTCTCCTATGTGAGGTAGGAGAATCCTTCAAAAGAACAGGAGACATGACAGATGTAGAAGGCAACGGAGACTGAAACGTAGCCGACTGGGAAAAGAGAGCAGGGGATTGTAGAGGAGGTGGGGGCTGAATTACAGGATGCGAAGGCGGAGCAGAGACAAGCAAAGGAGCATTAGTAGGCTGAGTTAGTTGCTGAACAACCGGCAATGGAGCAACCACTGGTTGAGCAATAGGAGGGGGTAATGGAGGTACATTAGGAGTTTGGGCATAGGGCGGAGATGAATTCAATAAACAAGACATTAGGGAATCTTCCTCCAGTTCCCTACTTTTATCTGAAGGGTAAGTAGGCAACATCGGATAGCATCTATCTATCACCATGTGATGTTGTCTCTCCAGTATCTCATTCGCACCATCTACTTCATTATTTTTAAACTGCTGAGCAGCCTGTATAATTGACATGTCTTGTGCTTTCTTATCTTTTTTCGCTTGCTTAATTTCTTTCTGTTTGGCTTCCTTACGCCAAAGGCGAAAAGAGTCAAACTTTGCCGGCCGGGCTTTCCTTCTAAACAGAATTGCTTCCAAATTATCTAGTATGGCGAGGTCAAAACTACCATTTTGGGGCCATCTTAAAACTCCACTATTTTTCGTGTATCGGACCCATGTCTCGTTAAAAGTAATGGGACCAATATCATGTTTCGAATAGAGCTCATAAGTGGGAGTTATAACTGGAGGAATCGGACATGAATCCTCTAACAGGGAATCCCTAGTACAACCTAAGCAACAAATCCTTTTAAACTTACTCAGTCCAGGCATCGTTACTTCTCTAGACTGCTCACAAACAACAAGGGGTATAAATCAATGAAACAGCACAAACGTACTTACACCTTGGCTTCAGGTATTGCAATAACTGAATAAAAACCCCAAAACAAGACAAAACAAAGTTTGTGGGAGCGACCCACCAAATACTTAACTAAGGATCGTCCTACACCAGCGAAGGTCCGTCTATCGTCTCGCTTTACGAAACGTCATCAAAGGGTCCAAGGCAGGGTGACAGTCAGGGCAGCAGTCGTCAGCAGCCATCAGAAAGGAGTAGCCGCGCTGTAAAAGACCTTCGGTCCACTTTCGACATACAGGGGTCGATCACGTGGTGCGCTTCCTCTGGAATTTTCTGGCGGGGCTCCTCACGACCCTCGGGCTCAACCGCTACCGCTGAAGTCGCCCCACCTTGGGCGCCAGTTGGAGAACCGCAGCCTTAAGGCCCGGCGGCGCAGGGTACGCCTGAAATCCCCGGGATTCACCTGCCTTGTCAGAAACAGAGACACAGACTCTTCGTCTGGCGTAGAAGATTGTATTTATTAGCAGCAGCTAGTACAGTGGTCTTAGAAGTCGTTGATATAACGAGGTTCAAAAGAGACTGCCACTTAACTCCCTGGCGCACAGGTTTATATACGGTACAATACAATGCAAAATGCAGTCACACAAGAGCATGAGACATAGGCAAATGTTATAGACAATGCTTTAAGTCTTAAGTAACTCAAGTTCCCGGTTATGTTTGTCACTCGACCCCTTAAGTAAATTACAAATGAATCCACACAATTCGCTTTACAAGCAGAGGAAAACACAGTTGTATGCTCTAGAAGGACAGTCGTGAAACAAGAGAATGCATGAGACGTGTAGCGAAGGACAGCAGATAAGATAACCTACAGGAAAGAATGGTGCGAACCAACAAATAGTCCGGACGGGGATTAATCAGCTCAGACAGGAATTAGTGTACTCGGCCAGACCCTGACACTCGTTAGTAAACAAAGGCAAAGAGGCCACCTGACACGTAAATGCAGAAACGACAGAAAACATTGCGTTCGCTGCACTGCCTGAGTGAGGGCAACACAAGATGGTGGCGGTTACAAAATGGAGGCTGAGCACGAACACATTTGCAATTTACAGAACCTCACCAGGCACCGAGGAGAGGATAAGAACAATTGCTACAGATATGGCAGTACAGCACACGCAGCCCATGACAAACGGTGCCCAGCCTTTAGAGCCAAGTGCCTATACTGCGGTATCATGGGACACTTCGAGAAGGTCGGCAGACGCAAACCCGGGAAGACATCAGTAAAGTATGTGACGCAGGACTCTGAAACAGAAGAAGGGGGGGGCGAAGAAGACAAGGACAATGTACTATGCATAGATGACCAAATCTGGGGCATAGACTGCTCCAGGACACGCAAACCGTTGTACGAACTTTCCATAGGAGGGATTCAAGTATCCATGGTGGCCGACTCAGGGTCCCCATATATCATTATACAATGCAGTATTTGGGACAGAGACTTCGCACAGATCATAGGCACACACCTCCTTCCCCCGGACATCCATCCTGTCACTTTCACAAGGAAACCCATTTCAATGGTGGGATTTCGCCACCTACAATTTTAATTCCAAGGCCTCACGGCGGAAGAGACACTTTACATGGCAGAGATGGGACCCTCAGTGTTACGATAGGTGGATCAAGGAGAATTAGGGATTCATTTGAACCCAGGCGGCACGACGCAAGTACTGATGACAGCTCCCACACACACATATGAAGACAGCAAGTGGAAGTCAGAATTCCCGACAGTTTTTGGAGGCACCATCGGCAAGTTGACAAAATTTACCAACAAGATATGCCTCAAGGAAGGGGCCAAACCAGTAAGTCATTAAGTACGGAACATTCTTTTTAATTGAAGAGAAGCAGTGCAACAAGAACTGCAACACTTGGAAGACAACGGAATAATTGAGCCCATTGAGAGCGCAGAATGGCTGACTCCCATGGTCGTAGCCAGGAAGCCCAATGGAAAAGTGCGCCTGTGAATTATAGTAGAGAAGTACCCGTTGCCGAGGAGCAATAAGATGTTGCCCCAAACGAAGGGCATTAAATGGTTTTCCACCATCGACCTAACTTCCGCATACCACCAGATAGAGCTACACCCCACGTGCAAGAAGTTAACCTCGTTTATCACACCATTCAGGTGCTACCAGTTCCGGCAGATGCCATTTGGATTGGCATCCGCCGCAGCGGTGTTCCAGAAGTTGATTCATAGACTTTTCAGTGTCACGGAAGGGGTACAGTATTTCCAGGATGACATCCTAATCATGGGGAGAACCAATGCAGACCATGACGCCAAGCTAACAGCTGTGCTGCGCTTCCTGACGCACAATGGCCTCACTGCAGAATGGAACAAGTGCAAGTTTGGAGTAACCTCGGTAACGTACCTGGGCCACGAAATAAGTGACAAGGGCATTGCACCGAAACAGGCGAAAGTGAAGGCAATAAAGGGTGCACCCACACCCAGAAACAAGGACGACGTCCGTTCTTTCCTAGGAATGGCTGAATTCTATAGGAAGTCCATCCCCCAGTTCGCCACCCAAATGCACAATTTGCATCAACTACTGAAGGAGAAGACTGCATTTGCGTGGTCGGAGGCTGCCAGGGAAGAATTTGAACAAATCAAAGAAGACATCTGCGAAGCTGTACCTCTACATGGATTCGACCAGAGTATGTTGTCTATCCTCACCACAGACGCGAGTGACAGAGTGCTGGGAGCAGTCCTAATGCAGAGGTCCGAAGAAGGTGAGATGACAACAGTCAGCTTTGCGTCTCGATCCCTGGCCCCGAATCAAGCAAAGTTCAGTGTGGTGGAGAAAGAGATGCTCGCAGCAATCTGTTCATTGGAGAGATTTTGCCAATTCCTATGGGGTTCTTGATTCCTGCTCGGAACAGACCACAAGCCGCTGGTCAAGGTGCTCACATCCAGTGGACACGCAAATGCCACACCTTGCATAGCAAAAATGACTCTAAAGGTACTGGACTATGTGTAGGATGTCCAGTACATCCTGGGCGCCAAGAACAAAGTTGCCGACTACCTCAGCAGGGTGGCGGCGATGGAGAAGGCACCCAAGCTCACGGAGGAAGATGACAACACCATAGCATATGCGGAGGACCAAGAGGCAGTTGTAAGTGCACAAGAGTAGAAAACGGCATCTGACAATGACGCAAGCCTCACAGCAGTTAAACGGTTCATAGTCACAGGGTGGCCACAAAAGAAGTATCTGGATGCAGAACAACGGAAATTCTACAAAAGTCCGAGAAGAGTTGTCCGTAGGGGACAAAGAGGTATTCCTGCTGCGGGGAGACAAAGTAGTCCCTCAGGGACAACTGGTAAAGCGCTTACTCACGATACTGCACGACGGTCATTTAGGCATTGTGAAAACCAAGCAGAGAGTCAAACAAGCATACTGGTGGCCTGCACTGGACAACCAAGTGGAGAGGTATGTCAGAGAATGTGCACAATGCAGCAATGCAGACAAGACGCAGACCACACTGCGACCACCATTAGGGAAGTTCACCAATCCAGTCAATCCATGGGATGTATTGGCGGTAGACATCCTGGGCCCAACATTAGACGCGCAGAGCATACCCAAGTATGTCATCGTGCTCGTAGACCGGTATTCCAAGTGCCCAGAAATCGAGATATGTGAAACAGTGAGCACCAACACCGTACTTGCATTCCTCACTTCCACATTTCTGAGAGAAGGTATTCCAAGAGTCATAACATGTGACAATGGACCCCAATTCACGTCTGACAGGTGGAATGCTTTCATGGAACGGAACGGTATACAGACAAAACACACCCCAGGATATCACCCGGCCGGGAACGGCCTAGCTGAAAGATTCAATAGGGTCGTCATGGGGTTAGTACAAGCAGCTATCAATGCAGGGAAGAATTGGGAGGCAGAACTCCTATGTACAGTATGGGCTTTTTGCATCACTACCACCAAAACGGGATAAGCCCATTCAAGATTTTGAGGGGCCGGGACCCATTCACCAGAGACAATGTGGCGTTGAAACAACGCACAGTACAGAGCAAATGGTCGCCGGCGGTGGTGCGTAGCAACTTAGAAAAAGCATAAAAGATCTACATGGACCACTACAACAAGCGGCATAAGGACAACGAAACGTCGCTGGAAAGAGGAGAATGGGTCAGAGTGAAGCTTGCTCAGTTGAGGAGAAAGGGCGACAGCAAGTTTAGTACGCCCCTGCAAGTACGAGAAGTTTGCACCAGATCTGCCTAATTAAGCGACGGAAAGATATGGTCCCAAGACAGAATGTCCAGGTGCAACAAAGTGTTGAAGTGGGCCAAGACGGGAGCAACGCAACAGGAAAAGGATGACAACTGGAACTTGGAGGAGGAAGAACATACGGCGGACACAGAAGCACATAGCAGTAGCACTAGGGATACCAACGAAGAAGAGACGAACACCACCAGAACACAAAAGAATCTAGAAGACACAGGTTGACAAGAACAGCAGGAGAACCAAGGAGCATGTGGGTCAGACACTGGAGGTCACGAACTGGAGACACCAAACAATGCCCCACCCAGTGACAGCAGAGACACGAGAACATGCACTCGGGAGTTTGACATGAAAATATAACCACCATCAACATGAACTACCTTGTGCCACAGTACCCGGTTGTTATTGTTTGTATTGCAGTATTGCTAAAGGGGGGAGATATGTAGAGTAGCGCTCTAGTGTTCCAGTCACGTTGCCATTTTGAGATTACTGTAGCCCAGCCACGATACTTGCTGGTGCGGTTCCCGGCGCTCCCATTTATTACAATAAATACTTAAATCTCTAGCCCGGTGTCCGCCTTGTAATTACCCCAACGCCTCTCTACACTGCCTTGTCTGTTTTCTGTTTTTACCAATTTCCTGATGGTTTCTGAGAAATGTGGTTCTGTTATGCATTTAAAAATGGCTGCTGTAAAAATAAAGTGGAGAAAAGTGAAGCATAATCCGAACCCTCCGGCTGAATTAGGGTTAATTTTACTGACAGAGTCCTATTCAATGAGAGTCTCCGGAGAAAGGTACTAGATGAGAAAATCCTGGTCACAAGGTGCTGGCCTATATTGTCTGGCCATCTGCTGGCTAGCATGCGAGCAAATACATGGCTCTGAAGAGATAGCCTTTAAAATATCTATAGATGCATCATTAAATGGGACCAAGGACTCAGGTGTTGCCAGCTCAGGATTCAACATTTGTATAAAAACATTTGTTTTTGTCTCAATGGAAGGTAGCTGTAAAATCTAGTACTTCAGCTGCCCTTTGAACCAGCCCTGCAAATGAGGCTCCTTATTCCACTGGTGGCCCATGTGGTGTGTCAAGCTGTGCCTCGGGAGGCATTAGGCCCAAAGGCATTTTGCACATCAGTGTATAATGCATCATCAGTATAACGAAAGGGAAGAAATCCAACCCTCTAACCATCATCATCAGTATCATGAGATGCACTCTGCTCTGGCACAGGATGTCAGAGCCAAAAAAATGGAGCCTGTTCTCATAGTTGCAACATCATAGAGACACTATATTCGAGTCAGGCTGCTTTACAGTTAGTTGTGCTTTTATAATTTTGTAGTGTGGCATGGGTTGAGCTCAAACCTATGTTGATCCTGAATCCAACATAGGTGTCTGGGCCAGATATCCACTTGCTCTGGGAACTAGCATGGATCTTGAGCACTGCAGTATGTATGGCCTCAGTAACAGGCCCAAAGGAACAGATGGAATCAGGAGGTTCCCCTGTGGTAACCCAACTGGCAGCCCCTGTTGTATAGTGGGGTCTGAAGGTGAGCCAGAGGCACACTGAAAATTTGCAGAATTGCCTCTTTGAATGCCTCAGAGTCGACTATAACCCAGGGAACTCAGGGTGCATTGGGACCAACTGAGGTATTGGTTGCATGACAGATGGCCTTGATTGAGTGCGACTTAACATCTTGTTGTCCTCATACATCTTTGGGGTCAAAGTGGTGGGATGGGCCTCGAGTACCACTTAGCATTCTTATGCCTGCTCTTGGACTTTGAATTACCTTAAGATTTCGAGAGGGAAGTGAAGTGGTCAGGGGAATAGGCCATGATCAGGACAGGCGCTTGACTTGGTGGGGTAGTGAGGATTGTGTGAAGATTGCAACTTCTTCTTGTGGTAGGTGATGTACAAGTTTACCTCCCAGTCTCAAACTGCCTTCTGGTGCATCAGGGCACATTTATCACAGTGTGTCATATCTGGTGGCCAGACACCAATGGCACAGCTAATTCAGGTCTGTGACCCATATTTGCTTCCTGCAATCGTAGCACAGTTGGAATCCTGTTATTTTACGTGAGGACATTGTCCCCAAGCACACTGTAGAAATGTTTATGAGTCATCAGAAGACTGACAAAGTTGGGAGCGGACGTACAGATCTGCGTTGGAAGGTGCGAAAGAAAGGAACTGACATCAGTGCTTCTGAGTGGAGCTTATATGCTGCTCACTCCATCACTTTTTGGGCAGTATGGAGTCAATGCAGAGCTGCATGGTGCCACCAGGCAGCATAGAGGAGCACTGCTACAAAATTCTCAGATCTACTCTAGCGCTTTCAGGTCATACATTAACAGCGAAGGAGCATGTGCAGATCCAGATAATTGGACAGCTGAAATTCCAGTAAGGGTGGGACATTTTCAAAATTTGGGTCTCAACATGTCACACTCCCGATGGGAGGGTTTGGAGTTAAAAATTCACCCCTTGATCGCCGAATCCAGTGCAGGCATGGGCTGCTGGTCCTCCGTTTCACTGCCAATATTACAAAAAGATAACTCTACCTAAACTGTTATCAGTGGTGTTAAATTATCCTAGCTGTCTTCCAAAGGTCTTCTTTACAAAACTCAAATTCAAGCTCAGGAATTTCATGTGGGCTGGGAAACAACCCAGGATCTCACTCGCGAAACAATTTACCCTAGTTGTATGACTGGAGGATCAGACCCCTGACATTCAGTTGTATTACTGGGCTGCTCAAATGGTTAACATCAGTGATTAGGTGCACAGTGATTAAGATGATCCTGCATGCAGATTGAAGTTGGATCTTCTAAGTGGGGGTGGTACATGGCTACCATTATGGAGCGAGACGTACAAATACAATATTTACCAATGATTGCCCTAGTAGTCTGGAGGGACATTCTAGGGCACATAGGATGACTCAATTTATGCCTTCGTGGTTCGGTACCTGACTCCCAGAAGTGGAGAAGCTGGGATTATACTAGGATTGGTACTATAGCAGCTGCGTGGCATGCATCCTACATGAAATCATTCAAGGACTTTGAGGAAGAAGTTGATCCGAATAATTTGCAGTTCTTGTGATTTCTCTAACTGTGATATGCACTTGAATACTACTGAGAAGAGTTGGTTGAACTGCCGAAGTTTAACCCCCTGGACAGCGAATTGATAATAGAAGCACTGGATCGAGGAGTCATATCAAAACTCTTTCAATCATTGGTTGTCAATGGTCATGACCCTAGTAGGTCCCTTTGTGCCTGATGGGAGGAAGACCTAGGCACCCTGTAGGAGGACAAATGGGTGAAGGCCAAAGTGGCCCCAAGTGTGTTGGCCATATCGCCAAAGCTGAGACTAATCCAGCTCAAACATTACACAGAACTTACTAAGCCACTGAAAGGCTATCAAAGATGGGAACAGGAATCAATCCCAAATGCCCTAGGTGCTCAGCTATGGTACATTTTTCTATGTGACCTGAGATTGTCCCCGAACTCAACAGAAACAAAATGCCATAACACTCTTTTCTTTTTTGTTTAAGAGTTTTATTGAGTTTTCAGAAGAAAAAGAGAAACAGGAAAAAGAAATAAAAACATAATAATCAGATATATAAAACAAAGTACAAATGTTCTACAAGCAAATAATGTAGAAAAGCAATAGTATTAAATGCTACTAGAAAAAGAGGGGAGAAATAAAAGAAAAGAAAAGAGAAAGGAACATAGAAGAGAAAATAAAGGAGGGTAAAAATGTATAGGATGAAAAATGGAGGCAATAAAAACAAAAAAGAAAAGATAATAAGTATTTAAGACACAAGTGCATGTGAAGCAAGGTAAGTTGTGAAAGGTAACCAAAGAAGATCAGATTTAATTTTCTGGGGTAAAGTAGAAGAGGAGACAGTAGCAATTCTATGTTCATCACAAATGAAATTCCACCAAACCAATGAAGATAATTTGGAATTGTCTTTCCAACATGACATAATAACTTTAAAAGCTAACGTTATAAATAGGTCGAACAATAAAGATATAGGAGTACAATTTTCAAAATCAGGTGAAGATGAACCAAGAATTATTTTTTGCAAGGATAGCGTTATATTACATTTGAAAATGTTCAGACAAGTAGATCAAATAGAACGCCAAAATCTCAAAAGATAGCACAATCGTATATTTGATGCCTTAAAGTAAAATTAGAACAAGACCAACATAAAGGAGATGAGGTAGGGGAAAACTTGGATATACAAACAGGAGTTATCACTGTTCTATTATAAATAAAGTAGAGCAATTGAGTAATGTGTGCATCAGCTGAGACTTTGAATAACTTAGACCATAATTTATCACAGTCAGAGACAGGTATTGGAAAAGCTAAATCAGTTTCCCAGGCTAATTCTGTAAGGGATTTAGGTCTTTCAGTGCTATGAAATGATAGCAGTTTATAAATATGTGCTGCTTTAGGTGTATGTTCTTGGGATATATTATAAAGTGGGGTAGGTGGAGTTAGTGAGATGGAGACATTGGAGAGATCACAGGTAGATAAGTGAGATTGCAGAGCTGTTGATATTAAGATATATTCATCAAGGAAAGTATCTGGTAAATGATATTGCATTTGTAATATAGAAAAGGGAATGACAGAATTCTGATGAATGAGTTGATGGACAAAGATAATTCCCTTTTCCTTCCAATGTTTGTAGTAGAATGACCTACTTTTGTATTTCATGTATTTGTTGTACCAAATAGTAGAGGATAAAAAAAACATTAAAGAGAGTCAAGGCCATCAACAAATATGTTATATAGTAGGTTTTGGGAGTTTTTCAAAATTGGATTATTAGTTATGAATGTACAGTTAGACATGTAAATGATATTGCGAAAAGAAAAATCTTTTCATAAGGATTGTTCAAAAGAAATCCATCTCGGTATAGGAGTGTCACCAAATTCATAGGAAAGGGCAAAACATTGTCTGATTAAAAATACAGAGTTATATGCTTTGAAATCAGGAAAGCCCACACCTCCTTCAGATTTGGGGCGTTTAAGCTTTGTAAGGGAAATGCGTGGGTGCTTTTTATTCCAAAGGAATTTAGTACAAATGGAATTGATTAGTGAAAAATATGATAAAGGGATTCGAAAAGGTAACATAGATAATGGATATAGGATATGTGGGACAATCATCATTTTAATGGTGTCAAGTCTACCCCACCAAGACAAATAAAGAGGCGACCAGGAAAGTAAAAGAGAATAAATCTTATTGACTAATGCATTAAACGTATGCTTAATTGTGACAGGTAAAGTGGCGGAAAACCAAATACCAAGGTACTTTATTTTAGTAGGACACCAAGGGAAATTAGTATATTTAAACATATATTGGTAACATATTGAATTCAGCGGTAGTACTTCTGTTTTTGAGAAGTTCAATTTATATCCCGAAATACTGGAATATAATTTAACCTCTTCTAGAAAGGGAGGGAGGTGAGAGGATTGAACATATAGACTAATATGTCATCAGCGTAAGCTGACATTTTAATTTCTAGAGAGTTATGAGTGAGGCCAGAAATATGTGAGTGAACACGAATATGCTCAAGGAATGGTTCAAGGCATAGGACAAATAACAAGGGTGAAAGAGGACAACCCCCACGGGTACCTCTAGATAGGGAAAAAAATTTAGAGAAACAATTGTTTAGAAAAATACTAGCGGGGGTGAGAATATAACAGTTTAATATAAGAGATAAAAGTTGGGCTGAATCCAAACCACTGAAGTGTTTTAAACATGAATTGACAATTAATTCGGTCAAAAACCTTCTCGGCATCCAGGGACAGCGCAGCTGGAGGGGACTTAATTTTCTTGCTTAGGGAAATGACATTGGCAAACATTCGAGCATCATCCGCAGCCAATCTGCCTTTAATAAAACCCGATTAATCAGTTTTAACCAGTAATGGGATAATATTCTCCAGACAGGTTGCAAGAATTTTTGCGAATATCTTACAGTCATAATTGATTAATGAAATAGGACGGTAATTTTTACACAAAGAATGATCTTTGTCAGGTTTGGGGATAAGAACAATCAAGGCTTCCATAAAAGAACCAATCAATCAATCAATCAATCAATGACATTTATAGAGCGCACTACATACCCGTAGGGACTCAAGGCGCTGGGGGTGGGGGGGGGGTGCCGCTACTGCTCGAACAGCCAGGTCTTCAGCTTCTTCCTGAAGGAGAGGTGGTCTTGGGTCAGGCGCAGGTCGGTCGGGAGGGAGTTCCAGGTCTTGGCGGCCAGGTAGGAGAAGGACCTTCCTCCTGTAGTCGCTCTTCGGATGCGGGGGACGGTGGCGAGGGCGTGGTTGGCTGATCGAAGGTGGCGTTTGGGAGCGTAGAAGTTGATTCGGCTGTTGAGGTAGCTCGGGCCTTGGTCGTGTAGGGCTTTGTGTGCGTGGGTGAGGAGGCGGAAGGTGATTCTTTTGTTGACGGGGAGCCAGTGAAGGTCTCTCAGATGTCCGGAGATGTGGCTGGTTCGTGGGATGTCGAGGATGAGTCTGGCTGATGCGTTCTGGATCCGCTGGAGTCTCTTCTGGAGCTTGGCGGTGGTACCGGCGTAGAGGGCGTTGCCGTAGTCCAGTCGGCTGGTGACGAGGGCCTGGGTGACGGTCTTCCTGGTCTCGGTGGGGATCCACCAGAAGATCTTCCGTAGCATGCGTAGGATGTTGAAGCACGCCGAGGAGACGTTGTTGACTTGCCTGGTCATGGAGAGGGAGGAGTCCAGGATGAAGCCCAGGTTGCGTGCATGGTCTGTCGGTTTGGGTGCGGTGCCCAGGGCGGGAGGCCACCAGGAGTCGTCCCAGGCAGAGGGTGAAGAGCCCAGGATGAGGACCTCCGTCTTGTCCGAGTTCAGTTTCAGGCGGCTGGTCGTCATCCACTCGGCTACCTCTTTCATCCCTTCGTGCAGGTTAGCTCTGGCGGCGGCGGGGTCGTTGGTCAGGGAGAGGATCAGCTGGGTGTCGTCGGCGTAGGAGATTATGTTGAGGTTGTGTTGGCGTGCGATGGCCGCGAGGGGGCTCATGTAGACGTTGAAGAGGGTGGGGCTCAGTGAGGATCCTTGAGGGACGCCACAGATGACTTCGGTGGCCTCTGACTTGTACGGTGGTAGGCGGACTCTCTGAGTTCTTCCGTCGAGGAAGGAGATGATCCATTCCAGCGCCTTGTCCCGGATTCCGACGTTGCTGAGGCGCTGTACTAGGGTGCGGTGGCAGACAGTGTCGAAAGCAACCAAAGGCCTTGGATTCAGGAATAAAGGAATTAAAAAGTGCCAGAAGTTTGGGAATGAAAATAGAAGAAAAGGCGGAATAAAATTCAACAGAAAGGCCATCAGGCCCTGGTGCTTTTGATTTCTTCAAAGCTTTAATAGCATTGGTAACCTCTTGTAAATTGACATCTCTCTCCAATAAGTCAAATTCATCAGGTAGGGAAGGGGGAGAGAGGAGGCCAGAAAAGAAGGTATCTACATTTTGAAGGGAGGGATTCGTATCATCGGTATACAGTGATTGGTAGTACTCATGAAATACAGAAGCAAGGGTATTAGTAGATTCATTTAGAATGGGTCCATTATTTTTACGTTCAGATTTGATTTTTAAGTAGTTGGCCAACATCTTACTGGCTTTATTTTGACCCCCATGATATTTAGATTTAATTTTAAGAAGGACATTACAAGCATCAACTGTAGCCAATTTATTAAGCTCAGATTTGGCCTTAATCAATTCATGAAGTGGTGAGGGGGATTTAGAGATAAAATATGTATGTTGCAAAAATTTTCAGTTGTTGTAATAACATTGTATATTTATTATGAGTAGTTGTCTATTTCTTCGCAACATATGAAATAGTGAAAGCACAACACGAGGCCTTGAAAGCATCCCAAGTGTTAAAAGTAGATGTGTCAGAAGGGTTATTAAGTGTGATAAATGTAGTAGCTTCTGTAATTAAAAGGGTATCAGACAATAAAAAATTATTTAACTTCCATCTGCTAAATTTGGGGGAATATAAGGAAAGATCCAAAACAGAAAGAACTGGTGCATGGTCAGAAATGAAAATAGATCCAATCCCTGATGACAAAAGCGATGGGAGTAGGGATTTACCAATCAAAATATAATCAATCCTAGAACGAGTTTGGTGAACATTCGAAAAAAAAGGTAAATTCAAGGGAATCAGCGTTACAAGTTTTCCAAGCATCAAATAATGGACGAGAGGTAATGGCAGATTGAAAGGCTTTGTGGGATTTATCCCGGTTAAATTTACATTTGGATTGTCTGTCAGAGTAGGGGTCTAACCATTGATTAAAATCACCAGCAACTACAAAATTCGTACAATCAATAGAAGCAAGTAAAATCTTGATGGAATTTCAAAATTCAGAATCAGGACTGACTGGGCCATAAATCTTCAAAAGAACTAATTCTTTATTTTGTATAACAACTTTAACCATTACCCATCGTCCATCAGTGTCGTTAAGTGTAGACAAAATTTGCAAATTTAATGATTTATGAAACAATATTGCACCACCCCTTGTTACCAACTGAGGGAGAAAACACAGCTTCACCCACCCATTGTTGCTTTAGTTTAAGCGATTCAGTGTCATTACAATGCGTTTCCTGAATAAAGGAGACCTGAGCAATTAATTTTGATAAGTGAGAAAGTACCTTTTGCCTTTGACGGGGTGTCCAAGACCACGAACATTCCACGTGACAAAATTACACATAATGGAGGGTTGGGAAGGTATTACATGGAAGGAGATGACACATTGTAAGGAAACAGCTAAAAGGAGAAAAACACCATACATAAGCTAGGAGTAAAAAACACATCATAATACAATATACAGCACTAATGAACACATGCAACATGTGAAATATAGTTAAAAGGGAGAAACAACTATAAAAAGAATGAAAAAAGATGAAAGAAAAAAGGAAGAAAAGAAGAAAGTGAAGGTAGATCAAGGAAAAAGATCCAGATCTAAGAGAAAACATCAAAGATTGGCGCATGGGGCTCAACTGCACAGACAGAAGATGAAACGACGGAGATGGAGATAAAAAGAATAAAATTATGAATAGCCATCATAGAAAAGATAAGAACATACAAGAAATTTAGCGTAGAAGTGAGGAGCCAGTAGCAGAATTCGGAGACAGATTATGTAGAAAAGTTCTCAGTTTAGTAGGGTCATCAAAAGTATGTGAAGAACCCTCATGAGTAATTTTACAAAGGCATGGATGTAAAATGCCATAACGAATATTTAACTGTCTCATTTGAGGATGGAGAGCCAAAAATTCCTTTCTTCGTGCATTAGTCGCATTGGAGAGATCTTGTGACAGATAGATGGCATGACCGGACCAAATGAGACGACGGTTTGTTTTAGCTGCTGTGAAACACGCATGAGGTCTGTAAATTCCAAAAATAGCACAATAATTCCTCTAGGCCTAGAGGCATTTGGTTGAAGATGACCAAGCTGATGAACTCATTGAATAGTTAAGGAGGGCACTGAAGGAAGTTCTAATAGCGCTGACAGGAATTTCTCAAGGAAAAGAAGTATGTCAGCGCCTTCAATATTCTCTGGTAGGCCATACAGGCATAGGTTATTGCGTCTATTTCGATTTTCAAGATCCTCAGTGGGGAGTTTGAGACAATGGTTTTCCTGTTCCAATAGTGGAATCTTAGTAGTGACATCATGAAGATCACTAATGTGTTGTTCGCCCCAGCTCCTGCCCTGAGGGAGCAGGGAGCCCTTTATTCCTCTTCTGCCACCGGATGAGGTGGTGGTTTGGTGCGGTGGGTGATTCCCTGGCGCTGCATCCCATGGGCATGCTTTCCACACTGCCCAGCCTGCTATCCGGAGACACCATCTGCATCCGCTGCAATTATCCTTACCATCGCCGCAATGGGCAGGCATGGCGGGGGCCTCCCGTCCCACGATTGCAGCCCTGACGGCCCACGTGGTGTGACAGCGACTGGCTAGACTGAGACAAAACCGTCTGTGCCATGTGCCTGCCCGTGAATTAGGGTCCGGACCCTTCCTTTTCCCAGGGGCCTGTCAAGGACTTTTGGACTCTCCACCTTTTCCTCCAGAAGGCCCCAATCCGCCCTTGCCCGACAGGGCTGCTTGCCTTGGTGATAACGTCTGCCCCCCGTAATCCCCGGCCTCTGCTCTCTACACTGTGGGATGCTCCAGAGCACTGGCGGGGTTGACCCTCTCTTTATCTACCCTTTGCACAGGTCCTACCCCCTGCCTTGCGGCCTTTGCTCTGGACGGGGTTATACACCCTTCAATAGGTGTTCAACAGTGCTCGGTCTCCTCCGCCTGGCCCTCTGAGTCTTGGTGTAGGCAAGACCTGCCAATAAGTATGGGGAGAGATAGGGCCTCCAAGTCCACAACGGCTCCTACGCAGACGACGATTGACTGGTTCACCACCTCTGACCACGACACCCTGGGCAGGGTGCGGGGCCCACCCCAGGACAGGGACTTAAACGCCATTCTTCAAGCAATTAGCACTGAATCTCATTTGTCTACGGCAGAGGACGATATCTCACAATTGAAAGAACAAGTGGCTCACCTCCGCTCACATACCATGGAGCTGCATTGACGTGCTGAGGATGCTGAAAATCGCACACGCTGCAATAGCCTCCGCCTGGTGGGGATTCCCGAAGGGGTCGAGAAGAACCAAGGGTCCACTTTTGTCGAGGCCTGGTTTGCTTCATGGATACCTAAGGACACCCTCTCCACGTGGTTCGTAGTTGAGGAACTCCCCGATCCCTCTCACCTAGGCCACCAACTGGAGCCCCACCTTCACCTATTATACTGAAAATCCTTAACTTCAAAGACCAGGACGCTATACTGCATGAAGCGCGTGCCCACGGACCCCATGAATTTCAACACCACACCGTCGTGGTATTCCCAGACTACACTAGGGAAGTACAAGTACAAGACCTCCGACGTTCCTACATAGATGTTAAAAAAAACTGTGTGCCCTGGGCTTACAGTACCAACTTCCGCTCCCCGCACGCCTTCGCATCATGTTTCAGAACGAAACCCAATTATTTGACTTGCCATAGGCGGTGTGGACATGGTTGACGGAGGAACGTCCCCTTCGCCAGTGGCATGATCTCCAGGACCTGCGGACTCCCAGCGCAAAGGGCCACGGTCGCCGGGATACCGGCGCCGGTGGTGCACACATTCTCGTAGAAGGTGCCAGTCCCAGGTAGCGGCATCTAGTTCCTCTGAGCGCGGTGGCAGTCAGACTCAGAGACTTCTCTAATCCACGGATGCTCTACCCGAAGCTTCCTCATCACCTGCCCGGGGGGGGGGGGGTTTCCATGCTTGAATCTCTTGTTTTCTGCTGAAACACTGCACATCCGTATAAATGGAGGGGTCCTCCACGCACCCTAACCCGAGCGTTTTAGTTTGGTTCCTGTTACAACAGGGGGTCGACAGATGCTTCTGTTTTTGAAGTATAGGAAGGGGGAGGAGGATTATGGAGGGTTGGGATTGTTTTTTCCCTATGTTGTTGTTTTTGTTGTTTTGTTCACTAGTTGCGCTCGCCTGCACAGACGCGGGCACCCACACGTGCTCCCAAGTCTCTGTAGGGTCATACAATTAAAATCCACACATCAACCACCATGACTGATACATCCTAGGGCATCCCTTCATGTCCTGTCATGGAATGTTAATGGTCTCCTAGACCGACTTAAATGCATGGCCGTCCTGCGCTTCGCACAGCATTTTAATATAGAGGTCCTCCTACTCCAAGAAACACACCTGATGGGTAGCTGCCCCTTCCTGGCACGCTATGGGTACGATAGAGTGTGTCGCTCCTGCTTCTCTCGGGCCTCCAGTGGGGTGGCTATCCTTCTAAAAAGCACCTTGCCTTTCATGCTTACACAAGTTACTCATGACACCCAGAGATTATCGGCGACCCTCTGTGGCTTGTTGGCTGGTACTCCTCTTAATCTCGTGTCCGTCTATTGTCCCCTTCGATGCTCGCAACACGCTAAAACACACTACTTCCGTGCTGACTACCCTACCCCTGGACCCCACCATCATTGGAGGTGACTTCAATGCAGTTTCCTCTCCGACCCTTGACACGACAGGCACTCCTCCTAGCACTAGAGTTGTTTAGGCAAAGCAACTAAGGAACTGGTCCGAGGCTCTGGGCCTCTGTGATGCTTGGCGCACCTGGCACCCCCACACTGCCCAATTCATCCACACCTCTGCAGCACATCATACGCAGGTACGCATAGATGCAATTTTTTTCCCCTTGACCGACTGTTCTGCAATTCTGGACGTCCGTATCCTCCCCAAAGGTATCTCTGACCGTTCCCCGGTGCTTCTTAGCACATGGGCTTTCCCCCTCAGCCCGTCAAATGTGGAGAATGAATGCATGGTTCCTCCAAGATAAGGAGTTCAAGAAGGTGATAGGGACAGAGCTCAACCAGTATTTTCTCACTAATGAAGGGTCGGTAGCTTTTCCAGGTACCCTATGGGCGTCGGGTTAAGGCCACCATTCGGGGTGTCACGAAGGGCCAGCTCAAATGCCAAAGACAGGCGCAACTGCGGGAGATCACCTCCCAGGAAGCGCAGGCGTTTCATCTCGAGCAGTCCCCCTCTATGCCCGACAACACTTTCCGTGCCCTACAACTCCTCTCCGGGCAGAGATCTGGCTGCTATCCTTTGGATGCTGCCAAGCTCCTTTGGAGATCTTCAATAGCAAGAGTCTACGGCTGGGGTGACAAGCATGGCACGATTCTCCATAGACTAGGGAAAACCGCATCCCCGAAGTGGTGGATGAGGACGATACACCGCCCGTTGGCGATGGCCTGCACCTTTGCCTATTACTACCAACAACTTTACGCGGTACGGACCCCAGACCTGTCGCTCTCCGCCCTCCTCAAGCAGGGAAACGTACGTCTCCCTCGGATGAGCTCAGCAGCCCAGAAGATCTAGACCGACCCATCTCTCATGAGGAAATTGATGAGGCAATCTCCCTCACCTCATCAGGCAAGACCCCGGGCCCAGACACCTTCCCCAAGAATACTATGCCCTATACCGCGAAACTCTTATGCCGCTTCTTGCCGACCTGTTTGACGAAGCGCTGGAGAAGGGTTCCTTCCCACCTGAGACAGACATCGCCACCATCGTGGGCCTTCCGAAATCTCAGCCAACCTCCAGTCATTGCGCAGACTACCGTCCCATCTCTCTCATCAACACAGAGATCAAGTTGTACGCCCCCATTCTCGCCCAACGGCTGAAGCCCTATCTGTCTCTGCCTGATCACCCAGACCAGTGTGGCCTCATGCCCAAGCGGGGTACCCAGCACTGTCTCAGGAGGCTCCATCTGACCTTGGCCCATCAGCACTTGCTCACCCCATACCTGGCGCCCCTTCTCATAGATCTTGAGAATGCCTTTGACTCGGTATACTGGATGTACCTAGCGGACGTGTTGGCTGAGATGAGGTTCGGACCACATTTTAGGGCACTGGTCTGCGTACTATATGCCCAGCAGCGGGCGCGAGTCTTGGTCAATGGGGTGTTGTCAGAGGCCTTCCCCATTTGTAGAGGAACGAGGCAGGGCTGTCCACTCTTGCCCTTGCTCTTCGCCCTGGCGATGGAGCCCCTGGCCTCTCTAGTGCGGGCTGATGGTCGCATTGGTGGGTGTGCATGGCCCACCACGGAGGCGGACAAGATCGCTCTATATGCCGATGATGTTCTGATCTTCTTGGCTGAACTCGCCCAGTGTGGGCCTCACTGCCTCCAGATCCTGCAGCCCTTCGGGCAAGCATCCGGTCTTTGTCTGAACCCGGATAAGTCGGTCCTGGTCCCGCTGCACTTATCTAGAGACTGTTACGATTGGCAGTTCAACATACCGCTTTGGCGCCAATTGTTCAAATACTTAGGGATATGGGTCAGTCTCCTTCCTGAACTGGGCTGGTCCCTCAACATCCCCACTGGTAAAGAAGGCCAAGGCGGATCTTCAGAAGTGGAGGACGCTGCCTCAGAATCCCCTGGAGAGGGTTGCTTTGTTTAAAATGATGATTCTCCCCAGATTCCTATACGTCCTCCAGAACACCCCCATCTGCTTTCCAAGGGCTTGGTTTTGTGAGCTGGACTGCCTGACCACCAAGTTCTTTTGGGGGGTGGAGGGCATGCTTGGCTCTGACCTTATGTCGTATCCCCTCCTTTGATGGGGGTATGGGGATGATGCACATATATCTGTACTTCCTGGCTGCACGTCTCCTGGGTATAAATGATTGGTTCACCAGGGGTTGGTCCGATCCCGCTTACCCACTCGAGCTGAGTGAACTGGGTCTGCCATAAAGTCCAATCACTGATGTACGTGGGGATCCATTCCATCTCAGCTACCAGATGCAATACGTTCCGTGCTGTTGGCCTGGTGGGCTTCATTGCACCATACTCGCTGGACAAACAAGCTGACTCAATGCACACCCCTCTGGAAGGATACTTGGTTCCGAGAGGTTAATGGGCTATAAGGTTTTAAATCATGGGAGCCCATTAGATTCTCACTACTCGGAGATGTCGGAGATGTGTGGGCTGGCGAACACATGCTTTCCTTTCAGGACCTCCAGACCCGTTATTCCCTGCACCTATCTCAGTTCTACAAATATTTGCAATTGCGACATGCCCTCCACATGCATATCACAGATGACACCAAGCTCCCTGAGTATAGCCCCGAGGCACAGACTATGCTGGGAAACTTAGGCAAAGGGGGTATTTCGCGCATCTACCGAACTCTGGTCAATAACACCCCCACTACACTGGATAAGTTGATAAATCAATGGGAAGACTGGGTGGGTCCACTCGACGAAGAGGACTGGCGTGACGCCCTCATGGCGCCCAAGACGGTCGCCACATCAGCCAAACTCAGACTGATCCAACTATACTACTTACACGCTGCATCCCTAACCCCCTTGCGCCTCCACCGGGCAGATCTGTGCCCAGACGCATCCCGTACGAGGTGTGGCCACGCTCCGGCCGACTTTTCCACATGGTCTGGTCATGCCCCCGCCTGGCGAGATTCTGAGGTAATATTGAGGAGGAGCTCACAGAAGTCCTGGGATGGGTAGTCCCCCACGACTCACGTCACTCCATGCTGGGGATCACAGATGGGCTGGATGGGTCCAGCAATGAAAAACTGTTTTTCAACACGGTCATGATAGTAGCCAAACGAGACATAGTGGCAGCGTGGAAATGTCCAGCACCTCCGTGCTCCGGGAAATGGCAAAGGGGGGGTAGACTGATGCGCGACCCAAGAAAAAATCTTGTACGCAGCACAGGGGTGTCCTAAGAAGTACAGTAGGGTGTGGGGAAAAGGGCTAGGTACTGTGGAATAATCGAAGTACTCTGTTCAATTGTTTTACCTGTGTATGCCTTCAGGGGTCGGGACCTATGAGATGTTATGCTCCTGTAAATGATGATTCATCATCTTGCGTATCTAATGCTGATTTGATAATGTTGTTGGTTTTTCAAAATAATAAAATTGAGTATAAATAAAAAATAGCAAGCAATAAAGATGCAATAGTTGTTTCAATTACGCATAATTCGATACGCAACACTATGTTTGTTTATAAAATATGTAAATAATGTCCAGTTTTTAAATTCCCTGACAATAGACAGAATTACTTTTCTGTGACTCAGACGTTGGGTAACAAGTACCACAACAGAATACATGTAATGCCCGGTTACTCACTGGTAATCTTCATTACTCTGAGTCCTGGTCTTCTCGTTCCATTCCTGAGCCTGTCCCTCACTCCCTGTTTCTGTTTCTGGTGATTGTGTTTTTTTTCTTCTTGGGTTACTTTGGTAGTCTCAGGATATGTGGATTACACACTTCCCCCTTTATGCATGCCAGGCCAGGTAGGTGGCGCCATACTGCGGGAAGTATTTTACTTTGCTAGGTAACACGTTTCTGTAGAGCAGACAAGCTGCGCATTGTTAAGGAATGGGACAGGAAGACAGACAAAGAGGTAATGTTTGCTTTCCAGTCCAATGCCCCACCAGTCATCCAAAGAAAAGGATCTATATTGTGTGTTCCAGCCATTGTGCTGATGGCTCTCCCACCAACTGCACACCCTAAGAGCTCAAGTGAGATCAGAACAGAGGCAGCAGCAACCACCCCTCCATAGTCCACCATCCCTGCTGGTAACCATATAGCTATCCTAAAATGTCTGCCCTGACACACCATTGCTAGAACATATGGATTGTGGGAAAAACCAAAGAACATGTTGACTACTTTTATTTCACTTGCCGGTTGTCAAAATTAACAAGCATTGGCAATGCCAATAGATCGCACCTTTAGGACCTACCAGCTTTCCCACTGGTTTTAGTCATTTAGTCATGTTGTACACCATTACTGAGGCTTTGCAGCATGGGTAAAAACAAAAAAGAATTTTCTAGGCATGTGCACCAGGCAAGGAATGCAGGGGCGGACGAAAGTAAGACGGGATGTGGAAGGAAAACAAATGGGCAGAGAGGACTATGGAGCTGGGAGAAGAAGAACATGGGTGAGGAAGCAACACGGAGTGGAGAAGCACATGAGGGTGTGCATATGACGGGGCAGCGGGCAGAGAAACAGAAAGAGCAACACGAGAGTGCTGGAGGGGTAAAGTACATGAGGGAGACAGCTTGCAAACACATGCACTCTTCTGAAGTGCTTAAACAAAAAGAACAAATTGGTTCCTAAAAAGTGAGGACACAAGTAAAGAGTTCATGCTCCAAGGGAGGGACGCACGTGTGAAGAGGAAGTAAAGCCCACACAAGCTGATGATTAAGAAGCAAACAAATAAGAGTGACAATGATGCCAAAAAATGGTACTGCCACTGTAAGTTGACTAGACGTCGCACAGCAGACAGTGCATGCACGGTCTAGTAGGCGAGACATAAAAATCTTATAAGTCACCAGTGAGAAGCTGGCTTGGTATATGTTGTACACTTATGTAAGTGGGCACCTTGCACCAATCCTTACAGCCCTTGTGGTGATTTTAGTGGGTTTCAACAACCTTAGAAAGCTCTCTAAGTGGTAGCTGTGGAGAGCAGCTTTCAAACTTAGTCCAGGAGTGTAAAGCAGCTTGTTTTACCAGAACGTAATCTTATAGTTATAGGTTAAGTGAAAAAGAACCACACGGTGTTTTTATAAAAATATGTATTTATTATAAGACACTCACTAACACATACAGATATCTCCTAGCCAGAGATATATACAATGCACACAATACTTTTCAATGGAAAAAGGTAAGTAGCATGTAATACACAGTGGTCACCAGGGGGAGACCAAACCATATTTCAAAATAGTGGTATGCGAACCACAACTCAAGACTATACCCAGAAGATGGAGAAGTGCCAGGGACCCAAGGAACCACCAGAGGTAAGTAACCAGGAGCCCCCCGGAGGCCCTGCTCAGAGTGGGAACACGACCGCATGATCAATGCAAGTCAATCGGTAAGTCACAATTTCAAAGAAGGAGGACCTTTCCCAGTGGACCCTGAAGAAACCCAGTGGAAGACAGAAGGTTGGAGAGCCACCCCACCGATGGATACCTTAGGAACCAGGTTATCTGCACCAGGGAAGCCGGGTGCACAGGTGTAAAGTTGCATCGGAAACCGCTGTTGAACCCAATGGAGGACTTCAGGAAGATGCCGCTGCTGAGGAAGGTGGAACCCAAGGGTGGATTCAAGATATGAAGAACCTGTAAGCATAGGGGACAGAGTCTATGCCACTCAGAGGTGACCAGGAGGCACAGAAGACGAATGTTGCAGGAGAGCTGACGGTGACTTGAAACTGCAGCTGTGTGGACTAGGTGACGCTGTGGAGACGAGGAGCCAGACACGAGCTGTCCCACGTCGGATGTCGAGAGTTGAGGAGTTGGCGTCCGACGGGAGCACCAAAAAGCATTGGCAACTGCAACCAATGTGGAAGTCAAAGAAGGTACAAAGTCGAGACCAGCAAGGTCCACGAGACTCACCACAAGCAGGGGAGTCAGGGCAGGCCCCAAGCAATCAGCAGAGCCCAAAGAATTTAAAGAGGACCCACAGGCTGGAGGCTCTGGAGTTGCAAGAGGACCTGAAGCAGCTCACCAGAGATGCAAGCCCACGGTGCAAGTGATGAGCTGAGGATGAAGATCTTGGCCACAGGAGATGCTGGAGTTTGGGGCTACTTGGATCCCGAAGATCTTGTCGATGGAAATCAACAAACCTTTGCAACTGCAAGTCAACGCAGTGCACAGAAGTTTGGTTCCTGCGTAACCCTGGGCTTTACAATCCGCTCTGCTCGCAGAGTTTGCAGATTATTTGCAACTCTGTGTTCCACGTAGAATGCGGAGTTACCGAAAACTCCACGCTCCGCAGCGGAACAGAGTTTTTTTTCTTGTTCGCGCTTTCAAAATGCGTTTTCACGCACACGGTAGCAACTTACCGGGAGCAAAATGGTTACCGACGATGATAAAAGTGAGCATAGCTGGTGAGTACAAATCAACAAGCTTGACTGGTGGTGCACACATGAGGTGCCTTTTAGCTTTTTCCATAATTTTTTGTTATATAAATGTATCTACAGGTGAGGTTTTTGTTAGATACACCATTGTTTCCCATTTTGAATAGTAAATGGAATATATGACTGTCACTTGATAAAAAACACTATTTTACAAAACAGAGCAAATAAAGTGGAAGGACACTACCTGGTAAGAAAGCGAGGAGTGATTGGTGTAGAAAAATGGAAAAAATTCCACGTCCACATTTATGAATTCAAGAGCCCGGGGTTAGAGGTCTTGTGTGTATTCGATATAAATTGAGAGTAGGCCGACCTGTTCACTTTGTTCCCTCTGCAGCTCCGTATTGGTAGAGGCCATTTTGTGAACCCATGAGCTTTTGCCATAGGCCTGCATTGTCTGTCTTCCCTTTCTTGTTGATGTGGTGGCCTGGCCATGTGGCTAGCGGTCATTTTTTAAGCCAACGCAGTGTGCTTTTGCCATAGGCGTTGACTTCCTCTGCATGATTTACATCTCTCTTCTTTGATGCACTTTCCTCTTCATGGGGCTACCTTGCATACCTTGGACTTGCTGTGCATGACTGACGTCTTGGTGCTCTGATGCCGGGCCTTTTCATGGGATGTGCTAGCATACCTCTGGTCTGCAGTTAGTGAATGACTCATCGGTGTTGTGATGCACGGGCCTCTTCATGGGGCGAAATTGCATACTTCTGACTTGCTCTTGTAATTAACTTCTCACTGCTTTTCCACACTTTTGTCTTCATGCGGTGACCTTGCATACTTCTGATGTGCTCTGCGTGTTTGACGTCTCAGTGCTTTGAAGCACAGACGGGCATCTTCATCGGGCAACCATGCATACATCTGACTTGCTCTTGTAATTGACTTGTCACTGCTTTAATGTACTGGTCTTTTCATGAGGTGATCTTGCATATCTCTGACTTCTCGGCATGATTTACATCTCTGTACTTTGAAGCACTTTCCTCTTCATAGGGCTACCTTGCATAACTTGGACTTGGTATGCGTGACTGAAGTTTTGGTGCTTTGATGCACTGGCCTCTACATAAGGCGATCTTGCCTATCTCTGACCTACTGTCTGTAATTGACTTCTCAGTGCTTTGACGTACTTTCTTCTTCATGAGGCGACCTTGCATAGCTCTGACTTGCTCTGTGTGATTAACAACTTGGACCTTTGATGCATGGGCACCCTTCATGGAGAAAGCTTGCCTGCCTCTCACCTGTTTTGCATGATTGACGTCTCAGTGCTTTGATACATTGGCCTCTTCAAGTGGGCGACCCTGCATATCTTGGACTTGCTCTGTGTTATTGATGTCTTGGTGCTTTCATGCACTGTCCTCTTCATGGGGCAGACTTCCCTACCTCTGACCAGCTCTGCATGATTGACGTCTCTGTGCTTTTGATGCACGGACAGGCCTCTTCATCAGGCGACCTTGCATACATCTGACTTGCTTTTGTAATTGACTTGTCAGTGTTTTGATGCACTTCTCTCTTCATGAGGTTATCTTGCCTAACTCTGACTTGCTCTGCATGTTTTACATATCTGTACTTTGATGCACTTTCCTCTTCATGGGGCTACCTTGCATCCCTCAGATTTGCTGGGCGTGACTGTTGTATTGGTGCTTTGATGCGGGGGCCTTTTCATGGGGTGTGCTAGCGTACCTCTGACG
The DNA here is from genome assembly GCF_964263255.1 of Lissotriton vulgaris. Taxonomy (NCBI): domain Eukaryota; kingdom Metazoa; phylum Chordata; class Amphibia; order Caudata; family Salamandridae; genus Lissotriton; species Lissotriton vulgaris. Next base: position 1,243,025,765 of record NC_141685.1, read on the forward strand.
TACTGTTAGTGATGAACTCATCGGTGCTGTGATGCACGGGCCTCTTCATGGGACAAAATTGCATACTTCTGATTTGCTCTTGTAATTGACTTCTCAGTGCTTTTCCACACTTTTCTCTTCATGAGGTGACCTTGCATACCTCGGGTGTGCTCTGCGTGTTTGACGTCTAGGTGCTTTGACGCACGGACAGGCCTCTTCATCGGGCGACCGTGCAAACATCTGACTTGCTCTTGTAATTGACCTGTCAGTGTTTTGATGCACTGGTCTCTTCCTGAGATTATCTTGCATACCTCTGACTTGCTCTTCATGATTTACATGTCTGTACTTTGATGCACTTTCCTCTTCATGGGGCTAACTTGCATACCTCTGGCTTGCTTTGTGTGACTGGCGTCTTGGTTCTTTGATGCGGGGGCCTTTTCATGAGTTGTGCTTGCATACCTCTGGTCTGTAGTTAGTGATTGACTCATCAGTGCTGTGATGCATGGGCCTCTTCATGGGGCAACATTTCATACTTCTAACTTGCTCTTGTAATTGACTTCTCACTGCTTTTCCGCACTTTTACCTTCATGAGGTGACCTTGCATACTTCTGATGTGCTCTGCGTGTTTGACGTCTCTGTGCTTTGATGCACGGACGGGCATCTTCATAGGGCGACCATGCATACTTCTGACTTGCTCTTGTAATTGACTTGTCACTGCTTTAATGCACTGGTCTCTTCATTAGGTTATCTTGCATACCTCTGACTTCCTCTGCATGATTTACATGTCTGTACTTTGATGCACTCTCCTCTTCATGGGGCTACCTGGCGTACCTTGAACTTGCTGTGGGTGATTGACGTATTGGTGCTTTGATTCACCGGCCTGTTCAAGAGGTATGCTACATACTTCTGACCTGCTGTTAGTGATTGACTCTTCAGCACTGTGATGCATGGGCCTCTTCAGGGGGCTATCTTGCATACGTCTTACTTCCTCTTGTATTGGACTAGTCAGTGCTTTGATGCACTGCCCTCTTCATGAGGCGATCTTGCCTACCTCTGACTTACTGTCCGTAATTGACTTCTCAGTGCTTTGACGCACTTTCCTCTTCATGAGGTGACCTTGCAGACCTTTGACTTGCTCTACGTTATTGAAGTCTTGGTGCTTTCATGCTCTGTCCTCTTCATGGGGCAGATTTCCCTACCTCTGACCAACTCTGTGTGATTGACGTCTTGGTGCTTTTGACACACGGACAGGCCTCTTCATCGGGCGACATTGCATACATCTGACTTGCTCTTGTAATTGACTTGTAAATGCTTTGATGCACTGAATCAATTAGAGAATCTGCTACATTTTTATTCACTATAAATCTCAGCACTTTAGCCGCACTGGCAAGATTTACAATCGACTACGCTACCTCCACCCATGAGTCCAGAGCCCTGTCGGGTTGGAATTATCACCGATAGAGCGACTTTCTATTCTTGCCCACAGCTTTCGTAGCCCTGAGGAGTCACGGGAAGATTGTCCCATAACGCGATGAAACACGTGTCAGCTGGTTTAATTGTTATGAACATTAAAGACACCACCCACCGCCAAAAGACTTGAAGATATATCAATTATTAATTGTTTAATTGCTAAGCTTTGTCCGTGCTCACTAGAAGTCAACATTTTTGACTGTTTATAATTGCTAAGAGTGTGCAGGGGTAGTCCAGTTTCTTTGTACTCAGTGTTGACCATGGTTGACACTTCTTGGAGGGGTATAGGGTTTTCCCCTCAGCCCCTTTTTGCACCTCACATCTAACAGTGAGTTAGCTGAATCTATTGCGACAAATGTTAAGCAGTGCGCCCCTTCCAAGTAAATAACCCTTTCCAAGCCAATGTACATCTGACTTGCTCTTGCAATTGACTTGTCAGTGTTTTGATGCACTGGCCTCTTCATACAGTGACCTTGCATACATCTGACTTGCTCAGCATGATTGAATTTTCAGTGCTTTGATGAACGGGCCTCTTCTTGGGGTGAGCTTGCCTGCCTCAGGCCTGCTCGGCTTGATTGACTATTCTATGCTTAGACGCACGCTCCTCTAAATGGGACGATCTTGTATACCTCTAACTTGATCTGTGTAATTTACTTGTCAGTGATATAATACCCTGGCCTCTTCAATGGGCGAGCTTGCGCACCTATGAAGGAAGTGACCTACCTAGGGCCACCCGGGTCACCACATACCACTTCTCAGCCTTCCAGACTAAATTAAGAGTCAGAGAACAGTGGAGAATATACACCACTAATCCTTTATTATAGATGCTCAGAGCGGGGATCTGTCGGCACAATCTAGAGAGAGTACTACAGAGGGAACTGAGGAACAATAACCGTAAAGATATGTTATATGCACTGCACCATCAACTAATAACCAGCCCACAGTGGCATTTCCCCAACAGATGTGGGCGAACAGCAAAATAAAACAAGGAAAGATTTCTACTCTCATATCTTGCATAGCTCAGAACACTTCCAAGGCTGTTCCACCCTGGGTTCCGATCAAAGTGCTAAACAGGCGGGAGAGGGTGTTTGTCAAGGGAAAGCTATGCACTGGCACAAACTGTTCTTTGTTGCAGAAACGAAACTTAGCACAAAGCCTTTCTCAGAATCGAGCAGGATTAGTTTCGAATAGTACATGAAATGGCACCTGATGAGTAAAATGGTGTAGAGAATGCTAACGTATACATTGCATTAAAGAGCATAATCTAACACAAGTGGCTAATCAACAGAAAGTAGAACAAACAGGAGCTAACAAACCAGAAGTGTCTTCACAGCCGTCCTAAAGGCAATATGACACTGGATGCTGCGCACATGTTCCAGGACTTCATTCCCGCACCAAGAACCAAGGTATCTAAGTGAGATCCAACCAGGATGTGTCAGTTTGACCTGTGGAACTTGCAGCAACAAGTGAGAGGTGGCCAACAAAGCTCTTTCGGAGCAGTGCTTGTCTCTGCTGTCTTTCAGACCATAGACTTCAAAACCTTATCAAGGGACCTGGAAATCAAAATAGGTCAACTCTCCTGTCATTAGTCCACTAATCCACGAATCTTTGTATTAGAATTCTCATTTCAGTATGATTGTAGAGGGGAAACAACCTTTACAACGCAGTCATTACATCGCACTACACTTACAACGCAGTCATTACATCGCAACATCCTTTACAACACATTTCACTTCAACACAGGCATTACAACGCATACCATTAAAACACATGACACTACATCGCATGTCACTGCAAAGCAGGCATTACAACGCATACCATTACAATGCATAGTACCCCTACACTATCCAACACTTACCCTACTGTTGCACCCCATGGAGGTAGAATAGTAATTTTAACCCCTACACTATCGAACACTTACCCTACTGTTACACCCCTGGAGTTGGAATAGTAATTTTTACCCCTACACTATCCAACACTTACCCTACTGTAGCACCCCCTGGAGTTAGAATAGTAATTTTTACCCCTATACTATCCAATACTTACCTTAAATGCTATTCAATGGTATGCGTTGTAATGGTATGCATTGTAAAGGTAGCATGCGATGTAATGGAATGCGTTGTAATGGTAGTTTTTTTAAATGTGATGTAGTGTCATGCGATGTAATGTAATGTGTTGTAGTGGATGTTGCGATGTAAAAACTGCGTTGTAAGTGCATGCATTGTAAATGTGTGCGCTGTAACGTCATACATTTTTTGTAAAAATCCCATCTTCGGGCTTCCACTTCGAGGCTGTGGTATCTCTCACGATCGATCCCACGAGCATAATCTGCTTTGTTATACTTGAAGAGCTCCTCTGTAACCATCTATGGGTTGATTATAGGTGACCTGTAATATTGTGATCCCTGCTTAAATACCTGTTTGGATAAGCATTGCAATTAAAAGTGTATAATAAAGTTTGCTCACTATGTTCAATTTCAGCAGGTCAAATCTGTATGAATTTAACATTGAAAAAAGGCTTCAAATTTACTAGGATATCAACGATAGTATGCAGTTCCTTAAGACAGAGTAGAGGCAGAGGCCTGGTCAGAATATCGGAGTATCCCTAGGGTGGAGACAGGGTGTCTTCCACTTTTGGAATTGAGGCCCTCACACACCCAGGTGTGTTTTATTCTTCATTTTAGGGCATGCTCCTCATCAGGGCAATGCCTGACGGGCACCCTGTGAGGGGTTCCTTATCGGAGGTCTTTTACTCCCAAGTCATAAGGTGCGGTGTGGGTATGGGGCCCTCGTAGTGTAGATGTGAGTAGAAAATGTGGACGGGGCTAAAATGAGGCACACTGGTACTCAAAATCAAATTTAATTAGCGAGCCCACTGGTCCCAATTAAAAATTGAAAGGTGTGTCACCACTATGGTAATGGACAGTGGTGGCTATGAAATGAATGTCAACATGTTTCTTGTCTAATGAGTCATGGAGATCATGTGGCAATTCTTCAGGACCAAATGTTTACTATCTACACAGTGGTTGGTTCCAATGTTAGTGTCAAGTATAAACCAAAGATGTAAGTAGCCTAATATTGAGGTACCTTGTTAGCAAACCGACCTAAAACATAAGATGAGAAATGAAAACGACATGAATCATTAGGAACAACATTAAAAGCAGCCTCTAGAGAGGCATCATGCAAAGGTTACATGTTCAGGTGGTTAGTAAAACTCAAAAGTGTCAGGCACTGTAAAAAGGAAGAGATAGTCAATCAATCCATCAAAGTACTTGTAAAGCGCGCTACTTACCCGTGAGGGTCTCAAGGCGCTGAGGGGAGGGGGTGCCGCTACTGCTCGAACAGCCAGTTCTTGAGGAGTCTTCTGAAGGCGAGCAGGTCTTGGGTCTGCCGTAGATGGGTAGGGAGGATGTTTCAGGTCTTGGCGCCGAGGTAGGAGAAGGATCTGCTGCCGGAGGTTGTCCATTGGCTGCGGGGGACAGCGGCTAGGGCGAGGCTGGCGGAGCGGAGCTGGCGGGTGGGGGTGTAGAAACTGAGTCTGCTGTTAAGGTAGGCTGGTCCGGCGTTGTGGAGTGTTTTGTGTGCATGGGTGAGGAGCTTGAAGGTGATCCTCTTGTCGACGGGGAGCCAGTGTAGGTCTCTCAGCTGGGTGGTGATGTGGCTGCGGTTGGGGGTCGTTGACGTTCAGTGGGGCGGAGGCGTTTTGGATGCGTTGTGGTCGTCGTAGGTGTTTGGCTGGGATTCCTGCATAGAGTGCATTGCCGTAGTCCAGTCTGCTGCTGACGAGGGCCTGTGTCACCGTTCTTGTTTCGGTCAGGATCCACTTGTAGATCCTGCGGAGCATGCGGAGGGTGTTGTAGCAGGAGGAGTAGACGGCACAACATGTTTAGACATGGAGAGGAAGGAGTCGAGGATGAATCCCAGGTTGCGTGCATGGTCAGTGGGTGTTGGTGCTGTTCCCAGTGTGGTCGGCCACCAGGAGTCATCCCAGGCTAAGGGAGTGGGTCCGAGGATGAGTACCTCCGTCTTGTCTGAGTTCAGCTTCAGACGGCTGTTCCTCATCCAGTTGGTGACAGCCTTCATTCCCTCGTGGAGGTTGGTTTTGGCGGTGTGCGGGTCCTTGGTGAGGGAGAGGATGAGCTGGGTGTCGTTGGCGTAGGAGATGATGTTGAGGTTGTGCTGGCGGGCCACTTGTGCGAGGGGGGCCATGTAGAAGTTGAACCGAGTCGGGCTGAGGGATGAGCCCGGGGGGGACGCCACAGATGATGTCAGTGGCCTCGGATCGGAAGGGCGGGAGGCGGACGCTCTGGGTTCTGCCGGAGAGGAAGGACGTGGTCCAGTCAAGGGCCTTCTCTTGGATTCCGGCTTCTAGGAGGCGTGTCTTTAGAGTGCGATAGCAGACCATGTTGAAGGCGGCTGACAGGTCCAGGAGGATGAGGGCTGATGTTTCGCCGTTGTCTAGTTGGCGCCTGATGTCATCTGTGGCGGCGATGAGGGCTGTCTCGGTGCTGTGGTTGTGCCTGAATCCGGACTGGGACGGGTCTAAGATGTTGTTGTCTTCCAGATGGTGGGCCAGATGCATGTTGACGATTTTCTTGATGAGCTTCGCCGGGAACGGGAGCAGGGAGATGGGCCGGAAGTTCTTGAGGTCCTTGGGGTCCGCCTTGGGCTTCTTGAGGAGGGCATTGATTTCAGCGTGTTTCCTGCTTTCCGGGAATGTCGCTGTTTCGAAGGAGATGTTAATGACCTTCCGTAGTTGGGGTGCGATGGCAGCGTCTGCTTTGCTGAATACGTGGTGTGGGCGCGGGTCTGACGGAGATCCTGAGTGGATGTAGTTCATGACCTTGTGTGTCTCGTTGTCGTTGACGTTGGACCAGGCGGTCATGCAGTTGGTGCTGGTGGTGTTCACAGGGGAGGGGGGTCTAGCGTAGCCGGGACAGTCATGGTGTTGATTCAGAAAAGGGGGTGGTGATGAACAGAGTGTCTGAATTAAGCAGACCACTCTTACCCAGTCCAAAGATCAGGGCTTGATCCATCACCGTTTTTTAGCTCACTGCACCATCCCAGCTCAGAAGTTGGCTATATGCAAATTAGTCTGACTCTGGCCCAGTGCATCATGGGAACAGGGCAGACCAAACTACCAAGCCAATTCTTATACTGGGAAGGAAACAAGCTACCGGGGACCGGTTTCTGGCATTTCAGCCGTCTTCGGCCCGGCTTGCTTGAATCCTGATGGTGCAATGAGCAAGGGACTCACATCTGAGTATACCCTTCCACGCTTATGGTGGACAAAAATGATTCAGAAAAGGGGGTGGTGATGAACATAGTGTCTGAATTAAGCAGAGCACTCTTACCCAGTCCAAAGATCAGGGCTTGATCCATCACCGTTTTTTAGCTCACTGCACCATCCCAGCTCAGAACTTGGCTATATGCAAATTAGTCTGACTCTGGCCCAGTGCATCATGGGAACAGGGCAGACCAAACTACCAAGCCAATTCTTATACTGGGAAGGAAACAAGCTACCGGGGACCGGTTTCTGGCATTTCAGCCGTCTTCGGCCCGGCTTGCTTGAATCCTGATGGTGCAATGAGCAAGGGACTCACATCTGAGTATACCCTTCCACGCTTATGGTGGACAAAAATGATTCAGAAAAGGGGGTGGTGATGAACAGAGTGTCTGAATTAAGCAGACCACTCTTACCCAGTCCAAAGATCAGGGCTTGATCCATCACTATTTTTTAGCTCACTGCACCATCCCAGCTCAGAACTTGGCTATATGCAAATTAGTCTGACCCTGGCCCAGTGCATCATGGGAACAGGGCAGACCAAACTACCAAGCCAATTCTTATACTGGGAAGGAAACAAGCTACCGGGGACCGGTTTCTGGCATTTCAGCCGTCTTCGGCCCGGCTTGCTTGAATCCTGATGGTGCAATGAGCAAGGGACTCACATCTGAGTATACCCTTCCACGCTTATGGTGGACAAAAATGATTCAGAAAAGGGGGTGGTGATGAACAGAGTGTCTGAATTAAGCAGACCACTCTTACCCAGTCCAAAGATCAGGGCTTGATCCATCACCGTTTTTTAGCTCACTGCAGCATCCCAGCTCAGAACTTGGCTATATGCAAATTAGTCTGACCCTGGCCCAGTGCATCATGGGAACAGGGCAGACCAAACTACCAAGCCAATTCTTATACTGGGAAGGAAACAAGCTACCGGGGACCGGTTTCTGGCATTTCAGCCGTCTTCGGCCCGGCTTGCTTGAATCCTGATGGTGCAATGAGCAAGGGAAGCTGTCATGGATGTCAGCGATCTTGCGGTGGAAGAAGATGGCAAGTGAGTCGCACAGTTTTTGTGAGGGCGGTATGTCGTTGGCGCTGGGGTTGGAGAGTTCCTTTACGATGCTGAAGAGCTCCTTGCTGTTGTGTGCGTTGTTGCCCAGCCGGTCTTTGAAGGAGGATCTCTTGGCTAATCTGATGAGGTGGTGATGTCTGCGGTGGCGTCCTTGTGGGCTGCGTGGTTGTTCGGAGTGCGTTGTGGAGCCATATCTTCTCCAGTTTCCGGCATGCGCGTTTGGAGGCCTGCAGCTCGTCGGTGAACCAGGTGGCTCTCTTGCTGGCGTGGTTGTTGTAGGGTTTCTTGAGTGGGGCGAGGTGGTTGTCGCAGTCGTCGATCCACTGTCTGAGGTTGCGGGCTGCAATGTCTGGGTTGGTAGGGTCGGTGGGTGGGTTTTGGACGAGGGTGGGGATCAGCTGGTCTTCGGTGACTTTGCTCCAGGAGCGGCGAGGTAGCTGCTGGATGCGGTGGTGCATGGTTGGTTTGTTGAAGGTGAAATGGATGCAGTTGTGGTCGGTCCAGTGGAGTTCGGTGGTGTGGTTGAAGGCAATGTGGGTGCCTGTGCAGAAGATGGGGTCCAGCGTGTGGCCGGCAGCGTGGGTGGGTGCGGTGACGAGTTGTCTGAGGCCGAGGTTGGCGAGGTTTTTGATCAGGGTGGTGAAGTTGCTGTCATTGTTGTTATCGAGATGGAAATTCAGGTCCCTGCGGAGGATGTAGTCCGTGGAGGCGAGTGCGTGGGTGCTGGCGAGGTCGGCAATGGAGTCGCTGAATTGGGCTCGGGGTCCGGGGTGGTCTGTAGATGCGTGTTCCTCTGAGGGTGGTGTTGGGGTTGGTGTGGATCCGGAAGTACAGGTGTTCGACGGTGTTGAGGGTGTCGTCTGCGTTGGTGGCGACCTTGAGGGTGGACTTGTGGACGATGGCTATTCCTCCTCCGATTCCATTGCCGCGATCCCTCTGGGTGATCTTGTAGCCGTCCGGGATGGCTATGGCAATGTTGGGCGCCGAGTAGTTGTTAACCAGGTCTCGGTCAGGAAGGCCACGTCTGGGGCGGAGGTGTTGAGCAGATCCCAGAGCTCGACGGCGTGTTTGCATGCGGAGTGAGTGTTGAGGAGTATGCAGCGGAGGTGGCTGAATCCAGTCCTTGGAAGTTTGGTGGTTCTATCGCAGGTGAAGCTCCATGTGTGGCAGGAGAAAGGTCCGTGAGTCAGTTCCGGGGTGGCTTGGAAGCAGGTATGGTTTCGGCCAGCGTTGAGTGCATGGAGGGTGCAGGCGTCGTAGCGGAGTCTGGTGTTGTGGAGTTTGCGGGGTCTGGGGGTTCTGACGCTGGGCGTGGTCCAGGCGCGGACGGGCGCATACAGGCTTGCCTGTGGCATGCCTTCGGCACGCCAGCGGCGCGGCCGCTGCGCGCGACCTCCATAAGAGGGCGATAGGGAGGGGGGAGCAGCTGGGAGGCGGGAGCAGGGTGGCCAATGAGGAGCAGGGGGCGGGGCCACAGTGACGCAGTGGCAGGAAAGGATCGGGAAACGGCAGGAACCAGCGGGCGGCAGGAAGCACGACACAAAGCAGCTGGCGGCCGTGTGGTGGTGTGGGGAGTGACCTGCCTGCCGGCAGGGTCAAAGGTCACTCCTACGCCACTGCGCGGCCCCCTTAAGAGGGGGATAGGGAGGGAGGAGCAGCTAGGAGGCGGGAGTGGGATGGCCAATGGGGAGCAGGGGGGCGGGCCGCAGCGGCGGGAAAGGATCAGGAAACGGCAGGAACCAGCGGGCGGCAGGAAGCAGGACACGAGGCAGGTGCAGCCGTGTGGTGGCATGGGGAGCGACCTGCCTGCAAGCAGGGTCAAAGATAGTGTGGCAAACATGTGGCACATCTAAGGACTAAAGCAAACAAGGTAGTTAAAAAACCAACGTGGTTGATTTGGCAATCATAACTCACCCATCTCAGGCGGCTCAACAGCTCCTTCGAATGACTGGCTGAGGATCCGTTAATAATTTTAACGTAATATATTGGCACAAAATATAAATACAAATTTGTTAAGCACAGATTATGGTGCGTAAGTCAGCATTTCTAAAAGGAATATCACTGGTGTTGAAAAGACCAGGGCGTCGAATGGCGGCCGGGTCCCCTTGATGCATGCGCTAACAGATTACTCATGGTTCAACAGTGGCTGGATCGCCGGACAACCTACCCTTCACTCCACCAGCTCGGTAGAGAGTGGAGGGGGGAGGTGCAGTAGTATTAAGTACATCTTGCCAGTTGCAGCCTGTGGGTGGGCCCAGGTGTGGTGGATGCTTGCTTGCCGAGCAAGGGAAGGGCGGGATTGACTGTCCAAGGATACATTGGAGATGTTGGGAGCAGACAAGTCATCTGTCTTTCCCCAGGATTTGCTCCCCTTTCTTTGTCAAATAAGTGGTGCCTCCAGATGTTTACAGCTTTGAGGGAAAAGCAGTTCCTGTTTCCGGGCCTACTGTCCTACTTTCTCTATAGTAGGAAATAAGGATGGGGTTGTTTGGGTGGGTCAATGTTGAGATAGCTTCTAGTGCCGGTGTTTATATAGTTGTAGGTCATTGTAGGGCAGTTGTGGTAGTAAAATGCAAGAATTCTGTGATTAAAAGGAGGGCGCTGATTTATGAGGATCCACAGATTGGTCACTCTAATAGAGGGATGGAGGTGGGGAGGGCATTTGATAAGGTACTAGAGTGGCTTAGTCTCAGGCACCACTATAAATTGCTAGCATATTATAGATGCAGAATAATTTGCACCTGTGCTCTTTTGCACATGGGTGTCCCTTAAATAGACCAATATGAGTGAATTTCCGTCCAACACCCCAGGGTATAGAAAGAATCGTTGTGGACCTTCACATAATTATGCTGATTTGTATGGTGCGCTATATCCAACAAGGTATCCTGGCGCTGAAACGTCACTCTAGACAAACCTAGAGCCTAGTGGGACTACTCAAAAAGCCAGATCTTCAAGTTTCTTATTGATTTCAAGAAGTGAGGATGAGGCTCTTATGTGTAGCAGCAGGTCGTTTCTCGCTTTTGGAGCGATGAAGGGGAAGGCTCGACCACTGGATCTGTTTTTCGGTATGTGATTGATGTGTGCAAGTAGGAGTTCAGAAGAGCAGAGGTGTCTTGAAGGTTTGCTGGGCCAGCATTATGTAGTGCCTTGAAACTGTGGGTGAGGAGTTTGAATGGTGCTCATTTGTTGTGGGAAAACAGTGGAGTTCCTTCAGGTGTGGTGTCATCTGAGTTGGCGTGGGAGGTGAAGAGTGATTCTGATCACCAAGTTCTAAATGGTCTGCAGCCTTCAGGTGAGTTTTTGTTGTTGATCCTGAAAAAGAGGGTGTTCCTATAGTCAAGATTGCTTGTGACGAGGGTGTCTATGATGGTTTTCTGGGTGCTGATTAGGAGCCAGTTAAAAACTTCCTCAGCATCTTCAGGATATAGAATCAAGAGGCAGTGACACTGTTGACCTGGGCGATCATGGTGAGTTTCCCATTGAGTATTATCCTGAGGTTTGTGGCATGTGTGGTGGGATTGGGGTCAGTCCTAGATCTGTTGGCCACCAGGACGAGTCCTATAAAGAAGTGCTCTTCCATAAGGTCATGGTTTCAATGTTGTCAGTGTTCAGCTTGGTCTTCATCTATTGGAGGATTTCATTCATGCAAGCATTGACTTGATATGGGGTCTGGGCGTCTTGTCCGGGAGAAAGAGAAAGAGTTGTGTGTTGTGGTGGTAGGAGAGGATGTTGATGGCGAGATAGTGGATGATGCTGCTTGGAAGGAGATTAGGTGCAAAACTCAATCATAGCCAGTGGTTTGTGACAAACACTATACAGATTTAGAGTTCCCTGATGTCTCAAGCCATTATACAATAGGACATTGGGTTTGCGGGTTATAATTAAGCAAACAGAAGACCTTAAGCCAAAATGTTACTATAACCTGTGCAGTGTACAGCGCTCTGAAACGCTCAGGTCATAATTGGACCCTGTGTTTCGGTATGTGAGGGATGTGTGCAAGAAGGAGGCCAGACGAGCAGAGGTGCCTTGAAGGTTTGTAGGGCCAGCATTATATAGTGCCTTGAAACTGTGGGTCAGGAGTTTGAATTGTGCTCAGTTGTGAGTTCCTTCAGGTGTGGTGTGATGTGGTGTGATGTGAGTTGGCATGGAAGGTGAAGAATGATTCTGGACACCAAGTTCTAAAAGGTCTGCAGCCTTCAGGTGAGGTTTTTGTTAATCCCAGCATAGAGGGTACTTCAGTAATTCAGCTTTCTTGTGACTAGGGCATGTGTGATAGTTTTTTGGGTGCTGATTAGTATCCAGTTGAAAATCTTCTGTAGCATCTTCAGTGTATAGAAGCAAGAGGTGGTGACAGTGTTGACTTGGGCGGTCATTGTGAGTTTCCTGTTGATTATGATCCTGAGGTTCTTGTTGCGTGCGGTGGGATTGGCTGTCGGTCCTAGATCTGTTGACCACCAGGTGGAGTCCTACTGTGAAGTACTCTTCCTGATGATCACGATTTCAGTGTTGTCGGTGTTGAGCTTCAGACAGTTGGTTTTCATTCAATGGGTGATTTCAGCTATGCAAGCATTAAAATCGATCTGGGTTCCGGGCGTCTTGAGAAAGAGAAGGAGTTGCATGTCGTTGTGGTAGGAGAGGAAGCTGATGTCCTGAGACTGGATTATGCCATTTGGAGGGAGATTAGGTGAGAAGATTATTCTCATTTGTTGATTTGTGGCAGACACTATACAGATTTAGAGTACCCTGATGTCTCAGACCATCATGCAATAGGACAATGGGTTGGAGGGTTATGATTAGGCAAACAGTAGACCTTAAGCCAAAATGGCTGTCACATTCCTAACTGAGTTCATCTGAGCACACACATGAACTCATAGAGTGAGTATAGTTTACGCATGCTGTGCAGACTCTGAGGCAGAGATTCCCTATAAAGTTTTACAATCTTGAAATTTACAACTCGCATTCACTTTTTTTTTTAAGGCGCAGATGTTTTGCTTTCTGCATTTGAAGAGCACCTTCTGGGTCTCGTTAACTAAATTAACTAATGCAACAAAGGCAGAGATCCATTTTTGACCACATGATCACAGCTTTGCGCAGCCTTTTATCCACTTGAAGTCGATATAATGAGTCCATTACGATGGACAACAAGAAACGCCTGCTACTTAGTTCCATGCAGCTCTTTAAGGTGAACGGGCACCTTAAAAATACAAAGGTTATGTTATGTCGCATACTACTCAAATAAAAATCCAGAGTAAATGTATCTTCAACAATAGAGACTATACAATGTTCAAGAAAGGCTGTTCTAAGATTAGCTTTGGGTCCTAAACTCCTCCCATGTACTAAATTTAGCAAACAATGAATCTGTGGAAAATATTCTAGCTGTCTATATTTAGAAAACATTTTGGCAACGTGTTATCTCATACGCCGATCTGACCCCCAGCAGTGTCTGAGACGACATATTTTTACAAACCTGCTCGACACACCTCAAGCTCATTGTCCTGAGCAGCTAAATATACCACATTTGTTTCTCTGCCCTCGAGCGGTTAAATGCTGCTTGTCTTCGTCCCATCGAGTGGGACAAAGAGTCTGCTGTTGTGTTTGGACCTCATTACCAAGCAGCACTGCTGTTACAACGTCACAGATGACGTCAGTCACCTGCATCTTTGCACGGTTCACGATCCAGGGTAACATTACAAAGGGTGGACTGAGGTGTACAGTGACTGCACCAGGAAAGTTCTTTCTCAGTGGACCTCATTCATTCATTCAGTTGTCATCAGGCGCACGTACACACAAGAACAACTTGGCGCCAAAAGATACATCAAGTGGATAATAAACAGAAAGTATAACAAACAGAAGCTAACAAACCAGAAGTGTCTTCACAGCGGTCCTAAAGGCAATATGACACTGGATGCTGCGCACATGTTCCAGGATTTCATTCCCGCACCAAGGACCAAGTAATCTAAGTGATATCCCACCAGGATGAGTCAGTTTGACCTGTGGAACTTGCAACAACAAGTGAGAGGTCGCGGACAAAGCTCTTTCAGAGCAGTGCTTGTCTCCGCTGTCTTTCAGACCATAGACTTCAAAACCTTATCAAGGGAGCTGGAAATCAAAATGGGTCAACTCTCCTGTCATTGGTCCGCTGATCCACTAATCCTTTGATTAGACTTCTCATTTGAGTATGATTGTAGACATCCCATCTCCGGGCTTCCACTTCGAGGCTGTGGTACCTCTCACGATCAATCCCATGAGCATAGTCTGCTTTGTTACACTTGAGGAGCTCCTCTGTAACCATCTACGGGTTGATTACAAGTGGCCCATAATATTGGGATCCCTGCTTAAATACCTGTTTGGATAAGCGTTGCAATTAAAAGTGCATGATAAAGTTTGCTCTCAATGTTCAATTTCGGCAGGTCAACCCTGTCTGAATTTAACATGGGAAAAAGGCTTGAAATTTACTAGGATACCAACTATAGTATGCAGTTCCTTAAGAGAGAGAAGAGGCAGAGGCCTGGTCAGAATATCAGAGTATCCCTAGGGTGGAGACAGGGTGTCTCCCACTTTGGTAATTGAAGCCCTCACACACCCTGGTGTGTTTTATGCTTCATCATAGGGCATGCTCCTCATCAGGGCAATGTCTGAAGGGCACCCTATGAGGGGCTCTTTGTCTGAGGTAGTTTAGTCCCAAGCCCTAAGGTGCGGTGTGGGTATGGGGCCTCGTAGTATTGATGTGAGTAGAAAATGTGCAGGGGGGGCTAAAATGAGGCACAGTGGTACTCCAAATTAAATGTAATTAGCGAGTCCACTGATCCCAATTAAAAATTGAAAGGTGTGTCAAGACTGTCGTAATGGACAGTCGGTGGCTACGAAATAAAGGTCGACACGTTTCTTGCCTAATGTGTCATGGAGATTATGTGCCAATTCTTCAGGAACAAATGTTTACTATCGACATTGTGGTTGGTTCCATTGTTAGTGTCAAGTGTAAACCCAACACATAAGTATCCTAACATTGAGGTACCATATTAGCAAACCGACCTAAAACATAAGATGAGAAATGAAATTGACATGAATCATTAGGAACAACATTAAAAGCAGCCACTAGAGCAGGGGTCTTCAAACTGTGGGGCACGACCCCGAGGGGGGGCATGGAGTGATACAAAGGGGGTCGCGCATTCCCAGTCACACTTCTGCCAAGGCCCACAGAAATACAAGGGCTTCAGCCCCCCTCCTCCCCATCGTGTGTGCTGCAGCTGTGGGCTCGGCTGGGCAGTGTCTGGAGTCTTGTCTCCGGCACGCCCGAGTTTTTGACGGGTCATGAAAGACCATTTACTTATTTACATGCCTTTGTAAACTGGTTACCGAGGCTTAGTTTTTTTTCTGGTTCTAGTACCCTGTGGGCCCCCACTCTGCCTATTCCTTACATTTAAACAGTTCTATCAAATGCAGCTGTGAATAAAACTCCAGGAAGTTAAGAATGTCACAGTTCAACAACAAATTAAATTAAGCATGAACAGAAAAAACATTCATACATCTTAAAAGGTTTTTTTCTGTACACAAAGTGTTTTTCACTTTTGCCAATTTCTATTATAAGAATAATTTACCTTTATAAAAACATTATATACAAATCTAATTGCATCTCGGCTCTCGAACTCGTGAGAATTCGGTCCTGTGGATGTATTGGAGTTGTAAAAATTTTAAAGCACTAAGTATGTAGGCTAAGGGACCCGTTTGTTACCTTGCGGCATTGCCAGAGACATATATCCAGGCTTTTTGCCCACTCCTGCTCTGGGACCAAAACGTGTTGTGCTGCCTTGACCAGAGCTGGAGTTTGATGAATATGCAGATTTACATGTAGATGAAGCCCTGGAATAATTGGAACTATATTCGCCTTTGGATTGGGCTTGCTGGTTTGTTGCATTGGTTTTCCTCTTTTTCGACTTCCTGTAGAATTGGTTGTTCTTCCTCTTGGTGCCCTTGTTGGTTCCAGCCCTGAAGTAGCTGGAGGTTCTGCTGTTGTAACGTATCTAGGCCTCTAGTGTAATTTTCCCGATTCATGCTCTAATATAGGTATAACTTATCATATCCTTATATAGGCATAAGAATCATAACCATATTTTGACACAGCCAATGCAGTCCAAATACGGCATGGCTACTTCCACTAAGCTCCTAGAGTACAACGAGTTCTTGAAGACAACCAGCCTTCAGCAGTACGGGACTTCCCCATGCTTCAGTATTGATTTGTCCCAGAACTCCTGGAGCGTGTAAAGAACTTCGAGTTCTTAGTGACGTTATTATGTCCACCCTTACGTCAAACTCGGCACCTTCCAGGTATAAATATACCCACATCTGCCCTAGCAAACACACAGTGGTTTGGAGCAGATCGACTAACTACTTGCCCGACGCCCTGCTGTAGCGAGTGCCGAAGGAAGCCGACCCTCCAGCTGACGCACTGAGAGAGACGCTGTCTTTTCTCCTGCTGAGAAATCCAGCTCC
This sequence comes from Lissotriton vulgaris, assembly GCF_964263255.1. Classification (NCBI taxonomy): domain Eukaryota; kingdom Metazoa; phylum Chordata; class Amphibia; order Caudata; family Salamandridae; genus Lissotriton; species Lissotriton vulgaris. The sequence continues at coordinate 1,243,042,056 of NC_141685.1, forward strand.
AGTGTTTCCCTGCTACCCTTGTGGGTTACTGGGAGATCGAGTCCTGAGAGAGAGATACAAGACATCCTTCATTCTATAACCAAGGTACGGAGCTGATTAGACCCTTAGAGAATTCTCAGATAGATTCTTGGCAGAAACTATTTAACTAAAGCTACACCTCACTTACTTTTTCCCTTGTACTAAACTTGGGTTAGGTACACCGGGGTAGGCGTATTTTAGATGCACCAGTTGAGTACTTTTAGTCATTATTTATCATTGTATGTATTTTATCTATTTTATGTATTTTATGGCTTAGAAACCATATCATGCTTTTGCAGTAATATTTCATAATACTCCTTTTACTGTACGCACTTTACTTCATAACAAGTAATACAATTGTAACAATTAACTTCTCTTTCATGAGAAAGAAGACTGCTCAATAAATAACCTTTTTTATTGAAAATGCCTGTCTCTCTATTTCTCTGCAAAAACCCTGGTGAAACGAAGTATGCACGATTGACTGAGTGAAATAGCTATCTATTGTTTCCGCGACTCTGAAGATATATTTCTTATTCTTGGGGAACAAAGTTGTCATGTTATATGGTTGTCAGAAACTAATCCCTTCTTGTGTATTGGAGAAAGTTTCTAGTGAGCTCCAAGCTAGCTGGCATTCACAATTAAGTCTAACATATTCAATAGAGACCTAGTTGACTTCAGTCCTACGTCTAAACTATCGTTTATGTTATTCCAATGCGCAGAGCCTATTGGGAATATAGGAACTACACTACACAGCTTTCCTTTTCATCTTCACTTGCATTTTGTCTCGACGTGCTGGTGGCAGTGCCAGATGATTTCTGAGTGTCATCTTCTGCTAGTGGTGTGTATTCCGAGTACTTTTGAAGGACGTCAATCAGCTCTGTGTGGTAATGAAAAGGTATGCAGTAATCAGGTTCTCAGCCCCACAGGGAATACTCTTCAGTTAGGCTCAGAAGAGAATGAAGACAGTTGGGAACAGGGGCAGAGGAGAGGAGGCATTGGAATGTTGGGAGAGCCAATGGGAGGGGGAATACACAAAGGAGGCTCTCGTGCAGGAAAGAAAAGGCAGTTACTGTCACCCGCTGGCAGAAGCGCGTGACATGAATACAAGTTGATTACAACACATCTTCCTCTCTTGTATGTTTAACAATTATTCACAAAGTCATCATGGGAAAGGATTGGCTTGGACATCACCGGACCCATTGAAGGTCATGATGGAGTTATCAAGTACATCCTGGTTGTCATGGATAATTTTTCAAAATGGTCTGTAATCAAAATTGTATCATGTACCGACAGTTCTTCTGTCATTTCATTTCTCGACAAGCTATTTCTGATTGAGGGTTTACCCAAATTCTTGCTCACCGACAACGGTCATCAGTTCTCATCTGTAAAATTTAAATCTTGCTTAGAAAGAAATTGCATTACCCACCTCACCACTTCACTCTATCATCCTGAAGGTAATGGCCTCATTGAACGTTTCAACAGAGTCATTAAAGGACATATACAACTATCCCGGATTGCAAATCTCAACTGGGAAGAAGAAATCTTCAAACTCATATGGGCGTTTAGAATTTCCCCATGTGCCAGCACCAACTTGGCACTCTTTGTCCTGATGAGAAGCAGACAACCCTTAAGCAAAGATTTAGGCTGGATGCCAGCCTCCAAACAAATCGAATGGTCACCTGAAACAATCAGGAACAGCATAGAAAAAGCACAGATGAGCTACAAAGACTGGTATGACTCCAGACATGCTGTCAAAGAACATTCCTTCAAGATAGGTGATCTTGTCAAAATTCGCCTGGAAAGGAAAACTAGGAAGGGAGAAAGTAGATTCTCTTCCCCCCTGCACATCAGCAAACTATACAACAACGCTGCCAGACTCAGTGATGGGAAAGTTTGGCACTTGAACAAATTAGATAAATGTCATTCCACTAGGGGTGAGCTCAACCATTATCAGTCCTTTAGAACCACCAGAAATGATTCAAGTTTGTACCAATCCAACAGTACAAGTAAAGATCTGTGGGTGGATTACGGTGATAATGTTGACGCACACAGTTATATGCCAAGTAGCAATAGAGGCTATTCCACTAGTGAAGATGTACTAAATCACACCCCACCATTCACCACTGACTCCACAGAGTGTCGCTCATCGGATCAGTTTGAGGATATCAATTTGCTTGATTGGAATGGCGAGGGTGATTCACATTCTGACTCCCATGTTGCATGTGACAGTCAGCACCTTAGGGGCAGGTTTGGTAGGACCAATAGCAATCCCAATTCAGACACTGAGGTTGCATCAGCAGCATTGCTAGACCTCAGAGGTGGTAGAGCCAGGAATACACTGCAGTGGGGCTGTGGAAGAGAACTTGTGGTAATGAAAAGGTACACGGTAATCAGGTTCTAGGCTTTATTCAATAGAGCCCCACAGGGAATACGCTTCAGTTAGGCTCAGGAGAGAATGAAGACAGTTGGGAACAGGGGCAGAGAAGAGGAGGCTTTGGAATGTTGGGAAAGCCAATGGGAGGGGGTATACACAAAGGATGCTCTCGCGCAGGAGAGTAAAGGCAGTTACTGTCACGCGCTGGCAGAAGTGTGTGTAATGGAATACAAGTTGATTACAACACTGCTCAATATTTTTCCAGTTTGTCTTCGGAAACACCATCAATCTGAAGCAAAAGCTCAGGTTCAGCAGAAAGGCTCTCTGCAATTCTTTTGATGGTTGCTGTACTGAAGTAGTGGACATTAAAAACTTTACCAAGGCGTTTGCAAAGTTCAGTAAACTCTCCCAAACACTTTTTCACCATTTATTCCCGTTGGGATACATGGCTGATCACAGAAGCATTGTTCTTCCAGAGGTTAGTTGCACTCTCTGTGCCAAAGAAGTCCACTGCCTTACATTTGTATTTTACATTTACAGCTGTAGTGTTAGAATGTATTTCAGGAAAAGGAATATAAAGTAAGCTTGCCAAAAGAAAAATGTTGTTTGTTGTTTAAAGAGCCTGCAAAGACCTGCTCTTGACACTAAATAGAGTTATTAATAAAAAAGTATGTATTCATTCGTTATTTGGCTTTTCTGTCTTTGTTCTCTTTAATTATCAGTCATGGATCGCTGAGGCAGCCCTAGAACACAATTAAAAGTGATTTCTATTTATATTTACTGTTCTAAGTATGCACAGATAAATGCTGAAAATACGGTTTTAGGTGACTGCTTATTTTTGGACCGTCTAGGCCATAAAAATAATGAGTTGGCAACCCTAACCATAGGACTGAAAATTTGTTGCAGGATCAGCATAGTATTTATTTCCTCCACCCTCGATCCCTGATTAAAGGCGTATTTGCAATAGTTTAACTCATTTCTTAGGCCCTACACCGCCGTCAATAACATGCTGAGTTACTTCAAGTGTCTGGGAATGCACTCAGCATTCAGACAACTCACTCCTCATTCTCGCCTTTCACTTTCACGCTCACCCTGCACTCACAGCGATCACAATGCACTCACACTGATGACCATGCGCTCACACCATTCACCCGCTCACTCTGCACTCACGATGCACTTGTGCTGTTCACCCTATACCTCACTCTGCAGTCACACGAGCACACAACTCACCCTGCACTCATGTGACACTTCACTCACCTGTCACTGCAGTCACCGCTGACTGCTCAATCTGCAGCTCACTCAAACAAGTCCATCAACAACCATGCATTAATTTGTCCCACTCTGCACATACATCCGCACCCAAATTCATATGGTCACCTCACTGGCCCTGCAGTCACTCCACTTACCCTACTCTCGCACTGTTACATCGCTCACCGTGCACTCACATCAGCACTCTTGTCACCCACACAGTGCAGAGGGTTAATGTGCCTGCTACCAAGAACATGTATCATGCAGATCACAGACCTGATTGTGAGTAAACTATGAGTAGCCCTATAAAAAAATTAAATGTTTGTCTGAAAGGTGTTAAAGAGAGATGAGGCGCATTGTTGGTGAGTGGTAGTGAGGGAATTTATGGAGAAGGAGGAAACAGGGTGCACCAAAAAAAGGGTCCAGCCCTGGCTGGGAGTGTTAGCCCCTCCCCTCCCGAAGTTCTGGTCTAGTGACTCCCCTGCTTCTGCCTATTATTGTTATTTACATTTGTAGTGCACTACTGTTACCCAAAGGGGTCCTGGGGCTAACAACCATCTGCTGCCTGAAGGCAAATGAGAAACACACAGAAGGGGAAGGAGAATCAGTCAAATGGGGTAACCTACAGAGCATAGAGCCAGGTTTACATTCTTAGTGGGGTGAAGCAAAGGAGGGTGCAAGTTCCATAACTGCGCGGCCTGCACCAAAACAGTGAGACAGACAATTCATGCCTTCCTGAATTAGGAAACAATAAGCAGAGTGGCACAAGCCAAGAGGAGCATACGGGTCTGAACCATATGCTCCATGAGGAGAGATGAGAGGATGAGAGAGGTCGAATTTATCGTCACTCAAGGGCATTTCACGTATATTTAGTATATTTGGGCTGGCCAAGCCATATTGCAAGACTGCACTGAGGCAAACTGCAGCTCCCATAAGTGCATCTCTACATCACCGACGCTACAAACCTCATTACGGCAGCAGGTGGAATACCAACGTGATATTTCTGCAATTGAAATTACTACACCTTGCACTATATTGTCTTTTTTATAATAAGGTATTTTGTTGCTGTTTTATTTTTACACGTCAGATTTCAAGGTAGAATATTGCAAATGTAAATCAATCTGCGCCCATCTCTCTGGAAGTCGCTACCTTGGGGCTTAAGGAACATACCCTCACTAAAAGCTATCAAAAATCTCTTAAAACACAGCTTTAGATGACTCATACCAAAATGTCTTCAATCAATCAACTAGTCAGTCAGTCAATAGCCAATACTTTGAGACTATCTCTTTATAGATGTAAATTTGCCTGTAGCCACAGGTCTAAGTATCAAGTACCAAAAAGCATCAAAGGTGGAAAGGTTCTAAAATTTATGATCCCTAAAGTGACTCACCTAAGAGGCATGTGCCACAGCTGGCAGTAGTTAATTTACGCTTAGCCTTATTGACAACCTTCTCCCTCTCTTTTCAGAATTTAGAATAGGTGCAGTAAAGAAGGCATGATTGTAGAGACCAAAATATAAGTATGTACTAACATGTTCTGCAGGCATCCATCCAACATTCTTCTAGCTAAACATTTGGCTTCAAAAACAATTTAAAGAAGCCTCTTTCCCCTGCTTAGAGTCCACTTTTTGAGTCAAATCCAGTTGCCCAATCCTTGTCATTTTAAAAACTCCTCTCAGCTATCCAAAAGAGAGTTTGTGTGTTGAAAAGGATCATGGGATATTAGCATTTCTTGTTAATAACTTAGAGGCATATCCAGTGCTTAATTTGTTAAATAATAAGTACCAGGGCCCTCTCAGGACATCCCTGCTGCTTGAACCACCCCCTAACAGCGCTGCTAATAACAATACCAACACAACTACAAACCACCAAACAACTAGTAGTGTGACAATTCAGACTATTTGAGGCACCCATAGCTATAATGGCTGTGCCACATGTTTTAGACATTTTTATATATATTGAATTATTAAACAAATATTATTGTGCTGATCTCTAAATTAGCGCAGTCTGCCACATGGTGCCGCTGTTTGTCTAAGTGGCGGTGTTGACAATTAAGTGCAGGTGCTGAGCACTGGAAACTACATGCTCAAATGAAGCACTGCGGTACAAAAGGGGGTGGTAATGGACAGAGCATCTGAACCAATCAAACACTCACACCCAGTCAAAAGATCTGGGTTTAATCCATCACCGTTCTTTAGCCCACTCTGCCACCCCAGTTCAGACATGGCTATATGCAAATCAGTCTGACCCTGTGCCTCATGGGAACAGTCCAGCCCGAACTGCCAAGCCATGCCTTCCCTGGACCGGAAACAAGCTTCTGAGGACCGGTTTCTGGCATTCCAGCCGTCTTCAGCCCGGCTTGCTTGAATCCAGTGGCAAAGTGAGCAAGGGACTCACGTCTGAGCATACCCTGCCACACTTATGGCGGCCAAAAGCGGTACAAAAGGGGGTGGTAATGGACAGAGCATCTGAACCAATCAAACACTCACACCCAGTCAAAATATCTGGGTTAAATCCATCAGCGTTCTTTAGCCCACTCTGCCACCCCAGTTCAGACATGGCTATATGCAAATCAGTCTGACCCTGTGACTCATGGGAACAGTCCAGCCCGAACTGCCAAGCCATGCCTTCCCTGGACCGGAAACAAGCTTCCGAGGACCGGTTTCTGGCATTCCAGCCGTCTTCAGCCCGGCTTGCTTGAATCCAGTGGCAAAGTGAGCAAGGGACTCACGTCTGAGCATACCCTGCCACACTTATGGCGGCCAAAAGCGGTACAAAAGGGGGTGTTAATGGAAGGAGCATCTGAACCAATCAAACACTCACACCCAGTCAAAAGATCTGGGTTTAATCCATCACCGTTCTTTAGCCCACTCTGCCACCCCAGTTCAGACATGGCTATATGCAAATCAGTCTGACCCTGTGCCTCATGGGAACAGTCCAGCCCGAGCTGCCAAGCCATGCCTTCCCTGGACCGGAAACAAGCTTCTGAGGACCGGTTTCTGGCATTCCAGCCGTCTTCAGCCCGGCTTGCTTGAATCCAGTGGCAAAGTGAGCAAGGGACTCACGTCTGAGCATACCCTGCCACACTTATGGCGGCCAAAAGCGGTACAAAAGGGGGTGGTAATGGACGGAGCATCTGAACCAATCAAACACTCACACCCAGTCAAAAGATCTGGGTTTAATCCATCACTGTTCTTTAGCCCACTCTGCCACCCCAGTTCAGACATGGCTATATGCAATTCAGTCTGACCCTGTGCCTCCGGGGAACAGTCCAGCCCAAACTGCCAAGCCATGCCTTCCCTGGACCGGAAACAAGCTTCCGAGGACTGGTTTCTGGCATTCCAGCCGTCTTCAGCCCAGCTTGCTTGAATCCAGTGGCAAAGTGAGCAAGGGACTCACTTCTGAGCATACCCTGCCACACTTATGGCGGCCAAAAGCGGTACAAAAGGGGGTGGTAATGGACGGAGCATCTGAACCAATCAAACACTCACACCCAGTCAAAAGATCTGGGTTTAATCCATCACCGTTCTTTAGCCCACTCTGCCACCCCAGTTCAGGCATGGCTATATGCAAAACAGTCTGACCCTGTGCCTCATGGGAACAGTCCAGCCCGAACTGCGAAGCCATGCCTTCCCTGGACCGGAAACAAGCTTCCGAGGACCGGTTTCTGGCATTCCAGCCGTCTTCAGCCCGGCTTGCTTGAATCCAGTGGCAAAGTGAGCAAGGGACTCACGTCTGAGCATACCCTGCCACACTTATGGCGGCCAAAAGCGGTACAAAAGGGGGTGGTAATTGATGGAGCATCTGAACCAATCAAACACTCACACCCAGTCAAAAGATCTGGGTTTAATCCATCACCGTTCTTTAGCCCACTCTGCCACCCCAGTTCAGACATGGCTATATGCAAATCAGTCTGACCCTGTGCCTCATGGGAACAGTCCAGCCCGAACTGCCAAGTCATGCCTTCCCTGGACCGGAAACAAGCTTCCGAGGACCGGTTTCTGGCATTCCAGCCGTCTTCAGCCCGGCTTCCTTGAATCCAGTGGCAAAGTGAGCAAGGGACTCACGTCTGAGCATACCTGTCAAGCCCGCCCTGGTGTCAACCCGCTGTGCCCCACTGCCAGGAATAAGACTCAAAGAATTTCCGTGGTATTACCGTTCCTGGGGGTGCAGAAATTCATTGAGGCAAGAACGGTATACCCGGCAGGTCAAGGCAGCGCTGTGCCGCTTTAGCGCAAGGTTAGCGTTCTAGTCTTTCACAATGCGGGCGGCCATTTCGTGCGCTCCATCCCTGAGTACTGCGCACTTCAACCGTCATACTGAAGCGAGCGGCAGCATTCCGGAGAGTCTCCTCAGATTCTCATTTTGGTTGTCGTTCCTCAGAACTTTGTCCTTCCGAAGAGGATTCGTTTTGGACAGCTCCTCGCAACCTGTTTCTGGTCTTCCCGGATTCACAGCTTTGCCTTGTTTTGACCCTCCGCTCCAGTAGTTGTGAGGTAAGCCGCTACGGACAGCTCCTAGCGGAAGATCCTTCAGCGTTGGTTGGTTCCTCGACCAAGTTCGTCATGTACATCAAACTGATATTGCTAATTTGGAATTAGAGACTTGTCGGAACTGGTGGCTTAGTCAGTTCCTGTCAGCAAGGGTTCCGGTTCTGTTCCTTCAGCTTCCAGTCAGCAGCCAATTCGTGAACTCTGTTTCTAGAGTCATTGGAGACTTAGTTGTTCGTTTCACTTGAGCTTCAACCGAACCTACAAAGACATAAGAATTATTCTGTCAGACCTAATTGGGATGTTCAAAGCCATCAGGTGTTTCCACTTCATCCTTGAACTGTATCCAGTCGGAGAAGTGTTTAGGGGTTATAATATATGCGCATATAGGTTATACCCTTACTCACACACACACCAAGCAAGGTCCTGGCATCAGCAGAATAAGACGCCGTTTACCATTGTCATCTGAGCGTCCAAGGAGAGCAGCTCAACCCACACTCTTATCAGGTACAACTTAGAACTGTGATATCTCCAAAGTGTAAAGTTGCATGAACTGTGTTGTGAATGGCAAATTCCACTCCTTGAAGGGACGTATTAATTTGTGGTTACTCTTGCAGGTGTCTTCAACTCCACCAAGCCTAGACGACACCAGGGTGTGGCAGCCTCTCTTGTTTGTTATCCACTTCCCCTTTCCCTTTCGTTCCTGGGCTCAGAGTTCTCTGGGTGCAGGGGCAATTGGGAGTTGGGAACTTATCTTCTGAAGGCCCTCGTTGATCGCCCCCACAGACCATAGGAGTTCAGGTTAGTCCTCTTGACAGATTGAAGTGCCAATAGACACATTGTGCCTTCTGTCTGGGCGAGATGACTGAGGGTTGGGATATGAAGGCCTTGACCTCAGTGCTAGAGGGAATGCAAAAACAGTTGAGCGACACTCAGGAGGAGATTAAGAAATCCAATCAAGAGACTAGTTATCTACGGCAAAGATTAGATGAGTTAGCTACTAGTACCAACCCCAGTTTTGAAAGATCGAAGTTTCAGAGTTTTGCTTCCCCCTCATCTTCCTCAGAGTTAACAACCCAAGTGGTACATGCCATGTCACCCACTATTCCATTAGCTCCTCCAGAGAGGTTTCAAGGGGACCCACATAAGGCCCAAATTTTTCTGACACAATGCTCGTTGCATTTTTTGTGCAAACCCATTTTGTTTAAGGAAGACCAGTCAAAGGTGGCTTTTGTTCTGTCTTATCTGAGTGGAGATGCAGCAGCGTGGTCTCTACCCTTGGTCTCTGCTAATGATCCGGTACTCTACAAGTTTGAAGATTTCAAAGCAGAATTCTTACGCATTTTCGATAGGAGGACCATTTCACAGGCCACCGACAACGAATTGCTGGATCTCAGGCAGGGCAATAAGGAGTTAGTTGCTTATATTGCACAATTTAATCAACTCATCGTAGAAACCAGTTGGCCCGCGGCCAAGAGAGCAGCTATTTTTTACAGAGGACTTAAAGATGAGCTCAAGGATGGTTTAGCTCAAATTCCTAAGAGACCCACAGATTTGTCGGAGTTGATCGACTTAGTTTTACACATCGACCAGCGCCAGTCTGAGAGGCGGAGTGAGAGACGCAAGGATATCAGATCAGCCCCGCCAAGGTTGGACCGAGCTCGAACCGAGGTCAGTAAGAGCCTTGAAGGCACCCAGGCCGAGGAACCAATGCAAATCGGCTCAGTACGAGGCCCTCTCAGTATGGAAGAACGAGAGAAGCGTCGAGCGGGAAAACTGTGTATGTATTGTGGTCTACCGGGCCATTTTGTTCGTGAGTGCCCGAAGAGACTGAAGAAGTCTACGACGGTAAAAGATCGGCTCCACCAGTAGACGGGGTTGCCCTGGTGGAAGCGACACAAGAGTCGGCCCCAAAATCGCAGTCTTTGGCAAATACCTTACAATGTGCAGCACCTCATCTCATCTTGTCCAGTAGGATTCAGTTTGGAGAAGATGTTCACCATCACGTCTCAATTATGATCGATTCTGGAGCCACTGGGAATTTTTGCGATATTCAATTTGCTAAATCTCTGGGAATTCGATTTGAGAAGAAATTAAAGCCAGAGTTGGTGCGAGCAGTTGACGGAACTAACCTGTCTTCAGGACCCATCGTAGCAGATACAGAGACCATTACCGTATTCGGTCCAGGGAGCCATCGGAGTTTGGTGCGATTTAATTTGATTGATGCCCCGCAGTTTCAGCTCATCCTTGGTCTGCCTTGGCTCACCGAACATAATCCCAAGATTGATTGGGCCAAGCGTACATTGGAGATGTCATCGGAATATTGTCAAGAACACTGTAAGGCATCCTCTCCGGGGGAACTTCAGCAGTCCTTGTCCTCTAGTCTGGCGGGTCAAGTCCAAACAATTTGTTCTCTGGAGATACCTGAGATTCCGGAAGAATATCTAGACTTGAAGGAGGTGTTCAATGAACAGGAGGCACAGAAGTTACCTCCTCATCGTGTTTACGACTGTCGCATAGAATTGGAGCCTGGAGCAGCGCTTCCGTGCAGTCGCATTTATGCCCTTTCAGAACCGGAGAACGAACACCTCAAGGAATACATTGAGCGGCATTTGGCCAATGGATTTATACGGCCATCCCAGTCCCCAGTTTCGTCGCCGCTCTTTTTCATTCCTAAGAAGGATGGATCTCTGCGGACCTGCATTGACTATAGAGCACTCAATTTGGTCACAAAGAAAAATCGCTATCCTTTGCCCCTCATTTCGGAGCTCTTGGACCAGGTCAAGGAAGCATGTATTTACACAAAACTCGATCTCCGAGGAGCTTACCATTTGGTTCGCATGGCAGAAGGAGAAGAATGGAAGACTGCATTCCGCACCCGGCTGGGCCTATTTGAATACCAAGTGATGCCCTTTGGGCTCTGTAATGCACCGGCTGCGTTCCAACACTTTGTGAATGATATCCTTCGGGAATATTTGGATCGCTTCGCAGTCGTGTACATTGACGACATTTTGATTTTTTCTAACAGCCGAGAAGAACATGTCACCCATGTGCGAGCCATTCTGAACAGATTACTCGAAAATCAGTTGTTTGTGAAACTTGAGAAGTGTGTCTTCCACTCATCCAAAGTAGAGTTCCTGGGATTCATTCTGTCTCCGGAAGGAGTGTTCATGGATGACACCAAATTGCAAGCCATCAAGGGTTGGCCAGCTCCTCGATCCGTCAAGGAGATACAAAGTTTCCTTGGATTTGCAAATTTCTACAGACGGTTCATCCATGATTTTTCCAGCAAGGTGAGCCCAATCACTAAACTGTTACGGAAGAACGAAAAATTTGTGTGGAATTCAGCGACTGAAGAGGCCTTTCAATCTTTGAAGGAGGCATTCACCACCGCACCGATCCTTCAGCATCCTGATTTAAATGTTCCATTCTTCGTGGAGGCAGATGCCTCGAATCTGGCCATTGGAGGGATTTTATCCCAGCGACACAAGAACACGGGTCAGCTCCATCCTGTAGCTTACCATTCGCGAAAACTCACTCCTGCTGAGATTAACTATTCGATTGCTGATAAGGAGTTATTAGCAGTGAAGGATACCTTCCAGGTTTGGCGACATTATCTTTTGGGAGCCAAGCATCCCATTACAGTATTCACAGACCACAGAAATCTCCAGTTTTTGAAGTCAGCTCGAACTTTGACTCCGCGACAATTAAGATGGTCTCTATTCTTTGCAGACTATGACTTTGTCCTAACCTATAAGCCTGGAGCTGCAAATGCGAAAGCAGACGCCTTGTCTCGGTTGGAGTTTGGAAGTGAGGCCGAGCATCAGGAAAAAGGTTGTGTTATTCCCACCGAGAAAATCGTGGCCACCGCAGTTGAAGACGACCTGGAAAACAAGATTCGGGTGGAATTTTCACAGCAGAAGTTTGAAGGTTGGGTGAAAGAAGGTCCTGATCGTGAAGTCAAAGAAGGGAAGCCTTACCAGTCAGGGAAGATGTTCGTTCCCAGTGAAGATCTTCGAGTCCGGATAATTAAGCAATTTCATGACCATCTGTTAGCCGGCCATAAGGGAGTAGCGAAGACGTCGGAGTTGATCAAGAGAGAATTCATTTGGCCCGGCATGGAAGCTCAGGTAAGACAGTTCATAGCCACTTGTGAGCAATGTGTCAAAGGCAAAGTCATGAGACAACATCCACAAGGCCTGCTCCAACCCATCCCTGTGGCCCCTTCCCCTTGGCATACCATCTCCATGGATTTTATCGTTGATCTCCCCTCCAGTCAAGGTAGCACAACTATTTGGGTGGTGGTAGATCAGTTTTCCAAGATGAGTCATTTCATTCCGTTAAAATCCCTACCAACAGCTCCTCAACTAGCAGAGTTGTTTGTCCAACATGTAGTCAGGTTACATGGGATTCCCAAGGTGGTGATCTCGGACCGTGGACCTCAATTTGTGTCCCGTTTTTGGAGATCTTTTTTAAAAGGAATGGGGGTGGACTCTCGCCTGTCCACCAGTTTCCATCCGGAAACGGATGGACAGACTGAGCGGGTGAACCAAGATTTGGAGCAATACCTCCGTTTGTACCTTATGGATCGGGAAGGCGACTGGCCCTCCTTACTCAGTACTGCGGAATTTGCGTACAATAATTCCGTCCATTCAGCCACAGGTTTCTCCCCGTTCTTTTTGAACTCCGGTAGGCATCCAAACATGAGGGTAGGAAAAGCTGATGTTGAGGTCCCAGCGGCTCAAGAGGTACTATCGAACTTACAACAAGCTTATCAGAAGGCCTTTGCTAATCTTTCCAAAGCTAAAGCTAATTATAAAAGGTCAGCAGATCGTAAAAGAAGGGACAGTCCTCAGTTTAAAGCGGGAGAGTTGGTTTGGGTCTCTACCAAACACATGAGGCTTGGGGGGACTAAGAAGTTCCAACCGAGGTTTGTAGGCCCTTTCCCGGTGGTCAAGATGATAAACCCTGTTAGTGTTAGAGTCTCCCTTCCCAGCTCGATGAAAATCCATCCCACTTTTCATGTTTCCTTGGTCAAGAAAAGTCCGCCCCAACTAAGGCGGGAAACCCCTCCAGCACCCATTTCAATCCAGTCTTCTGAAGAGTTTGAGGTCAAAAGAATCCTTGATTCCAAGATTAAGAGGGGAAAGTTGTTCTACTTAGTAGATTGGAAAGGCTATGGTCCTGAGGAGAGGTCTTGGGAGCCCAGTGATAACGTGCATGCTCCCAGATTGGTGACAGCTTTCCACAAGATGTTCCCGTTGAAACCTGGAAGGGGGGTTTTGGTGGGGGGTACTGTCAAGCCCGCCCTGGTGTCAACCCGCTGTGCCCCACTGCCAGGAATAAGACTCAAAGAATTTCCGTGGTATTACCGTTCCTGGGGGTGCAGAAATTCATTGAGGCAAGAACGGTATACCCGGCAGGTCAAGGCAGCGCTGTGCCGCTTTAGCGCAAGGTTAGCGTTCTAGTCTTTCACAATGCGGGCGGCCATTTCGTGCGCTCCATCCCTGAGTACTGCGCACTTCAACCGTCATACTGAAGCGAGCGGCAGCATTCCGGAGAGTCTCCTCAGATTCTCATTTTGGTTGTCGTTCCTCAGAACTTTGTCCTTCCGAAGAGGATTCGTTTTGGACAGCTCCTCGCAACCTGTTTCTGGTCTTCCCGGATTCACAGCTTTGCCTTGTTTTGACCCTCCGCTCCAGTAGTTGTGAGGTAAGCCGCTACGGACAGCTCCTAGCGGAAGATCCTTCAGCGTTGGTTGGTTCCTCGACCAAGTTCGTCATGTACATCAAACTGATATTGCTAATTTGGAATTAGAGACTTGTCGGAACTGGTGGCTTAGTCAGTTCCTGTCAGCAAGGGTTCCGGTTCTGTTCCTTCAGCTTCCAGTCAGCAGCCAATTCGTGAACTCTGTTTCTAGAGTCATTGGAGACTTAGTTGTTCGTTTCACTTGAGCTTCAACCGAACCTACAAAGACATAAGAATTATTCTGTCAGACCTAATTGGGATGTTCAAAGCCATCAGGTGTTTCCACTTCATCCTTGAACTGTATCCAGTCGGAGAAGTGTTTAGGGGTTATAATATATGCGCATATAGGTTATACCCTTACTCACACACACACCAAGCAAGGTCCTGGCATCAGCAGAATAAGACGCCGTTTACCATTGTCATCTGAGCGTCCAAGGAGAGCAGCTCAACCCACACTCTTATCAGGTACAACTTAGAACTGTGATATCTCCAAAGTGTAAAGTTGCATGAACTGTGTTGTGAATGGCAAATTCCACTCCTTGAAGGGACGTATTAATTTGTGGTTACTCTTGCAGGTGTCTTCAACTCCACCAAGCCTAGACGACACCAGGGTGTGGCAGCCTCTCTTGTTTGTTATCCACTTCCCCTTTCCCTTTCGTTCCTGGGCTCAGAGTTCTCTGGGTGCAGGGGCAATTGGGAGTTGGGAACTTATCTTCTGAAGGCCCTCGTTGATCGCCCCCACAGACCATAGGAGTTCAGGTTAGTCCTCTTGACAATACCCTGCCACACTTATGGCGGCCAAAAGCGGTACAAAAGGGGGTGGTAATGGACGGAGCATCTGAACCAATCAAACACTCACACCCAGTAAAAAGATCTGGGTTTAATCCATCACCGTTCTTTAGCCCACTCTGCCACCCCAGTTCAGACATGGCTATATGCAAATCAGTCTGACCGTGTGCCTCATGGGAACAGTCCAGCCCGAACTGCCAAGCCATGCCTTCCCTGGACCGGAAACAAGCTTCCGAGGACCGGTTTCTGGCATTCCAGCCGCCTTCAGCCCGGCTTGCTTGAATCCAGTGGCAAAGTGAGCAAGGGACTCACGTCTGAGCATACTCTGCCACACTTATGGCGGCCAAAAGCGGTACAAAAGGGGATTCAAGCAAGCCGGGTTCAGATGCTCCGTCCATCACCACCCCTTTTTGTACCGCAAATGAAGCACTGGGCAGATCTAGAGTAGTAGATGGAGCATTGACGTAACACACAAAAATAAAGATGATCCGGAAAAATGAGATGCCAACCACTCACCATTTACTTACCTAACCAAAGTGTGACACCCAAGCCGAAATGCCCAAACATTCACTCACTCACTCGGCTCTCGGGTTCTCGACTGCCCTCAGTGTCAGTGGCCCCAGGGAGTGACAGTCTCAGATTTATGACAGTTTGATAAGGTTCACATGGTTGTTCAACTACTCACTCAGTTTAAGTCATGAATATTAAATATTATTTTTTGTTTGACAATTGCAATCAATGTATTTAGGGTTTCTTCATATGAGTCCTGTCCTCCTTACCGTGCATAGCTAAGTACATCAAGTCACAGAGCAGCTGGATGTGTCTATATTCCCAGGAAGACTGGGGTTTGAAGTTTCAGCAACAATTATTCTCCATTGCCATGTGAAGTAACTTCTCTCTCAACAAAAGGTTTGGTTGAGGATGCACTGGTTACCCTCCAAATCAAAGGAGTGGTGGAGCTGTGAAGCAGCATCTGGTAAACACTGGCATATCTTGTTGGAATGAGGGTTGACAGAGGATTACAGAAAGTATCAATATGGCATTGGGAAAAGGAGTAAATGTTGGTTCTCCATCAGTTTTACATAAGTACCAAGTAGAGGCCATGCGCAAGTTTTAAAAGGGCGGAAATGCAAAAAAAGATGAAGATTGAGTCTAGTCTTGACATGATGGCCAATTACACTAACTTGAGGAGGGTTTCTTGAGCAGCAAGGATTGTAAAAATTGAAGAAAATATGGTTGAGCTACTTGGAATATTTATATAGAGTGTTTACTGTGGGGACAAAGGTATATCAAGTGACAAGTACGCTATTTCAGAGATGTTTTCTACCTGTTGTTTGTTCTTCCTGACAATGCTCATGTGTTTCTGTTTATTCTACAGGATTTGGACTCCCTTGAGCTCAATGCGGTATCTGTCGTTTACACTCTGAACCCTACACCCACATGAGTTTCAGAAATGGTAAGATATGTGGATTGAAGAAGCTTAATAGTTGTTATGACATGGGTCAGAAAATAGGCCTGAGCACCAAAATAAATGGGTCCCCCAATATCAAATCAAATATCTAAAAAGTGACAAACATTTGGAAATTGTGGCAGTTTTGAACTTCTAAAGACACACTACATAAGTGTTTTGCAAGGTGTGGAAGACTGCATCCATTGTGTGATTGCGGCAGGCAATGGTTGTGGCAGTATCCACGAAATCAACAGTAAAAAGTGACCCACCACACCATAAAAAAGACAGAGACACAGCAAAAAGACCGGCCCACACACAGATATGTCAGACAAGCTCTTCTGGCACTGCCATATTGCCATATAGACCTCCTTGTTACCCCTGTTCTCAGTGTTCCTAAAACAGCATCAGAAATGCTAAATACACAGGGATTGGAAAGCCTTGTCCCCTTCCTGTAATTTCTACTATATGTCCTTCCCCTTGTTCCTTAGCAGCAAATAGGAGTCTACTGGAGGGCAAAAGGGCAAACCTGTGATGTCATCAAATGTCAAAGGATGGCTTGTTGCTATCATCATTGATAGAAATGTAGAGCCTCATTTGCTTATTTTTGGATTTTGGCATTTTTGGATGTTGGGCAGTGGTGGAAGCCTTCCTGTAGCGCTGCCCTACATCAAAAGAAAAGGTCAGGAATACACCATATCTATTAGATACAGCGCAGTCCTGTCCTCTTTTAAGGTGCAAAAATGGATGCCTAGAGCTAACGCAGGCACCCTTCCACCTTGGTGCATGGGTGCCTGCATTTACATTGGATTGTTTTTGTGCAGGAAGGTACACCTTCCTACACAAAAACAACTATTACGCCACCCTTCACCAGGCATAGGCTTTTGAAGCATTCCCAGGTTTACAGCATGGTGCAAATCTAGAAATGTCCCAAATGCCATGGGTGTTACATGGGAACACCCATCAAAATGCCCGTGGCATGCCTCCCCATAGCAGTGTGAAGCAATGCAGCGACTTGTGCTGTGGTGCCTCACATCATATCCCTGAGGCCATGAAAAGCCATGCAGGGCAGCTTTACGTGGTTTCGTAGATATGGCTCTCCAGTGTGCATCGCTCAAGTGTCATTAAAAGTGATGCTCCAGCAGTGCATGGGGCTTGTAACTGAGCCCCTCAGTGAGTTGACATTCATTGGTGTCTGAAACTGAGCACACACATGAAAGTATTATTCAATAAATAACTCGATAACATAAAGTAATGCCCTGATAGGCATCCCCTACTCTTTTTAGTTTATACAGAAGTCAAATGTTAAAGCTATTACACATTTAAATATCCACATAAGGGCTATGATTCTCTAAATCACTAATCATCAGGCAATTGGAGATAAGCATGCAGCCCTCATATAGATTACAGCCCTAACTTCAAAGTGCTCAGCCTGCCCTAAGCTCAGTGGATCATGCATTGGCTGCCGATTCTCACTTGTCTTAGTGCTGTACACATCCCCCCTCAACTACGCAATGAAATGGAGGAAGTGATTATTAGAACCTTCTTTCTTTCTTCTTTACTCAGTGGACCCTACTTCACAGTCGCTGAGTTGACACACAGACTGGAAGCTCTAAGCTCCAGTCCTCTGTGCATCACCAGGAGTCTTCTCTGTGTCACTTATGTGGTGCGTCCATCCTGCATGATGATTCACCACATTCCTGAGTGGTTTGCTCCCACTGCAGAGCTCCAAGCCATATGATTTTTATTCACCCCTCAAGCAGACATCATGGACTTTCCTGGGGAAAAAACTAGCAATGGATCAGATTTCTGTGCATACTCCACCTGTCAAACATTGAGGACTTGTATGCATTCCACTTAACCTAGACCCATTGTCCAAACTCGACCTAGTCTCACATTACCCTCACCACACAACAGGAAGTACCATAAACAGCAACCATACCAAACTTTAAGCATGTCTCACTGTATTTTTAGTGGTGTTTTTGCACTCATACTCACCGGTCCTACTAGTAGTGACTTACGATATAGGGAGTGGAACAGGTGACCGGAATCGGGAAGTGTAATGAAACGGGCCATTAGTTTTGTGGCCTGCACAAGTAATGGGTCCACATTCGCTCTCCATTGGGAACCAAACACCCCATTGCAGCGCTTGAGTCTCTCAGAGTAGCGGAGCAGGGCAGTCCAAGGCCTACTCATAGGGGGTGGCATGGGTAATAACCATTGGCTGGTATGCAATAATAGCAGTGCATAAATAATTGCCCAGTCTGTGCTTTTTCCTTAGAAATGTAAAAAGATATTTATTACACACACTACTAAATACTATGCAGTAATTTACAAATATAGATAAGGCTGGTAAACATACCTTTGTTAAGATTACATAATCACCTGTGACCCCCTAAAGAGTCTGTGTAAACACATTAGGTAAGTCTTCAGGATCAACAAACTACATGTCAAACGTATAATTTTAGGATTAAATGTAATAGCCAACAATAACCATGTGTAAATGCACTTAGTCATACTGATACAGCATATGCACTTTTCTCAGCAACCACTGTCAACATTATTATATCAATAAAGCATTTAAAAATGAATTTTGCATGGGTCTGTGCACCTTTTATAGACTTTCAACACAATAACGCAATTGTAAAAACAGCCCCAAAAGGGCATCACATTTTGATCACACAATGTAACTAATCATAGACGTAGCCCCTAGAGGGCATTGTACAACATCTACTTTTACCTGGGCACCTTCAGGTCATTATATCTGCAGAAGTAGACTTACCCCTTAGAGTGCACGGTATTCCAGCAGTAGCACTCCAGCCTAGGGAATACTTCTTGACTAAAGTCAATTTATGGGTTAGTTCTTATTTTGGGGACCCTCTAAACTTAGGGTCAATAGTTGTAAAAGTGCCCTTGGTCCTCTTTGGGGGGAGCTGCAACACTCCTGCAACTCCCCCATGCTCTCTTTACTTTATTGGCAGTGTCCCCGCCATCCAGGGCAACCACGAGCAGCAGAACAGGTCTAGGTCAGTGTGAGGCCCTAAAGGGCCTTATGGGATGCTCGCTCGGGAGCGTGCATATGTTATGAGTAGAGCCAACCACTTCTTTTGTATCAGCCGCCCGCGTAGCTCTGCGCAGTGTGCATTTTCTTTTTTTTCCTTATTGTATTGTATTGTATTGTTTTTTTTCTTCTGGGGTGCCCAGTCCCATCTATTTTCCAGCCTGCAGTCTACAGCGTCGGGGGTAGCCGTGCGCTTTATAAGCTTCATAATAAATAAATAAAATAAATACATCTGGGCACCGCGTGAGCTGCCAACAATGGGGGGGGGGCAGGGAGGGGCGGCTCAGAGATCCCTACCCCGGCTGCCCCAGCCAGCTCCCAGCATGAGCAGCTTTTCCTTTGCGTCCAGTTGAAGGTGGCAGTGCTTCTCTGCCCAGAGCAGCAAGCTTGTGTTGCTGGCTGACGTGGTGGCCACCCGCTCCCCCCAGACAAGGGCAAGAGGAGCGGGGCAGGCTCACCATGGATGGGGGAGTTCTGTGGCACCCCCTGTCCTCTCCTTCATTGCTGGGGCCTAGAGTTGGGGATCCCAGGCCCCTCCTCCTTCCTTCAGGGGATTGCAACAGCACTCCCCCTGCGCTGCAATGCACACCGGGCCTGGAGTTGGGGATACTGGGACCCCGTAATAAAAATCTGGCATGGAGTTGGGATCCCTAGGCCTTTGGAGCTCTGTGGAGGGGGCCCCATGCGTGCCCCCTCCCAGGGTTAATTTTTACAAATCTCCCTCACTGACATCCGGGCCCTGACCCACCCTGAGGGGGTTCATTGAAACGCTAATCTAGAAGTCACTGTACTACGATTGAAAGGCACTGGCTACCAAGCACTTATTTGCAGGGCATACAAAAGTTGCAAGCACTTCTGTTGTTTTTAGTATTAACTTTAGTGACTCCTTATGACCAGTAATCTTCATCTCTTTGGACCAGTATCTCCTGTATGGTGAAATTAAACCAAGTTAAAGCACTATTATGTGTTCTGCCCTGTAATCTTCCTCTTCCTCTTGTTTTTTTGTAGTATTCCTTGTATGATGAAATGAAAAACAAGTCTAAGCACTAAGCACTTTTCCCTGAGTATTTGCACTATCAAAGCTATTATATTTTATGCCCTGTCTTCTTTATTTCTTGGTTTGGTATTTCTCCTATGATGATCTTGATACCCAGCCGAGGCACTCAGCCTTGTTTTATTGAGTACTTGTACTAGTAAAGCATCAGGTTTTATGACATATAGTATATTCCTTTTAATCTGGTATTGGTGCTTAGGTGCATCAAAACCTTTATAACTAATGAAGGACGATTGCACAATCATCTGCAAAATGCCAGATAATATTCAATTATAGCTTTAAATTGTTTGTAACAAACTGTGTGTTTTAATTAACTGAACAATTAATATTATTATTATTGTAGTACTTTTTCTCCTCTGGAACTTCTTACCCTCTTGGCACAGAAGTCCAGTCTTTCCACAAACTAGTCCTTGGGGGTGTAAGAGAACCAGCTACTCTGGCCCTGAGGAGAGCCCCAATGGTCCTAGGAGCAACTGTAGTCTGAGTCCCTAGTTCAGATGTTAATCAGGGGGTTTCTCCTCCCAGTTGCCCATGTTTGCTGACTCGATTCCCAGTGTCCAGCAGAAAATCACAACGAAGAGAGGGCTCTCCCCCTTGTGCAAGACTTTTTAAGTGGGGGCAGAAGGTTCCAGAAGCGAGGCACCTCTGGTCTATCCTGGGTTGCGACATCTACACTACGCCC
The DNA here is from genome assembly GCF_964263255.1 of Lissotriton vulgaris. Lineage (NCBI taxonomy): Eukaryota > Metazoa > Chordata > Amphibia > Caudata > Salamandridae > Lissotriton > Lissotriton vulgaris. The sequence goes on from NC_141685.1 coordinate 1,243,062,966, forward strand.
CTGCCCCAACCCTCCTTCATAGCCTGCTGGGCCATTTCAAAAGGTTGTCACACAGGAGTCACTAGTAACATTTGTCTGGGAATCTTTGTTTCGCTCCTCACTTACTACACTGCCAGGGCCTTTCTCAACAAATCTTCCAAGGTAGCCCCCTCCTATGTTCGCTCCAGAGATCTGAACTGTCTCCTTTGTTTAGTGGGCTTGGGCTGGTCGCTCTCTGCTACATTGTGACAGCCGATTGATTAATGCAGATCCTTTATACCCACCTTTTTCCTCCCCAAGAGCTGAGTAATGCAGTGTTAATTGCGCCCTTCTAATGGGGAGATCTTTGTTCCTGCTGCTGGAGTGAAGTGTAATTACTTGGCATAGCAGGGTCACAAAAGGCCTGGATTCTAATCCCAAGCTGAGCCAGAGATATCTGACAATCCTGTATGACCAATAAGCTGTACAGATATCTCCTTAGAACTCTCATATTTGGATCTGCCATGCACATTCCATCCCAGTTCGATATGTCCCTGGTCTCTGTCAGTGGTGGCTGGCAGAGAACAGGGGTGGCGGAGTGGGAAAGGGAGAGAGGGGTGGAAAAAACAAACAAAAAATCACTTACCTCATTAGAGGGCCACCTCTCTTCCGCTTCCTGACGATGTTCCAGAACGGAAACAGGAACTGGAGGCGAACACAGTCTCCTTCCCCATAGCCAATCCCAATGCTGCTATGCAGCATTGTGATTGGTCTGAGCGCTGTGGTTCGGCACTTAGACGGGAAATGGGAGCCTGGGTGTGAGAAGCTGGCCTGGTATATGCTGTCTACTATTTAAGGTGGGCACCTTGCACCAGCCCAAACTACCCTTATGGCGATTTAAGAGGTCAAAGATAACTTTAGAAAGCTATCCAAGTGGTAGCGGTGGAGAGCAGCCTTCAGGCTTAGTCTTGAAGGAATGTTAAGCAGCTTGTTTTACCAGAATGCAACCGTATTGTATTGGTTAAATGAAAGGAGAACCACACAGTAGTTATAAAAATATGTATTTATTGTTATAACACACCTTAAATACCTCACAGTATCTTCTACACGCAGATAAACACAAAGCACAATATAATCTAGCACAGAAACAATTGTAAGTAGCACTAATACACAGGGGGCTCCGAGGGGAGACCAAACCATATACTAAAATAGTGGTATAAGAACCACAACTCAAGTCAAGACATTCTCTAGAGGTTGTAGAATCGCTGGGACACCAAGGCACCACCCACGGTGAGTAAGGAGGGACCCCACGGAGGATGGGTGCAGTGTGAGAACACAACAGCGTGCTAGGTACAATTCAATGGGAGAGTTGCGGTTGCAGTTTTAAAGTTTAAGCAACCTTCCCAGTGGATTAGGAAGAAACCCTTTAGAATATAGAAAGTTGGTGAGCCACCCCACCCGTGGATACTGAAGCACCAGAGTTACCTATGCCAGGGTAGCCGAGTGCATGGGGCTGAAGTGGCATCGGAAACCAATGTCAATCTCAATGGGAGCCTTCAAGAAATGCCACTGCTGAAAAGAAGAAAAGTGTCTGGTGGAACCCACAGGTGGATTCTCAGTGGGAGGAACCTGAGAGCAGAGGGGACAGAGACTGGGTCACTCAGGAGTGACCAGGGGTTCGATAGACAAATTCCCACCGATGTCGGGTGCTTCAAGTGTGAAGAGGGAGACCTTGACTCTGCAGCCAGAGGGACCATGAGATGTCGAGGATGAGCAGGAGCTGGATACGAGCTGACCCATGAAGGGTGTTGAGTGCTGAGGGGTTGGTGTCTGGCGGGAGCACCAACAAGCCTTGGCAGCGGCAACCCACGAAGAAGGTCAAGTAACGTTATGGTCTGGCCCAGCAAGGACTAGGAGACTCACCACAGCAATGGGAGTCAGAGCAGGCCTGGAGCAACCAGCGGAGTCCAAGCAAAGCAGTGTTGTCCCTCAAATGGACCCAGAGATTGGAGTCACAGGAGTTTCGAGGGGACCTCTAGCAGTTTCACAAAGTAACAGCATGCAACATGAGTGTGAGGAGGCCAAAGTCCATTGTACAAAATGTGCACAGAGGTTGAGGCTATTGATATCTGAATGTACTTAGTTGGGGAATGCCAACAAGCATATGCACCTGCAAAAGTATGCGGTGCACAGGGGTTCTGGTTATGCGGTCCCCACAAGGAATACTGGCTTCTAACTGGGTGAGAGGGCAGCTCAACCTCATGGAACATAGGAACCCACCTTGTGTATTGCTGGACCCTTGGGAGTCAGCAGGAGCTCAGAATCAGCAGACCAGTCAGTTGTGTTATGAAGCCTGCAAATGCAGGGGAGTGACTCCTTCACCCAAAGGGAGATAACTTCAGTTGTCATTAATGCTCCACAGGTCCTGCACAGAGCCTGTATGGTTCACAGGCACAGCCGATGCTTTGGACAGAAAAGGAGACAAAGTTGGGCCCAGTCAAATTCCAGCAAAGTCCAGAGTGTCAATAAGTTTGAAGGTCAGTGATTTCTTGTTCAGAATCTTGTCCAAATTGATTCTAGGGTCCTACAGCCAGGTAAGCCCTTAAGAACCATAGGAGAGGGTTGGATAGATTCAGGGGACCCTATCAAGGGGCGGATTTGGACAATGGGGAGGATACTCCCCTGTCCTTTGTCCAGTTTCGTGCCAGAGCAAAATCCAATGGCTCCCAGGACTGGTTTGAACTAGACTATGCACAGGGACACCAAGTGTGCCCCAGGTGCAGACTTTCAGGCACTTTGGGAGTGCACCTACCCAGCCCCAATACACTAAATCCTGTCTGGGAGGTGGTCACACCTCCCTGTGACAGGATGCCTTTTGTCCTGCCTTCCCCTGCTCGAGTTTGGCTCAGCAGCAGGAGGTCAGAAATGTGTCTCTGGTTGGCAGCAACCATTTTGTGCTGCCCAAGCTGAGAAGGCTGGTACCGGGAAGACCACAGACCCCACGAAGCTCATTTCAGAAGGGTGGAATCATACTACCCACACCGGTTACTGGTGTGGAGGTATGATTCCAAAGTGTTTGATACCATACCATACCAAAGAGTTTATAAAGCGCGCTGCTACCACCAACGGCAGTGTCCCAGCGCTACGAGGTCAGAAAAGGAGGAGAAAGAACAAGCTAAGGAAATTCAAACAGCCATGTTTTCAACACCCTCCTAAAAGTAGGTTCTGAATCTGCTTTTCGCAGATGGTAAGACATAGCATTCCAGAGAGCGGACATTATCACTACAAAGGTTCGCCCGCCCATCCTGGCTTTAAAGAAGCGAGGGATATGGAGCAACATCTGCAAATTAGAATGCAGGGTCCTGGACTGATGGTATTTCTGAAGTCTTTGTTTCAGATATCCTGAACCTCTATCTCTTGTGGCTCTAAAAGCAAGAGACAATTCCTTGAAATCAATTTTCCTATTCACATTGAGCTAGTTAAGGCTCCGCAGATAAGGGGAGATATGGTGGCGAAGGGGCACATTTCTGATGAACCTGGCTGTGGCGTTCTGGACTGTCTGCAGCCTACGGTTAAGATAAGTTGGCAAATCTAAATATAAGCTGTTAGCATAGTCCAGATGAGATGTAATCAAAGCATTGACTATAGTAGCTAGACAGTCCATCGGCAACAGATAACGAAATCTTTTCAAGGTTTTGAGTTTCCAGAAACATGCTCTGCAAACTTGACCTATCTGATCCTTGGCAACAGTTTCGAGTCAAATTTAAAGCCTAAATTCCTGACTTAAGAGAAAGGAGTAGGAGGGGAATTTAACTGCGATGGCCACCAGTGATCAGCTGGTGGGGGTGCAGGTTGGTTAAAAAACATCACCTCTGTTTTATCAGTTTTTAATTTCAAAGCAGTTGTCCGTCATCCAAGAGGAGATATCAGCAAGACAATGCTTGAAGTTGTCAAATGCCGCCTTGGCAGTGTCTTTAAAGGATAATACAAGCTGTGTATCATCAGCATAAGAAATAATTCTCACTCCACAGTGTTCCACAATCAATGCCAAAGGAGCCAAAAAGACATTAAACAGGGTAGGGCTAAGTGCATACCATGGAGTATGAGGAGGAGACATGAGGGCGCAGAAAAACCTGCTGAGACCGCCCCTCCAAAAAGGAGCAGAGCCAGTTTAAGATGGTTCCCAAGATACCCAGCTGTACCAGGGGGTCTATAAGAATCGAATGTGACACCGTATCAAATGTTGCAGACTAGTCCAATAGCACAAGCATGGCACAGCATCCCTGGTCTAGGGATTCTCGGATGGTTTCCGCCACCTCCAACAGCGCAGTCTCAGTGCTATAGCTCACCCTAAAACCCCACTGGGAATCGTGAAGGAGATTATTGGATTCCAGATAGTTGGAAAGCTGTCTCTGGACTTCCTTCTCCAATATTTTTGCAGGTGCGGGCAGTAGGGAAATGGGCCTTTAGTTCTTGAGTAAGGCAGGATCTGCGTCTTTCTTTTTCAGAATGGGCAGAACAAAGGCATTTTTCCAAACAGAGGGATAACTCCCTGACGTCAAAGAAGTGTTCCAGATAACATTAAGGTGTGTATTAAAAAATGGGGCCAGCTGGTTAAAAAACCTAGCAGGACAAGGATCGAGAGGTGAGCCAGACTTAGTTCTAGCATGGTCTAGCAAACACAACATGTTTTGTTGCAGCCATTTTCGAGATAGCATTTTACGCAAGCATATAATGCACCCCTACCTATATGTCTGGCTGCGTTACCCACAACCCGGGAGAATTGTCTCTGAGGGCTGCAGGGGTGCATTGCTCATGCAGGGGCACCCTCTCATGTAAAACCCAGCACCCTGTCTCCAGGATTGTCAAGGCCTGCTGGATGGGTGACTGATAGGTTTTAAGTGTAGTGATCTACAGATATAGTAACCCTATATGTAAAATAAGTGGTGCATGCACGTTCTTACACAGGTTGCACTGGCAGGCCTGTAGTTCCATTTTGCTGGGCCTCTCATGGGTAGCATAATGCATGCTTCAGCCCATGGGAGGCCTCTGGGGTGCCTATGCCCTGGGTACATATGTACCATATACTAGGGACTGACAAGGGTACCCCAGTATCCAATCTGGAGTGTACCTAAGTATATGGCATAACATGTCAGGGAGAAAGCAGATAGACTGGGGCCCTGATTAGCAGGATACCAGTCAGACTAGTCAAAAACTGTTTAACATCAAGCAAAACGTGGGGTAACCATAAGAAGCAGATCCTACTTTCCTACACTGGGCATGTTCTTCACCAGGCTGTGTAATGCAGCTCAATGGGGGACATGAAAAGTGTTCATGACTATTTGGCTGGCCAAACAGTCATGCACACTTAGAGTGCCCACCACCTGTGATCCCAGCCCTAACCCAGCCCAGCAGCTACCAAAAAGAAAATGATAGTTATTATAATTTTATTTTTGATTTCTTCACTGCTTTGAAAGCAGTTTGGCCACGCTCCTCTAACTTAGCGGAGGAGCCACCGCTGGTCTCTGTAGGCCAGAAGCAGTTCCACTCTAATGCAGTCTTCCCCATAGATGTATAATTGAGTGCCACTGCAGACAAGACCGTGAACCACACTGATTTTCCCTATGAGTGTACACTAACATTATGAGGCCTACATCAGGTCAGTATCCAATCCTGCAGCGTCCCCTTTGCGCCAGCCTACCTGTGCACAGATAAGAGGCTGCGCACAATAGGAGTCTTGCACGCGTAATCCTTGCACATCTGTTCACATCGAACCAGCCAAGGGCCCCTTACCATTGCTGCATTGCCATGGCCTCATCTTAAAAGTCGGACAGTGCCAGTAACACGCACAGTCAATTTACCGAAAAATTTACTTGAGTAAGTGACTGTTTGTGAGACTCAATGACAGTAAAAGGATCAAAGACCAGGCAATCAAAAACAAAAAATCGAGGAAGATTTGATGGGCAAAACCCATCACCTTACAGGGAGCAAAAGATAAAAGAGGTAATTGTGTCACAAGTATGCACAGGGATGCTCACCATCTTGATGGTGAGCATGTGCATGAGGAGGATGAATCTTACCGTAGAGAATTCTCTAAAGAGAATTTGTGGATAATTGGCATACTTTGCATACAATGACAAGTATTCCTTAATTCCCTAACTTTGGGGGAAAGTCATGGGTACTTCAGATAGAGAAAATGAACTATATATGTGTATATATTATCTTTGTTGGGAACAATGAACTCAGTATTCTCCTGAACACCCCCTTCCCCAATAGTTTAGTTCTGTTGATGAAAAAATAATGCAAGCAACGAAGAAGAGGGCTACTGTGAGCTGAGGAAAACGTTTAGGTCTTGAAACACCTGCAGGGACCGGGGATGAGATACTAATGGGTGGACAGCGTTTCTTGATGATGATGAGTCATCCGGGACCTCAGCTAGCCCTGGTGAAAGATGACAACCAGAGTTGGGGGCCATAGAATGACAGGTCAAGCAGGCTGGCAACCATGACAGATGAGAGATGAGAGAAGGCTGCATGGGGGATCCTGGCTGTGGCTGGTATAATAAGAATATAAGCAATGCGCCACAACAGCCGTGGACACGTGAGAACGCTTCAAATAATGCTTGGTCAAAACATAGGTTTGGTCATTCCTGGGGTCTTTGGATTCCTTTGATTGAGGAGCAAGAATGGCCAGTCCTACCAAGCATGAGATGGGAAACCGGTTCCCTCTGGGCCTGTGGAGTAGCTATCCCTCTGGTCACCCATGGCGGTCTCTGCATTGAAGAGCAGGGGGGCTGGGAGGGGCTGTTGAGAGTTTTCTCCATTTGCCACCCTCAGGCAATTGCATTGAGGAGCTTGGAGGTGCTATTGCTGCCCCGAGATGGGAGATAAGAGTGGGGGTGGCCGCCGCCCCCAGAACTCATGCTGCCTGGGGCAGATCTTCCCCCCCCCCCCACTAGCTACGCCACTGCACTGGGCCCCCAAGAAGTTCTTACAGTCTTCGATGATGTGCACTGCACGTATGCCACTACACGCATGCCAGCCTTATAGGGAACCAAATGCAAAGCAGTATATACATGATGAGGAAACCTGTGATCTCAAGATCACCTAGGTATAATGGGGTGCAAGGACTGGCATCCCTTCAGCCCCCTCAACGCACCCCCCTCTGACTCAGGAGGGACAGTCCTCGCCAGCCACCCTTCAAAAATGCTATTAGGTCTTGATTGTAGGAGCTTGTCAGCAGTGCTTTCCTCTCCATCAATGCATATGAGCAGATAGAGTGCCCAGCCTTGCAAGGCTATGTATGACACCCTCTCTCAGGGGGCCTGTACCTGTTAAAGGCGGCGGCCGGAATTGTAGGACGACTAAATCAAGTCAAGTGTATGGCCATCCTTGGATTCTCCCACCTCCCCTTATGCATGTTTTAGGTGGTGAAAAGGACAGGAACATGACTTGGCTTTAGGCCAGACCGTTTCATTCAGTTGGCTGATGCCCTTTACCTGACAGTGCTAGATTATGTACTTTAATTTGTCATGGGAAAGTGGCTTCTTAAGTTCAGGGCTGTTGATGCCTTGTGTGATATAGCCTTCTCTCAATGGCCCATTGTTTTTGGATGGTGTGGTCACATGCCATACAATAATGTTCAGAGGCCATTCTGAAGATGTGCTATGGGAAATAGATCAATATTGACAGGTACATGAGGTAGAAATCTAGGAGCAGATGTCCCAGGCTCAGTTCCTCAGGCGTAGTTTGTAAAGAGTTTCATTGTTGCTTCTATGGCACTTGATGGCAGGACGGACTACTACACTATAACATAAACATGAAATGATAGAGTAAAGTACCAATGGTCTTTGCAAATATACTGGTATTGTCAGGAAGCATCACTGCATAGAGCAAAAATTGTGGAATCGATGTGTGGATTGAACCATTCCCACGTGTGACCTACTTGAATCTGCAGACTCCCACTCTAAACTTTGAGCCTGCAGAAAACGTGGGTTAGCAACTTTCTGATCTACATTTCTCTGTAGTTAAACCTGCCCAATCCAATAAGGGTAAAAAAAAAATTCAGTCTCAGCTAGTAGCAACAATTTTGTGCTGAATGGAGAGCAGGGCAGCAGAGACTGGCAGTGCACGCTAGATGTGAAGTACGGAAAGCTCCAACCTCCAGGGTAAGAGTTAGCATTGTCAGATAGAGCATCACAGATCAGGGAGGGTCATGTCTCTTCATCATGACGACCCCAGAACTGAAACAGGAGAGAAGAGCAACACAGCATAAATCTATGTAAAATCTCTCTAAGTTTGCACAAGCCCCTGGTTAAAGCTCTCTAAATTCCTTCCGTTCCATGATGGTGACAGGAAGAGGAAAGAGTCAAAAATATAGGGCACAATGCAGCCACGAATCCCTGTGCGTGGCTACGCAGCCACTTCCCAATTTTCACCAATTGGAAGTAGTCTATATCGCAATTGTTCATTTCATCTTCTGGCCCTCAATCATAACATCAAAACTAAGAGATTTAATTAGAGTGTTAAAGGTGCTGTAGGCTAAAATGCACTTGTAATACAGCAGACGAGATAAGAACTATGTTTGTGATGAGTATCCTGTATACCAAACTCTAAATAATACCCAACATCGCAACCTTATCTTCCTGGCCATTGCTCATCCTATTTCCTCCAGCTCACTCTACTCTTTCTGTGATCTAAAGTTCAGTCTATAAGATATAGGATATGCATTGCATATACCCTATTAATGCCTGTACTCTCTAATCCTTTGACCATCAACTAAACCTTCAGCTCCTCCTCTCTATGTAACTACCTAACCAATACTGTCCTTATGTACAAATGGTCTGTTATGTAACTCACCACTTATAGAAATACTATTGTTCCTCAATCTATATATATAAAAACGAAAGTATGTCTGTTTGTCCTTTATGTATTACTAAACCATTCATTCGATCGCCATGAAACTTTGGGAAGTTGTTGAGTACACACCCGCGAAGATTTCTGGCAAAAAATAAACAAATAAATAAATAAAAATAAAAATAAAAAATTTGTTAAAAGTTGTTGAATACACTCCCGCAAAGGTTTCTGGCAAAAAAAAAAGAAAAATTTGTTAAATATCGGCCCACCGGCCCCCCCAGGGCCCTCATAATCTTTCCAATACTGAACGTTTACAGTTTACGGTGCGACTCGCTTTTGCAATGACCATCAACAAAGCACAAGGACAATCGCTGCAAGTGTGTGGACTAGATTTGAAGAATCCGTGCTTCTCACATGGACAACTGTATGTGGTCAGCTCACTCATCGGAAAACCTTCTGATTTATTTGTGTACGCACCAGACGGAAAAACTAAAAATACTGTGTATCCCCAAGCACTCGAATAAATAAACAGAATTAAAACAACACTTAAAATGTTTTTCATATTAAAATGAACAAGTTTCAATAAAAATGACACAATGTAAATTGAATGTTATCATAACAAGTTTCCTTAAATTTCCTTTCTTCTGAGATCGCAGCAATGCACGACGGTTAAGCTAGTAGGTAAATAAAACAAATGAGAGTCAAACCATCGATTAGTTACATTTTCTAAGGAAGCAGTTTTGGCGATCCCCCTTTCTACTTTTGAGAAGCACACATTAAGAAAATGAAAGATCAGAATATGTTCAACGGAAGCAAAGAAAAGTTTACGTGAGGTCAAGATCAAGAACTGCCTCAGATTCTGCTAGGGTGAGGCTTGTTCTTAAAAACCCCTGAGGGCATGGCTAAAAATAACAGACTGGAAAATATCCTAGCTGTCTATATTTAGACAACCTTTTGACTGCACGTTATCTGAGACTCAAATCTGACCCTTACGTTAACTGATGTACCATATTTGGACATACCTTTCGTACACACCTTCAGCTCATTGTCTTGAGCAGTGACGTACAGCATATTTTGTACTCTGCCTCAGGCACGTAAATGCTGATTCCATTCACTCCTAGCAAGAGGCAACCAAATGACTGAAGCTGAGTTCGACCCTTATTACCACAAACCAATGACAGCTCAGTGCCACTGGACGGGCGAAATGCCAGGATTTTCTGAGGAGATATATCTAAATCTGCCTTCCCAATCAGCCTCTCCACCCCCACAATCACTGGGCATAGCACCAACGTCTGTGGCTGAAGTTAGGATCTTTGCTGTGATATTTATTTCGCCGTACCCCCGGTGAATGTATTGGTAAAGAGACCGGTTGCTTCCAACTCAACACCCTACGGATGCTACTCTCACTACTGCCCACCCACTTTGGGGCATATGTATAGACCCTGTGGTAGGGTGGGTGGTATGTGGCTGTCTAGAGAGGTCAAGATACACTTTAGCTCCGAACCCCGAACACCAATCCATTATCCAGCACATCCCAAATGAAGAAGGCCAAATCCCCTCTGGACTTACCCGTCTCTCACATTTTAGTAGCGGGCTGCATAGTCCTAGAGAGGTCAAAAAGCAACGCATCTAAGAAAATAAAGAACTTTAGGTCCACACTAAGGTTGTGTAAAATCTGAAAAAAATAATTCATCAATTATTACTAACCGGCTTATTATGAGTTCTGGGGGATTCATGAATGAGGTGTAAACTCTTCTTTTCACTCAAATCAGCATTTCACGAATAATGGGAAATCGCACATTTGGTAATTTCCCCAATTTTGGTCAGGAAAAAAAACTGGTGATATATGAGGAACCTCCTGAATGAGGCAAAACATGTAGATACAAGTGAGCAAAATTTAAGGCATGCATGTTATACCCTTTTCCAAGTAGAAAATGTGTTATTATGCACCAATACCTCACTATTACTACACAGAACTATTGGCCACTTGTGGGGAGGTCAGACAGGAGGAAAAGAGACACATGAAAACCAACTACCAAATATAGACTTAACCATTTATCATTAAAGTCAATGGAGTCAACCCTTTTCAAGGAAGACGGAACTGCTACTCATCTCCACACCACACAGCTCTCCTCATATCCAAGACCAGATCTCACATATGGATGGATTCAACTGTACCCTGAAAACTATCAACTCTAAAAGATCCCTGACAAAAACACTTGCCAAGAGCCCTAAAATGTTATCCCACATCAATCAGCGTCACATAGGCTAAGGCTGTGTAAAAAAACTCTAGCCCTTCCTCTCTGAAAACGACCTCAAAGAGGTGGCACAAGCGCTTGTCATCTCCAGCATGGACTACAGAAGCATAATATCACCGGCCCTCCTAAAACCCACTTGGTTTCATTAGATGCTTCTGGAACCACTCAGATTCAAGAGGGAAAGATCGCATGGATGATCCTTTTCAGGAAATGCCCCAAGATTCTGGAACTCCCTCCCACCAGAAGTAAGAACTAACCTTTCTACAGCCTTCTTCAAGAAAATGTAAAGGCAATTCTGCTTGAGAAATATCTTAGTCCATAATTCCTGTTCACAACATAACTACCCTCATACGAACACATTCTTATATCGTTACGCACCGTGCTATTGCTTGTGCAGGAAGTTGGTTTTAGAATAAGGCTCATGCTACTTTTTGTTACCTGTACATAGTTTAATTGAGGAACACTTTGAAACGTTAACGGCAACCTATACATACTGTAACCGGCAGTTGTATGTTTTATTCTGTTACTGTAACCTGTGCTGTGTACAGCATTCTGATACTCGCAGGTCATGTTCGCACCTTCTTGTTCAGTAGGCAAGGGATGTGTGCAAGAAGGAGTCCAGACGAGCAGAGGTGCCTTGAAGGTTTACTGGGCCAGCATTATATAGTGCCTTGAAACTGTGGGTGAGGAGTTTGAATGGTGCTCAGTTTTGAGTTCCTTCTGGTGTGATGTGAGTTTGCGTGGGAGGTGAAGAGTGATTCTGGCCACCAAGTTCTACATGATCTGCAGCCTTCAGGTGAGTTTTTGTTGGTCTCAGCATAGAGGGTGTTCCTGTAATTCAGCTTTCTTGTGACAAGGGCATGTGTGGTGGTTTTCTGGGTACTGATTAGTAGCCGGTTGAAAATGTTCTGCAGCATCTTCAGTGTATAGAAGCAAGATGTGGTGACCGTGTTGACTTGGGTGGTTATTGTGAGTTTCTTGTTGATTATGATCCTGAGATTCTTGGCATGTGTGGTGGGATTGGGTGTCGTTCCTAGATCTGTTGGCATCCTGGTGAAGTCCTACTGTGAAGTGCTCTTCCTGATGATCATAACTTCAGTATTGTCGGTGTGGAGCTTCAGACAGTTGGTGTTCATTCAGTGGGTGATTTCAGGTATGCAAGCATTGAAATTGATCTGGGTTCTGGGCGTCTTGAGAAAGAGAATGAGTTGCATGTCATAGTGGTAGGAGAGAAAGTTGATGTCCTGAGACTGGATTATGCCATTTGGAGTTAGTTTAGGTGCGAAACAGAATCCCATTTGTCGATTTGTGGCAGACACTATTCAGATTTAGAGTACCCTGATGTCTCAAACCATCATGCAATAGGACAATGGGTTGGCGGGTTTTGATTAAGCAATCAGTAGACCTTAAGCCAAAATGTCCGTCACATTCCTAACTGAGTTAATCTGAGCACACACATGAACTCATAAAGTGAGTAAAGTTTACACATGCTGTGCAGACACCAAGGCAGAGGGTCCCTATAAAGCTTTATAAACTTGCGATGTACAACTCGTATTCACATTGCTTTTTAAAAGGCCAGATGTTTTGCTTTCTGCATTTGAAGAGCACACTCTGAGTCTCGTTAGCTCTCTGGGCTAATGCAACAAATGCAGAAATCGCAGTTTGACCACAGATCACAGCTTTGCACAGCCTTTTATCCTCAAGTGGATAAAATGAGTGCCATTAAGATGGACAACAAGAAATGTCTGCTACTTACTTACATGCAGCTCTTTGGGGTGAACGGGCCCATTAAAGGTACAAAGGTTATCAGGGGCATCTCCTACGCAAAGGAGGAGGAGTGTCGCCCCACAGAAAAATTATAATCACAGCTTGCTATTATAATTTTATTTTTCAGTACTCCTCTGTAGAGGTGGGGCGGGCTGGACTTTCCACAGAGAAGGGGGAGGAGTGGTGGGCACTCTCTAAGTGCGCATGTTGGAGAACATGCCCAGGCTCCCAATCCCCATCTGAGCACCGACCCACGACGCCCAGACCAATCACGACGCTTCTACCAGCAGCATCGTGATTGGCTAAGGGAGTTTGGAAGCCTGGGTGCTTTCTGTTCCTGCTTTCTGCATCAAAGGAAGAAGAAGAGGACGGAGAAGAAGCAGCGGGCAGCAGGTAAGTTTAATGTATTTTTTTTTCTTATATTTTTAACCCCCTCCCGCCTCACCACTACTGCCCCGTGGCAGTCCCTACTGATTATGAAGCAACATTCTCAAATAAAGGTCCAGACTTCATTCATCTGTAACAATAGAGACCATACAATTCTCAAGAAAGATTGTTCTAAGATTAGCTTTGGGGCCTAGGCTCCTCCCTTGTACTAAATTTAGCAAACAATTAATCTTTGGAAAATATTCTAGCTGTCTATATTTAGAAACCTTTTTGGCAGCGTGTTATCTGATACACCGATCTGACACCAGCATTGAGTGAGACAGCATATTTTTACAAACCTGCTCGACACACCTCAAGCTCATTGTTCTCAGCAGCCAAATATACCACATTTCTTTCTCTGCCCTCGAGCGGTTACATGCTGCATGACTTCGTCCCATCGAGTGGGACAAAGAGTCTGCTGTTGTGTTTGGACCTCATTACCAAGCAGCACTGCTGTTACAACGTCACAGATGACGTCAGTCACCTGCATCTTTGCACGGTTCACGATCCAGGGTAACATTACAAAGGGTGGACCTAGATGTACAGTGACTGAACCAAGAAAGCTCTTTCTCAGTGGACCTCATTCATGTATTCACTTGTCATCAGGCGCACGTACACACAAGAACATCTTGGCGCCAAAAGATGCACCAAGTGAATAATCAACGGAAAGTATAACAAACAGAAGCTAACAAACCAGTCTTCGCAGCCGTCCTAAAGGCAATATGACACTGGATGTTGCGCACATGTTCCAGGACTTCATTCCCGCACCAAGGACCAAGGTATCTAAGTGAGATCCCACCAGAATGTGTCAGTTTGACCTTTGGAACTTGCAGCAACAGGTGAGAGGTCGCGGACAAAGCTCTTTCAGATCAGTGCTTGTCTCCGCTGTCTTTCAAACTTTAGACTTCAAAACCTTATCAAGGGAGCTGGAAATCAAAATGGGTCAACTCTCCTGTCATTGGTCCACTGATCCACGAATCCTTGGATTAGACTTCTCATTTGAGTATGATTGTAGAAATCCTATCTCCGGGCTTCCAGTTCGAGGCTGTGGTATCTCTTGCGATCGATCCCAGGAGCATAGTCTGCTTTGTTACACGCGAGTAGCTCCTCTGCAACCATCTACGGGTTGATTACAAGTGGCCCGTAATATTGGGATCCCTGAACAAACACCTGTTTGGATAAGCAGCACCATTAAAAGTGGTGTCATTACCAGGTGTGAAAAGGTTTGCACCCTATGTTGAATTCTTGCAGGACAATTGCATTGAGGAGCTGGGAGGTTCTATTGCTGCCCCAAGACGGGAGATAAGAGTGGGGGTGGCCGCTGCCCCCAAAACTCGTGCTGCCTGGGGCAGATCGCCCCCCAGCTACGCCACTGCACTGGGACCCCAGGAAGTTCTTACAGTCTCCGATGATGTGCACTGCACGTATGCCACTGCACGCATACCAGCCTTGTAGGGAATCATGCAAAGCAGTATATACATGATGAGGAAACCTGTGATCTCAAGATCACCTAGGTATAATGGGGTGCAAGGACTGGCATCCCTTCAGCCCCCTTAATGCACCCCCCTCTGACTCAGGAGGGACAGTCCTCGCCAGCCACCCTTCAAAAATGCTATTAGGTCTTGATTGTAGGAGCTTGTCAGCAGTGCTTTCCTCTCCATCAATGCATATGAGCAGATAGAGTGCCCAGCCTTGCAAGGCTATGTATGACACCCTCTCTCAGGGGGCCTGTACCTGTTACAGGCGGCGGCCGGGATTGTAGGACGACTAAATCAAGTCAAGTGTATGGCCATCCTTGGATTCTCCCACCTCCCCTTATGCATGTTTCAGGTGGTGAAAAGGACAGGAACATGACTTGGCTTTAGGCCAGACCTTTTCATTCAGTTGGCTGTTGCCCTTGACCTGACAGTGCTAGATTATGTACTTTTATTTGTCATGGGAAAGTGGCTTCTTAAGTTCAGGGCTGTTGATGCCTTGTGTGATATAGCCTTCTCTCAATGGCCCATTGTTTTTTTGATGGTGTAGTCACATGCCATACAATAATTTTCAGAGGCCATTCTGAAGATGTGCTATGGGAAATAGATCAATATTGACAGGTACATGAGGTAGAAATCTAGGAGCAGATGTCCCAGGCTCAGTTCCTCAGGATTAGTTTGTAAAGAGTTTCATAGTTGCTTCTATGGCACTTGATGGCAGGTCGGACTACTACACTATAACATAAACATGAAATGTTAGAGCAAAGTACCAATGGTCTTTGCAAATATAGGTATATACATACTGGTATTGGCAGGAAGCATCACTGCATAGAGCAAAATGGTGGAATCGATTTGTGGATTGAACCAGTCCCACGTGTGACCTACTTGTATCTGCAGACTCCCACTCTAAACTTTGAGCCTGCAGAAAACGTGGGTTAGCTACTTTCTGATCTACATTTCTCTGTAGTTAGACCTGCCCAATCCAATAAGGGTACAATTTTTTTCAGTCTCAGCTAGTAGCAACAATTTTGTGCTGAATGGAGAGCAGGGCAGCAGAGACTGGCAGTGCACGCTAGATGTGAAGTAAGGAAAGCTCCAACCTCCAGGGTAAGAGTTAGCATTGTCAGATAGAGCATCACAGATCAGGGAGGGTCATGTCTCTTCATCATGACGACCCCAGAACTGAAACAGGAGAGAAGAGCAACACAGCATAAATCTATGTAAAATCTCTCTACGTTTGCACAAGCCACTGGTTAAAGCTCTCTATATTCCTTCCGTTCCATGATGCTGACAGGAACAGGAAAGAGTAAAAAATATAGGGCACAATGCAGCCACGAATCCCTGTGCGTGGCTACGCAGCCCCTTCCCAATTTTCACCAATTGTAAGTAGTCTATATCGCAATTGTTCATTTCATCTTCTGGCCCTCAATCATAACATCAAAACTAAGAGATTTATTTCGAGTATTAAAGATGCCGTAGGCTAAAATACATTTGTAATACAGCAGACGAGATAAGAACTATGTTTGTGATGAGTATCCTTTATACCAAACTCTAAATAATACCCAAAATCACAACCTTATCTTCCTGGCCATTCGTTATCCTATTTCCTCCAGCTCACTCTATGCGTTCTGTGATCTAAAGTTCTATCTATAAGATGTAGGATATGCATTGCATATACCCTATTAAAGGTGCCGTAGGCTAAAATGCCTTTGTAATACAAAAGACAAGTAAGAACTATGTTTGTAATGAGTATCCTGTATACCAAACTCTAAATAATACCCAAAATCAAAACCTTATCTTCCTGGCCATTCGTTATCCTATTTCCTCCAGCTCACTCTATGCGTTCTGTGATCTAAAGTTCCATCTATAAGATGTAGGATATGCATTGGCTATACCCTATTAAAGATGCCATAGGCTAAAATGCACTTGTAATACAGCGGACGAGAGAAGATCTATGTTTGTGATGAGTATCTTGTACACCAAACTCTAAATAATACTGAGGATCGCAACCTTATCTTCTGGCCATTGCTCATCCTATTTCCTCCAGCTCACTCTACGCTTTCTGAGATCTAAAGTTCCATCTATAAGATATAGGATATGCATTGCATATACCCTATTAATGCCTGTACTCTCTAATCCTTTGACCATCAACTAAACCTTCAGCTCCTCCTCTCTATGTTACTACCTAACCAATACTGTCCTTATGTACAAATGGTCTGTTATGTACATCACCACTTATAGAAATACTACTGTTCCTCAATCTATATATATAAAAATAAAAGTATGTCTGTTTGTATTACTACACCATTCATCCGATCGCCATGAAACTTTGGGAAGTTGTTGAGTACACTCCCGCGAAGGTTTCTGGCAAAAAAATAAATAAATAAATAAATTTAAAATAAGTGTTAAAAGTTGTTGAGTACACTCCCGCGAAGGTTTCTGGCAAAAAAAAAAGAAAAATGTGTTAAATATCGGCCCCCCAGGGCCCTCATAATCTTTCCAATACTGAATGTTTACAGTTTACAGTGCGACTTGCTTTTGCAATGACCATCAACAATGCACAAGGACAATCGCTGCAAGTGTGTTGACTAGATTTGAAGAATCCGTGCTTCTCACATGGACAACTGTATGTGGCCAGCTCACGCGTCGGAAAACCTTCTGATTTATTCGTGTACGCACCAGACGGAAAAACAAAAAATACTGTGTATCCCCAAGCACTCGAATAAATAAACAGAATTAAAACAACACTTTAAAATGTTTTCCATATTAAAATGAATAAGTTTCAATAAAAGTGACACAATGTAAATTGAATGTTATCATAACAAGTTTTCTTAAATTTCCTTTCTTCTGAGATCGCAGCAATGTGCGATGGTTAAGCTAGTAGGTAAATAAAACAAATGAGAGACAAACCATCGATTAGTTAAATTTTCTAGGGAAGCAGTTTTGGCGATCCCCCTTTCTACTTTTGAGAAGCACACATTAAGAAAATGAAAGATCAGAATATGTTCAACGGAAGCAAAGTAAAGTTTAACTGATGTCAAGATCATGAACTGCCTCAGATTCTGCTAGGGTGAGGCTTGTTCTTAAAAACCCCTGAGGGCATGGCTAAAAATAACCGACTGAAAAATATCCTAGCTGTCTATATTTAGACAACCTTTTGACTGCACGTTATCTGAGACTCAAATCTGACCCTTACATTAACTGATGTACCATATTTGGACATACCTGTCGTACACACCTTCAGCTCATCGTCTTGAGCAGTGACGTACAGCATATTTTGTACTCTGCCTCAGGCACTAAAATGCTGATTCCATTCACTCCTAGCAAGAGGCAACAAAATGACTGAAGCTGAGTTCGACCCTTATTACCACAAACCAATGACAGCTCAGTGCCACTGGACCGGCGAAATGCCAGGATTTTCTGAGGAGATATATCTAAATCTGCCCTCCCAATCAGCCTCTCCACTCTCACTATTACTGGGCATAGCACCAGCACCTATGGCTGAAGTTAGGAACTTTGCTGTGATATTTATTGCTCGTACCCCCGGTGAATGTAATGGTAAAGACTGGTTGCTTCCAACTCAACACCCTATGGAAGCTACTCTCGCTACTGCCCACCCACTTTGGGGCATATGTATAGACCCTGTGCTAGAGTGGGTGGTATGTGGCTGTCTAGAGAGGTCGAGATACGCTTTAGTTCCGAACCCCCAACACCCATCCAGCACATCCCAAATGTAGAAGGCCAAATCCCCTCTGGACTTACCCTTCTCTCACATTTTAGTAGCGGGCTGCATAGTCCTAGAGAGGTCAAAAAGCAACGCAGCTAAGAAAATAAGGCACTTTAGGTCCACACTAAGGTTGTGTAAAATCTGAAAATATAATTCATTAATTATTTCTAACAGGCTTATTATGAGTTCTGGCTGGGGGATTCATGAATGAGGTGTAAACTCTTCTTTTCACTCAAATCAGCATTTCACAAATAATGGGAAATCGCACATTTGGTAATTTCCCCGATTTTGGTGAGAAAAAAAACTTGATATATATGAGGAAACTGACGAACGAGGCAAACGTGTAGATACCGGTGAGCAGAATTCAAGGCAAGCATGTTATACCTTTTTCCAAGTAGAAAATGTGTTATTATCCATCAATACCTCACTATTACTACACAGAAATATTGGCCACTTGTGGGGAGGTCAGACAGGAGGAAAAGAAAAAAATGAAAACCAATTACCAAATATAGACCTAACCATTTATCATTAAAGTCAATGGAGTCATCCTTTTTCAAGGAAGACGGAACTGCATCTCATCTCCCCACCACACAGCTCTCCTCATATCCAGGACCAGATCTCACATATGGATGTATTCAATTGTACCCTGAAAACTATCAACTCAAAAAGATCCCTGGCAAAAACACTTGCCAAGAACCCTAACATGTTAGCCCACATCAATCAGCGTCACACTGGCTAAGACTGTGTAAAAAAACTCTAGCCCTTCATCTCTGAAAACGACCTCAAAGAGGTGGTACAGGCGCTTGTCATCGCCAGCATGGACTACAGAAACATAATATCACCGGCCCTCCTAAAACCCACTTGGTTTCATTAGATGCTTCTGGAACCACTCAGATTTAAGAGGGAAAGATCGCATGGATGATCCTTTTCAGGAAATGCCCCAAGATTCTGGAACTCCCTCCCACCAGAAGTAAGAACTAACCTTTCTACAGCCTTCTTCAAGTGAAATGTGAAGGCAATTCTGCTTGAGAAATATCTTAGTCCATAATTCCTGTTCACAACATAACTACCCTCATACGAACAAATTCTTATATCGTTACGCACCGTGCTATTGCTTGTACAGGAAGTTGGTTTTAGAATAAGGCTCGTGCTACTTTTTGTTACCTGTACATAGTGTAATTGAGGAACACTTTGAAACGTTAACGGCAACCTATACATACTGTAAGCGGCAGTTGTATGTTTTATTCTGTTACTGTAACCTGTGCTGTGTACAGCGTTCTGATACTCGCAGGTCATGTTCGCACCTTGTTGTTCAGTAGGCAAGGGATATGTGCAAGAAGGAGTCCAGGCGAGCAGAGGTGCCTTGAAGGTTTACTGAACCAGCATTATATAGTTTCTTGAAACTGTGGGTGAGGAGTTGAAATGGTGCTCAGTTTTGAGTTCCTTCAGGTGTGGTGTGAGTTGGCATGGGAGGTGAAGAGTGATTCTGGCCACCAAGTTCTAAATGGTCTGCAGCCTTCAGGTGAGTTTTTGTTGGTCCCAGCATAGAGGGTGTTCCTGTAATTCAGCTTTCTTGTGACAAGGGCATGTGTGGTGGTTTTATGGGTACTGATTAGTAGCCGGTTGAGCATCTTCAGTGTATAGAAGCAAGATGTGGTGACCGTGTTGACTTGGGCGGTTATTGTGAGTTTCTTGTTGATTATGATCCTGAGATTCTTGGCATGTGTGGTGGGCTTGGGTGTTGTTCCTAGATCTGTTGGCCTCCAGGTGAAGTCCTACTGTGAAGTGCTCTTCCTGATGATCATAACTCCAGTGTTGTCGGTGTTGAGCTTCAGACAGTAGGTGTTCATTCAGTGGGTGATTTCAGCTATGCAAGCATTGAAATTGATCTGGGTTCTGGGCGTCTTGAGAAAGAGAATGAGTTGCATGTCATATTGGTAGAAGAGGAAGTTGATGTCCTGAGACTGGACTATGCCATTTGGAGTTAGTTTAGGTGCGAAACAGAATCCCATTTGTCGATTTGTGGCAGACACTATTCAGATTTAGAGTACCCTGATGTCTCAAACCATCATGTAATAGGACAATGGGTTGGAGGGTTATGATTAAGCAATCAGTAGACCTTAAGCCAAAATGGCTGTCACATTCCTAACTGAGTTTATCTGAGCGCACACATCAACTCATAGAGTGAGTAAAGTTTACACATGCTGTGCAGACACCAAGGCAGAGGTTCCCTATAAAGCTTTATAAACTTGCGATGTACAACTCGTATTCACATTGCTTTTTAAAAGGCCAGATGTTTTGCTTTCTGCATTTGAAGAGCACACTCGTTAGCTCACTGGGCTAATGCAACAAATGCAGAAATCGCAGTTTGACCACAGTTCACAGCTTTGCGCAGCCTTTTATCCTCAAGTGGATAAAATGAGTGCCATTGAGATGGACAACAAGAAATGTCTGCTACTTAGTTACATGCAGCTCTTTGGGGTGAAGGGGAACATTAAAGATACAAAGGTTATCAGGGGCATCTCCTCCGCAAAGGAGGAGGAGTGTCGCCCCACAGAAAAATTATAATAACAGCTTGCTATTATAATTTTATTTTTCAGTACTCCTCTATAGAGGTGGGGCGGGCTGAACATTCCACAGAGGAGGAGGAGGAGTGGTGGGCACTCTCTAAGTGCGCATGTTGGAGAACATGCACAGGCTCCCAATCCCCATCTGAGCACCGACCCACGACGCCCAGACCAATCACGACGCTTCTACCAGCAGCATCGTGATTGGCTAAGGGAGTTTGGAAGCCTGAGTGCTTTCTGTTCCTGCTTTCTGCATCAACGGAAGAAGAAGAGGACGGAGAAGAAGCAGCGGGCAGCAGGTAAGTTTAATGTATTTTTTTTCTTATATTTTTAACCCCTCCCGCCTCACCACTACTGCCCCGTGGCAGCCCCCACTGATTATGTTATGTTGCATACTACTCAAATATAGGTCCAGACTACATTTATCTTCAACAATAGAGACTATACAGTTCTCAAGAAAGATTGTTCAAGGGTTAGCTTTGGGGACTAAGCTCCTCCCTTGTAATAAATTTAGCAAACAATGAATCTGTGGAAAATATTCTAGCTGTCTATATTTAGAAACCTTTTTGGCAGCGTGTTATCTCTTACACCGATCTGACCCCAGCATTGAGTGAGACAGCATATTTTTACAAACCTGCTCGACACACCTCAAACTCATTGTCCTCAGCAGCCAAATATACCATATTTGTTTCTCTGCCCTCGAGCGATTAAATGCTGCTTGTCTTAGTCCCATTGAGTGGGACAATGAGTCTCCTGTTGACGTGTTTGGACCTTATTACCAAGCAGCACTACTGTTACAACGTCACAGATGACATCAGTCACCTGCATCTTTGCACGGTTCACGATCCAGGGTAACATTACAAAGGGTGGACCTAGATGTACAGTGACTGCACCAAGAAAGCTCTTTCTCATTGGAGCTCATTCATTCATTCACTTGTCATCAGGCGCACGTACACACAAGAACATCCTGGCGCCAAAAGATGCACTAAGTGAATAATCAACGGAAAGTATACCAAACAGAAGCTAACAAACCAGTCTTCGCAGCCGTCCTAAAGGCAATATGACACTGGATGCTGCGCACATGTTCCAGGACTTCATTCCCGCACCAAGGACCAAGGTATCTAAGTGAGATCCCACCAGGATGAGTCAGTTTGACCTGTGGAACTTGCAGCAACAAGTGAGAGGTCGCGGACAAAGCTCTTTCAGAGCAGTGCTTGTCTCCGCTTTCTTTCAGACCATAGACTTCAAAACCCTATCAAGGGAGCTGGAAATCAAAATGGGTCAACCCTCCTGTCATTGGTCCACTGATCCACGAATCCTTGGATTAGACTTCTCATTTGAGTATGATTGTAGACATCCTATCTCCGGGCTTCCACTTCGAGGCTGTGGTATCTCTCACGATCGATCCCATGAGCATAGTCTGCTTTGTTACACTTCAGGAGCTCCTCTGTAACCATCTACATGTGGCCTGTAATATTGTGTTCCCTGAACAAACACCTGTTTGGATAAGCAGCACCATTAAAAGTGGTGTCATTACCAGGTGTGAAAAGGTTTGCACCCTATGTTGAATTCTTGCAGGTCAAGGCTGTCTGAATTTAACAGAAGAAAAAGGCCTGGAATTTACTAGAATATGCAAATTCAGTGCGGCCCACACCTGCGTATGCTTTAATCAAGTGCGATAATGATCACATCTAACATAGTTCCCAGGTAAACAGGCCCTAGGCATCTGTTCTACTTCCTCGTCACTCAAGGACGTTTCACATATATTTAGTATATTTCGGCTGTCCAAGGCCAGATTTCATGACTGAGTCGAGGCAAACTGGACCTCCCCTATGGTTTTAGAACTAAAATCATTAATATGCTTACTTCAAGATGCATTCGATAAAACAGTGCTAATACAAATACATAATTATTCAGCACTTCTTCCCCTCTCTTAAGGTAGACACAGTAGGCCTCCCTCTACAATTTCACTAGTAAACACATGAAACATATCCATTGAGTTGGGTAACAGTAAACATCTGTTTTTCATCTCCAAGATACCCTTCTGGGTGAACCTGCACTTTAGAAATATACGTTATGTTATGGTATATGGATGTGTGTACACTAGTGTTCTCTCGGGGGTCCCGGGGTGGCGGAGTATAAATTGTCTTTAACCCTCGCCCCTTCTTTGTGATTATAATGGTATATGGATGCCTATCTGCCCCGGATGGTCCTTATTGATTTACTACTACTGTGATTTAGTTTCAAATTACCTTATTACTTCCTATTGTTATTCCCTCAGACCAAAAGCTAGATCATGAACTTGTGCCCAGACGCAGGGGGACTCCGTGTACCTGTTTCTGAGCATAACTGCATCTTTACATTGCTTAGAATACGAGACCCTCATTACGAGAACAGGTGTGATACCAAAACTGAAATTTCTGGATCTGAATTACCAATACCACAGTATTCTCTATTTATGAGGTGTGCGAGTACCGCAAGATTATAAAATGCCCCCAGAGAAATGGAGAAGTACCTCAGGCGCTGAGTTACAGATTATCATTGTTTGCACCCGACTCACCTTTCAAAAGGTGCGATAATGTGCCCTAATATGGTGAATGAGCTGCCCCCGGGGCAGCGGCGAACTCGCGCTGCCCCCAGGGCCGCACATTCATGTGAAAACACGGCGCCGCTGCTCTGTGTTTTCACTGTGCAGGTGGCACCCGCCTGCACTTTCAAAAGGGATTCGAGATCCCCTTGCAGGCGGGTGCAGTCAGTGACTGCACCCGCCTGCAAGGGAATATCTGGGGGGTCCCTGCATAGGGCTGCTCTCAGGGGGCGCACTGACAGTGCACAACCTTTTAAATGGCGCACTACCAGTGCGCCTCCTGCAGGCTTCTTTAACTCTTTGCCCGCGTCTGTAATATGGCAAGGGCGCAGAGTCAAAGGAATTCCCTCTCTTCCCTAGGGCACACCCCTATGCAAATAAAGGAACACCCTCTGAAAGTAGCGCTAGCGCATTAAGTTTGCCAGCGCTATTAGTATTGCATTAGGGAACGTACAAGCATCTGCGTCCCCTTCTATAATACTAAAGTGCCTTGGGGGTGCGCAAAGCGGGCGCAAACACCCATTGTGCCCCCGGGGCACCTTCTGTCATACAGCCCTAGGAATCCCAGCTTCTGTGTGCAAGCCACTCGGGAACTCATGTTGTCAGTTTTTTGCCAATAAAATTGGCCCAGAGAGGAACTTCCGGAGTGCAGTTTCACTTATAATCCTGATTCCGAGCTGAGCTGTCCGCAGCTCATGCACTAACCTGTAAACTTCCCAAATTAGTGCATGCACATACAGGGAGTCAAATTCGATTCACAAAGTAATTTTCAGTCCCCTATACCTAGACTCTCAAAGATTGCTGTGTGGGGTTCCCGTCCATCAACAAGGGGTTTCCTTGGGCAGAGCCCGTCCTCTGTTGAAAGAGTCAGTTTAAGCTCTCTCCTGACTCCTTGTACAAATTTTTCTTTTTACAAAAAGGTGTTTTCTGGTGGTCTGTTTTTATTTTTTTTATTTTTGCATGCCAGAATACGTGGTAAAATATTACACATGTAAATCAAACAGGGCCCATATTTCTGGAAGTCAGTATCAAGAGCTAGATGTACGACCATTTGAAATTGCAACTCGCAAGTTGCGCTCCATTGCAAGTCGCAATTTGCGAGTCGCAATTTCAAATGTACAACAGTGTCTCAGACACTGATTGCGATTCCCAATGGGGTCGCAAAATGCGAGCCTCATCAATATTCATGAGGCATGCGCAATTTGCGACCCCATTGGGAATGGCTGGCCCTCCCAGGGATCGGGGCCTACTGGGCCCAGCAGACTTCTATGCCCTGGGACCATTGCCTGCCCTAAAAATATTTTCCCCTGCCCTGCATAAACAATTATCCAATCACCGCTGTGTGAGTTTTTATATAAAGGTCAACATGTTTCAGCCATACTGTCCCTAGGGTACATGGCTTTCGTCACGACCAAAAAAGGGGCTCCCATTTTACCAAGCTGTATAGGTAAAGCCACTCTGTGGATAAGACCTATAGTCCTAGTCCAAAAAAAGGGTCCATTGACCCTTTAGTAGGGAGCAACTAGCCCCATGGGAGGTGAGGGTAGGGGTACCCCGAGATCACACTCATGCGTGTGGAGCAATTCCCCGTGAGATCACCTAGGTCGTACCTCTCTGTATTCCTCCCTGATGTCTTATCCACAGAGTGGCTTTACCTATACAGCTTGGTAAGATTGGAGCCCCTTTTTTGGTCCTGGCAAAAGCCATGTACCCGAGGGACTGTATGGCTGAAACATGTTGACCTTTATATAAAAAACTCACACAGCGGTGATTGGATAATTGTTTACTTATTCACCACACTTCTATTTTTAAATTCCACATGGCTCCCTCACT
This sequence comes from Lissotriton vulgaris, assembly GCF_964263255.1. NCBI lineage: Eukaryota > Metazoa > Chordata > Amphibia > Caudata > Salamandridae > Lissotriton > Lissotriton vulgaris. The sequence continues at coordinate 1,243,088,419 of NC_141685.1, forward strand.
AAATAAAGTTACATTGGGGAACTCTTGATGGCTTTTTAATTCACTACTCCCTTAGGGCCCCCACTCACTTTAGCAAGTGCATCCCTGTCGTCAGGTGCATGCCCGTCCTCCACCAAACGGGGTTTCTGGAGGGCGAGGACTGGCAGATGATGAAGCATGACACCTGGTTGTGTGTGATACCAGTCCATCACTTTTTGTGAGATGCCCACAGTACTGCTCGGCTATTCACATTTACTTGGTTAATTTCTAGAAGTGGTCTTTATGTGTGATATATAATTTAACTGGAGGCTGACCTACTTCTAGAGCCCTAGAGCCCTAGAGCCTCTTGTTCCCTCCTCCGGTCGCCACCGGGGTTTCTTTGTGGTTCCAGAGTCCTAAATTTACCATATTTTTCACTTCTCCAACTTCCAGCAGTCAGGCCATGCCTGTAGAAAACATCAGCAGTCTGGGTCTCTTAGGGCCGGGGTGCAATGTAAGTTAACCTGTCTTATTAGCGGGTTTTCATGTTACTCAACCTAACCTGTGGTGAAGCGGGCATTTGAAGGGGTTGAATTTTCCAGGGCAAATGGGTTGTATTCCATCTGGCCATTAGGCAAGGGAGACGTCCCCATCACTAGTTCCCTCATGTGGTACGAGAAGCTGTGACTTGCACAAAAGAAATAGCAGGATCAATTGCAGTTTTTCCTGGTTGGAGGGAGCTTTGAAAGTTATTTAAAATTCTGGCTGTTTACGGGATGGAAGGGAGGAAGACAAATTCAGCAGGACAGGGTCAAAGGTAGAAACTGACCTGAAAAAGAATCATCAAGAGTGAGATAAAGATTAAGGGAGTGTAGGGTGGTGGAAGAAAGAGGTATGAGATGCAATCCAGCTCAGGAGGCCTTGAGATGTGGCCCTGCTGGTTTTCAGTAGTGCTGGAGCGCTGTTTGTGGGTTCCTAAGAAAAACTCTGGTCCTGTCCATTAAGCTTTTTCCCACATTAAGCATTGGCAATGCCTAATTAGAAGAGAGACCTGACGATGAAAAGGACTAGCTTGTTCCCCTTAAAAATTCAAGGCTAAAAAGCAAAGGGGGGTCGTGGCTTGGACAGCAATGAGGACGGGCGCCTGAGTCCATTACCTCCACCAACCCAAGAAAAAAACTGTGATTACATGAGCGAAACGAGTAACAAATAGACTGACAAAGAACACGGAAGGACGTGCGAACATAGCGAGCACACATAGGTGGAAGGGCAGAAAGCTGAGAGTAACGACAACGCGGGGAAACAGCACCACAACACCAGACCAAGCGAGACGTAACGGGAGCGAGAAGATGGCGCCGCGCAAAAGTCACTGTGCGAGAGGAAGGGAGCGGCTGCACATATTGCCAAGCTCAAACCCCAAACAACCAAGGAACGGACCGCCGACCAGACCAGACAAGTAAGGGCTGGCAGAGGCGGCGAGTGGCAATTGCAAAACGTCGAGAAAGGTAGGAAAATCAACGCTGTGAAAATGAAACTGAAGGTGCTACTGGGAGCGGACATTTTGTCGGTGGTACATCAAACCCAAAGGCCAAGTCAGCACCGAGCAAATAGGCAGAGGAGAAAGACATGAACGAGCGAACAACACTGGGGGCCGACCACCGACCAGTCCGGACGATAAAGTGGCAGCAGAGGCGGCGAGTGGCAACGGCAAAACGCCGGGGAAGGCAAGAAAATCACCTCTGTGAAAACGAAACTGAAGGTGCTGCTGGGAGCGGACATTTTGGCGGTGGTACAACACACCCAAAGGCCAAGTCAACACCGAGCAAATAAGCAAAGCAGAAAGACAAGAACCAACGAATAACCCTGGGGGCCGACCGCCGATCAGACCAGACAAGTAAGTGCCGGCAGAGGCGGCAAGTGGCAAGGCAAAACGCTGAGAAAAGCGAAAATCACCGCTGTGATAACGAAACTGAAGGCGCTACTGGGTGCGGATATTTTGGCGGTGGTACAACACAACCAAAGACCGAGTCAGCACCGAGCAAATAGGCAAAGCAGAAGGACACGAACGAACGAACAACACTGTAACCCGACCGCCGACCAGACCAGACGTATAAAATCCGGTAGAGGCGGCGAGTGGCAACGGCAAACGACGAGAAAGGCAGGAAGCACCGCTGTGAAAACGGAACTGAAGGTGCAACTGGGAGCAGACAAGCTAGCGGTGGTATAACACACTTAAAAGCCAAGTCAGCACCGTGCAAGTAGGAGGACACGAACGAACGAAAGAACGAACAACACAACAAAAGACTGCCGACCAGACCAGACAAGTAGGTCCCGGCAGAGGCGACGAGAGTCAGCGGCAAATGCCAAGAGAGGCAGAATAGTCACCGCTGTGAAAACGAAACTGAAGGGGCTGACTAAGAGTGGACATCTTGAAAGTGGTAGAATCCACCCAAGGCAATAATCTGCAGCGAGCATTTAGGCAAGCAGAAGCACACGAACAAACGAACAACACTGAGGACACGCGATCGCTAAACAGGTAGAGCGTAGCGACGCCGCAGTAGACCAATTGCAGTGGCACAAACGAAACCGAAAGAGTATACTGGGAGCGGCCACAACAGAATACCCCAAGAAGTACAGACACAAAAAGAGCAGACAAGGCTTCCTGCCAGCACCCTGAGGTGGTGCTGGCGGGTGAAAAACAAGAACAAGATCCATCTGGGAGCTGAGCAGATACAGACTCGACCACCAGCTCACAAGGAAAGGACCACCAAGTCCGCTAGAAGAACACACCAACTTGGCGGCTTCAGCACACCGGAAAGGCGGCAGGCTCGAAAGCTATCTGGCCAGAAGAGATTTAGGCGAAATGGCAGGCCAAGAAGGGAAAACAATAGGCAAAGTAAAGAAATAGAAACACAATCTTCTAGACTCGCCCCTAAAGCTAAAAAATTACACAACTCTGGACATGATCCTCAAGAGAGTCAACGAGGGGAATGAGGTTGCAAAGTCCACCAAACAATCAATCGACAACATGCAGCTAGAGCTAGCTGCCATAAGAGCAGACCAACACAATACATACAGCAGGATTAACGCTGCAGAAACGCGAATCAGAGACATTGAGGACGCCAACACACACTCAAACAGCATGCTACTTTCAGTCTCTAAAGCCACCAACAGCCTCCAGAAGCAGCTGGCCGAGTATGACGAACACTCAAGAAGAGGAAATATAAGACTGCTCGGAGTCCCGAAAGGAGAGGAGGACAAGGCAGGATCCTGCTCAGCTCTCCTAGAGGAGCTTATCCCTCAAATCACTGGCCTTAAATTTGACAGGAACTTCAAACTAGACAAAGCATACAAAGTGCCAGCGATAAAACTCCAAAATGCACGCGCCCCCACCCTATCATTTTTAAACCACTAAGATCGCAACAAACAGAGGCTATCTTTGCTGTGGCTTGGAAAAATAAGACCCTAAAATGGAAAGACAGCAAAATATTAATAACGCAAGACTTCTGACGCTAAACCGTCGACACGAGAAAGGGCTTCCTTGCACTGAGAGAAAGAATGAGAAAGGACATCACCTTTAGCTTCGCAGGCCCGGAAAAAATGAGAATCATGGACAGAGGACACACCCTGTCTTCGACGACCCAAGTGAGCTAAGGAGACATCTTCGAGGTCCTCCTTCGGAGGACATGGAGGCACAGCGATCAGACACTGCAAAGAGAAGAGCTTCGCAGGACAACGGAAATGCAAGTGGAGGTGCAACGGGCCGTTCCTGCAACGGTCAATAACCCGGACACAACCACTGCACCTCAAGCAACCAATCTACCTCAAGGCAAGCCCCGGGATAGATCCAACTCTACCTCATTGCACCGAATATACCCGGGGGCAGCACGCCTACTTCACCCACCATGGGACATCGAGACATGGGGAAAGGAACAAAGAAGAGACACATGGACATAAGCATATCCTTTATTGGTGATTTGTTATATCAAGGGGCCAAGACTCATAATGGCTCACTAGGAGAATCTCAGGGGGGGATGGGAGGAGGGAACTTTGCTGACGCACGCCCAGATTTTTCAAAATGCGGGGGGTGGAGGTGTGGGTGGTCCGGGGGTCGTTCCAGTACAGATCTTAATCCTCTATCTTTCTCCTTCTCTAACCTTCTTTTTCTCAACAGACACACACACACAATCTGCATGACCATCAGACCAACCCGAATGAGCACACAAGGATGCACCGGGGGAGGGCAGGATGAACCAAGGGCAGGGGGGCCAACTGTCCCAAGGCAATACCAAGAAAAGGCGACCATAAACATAAACCATGACACAGCATAGGCACCACCAGCTACTCTCAGATCTAAAAAAAACCTCTCTCAATGTTAAGGGGCTTAACCACCCGGTCAAGAGAAGGAAAGTGATTGACTACCTAACAAAACTAAAGAGTGATGTGTGCGTCCTTCAAGAAACGAAACTTTCCGAAGAGGACGCATAACGCCTGAAAGCAAAATGGATAGGTCTAACCCTATGCTCACCAGCCACACACAAAAAGAGAGGGGTGATAATACTAATAAACAAGAAAGCCAGACTAACCCTACACGAGTGTTACACGGATGATGATGGAAGAATGTTAATAACCAGTCTCAAGCGGGGGGGAGGAAACAGTACATATCACAAACATATACAGCCCTAATACAGAGGACGAGTCCTTCTGGAATGAGGTGGGCAACAAACTGGGCAATCTCCCTCAAGATGAGCTCCTGATAGTAGCCGGGGACCTCAATCAGGTGATGGATCAAACCACAGATAGACACCCACAAAGAGCCAGCCACCAAACCCAGTCTCAACACAAGCTCAAGAACCTATGCACCAAGCTCCACCTATGCACCAAGCTCCACCCATGGAGACTTTAACACCCGGACGCTAGGGACTACACTTTTTACTCACACCCCATAACTCTTACAGCAGGATAGACTATATCCTGATCTCATCCACACACACCCATCTCATAGAGCGAACAGAGATTTCACCTAGAACAGTGTCAGATCACTCCCTCATCAGCCTAACACTAAGTGGCCGCCATAATGAGCAAATAAGCCGTAGATGGAGGTTTAATAGCGACGTCATTAAGGACCCAACGAATGCAGCAGCCATTGAGAAGGCCATTACAGAATACCTAGAACTCAATGACAAACCAGACACAGACAAAGGGGTGCTCGGGAACGCCATGAAGGCCACAATCAGGGGCAAAATAATAAGCATCAAATCCAGAATGAACAAGGACAGAATCAAAACAATACTAGATCTAGAGAGACAGATTAAAGACCTGGAGATGCACGACGCCAATCTAGTAGACAAAAACGCACTTACAACCCTAACTAGGAAAAAATATGATCTTAACAAGATACTAAGCGAGAGGGCCGGCACATGGATAAACAAGTACAAAGCCATAAACCTATGCTCAGCAAATAAAGCGGGTAGAGGCCTTGCATCATATCTTAAAAGTAAGCAGAGGCAACATGCCATTGCGGCCATGACAGACTCCAACAAGACATCCCAAACAGCCAATAAAGAGATCCTCAGGGTCTTTAAAGAATTCTACGAGGAGCTGTACAAAGAAGACAAAGATCTAAACTCGGATGGGGGAGCTGCCCTCCTAGACAAGCTGAACCTACCCAAGTTAACAGAGGCGCAACGTCCAACCCTAGAGCTAGACATAACAGGGGCAGAGATAAACATGGCGGTGGCGGCTCTAAAGGACAACAAGGCGCTGGGCCCGGACGGTTTACAGCAAAGTTCTACAAACACTTCCTACCCCTACTCAAGAATACAATGAGAGAGGTTTTTCGCACATTGTATCGGGAAAGGGAGGATGACAGACTCAATGGGGGAGGCCAACATTATAGTCATTCCCAAAGAAGGGAAGGACACACAATTCCCACAGAACTACCGCCCTATCTCTCTAATCAACATAGACTGCAAGATATACGCAAAAATACTAGCGGGGAGACTCAACGCACTGCTCCCAAGCCTCATTCACAAGACGCAGGTAGGATACCTTAAGAATAGGCTATCCCAAGACAACACGAGACTCCTATGCCACATAATAAACCATGCCTCGGCAAACACGAACCCTGCAGTAATGATAGCGCTTGATGCAGAAAAGGCTTTCGATAGAGTTTCATGGCCCTTCCTTGACAATTGCATGCAGAAGTTTGGCCTAGGGGAGAACTACAGGTCAATGGTGATGGCGCTATACAAGAACCCCAAAGCCAGAGTAGTAGTAAATGGGGGCACTTCAGAGGTCCTATCCCTGGAAAGAGGAATGAGACAAGGCTGCCCACTCTCCCCGGCGCTGTTCCTACTGACCCTAGAACCCCTACTGGCCATGATCAGACACAACGCAGGGATAAAAGACGTGACGATTAAAGGCAACACGGTCAAACTAGCGGCATATGCTGATGATATACTCATCATGACAGAAAACCCAGAGTCCTCGATAGAAGCACTAATGAACACCATCAACAAGTATGCAAAGGTAGCCTGGTACAAGCTCAACAGAAGCAAGTCCAAATGTAAGCCACTCAACGTCCACACCACTAAGGACAGTATAGGGGTCTACACTGGCAAAAAGGGGCCCTAAAATACCTAGGTATCTATTTCAACAGGGACCTCAAGTCAACACTAGACCACAATGAAAAATCAATAATAAACAAGATAAAAGACAAGCTAGACACGTGGTCCCCCAAGTACATTAGCTGGTGGGGCAAAGTAGAGACCATGAAAATGATGACAACTCCCATGGTCAACTACATGCTAAGCATGCTCCCACTAATTGTCACATAAGACTTTCACAAAAAACTAAACACCATTATAAATGAGTTCCTCTGGAAAGGCAAGAAAGCCAGGATAGGCCTCCAGAAACTAAGGCTGAGAAAGGACCAAGGTGTGCTCAATGTCACGAACTTTAAGACTTTCCAAACAGCCTGCCTGGCCAGACAAGGCATATACTGGCTGACCCCTGAACAGGGGTACACGTCGGCTTGGATGGAGCTGGAGAGAGCTCTGCTGGGTGGCCTCAATCCAGCGGCCCTCCTCACTGCTAACAAACATCCAGAGGCAAAAAACACAATCCTCAACAATACCAAAAAAGCCCTCCTATTGGTAGACAAAAGAATGGAAAGAAGCATAAAAAATACAAAATGGGAATCCATTAGGTACAACACCAAAATAAAATACAAAAACAGTATACTTACCTTAGCCTCTTGGCCCCAGCGAGGCATCTCCACTCCATCCCAACTAGAGGAACACGGGTCCCCCACCACCTTCGCTAGCCTACAACGGGCACACGACCTCCCAGACATAGAACTATATAACTTTCTTAAAGTAAAGGCGGCAATTACCAGACCAACCTCAACAAAATTGGGAACCAAACTTCACAACTATACAAACTCCTAAGCGCAAAGGCAACCAGGCTAAACAGTAAGGCCATAGAATACTGGAAATCACTACACTCCGAGCAGTTTAGCGAGAGAGAAAAGGCACAACTTAGGTCCTCAGCAAGCAGGAACAAAGTCACCAGAGTACTTGCACAAACGAAATACTGGCTCCTACACAGAGCATACTGGACCCCGGCGCGTCTAGCGGCAGTCGGACTCAGAAACGACATTTTATGTTGGAACTGCCAGAAACAGAAAGGAAATCTAGCACACATGATCATCCACTGCCCTAAACTAAAGACATTCTGGGGGAAAGTGACAGATTTCATCTACAATGTAACGGGGTACTCACCACAACTTGATATCCTCAGCATAACATATGCTTTCATGGCCCCAGAGATACAATCCGTTAACAACAGGAGCCTTATTGACCTACTCCTCACGGCGTCAACTAAGACAATTCTTTCTACTGGAAGGACACAGGGAAAGCCACCTTCAAAGTCTGGTTCAACTGGATCACTTTCCTACGGGGAGCTGACAACATAACAAGAAACCAAACCTCCCAAGTCAGCCAGGACAACGAGATATGGCTCTCCCTAGACAAATACCTCAACTCACAGAAGCCGCCGTGAACACACCCAAAACCCCTCCTCCCCACCACCACCCCCGGGTGGCACCAGACAATAAACTCTGTGGTCCAGCAACCAACTACCCGCCATACGCATATCCGTTTTTCTTTCTCTCTCTTCCTCTCGCCTTCTCCTACTCACCTCTATACTTTGTCTCTTTCCATTCACGGAGGCAACACAAATGTAAGATGTAGTGCCGCCAAGGCTATAAGTCATTTATGTATAAGTAATACTCAAGCACCTCTGTAAAGCAGAATGTATCAACAGCCATGTATGTAGCGACAGCAAGACCATTATTGCCTTCATCCTCTGTCTGACTCTGTACTGTCTGTAAAAATCTTTTCTCCCAATACAATCTTTTGAAATAAAAATAAATAAATTCAAGGCTACAATTGATCAAACTCCTCTATAGTAATGACTACTAGGTGTATTTTCCCATCTGTGGTTCTGTGGTGTCCCAACAGAGGCCTCAACCAGACACGTTTTAAGGCATAGTCAAAGTGGGAATTGCCCTGGGCCCCCAAATTCCAAGCCCCCCCTCCCCGGGAAGTAATCTTTATATATATCTAGCTCAAATCTATTTCCATATATACACCTCTCTTCTCTGCCTGTCTCTAGGTCTGAGTTCCAGCGACGGCTCGTGGAGGGAGTTACGGTGGGGCAGGAGGGTGGGGAGGGGGAGTGGCAGGGTGGAGGTTGCTAAAAACCGGCATATGGATAATTGCAGGTAAGTAAACAATTTAATTAATAAAACGAATTTCGTAGCTCGCACTGCATTGCATTTTGCGATGCAAGGCGCACTACGAAATTCGTTTTATTAATTAAATTGTTTACTTACCTGCAATTATCCATATGCCGGTTTTTAGCAACCTCCACCCTGCCCCTCCTCCTCCCCACCCTCCTGCCCCACCGTAACTCCCTCCACGAGCCGTCGCTGCTGAGTTCTTTTCTCTTTTCCCAATGGCATCTAAATGATTTTCGGGGGACTGGGAAAAGTTTAAACTGTTTTAGTGTGAAGGCTGTTTCTGAAAGTTTGTTTTGAACCATATGGGCTTCAATTAGCAGAAAATGGGTAATATAAAGTTATGACGAACAGGGGCCCCCAAAATATGTCTCAGGGCCCCAAACATTTTTAAGACAACACTGGCCTGAACACTTCTAAAAAACATTAAAGTTTATCTGCAGCCACTAGGAGCGAAGTTCATACCATCGAGGCCAGGAGAGGGGCGTGTCAAAGACGTACTTTGGCCTTTATTGCCAGCAAGACCATTTGCACGTTTGTGGCTTGATGGCACCCCTCGCTGCCACCAGCCAGAGAAGACACCAGTGCTGCCTTTGGATACCAAAGACGCACTTTAGGCGCAGTAGCCCCAGTCCCAGAGTTGCCTGGTCACGTTTCGGGAAAGCATTCTGTGGTTATGATGCAAGGAGGCAGCTCCAGGCCTTGAACTAATGCATGGGTGCGGAGAAACAGGTGACATTTCACCCACTACAAGTGAACGCGAAAGAGGTGTGGCGCCGTGGCTAGGGCGACTGATTCCGGGATCACGGTTCGATCCCCGGCACCAACGGCAGATTAGCCCAGCACCATGTGACTCTCGGTAATAGCTTGCTTAATCTTCCTGACAGCGCCTGGAGCCCCTTACGGGTGATTGTGCGCTTTACAAATGAGGATTATTATAATGTAATTATCGGTAATGGCTGAGAAGAGGAAGAACGTGACAGCAACAATTCTGTGATGGAAAAGTTGGACTCCTGCATCTGAATGTTATTGTACCTGTCTAAAGGACACACCTGAGATAACTGCGTAAGGAAGCAAGCAGCTTGGATACTATGATAAGGTTTCCCTAAGATTTACTTTCAAATCACGATTACATGATGATGTAGAAACTTTGCACTGATTAAAAAGATGACAAATCCACTTGCAAGCGTTTAATTGCTTCTATGGTAGGAAATGAGCCAAAGCAAACTGAGATCAGCTTTCACATTACTTTTGTCATCCATTCATCCGACCGTCTGTCAATCAATCTAATCATAACAAGTCACTGTATAACATGGTCCCATCGAGGGGCTCTGGTGACATCACAAACCACAAGCCTGAAGGTCAAATGGTTTATGAATGACTCCAGAAACCCAAGTTGGTAACATTGGACATATTTTATATGTTAAAGGTTAAGTATTTTTTCTATAACATATTTATTTTGAAGGATAAAAACGTTTTTTTCCAAAGTGCACTTATTGGAATTAGAATATTTGGGGGTGGTTCGCTGTTTGTGAATACACGGTTGATAAAACAATGGACAAGTGTGAGGGCTAATGGATTTATGTAAGTCTGTGCCTGCAGCATTTACTGCATAATTATGGACACATAATTTGCAGAATTTGCATACTTCACAAAAATGCTTTTTCTGACTGACTCAAATTGATGAAAACAATACTGCCAGAGTGTGTGCTGTTGGAATCACGAGGAGACAGGTGGATGGTAGCTCGAAGTTTATTACAAGAAGACAGCTTGAACAACCACCAAGAACAGGTACACAAGCTTAACTGATCATTACACTCATAAGAATCTCTAGGTAAGGAAGAACCATAACAATTCTAAATAGAACATAACAATTCTAAATGGAACATAGAAGATGGAATACTACACAGCTTCCCCCCTAAAAAAAAACAAAAAAAAACAAACAACAAAAAAAATAAACTCAATGAAAATAATCACGCAACTTAACAGGGGTATGTTTAGCTCGTACACTTTTCCTTTGGACAGTATTATTAGAAACATCAGGCAACAGAATGGGAGTGTTAACATCAGGAGAAATTTCATCATTTGTAGCACTGGGTTGATCAAGAAAAAATTCATCATGCATAGAATTAGATTGGTCACTGTCCAAATTACAATTGGGAGTAAGAGTTTCCAAATTTTGACTTTCACAAGTAAACGTGTCAAACAACGGGGAATAAGATGCATCATTTTGTTCAACAGGAACATTGAGCTTGGGAGTAGAATGATCATTGGAGGAAAGTAAAGCAGGATTCAACTTAGTGTCTAAATACAAATCGGGCTTTAAACCTTTACATAGAGAAATCCTTCTAAAGTTCCATATCTTACCATCTTCAACTCTCACAGCTTTGGAAAATATCTCAGTAACTTTACAGGGATCTGACCATTTGTTCCACTTGTTGTCTAAGGCCCTGCCAAACTTGACACGTACAAAGTCACCCACCTTGATTTTCTGGGAAGAAGCTTTAGAAGATAAAAAACTGTTTTTCATCTTCTCTTGATATTTCAGAACTCTGTTCTTAACCTTGTCAGGGTCTACTGAAGATTCGCAAGGAAACTTAACCTTCAACCACCAGGGAAGAAGTTTGGATCCAGGTTTCCTACCTCTAAGCAATTCAAACGGAGAAAATCCAGTAACAGAGTTGGGGGAAGTGCGATAGGACAGTAAGGTGGAACGTAAAGCCTTCTTCCAATCCAAGTTGCTTTTAATGGCTAGCTGAATAGACTCTTTGATGACTCTATTGAAACGTTCCGTTTGACCATTGGCCTGGGGATTGTAATTAGATACCCTTTTGTGCACAATGCCACACCTCTGGAGAAAAGACAAGAACTCTTTGCTAATAAATTGCGGGCCATTGTCAGATACAATTTCAGCAGGAATACCTTCCCTACAAAAAACTTCATCTAAGAACTGAACAATTTGGGTGGAACCAATCTTGTCAACGATCTTCAACTCCGGCTACTTGGAAAAGTAGTCGATAAGAACTATACCGAACACATTTTGGTGAGAAGAAAGATGAAGAGGTCCAATTATGTCAATGCCCAACTTTTTCCAGGGACAAGGAACGAATTCAATAGGAGAAGTATTCACAGCCATAGGTTTGACAGTTTTGTCACTTTTAACACAAGGAGAGCATGAACTAACCCATTTGTCAACCATACGGTATATTGCAGGCCACCAGTAAAATTCCCGAATGCGTCTCTTAGTACTGGACATACCCATGTGTCCCTCGTGAGCCATAGAGATCATTTTTCCTCTCAAAGAACAAGGAGGGATGATCTTGTCACACCGGATAATGAAACCTTGGTCAAACATGAGTTCATCTTTTACCTTAAAAAAGGAGAGAATGTCGCCAGACAAATTCCGTTCTTGAGGCCAACCATACTGTAAATACCTAGTTAACAAAGGCAAACTGGGATCATTCGCCATTGCTTCTTTCCAGTCAGGTTCAGAAATACCGCTAGAAGAACTTGAAACACCACAACCATTAACGTCATCAATGTTAAAGACAACATCAGAGTCACAGTTTAAATTGCCAGAAAAAACAGAATTAACCAAAGGGAGCCTGGACATGCAGTCAGCATGCACATTTAAACGACCAGGAACATACTCGACGACACACTGGAATTCTTGTAATTTTGCAGCTAGACGTGCTAGACGTGCAGTTAATATTCTGCCACCACCAGCAGACAGCATGTTAATTAATGGTTTATGGTCAGTTCTTAAACGGAATCGAGTTCCCCAGAGAAATTGTCTAAAATGTTCAGAGGCCCAGGTGCATGCTAATAATTCCTTTTCTATAGTAGAGTAATTGTACTCAGCACCTCGCAAAGTTCTAGATGCATATGAAACCACATACTCTTCACCTCTGTCTTTCTGCATTAAAACAGCACCCAAACCAACGTTGCTTGCATCCACGCATACTATGCACTCTTTGCCAAGGTCAAACGGCCTAAGAAAAGGAGCATTGATAATTTCCTGTTTCAGCAAATCAAACGCCTGTTGTTGATCATTGTTCCATGAAAATTGTACATCTTTTTTTAATAACAACCTAAGGGAATGTACTTTTGAAGCATAGTCTTGGACAAACTTACTATAAAATTCAGTAAGACCCAAAAAGGAAACTAGCTGATCCTTATTCAAAGGCGCAGGAGCTTTAGATACACTTACAATGTGGTTGAGTTTAGGCTTGATACCCATAACAGAAATTTCATTACCAAGGTATTCAACTTTACTTTGTCTGAATTTACACTTGGATAGCTTTAATGTCAATCCATATTGTTGAACACTTTTCAAAACTTTTACAAGATTCCTGTCATGTTCCTCAAAATTTTTCCCATGTATTAAAATGTCGTCTTGGAAGGCAATTGCTCCCTCACAACCTTCTAGCACTGTCTTCATAAGACGTTGGAATACAGATGCCGCACTAGCTAGACCAAAAGGCATGCGGCAATATTGGAACATGCCCTCAGGTGTAATAAAAGTGGTCAGAAATTTCGAATCTTCATGCAAAATTACCTGATGGTAAGCACTGGTTAAGTCTAGTGTGGAAAAAACACAGGCACCAGAAAGGGTAGAAATAAGTTCATGTATGTGAGGTAGGGGATGTCTATCAATCCAGATCTCTTTGTTTAGACTGCGGAGATCTACACATAGACGAAGTTCGCCATTGCTCTTAAGGGGCAAAACTACTGGCGAAACCCATGGGGATGACTCAACCGGTTAAATTATTTTCTTAGCCACAAGATCTGACAGGATTACCTTAAGTTTGTCACGATATGCTAGGGGTACACATCTGACTTTATGTCGGACAGGAACGGCAGACTCTTTGAGAATGATACGGTGTTTGAAGTTGGCAAAAACTCCTAGATTATCATTAAAAATGGAAGTAAAATCCTTTTTTAACTGGAGAATAAAATCACTTTCAGGTGGAACCACGTATACAGGGGGCGAAGCATTAGGGTCAAGTTTGATTCCTAGATCATATTGATGGGGCCAACACAAGATAGACGCACCTTTGGTGGAGACATATACCTTCCCCCTAGTAGTCCTATCTTTAAATTTAATGTCAGCCCACATGTAACCCTCAAGATCTATTTTCTTGCCAGTGTACCCCCCGGGATGTATGTCTGATGGTAAAAGTTTCGTAGAACTCCAAAATTTGTCAAAAACATTTTTGCCAATTATAGTGTACCAGGCACAAGAATCAATAAGCATCGATATTTCTTTGCCATTAATGGAAATCATATCACTGGGAAAACCTTTGCATTCGGTATCACCAACACATAGCATAGTATTAATTTCAAACGGTTGTTCGAGATCATCACATTCATCATAAGATAAAAAGTTAACTTTTGTGGAGACTTACACATTTTGCTAAAGTGGCCTGACTTTTTACATTTAATACAAATCTTGTTCAAAGCTGGGCAACCTCTATAATTACCTACGTGATCATTAGCTCCACACCTATAGCATATTATTTGAGATTTTTTAGGAAACGATTTATTGTCTCTACCAAAATTATCTTTCCTAGGAGGAAAAAATGTAGGTTTTCTATAGTTGGAAGGATTCCTTACTAGAGAAACTTCAGGAATTATTACTTTACTCTTTGCCTCATGACCTCTTATTTCATTTACAAACAATTCAGATTGCTCAATACCCTTGGCAATGTTAAGTACCGCACTGAGGGAAGATTCAGTGCCCATCCACAGGTATTCTTGAATCTTTTTGCTCTTGGTACGCATCATAATTTGATCTCCCAAAACCTGATCAAAATTTATGGTTTCAAAAGAACAAGAGCCAGCCAAAGTGCGTAAAGCAGCTACATAAGTCTCAATGGATTCGTTTTCTTTTTGTACCCTAGAATAGAACTTGAATCTTTCCATAACGGTGTTGATTTTTCTTCCAAACCTGGTACTTAGTTGCTTAATAACAACTTCAAAAATATTTAAATCACCACCGCCTACATTTTCAACAGGAGGTAGACTTTCTAATTCTTTGAGTCCAGCACCACCTAAACAGTTTTTTAGCAAGGCAAGTTTCCTTTTAGGAGAGCAACCATCTTCCTCCACTACATCTACATATGCAAGGAAAGTTGGATACCAGAGATCCCATTCGACTTTTGGATCACCAGCTGAAGGTAAAAAATGTGCTGGAGAAATAATGTTGTTAGCCATTTTTAAAATGAAATGTAAATAAAGAAAGGAGAAAAGTTAACAAAAGTAGTCACCGTTGTCCAGAAGATCTCATCGTCCAAACTTGATAGATGTGGAGATGTAGGATGTTTATATATTGTTGTCTCTTTAAATAGGGAGAAATGTTAATGTTAGCCCAAAAACAAAAAATATTGGAGTTAAAGTATGAGAGAAGTAATTAATATTAAAATAAAACAAAACAGAATAACAACTCGGCTTAAAACGGACTTCCGAGTTGTAACTGGTTGCTATGGCAACAAAATGGCTGCTGGAACGCAACGTTTTCATGTAACGTTGTGCGTGATGACAAGTTGCGCTGTGTTGGACGTCATGCAACGTTATGCGTGATGACGAGCTGTGCAACGCTGGGAAGTACTGAACACGAAGAGTCCATGCGCGCAATGGAGAACCTTCAACAGCGTGAGTCGGCAGCTCGAGCTGTGAGGTACAGTAGATTTCAAATGATGCCTTTCAATATTGATGTCACACGAAGAAAAGTCAAATTGAAAAAAATAAGTTAGGGAAACGAAATTTCAAGCGGAATTTCGCACAGGAAGCAACATACGCCGGAATGATACAGTTGTCAGGCAACAGAAAAAGAAAATCCAAAGCGTTACAGATAGTTGGCAAAACAGCCGCGGGTGCAATCAAAAGCACATGAAGTGATAGGAACAGCCGCTGGTGCAATCATTCAATACACAAAATACAGTGAAAAAGTACCTTCAATTGATCCTTAGAAGGAAAGGTGAACGCTGTCTTCAAACTTCGTTTTTCATGTAAAAAAAAATAGAAGAAAAAGTGGATCCTTTTCTTGTTTCACGCCTTTAGTATCCCGATCGTCGCCAAATTATGTTGGAATCACGAGGAGACAGGTGGATGGTAGCTCGAAGTTGATTACAAGAAGACAGCTTGAACAACCACCAAGAACAGGTACACAAGCTTAACTGATCATTACACTCATAAGAATCTCTAGGTAAGGAAGAACCATAACAATTCTAAATAGAACATAACAATTCTAAATGGAACATAGAAGATGGAATACTACATGTGCCACACAATGTCTATTTTTGCAGCATAATTTAGATAACCTAGCTTCATAGCAGCAATAACTTTACCACATAATCCTAGGAGCCTCCACAATTGGAAAAGCTCTGCTGAGTGGTTTTGGACTGTCATTACTATGATGAAACCCTTATTCACTGTAAACTATACTATTGTTTCCATATTTCACAGTTCCCTGTGAAATATTGATTTTCATAACTCTGTATTTTGTGCAATAAAAGCACCCAAACATGTATGATAGTTAGACAGACAGACACTGGAAAGAAACATGTAAAGTACAGTCAATGTTACAACTTAAAACCATAAATACATCTGAAATTCATCAGTTAGGGTTTGCTCTGCAGTCCACAACAGCCTGGCAAATCATAACTCACACTCCAAATTTGATGCTCATGAGCTTTCCCCTGATGTGACGGATACAATTTCAAATAACTTAAATGCTCTTATGAGTGAGAACACATTTCATTTTACCATTAATACTACCAACGAAAGGAATAGGTATATTAGGTGACCCTAATATCCGGCGCTTCCTGAGACGCGGGATCTCGCCTGACCGCCTGTGACGCCTGTGACCCCTGTGGACTGCTCGCCGCTCCCGCTGCGCGGGAGCCGCTTCGCTTGTGGGAGGACCCACCAACGTAGAACCCAACCTGCCTGGCTGCCGAGGGAGAGCTGCAACAGAGGAGGCTTCAGGGGTAAGCGCTGCAGGGACTCGCTTTCCCAGGAGTCCCTGCAAGACCACGAGTCATCGGTCAGCGCCCCCCTGCGTGCCCCGCCCCACCGGCAAACAGCCAAAAGAGAAGCAGGAACCAGCGTGTTTGTGACCCTAATATCCGGCGCTTCCTGAGACGCGGGATCTCGCCTGACCGCCTGTGACGCCTGTGACCCCTGTGGACTGCTCGCCGCTCCCGCTGCGCGGGAGCCGCTTCGCTTGTGGGAGGACCCACCAACGTAGAACCCAACCTGCCTGGCTGCCGAGGGAGAGCTGCAACAGAGGAGGCTTCAGGGGTAAGCGCTGCAGGGACTCGCTTTCCCAGGAGTCCCTGCAAGACCACGAGTCATCGGTCAGCGCCCCCCTGCGTGCCCCGCCCCCACCGCCACTCTACAAGATCAGAGGAGAGACCGTCTTGCGGGACGCAAGCGGGACGCCGGGCGAAGCCCGGGCAAAGGGCGGGCCGTCTGTGGCCGTCCGGGGCCAGCAGGGGCCGGGTCGGGCCACCTCCCCAACAACTAAGGTAAACTTGCCAATTGTTGGCAGCGGACGTTATAAAAGTTTACTGTAATCCCGCATGTCTTCATTTTCACCAATGACCACCCGTTCAGGTAGAAGCTCCAGACGAGGGGGAAACCCGACCCTATGTACAATGGATAATTTCATTACCCGTGCTGTGTCAGTAGTAGAAAAGGAAATTATCCTGGCAGAACGCAGATTGTCAAGGGAATACCTGGCTCATAAACGTTCCTCACTAGGACCACTAGTCAATGCTACATCTCCGGTTAACACCACTCCTGTTGAACCATTATTATCTGCTCCAACTGGTCTTTTACAACCTTGTGTTGTTGATCCAAGTCATGATAATGGCGCTTTTGACATTATTTCGGACCTTGCACCCACAGGCAGCACCCAAGTAGGCACTGGTACAAACAATTGTTTGATCAACAAACCACTTGATCCACCCACATTACCTGTAATTTTGGTGCACGATTCACCTTCAGTGCCAGTTTCCATAACACCGTCGCCAAAAAATAGTCGACCAGCTGTCAAAAGGAAGAGAGTGGTTTCTCCGAGAAAAGCCTACAGACTTAAAACACTTAAAAGAATCCGCAGGAACTACACAAATGGAGGCACCTCTTGTAAACTTGCAGAGCTAGAAAAAATAACCACGAGGCCAGAAGTAAATACTTCACAAGCGGGGGTGGACCATAACGCCACACCTGGCCAAAAGCAGATTTTGGACTGTCTTAAGAACTCACCTGCCAAAAACCGGTTGGTTGATCAGATGCAAGAACTCATGACAACCCTGCTTTCGCCAGTCCTCGAAAAATTAAAAGGGCTAACAGAACGTCTGGATAAATTTGAACAAACCTCCCTAGATAACTTTTTCGCCCTAAAATCCTTGGTAAAATTACACTCCAAGATTGGCGGAGAGTCTATAAGGGTGGAATCCAGCCCGACAGCTTCCAAACAAACACAACATCCCCGACAATCTAGGAGTGACAGTGGGACCCAGCCGAATAGACCCACTAATGATTCAAGGAAAGGTCAATCGGAACCTGTCAAGGCACACTCAAATAAAGGTGGTACTCAGTTGACTGTCCCGCCGAAACCTGCACCTCGGAAAGTAAACTTGGCTAACACAACCACCACACCTCAAGCCCCGGCTCCACCCAAGTCGGATGTCGGGCCTAAAACTACTACCTGTTCTACTAACTGTGGCTCGGACAATAATGCCAAAGTAACTGATACTGACGGAGACAAACCAGCAATGAAAAAGACCCCCAATGCACACCTCCCTCCGGGATGCCAACCATACGTAGTTGTGCTCACCGGGGTCCCTCCCCTGAAACCCAACAAAAGGGAGTCATACGATGAGCTGAAAAATAAGACACTGTTCTGGCTCAAAGAAAATAGACCCTTGCCATACTCTGTCAATTGTCAGGTTATCCAAGTCCGAAGAATTAGCTGGTGGGGAACAAGGCAGAAAGACATAGCAGGTGATTGTATTCTAGTCAATTTTAAGGACCCCTCGGTGGCTCAACTTGTGTATAGCCAGAACCAACGAGGTGGTTATCTAGGAATTGGCACTTACGACCTCAGCTACTTTTACCCCATGCAGCGGCCCCAAGATAACAGAGATCAATCTCGGTTAGGCCCGATGAATAACAAATACTCTTTTTTTGACCCTCCAACTCCAGTAGGAAGAATGTTTCCAGGTTCCATGGAAGGGGATAAAAATTGGTCATGGTGGGGTTACTGACAAGAAGGAAAAAGTGGTACATATGAAATTCCATCCTCCCTGTATAGTACCAAAGAGAACCCCTGTTTAAAACCAATTGTACATTCTGGAATAATGCTCCCCCCAGCGGATAACATGGAAACCAGTCCGGTCATAGCTCTGTCCCCTAGCCCCTCCAAAGACCATCAAGGAGAGGCTATACCGAACAGTGGCCATGTACCAGATCTAGTTAGGTCAATAGTGGCACCTAACGACTCGCAGGACTTGACACTTTCCCATGAGACCTCTGATGATTCTAATGTAGGGGCAATATCCTCTATCCTGGGTACAGGTAATAATTGCCCCAGCATCCTAGTGTCATGTCAATCTAACCGTGATTTAAAAATCCTGTCATGGAATATAGCAGGGGTATCCAGGAACCTATGCGATAGGAATTGGAGTTCATTTTTGGAAGAGTATGACATTATTCTCCTACAAGAATCATGGGCAATTAATATGGTGCATAGACTTGGATACAAAGCGTACCATTGTGGGGCCACTGCTTCTGTGAGAGGCAGACCATCAGGGGGCCTGATAATTTGGATAAAAGTATGTTTGGATGTCATTGTATCACCTTGCAATATTGATTCTAAAGATTTGCTTGGGGTAAAGATCACCACGAAGGATATTGGGGACATTTACTTGTTAAACATTTATAACAGACCCAATCCTCGAAATAAGGAATCACTGGTTGTGGAACAGTTAAACACGTTTTTGAATACCCTGGAGCAGGACCCTAATATAATTATAGGCGGGGACTTCAACTGTCAGTTTGAGCCCGTCATGGGGTTAGAAAATATCCTTGAAAATGAGGATAGGGCCAACAATATTCCCCGGCTAGATAGTGTAAAAGCAGTTAAAAGCTCGGTGGCAGCTATGCAGATATATGAGCTGACGATATCTCACAACTTAAGAGCATGTAATGGTAGATTGGACCCGGATAGGCCATCTAACTTCACTTACAACAAAGGGATTGCAAAGTCACTTATTGATTATGTATTGATTACTATTAACCTATGGTACCTGTTGTTGTCTTTTTCTGTTGTGAATAGACCAGAAAGCGATCACTTCCCCCTTGAGTTAGGGCTACTCCCGGCACTATTCCACCCATTAGATAGTGGTATGGAACCGAATAATGACGTGGGTGAGGTTGAAGTTTCTAACAATAGGAGAGCAATAAAGTGGCCGCACATCTTGGCAAAAGAGGACACACTCATAGGTATTTACAATATTTTTTCAAACACTATTTCCTCATATAATAAGTTGGTTAAGGATCCCACGAAGTGCTCATTATGCACTATCAATTAATAGAAGAGTTAATCCCCCTCTTGAGCAAACCATGTAACAACAGGGATAGCAAAATTAAACGGCAATTGGAACTGGAGACACCATGGTATAACAACCAGTGTCGCCTGGCCAAAGATAATCTCATTAAGGCCGTAAAATCTAAAGATCAAAAGAAGGTTAAAGAGTGTAGAACCGAATATAAGAACCTTCTCTTGAGAGCGAAAAAAGAGTGGGACGATTCAATTTGGGATGACCTCTTAAATGCTGCCAGGTCGCATGATCAATGCACCTTTTGGAGTCTAATATCCAAAAATAATAAAACAGGGAGCTCCAATAGAGACTTCTTCTTAGATGGAAAAATTTGGTACGACCATTTTGCAAAATTATATGATGCATCTGAGGTATCCTCTGAAGATCCTTGCTCTGGATCCAGTCCTTTTCACTTTAAGCCGGAAAAATTTACCACAGAGGAAACATTGTGTGCTATTAAGGCAGTTAAGGCAGGTAAGGCGCCGGGTCCGGATAAACTACCGGGCGATCTATTTATTCATAATATAGAAGTTTGGTGCCCTTACATAAACTTTTTGTGCAATTCTATTTTGCTAGGCACTCCGATCCCCGAATCATGGAAGGGGGCGGAAATAGTAACCATATACAAAAAGGGAGATCGCTACAACCCCGGCAATTACAGACCTATAAGTCTAATAGATATTTTACAAAAAATCTTTGCCAGACACATCTTAAATCGCCTTTTAGATTGGATTGAGGATACTAAAATCCTCTCAAAATACCAAGCAGGTTTTAGAATTAGGACAAGTACTGTAGATCAGGTACATAGGTTCATGTGCATCTGTTGGAAGTATGTCCAGATTAAAAAATGCAGCATATATGTTGCGTTCATGGATCTACGCTCAGCGTTCGATCTGGTCCCCCGCTCACTGTTATGGAATACTTTAGGGCAAATGGGTGTCCCTGAAGAATTATTGTCTAACCTCATAAAACTCCACACAGACAATTTTGCAAAAATAAGATGGGGAAGAAATGGCGAACTCACTCAAGCTATCCCAGTCAGACGGGGGGTGCGACAAGGGTGCGTGTTGGCCCCGACTCTTTTTTCTTTATTTGTAAATGATATCCCCCCATTTTTGGCACAGTGTAACCACGACTCCCCTAAATTATGTAATGAGGCTGTTACAGCGCTGCTCTTTGCAGACGACACGATTTTAATATCTCAAACTCCAAAAGGTTTACAAAATTTGGTAAATCAATTTTACAGTTATTGTGAAAAGAAGGGGTTAGAAATTAATTCAAGTAAAACCAAATACATGGCCATTAACCCTCCAAAATCCTTTAAGAAAAATCTGGCCTTAAACAATACTAAACTTGAATATGTGGAATCATTTGATTACCTGGGTATTAGGTTTGATAGCAAAATGTCTTGGTCAAATCAGCTAGAAAAAAGTAGATTGATATTAAAACAGAACTCCTTCCCCATTCTGAAAATCCATGGAAGGAGTACTTCAAAAGCTATATCACCCGCGATTGAAGTGTTCAAAGCTAAAGGACAATCTGCGGCTCTATATGGAGCCGAGATTTGGGGGCCGTATGTTAAACAAACATTCCATACTGTGGAGAATATGTTCTGCAGGAGGTTGCTAAAGCTACCAACACGAACACCTTTAGCACCTGTTTTCCTAGACATAAACTTTAAACGCACAGATTATCTATGCTGGTTGAGGCCACTGATTTACTGGGTAAGAATCTGGACAACCCCGGAACTCGCAGACTATAGAGCGGGTCTGCTGGAAATTATGGAATTGGATACTTACAATTCAATTCAGTGGCTGAGACACATATCTGCATGGTTCACTAAATTGGGCCTTTCACACTTTTGGAAAAACCCAACATCCATGCAACCTAATTGTAAAGATCAGGTAAAATCCGCCTTTTGGTATTATATGAATTCTAACATACATAATCGTGTTACAGGTTCATTATCAATTGAGTTTCTGCAATTCAAGGACATCCCCATATTTGAGCAATTTATGGACGAGGTGGAACCACCCCTGGCTAAAACCATGTATCTCCAATACAGGTACGGGGTCCTCCAAATAAATGCCAATACGTGCCGGTGGGGGAATCCTAACCCTAACAGAGATGATACACTTTGTAAACTGTGCGACCTGAAGCAAAGGGAAGATGAGGCACACATCCTCTTCTTTTGTCCATTATACAATGCTCAACGTACAAAATGGATCAAACCCCTTTGTAAAAATTTGGGTATACGCTCATACAAAGAGGCAGAAAGATTACTCAGATCCTTGTCCACTAGACTGATAACTTTTGGAGTCAGCCGATTCCTTTTTAGTATCTGCTTGATAAGGAAAAAGCATGGTTTTAAAACATAGATACAAAGTTTTTAACTCTGGCTTTTAAATTATTTAAAAAATTTTAAATAAGTGTTTTAAAAGAGAGGTCTGTAAATTGCCTTGTATGTAAAATGTATATGTCCCTTTTATGAATTGTAAACAAACTATTGTGAATTGTAAATAATTAGGACTTTACATGAGGATTGCACAACAACTTGCACTTTATTCTTCTAATTGATGTAATTTTGTTTAATGTATAATGTATTTTTACTTGTTGGCTTGATGGCAAATTGCCGAATAAAGCTTTGAATTGAAATTGAATTGTATATCGTATCATTGACTATTTTTGGTGTATTTGATTAAATGATATTGTGCATAGATGAGAACACATTTCCCCTTACCATTAACACCATCAATGAGGGGACTGGGAATATAATATTATTTACTCTTTTGAGTATGTTTCATTTAATTATGTTGTGCTGTTTCTGGGTTTCATTTATCAGTACACATTTTGTGAGATCATATTTCCTTTAGTGTATAGGGTATGGTTTGTAAGGCTTCTGTTTTGATAAACTGATTGTCAAGCTTACCAAAACTGGAACATTTCAAGGTTTTTTTAGTTGTAAGTTGTAACCTTAACTGTATTAGAAGTGTGTTTTTAAGTGAATTTCAGCGATTTTTCTAAATATATGTTATGGTGTTATAACCAAAGCTAACCGTAATATCACCTTACGTTTGTTCTTTTTTAATGAATTTAGATTTTGATGAAATACTACATCCAACTTCCAACCTGCACGTTGTAAGAGTAGAGGGAGATCTATTTGGACTTAGAGAGATACAGAACTCTCTGCTTGTCCTATTGCTTGCATGTGTATGGCTATATGCAAAACACTTGTTTCTTTTAGACGATTTCTACTGATTTCCTCACTCTGCTGGCACCTTCCTATTTCACCATCTTATTTCTTAAATTCCTATAAATTTCCCATTCTCTACCATCCTCAATATAAACTTATAGCCGTGATTAGAGGAATTTAAACTTTAGCCTTCTGTACTCATGTAGTTGCACTTGTCACATTGTGATGCTATTGAACTGGGTTTACTTTGTTAACTAATGCCCTTTTTAGGTCTCGTCTATGTAGTGCGCATGCGCTGATTAGGAAAAAGATCTTTAGCAACGGAGACGGTTTTGAGGCCAAAAATGTGCACGCGTTGCATTGCTTCCAATGGCAACACTTGCACGTTTGGCGATTCCCTTGCGGGAGCGAGCAGCTGGTGACATATGTTATCAATTATCGCCCCTTGCTGCTCGCTCTCTTAAGGGAATTGCGCAGGCCCACTCCTCTCTCGCCTCCCCCTGCTGCCGCGCGAGGTGTGAGCGCTTGTGCAACTACGATCAAGTATAAACTGATGTCAAATGCGAAAAACAATCAAACAACATCTGTGTGTTTTTTAAATGTTATTACCTCTAAATGATTAGAAATGAAGTCGAACGGAAAAGGCGAGTTTCTGTTTCCCTCATGCAAATCTTTCCACCTCCCCCTTCCACCCCCCATGCGTGTCCTGACAGGAGGATCTGTGTTTCTCTCACCGACATCCTTCTCAGCCTTAATGTAGTGTATGACCAGCCTGACTGCTTCTTCCCACACTTGAAACCTTGCATAACACTCCAATGCCTGCCCTCGTAACTAAAAACGTCCAGTGGCTTGCCACGTTTAGTCACAAAGGACCTAAAACTGTCTGCATTGTGCAACTGAGTAATTCAGAGGGGAAGCCTTCTTACAAACACTCAGGGTACCCACTGCTCAGTGCAATCAGCAACTAATGCCAAGGGAGTGCCAACTCTGGCCCCAAAGTTTATATTTGACACAATGGCCCCGTTCTACTCTACATCAGTCTTTTGTAGAAATCTGCTTTGACCGAAAATTAGGCCACACGCAGGGCTTTTGAAGGAGGTAAAAAACGCAAATAAAGAAACAGCCGGTAAATTGAAAAATCTGTGGGGAATGGAAAAAAAATTGCTTGAAACAGGACATTTTATTTCACGGATTTGGGCCGCTATTGAGAAGAGTAGAATATATGATGTGCAAATGTTTCAAAGTTAAGACACCTGTGCCACCACTGCCCAGTCAGTCAGTTCTACCATATCAACCACAGCCCTGCCAAATCTCTACTTGTCATTGCCATGTCAAACCCATCTGCTGCCAGCCTCCACTTTTCCAGCCCACCGGTCTGGACTTCGGTCTTTCTACCCACTCCCATTATTAGCCACTGTCCCATTCCCCTAACACAACACCAAAGTCCCAGTACAACTCTTTGGTGCTCGCTTCTGCACTTACGCACCCATGCCCTTCTTGCCACTTCCTGACCCACATACAGATGCTTTCAGTACTTCCCTTGCCCCTCTGCTTCTGGTGCCTCCTTCTTCCCATCCAAGTAGGGCAGTATCAGCCTCTAGCGCCCCTGTTCTCTTCTTGCAATAAGTCCAGTTCTAAGCACCCATGGCCCCACCTCTAAGCGCTAGCTCAATCAAAACACAGCCTAAACCACTTTCGAATGCTTCCGGGCCCTCTTTAGACCACCCTCAGCCAATGCAACCCCAGCCCACCTTCTGGTGCTTATTGTCCTTCTCCTGTTGCTCCACCCTCTCCAGATGGAGGCGTTTGAGCTCCAGGTGCAGGCTATGCTGCGCGGGCTCCATGGCGTTGCGGCTCACCAGCACCTCCAGGATCTCCAGCACCGCACCACCCACGGCATGAGCCGGCCGATGGCCTCACAGCCGTGCCGGTCAATCAGCCGCTCGAACTCCTGGCCCACGGACGAAGCCATGTCGTACACATCCATCCTCATCAGCTCAGACACCGGCTTCTCCAGGGCGGGGACGTCCTTCATGACTGCGGTGCTCGGTGCACTGGCCTGCGGGGTGCCGTTTCTGGCAGCGCCCGCCAGCAGGGCGCATGCGCACCCAGAGGCTTTGGAAGCCTGCCATGGATGGATCCTGCAGGAAAGGGCCAGCTCTGCGCATATGCCCACAGCAACCCGGGGCGCCAAGGTGCAATTCCTGCATGAGATCGGTCCTGGTAGCATTGCGGGACCTGTCGTCTAGGTATGGAGCAAAGCCCCCACCGCCAATGCAATGGATAACAACTTACTGCTACTGTACTGAATGCAGCAGTAGAAGTGCATTGAAAAAAGTATGGGAACTGTGATGCTGCATGCAATGGGGGCTGGGTCAGTGAGCACAGGGTGGGGTCGAAGGTATGGATAAAAAAACAAAATATTCTGTACTGTTTTTCGAACTTTCGCCTTCAGGTAGATACATATAAAATAGCGCGCAATTTATAATAAACATAAAAAAGTTAAGGTAATCAGTGGCAAATGCAAAATAGTACATAATGAAAACTCTGTTAATGCACTGTGAAGGTCTGTTTGTACCCAGAGAGCCACCAAATTAAATCTTGGTAGGTGCAGAGGAGAATAGTGGCTTGTGTACTTTTAGTACTACAAGGAGGTCCCAGTCTATGAAAGCCACTGTGAATATGTAAGTCATTATTTTAAACTTACATTACACACAGTATGACATAGACTGCTACAAAATGTGCAAAAAGGTCTAAGATAAAATGTTGCTTCCAAAATGTATATTTTAATAATGCCCAGAATGTACACAATGCATTTTTAAAATATAATTGTCCATTAAAAGCACACACTTCACAGCTCAGCTGGCAGCTCCCTTGCACTTCCACTTCCAAAAAAAATACATATTTGTGATCACAAAGCGTCAACTGATTCCATCAATTAAAATACACTCGACATAATACCACCCAGTACCACATAATTACACACCACATAATTGCACTGTACTCAATGCAACATAAATACACTCCACATAAATGCACTCTATACCACATGCCACCAATGAACAGAAATGCACTCCACACCATGACACAATTTCACTAAGCATAATTTTACTCAACAACACAGTTCCAGGCCACACTCTTCAACTCCACACATTTCCAATGCACATTGCATAATTACACACCAAACAACATATTTCAACTCCACAATTGCACAATTCACAACGTACATCCAATACACACAATCTCACCACCTAAGCACCAAACATCATTCACCACCACTATTTTGCATCAGCGCACCACCTAAGCATCACGTCAGTCTGCCCTTGGAATCTGGCATCTGTTGATTCTCCCCTAGTGTCCGTCAGCTGCTCGTGTTCTAATTAAATTACTGTTTACCAAACTCCACTCCACCGTTATTTATGTCCGGCTCCCTCATAACAAAAACATTATAACAAACAAGCATGAGAACAGGGTTTTCTGTTGTATATAATGTCGTCTTAGTTTGTATAAAGGTAACAAAAATGCGTAACACTTTTTATTATTACTTTTCGACATAATGCACAGCAGCCACAATGCTCTACAACATAGCCAAAAGTTCTGGCTAAACACATAAAGTCCCAAAGGCGAGACCTATTGGCTATGCCAATGCTTGCTGTACTCTGTATCTGAACAATACTTAATTTGCATTGGTTTGAATTGATCATTATATTCTAATAAACCCTTTCAGTGGTCCTCATTTTGTGGCCAAATGGGTTACATGATTTTGAACTGTTTTGTTGAATTGTAACTCTCTTTTTCGTCTGCCAAGCACAAAGGTCTATCACATGAAAATTGCAACCATGTGCCAATACACCATCACCCTTCCTAACTGTAACTACTTCTTTTCAAGAGGATGAGTGACAAAATCACAAACTATGAAATCTTTGAAGGTCTTTTCACAGGCCCACACTTTTTTTAATTTGAGCTCACTATGAATGCACCTTCTAAAACACAATTTTACTCCAGCTGACTCCTAAACTGTAATTATATTGAGGAACTAACTTTTTATATTTTTTTAAATGGAATCCACATGTGTATGCAGTTAGAAATCTTCACATCGAGTACATAGAGCCAGGACATACCCAAATGACGAGTGTAATCTGCAAACTTGGTTTGCATACTTTAACAGTGGACTCAACATCAGTCAACAAATATTTCACTACGTGAATACTACTCAGAGTTTCGAATCTTAGAAAGGGGAGGAACATTGAAACATATGTTTTTAGTCCACAAGCTCTCTTTAGAGTTCACAAAGTTTGGAAGGTGACTGTACATCAGTCAATGAGCTTTTCATTCTGTGAACTACAGTAGACGTTTTCAAACTTTGAGCTGTGCTTGCAGATGCATTGCTACCTTACTCATGTTAGGTTTGTGAACCCAAAACCAAGATTTGCAAACCCAGCAGGTCAATGTAATTTTTTCGTTTTATTTAAACTTTGTGTGCCTCTTTTTCCTCCCCTGCCACATGGGCCTGGGAGATCATGCAGTGGTTACGCTGCACCTTAAGTGACCTTTTATAATTTTTCAGGATGTGAGGACCCTGCCCTGCATCCTGTAAAGGAGGCTGCAACAGAATTGTTTCTGTTTCAGCCAGGCAAACCGAGAGCTTGCGTCTGAAGACTCACATTTGAGTTAACAGACCTGAAATGGACAACAGAATAAAAAAAAATCTTTCATCCACTGAGGTAGCTTTACCTTGGCCATGGGCATTCCTTGACGAAGGGTTCGAGAACTATCAACAGAATAACAGTAAAGATATCTGTTGGGCCTGGACCTCTCTGCATGTTCACCCCCAAACGCTTTGACTTCCTCCTCTTATTTTTTGTTTACTAAAATCGTTTTTGCTAGCCTAAGGACTCTGTACACGTTACCACGTTAACCAATGCCAACGTGCTTCTGCTTTCTCCTTAAAACATGTTGAATTGACTTATACCCAATTGGAATATGTAATTTACTTACAAGACCCTGGTAAAGTGGCATTACCTGTACCCATGGCATGTAGATTAAATACTACTAGTGGTTCTGCAACACAGATTGTGCCATCTACTTAAATAGCTCATTAAACATGTCTCAGGGCTGCCATTGCAGCCCGTGTGTTCAGTATTTAAACTGCTATTTCGGCTTGGCAAAATAAACCTTTTGTCAGGCCAACACCTTGCTTTTTAATAAATATAAGTCACCCCTAGGTTAGGCCCTGGACAGCCCAGGGGGCAGGGTGTACTGTATTTAAAAAGCAGGACATGTACTTTTAAGTTTTACGTGTTCTGGTAGTGGAAAACTGATTACCTTTGTTTTTCACTACTGCAAGGCCTATCTCTTACATAGGATAATATTGAAGTTGCCTTATTACATTGTATACATTTAATTTCCAAATGGCAATAGATAACCACTTTATGTTTGATGTCTCTGGAATCACAATTTAAAATCCTATTGGGTGGTGAAGTCGGATTTTAATGTGCATTTCTGAAGATAAGACTTTTAGGAAGTTGGGATTTTCTTGTTTTAGCCATTTCGTGCCTGCAGCCTGTCTCTGGGTCACATGCCTGGGTGTAGCTGACAGTTGGGCTTTGTGTATTCCTCCTAGACAGTCTCACACATTGGGGAGCTTAGGTGTGACTGGATGGGCCATATGTTGGCAGGATGGGGGTAGGGCTGAGCACATCCCCACTTACAACTGAATAGCCTGTGCTATACCTTCACACAAAGAGCCTAACTGCCCTGCATTGTCACTTCAGCCAGCTTGGAGTTAAGGCAGGGGACGCAGGGAATTCCATGTACTTCAAAGCAAATGTCTAAAATCTTGTTCCATCTTTCAGAACCGGGGCACTAGGGTATAAAAGTACGAATTCAGATGAATTCAGATACCAACTCTTAAGTACACTTCTGGATCAGTAGACACTCTGCCAGAAAGAAGTGCTACTACAAGAACTGAAACTCTGCTGAACTGCTGCTCTAAAGGAACTGCTGCCCTGTGTGCTGTCCTGCTGCCCTCTTTCCTGGGGCAGAAGAACTGGACCTTCAACTTCACTCTTGAACCCAGGACCCCAGAGTGACTACAAGGGCTAGTCGCTGACCTCCTGATCTGCGCCTCAGGGACTACCCAACCAATTCCTGGACCCAGTTGCAGCGAGTTCCTGACTCCCAAGTGGTGCCTTTCAAGTCCTGACCCCTTGGTGTGGCTCACAGGTTGAATCAAGCTTTTTGGCTCTTCGTGACCATGACCGAGTCCGTTTGTACTGAGACCGCACTGCTAACACCCAAATACAGCGCGAGCCATTGCCAGCCTTTCTCTCTGCAAAGGTGCATCAACAGCCTGCAAAGGACTGCCAACGCAAAGCACCAGCCCACCCATCTACGATGTTCGGCCTGCTCTTCGCAACATACTAAATACCACCCGCGATTTCCTTCCGGCCTCTCCAACGCGAACGTCACCCTTGGCACCATCATGGTTGGCCAAACTTTTTGACTTTGATTCTGTTAAGTGCGACCAGATAGCTGTGGTTGGCGCTTTTTGCTTTTATGGGCTATTTTTCCCACAATGCCCTCCTTCCAGCCTCTCCAACGTGAACAGGACTCTTGGCACAAAACCTGAGAAGGTAAATATTCAGCTGAACTAATCTCGGACTGTATCCAGCCTGGGCACCATCGCGGTTGGGCAACATATTTGACTTTGATTGGATCCAGCACGACCAGATAGCTGCGGTTGGCGCTTTGTGCTTTTATGTGTTATTTTTCACTTTAGCCTATAAAAATTAGAAACTTTAGTTCTACTGATTGGATTTTTGTCAATTTGGTATAGTTTTATTTATTAAATTCTTCTCTATTTTTCTAACCTGTTGTGGGATCATTTTTGTGGGGTGTGTTCACTGTGTTACTGTTTCACATGCTGCACGAAAACTTTACACATTGCCGCTAAGTTTTTTTTTCCCAATCCAATCAACATTATTCGATCTAATTAATAAAGATATAATAGACGCATACAAGGTAATCAATCTTAAAAAAGAAGTTAATAAAATTAGCATTTTTAAAAGGTCCGTAACAACCCTTGCAAAATAACCTATAATTTGTTAATAGTTAAGAATAATATGTCTACATTGCAAAACAAAATGACTATTTAGATACACTTGACATGGTAAAACTTAATCACATGAATTT
The DNA here is from genome assembly GCF_964263255.1 of Lissotriton vulgaris. Taxonomy (NCBI): domain Eukaryota; kingdom Metazoa; phylum Chordata; class Amphibia; order Caudata; family Salamandridae; genus Lissotriton; species Lissotriton vulgaris. The sequence continues at coordinate 1,243,119,176 of NC_141685.1, forward strand.
CCCTAATACCATTACAAGCTCTAATAGACAATAGGCTAAATTCCACACATTTCTCCCTTATAAAAGATGCCTCCTATGCAGACAGGCCCGCAAAAAGGAGGCTACGCTGACACAAACGTATGGGCAATGGAGCTTCTTCAGGAACAACATGGCAATACAGCATTGTTTAAAATTGTGCCGCCTTCAAAGCGATTAAAGATATCTAGATCTCTGTATTTTATAAAAGTGACAGAAGGAAAAGAGGTGGAGATCACATTGTACAGATAAATTATCACATGGACATGGGATCAACTCACTTGAGTACTTTATTTCTGGGAAACCTAGCATCAGTGGAATTAGATTAGTACGGAATCTTAAAAGGACAAACCTATGCTGTAAATTTTTTACGCCCTCCAAATATGGAGAATCACCCTCTACTAAGGGGGGATTTGGTGGGATAGTTTTGTTACAGTTTTTGCACAATGAGTTTCTTCCCTAGCATTGGCTGCCTTTGCTAGAAATAGTGCCTTAAGTTTCTATTTCGGGAATTTAGAACAAGAACTCGGGGTGGAAAACAGTTCTGGGACTCCTAGCGAGTGCCGAGTTGTTTCAGCATATTGTAACCAGGCACTTTTATGTCCCTTGTCTAATGATAGACAGTTTTGTATTATCGCCTGGTTGAGGTCCACTGTGTTTCTCCTCCAAATTGAGTGCCACGTCTTAATCACGGCTAGTCTCATCGCATCCGTTATAAACGGTAAGCCCAGCTACGGCTGGCAGATATAGTTGGAAAAATAAAGAGGGAGAGAGGCAATCCTTTTTAAAAAGCAGTTCCATATCTTCTGGAGGCATTCTATTGGGGCCATTTCCCACAGCCCTTCCCCATATGTTGTGGCTGAAATGGTTTTTGCATTATAAATCTATTTTATCGTCGCTATGGGCTTGTTCCCAAGTTTCTTAATGAAACTGAAGATTGCAACCAATGTTCTTTCCAATGTTAGAGCCCTGCAGCCCACCATGGGCAGCCAGGTTTGTTTACTATCAAGAATGGTAGATGAGAGGCAATATTATTATGCAAACAATCACAAATATGCAGGTAGATAAGAAAGTAGTCGTTGGTTGTAGTCTTTGTTGCTTTATTTCAGATGTACGTAGTTTGTAATACTATAGACAGCCAAAGTGTTTTGCCCAAACATGGGCTTCTTCAGGGCTATAGGTGGCACTGTGTACTTCGTGCCAGGTTAAGGCCATCAGTGATCTGTCCAGTGTAGAACGAAAGGTATTGTATAGGCCCCAGGCAAGCGAGAACGCCTGAAATATACATTTGAAGGTCTTCAGCTGTGACGTGTAGCGAACATGTTAAACTTCTTTATTTGTGTCAGAAAAGGTTGTGTAGTTCACGCAGTGCAGCGTCGAAGGCTCCGTGTATGGCTCCCATCAAGTCTCTACGGGAAATTGAATCAGATGATTCAATACCTTTAGTACTACACTGGACAGATCACTGATGCCCTTAAACTGGCACGACGTACACAGTCAGTATTGCAAAATGTGTGATATACACATGCACTCAGGCACACTCAGACAAACACAATAGGCTTAATTTTCTCCACTGTTCTAATGAGAAACAGAGGCAGAATCACCTTCTTTCGTACCTATCACATAAGTAGCAAACTAAAGCAAAACAAACTCGTTTTAAGCATTCTTCATGTTTTTTTTTTCTTAAAGTACTGGTATACATATAAAATGATTTAGATGCAAAAAATTAGCAATGGTTCCGCAAACTATCTATTTTTTCATTTTGACCCTAGAGCAAACAACTATTTGGATTATGGGCAATGGGATTGTTTTTCTCACACGCATTGCAGATGGAACCAGGCTGTATCTTGAACATGTGTAGACCCTTACAGAAACAGGTCATGTTCATTTACCTAGAACAAGGTTGATAAAACACATTATTACTGAGCCTAAAACTGAGTAAAAAGTAGACTCCTTTATCACTTGACTCTCACGGCTGTGAAGTTGAGTTGTCCAAGGCCTATTTGGGGAGGTGGTGTTGGACAGAAAATCGGAACTCAATAATGCATTTAATATTGATCAATAAATCAATGTCCAGCAGGTAATTTTATTTTAAAAGGAATACAGTTATCAAAGGAACATTTCCTTTGAGTTGAAAGACAGCAGGAAATAATCTATGTCACTCCGCTGTGCAATTTATTGTATAAATAATCTTTGCTACTTTTGGCATTAGCCTTCCGGGGGCAACTGGTGGATAACATCCTTACTTTTACTCTTCTAGGCCCTGTCTACTCCTCCCAAAGTGATCGTTGTTAGGTCAAGCATGGATGGTCCCTGTTAGAGTTCCCTCCTGGTGTCTCATTCTTGCACAGTACCTTTCTCTCTTTTCTTTACTTCAGAAAGACTGAGCCTGCAAGAGCCAATAGAAAGCGGGAGTCCTACTACTCCTGGTGCTGTGTTGTCCTACATAGCCCACTGAGTGGTATCGCATTTACTTGTTTCAAATTGCTCTGGCCCAGTGAACATTGCAATCGTCCCTGCTTTCAATATATGGCCAAGCGAAGACAGGCAGTGCCCTAACCGGTGATGAAGAGGTTGCACTCTACTGCTCCTATTGTGAATTGAAGTAGAGCAGCACCGCAAGTCATTTTGCTTTGCTGTCTTATGCCGATTTGAAAAGACAGGAATGCACTACATTTACAAGATACAGTGCATTAGTCTCCTGTTAGCCAGTGCTGGTGTACATTTTTCAGATGTGCGCCAACGCAAGCACCCTTGCACCATTGTGCAAGGGTGTCTGTGTTGTTGCACAGTTGTTTTTGTGCAGAAAGGGGCTCCTTCCTGCACAAAAACAATCATGAGAGGCTTTTCCCTCTTTATATGTGTGCACAGATGGCAGCACATATGGATAGAGGAAAAATGAGGAGAAATGTGAAGATTTCTCCTTGTTTCGCCTGCTCTAGGGGCAAGGTGTTGGTGCTGCCCCAGGTTTAACTGATGTTGTAAATCTGAGACAGCATCAAATTCCAAGGGTGTTGAGTGGGAACACCAACAGCAATACCCACGAAGCAAGGTCAGGCAGTAACTTGCGCTGCCTCGCCTTACTCCATATCTACAAGGCTGTTAAAAGCCATACCGGGTGGCTTTACGTCACCTTGTAGATATGGCTAAGCCCTGTGCGCCACAACACTGGGCTTGTAAATATGTCCCTAACTGTGAGCAACTCAAGGTAAGGCCGTAAGCTATACAGAGTCCTACAGGAGATCTTTTAAGCCCCAGTACGGCTGCATTGTCTTTGTTGGATACAGTTCAATATTATCTTCAAGGAAATTTTGGGAAACGTGCTCTTGGCAATGCCAGAAGTTTCACGAAGAGTCCTGCCGACCACCTTCACTTCGACAACAGGTTCCAACAGTCCTTTCATGGCTGCTACGACCAGCACTCACAAAATCTCATATTTTGTTCACCAAAGAGATAGCAGTTACCTTTCCAGTAGAGGACAAGTAGGAGAACAGGCAACTGTATACCATTTTCTTTCCCACATAGAGTAGGCAGCAAAATTGCTATTTTCTTCAACAGGGACAACTAATTTCAGAGGACCGCTCTTCAGCGATTTCACAGAGTTTTCTTTTCCTCTAGTAAATGAGTTTTACCCAGAGTCAATACAGTTTTCTGTAGACGAATCAGAACTAAGGGGCATATTATCAAGGGGGTTTATCTCCGCTTTTTTGGCTTTAAAGGCCAAGAAAGCAGAGATAAAATGATCCCCCTATTGCCTAGCTGTCGCTAACACCAGTTAGCGACAGATAGTAGGAGATAGCGACCATCTTGGGCCCCACTTTGTATGTCAGAGATATTTATCACTAATGACATGCAAAGTGTTTGTGCCAAGATGTTAGCGACTGGAAGCAGTCGCTAACATCGCTATCTCCAAAAGCTAACACCTGCCCTGAGCAGTTCTTAGCCATGTTATCCAATTGGAGGTGGATAACATGGCTAAGAGCATTAGCTCGGTAATGCATGAATATCGCTGACTTTTCAGCGATATTCATGCATTGCGGCCGATTTTTATCGCATTTGCGATAAACCTTGGTAATACCAAGGTTTATCTGCGATAAAAATCGCCGCAGGTCGGCGATACATTTTTGTCTCTAACCAAGCAATAGCGATAATTATCGCTATTGCTTGGTAATATGCCCCTAATTTCCTAGGAGGTGCGCAATTTACTTTCAAGGAGACCCATAAGTTTCAACCTATCCTCAAGGTTTCATAAGCAAAATATTTTGTGCGAAAACAAAAGTAAAAAGAATCATCTTAAAATAAATCTGAGGGATTTCTCTATGTTTGCACATTGTCTGAAAGTGGGTTATTATGCAGTGAGGCTGGTTAGGCTCACTATGTAATAATCTCATGTTACCCCAAATAGGTCCTTTGGATTCACACAAATACATCCCTAGCTCAGTACTGGTAATGTGGTACAGAGCAGTCAGGCTTTGCTGGAGGAACATGTATTAAGCATTTTAGAGCACCAACATGGACCATAAGTAACTGATAGGACTAAAAAAAAAATCCCACATCAATTTTGAAAAATAAGCAGATTTTGAAATATAATTTTAGACACCAAAACGAACACAATTGGTTGAATGTAACTGGAGTTATGGATTTTTAAAGAAAAAATAAATCAGTGCACTCCTGCGAAGCATTTATGTTGCGGTCAATAGGGACTCATGACAGTCACTTGGTTGTCGAGGTCAGTGGAAATCACTGAGGGGGAAGGTGAGGCGGTTCTCAGGATCAGGCTCGGACTGTCAGTTGCTTTCTACCTGGCTCGTAGGACCCGGGTTCAGAGTTGTCCTGGCTGACCCTGGTGCTGAAGCGGGAGCTTTAGAAGTTAGTTTTACCGCTTCGCCAGTGCTGGTGAGGAGGTACAAAATCTTAACAACGGGGCTGCAGAGGCATTGGGTTGGAGATGCTGCAAGGCTCCATCGATATATCGGAAACTCTTATCTCTACGTGGCTTACTCTGACACGCTGCCCCTTTTTCCTTCCACAGTCAAATTAGGACTTCCCACTCACTCACCATGCGCCCGGCTGGGTCCCATGTGAGTAAAAACATTTTCTTCTCACTTTATTGGTATGCACTTTATCAATCTGGCACACATTGTTCCTTAATCCATCAGATGTCCCTCATTTTAAGGACCTGATGAGACCCCCAGCTCTTTAAGGGGTCGAACAGTTGTTGACTCCCATCATAACAAACCATTTCTGGCCTCTTTAAATCATAAAGGAGGCTAGTGTAGGACATTGCTCGTTTATAAATGGTTGTTTTGTGGATTAAGAAAACCTATTGCATGATGTATTGTGTCACTTACCTCTCGACACCGAGCAAAATCTGTTTTTAATACAGACATTATTTTGTGCAAAACAATGTTTGGACTCTTTACTGTGTTCTATATATAAGTTTCTCCTTTGACATCCTATTTTCAGTTAAAATTTGTCATTGTAGATGTATATTATTTATTCTTACATTGTTCATGAGAACCATTGTTTTTTGTAAATGTAATATACAGGGATCTATCGAGGCACAGCATCGAACAAAGGTAGTGGTAGCCCGACTGGCCACCAACAAGCCTTGTCAGCAGCAAGCTCAGCTTTCGGTCACTTCGACGTCCTGGAGTCCAGTTGAAAACGGTAGCCACCTGAAACTTGCTGGAGGTCCAGACTACATTTCCCACAATGCACTAGTGCATTTACTTTTGGGCAATTTCCTCCGCAGGCCCGGTGGCCAGTAATTCTTTGGATATGGGTGCAGTTTTTGCCTGTAGGCTGTAGAGAACTAGTAACTCTAGCCCAAGGGAGGAATGTTCACACCTCCCAGAAGGGGGTTAGATTCCTGTCTTGGCATCAGCAGCTGCAGGCTGACAGCCAGGGCACAGGAAAGGCTGGGGCAACCAGGTCAGCAACCTCTAAGGCACCTTGGTGCATGCCACATCCAATACAACTTTGTGAAACAGTCATGTTTCCTGAGACAAGTTGTTTGATGCCAAGAATTACACTTTTTTGTGGGACCTTAAAGGAGCTGGCAAACTGAGAATGCTCATGCCCCAGCCCATGTTATCCTATGGCCCCTGAACACTTATAGTAGCCTCAAATGGAAGAAGTCTTCTATAGGGACAAATAAACTTGTACTGTCCACACCTTTTAAATAATGCACCCCACCTCCTTGCCTCAGGAGGCCTACCTTAGAGGTGACTGACATATATTAAAAATAATGCTGTCACCTTGACACCCACGGTGAGGGCAAAGTCAAGTTTGGGCAGTTTGCACTACTTCTGCAGTCTGCAATGGGAGGCCTGCTGTCATATTTTTACTTGGGTTACTCAGGGTGGCACCATCAGTGCTGCAGGCCCTTGCAACCCTTTTAACTCCCTTTGGACCACTGGTACCACTTACCAGGGACTTATAAGGGGGTTAAGGTCCTTTCCCAATTAGGGTTACCAATACACATGCATCATATTTTTGGGAGAGAGCACTGGCGCCTGGTTAGCAGGCTCTAGTGCACTTTCAAGTCAAAAACCATCAGCACTGGAGAAATAAGTGTGGGAGTGACAATACAAAAAGGGCACTTTCTTACAACCTTTATCATCAATTTCACTTTAAAATGATTGTTCAGCCTAGGGATGTTCTCCTCTGAGGTAGTTAGATGGTGCCACAGAATTTAAAGAGTGCTTATTTGTCAGTTCCAGAGTGCCATGTTCACAGGAGTTGCCTTTAATTTCTTTGGCAAAATCCTACTTTCCAATTCACATCCCTGACTTTCAATCTTCTGCTGCTTCTTCGATGTTGAACCAAGCATCTAAAACCAGACGTAACCCCACTTCGATCCCAAGGTCTTCAAATGTTTAGCAATCAATATGATATTCTTTTTCTTACTTAAGATCATTTCCTGCTCATCATGAGGCAACTCCATACTACCCTATATCTTCTCCGGAATCTAGGTTTTGTGACCAAATGTGAACAATGTAATCTGATCCTATCTAAACACATAGGATTTCTTTGGTTAGTAGATTTAAAATATGTATTCTTACAATTGCCAATGTCCAAGATATCAGTGATAAAATAAAAATAACTGAGAATTATGTTGGGGTTGAAACACCTCTATCTTGCCAGACTGGTAGACTTATTAACTGCTTGATTCAGGTTGTATTTCCGGGGGTCCCCTCCTCTATCAAAACCATCAACTCATAAAGATCAGGCACCTCCGAAAAACTTCAGGATTTAAACCTTGTTCCTTTAGATGGGAACACTGAAGACCTAGTTGGCCTATCTATGTAGGCCTTGCTTTGGCCCGTGCTCTAGCTCAAAGAACATAGTCAAAGAGGTAGTTCTCAATGCATGACCTGTTTAGAGCTTCTTGTATGCACCTTTGTTATGCACAGTTTCACCCACCATAAGGCAAGGTACTCTGTTTTTCTGTACTTGGACAACATTTTGGAAGTTCAATAACTAAATCATCTGGTGATACCAGGACCACACCTTTTGCTGAATTGGCCCCATTTTGTGAGAGTTCAGTCTCCAACACAAAAGTTCAGTCCAGGTGGAATAGCTTTGAAGTATTCATAACAAGGTGAAAGATTAGTAGTCCAGGCATTTAGCAACTGGAGATTGTATCCTTTGGTGTTCCTTTAAATAAAATTTGAGACCCGCTGTTCATAGACAAATTTGCCCTGAAATTGAATTTGCAGTACTCCTATTTTTATATCATTTCACACTGGCCATAGGTGCATTTTTGCGGGTTTGCTCAACCGATCACCTACATGCTTTCTTTCCTGTTGTAGTGATCTGCAGGTTCTGAGCTCAGATTCACAGACAAAACATCTCTAATGATGCTATTAACCCACTCTGGAGATCTCATGCCTGGTACTTTCACTTCTTTAGATGCCCAGAGATGTTCCCTTTCTTCTGCCCTTCCATCTTCATCCTCTGACAGACCTTCACTATAGGAGTCAAAATGGGATCTTATCCAGCAATCTCCAGCTGAAGGCATGCAGAGCTTGTGGTGATCCTGGTTCCTGCCAGGACTTTCACATTCAACTTCTAGTTTCATGAAAATACCAAAGCCTAACAGAACAGCTTGGCTAGCTTGGGTTGGCTCCAGCACAGAACAGAATCCGGATACCATTTCAACAAAATGTCTGCCGTCCTGAATTTTCTAGCTTCCTAGATTCACAGGACAAATCATACAGGACTACCAACAGCTGTAGATCTGCTATTACCAGAGCCCATAGTTGCATTGAGAACAAATGCATAGAAGAAGATCCTTTGGCTTGTAGGTTACTGAATTGTGTCAGGTACTCCAGTCGTCCCTAACTTTGTTACTCCAAAATGTGAGCGGATGGTAATTCGGTGCTGCAGCTGTTTGAAACATGGTAACACAATCCTTACTTGCCTCTCACACTGTTATCTGTGAAGCTTACAAATACCCTTGTTTAGGTTTACTAATACCATATATTTAGGTTTAGACCATAGAGCACTAAATGTCGCCACAAGGAAATATTCCTCACCTGGGTTAATCTTTTCAATTACCAAGTATACAAAGTATAATTCAGCTAGTATTGTGTATTAATTTTTCTGTTTTATCCTAAGGTGAATGTGGTGCATTATCTCTTAAAGAATAGAAACTAAAGACTTGCATTTTAGGAACGTTCTCTCCTCTGTTGCTTATTGCTTTCAAAATCCTCATTGTCCGGTATCCTCCTCTAATTGCTGGATGAATTAAGTCAGTTATGGCCTCAGCTGGATAGATACTTACACTTTTGGAGCTTACTGTGCTTTACAAGCTATGGCTTCTAGTGACTTTTGTGCAACATTGCGACTTTAACTTGTTCCTAGAGTTGATGGTTGATCTAGGGTATTTATATTCAGGTCATTTTATTTCAGACCATGTTACACACTTCTTTGGTTGTGGTCAATATGATTTGAAAAAGCGGAATGTGAGCCACTGGTCTTGCTAAACACTGAACAATGAAGAAAGTTCCTGAGGCGATTGTTATCCCTAAGCTATCTCTGCTGTACATATACCTTGTTTCTACTCTATATTTCCATATATATATATATATATATTACAACTACTTTTTTTTTATTTCACCCACAGTTCCAGCTGCTCTTGGTTCTTTGGGAAAAAATTATCTGCAGAAGCTATGGGTGAGCCTGGGCCATCTCTAATACAGATCCGTCCTGGGGAGTTATCTGGTGGTTCTAAGGATGAAGTGCTTCTATGTTTTTTCCTACTGATTATGCTTTTTTGTCCCATGAGGTATAATTCAGCCCTACACAACAAGAATAGAGGCTGCTTCATTGCCTGTTGCTAATTTTATAGACTATGCTGGTGTGTTGGTTGTGACACTTCCAATGACCAGTAGTTCGTTCATGGCCCAAGGATTTCAGGAAAGTGTATTTTTGTTTGTTTGTGTCTGCTATGTTACAATTGACAAATTAAGAAAACATAATATTCATCCCCATGCCTATAATAAAATAATGACTTTCCTTCACCATTTAGTTAGACTAATCTGAATTGCACTTTTACATTTTAAAGCCCTGCTGTTTTGCTTCAATTTGTATCCCTGGAGATGTTGGGATCAGTTTATTGGGTAGGCCAGGTAGACGGAGGGGTAGCACTTGTAGGGGGATCATTACTAGATTAACACAATGGTTCAAATGGCAAAGGGAGAGGATTCTCCAGAGCATGTTTGGCGACTGGTTCATTCAGCTCATCACTGCATTGATGTGTGAGCCAAAGGAAATATGGTACTGAAAGAGGATTCCCAGGTTCCCCACTGCTTCCATTTTTGGGGGATAGCGAAGTGTGTGGCCAGTTGATGGAAAACAGGGCCAGTCAACGGTCTCACACTCAGGGACTCTGGGTCCGATTCACAAAGGTAAACTGAGCTGAAAGTCTAACTTCATGACTTTTTGTGTTCACAAAGGGAATAATGTACGAGTACTAAAGTTAGAGTTTGTTTCAGTTTAATTGACGTTTTTGTCTTAAGTCTAACTGAGACCAAAACTTTAGTTAAACTGAGGCAAAAGTCTAACTTTACTACTCGTAAATGCCCTTTGTGAGTAATGAAAGTCGTAAAGTTAGACTTTCACCTCAGTTTACCTTTGTGAATCGAGCCTGCTCTGTTTTTAGACTGATTAGGTAGAGCAGACTCCCTCTCATCCAAATGTAGAAAACATTGCACAAAGCTTAAGATCTTTGCTTGAGTCTCCATTCCTTTCTCAGTTGCAGAAGTAGAGGATGTCATCAGCGAATATTTGGAGCTGAAGCTGGTGTTGTTCGATGGCATAAACTAGGAGGCAGATGTAACCAGTGAACAACAGGGAGCACAGCGTAGATCCCTGCCTACGTGTTAATGCTGGCTTTTGCCGTGCCTGTTTGGGCCTTACAGCTCAAGAAAGTCTCTCATCTATTTTGAGGGCCATGCTAAAAAATAGTAGTGTATGTTGCTCTACAGCATTTCATGCAACTCACAGATCCAGCAGGAGTGGGACTGTGGCTTGTTTCTCATTAACAGCACTGGGTGGGACTTCTCTGATATTTGTTAGTTCTTTAAGTTCAAGAAAATGTTATTGATATGAAAAGAAAAACAAGGTGTCAATACATAGTATAATGGAAGTATGAGACATTGAAAAGTATGATAAATGAATCAAGCATAAAATTGTACATTTTATCAATTGGAAAACATAGCATCAGAAAGAAAATCCGGGCAATGGAATGTAAGAGGAAAAAAAAAAGGTATATAAGCATTAATCATAAAAGCAAGGAAATACCTAAAAATAATACAATGAGGGAAAGAAAAAATGGAATGCAGTGGGCATTTAAGGAGGTTAAAGGACCTCCTGTTGCGATAAGTGGTAGTGGACAAAACGAACGATTGGCACAATTATCCAGGTATAGCGTGATAGGAAGCCATAAGTTCAAACGTTTTGAGCCGGAAAAACAAAAGCAGTGTCAAGTCTGTGGTTGTGACAAACATTGAACCACCACGCCTTGAAGGAGACATTGGTGGTGTCTTTCCAATTTACCGTTATCTGCTGGAATGCAGCGGCTAGTAGTAAGTCAATAATCTGAGGCTTTAGTTCAACATCCTCCCAGCAAGGGAAAAGGCTACCTAAAAAAATGTTAATGTAAGAGAAAGGGATATTTTTGTGAAAAATCAAATTAATTTGAGCCCAAACCTGCTGCCAAAAAGCATGAACAGAGGTACATAAGAACAACATATGAAATAAAGTGGCTTGTGGGGCAGAATAAGACCAGCATGTGTGAGAAGTGTTTGGGAAACGCTTATGGAGGTCAAAAGGTGTATATAGAAGTCTGTTATAGATAAAAAAATAGGGATTGCGTTAAGGTTGCCGATCTTGAGGATTTACGAATCTTGATCCAAACTTTGTCCCATAGTGAAATTGGCCAAGACGCAGAAAGGTCATGTTCCCAACATTCCTCTACTTTGGATTTGAGCCTAGGAGAGTCAGTAGTGTGAAGATATTTATAGATGGAGGAGGCTTTTGGAATCGTACGTAAAAATGAGTGAAGTGAAGAGACAGGGTTGGGAGAAGCGGGAGATGTATGTAGCTGAGAAAGTTGATTGTAAGTTACTAGTGTTGCCTCCCTAAGTAAAAGATAGTTACGGGTGAACGAGGTAGGTAAGTCATAGAGGGAACGAAGAGTATCAAAATACAAAAAAGAGGATTGAGAGAAGAGTTGAGAGACCCATAGCAATCCCTTGCGATGCCATGCCTTCCAGACCAGAAAATGGGTTTGTTACGAATGAGGAGTGCGGTGTTGTGCCAAATGGTGGAAGAAAGGAAGTCAGCAATGGTCACAGGAGGGGGATGGGAAGAAGACAGGAGCAGTTTAGTAGTGAATGTATGGATGGGAGTGGAAATGGAAAAAGGTTTACGGGAGAAGGAAAGATATTCAGCGAAGGAGAAAGGAGAAAGAAGAAGGCGTTCAAACTTAGCCCATAAAGGACAAGGGGTGCTGGGATCCTGCAGCCAAAAAGAAGCTTGTCACAATAAGAACGCTTTATGGTAGGCAGGGAAGTTTGGAAAGTTAACTCCACCCTCCACCTTAGGGCGTATCAATCGGGCGAGAGACATTCTAGGCCTTTTCTTATTCCAGAGAAAGGACATCAGAATGGAGTTGATTTTCTTAAAAAACTTGGAAGGAATGGATACTGGAATATTGGAAATGGTATAAAGAACTCTGGAAGACAGCATCATTTTAATAGTGTCAAGGCGGCCCCACCAGGACAGATAGAGAGGATGCCACTTAGACGTCAAATCCTCTAATTTTTGGGTACATTTGGATAGACAGAGGGAGACAGTGTCAGGAATGGTAGGAGTGATATCCAAGCCCAGGTACTTAATATGGGAAGCTTTCCATGTGAAATTGGAAGCAGCAAAGTCGGGGTTAAATGTAAATTTCGTTAAAGGTAGGATCTCACACTTATCATTATTGAGTTTGTAGCCAGATATTTGGGAATATTCATACACTTCAGTAAGGAAGGCGGGAATCGAATCAGTGGGATTAGAAATAAAGAGAAGAATGTCATCCGCATATGCAGCAAGCTTAACTTGAGATTCTGTTGTTTGAAAACCTTGTATGGTAGGGTTCTGACGAAGTCTAGACAAGAAGGGTTCTAAAGCCAAATTAAAAAGAAAAGGAGATAAGGGGCACCCTTGACGAACACCTCTCCCCAAATCAAAAAAGGAGGATATTTGACCATTGGCACAAACAGCTGCAGGTGGATTGGAGTAGAGTAAGGAAATTAGAGAAATAAATTTAGGGCCAAAACCAAACCAATGAAGGGTGTGAAAGAGATAGGTCCATTCAACTCCATCAAATGCTTTTTCAGCATCCAGGGCAATGGCAGCAGGGGATTGGGGCAAGTGGCGGGACTTGGATAAAATATTGAATAACAATCTAGTATTATCAGTGATAAAGCGTCCCTTAACAAAGCCTGACTGTTCCTCACCCAGAAGATCCGGGAGAAGAAGATCGAGACGTGCTGCAAGAGACTTTGCAAATATTTTATAATCAATGTTAACCAAGGAGATTGGTCTATAGTTCTTGCAATATTGAGCGTCTTTCCCCTCCTTGGGTATGAGACAAATATGTGCCTCAGAGAAAGAACCCGAGGAAGAGCCCAAGGTGAGGAAAGCATCAATGAGGGAGTGTATTTTAGGAATGAGAAGTTTGGAGAAATGAAGGAAGAATTCAACAGTAAAGCCATCCGGCCCGGGGGCCTTATCTTTTTGAAGAGTTTGGAGTGCTGTAAGCAACTCCTGTTGAGAGATATTAAGCTCCAAATGAGAGAGGTCAAGTGGGAAATGAGCTGGCTTTTGGATGTTGGAGAAAAAGTGATCTAAAGATTGAGATGAGGGTTGGGTTTCAGAAGAGTATAAGGTTTTATAAAAAGCAGAAAATTCACCGAGAATATCTGTGTCTCTATGTTTAAGAACAGAGTGTGTGTCATAGATTGATTCAATATTTAATTTGTTATGCTTTACTTTCAAATAGTTAGCGAGAATCTTCCCAGCCCTATTTTTACCCCCGTAAAACTTTGCACTTGATTTTAATAAGAATAAGGATGCATCATCCGTGGACTTTTTGTTAAATTTCATTTTGGCATTGATCAAAGCTGTCAAGCTGTCCTGCGAACGAGAGGTATAATAAGAATGCTCCAATTTCTTAATGTCAGAAAGGAGAGTAGTTGTGAATTTACCTGCAGCTCTCCGTTTTTTTGCGACAAAGCCAATTATGAAATCCTGTGCTGCGGCCTTGAAGGCATCCCAAATGGTATGCTTGGGAATGGAGGGGTTATCATTGAGTGAAAAAAATTAATCAGAAAATTCAGTGAAGGATGAAGTAAATTTGGGGTCCAAAAGAAGGGAGTTATTAAAGCGCCATCGCTTGGGTCCGACTGAATGAGGGAGAATGTCAAGTTGAACCAAAGTAGGGGCATGATCCGAGAGTAGGATCGGGCCAATCTCTGCATGGGTAAGAGTTTGGGCAATTGCATGAGTAACAAAAATGTAGTTAATACGGGATTGGGAATGATGACACGGAGAGTAAAAAGTAAATTCCCGCAGCTCTGGGTTACATAGACGCCAAGCATCAGTGAGTTTGTGTTGACAAATAGCTTGGGAGAAGAGTTTGTGTGGCTTATTAGGAATGAAGGGAACCTTGGAATGTCTATCCAAAAAGGGATCAAAAGGCTGGTTGCAATCTCCTGCTAAAATAAAATTGTTATCAATAAATCTGGTAATATGATGAGACAGGGTGTACCAGAAAGTAGGGTCGCCAGCAGTGGGGGCATAGACATTTAGAAGGGAAATTGGAACATTCTTAATAGAAAGCTTGACAAATGTCCAGCGACCAACATCATCCGATTCCTGAATAAGCAAAGAGTGAGATAGACGCTTGTGGCACAAAATGGCTACTCCATTGTGTTTGCCATCCCCTGGGGAATAATATACATCGCCCACCCAAGTTCTCTTCAACTTAACAGATTCTTCAGCAGATAAATGAGTCTCTTGCAAGAAAGCAATATCAACATTTAAGCGTGCAAGCTGTGATAAAATTCTCTGTCGTTTGATGGGAGAATTAACGCCCTTAACATTCTTTGTAACTATTTTTAGCGACATAGCATGAAAATAAAACTGAAAAGATCAGTAAAAAAAAGAGAAGGATAAATGCCCAGAATAGTAAAATTAATAAAAAGGATATGAAAGTCAAAAGGAGGTGAATAAACATGGAGTTGAAAAGTAGTAAGGAAGAAATACAAGTGAGTAAGAGGAAAAAATGCTAGGAGAGTAAGAAAAAGCAAAGAAAGAGGATAAGGAGAGAAGAGAAGAAAAGGTGAAGGGAAGAAAGTCAGTGAGAAAGGGAACAAGATCCAGAACATATGAGGAGCCGCTAGGAAAGGGTCAGAAGAAGAAAGGAAGGAGATAAAAGAAAGGGAAGAATACAAGTTAAGAACAAATGCAGAGAAGGAAAAAGTGGTAGTGAAAGTCAGAGAAGTAAAGAAAAAAAATAGAGGACTGAAGATGCGAGAAAAAGGAACATGGAAGAGGCAAAGATATAGAAGTGAGTAAAAAAGAGAAATAGGAGACACCTTTGAACAAAGTAGAATTAGAAATGAAAACAAGATCAAAAACAAACAGGGAATAATGAAGAGCAAGGGAAGGAAGGAAAACATACTTACGGAGGGTGGAACCAGGGGAAGAGCGATGCGAGGAGGGGGAGACGAGAAGAGAAAACTGAGGGGGGAGCGTCCACTGGGGGAGACGGTACATCCGATGCAAGCGAACCACCAAACCAAGGGAAGACATACTATAGATTATGAAACCTGTTGGAAAAAGAAAAACAGGAGAGTTGATAAGAGGAGAACATCAAAAGGGTTACTGAGAGAAGCAAAGTACAAAAATAAGTAGGAAAGAGGCGAACATGTAATGGAATTAGAAGGGAATAAATGTAAAGGGAAAAAAGGTAGTGAGGAGAAGCATGGAACCAACATAGAAAGAACAAATAAATGTAACATCAACACAAACTATGCGAACTAGTGAGTAAGTCCCAGTGGCAGGTAATTTAAGTCATGGAGGAAAAGCTGACGAAGAGCTAGAAAGGTCCATTTCAGATGCTTGGCAGGAATTGAGGAAGCTCCGGAGGCGAATAGGATCCTCATAAGTCGTCGTTTTGTTGTTATGAGTGACTCTAAAAAGGCAAGGGTGGAAAAGGCCATATCTGGCGCCAATGGATCGGAGTTCAGGTCGCATATCCAGAAAAGCTTTGCGTCGGTTGGCTGTGGCTCTGGCGTAATCTTGCGCAAAGAAGAGGGTAGAACCTGACCATGTAAGGCGAGGAGAAGCTCGGGCCGCTGGCAAAACTTTAAGGAGGTCAGTGTATTCCAGAAAGTACATAATGACACCTCGCGGTCTGGAAGAGGCAGAGGAAGATGAGGAAATGCGGCCGAGCCTGTGTGCTCGTTGGATGTTAAGCATGGTACCCTCAGGTAAGTGGAGGAGCTTAGGCAGGAAAGATTTGAAGAAGGCAACGGGGTCAGTCCCCTCACAATTTTCCGCCAGGCCGTAAATACGAAGGTTGTTGCGTCGATTGCGATTTTCAAGCTCCTCGACCTACTTCTGGAGAGAAGAAATCTGCGACTGCATGTGCGTCACCTTGGAGGATGATTCCTGGAGAGAAGATATGGAGTGTTCCACAGTCGTTACTCTTGCGTCCATCTGCGACCAATTGTCAGTTAAGACCTGCAATTTCGAGTTGGTTTCCTCCACAAAAGGTCGAAGAGCTCGTATTTCCTCCAATAGTAGCTCCATAGATACAACTGAGGTGGAGCCTGACGGTGATGGAGGGTCTTTTTTGAGACGCTTCGACGTAACCTTTCCTGGAGGACTGTTTACTCCTGAGGCGGAAGCCGGGAGATTGCTTGTTGATCTTTTTAAAAACTTGTAATACTTGTGATATTGTGTATTTTACCTCACTCGCCTCTCCCACGCAGCGGACCTTAGCGCTGACATAGGGAAACCTGCCTAATTGCCGCCACCTGGTCGAGCACTCAGGCCACGCCCACTTCGCAGGCCACGCCCCCCGCATCCAGTACAAAAGGCGCGCTGACTAATAACGCGCCCAGAGGACTGTTTACTCCTGAGGCGGAAGCCGGGAGATTGCTTGTTGATCTTTTTAAAAACTTGTAATACTTGTGATATTGTGTATTTTACCTCACTCGCCTCTCCCCCTGAGCACTCCCACGCAGCGGACCTTAGCGCTGACGTAGGGAAACCTGCCTAATTGCCGCCACCTGGTCGAGCACTCAGGCCACGCCCACTTCGCAGGCCACGCCCCCCGCATCCAGTACAAAAGGCGCGCTGACTAATAACGCGCCCAGAGGACTGTTTACTCCTGAGGCGGAAGCCGGGAGATTGCTTGTTGATCTTTTTAAAAACTTGTAATACTTGTGATATTGTGTATTTTACCTCACTCGCCTCTCCCCCTGAGCACTCCCACGCAGCGGACCTTAGCGCTGACGTAGGGAAACCTGCCTAATTGCCGCCACCTGGTCGAGCACTCAGGCCACGCCAACTTCGCAGGCCACGCCCCTCCAACACTACTAAAATGTGCCCATACCGGAAGCGCAGCGGACGAGCGCAGCGGGAGCGCCTAAGGCAAGCCCATCTGCGCCCATCCGCGCCAGACCGCGCCCAGAGCCCGGACCCCTGGTTCGCCCCACTCAAGCCATCATCAAATACTCTAGTGATACCCTGCCTGGACTTGGAACTCCCCCAGCCCCCTCCTGCAGCAACTCGATCTCTCTCGTGGAAGGGCATTCTCGCTGCCTTAAATGCCCTTACAGTTTCAGCCCGGAGCCACCGCTGAAACCCAGCGCCCTTAACATGGCCCTGCTAAACTGCAGATCCCTCCCAAAGCATCAAATAGAAATTAATTTTCTCCTTAAGGACTCCGATATAGAAATTCTTTTCCTAACGGAAACATGGCTCACAGCAGGCTCAGAACCAGACATCATTCAATCACTCCCACCGGAATACTTGATTAAGTTCCACAACAGACCCGAAGGTATCGGCGGAGGAATAGCTGTCGTACATAGAGACTATCTCTCCTGCCAATTCAAAGACAGTCCTATACTAGACTGCGAAAACGTCTTCTTCTCCGTCCATCGACCACCCTCGTTCACCCTCTCGGGACTGTTAGTATACCGCCCTCCTGGACCACTTCGACGCTTCAATGAGTCACTTATTGACTCTGTCTCCTCCCTCGCGTGCCTATCACCGAATTTCACAATACTCAGAGATCTAAATCTCCACCTTGATGACTCCTCCAGCAAACCTGCTATGGACCTCAAAGCAGACTTGGGCTCACTTAGCCTCGAATTGCTTAATAACCTTCCGACTCACATCAAAGGGCATCTGTTGGATCCCGTTTTCTCCAACCTCCTGCGTTTAACAACTCAACCCCCCATTCCCCTTCCTTGATCAGACCACTTTTTGGTCCCTTTTAAATTACAGCTATCAACCAAACCCCCCGGCAGACCTCCCCCCCAACCCCCCGATCGCCCGTGGAAAAAACTGGACAAAAACACCTGGGCCCAGGTCCTATCCTCCACCTTACCTTACCTGGACGATAATCCTTCTAATGCAGACGTCCAACTACATGATTGGATCCATCAATCCCTAGAAACCATCTTGCCACTCAAACAACTGCCCAGCAGGAATAAAACGGCCAAATCTCCCTGGTTCACTCAGGAACTTCGCAATCTAAAAAAGAGATGCAAACAACTCGAACGCGCATGGAGGAAAACCTGGTCAACAGTTTCCAAAAATGAGTACAGAGCCGCCATCAAGCTCTATAAGAACTCCATAAAAACTACTCAAGCCACCTTCTTCGAAGGAAAGATTGCAGCAGCGGCCAATTCCGCTAAGGAAACATACCGCATAGTACGTCTCCTTACAAAAATCCAGGACCCCCCCTCCCCGCCAGACCCTGAGGGCGTTAGATGCAATCAAATGGCCAACTTCTTCTCCGCAAAAATCGACAAAATACTTACTTCACTCCCTCTACCCTCTGCCCACCACCTCACCTCCCCTTCATCCTGAGGCTCCATACCTACGAGCCTTTGACCAGATCTCCACGGAGACGTTCTTAGCCACCCTGCAAGCTGTGAAAAGTGGCTCGCCATCTGACCCAGCCCCCATCAGCAAGCTAAAACTGGTCGCCCCCACTGTAGCCCAACACTTCACCAACCTCATAAATGCCTCCTTCAAGGAGGGCACCGTCCCAGCCAATTGGAAGAAGGCTACTGTTAAAGCCCTCCTGAAAAAACCTCACCTGGACCCCACGGACCCCTCCAACTTCAGGCCCATTTCGCTCCTCCCCGGGATCAGCAAAGGTGCCGAACGAATAGCTAACCAGCAACTATCCATCTTTCTGGAGTCGAACCACTTACTACGTGACTCCCAGACCGGCTTCAGACCGGGGCAAGGCACTGACACCACCCTACTAGCTGTTGTCGAAGAGGCGAGAGGCATCATCGACGCAGGAGGATCAGTGGCAGTGATCCTCCTCGATCTAAGCGCCGCCTTCGACACGGTGGACCACGCCATCTTGGTCCACCGGCTAAGTCGAGTGGGAATCACCGACTCCGCCCTTGCCTGGACTAAATCCTTTCTTGAGGGTAGATCCTTTCAGGTGTCAGATGGTTTCTCCACGTCCAAAGCCTTGTCCATGCAGTGTGGGGTCCCCCAGGGCTCCTCCCTTAGCCCCACACTTTTTAACGTTTATATGTCCCCCCTCGAAGACGTTATCACTCCTTTTGGCGTCAAGACAGTGATGTACGCTGATGACACTCAGCTGGTGGTGTCCATCAATCAATCAAACACTAGCCTAGAAAATCTCGCCAGATGTCTCGAAGGTATTTCACAATGGATGTCTGACTCACGACTTAAGCTTAATGGCGACAAATCGGAGATCCTTTTCCTTGGCAACCAGAACAAACTACCTACAACTCTCTCCTGGCCACCCTGCATGGGTACCTACCCAACCCCAAAGACCGAGGTCAAAAGCCTAGGCATCTGGCTCGACCAGGACCTTAATTTTAAAACCCAGGCTAGAAAAACCTCAGGGACCTGCTTCGGCCTTTTTCGCATGGCACGAAAGATCCTCCACCTGATCCCCTTCCAGTCCAGGAAGTTACTGATGCAGGGACTGGTTAACTCCAGGTTAGACTATGGTAACGTCTTGTACCTGGGAGCCCCTGCATCAGTCATTCAAAAACTTCAGGTGGCCCAAAACGCGGCAGCTAGAGTCCTTACAGGAACCAAAGCAAGAAGCTCGGCGAAACCAGCCCTCAAAAGCCTGCACTGGCTCCCAGTGAAAGAGCGCATCACCTTCAAGACGCTCTGCATATCGCACAAAATCTTGCACGACAAGGGCCCTCCAATACTCTGATCCCTGATGAAACTTCACCAGTCTACCAAAAATCTAAGATCTGATGCACTTGCCCTGGCTTACATCCCAAGAATAAAAAAGGCAAGATCCGGCGGCCGTCTGTTCGCCTACAACGCGCCTAAGCTCTGGAACACCCTCCCAGTAGCCATGAGGAGAGATCACAACATCCTCTCCTTCCGAAAACAATTAAAAACGTGGCTCTTCCCCTAAATCTCCCTGTTTACTGACCTTCCCCATGGAAAAAACTGGGTCCTCTCAGCGCTGGGATGCCCAAGGGTAGCTATGCGCTCTACAAATCCACTTCCAAATTCCAAAATTCCAAACAGGACGTTCTGTGTTGGACTGCGACATTTGATCGGCCAGTGCTTGAGACGCTTCCAGATGCGCCAATGCAGAAAAGACTTTAGAGTTTTTAATGAAGACACGTCGCGGAGTTTTAGAAACACGTCCAATGGTCCCTTTTTCCATATGATGAAGCCGTAAGCTAACAAAATGCAAAAAAGAGGCTAAAACCTGAGATAGTCTATTAGAGTCAATAAGGAAGTGAAGGAGGTTTAATCAGCAAAAGCATGAAACAGCAAGGGGATCCGAAGGCAAATTTTCATAACCATTTAGAAGAGGCATAAGTGCACGTAGGGACATGTGGCAGTATCTATGTGCATGGTAGAGGAAATCTTTATTCCAGGAAGTAGTGCGCAGAATGTGCAAAAATTGAAAGTCAGAACGCCAGCACACGTTGAAAAAAAGAAGAAAAGAAAGTCAATAGGAGAACTGCAGCACCATGGCAAGCAAGGACAGCCTGGGGAGCAAGCGTAAGTAGAAAGAGGTTCTTGTGAGGTACCAGGAGCCTCTTGTTGAGAATAGGCACTGAGGATAAAACAAAATGGCGGCCGAAATTAGAACACCAACAAATATCCCTCATGCAGGATAGGAGAAGCAAAACAGAGGCATAAATGCGGCCAAACTGAATAGCAGAAGTTCATTTCAGGCTCATGCTGGAAGCAAAGGCCGCAAAAGGAGGCAGCATCTACTGACTCGAGAAGCGCGTCAGACGCGCGATGCATACACAAAATGGCGGTCGCGGCTGACAGGGAGCCGCGACCGCTCGCAAATGCCGATACAAATGCTCGCCTGGTATTGCAATCAGCCGCCGACGGGTCCACAGTTGTCTCCTCGCATTCCGAGAGGGAAAGCTGTTCCTCTTCGATGACAGGCACAGGTATTAGAGGGTGAATCCCTCAGTCAAAGCGGAGCGCTCACATCCGAGCCGCCGTCCGCATCGGGCACTAAGCCACGCCCCCATATTTGTTAGTTCTTATTACAATCCTTAGGCAGGTCTGAAGCTGGATTGCCAATATTGGATTTCATTTCGCTTCAACATCTGGTTTTGTTGGCAGTGTCCTTCACTGGA
The DNA here is from genome assembly GCF_964263255.1 of Lissotriton vulgaris. NCBI lineage: Eukaryota > Metazoa > Chordata > Amphibia > Caudata > Salamandridae > Lissotriton > Lissotriton vulgaris. The sequence continues at coordinate 1,243,140,625 of NC_141685.1, forward strand.
CTACTGCCCAGGTTCAACAATCCTAATGCCTTGTTGTTTAACAACAAAGTTCATAATATTTGGCTAAATAGGGGAGGGTTTTGAGAAGTATCAACTTGCAGGCAAATGATAGGGCAATAACTAATAATGAGTGTCACTCCTTTTTGTGCCTGCACTGCCCTTGGTATACCTCAGTCTCAGGTGGACCTGAAATTAAAGAATGTTGCCTTCGGACCCACATTAGAAATACAGCCTGAAGTGGAGAAATGTGGCCAGTCCCCTTTACTGGCCTTCTAGGATCATTCAGACATGCAGAAGACCTGTATGCATACGTTGTTAAACCCAGAAATAAAAATAACTTGGAGGTTCCCATGAGACAACGTGATGTCCTGGAATTAGAGCAAAATGGGGTTGTTTGTAATGGATAGAGACAATGTTTCTCTCCCAATGGGAATTCACACTACATTCAATATTTTTTGTTTTACATTTCTGTACACCATAAGAGGGATACCCCAATGTAAATCAGCCTAAACCTCACTTCACAGTGACAGCAGAGCCCAAAGCACTGGACAGTTGTATTACTACACATGAATGCAAGCAAACTAAGGAGTGTTTCAGCCTGAAGCTCCTATTTGGGTATAACACTCACACTTCTAGACACTCAATGAGACTACAGGCTGATTTGCACACAGGTGGTCACCCTCTGTAATGGCACAAATGGCTAATATCATTTAGTCGGTCTCTGAAAACAGGGACAACACATTTGCTTAAAGATGTCTGCGGTAATACAAGTGTAGCACCCTTCCTTCTGTCACGTTTCCTCTAAGCTTTAAGCCTGCAGCATAGTTCTGCAGTCACTTCACTCAAAGGCATAGGATTACCACACGTGAGATGAATTATCTTATTCTCATATCTGTTCTCCAAAAGGCTATCCTCTGTGAGAATTGATGTTCTAAAGTACATTCGACTGTGGTTCTTACAAAGTTGTTCGTTTTGAATGCCACAAATGTTGATTTGGCAATTCTACATCCTTGTAGGTAAAGATACCAGGGATTTAGTAGTTCTTGGCATGCAAAATTACCAAGGCTTAAAGATGGAACCCTGAGAGTCACCGGAGCAATGAGGAATTACTGAGGGAATCAGTCATTCTATATCAGAGTCCCCAGGCTTTTTGCTAATTTTCTATGGTGTGTTACCCAATTGTATCCGATTTCAGCTGCTGTAGCCCCCTGTTGAAATAGATATATCCTAATTATGCTGAGTCCGGTAACACCAGTTACCAACAGTGCAAAACATGCTAATAGTGGAGTGGTCCCAATAGGTTTTGATATGTCAGTTCCTTTTTAGACAATATTTGATAGTTGCTGATGATGATGAAGTTGCATCAGGGACACCTCAGGATATTATATAGTCACCTGTTTATAAACGGAAGGCACTTGGAGATTCTTCTGGGAGAACAAAAGTGCATGTCAGGTAAATATCAATTCAATTCAAATGTCTTTATTTCAATTCAATTCATCATAAAAGACAGTTTCTACTGTACATACGTCATAAAAGACAGTTTCTACTGTACATATGTCAGGTAAATATCACTAAATACTGTTGAAGAATTTCCACTGATGGTAATTTAAGATAAATGTTTGAAATATTGGATTTTTCAAGGAGCTGAGCTACGGAATGCACCCAACGCATGCTCAATCATCAATCAATCAATCAGGGTTGGGAAGCGCAACTACTCACCTGTAAGGGTCTCAAGGTGTGGGCGGCTCAGTTGAGTGCAAGTGTTATCAGAGAAGCCAAGTCTTAAGGTCCTTCCTGAACTTGGGCAATATGGGAGCTTGCAGGAGGTGAAGGGAGAGGTCGTTCTAGGTTTTGGCTGCGAAATAGGAGAAGGAATTTTCTCCCATTCTGGTCTTGTAGATACATGGGACAGTGGCCAGAGAGAGATCAGCTGATCAGAGGTATCTTTTGAGGGTGTGGAAGGAAAGGCGGCTGTTCAGGTATGTGGGTTTGGTGTTGTGAAGAGCATGGTATGCGTGGGTGAGGAGTTTGAACACTAACACTAATTGGCGTCACCATCATTCCACATACCTTGAAGGGTAATTTGGCAGCAGGGATAGAGTACAATGTTCCAGCAGGAAGTGAGGACACTCAAGGTGCACCTCATTGATGAGACCCACTAAAGCCAAACAACTTAGGGAAGCTTGTGTGATCTGAAACAGAATGCACAGAAAACACTCATATGTTCAACAGAGAAGGCTGAATACTTTATTTTTCTATGAGGCATCGTCATCAGACATTCATGACCTATTTTCTCAATGCTGTACCACATCCCCAAAACAGAAAAATATAGTCAAAGAGAAAAGAAAAAAATGAAATTGAGATTATTATGCAACTTTAAAAATGTATTAATATTATCACTGAAAAAGCACTAGAAACGGCTTGATCTGTAAATTTAACTCCAACTTCAAATATCATCATGGTGAACAAAATAAGCATCACCTATTGGCTAGAAGTTATTTAATGTCTACATGGCCCTTTTAGCTAAAATTTCAGCCCTATGGCCTTGGGGTGGTTTTGTGTGCTAGTGGTACACAACTGATATTCTCCAATGATAGAAATCGTGCCATTTCTCAGGAAGCATTTAAGCTATGCCTCACTTGGGTTGCTCAATGGATAGCAAAACAGTTGTTGGGAACTAAACTAAGACAAAACAGAGATTTTGATCTTTGGTAGCCGTAAGTACATCTGGTCGCTTGATTGAGTTATTTCCCTTGCCCCATTAGCATGGTGCAAAATCTGGGTGTCACATTAGAGTCAAATGATCCTTCCCACCACATATTGTCCACAGCTGGCACATGTTTGTCTTTGTGAATCTCTTTAACGAGATTGTTTACCATCTTGCCTGTCCCATTGCAAAAGTCAGTAATGCATATGCTAGTTACAACCCAACGGGTTTATTCTAACTCACTTTATCTTGGTCTTCCTAGTGTTTAGATACGTGGCTTCAGCTGGTGCAAAATGCCACAGCCAGACTGATATTGAGGATTCCACGTCATCAAGATATAATACAACAGTGCAGATCCCTACACTGGCTCCTACTGAACAAGAGAATTACATTTAAAAGATTAGTCCTTACATATTGGGCTGTTAGAAACACAGAGTATTGCTACATTTTACAACTAAACACACAGTCACAAGTGCAGTTATCTTTCAAGCACTAGGATCATGATTTGAATGGGGCAGCAAGTGCTTTGGCACCGGGCGAAAAAGTTGTCAGAACTCCTTTAAACACCTAATAGTGCTATATTTTGCTACTAAACAGGCAGTAACAATTGCAGTTACCTCGGAGATGAAAGGGGCTTGATTTTAATGGTGCAGGAGGTGCAGTGGCACCAGGCCAAAATTTGTCATAACAAGACTAAACACCAAATATTGCTATATTTTACTATTAAACAGGCAGTCACAAGTGCAGTTATCTTTCAAGCACTAGGGTCATGATTTCAATAGCGCAGGAGGTGCAGTGACACAGGGACCATAAGCTCAAGGCTCCCCACTAAACACCTATTATTGCTATATATTATTCCTAAACACGCAACCACACGTGCAGTTACCTTGCGGACAGCAGGATCATGATTTGAATGGTGCAGCCTGGCCCACAAATTGTCTGAACTCCTCTAAATACGTAATATCGCTATATTTTACTACTACTCTACTTTGTAGAAGCGTGTCTACACCTACCCTTGGGCGCTGCTGTTTCTTCGTGCTTGCTGCTGCTGGGTGCTGGGCTCCTGACGCCGTTGGTGATCCCCGTTGACGGCACCTCATACCATCTTGGCTGCCGCGGGGAGGAACTACGGTTCCCAGCATCCCTAGCGGCCGGATACCACCACCACTTCCTGTCCCGCGCACCAGGAGGTGCTCAAAATCGCGGAGCTCCCTCGGTGGAGCGGGGACCTTTGTAGAAGCGTGTCTACACCTACCCTTGGGCGCTGCTGTTTCTTCGTGCTTGCTGCTGCTGGGTGCTGGGCTCCTGACGCCGTTGGTGATCCCCGTTGACGGCGCCTCATACCATCTTGGCTGCCGCGGGGAGGAACTACGGTTCCCAGCATCCCTAGCGGCCGGATACCACCACCACTTCCTGTCCCGCGCACCAGGAGGTGCTCAAAATCGCGGAGCTCCCTCGGTGGAGCGGGGACCTTTGTAGAAGCGTGTCTACACCTACCCTTGGGCGCTGCTGTTTCTTCGTGCTTGCTGCTGCTGGGTGCTGGGCTCCTGACGCCGTTGGTGATCCCCGTTGACGGCGCCTCATACCATCTTGGCTGCCGCGGGGAGGAACTACGGTTCCCAGCATCCCTAGCGGCCGGATACCACCACCACTTCCTGTCCCGCGCACCAGGAGGTGCTCAAAATCGCGGAGCTTCCTCCGCGTCGCGGACGCGCGCGGACGGCGCCGGGCGGAGCCCGGGCAGAGGGCGGGCCGTCTGTGGCCGTCCGTGGACGACTGTGGTCGGGCGGGCCACCCCCCTAAGATCTCCTCAACCGTAAGTGTCATACCCAAGCACAAACATGGGCGATTCCACTACTATAAACACCCATATCGATATATCTTCCCAGGGTGTTGATACCTCTGCCTCAGTCTCTCTTATTACATCTTTTGAAACACTAATTGAAACTGCCTTCAATGAAATTGTAGAGACGGAGAGGAGGTTTTCAATGGGCTCTTATACTACTAACAACATATCGAGTGCTCCTGGAAACATCCATATCATCCCCGAGATTACTGTGGTTAAGCCACTACTCCCATCTGTAGCTTTGCCCATTGTTTTGGAGGATGAAAACACTGTTACATACATAGCTACAGATCCTGTCCTTTTAAGAACGGCGGCTGCTAGCCAACTGGTACCTCCGTCCAAAGAAACCATCCCTATTAGCATACCTGTTTCCCAGGGGGATGTCATTACCCTGGATGTTACGGAGTCTTGCAGTAACAAACCAGAACGGGGAAAAAGGAAAAGAGGTATTATTAAGCAAAGCGCTAATAAAAGAAAACAACCCTCACTAAACAAGAGTCAGCCTACTCCCCAAAGCCTGTGGAACAAACAAAAATCTTCGGGGGTGGTAACCGTACCTATGGAGGAAAAAGACTCAGTGGATATAGATAGCACTCCTTTTTTGCCCATAAATCACCCCGGTGGGAACTGTAATACTGTTTGGACCCAAACAACACTAATGGGAGATAATTATAACTTTTCCAAACAGAATGGGAACCTTATCGAAACAATAGTAGACACTATTTTTAACCGAGTGGAGAAACTTATGATCAACCAATTTAATAATGTTTTTAAAAGATTGGACAGATTAGACAACCTGGTTAAAAATGTTGAAGCCAAAAGGAAGGGGTCTATTAGTTTGGACCAAATTAGAGCCGACCGTCTTTTAAAGGATCTCGAATCCTTAAGCAACACTCTGCCATCTAAAATACAGGCCGCTTGCATTGCATTGAACAAGGGAACGAATAATCTGGAACCGTCATCATCATCGCCCATTACACAACCTTTAATGCAACCGCGAACTGTTAATGTAGGGGCTAAGTGTGCAAAATCTAGTACAGCTGCTAAAACCATCCCAACCCCTGCACCAAGGAAAACTACCCCTCTGGCCACTACTAACAAAAGTCCAACCAGCAAGGATGACCGCCCTATTCAACCTATTACAGCTACAACATCAGCTGTAAATGATAACATAGGTTCTACCCAAGTAAGGTTAAATAAGCCCCGCAAAAACGAAGGGCCGGTGCGTCCTCTACACTTACCACCGGATGCCTGCCCGTTTGTTTTGATTTTGGCAGGAGTACCAGTGCTGAGGGAGGATCAGGGGGAAACCTGGGTTCAATTACGAAATAAATGTATAGACTGGCTAACTAAACATAAAGGGGTTGGATATGACATATCAAGAGAAATCATATCAGCCCGCAGGGTGCCTTGGATCGGACCACTACCTAAAGACAAGGATGGAGATTGTGTAGTTCTTAATTTTAAAAATCCTGGAACTGTAAGACATTTGCTTACTATAAGTGGTAACTGCTCAGCTATTCCCACGGTCGCAACTATGCTACCCCTAAGCTACTTTTACAGACAGCCACCTATGCAATTCCAACCGCCTTTAATGCATTTCTACCCTCCACCCAGGTACCCTCAGCCACCAGCTATGCATTTCCAGCCAGTTGCTTTCCCTTTCAATACATTTAATAGATTTGCACCCTTGTCAGGGTTGGACATGTTGGATTGACCCTCTCTAATTAAACCAGCCAACTCAGTTGTTTCCTTATCATCTGTCACCAACGGAAACCAGGCAGATACAAATTCCCTGATAGGGACTCCTGGAAGAGGCCAATCTATGAATCATAAGTCCTCGGATTTTGTATTCTCTGTTGTGAGTTGGAACATAGCGGGTCTTAAATCCAACTGAAAATCAAAGAATGGCTTGATTGGGTGAACACTAATTGTGACTTATTGTTGCTCCAGGAAACTTGGTGTTTAACTAATCCTACAATGGAGGGCTTCTGCTGTTATAACTCAAAGGCCTTAGCCTCATCCATGGGACGGCCAAGCGGGGGGCTATCTATCTGGTCCAAGATAAAACCTGGGGTACAAATCAAACTGATCCCAACACCAGGCAAATGTTTTATGGCTGTTAAATACATTAATAGGATGATTTTATGTATAATTAACTTTTATAATAATGATTTTGTTAATCATCCCAACGGAAACTTCTTGTCTTTGTTTAGCTTCATTGATGATATTGTTGAGGGGTTGAAGTATGGACATTATGATGGTATTTGTATAGGGGGAGATTTTAATGCTCATATGTATCGCACTAGTGCTCCGTGTCAAAATGGCGAGGAATTGAAGAATATACTAGCCTCACGTAACCTAGTGAATGCTATGGAAATCGCTGGAACTAGTGCTGAAACTAAATTTGCACCCACCTATATAGGCCAAGGCTGCGCCTCCACGATTGATTATATATTTCTTTGTTCATCTCTGTGTAACATAATTCGAAAAGCTGAGGTTATTTGTAGCGCATATAGTGACCACTATCCGCTTAGAATACATCTAGACCATCCTCAGACAAGAAAGGCTGCATCAAAGACTGAGAGTGGGCCACAAAATTTGGTATTGTCTACCGATAGACTAAGACTAATATGGAAAGGGGCGGATAATAAAGCTATTCTAGCCAATGTAATCAGAAAGCATCCAATGCTAATAGACATCTGTCTGTCTCTTGAGAGTACTGATGAAGTATTGATTGGGGCATTTAGCAATCTCTGTGGGGCAGTGAGAAGGGAATCCTCTAAACCATCCAGGCCCAATATTGACCACAGCCCACGCTGGTTTGATTCTGCGTGTTCTAAAGCCAATAGGGAACTGAGGGCGGCCTTACAACTAAACCCTAGGGATTTTAACCTAGTGAGAGAACTAAGATTTAAATATAAACTCGCCCTACGGATAAGAACTGAGGCTTTAGTGGTTAACCATTGGGAGTCACTAACGCGGACTGTCTTATTAAAAGACACCGCGGGGTTCTGGAGAGAAGTCAAATCACTCAGGTCTTTTGGTTCTAACATCCAACCAATTAACTGTAACATACATGGAGAGGACTGGGTGGAGCACTTCTCCAAAATTTACAATATAGCTGCCCCTAGCATAGATTCTATATTGTCTTTAAATAATACTGATCAACTGAACTTCTCTATATCTGAGGTGGAGGATGCAATCTCTGACAGTGCCAGTAATAAAGCCCCTGGCCCTGATGGTCTAGCTATCGACCAGATCAAATCGGAAATTAACTTCTGGGCCCCCCTATTATGTAACTTATTTAATCATTTGACCGACAGCACCATCCCCGAAACCTGGTCGAACAGCGTTATCGTACCAATATTTAAGAAAGGTGACAGGGCCGATCCGGCCTGTTACCGTCCGATCTCGCTGATCGACAATACATTAAAAGTCCTTGGTAGGGTACTATTTAAGAGAATAAGGGATTGGGCTGAGGATAACAATGTGTTACACTGCAGCCAATTGGGGTTTAGAAGCCATGTGGGTACGGTTGAGCAGTGTCTCAACTTGAATCTAATCATGGCCAAATATATTATCGTCAAAAAGTCCCCACTTTATTTAGGTTTTATGGATCTGAGTTCCGCTTTTGATTTTGTTAACCGCTCTAGGTTATGGTCACAATTGTTGGAATATGGTTTAGATGATTCTTTAGTATATTTTCTTTCATATTTACACAGGGATCTTAAGGCAAAAGTACGCATCAATAATGAAGGTGAACTATCTGGTGACATTTCCATCCAAAGAGGAGTCCGGCAGGGCTGTGTACTCGCCCCTCTACTTTTTATTTTATATATTAATGGGCTGAGCCCTGCCCTGAGCAAGAACACTAAGGATGTCCCAATTATTAATGGGTCCCCCATCACCACCTTACTCTATGCGGATGACGCCGTATTGATGGGGCGTACCCCAAATGCGTTGCGCTCATTAATTACAGGGTTTGTTGTTTTTATGTCTGATTTAGGTTTAAATACCAATTTTAAAAAATCATTTATCATGAATTGTGGTTTAAAAAGATACAACATCCTTTCAATTAAAAGTGGCGAAAATGAATTAAAATGCACAAGCACTTTCCCCTATTTAGGGTTATTATTCTCCAACACTGGCTCGTGGCAACATCACACCGCCCACGCAAGAAATAAGATTGGCAAATCAATTAACTCAATTTTATCCCTTCGCCAACCGAGAACGGCAGATGTGATCACCCCCTTGTTAAATATTTATCGTACCCAATGTGTGCCAACTGGGACATATGGATCCGAAGTGTGGGGTTATTGTAATAGCCTGCCTTTGCAGCTAGAGGAAAATAGATTTTGCAGGAAGGTATTGGGTGGTATTTCTTGTACGCCCATCTTTATTTGCCACCAAGAACTTAAGTTGCCATATATAGCTGATTTTATAAGGTCAAGGCCTACGCTTTTCTGGTTAAAAACATGGACAAATCCAGCGGCTTCCTTGACCCGTAGCATAATCTTAGATTGTTTATCTCATGAACGATCCAACCTCATACCTTGGCTAAACGCGGTCAAGAATAGCCTAATTAGTGTTGGACATGGTTCCCTGTTTAGCTCCCCAAACACCATTGTGCCCGCCCATAAGAATAATGTAAAACGGGCATTGTATGAGTTATACAAAGAGGAACGCATGAGAATTGAAATAATGAAACCAGCTATTATTAAATATCTTCCACTAACTGTGACTAGTAATGTTGTTTTAAATGAACCCTACAAACCCTGTAGATATCTGTCATTACCGACAGGAAGACGGAACCGGAGCCTCTTATTTAGGTTCCGCGATGGCAGTATTGTAAATTTACTGAGCTTTCCACTCGGCTATAATAAGAATTTAGAAGAGCTTGAATGCCCGTGTTCTGTCGGTGGGAGACAAAGTTTACTGCATTATTTCATCTTCTGTGGTCATTATAAATTGTACATCCATCACTACCTATTGCCAATTTTCAGAAAATACAATCTAAGAGACTTTAAATTGGCATTTAAATTCTTGCAAATGTTACCAACCGATGATGTTATATTTGCTATAATCTGCTTTATAAAAGCCTGTATAAAATCGAGGGCAAGTATGGAACATGCATAATGGTCTCCGGATGCATAACGCACTTTAAACTCTAAATATAAATTGTATAGAGGTTTAATAATCTGTATGGAAATATTGTTACTAGTATTATTTAAACAGAAATTTACGAATGCTTTTCTAAACTGTTTATGATACTATATCATGTAATATGCACCTTATGCCATATATGCTGCTCATGCCTAATTGGGATGTATTTTAACTTTTAACTTTTAACTTTTGTATATGTTTTTATGTATTTTAAATGATTCATCCTGTATGTACTTTTATGGATTTTTTCTGAATCCGAATAAAGATCATTTCATTCATTCATTCACTACTATACAGACTGACACAATTGCGGTTAACTTGCAGTTGAAATGGACTTGATTTGAAAGGTGCAATGGCTCTGGGGCCAAAAGCTCAAGGGAACCCCACTAAGCCCAGAGTATTGCTAAATTTTACTACAAATCAAGACAGTCACAAGTGCAGGAAATAAGGTCATGATTTGAATGGTGCAGCATGTGCGGTAGTACAAGGGCCAAAAGATCTAGGCACCCCACTAAATACATAATATTGCTATATTTTACTACTAAGTACACAGTCACAAGTTCAGTTACCTTATAGGCAATAGGGTCATTATTTGAATGGTGCAGAAGGTGCAGTGGCACAGAGCCCAAATGTTGTCAGAACTCCTCTAAACACATAATTCTGTTACATCAATTAATTATATTGGGCCGGGATGCCCGCCACCCCCTCCCAACACCAATTCCCCATGGGAGGAGACAGACACAAGTTTGAGCTTTTGGAAGGCGGGGGGGAGTTACCCCCCCCCGGCTGTATTTATTAAAATATGAAACAAAATTTAAAACTTTAAATTAAAACGTTTCATGAATTATGTACAATTTTACTTCCATTACATTTTGATGAAGACATGTTCTTTGGCTAACCTTAACAGATCTCTAATACAAAGGTTTCCTAGCCGAGTCTAGCATCCTGAAAATGCATAACATTCTAAAATAAAATTGTACATCCTAGCATTAAGGGACAACGGCAAGGTCTTAACCGGTGTCAGATCCCTACTACCAAATTCCCGCCCTCACGGTGTGAGTGGCGCATGCGCAGAGGACTTTACCCACGTTGCCAACTGTAACTTCCCTTGTCGTGGGGGCCCCCTTTCACTCGACGCCATCTTAAAGGTCGTCCGAGTTCCCGTGTGAGGTATCCGTAAGAAGGACAGCGTGGACACCCCCCCCCTTCCCCACACTCTCTTCCGCCGGGGCGGATATCCGGCCCCCTGGAAATTCGTAGGAGGGGCATAGAGCTGTCTCCCCCCTGGGAGGGGCCTATGGCCGTTTCCCCCTAGGTGACCCATCCGTAGTGGGTGCCGCCTCCTCGTGGGAGGGGCCAATGGCCGCCTCCCCCCGGGCGCTCCCATCCGTACTGGGTGGCGCCCCCCCTAGGGACCTTGAAATCACTGCTCACCGATCATGACCTTACCGCCCGACCAAAATAAATACGACAGTTGTTTTACCTACTAAGGGTAGAAAATACGCCTAATCTGCCACAGCTTGACAATTCATCAACTTTCACATTGCTACCAAGGGAAAAAAGTCCTAAAGCACAAGACAATTTTTATTATTTGATACATTCCTCCATTTTTCTACAAAGGAAAAAAGGCCTACAAACATTTATTCAATCAAAGGCATACATTAATGCTGTAAAATGTGACTGTATCTCTTTAATACATTCGAATATCACCAACAATTACTTTATTCAAACAAACATTGCAAAAGGGGCTGGTGGGTGGGTCAAAATTGCTGCTTGTTCCGTCGAGGGCTCACGAACAACGAGTGGTGCAGCCTTCCGAGCACTGGAACAAGAGGACGCTTCATTGGATTCCCGCTCTATTTATCCGTCTGTGGGGGGGGCAGGGGCCCTCCTCGGGTACGCCCATCCGTGCGCGGACTTCCGGGCGGGTGTCTAGGACAACCCCTTCTGGGCGGGAAGGGCGTGCTCCGGCTACGCCGCTTTGGGCATACCAGCCGAACCACGCCCCCCGCCCACAATGGTTTCCCGGGGGGATCGGGGCACCCATTCATACGTTCGGGGGGACCGAGTGGTCTTTCCTTTCCATATGGGCCGGGATGCCCGCCACCCCCTCCTAACACCAATTCCCCATGGGAGGAGACAGACACAAGTTTGAGCTTTTGGAAGGCGGGGGGAGTTACCACCCCGGCCGTATTTATTAAAATATGAAACAAAATTTAAAACTTTAAATTAAAACGTTTCATGAATTATGTACAATTTTACTTCCATTACATTTTGATGAAGACATGTTCTTTGGCTAACCTTAACAGATCTCTAATGCAAAGGTTTCCTAGCCGAGTCTAGCATCCTGAAAATGCATAACATTCTAAAATAAAATTGTACATCCTAGCATTAAGGGCCAACGGCAAGGTCTTAACCGGTGTCAGATCCCTACTACCAAATTCCCGCCCTCAAGGTGTGAGTGGCGCATGCGCAGAGGACTTTACCCTCGTTGCCAACTGTAACTTCCCTTGTCGTGGGGGCCCCCTTTCACTCGACGCCATCTTAAAGGTCGTCCGAGTTCCTGTGTGAGGTATCCGTAAGAAGGACAGCGTGGACTCCCCCCCCTTCCCCACACTCTCTTCCGCCGGAGCGGATATCCGGAAATTCGTAGGAGGGGCATATAGCCGTCTCCCCCCTGGGAGGGGCCTATGGCCGCCTCCCCCTAGGCGACCCATCCGTAGTGGGTGCCGCCTCCTCGTGGGAGGGGCCAATGGCCGCCTCCCCCGGGCGCTCCCATCCGTACTGGGTGGCGCCCCCCCTAGGGACCTTGAAATCACTGCTCACCGATCATGACCTTACCGCCACAGGCCGGATAGTTGACCGACTATTCGGCCCCCCCACACCTCCTAAAGGTAATGCCTCCTCAATCCCACCAGCCATGCTATGAAGTCTCCTATGAGTAAATCATTCCCCGCCCTGGACAGGTGAACCCCATCATTCAAGTAACAGTGATCACCCCGAATACACCCATGGGGAATGCTTTGCAAATGCGCGGAGTGAAACAATTTCCCAATTTTGTTGTTGACCCTCTTTACCGAGTGGTTCAACGCCGTTACAGAGAAACCCCCCCGCCAGACTCTCCTGGGGATCATGTGGGACCAGGCAATTGTGCACCCCGGGAGCCTCCTAGCCAACCAGCTGACTGCCGACAATATGTGTTCAACTAACACCCGTCTTCCCAGTCTTACCAAGTCATTGCCCCCCAGGTGCACTATGATTACAGATGGCGGTGACCTTTGCCGCCCTAAGAGTCCCTCCACAAACGCTTGAAATTGGTCAAAACAGAGGCCTCCCTTCCCATGGAAGGTTACTCTGAACCCGTATTCCACAGATGCGTGAGTCGCGTCACCTGCCATGAATACGTCCCCGGCGCGCCTCACGTATGAGTGGCCCACGACCCATACCACTCGATCTCCAGCTGGTGATCCTTGACCGTTGGTCCTTTGGTGTTGGGTCGATCCCCAATTCCGCCCCGCGTCACAGGCTTGCGAAACTGTAATCCAAACAAAAGACAACAAGCGTGAGTGCATTTCATCAGTCTTTTACAACATGTGCAGTCGCACATACCTCTTGAAACAGTTCGAGGACCAACGGCCCAGCTGTTTAACTTCTTCCGCACCCAGACCCCGAGCCGTAGCCTCAGTAGCGGCCCCTATTCTGAATGAGTGGGTCCCAAAATCGCACGGGTTCAAGCCCGCCGCAGCAATCGTAAGTGCCAGCACCCTCTGAAACTGAAATTTCGTCAACGGGGTGCCGTCCTTGTGTCTAAGCAGGCTCCCTCCCCATGTCGCCGGCCTCTGTGCCAGGTAGTCCTCTAAATACCTTATGGGACAACTGGGGCTCCCTCGGGCGCGCTGCAAAACAACACTACTCCCCAAAGCTTCCTGGTCTGTCTTGGACCTGGCTATCGAGATTAACATAGAATCACCCCGTATTTGGACATGATCCCTGCATAGGCCTCGCTCCACATCCTTCTTGTTTCTTGCCACGAGTTCACCTACCCGCATGGCCCCATGGAATGCCAATGCGAAAGCCGCTCGGAACAGAACTACCTCGGAAGGGGAGGAGCATGTCTCATCAAGTTTTGCTAGTAGCAAAGACAATCTTTCTAAACCAATCGGGTGCCTTGTATCTTGTCTGCGACCCTCCAGGCGTTACCAACTGCGGAGTGCCTTTCTGACTAGGAAGGAGCCCGTCGGGTCCCGTATGCCGTGGAGCTGTGCCATGAATGATATGGCCACCCTATGTCTGTTGGCAGTTGCGGCTGATCGGCCTTCCTTATGAAGCGCCACGAAGAACCCTAGGAAGGATTCCTCCTGCCCCCAGCTATGTCTCCCTACCGGCCCTAAAAAGGCGCAGTATGAACGAAACGCTCCCTCATAGGCTTTCCTCGTCCTGGGCGCTAAGCTGGCTGCCATGAGGTCCTGTAATCCGGGGCACCGATCTGCCATAGTACTTCGGGGAACGGTGCCGCCACTAGATCCGCTGTGGGTAGATAGCCCCTGAAAGCCTGCATGTGTGAACGAGAGAGTGCATCAGCTGCATTATTCAGTACACCCGGCACATGTTTTGCCCTGAACTGTACATTCAATCTCATGCATCGCAATACAATTTCTTTCAACAGTCTCAAGATCCACTTGCAGCGTGCTGCCTGGTGATTAATGCACTCGATATACAAACAAAGGAAGAGTGTCCGTCAGTAAGACGTGGGTGTGATCAAGATAGCACGTATTAGTATGAGGTCAGCTGTAGTTGGTCAATACACTGGGCTAACTTTCCAGAAAAAACAAGTTATTTCTTCAAGAAACCCTCACTCACCCTAGTGGTGACATGCTTCATCATCGGGTCCACTCGGGAGATCGAGTACCTCCCGAGTGTGCTACGACGCCAGGAGACTGCGGAGCGGGTTGTTGTGAGAGTGAATGTGAAAAAGAAGGTGTAGTTAAAAATGTCAGAGGTTGTCCCAAAAAATCATTTATTCGCTGGTCAACTTGACATATTAAAATTAATGCTATGTGCAGGGAAACTATCCACAAGAAATACAGGTGTTTCCCTGTTAGGGGAAGGTCAACATGTTTCTGCCCTTTAAGTGTGTGAGTTTACAGGGCTTTCGTCAGGACCAGTGAAGTGGGTGTTACCTCAACAGGTATAGGCGCGCTAAGGCCTACCCTGCTGTAGGTGTGAAAGTTAAAAACAGTGGCACTATGTGTAAAAAAGTGCGTGAAAATACAAACCAAAGGCTGGGGATTTGCCTCAGTTGCGAGGAGCCCAAAAGTCTGCAAGTAGGTAAAAGACAGACAGACAGACAAGACACGAAACATACAAATGAGCAAATGGTCATTGATGATCACGGTTTTGCCATGCAACTTTAGATGTGGCGTGGTACGTGCTATCAGACCTATCAATGGCCGTGGTCAGTAGGAGGAGATCACGTTGTAAAATGAAAGTTGTGCCCAAGAACGGTGGTGATGGGCCTCAACTAGGGCCAAGGTAGTGTGACCTTGCGCTATTTAAAATGGAGTGGTAAATGCCACGTGGGCTTGCAGTGCTAAGTTCGGCCGTGTGGGCAGCCCTGTAGACTGTCCATATTAGTAACATTACCTATGAAGAGAGTATCGGGAATATTACCCGAAGGGTGAATGTAATATACCAAGGCTGCGTAATAGTAATGCGCAGCCCTGCTGGCCGTGAATTAGAGAGCTTAAGGTGGCACACTAAATGAAAAAACGGTGGCAGAGTCCTCACTTGTATTCAGTATGAACCACGCCCCATAGATTCAGAGGGGGGGTGGGAGCGACAATGGCACACCCTGTCAGGGTAAAGATAGACACACACACAAAGGAGAGATTACGAATGGTAGGCAGGAGCTCACACCCAAACACTTATCTTGTACTGAAGTCTGGTCGCTTGTACATACGCCCGCAACGCTCAGCACCCTCTCGGCACCTAGCTGTCCCCGCTGGATCTCGTGGATCACGAGCGAGGGACGAGCCCGGCGCTAAGAGGGGAGGCGTCGGGACGCAGTCCAATCGCGAGCCTGGATTAGAACGAGGCTTGAGAAGCAAGCCTCGCGTAGTCGCGTAAAGAACTCTGTCACGCGTTAGTTGGCAGAGAGGCAAACAGCGCACAGTCAGGGCGCCTGCGCGTGCAGGAATTGAGTTGGCCAGATCGAGGCTTGACACGCAAGCTGTCAGCCGGGGATTAGAAACGAGGCTTGGCTCATCAAAACAAATGAGCGAGTGGGAGAGCGGACCCGATCAGAGGGATGTACAACAGGGGTCCGTTATGTTAAAATGTTATAAAATTAACATTTAAGAATAACTTGACAATGATGGTGGATTTAGGTTCATTAGCTGCTAAGAGATGTGGAAGACAAAGTGTTGGAGTATCCACTTTCACAGTTGTCATATGGGAATGAATGAGTTACGCCCACACATATTAGTGTACTGTGGGTTATACCACGGGGGTACAGTTGGTCGGTATGGGTGATTGTCACCATGAGAAGGTATTTAGAAGGTGTGGGTGTAAATAGGGAAGTCGCAAAATTGGCGATCTCATCAACCGGGAAAAAAACCACAAACCAGGCAGTAGGAAGGTGTTACTATTTAAGAACGCTGGCCCAAGGTATTTGGTCATTTAGACCATCATTATGAGTGTTGAGTCTGTACACCCAGCGTTGCTCTTTCTCGAACAGGATATTGTCTCTGTTCCTGGGGTTGTTGACCTGTTCAATTACCGTCCAGAACATATCATTGGGGGTATGATTTGCTTGCAAAAAATGTTCGCTGAGTTTGGTCGTTACTTTCTTGCAGCGAACATTGCTGCGATGTTCGCCAATGCGTGTCTTAACTTTCCGAGTTGTCATGCCTACATATCTCTTGGCACACGGGCAGGTAATCAGATAAACCACATGGGTGGAATTGCAGTTAGTATGGGACATCTGTGTCCATACTTTCCCCGGTTCCAAATTTAGCTGTTTAGTGTGAGTGGTCAAATGACAGACACTGCAGTCGGTGCATGGAAAGTGTCCAGTTACGGGGGGTAAATTCCATGGTTCAGTCACAGATCTGATAAGTGATGATTGACTTGCTATGGGCCTTGTGTGTACCAGGGCATCCTTAATACTCCTGCCCTTTTTAAAGGAAAACAATGGTTTCTCCCAGTTCCCGATGCTACTGGTGATAATTCTCCAATTTTTGTTTATTGACTTTTTCACATTGTCTGATAGTGTGCTATATGTTGTAACACACGTCAAAGGGATCTCTGTGTCCAATTTTTCGTTCTCTTCCAGAAGGGCTTCCCGGGGTTGGTTCCGGGCCCTGAGCTGTCCTTTATTGAGGATGCCTTGAGGGTAGCCTCTTTGTTTCAATTTGACAGTTAGGTCCTCTGCCTGTCTCTTGTAGTCCGTAGTACTACTGCAGTTCCTTCTAAGGCGGAGATATTGCCCGTAGGGCAGGTTCTCACGTAGTGGTCTAGGATGGAAACTACTGAATTGTAGAAGGTTGTTCCTCGCTGTAGGTTTGTGATGGGTCACCGTAGTGAGAGCTGTCCCATTGATCCTAATCACCACATCCAGGAAGACTACTGATTCTTTGCTGTAGTTGCTTGTGAATTTTAAATAGGGGTCAAGAGTGTTGACCCAGCTTAGAAATTCAGTAAGATTGTTTTCGGTGCCCGTCCATAATATGAGAATATCATCTATGTACCTCTTCCATAGACCTATGGAGGAGGCAAAAGGGTTCGAAGGGGGCAGAATATGTTTAGTCTCGAAATCGTACACGTACAACCCCGCTACGCTTGGAGCGAAGGTGCTGCCCATAGAGGTCCCTGTGCATTGGAGGTACAGTTGTCCCTTGTACTCAAAATAATTTTCTTTGAGTGCCATCCTTGCACATTGTAGAATAAACGCCTTTGGTGTGACATATTCCCAAGTCACTGTGTCCAGTGCTTGTGCCAGTACCCGTAATGTTTCTTCCTGCGGGATACTCGTGTATAGACTCTCTATGTCCATGGTGACTAAGATGACTGAGTCTGGTTCGAAAGAGATGTCATTCAGTAGCCTGAGAAGGCTTTTAGTATCCTTTAGATAGGTGCTGGAGTTTTGTACTATTGGCTTCAAGTAATGATCGCAGAATGTAGATAGCGGTTCCAATACTGAGCCAATGCCAGACACTATGGGGCGTCCTGGTGGCGGTAATCTGTTCTTGTGAGTTTTTGGCAGTGTATAAAAGTAAGGGATTGTTGGCCCCCCTGCCGTGAGAAATGCCGCCTCATGAGCTGAGATGTGTTCATTCAGCTCAGCCTCCTGTACGATGGTGGATATTCGTGCTTTCATGTCAACAGTTGGGTCTGTATTGAGGAGGGTATAGTTGGTCCTGTCATTAAGGAGAGACAGGCATACTTCGTCATAGTCTTTGCTATCCTGAATGACGATTCCACCGCCCTTATCGGCGGGTTTAATGACGATGTCTTTGTCATTTTTCAAGTTCTCGAGGGCTTTGTGTTCCGCCGCCGAAAAGTTGTTGTACCGTTTGGGGTTTTCCAGGGCTTCCAGATCTTTTGTAACCGCCTGTTCAAAGGTCGTGATTGCGGCTGGTATAGCATGCGGTGGTGGCATGAAGGTTGATTTAGGTCTGAATGTTGTATCAAACTCCTGTTCATGGGTTTCGGGCTGTTCTTTAGACTCAAAAAACGCCTTGAGTTTGAGTTTTCGAAAGAATTGTGCTAGCTCGCAATGGAGTCGAAATTTGTCCGGACGTGAGGTTTTTAATGCACTCGACCACCGTCATATTGTCAGACCAAAACACTACTGAGCGGTCCCTAAAGTCTTCCGGCCATGCCAACAGAGCCACCCAAATGGGAAATAGCTCCAAGAACCCAATGTTACCTGCTAGGCCACTGGAGTGCCACCACGTCGGCCATACTTGCGCAGACCATCGGTTACCAAAGATTGCGCCAAATCCCACGCTCCCAGCTGAGTCGGTCCACAAACCCAGTTCGTCAGACGATGCTGAGGGTTTGTTCCACGCCACCCGACCGTTGAAGTCCACCAGGAATGCCAACCAAATGCGCATGTCCTGGCGAACCTCTGCCGACAGTCTCGTGCGGTGGTGTCCCTCCTTGAGGCCGACCATAGCTTGTGCAATGGAACGTGAGAAGGGGCGAGCCATCGGTATTACTTTTAAGGCAAAGTTAAGCTGGCTCACCGTTTGTTGTAACTGGTGCAAGGTCACCTTCTCCTTCCCAAGGCATTGTATTAAGGAAGTCCTGAACTTGGCCACCTTCTCCATTGGCAGACAGAAGCATCCCTCCACGGAATCAAGCTCAATTCCCAGAAACTTAAGCGAAGTAGATGGCCCCACTGTCTTACCCAGAGCCAATGGGACCCCAAACTCCTGCATGAGAGTGCAGAAGTCCTGCAGTGTCTGTGCACATTCCGTAGTGCCTGCCGGACCCAAGAACAGGAAGTCGTCTAAATAGTGCATCACCTGTCTATGCCCAGTGGCCTCGGTGAACGCCCATTCCAAAAAGGAGCTGAACATTTCAAAATAAGCACATGAAATTGAGCAGCCCATGGGCATGCATTTATCCATGCAATACTTCCCTTGGAACGTGAATCCCAGCAAGCGCTGGTCCCGAGGGTGTACCGGGAGCAACCTGAATGCTGATTCGATGTCTGATTTCGCCATCAAAGCACCGTGGCCCAGGCGATTCAGTAGCTCGACGGCATCGTCGAATGATGCGTATCGAACTGAACATACTTCAGGGTCAATAGCTTCATTCACCGAGGCCCCCCTCGGGCCGATAGATTTTGAATGAGTCTATACTCCCCCGGGTCCTTCTTCGGAACCACTCCTAGAGGTGAACACACAAAATCCGCCATTGGCGGGAAGGCAAAAGGCCCTGCTACCCGTCCCAAGCTGACCTCTTTGGTAATCTTTCTGGCGGCCACCGCCGGGTTATGTTGAACAGATAGTTGATTCTTACAAAAGGGGCTCCCCCGAAAATTCCCCGCCGGGATGTTGAAGCCATACAGGAAGCCATTCCTCAAAATCCCGGCGGATACATGATCAGGGTATTTGTTCAGCCAGGGAGTCAAAGCCAAGATGTCGATGGGTGAAGATGATTGCTTCCCAGGCATCACATCAATCCTGCTTGGATCCCCCCTTTCCTCCCGAACTACCGCTCTTGGATCTACAGCTAATTTCTGGGTGTGAGGAGTTCCCACAGCCCGCACAAGCATGCCGGAACCTACATGTTCCCTGGGGCCTGTTACAGTTACCTCTGTTGAAACCCCAAAAAAAACCCCACTTGCCCCCATTCCCGCCGGTCTTGGGCTGTGATTCCCCACCGGCGCTTGCCCGAAAGGGCTGTGCCGGTCTTTGTTGGACTGTCCTAGACCCGCTCCCGCCTGGCGTCGACGTACTCGCCGATCCAGGCAAGAGCTGTTTGTGCCATGACAGCGTGTCGAGACAATCCCACGTTAAAGCCTCGTCAAACTCTTTAGATTTTCGAAAGTGAACATCATAACCCTTCCATTCATTCCCCCCGTACATTGTATAAAAATCCCTGATCCTGTTCTGTAACATGATAATTCGGGCAACACTTCGGGTTTACGTTCCCCCATTACTGCTGTAAATATAGAAAAGGCCTTGACCCAGTTCGCCATGGTCTCATCGACCCTAAATTCCGCAATCTTGGCCCGCCATACGCTGGGGTGCCATAAATCTTTCTGGGTCTTTGCGTACTCTATCTCACGATGGTCGGTCAACAGTGAAAACATGTTAATATATTTGTCCCCCCATATCATTTCCTTCGTGGCCGCCGGGATGTGCTGAGACAACCTTTCCTGCCTTGAAGGCACTGAACTCTCCCCAACCATTGGCAATAGGTTCTTACCGGGTTCCACCACCGTGTCCGCTGTCTTCGCTCGGCCATCCGTTGTGATTCCCGTTGCTACCTGCTGGGGAATATAAGGAACATTCGCCATCCCGGCTTCCCTTGACTGCCGTAACTGCTCAGTTATTATTCTAGCTTCCTCGGCCGGATCCCCCGCAGGCACCGCCCGCCTGCTTTCTTCTTTAGCCAAGGTAGCACTGCCGCTAACTGAAGGGCCAGTTCAGGGGGGATCTGATCATCCTCAACTGGCGTTATCACTACAAGGATTGGTAAAACCACGTCCGGACTTGGTACCGGGCTATCCACCGGTGCGACTGGGTTGATTGCGCCCGGGCTTGCTGGTGGCACCTCTGGGGCTGGGCCCTCCCTGAAACCCGCCCTCCTCTTATTACGCTTCCCCTTACCCTCTGGGGCGACGTCCGGCAAGGCCGGTCCTATCACTTTCTTAGGCCGCCCCAAGAGGTTGTTCTGTGCTGCTATCTGCTTCTTAACCTCTGCTAAGCCCCGACCGATCGAATCCACTTTACCCATCCTTCGGTCCATCGCCGCCACTCGGTTCACAAGGGTGCGTAGCATCTTCTCCATCTCGGAGCTCTTTCCCGCTTTCTTGCCAGACATATCTTGGTTACTCCGCCCAACTCGATCCGTAAGGCTGGCACTGGAAGAGAAACAACAAAGATTACAAGTTCTCAAAATTGCTGCTTGTTCCGTCGAGGGCTCACGAGCAACGAGTGGTGCAGCCTTCCGAGCACTGGAACAAGAGGACGCTTCATTGGATTCCCGCTCTATTTATCTGTCTAAGGGGGGGGGGGCGGGGCCCTCCTCGGGTACGCCCATCCGTGCGCGGACTTCCGGGCGGGTGTCTAGGACAACCCCTTCTGGGCGGGAAGGGCGTGCTCCGGCTACGCCGCTTTGGGCATACCAGTCGAACCACGCCCCCCGCCCACAATGGTTTCCCGGGGGGATCGGGGCACCCATCCATACGTTCGGGGGGACCGAGTGGTCTTCCCTTTCCAGTTACCTTATAGGCAATAGGGTCATTATTTGAATGGTGCAGAAGGTGCAGTGGCACAGGGCCCAAATGTTGTCAGAACTCCTCTAAACACATAATTCTGTTACATCAATTAATTATATTGTTTATCTCTTTCATTAAATTTTTCAAACTTTTGCTATTACTTACCCACACCATCCCACTTGTAACAGCACAATGTATCACCTTTTTGTACATAAACAAGTCATGCCACTTTCACAGACTTTCTGTAAGTTATATTGTACAACTACTCAGCAAGCTACAACTTACAACAAAAAACAGCATATTATTATCACAACGACGAACCCGAATGCATTTACCAATACTTGTTAATATCTATGTCTCTCCTCTTGCAACTTTGTTTCAGTCTGTTGGATTTACCCTGTGTAATAATTTAACACACAATGAAGAGTCTAGTCACAGGTAAGTTTATTTAACTGTAACATCTTACACCCATAGCCCAGAATGACCGTTAGAACAAAGGAAGCTCACCTTAGAATCTAACAACGTTCTAGAGTGGCTCATGCGCTAAGAGGGGTGGGCAGAACATACCATGGGCAGAATAAAGATGAATAGGTAAAATACAACACATCTCATTCCCTAGAGAAAAAAACGTGAAAAGAGTACAGCAGAAAACTTTCAAAATATTGCGTAAATAATTAAAACCTTTTTTTTCAATCATTGTGCCACAAAGGTTTTATGTATTGGTTCCTAAGAAACCCTTTTTTTGGTTGACTATCTAGTCCAACATTTGTTTGTGCCCTGTGTTCCATAGAAGCATTTTGTACATCTTCACTGTTATCTCTGACAATCCTGTGATTGCTCCACACTTGTCGATCATCAAGCAGTACAACATTTCTGAATAATTTGCAAATTTTCTTTCTCTCTGAAAACTTTGAAGACCCAGAATACACAGATCTTGGTAGTTTTACTCTTACCACATCCCCTAACTTCCAAATCGTACTCTTCGCTAACACCTTACTGTTATACCTGTGGACATATTTCCTCTGGTGTTCTTGAACTCTATCTCTGATCTTGTTAAGGTCCACTTCTTCCACTTTATTGCCAACTAGCCACAGGGGAATCAACTTGGTGCCTGGTTCTCTTCCTTTGAGATACTTGAAGGGGGAAACCCCCGTGAATGGAGTAAGGAGTTTCTAGGTATGACCAGATCATTTCATCTAACTCTTTCCTGACGTCCATACCCTTGATAACATTTAGTTGGATACACTCTTTTATCATACGATTAACTCGTTCAACTAAGCTGCTTGCTCTAGGACAATACAGAGCAGTTTGCAAATGGTTTACCGAAAATTTATACAAAAACTCTTTCATGAGCGATGAAGAAAATTGAACTCCGTTATCTGTTATTAACGTTTGTGGAACACCTCAATTCCTAAAAACATCTTGTAAGAAGTTATTGACAGTACTAGTATTGACATTGTCGACAATTTTTATGACCACCCATTTAGAGTGATAATCCACTAATGTCAATATGAATCTTCCTCCTAACCCCTTTACATTTAATGGACTGATAATGTCTAGTGACAATTTGTTCCAAGGAGCAATAGGTACTACCACAGCAGAAATATGACTTTTACTTACATGTTTGCTTTTGTCGCTACATGAGCATCTTATGCATTGTCTGACACACCTTTCAATTATAGCGTTCATACCTGGCCACCAGTAATGTAATCTGATCTTACTCTTTGTTAAACTACATCTAGAGTGGCCTTCATGTGCTAAACTCAATTATATTTTTCACTCAAGCTTCCAGGTGGAACAAGCTTGTCCCCCCTGTACACATTTTCACCACTTATATACAATTCGTTCCTCACATCACAGAATCTTTTTACATCATCTGTAAGATCAGAGCACCTATTTGGCCATCCTTTCAAAATGTATTCCTTTACAATCTGGATAGTGGGATCATTTTCCATTCTGCTTTTCCATTCCTTCTCCTGTATACCATCTGTGATAGCTGCAATCACATATTCTTCAGCTACATTTTCTTCTGATTCTTCACTTGGTAGGGGAAGTCTTGACAAGCAGTAAGCTGCTTAGTTACTAGGCCCTGGAATATACACAATCTTAAAATTGTACCCTTCTAAACCAAGAAACCATCTCGAAATTCTAGGTGTGGTTCTTTCAATATTCTTAACTGAAAACGCATTTAGCAAAGGTTTGAGGTCAGTTTTTAAGGTAAAAGGAATACCCCACAAGAATACTCGGAAATGCTTAACTGCCCAGAAGCAAGCCAGTGCCTCTCTTTCCACTACTGAGTACCTAGCTTCTGCTTCTGATAATGCCCTTGATGCAAACACCACAACCCTTTCCTCCACCACTTGACTGAGAGTTGCCCCTATACCTTTGGTGCTTGCATCCGTAGTGAGTATGGTACATTTTTTTTGTTTAAAGACATTTTTTATTGGTTTTCTTTACAATACAAAATACATAAATGACAGGGCAAAGTATTGTAGATACATCAAGTCAATCATGTCGCCATTACTAGAAGTCTACAAGAGGTGGAACAGAAATTACATTACAATCGGATCAATGCAAAGGAGCACGTGTATGTGAGTGTACGGCCTTGGACTGCAGAAGGTTTTAGAGACCAAGTCATCGACGAGTCAGCATACACGCTAGTTGTATTTAGTATATCCGTGTCAGGTCAATACGCTTGAGTTATTCTAACCTCCGTGAAGAGCCGTGATGGACAAACTGATTGAAGCTTGTAGTTATGAACAATATATTATTCTAGCAGTTGTTGTTAATCTTAATTCTAGCGTGAGACGAAAAATGAATAGTACAATGCCCGTAGAAAAGAGATGAGGATAGGAAAGCAGAGAATGAAATAAGTATAGAAGAAGGAAGGGAAAGAAGAGAGACGCTAGGGCTCGGTGTGTCAAAGGGCTAAGACTAGAAGTGGTATACACTTAAATTTTAAAGGGATCCTTAATTCAATCACAATGGGAGGTCTCCATCAACATTGAGGGCCGAGAGGTGATATGGTGTATGGACATCTAGGCGTAGAACTCAGGGGGGTTTAAAAACATTTGGACGAGCGTCGAGCACCTTCCATAGTTTCGTGTTTTTGGGTTTCCAAGGTGTGGTGTTTAAGACAATATTGTCTTCCCCTCTTAAAAAAATTAACCATTCTTGCCATTTCCTGAATGTGATTTTCCCAAAACTCTTCCAATTACACAGGATTATTTTACAGGCTAGTGTTAACATTAAATGAAGCAGAAAACGATCACCCTCCTCCGTCAGATCAGGGTCCAAAA
This sequence comes from Lissotriton vulgaris, assembly GCF_964263255.1. Taxonomy (NCBI): domain Eukaryota; kingdom Metazoa; phylum Chordata; class Amphibia; order Caudata; family Salamandridae; genus Lissotriton; species Lissotriton vulgaris. The sequence continues at coordinate 1,243,165,599 of NC_141685.1, forward strand.
AGCCTGCCAATATATAAGATAGTTCTTTAGTTGGGAAGACGTTGAGTGTATGTGCTATGAATTAAAAAATGTGATACCAAAAATGTTGTAGGATCGGGCATAGCAGGAGCATATGAGATAGATCACCGGTGTGTGCTTTGCATTTCCAGCATAGTGGGGACTGGATTAGATTTCATATAAATAATCTTGCTGGGGTCCAAAATGATCTGTTTATGATCATAAATTTTGTTTGTGATAGAGTAGGGCAGATTTTGTGTTTGAAAGGCATTGTATGCATTTGCTTCCTGTCCATTGTAACTGTTTTGCTGTTTGGTTCTGCCTCCCATTTTGCTACATTATTCAAATGTTGTTTGCACGGTTCGGGAAGTAATAGTTTGTAAATCCTTGAGACTGTGTGCCCCGCGCATATTAATTGGGTGAGTCTTGAGGGTAGTGAGGGGGGGTTAAAAATAGAACTAAGTTTTGAGATCTGGACTTTTACTTTCAGAAAATCGTAAAAGTCTAATTCAGATAAACCCTTTTCTTTTATAAGTGAGGAGAATGGGATCGGAGAAGTCTCATTATATAGGTCTTTGAGGAAGTTGATTCCTTTGTGCGACCAGTCTTTCCAAAATATCGTTTCTTTATTTATTTTTATTGTGGGGTTGTTCCAGATCGCCTGTAGATTTGAGGCACCCATTTTTGTTGTAGAGAGAGTATCCAGTCGTTTTAGGGCTTTTTTTTGTATTTATTATGATGTATTTAGAGTGTTCCAGTTTATTGGTCTGCATTGTCATAATTGCTTGGAGTGGAATTCCTTTAGTGAGGTGTAATTCCACATCCACCTATTGTGGTTTGTATTTATGGTTATCAATGAACCAAGCAGTTTCTTGCTTGCAAAGATAGGCTATTTGATAATTTCTGAAATTAGGAAGGCTTACTCATCCCATGTTTTTCCCCAGCCTCAGTTTACTTGAGGAGATCCTCGCTTTTTAGGTCTCGCTGAAGCCATCCCGTTAGGGATGCTTTGGCGAGATTTAAGTAAGGGCTTTCAAAAGTGCATCCAAAGAGTGTATCGGGTACAGTGCATGTGAGAACAACCACGCGCATTGTGCACTGTTTCCATTTGCCACGAGACCCTTTGTGCGCGCGCGCCGCACTCCGCTTCTGCTGCCACACGCATTCAGCTCACCAGGCTGCACACACCCTCACCCCCCAGATGCTCGCTCGCCAATGTCCCTCCCACCTTTCCTTTGATCTCCGCTGCGAGTTCTCACAGGTTCCTCTCTGCCCCCTTCCTTTAATGGCCCTCCCCCTCTCCCAGCACAGAGCGCGCATCGCTTGTTTTCTAACCTACGTGACATGCATTCTTTCCCCGCTTCTACGCTCTCCCCAATAGCTGTCACCATACCTTTAATTCCCATCTGTTCACCACTATTCTATTATAGCACCCTCTATTATCCAGCCGTTACTACCATATATCCCGTTGCCTCTTTCGCATCAGACTGCCCTCTGTCCTCAATTCCCTCATTATTGACTGTCTCTCTCGAGACCCCAGTCTCCTCAATAAGTTCTCATGCTGTGCTGCTCCTTCCTCTACAGACACTCTCCCTTCTATTTTTTGCACTGTTGCCCATCCGTCTGTTCAAACTCTCTCTTCTCCCTACACTTTCTCTGTCCTCATATACCCTCTCTCCTCATACCCCATGTCTTCTCACTGCTACCAGCTCTCTTCTCTATGAAACTTTATCTCCTCATTACGTCTCTCTCCTCTCTTTGTTGCCTCTTAACCCTCAGATCCACTCGCTTCTCTCCCCTGTAGTGACCCTACTCCTCAGAGCCCCTCACTCATCTTAGTACTTTTTATCCTTTCTTCTGCCCTGCATACCCTAGAAAAACATCTTCTAAGATAACTACCCTTATTCCAGTCCTTTCTCTTCATTCACCGTAGCACTGTACCATCTCTCTCCACAGATGCCCTCTTCTCATCCCAGTTCCTTGCAATCACAGTTTGGACATGGGTCGGGTTACAGCCCCCTCAGCCCCCCCATCTGGTTACAAGACAGGTTTCTCTTCATTTTTTGAAGAAAAAAAAAACTGCCAACCGTGTCTGCTCTGTAGTTCACTGTGAGCATCCGTTAAATCAAGCATTTGCAATGCAATAGGTCTCAGACTTACACAAGTTTAAGCTATTGGCATTTCAAATGACAATGCCTTTATTTATCTTTTTTAAAAACAGAAATTAAAGGCATTGTTATTTTCAACACCAATAGCTCAAACTCGCGTATATGCGACACCTATTGCATTACAAATGCTTTTTTTGGTTCCCCCACGTTGCAGCTTGCCCCGATCGTTGCGTCTCTCCTGCCCCGAGGAGCCAGCCATGCAGTTGTAATTAATTTATGCAACTGAATGTACACGAGACTATGTGTGCATGTATTTCTGGGAACACAATTCCATCATCTCGGCAATTAGTACTTCTGACTGTGGCTGTGCAGATCTGGCAGTGTGTTCCGTTAGTTTCTGCCTCCGTATATATCGATAGTCTTTAGTTTCCCCCTCCGTCCCCTCTGATTCCCTTCTTACTGTCTCTCGCACGTTTGTTGATTACCCACTCCCCTGGTCCCAGTGGCTGAGAAAAGAAATAGAGAGAGTGGAGAAGAGAGAGTGGAGAAGCACAGGGTAGGAGGAATATTTCCTGGTGCGATGCGTGGGCGGTATCTTGTTGATATTCTATGACTCAGTTGAGGCTCCTGTGTTTGTGTTGCTTGTTGCCGTTACTACGGCGGTTTGTGTGAGGACAGGTAGTTGTCCAGTGAACGCCACATTTCGCATTTCTTGTGCCCACGTCTGCGGGTGTTTGGCCGTTAGGGTATCTGCCCCCCTTAGGAATGTAACCCAGTTGAACCATGTCTTGAATGTGGCTTTCGCTGTGTCCTTCCAGTTGTTCAGTATCGTCTTAACTGCTGCCGTCAGCAGCAGGTCTATCAGGTCCCTGTCCTCTTTGGTTTTGTTTGAGGGAGCCATGAACCCTATGGCCAGACTGTGGAACTCGAGTTGGAGTGAGGCGCCTGTTGCGTCATTTATTAGTGTGCCTATCGCGTTCCAGAACTTCTTGACCTTGGTGCAGTGGAACAGAAGGTGTGCTAGATCGCCTGTTTGTTTATTGCAGTTCCAGCAGGAGTCGCTTTCTCTGACTCCTATGGAGGCTAGGCGGGCGGGGGTCCAGTATGCTTTGTGTATTAGCCAGAACTTGGTTTGGTCTAGAGTGGTAGTTACTTTCTTCCTCGACATGAAAGTCCAGAGGTCGATCTTCTCTTCCTCGTTGAGCTCTCTACCCATGAGTGTTTCCCAGTATGTTGTGACCATGTTGTTAAGTTTGATGGATTTGGGGCTTAGGGCTTTGTACAAGTGTGCAACCTGGTGCCCCAGTTTGTTTAGGTTGGTATCGTATTGCACGATTGAGGGTGTGTGCTTGCTAAGGCCTGCCTTGCTAATCGCCACCTTTATCTTCAGGAAGTTATATAATTCGATGTTGTTCAGTTTGTATTCATCTTTGAGTGTGTCAAGCGTGGTATGTGGGCCGTGTTGGTGTAGTTGGTTTACTATGGAGATGCCGTGTTTGTACCAAGAGTGTATGTCTAGTGTTCTGTCTCTGTATTTGATTCTGGGGTTGTGCCATATGGATTCCAGCTGCGAGTTCTTCACGCTTGTGTCTAGTTGCCTGTCTATCTTAAGAAGGGCCTTCCCAGTGTTCCTTAGTATAGGGTTGTGTCTGGTTGCGGGGTGTTTGGTTGCGGTAAGTAGTGCGATGGGTTCCATGCCCCCTAGTAGCCTTCTCTCTAGCAAGAACCTGGCCGGGGTTTATTCTTGTTTAGGGGTCAGCCAGTGTAGTCCTTGTTTCGCTATACATGCGGTTTGGAATATCTTAAAGTTTGTTATATTAAGGCCTCCCAGGGTCTTGGATAATCTGAGCTTTTGTAGGTTAAGTCTGGGTTTCTTGCCCTTCCACAGGAACGTGTTGAGCAATTTGTCTAGTTTACTATGGAATTCCGCCGTGTTAATCAGTGGGAGCATGTTGAGCATGTAGTTCACTATCTGTGTGAGCATCATCTTGATCGTTTCCACCCTTCCCCACCATGTTGTGAATTTGGGTGACCACTCCTCCATCCGTTCCTTGATTTTACGTAATATTGCTTGCTCGTTCTGATCTAGTGTGGACCTGAGGTCCTTCTCGAAGAGGATACCTAAGTATTTGATGGACTTTTTTTGCCATGTGAGCCCTGATGTGCCTAGTACTGTCTTCATGGTATGGATATTTAATGGTTTGCATTCTGATTTTTCCCCTATTTAGTTTATATCATGATACATGGGCATGCTGTTCCATGGTGTCCATAAGTGCTTTAATTGACTCTTCTGGCTTTTCGGTTATTATTAGGACGTCATCTGCATAGGCAGCTAGTTTGAATGATTCCCCTTCTATTGGTATGCCCGTTATGTCCGTGTTTGTTCTTATCATATTGAGCAGAGGTTCAATTGCTAGGAGTAAGAGGGCCGGTGAGAGTGGACATCCCTGTCTAGTTCCCCGTTCTAAGCAGAGTGGTTCAGATGTCCCCCCGTTGACCACTACGCGTGCTTTCGGATCATTGTATAGAGCCAGGACCATCTTCCTGTAATTGGGTCCCAGTCCGAATTTCTGCATACATTGGTCTAGCAATGGCCAGGACACTCTGTCGAATACCTTTTCTGCGTCCAGGGCTATCATGACTGCTGCGTTGTTGCTGTTGCCTGCATAGTTTATTATGTGACAGAGCAGTCTAGTGTTGTCGTGGGACATTCTATTTTTAAGGTAGCCTACCTGTGAGCAGTGTATGAGCTTAGGTAGGTATGTGTTTAGTCTGGTCGCAAGGATTTTCGCATAAATCTTGCAATCTACATTAATAAGTGATATTGGCATGTAGTTTTTGGGGTGTTGAGTATCTTTGCCTTCCTTGGGTATAACTATGATATTGGCTTCTGCCATTGTTGGTGTCATGCTGCCTCTATGGGCGCAGTTTTTGAGTACGTCTGTCAGCGTGGGCCTGAGTAATGGTAGAAACTGTTTGAAGAACCTTGCTGTGAATCCGTCCGGCCCTGGAGCTTTGTTATCTTTGAGGCTGGCTACTGCTCTTTCTATCTCGTCACCTGTGATGTTTGATTCTTGCATTCCTCGTTGGGTGTCGTTCAGTACTGGAGTTGTGATGCGTTACAGTAGTTCCTTGCCTCCATCACCGCCTAGGGTGGTATCTCTTTTGTAGAGTTGCGCATAGAAATCTCTAAACGCGTTGAGTATCTCCTTGTTGGCTGTCTGGGATTTGTCTTTGCTGTCTCTGACTGCGGCTATTGAGTGCTGTTTCTGCTTGCCCTTGAGGTAGGACGCTAGCGCCTTCCCTGCTCTGTTGGCGGTAAGCAAATTTATGGCCTTGTATTTGTTAATCCAGTTTCCCGCCATTTCACTGAGAATTCTGTTAAGTTCGTATTTCTTTTTTGTTAGGGTGGTGAGGGTGTTCCTGTCCTCTAAGTTGGCTATGTGTCCTGTTTCTAAGTTTTTAATCTAGGTCTGCCTGGACGTTTCTGAAGAAACATTTGGTTTCGTTGTTCGTCTGCAGTTCCTTGTGTTTCCGAGTGCCGACCTCCTTGTAAATTCCTTTGCGGGTGCCGGCATTCACATATTGCCTTTTCCCTTCCCACACGTACAGGAGCTGTTGCCGAGGGTAATTTGCATTCTATAACTGCTTTTGATATTCGAATTAAAGGTCTTACATTTACGAGCATGCTTAGTGTTGTGAAAAGCAAGGAATGGCTGAAGAAAGCCACATGACAACTGAGCCGCGGGCTTTCAATGGAGAAAAGAAAAAATAGTATGCATTGAAATAAGTTTGCAGTGGTATGTGAAAACAGTTAAACCAAACCTGCAGCGCGGGTGAGAAAATAATTGTTTAGAAGGGGCATTTCAAGAACAAAGGGCAGCATCAACTAATCACTCCCGACATGGGACATAGTGAGAACACAATTTCACTCTGACAGCACCACTAACTTTAAACCTGCCTCGCTTCTTTGTTCAAAAATGTCACTCTTAAAGCCTATTTGCACGAACCTATAGGCAATCTAAATCCAGCTAGGAATATACCAAAAAGATATTGTTTCGGGCGTGCACATCTTTTGTGTGCTTTTTAGGTCTCGGCTAGCCGCGCGGAAGCGCGTCTCCGCCGAGATCTTTTGTTAGCGAGTGTGCTTCTCAGGAGACACTCCTGGCCGCGAGCAGGCGATTCTTAACTGGCACGCGCATAAGTACGAGCGCGCACACACACACACACACACACACACACACCCACACACGTGCACCGGCTCCCCCCTCCCCCCCTCCCCTTTAACTTACTGTGGCAATCTGGGGGACTCCGCTCTCCGCACCGGCAGAGAGAGTTGACGCTGCGGCTCTTGGTAGCTCCTTTCCCGGGACTCCCTCTTGGTCAAGGGAGGCCCGCAACACGTGTGCAACGTCCTGTTGTCGGCTCTCCACGCTCGCAGGAGCCCCGGGCCGCTCCACGCATTTCCTCCGCCTGCCTCCTCTTCCGGTCCGGACGCGGCTCCGCCCCCGTCACAGGCGACCTTGCCTGACTTCCGGTGCGGCCGCGGCGGAATTCCGGGGGCAGTAAGAGTTATTTTATATTTGGCTGCTAAATGAAACTATGGCCTGCCTGTTTTGTTACCTATGTTATTTACTCTGTTAAGATAAAAGAGCAGTTATAAATGATGTCCTTTTCGAGGCACATTTGTCTGGTTATTCACATTAGTGGGCTCCATGCCTCTTTCAATATGTACCATTAACGCTAGTGCAGGATACACTTCTGCACTGCCGTCCCAGTCACTGACAGGAGATCCAGGGCTGACAATTCACGAAAGAGACACTCTTAATTATTGTAAGTGGTGTTTCTGTGCCTTTGTGTTTGTCTCTGTAGATCATTGCAAATCTGATCGATTTTAACGATATTATCCTGGAAATCTGTGTCAGATGTCAGTACCCCAGCCCAGAATTCCCAATATTGTACTGTAATACGTTGCATTACAGCATAATGCAACATATACACTACTGTAAAAAAAAGCCCTGAAGTCTATCACCAGTGAAGTATGCTCGAGTCCACAAAAAGACGCACTGTGATGTAAAATGCTCACCTGTGCATGCAAAGAAAAACCTCTTTCAGTGTTCCGTATGCTGTAGTATATTGTGTTTTGTTGCTAAAGAAACACAAGCTCACACCCAATGTTTACAATTCCAAAACAAGATCACAAGAACAGTTATGGTATTGATTGGCGAACTCCGTATGTTTTCCTACTAAAGGTGCTTCACTCCCAGGGCTCCCTGTTCACGAGAATGCCGTAAAAATGTTTTAAAAAACTAAAATAAAGGGGAAGCCCTCTTGGCGGTAGTAAAAAAAACAGTATGAACAAGAATAGAGTGTTAGTATATCTCAATAAGTGCCAATACAGAGTTATACATAATCTCTTTGAGTTTCATATAGATGTTGAGAAACAGGAATGGTTGAAACGTTCATTATTTATTTCTTGCTTGAAAATAGCAGGGATATGGACACAGCCAACATGCTTCGGCCCATAACAACAGGACTTCTTCAGGGCTGTTAAACATACACATGACAAAACTTAAGCCACATACAAAACATGGATCCATGCAAATTATAAACATCAAGTGCACAGTAAAGCAATATACAAAGCAACCAATTAAAAAAAAATGACAATATTAACACAAAATATATTTGAGTGCAGAGTAGTGAGTGCAGAGTAGTGAGTAGTGAGTGCAGAGTAGTGAGTGCAGAGTGCAGAGTAGTGAGTGCAGAGTAGTGAGTGCAGAGTAGTGAGTGCAGAGTAGTGAGTGCAGTGTAGTGAGTAGTGAGTGCAGAGTAGTGAGTGCAGAGTAGTGAGTGCAGAGTGAGTGTGCAGAATGCAGAATAGTGAGTGCAGAGTAGTGAGTGCAGAGTAGTGAGTGCAGAGTAGTGAGTGCAGTGTGCAGAGTAGTGAGTGCAGAGTAGTGAGTGCAGAGTAGTGAGTGCAGAGTAGTGAGTAGTGAGTGCAGAGTAGTGAGTGCAGAGTAGTGAGTGCAGAGTAGTGAGTGCAGAGTAGTGAGTAGTGAGTGCAGAGTAGTGAGTAGTGAGTGCAGAGTAGTGAGTGCAGAGTGCAGAGTAGTGAGTGCAGAGTGCAGAGTAGTGAGTGCAGAGTGCAGAGTAGTGAGTGCAGAGTAGTGAGTGCAGAGTAGTGAGTAGTGAGTGCAAAGTAGTGAGTAGTGAGTGCAGAGTAGTGAGTAGTGAGTGCAGAGTAGTGAGTAGTGAGTGCAGAGTAGTGAGTGCAGAGTAGTGAGTGCAGAGTAGTGAGTGCAGAGTAGTGAGTAGTGAGTGCAGAGTAGTGAGTGCAGAGTAGTGAGTAGTGAGTGCAGAGTAGTGAGTGCAGAGTAGTGAGTGCAGAGTAGTGAGTAGTGAGTGCAGAGTGGTGAGTGCAGAGTGCAGAGTAGTGAGTGCAGAGTAGTGAGTGCAGAGTAGTGAGTGCTGAATAGTGAGTGCAGAGTGTGCAAAGTGCAGAATAGTGAGTGCAGAGTGCAGAGTAGAGAGTGCAGAGTAGTGAGTGCAGAGTGCAGAGTAGTGAGTGCAGAGTGCATAGTAATGAGTGCAGAGTGCAGAGTAATGAGTGCAGAGTGAGTGTGCAGAATGCAGAATAGTGAGTGCAGAGTAGTGAGTGCAGAGTAGTGAGTGCAGAGTGAGTGTGCAGAATGCGGAATAGTGAGTGCAGAGTAGTGAGTGCAGAGTAGTGAGTGCAGAGTATTGAGTGCAGAGTGAGTGTGCAGAGCAGTGAGTGCAGGTGCAGAGTGGTGTGTGCTGTTGAGTGCAGAGTGCTGTGTATTGGCAATGTAAATAACAATGCCATTTATTTATGATTTAAAGAAAAAAAAAGAAATGTCATGAGCAATGCCAATAGCTCTACCTTTAATGATGCTGAGACCATTGCATTGCAAATGCTTGTTAGCTACTTGAGGCGGGAGGAAGAGTGGGAGCTAACTGAGTAGGAGAGAAGGGGCTGGTGAACCTGTTGACCTGCAGATTTTGAAACTAGAGAGCCTGAAACCCGAATCCAGTTCTCAATCCAGAAAAAAGGCATGTTTTGGGGCACAAACAACTCTATGGAACAACACACACAGGTAAGGACACAAGCACTGCGCTGTTAAAAAATATACATGTATTCAAGCCTATACAGCCAAGTGGTTTGGATAATTTGCGCTCTAAGGGGTTCACATGGTTTGATCCATCCAGAAGAGATTTGATTCTTTTTTAGTTTTTAATGATTGCATTTTTTAAATATGCCATACACTTTGTTTATTCTGTACAAATGGCGGTGGGCTGTGTTTGATCTGTTGGCTGGCAGGCCTGAGAAATGTGCTGAGTTGCTCTAAATAGACCTGCATCTGGAGTCGCAGGCGAGCAGGGGTGGGGACCCCTCCATGTTATGCAGTCTGCATCTCCTTAGGCAGGAGTGCCTTTCGCTGGCCAAAAAAGACGCACAAAATGCGATACAAGCTATGCACCGGCGCCTATATGACGTAGGTGACAAGACTGGCAGGTTATTGGCATGGCTCAGTAAGAAGGAGCTAGACAATAGATGGGTTTCGCAGATACAGGCTGAAGATGGTCAGACTCATCTGACCCCTACTGCAATAGCCAATGCATTTGCGGACCACTATGGGGCCTTTTGCAAGCAGCGTAGTTTCACCGATATGCCCTGCATACAGGAGTATCTTCTGAGGATACGGCTCCCTACCTTGACAAATGAGGAATCCAAGACATTGGATGATAAAATCACAATGGAAGAAATTGTGTTAGTGATTGGCCAGATGAAAACGGGGAAGGCACCAGGTCCTAATGGGCTGCCCTCAGAATTTTTTAAGCAACATGCAACGCTTTTTGGTCTGCACCTCCTCCAGCTATATTTGGAGGCGCACATGATCGGAAGCCTACCTTGAGATTTGCGTACAGCCACAATTGAAGTACTTCCAAAAGAGGGCAGACCACCGCAGGACTGCAGCTCATATCGCCCTATTTATCTCATCAACATGGAGACCAAGATATTAGCTAGAATATTAGCAAATAGGCTTCCCGTGGTAAGTAATGGTCTCATTCATAGGGACCAGTCGGGTTTCATGCCCAAGAGGTTGATGAGGCGTAACCTGCGGAGGCTACATAATTGGTTGGAGGCGGTTCGTGACCGGGAAGATCCACACCTGGTCCTCTCCCTTGATGCTGAAAAAGCATTTGGTACTGTCCATTGGCCTTTTCTTACGTCTGTTATTGAAAAGTTTGGGTTCGGACCGGTATTTAGACGATGGATAGCTGTACTATATGAGAAACCTGTGGCCAGAGTTAGAGTGAACGGAGTACTGTCACAGGAATTCCCAATAGGCAGAGGAACTAGACAGGGTTGCCCGCTATCGCCCTTGCTTTTTGCTTTGGTGTTAGAACCACTCGCCTGCGTGATCCGACTGCACCCAGACATTACGGGATTTAGGAGTGGAGAAGAAGCAGAGACAGACGAACGCATATCTTTACATGCGGACGATATATTACTGTATGTCACAAATCCAGTGACGACACTCCCCGCAATAACGGGCTGCTGTGAGACATATGGTATGCATGCGGGATGTAAAATTAACTTGGGAAAGTCCTTCCTGTATCCAGTAAGTGAGGGCGACGGCCATGTCGTTTGCCCCAGCCAACCTCAGATAGCGCGGGAAGACATAAAATACCTCGGGATATATGTTACAACTAACACGACAGTGCCGTTGGACCATAATCTTCACAGGGTGCTTAGGGACTTTCGAGCAGATGTTGACAGGCGGAAGACTGCTACTAACGTTGTTTGGCAGGGCAGCACTATATAAGATGATTGTGCTCCCCAAATTTCTGTATGTGCTGCAAAATACTTACCATCTCATACCAGTTGAGGTGTTTAACAAAATTGACGATCTGCTCCATACCTTTCTCTGGGGCGGGAAGCCACCGAGGATATCGCTGGCAATGTTGCAACGTAATCAGTACAATGGTGGTATATCTGTGCCCGACCTTAGGGCATATTACTGGGCGGCACATTTAGTTGTGAACGAATGGCAACATATAGAGAGAGGTCACCGCACATACTTACTAGAAGGTACTCAGTCTACCAAGTGCCGGTACGTACACTATATAGATATGGGGGTGGAGGAGCTGCCCAACTACTGACTGCGACACAGATTGTAATAAGACACAGGAAGCAGGCTGAGAGACAAATGAAATGGGATGGTCGAGTCACTAAGAAAACCCCACTATGGGTAGGTAACCGGCTCTAGGAAATCGCAAAATTATGAGGTTTCCAGCAATGGGATTTATTAGATATATCGCAACTTAAAGATATATTACACCATAAAGAGCTGGTTAGGTTTTCACATCTTTATGTCGAATACAATATGAACAAATCTCAATACTACAAGTACATACAGCTGGCCCATGCGTGGCGAGCACAAGATGTAGAGACCGCTGACATTCCCGAATATGCCCCACTAGAAGGGAGACTCCTGATTGGGGAACTTGTAGAGAAGGCTATTTCCTGGACCTACAGGATGCTCATTAATAACAAACCAGACACTTTGAAAAATCAGCTGGCAAAATGGGAATCAGAGTTGGGTGAGATGGAGGACCTGGACTGGGAAATGGTGTTGATGCACCCTCGTGAGGTGGCCATCAGATCCAGGCTCCGGCTGATTCAATTTAAATTAGTGCATGGAGCATACTACGACAGGACACGTCTGCACTGCATAGGAAGGGCGGAAACACCAAATTGTCTGCGCTGCAGGGCATCGGCAGGTACATTCTTTCACACAGTGTGGGATTGCTCGCAGATTCAAGAGTATTGGAATACCCTGTTGGAAGAGCAGGGACTTGTTCTAGGTGAGACGATTACACTTAATCCTCAGTTTATTCTGTTGAGCATCTCTACTGTGATTGATCTCCCCAAACCAAAACTAACTCTACTTCAATTGGGACTAGTGGTGGAAAAACGCGATTTGGCCAGGGCATGGGGGACATCGGTGCTTCCATCAGTGACAGAATGGAAAAAAGCATGGATATGTATATGTTAGGGGAGAAGACGACATATGAAGTACGGGGTTGCCCCAAAAAGTTGCACGCACGGCTGGCTGGCTGGGACCCTGCCGATAGTAAGCCCACATGCAGCAGTATGGGATTAAAACCGAGGAATGCGTAAAGTCAACAGTCAAGTACATGAAGGATAGACAGTTAGAGGCATAGGCCCACAATTAATACGTAAAAACCCTAGGAGCAGTGCCACATATAGTGACTGCGTTGAAAGAAACGCAATAGTGAGTGGTCAAATTAGAACTACAAATAAGGACCAGGAGCGGTGAAAGCCTTCTCACAGTAAAGGGTAACATGGGACGTCACACAGTTAGCTTACCTGAAGTCTGCTCTTCCGGTGCTTCTTCCTCGTACCACCTTTGGATAGATGTGAAATCCATTGACGGCGTAATGAGCCGGTATATATAGTGTAGAAAAACGTGCGCAAAGTACCAAACGTGAAAGGAAAAACTCCAGGGGGCGTAGTTCCCCGGGGCGATCGTGCAGTTGACTAGCTGTCCTGCGTGTCAAAGAATATCAGGAATGTGAACGCGGCGTCTGCCGTTGTCATGGTGACCTGGCAAAATAACCGTACTGAAAAGAGACTATCAAACATAGGGGAAAAGGTCCTGTTAGTGGTAAAAAAAGATGGCTATTAGTTATCACACGAAAGTTGGAACAATGATGCTACTAGAGCTTGTGTTGTGTATAAAAAAAGGGAGATATACCCCTTCCACTAGTATAACACGAGAAATGACTAAGAATAAGAATAAAAATAAAAATAAAAAAGGAAAGTCAAGTCACAGAACCAGAGGAAATTAGGTCCTGCGTGTCAAAGAATGTCAGGAATGTGAACGCGGCGTCTGCCGTTGTCATGGTGACCTGGCAAAATAACCGTACTGAAAAGAGACTATCAAACATAGGGTAAAAGGTCCTGTTAGTGGTAAAAAAAAGATGGCTATTAGTTATCACACGAAAGTTGGAACAATGATGCTACTAGAGCTTGTGTTGTGTATAAAAAAAGGGAGATATACCCCTTCCACTAGTATAACACGAGAAATTACTAAGAATAAGAATAAAAATAAAAATAAAAAAGTCAAGTCAAGTCACAGAACCAGAGGAAATTAGGTCCGGGGCATCCATCGTCGCTATGGCAGAAACGTTAGATGAGGGGCACGGACATCAAGCGTGTGAGCACGTCAAACTGTCCGAGAGCCTCTACTGCTGGCGACAATCCCTCTAATGGTGTGGTGCGTGTTTGTCGCAAAACGCGTTGTACATGTTTGGGGGAAAAAAATATGACCAAGAAGCCGGTAATTCCAAGTTTTTCGCAAAACGCGTTGTACACATTTGGGTGGGAAACAATATGATCAAGAAGGCAGGTAAAAGGATAACTACGAAGGCTGGTGAGGTCTCCACAGTGATTAAAAGCCGCGCAGGGGAAGATACCGAATGATGGCTGTAGTGCGTGCAAACCATCTAGCCTAATCAACGCCTGCTGGATGCTTGGAACGAACATTACCTGGGAATGAAAAAGGCAATGGAGGCGGCAGCCTAGTGCAGGCTGGATGAGTCAAAGATTGATATAAGGAAGGGGTGGAGGGAGAGACAATTCCATGCTAATGTTGTAATGTTGAAGAAAAGAGTGGGGGGAAAGGAGCTAACAGTGTATTCCTCAATGCATGGTGTGGGTGTGGTACCCATGGGAGCCATCATGTTTCACGTTAGGAAATAATGACATTTGTGATCAGTATTGTGCCCCCGTCCACTGATTGTAATCTGCATATCCACTTGGATTCAGTTTGTCCTAAGGTTAGTTCTCGGTGTAGCAGCCAGTCATATTACATTTGTATTTTTGTACATGGTCTTTAGTAGTGATAGAGTTGTTGTGTGTTATTTTCTTGATAAGTGATTGACCCCACAAGGTATGCTTATTTTTTTCATTTTTTCTTTTTATCTATACTTGTTGTCTCATGTGGTAACTAATGCACACTGTATATAAGTGTGTAGTTTCAACATTGTCTTAGAGTCTAGTCTTGTGCCTATGGGGTGTTATATGTATATTTATATTATCAACACCTCTTTTCAGCCCTGACAAAGTTCAACCTTTTTGAACGAAATGCATTGTATGAGGCTCATTGCACCCTTATTTTTGGATTACCCAATAAAGAACATTTCTTAAAAAAAAGAGAACATACTATGCATTGTCACTGAAACAGTCGATTGGGGTAGTGCACCACTCCATTTGTTCACACTCTACACAATAGTGATTTGCATATGGTTGGTCTCTGTCTCTAGTGACACTCTGAGCAAAACGTGATGCAATGGAAGAGTACCTCCAACCTTGTAAGAGCCTATGATTGCCTCCAACATTCCACCTTTCACTTATTGGGTTCCTCTGTTTCATGGGGTAGGACAAAATCCCCTCCCCCCCCAGAACTGTGACTGTGATGATAATACCAGTGTTAAAAGGTGCATCAGAATTGCATCTGAGGCTTCAAACAAATATTTATTGATCTGCCGATGACAGCACACAAGTGAGCATATGCCATGGGTCTTCCAGCATCTAAAAGCTGATTGGTCAGCTATCCTCTTGAAACTGTTCTTTTTTTCTGGGTTGTGCTAGCCCTTCACATGATTTTGTGTGCAACAATCTGTGGCTTGCAAAACAAGTACCAGAATATACATTATAATAATTGTTTCCTCTTACTTTCCATCAATGCTCAGCACCATGCTATGCCCCTGTATTCTAAGCACCATTTTCACAAACAGGGGAGCAGCTAGTGTGTTAAACTATATGGCATTGAGGAACATTGTATTAATGTTGTTGCTTCTCTTGTGCTTGAACTGAAAATATCCCTGTTGGTTGGTACCCTCAATGTGTTCCATTGGGTTAGCTTGACAATGTCTATTTTTTGACAGGCAGCTGGTTTAATTCATTTGTATGTAAACTGTTTTCTTTTGAAATCACTTTTGAATTGCTCTTCAATGTTTATTGTTCCCACTTGTGTGTCCAAACTGTTATTTTGTGTATATTGTTAAGTTTTGTCCTTCTTATTCTTGTGCAAAATGATAACTGAAGGAAACTTATGTAGAATAAACATATTGATTAAATGAGTGGATCATTTTACTAAGGATTTTGGTGCTAGCCTGTTTAACTGTTGACAGCAGCATTAACAGTCAGCTAGGAAACATCTCCTTTTTTCAATATTTACTGGCCCAAACCTAGCTGTGTGAAATAGGGTCCACCCTCTTCACTTATACATAACTTTTAGAAAGTTGGCATTTTCTTACTTTAACCATTCTGTGCCTCTGCCTGTCCCTAGATTACACGTCTGGGTTGGATGACAGCTGGGCTTTGTGAGTTTACTCTAGACGGTCACACACAAAGAGATCGAGGTGTGCCCTGCATATCCTGATGGCCCATCACCAGGCTGAGGAGCCTTCCTGAGCTAGAGGGGAGGGAGAAGTTGACACTTGCACCTGAATAGGGCTGAGTTTGTCCCCTCACAAAGAGCTTCATATTGCTCTGTAGTGTCTCTGGAGCCAGGGCCAGGAAGGGCAGGGTCTTGTGCACTACAAAGACCTTTCTTTGTAGTCTCCCTACTTCAAAGACCAAAATGGGTATAAGTACTGGACCTCTAACACCATATACTCAGAAAATGTCCGGACTGAGGACATTTCGCCAGGAAGAAGAGCAGTGTGCAGCCTTGAAGGACTGCCACTTTGTTGCTTGCTTTGCTGTGTTGTCCTGCTGCTTCTTACCTGGGCATGAGAGGACTGAACTTTACTCTCTGCATCCTGCTTTGCAAGGTTCTGCAAGGGCTTGGCTGAGCTTGCCTCCTGTTGCTGAAGTCTAATGGGCATCAAAGACTTCACCTGCATCTTGCTACCAGCATCTGGGATCCTCTGCTGTGAGTCCTGCCCTGCCAAGTGGTGCCAAATCCACTCTCGGGCCTTTGAAGGTGAATTTGATGCTGCAACCAAGACTTGATGCATCAACTCCAAAGCGTCAGTTCCGAACCAGCTCATCCCTGCAGAACTGATGCATTGCTGCTGCCTGAACCAAAGCTGTGGTCCCCACTTGCCGAGTGTATGACACAGCCCGGACTTTGCTGCAGTGCCTCTGAAGAACCACCACTGTGTGAGTCTCGAGCACCACCTCACTGAAGTCTGTGACACACCGATCTGCCTCCAATGCAACCCCAGCCCTGCGTAGCTTTCGACTGACCCATTGTTTTCAGCCCAACGGTTTGACTCCGACATCATAGAGTCAAAGCATCACGCTCTTTACATCGATGCATCATCGACATTGTGTCGCGTTCAGGAACCGAGGTCTTGCACCAGCAACCAACACATCACCTCCTCTGTGCAACGCATCGTCGCGGGCATCAGATATTCATTGACCTTGCACTGCCTTCACGAACGGACGTCTTCTATTTCTGATGCATCCAAGGTACTCTAAGCGGGTCTGTGTAACTACTGTGTCTGACCTGCCCTCTATCCCGGTTGGACGGAACCTTTGAATTTGTCCTAGTAAAGCGCGACCAGATAGGCTCAGTTGGAGCTATTGACTTCTAAGCACTGCATTTTTATTACATTTTAAAAAAATCATTTCTTGACTCGTGTACGTTGCATTTTTGTCTATTTGATCTTGATTTACTCAGGTAAATATTGGCTATTTGTTTACACTGGTGTACTTTGTTGTGTTTTCACTGTGTTACTGTGTGTGTGTGTGTCTTAAATACTTTACACTTTGCCTCTTTAGTTTAGCCTGACTGCTCTGTACCAAGCTAATAGAGTGAGCATGGTTAAAATTTTACTGTGTACTACACTTACCTTGACTAGAGTATGGGTCCCTACTTGGACAGGTGCATACCTCTGCCAACTAGAGATCCAATTTATAGCACACCTTCCCCAAAGATTAAGCACCATCTACTCTTGATATGAACTATCTATCCCCATTTCACAAAACTTTAGGAATCCTGGTGCATATTTACAAGCCCCTTGTGCCGCCAGTGGGTCACTTTTTTGGAAGGTGCAGTGTTTTGCTCCATATTTACAAGGCCATGCAAATCCACCCTGTGTGGCTTTTCATGGCCTTGTAAATATGACCCCTTTTCACACAGCACTTTGCATTCAATGGGTGTTTCTGTAGGTGTTCTGATGCAACACCCATGGATTCTGCTGCTTTCCCAGATTTACAACGTTTCATAAACTTGAGAATGCATCAAATCCTACGCCTCCCCAAATGAGGCAGAAGGGGCGCAACAAAGAGAAATACTTTTATTTCTCCTCTTTTTTCCCTCTTTCTATGTGTGCATGCATAGAATGAGGAAAACACCTCTCATGATTGTTTTTGTGCAGGAAGGTGTGCCTTTCTGCACAAAAACGCTAAATGCAGATACCCTTGCACCATGGCGCAGGGTGCCTGCATTGGCGCATAGCAGTCAATTGTGTGCCAGCACAGGGGAAGGCAGAGGGATTCGATATATTGTTGTAAATATGACACAACTTTGTGCTTTGAAAGTGACACTGCACGGGGCAGCCAAATGGCTTGCGGTGTCGCGCTGCATACCTTTCTTTTAAATAAGTCACCCTCTTTTTAGTGAATTCTATTTATCTATTCCAGAAATGTAAGGTTCTTCTCTAGAACACTAAGCAGCCCATTTCCCCTGCGTTATAACCACCTACTACAAAATTCTGAGCGTTGGTCTCTTCCCCAAACTGTAAGTTCTTGTTCCCCTGAATTAAAACCAAACGCTCAAAAATTGTCAGCATCTTCCATTTCCCATAAGCACAAGATCACCTTACCTGAATTCAAACCACCCAACTCAAAATGTTAATAAATGTCTCCTTTCCCTCAAATTACACCTGTTGACCTCAATTCTAACCATAGGCCCAAAAAATGAAGCATCTCCACCTTCTTCTAAAGTGCAATTTATAACAAGTGTCCTAGGGTAATACCACACAAAGGTAGCACTGGGAGGGCTAAGTTATAACTCAGGGCTGTATTGCATAAAGTGAGCCTGAGACGCTATGTTTAGACACAGGGCCTTATTTAGAGTGTGTGTACTGTATACTTTGTCAAAAAGTTGCAAATAACCTTCCTGCCAAATTAAAAGTGGCATAGTATATCATTAGGAAAGCCGCTTTTATGATATTTATTCTTTCGACATTTCCATCTTTATTTCTCCATTGTTATTTTTTGTGTTTTCTGTATCAATGAAGCTGCAATGGGTATTTTTTCCACATTAATTAAACTGATAAACGTATACTTGAATTTGAATGTCCAAAATGTTTCAGCAGTATGCAGTGCAATAGCGTTATCTGAAAACACTTGCATTGTAGATTGTACATAAATAACTGTAGCTCTGCACTTAATTAAGCCTAATTTGGAAATCTGTTGTTTCATCTCTACTACCTCTCAATCTGTTCATCTACTGGTACCTGGCACGCAGGACTGACAATAGAAAAAATAATTCAAAGGAGGTCTATTTTCCGTATTTTTCTGTATTTAAAAATACAGACAGGAAAATAAACAGTTTTCTGTCTTTATTTATCTGTAAAAATCAGTAAAAACTGAAAACTGAGAGCCCTAGCTATAATACACTTGCAATACAGCGGATGGGACATCCTCTACCTTTGTGACAGAGTACCCCGTCCGCCACACTCTAAATAAGGCCCACAATCTTTGTCACATTTTTGGACTAACCGGTGTCTTCAGTAGTTGAAGAGCTGGAGTAGAACTATGGGGCATATTATCAAGGGGGTTTATCTCCGCTTTTTTGGCTTTAAAAGCCAAGAAAGCGGAGATAAAATGATCTCCCTATTACCAAGCTGTCGCTAACACCAGTTAGAGACAGCTAGTAGGAGATAGCGACCATCTTGGGCCCCACTTTGCATGTCAGTGATATTTATCACTAATGACATGCAAAGTGGGCGACTGGAAAGAGTCGCTAACATCGCTATCTCCTATTACCAACTTTTGGAGATATTTGCGCTAAGCGCGAATACCTCCAAAAGCTAACACCTGACCTGAGCAGTTCTTAGCCATGTTATCCAATGGGAGGTGGATAACATGGCTAAGAGCATTAGCTCGGTAATGCATGAATATCGCTGACTTTTCAGCGATATTCATGCTTTGCAGCGATTTTTATCGCATTTGCTATAAACCTTGGTAATACCAAGGTTTATTTGCGGTAAAAATCACCACAGCTCAGCGGTAAATTTTTGTCTCTAACCAAGCAATAGCGATAATTATCGCTATTGCTTGGTAATATGCCCCTATTTTACCACTTGAGACAGTGGTTACTGATTGCTTGTCACAGAAACTTTCAAGGCTTCTACAGCTGTTGGTTGATAACATAGGAGCATTTTTAACATATCTATAGTAAACAGCGAAACATAAAACAATACCATATGCATAGTAACATAACAACACAGTGAAAACATAAGGGGGCATATCACAAAAAATTGTCAAAAGAGACCGCAATGCAACATCCACAGTAAAACACAACAAATTCACATTGCAATAATGCAGCATACAAACAAAGCAGCACAAAAAAAGAACAGAACATTTTACCACCACAACAAAATCCCACCCAACAAATGTGCTAAAATGTTCTTGTCACACATTGCCATCTCCAGAATCTTGTTTTCATAATACAGTGTTAAAATGTGTTTGGAGCAAGTACTACCTTAAATTGTGGTGAAGGGCATGAAATCGCTCCAGTCACAATCTTTTGTGACCCAGCCACCTGCAAGCCAAAGTAAACACATAACCTTGAATGTCCAGTTATTGGCCTTTTAAAATTCCTCACATACTTAACCTGTTTTGGTATACAGGAAACATTTGTCACGGTGCTATTTCTGTGTCAAGTATGGTTGCATCACACGACTGACGTTAGACGACAGTCCTGAAGGCAAAGTGGAACATGTTGTTTTCTGGCTAGCATTGAAAACGTCTTATCTTACAGGTAAGGTTACAGTGCTGAGAAAGGGACACTTCCCAGCCATATTGTCTCCACTTCACTCTGCGTCATTTCTGTACCCATGAATAATCTTTTTTCTTATTTCCTCTCTATTCGTGTTTATTCTGTTCCAAAAGACAATCACTTCTGTCTGTTTATTGCATTGTCAGAACATTTTGTCCAAAACACTGTTCAGACAATGTAAACTAAAGAGGAAAAGGTGGATTTAGATACAAAAAATATAGAGCAGGAACAACAGAAAACGAGGATTGTTTTACTGGAAACTAGCACATTTGAAAATAAAAGGTGGAAAGCAGCTTTAAAGCAGAAAATGAGAGAGAACGTCGAACAGAAAGAACATAGGGGCATATTAACATATTACCAAGGGCCATTATCGCCGCATTAGCGGGACTTTTTCCCGCTAATGCGGCGATAATTTCATCACCCTATTACCAAGCTGTCGCTAACACCAGTTAGCGACAGCTTGTAGGTGATAGCGGGCATTTAGGGGCCCTCTTTGCATGTCAGCGATAATTATCGCTAATGACATGCAAAGTGGGCGTGCCAAGATGTTAGCGACTGAAAACAGTTGCTAACATTGCTATCTCTGATTACCAACTTTTGGAAATATTCGCGCTAAGCGCGAATATCTCCAAAAGCTAACGCCTGCCCTGAGCAGTTCTTAGCCATGTTATCCAATGGTAGGTGGATAACATGGCTAAGAGCATTAGCTCGGTAATGCATGAATATCGCTGACTTTTCAGCGATATTCATGCATTTCGGCCCATTTTTATCGCTTAGGAGATAAACCTTGATAATAGCAAGGCTCCTAAGCTATAAAAATCGGCGAAGCACGGCGATAAAATTATTGCCGCTAACCAAGCATAGAGAGAATTATCGCTTATGCTTGGTAATATGCCCCTCACTTTTTTGTTGTTTGGGAGGAGTGGGAAGGTACTGGGACGAAGACAGAGGGAGCGTGTAGATTGACAGGAGAGATATGGTGTAAAGAAAGAAATGTGACGAAAGTGAGAGGATTTGTATAGAATGATACGTGAGGTGATGAAAAGAGGAGCATAGAATGCAATGCAAGGAAAACCAGATCTAATGGCAATAAAAACCCTGAAAAGCTCAATCAATAAGAAGGAAAGAATCTTTACAAATCCTCTCTACAATGAATAACTTGAAAACAAAAGACCAGGGAACCTACGAGATTCAGCATTTGCACTGAAATAGTTGAGCAGAACAAAATTCGAATAAACAAGAATTGACCACGCTATTAAGGTTGAGTGTTGTATAATGAGTGCTCACATTGTTTCAGTTTCAGAAATACTTTATTCGGTTAACCAGAACCATCAAAGTACAGTGAGTACACACATGGTCCACATATGCATACTTGCACATAAACATGCATTATCCACACCCACATTAATATAATTTGTACATTTACACACATATGCAGACACAGTGATATACCTACTGATAACCAAAACACCGCTGCGCGCCTCGTCTCGAATGTCCCACCTAGAATGGCCTATCTTCCCCTAATACAGCAGCTCCACTGGCTCCCGGTACACAAACATATCTAGTTCAAAATGTGTTGCAATGTGCACAAGGCCGTGAACGACAAGAGTCCTAGCTATCTTGCAAGGAAATTCAACCACTATACTCCCACTAGGTCACTCCGTTCAGGAACTAAATCTCTTCTCGTTGTTCCTCAATTCAAAAAGTCGCAGTTGGACAGTAAAGCCTTTCCTCATCTAGCCATTCTCTACTGGAACCAGCTGCCTACCCATCTGCGGCAATACCCTGACCACCTTCAATTCCGAAGGCTTCTCAAAACTGTATTATTTTAATATGGCCCCCTTATTGGCCTACTGTAGCACATCCATAGAACAGAGATTCCCCTTCGGGAGTGATTCAGGTGCTCTACAAAGAAGTAAATAAAATAACTAAATAAACAAATGGCACATAGATCAGTACACCTGTAAACACCCACGCACACAGACCTGTAGACGCACACGCACCCATATACACACACTAACTGGTATCCATGCACGCAGACCTCAGGCAGTAATGAGACTAAATGGCCCCTATCAGTAATGAACCTCACCAAGGGACACACAGTAATGAGCATCAATCGCACCAGGCAGCATTAATCAATGGCACCAGACAGTGCTAAGCATCAATCTCTGGTGCCATTGATCCTAGTTTTCTGTTGTACATCAATTGCTCTTGGAAGTAATGCACCTCAATGGCCAGAGGCCATTATGAGAGTTATGAGCGGTAATGCCCCCATCATTAATGAACACCAGTGGCTCAGAAAGTGGGCCAGGTAGCAGTGAGCAAAATTGAACACATGCAGTAATGAACTTCATAGCTTTAATGATTGTCAAGGACCCCAGGATGTATTGACCATGACTACCCTAACATTAATGCATGTCAAAGACCATATACAGTAATTATAGGAAGGTAGGATCCTTCTAGCATGGATACCCCCACTTTTTGCTTGATGTCAGTGTGTTTTTGACCTAGTCCTGCTAATCAGGACCCAGTCACTTTGCTTTCTACCTAAATTGTCCATGGTAAGTATTTTCATACATCCACAATTGGCTACTGGTGTTCCCTTGTAAGTCCCTAGTATTTGGCACTAAGGTATCCCGGGCATAGGTACACCAGTGGTCTCCCATGGGCTGCAGTATGTGTTTTGCCACCCATGGGAGTCCATTTAAACTATGACTACAGGCCTGCCATTGCAGTCTGTGTCAGTTGCACCCCTCATGGCAGATGTCAGTTTCCTTATATCTGAGGTTGCTACACTTAAAACCTATAAGTCACCCCTATTGCAGGCTCTTCAGTCCTGCGGGCAGGTTGCTTGGTTTCAAGTGTGAGGTTGCCCCTGCAAGAACAGGACACCCCTACAAACCGCGGAGTCGGCTCTCCAGGCTTTGTAAGTGCGGTCAGCTATTTTAATGCATGTAGCGGAACTCAGTCTTTACGAGATGTCTAACTATATAGTAGCTGCACCAAACACAGTCATGTTTGCAACAAACATGATGGCATCATACCAACCCCAACCAAGTGTTGGAAGTATGATCCCATGCACTGGAGCGCTCCCTTGGAGTACCCCCCTGTAATAGCCTTTCAGGATCTGCCAGAAAGCTAGTGCTGCTGCCGACCCCAGGTATGATTCTGCTTTCCTGCTGCTGAACTGAGAACAGGCAGGGAAAGGTAGAACAATAGGTTTTCTGTCACTTAGTGTATTGGGCTGGGGTGGGGGTGCTTGCCAATGCCACTAGACTGCTTTGAAGGGCACATTTGGTGCCCTCTTTGCTTACTCCAGTTTGAGCCAATTCAGGGAGCCCTTGGTTCCTGCCCTGGCACAAAACTGGTCAAAGGATATGGGAGTATCCTTCCCTCTGTCCAGCCCCTCCTCAGGTAGGGACCCCTGAGTTGTTCAAACCCTTTTATTAGGGTACTTAAGGGCTTACCTGTGGGTGCGTCTGTAGATTCATCGTGGGACAAGACTCAAGCCTGAAACCTCATCACTCTTCAACTGTCTGGACACTTGGATTTCGTTGGACTTCAACTGGAACCAGGATTGCACCAAGAAAGACTCATGCTGCTCCTGGTGTCGCTGTTGTTCAAGTCTTCTTGTTTTAGTCTGTGTCTGTGCCTCTGCCAGGTTCTTCAACAGACCTGTGGGCAACAAGGACACCCAAAGTAATCTCCCTTGGAGTGAAGAAGTCACTCCCCCACATCTGCAGGCACCTCAAAGAAGCTGACCGATCTGCTGCCCCTGCCATCCAACAGACTTCCTGAGGGTCAGCAACACAGGTGGTGATTCTGCAACTTCCTTGAGGCCTGACCTGTCTTCTCTGCAATTTTGAGACCAGTATCCCTCATCGGAACAGCTGGAGCCGAACCCCTGTGCACCCTTCAACTTGCTGGTGACAAAACTTGTAGACTCTGCACTCCCAGAGATCTTCAGGCTACAAAAAGCTCCAGCCTTCAGCATCTCTTCCCTCCAAGCTCAACATCCTCACCACATCCTCTGCGCCATGAGCCTTCATTCTCGCTGAGCTGCTCAAGGTCCACTTGCGACACCTGTGCCTTTGGCTTGAGGGTCCTCCTGAGGGTCTCCTACTGCTTCAGTTGGCTCCCCTACTTGCTTGGGGCCAGCTCCGACTCTCCTGCTGTTGGTGAGTCCCTTGGATCTTGCTGGTCCCATCATTGCTCCTTTTTTGTTCTCCATGTCAGTTGCGGCTACCAAGGCTTATTGGAGCTCCCATCGGAACCAACCACCTAGTCACTGACATCTGCCATGGGTCAACTTATGCATGGCTCCTGACCATCCTTATAGCTTCAGTGACAAGGTTACCATTGACTCTTCTTAACCCTCTGACATTGGTGGGCATTGTGTCTTTGTGCCTCCTGGTCATGTCCGAGTGGCATAGACTCTGTCCCCTTTGCTTGCAGGTTCTTCACTTCCAAATCCACCCTTAGATTCAATTAGACGTTTTCACCATCTTCTCCAGAGGCATGTTCTTCCAGGATCTTCTATTGTCAGCTACATAGGTTTCCAGCATCTCTTCACTCAATGAACCTGACTTCCCTGGTGCAGTAGCCTGGTTCCTGGGGCATCCACAGAGAAATGCATTCTCGCCCAACTGATCCAACACCTGGAAACTAACAACCTACTTGACTCACACCAACCCGGGTTCAGAAAGGGATGCAGCACAGAAACCGCTATACTGAGTATAACCGATGACATTCACAACTCCCTTGACTCTAACAAATTCTGCCTACTTGTCCTCCTCGACCTATCGGCTGTTTTTGTCACGGTTGATCGCACTCTACTCCTAGACCCCCTACAAAAGCGTATCAGAGCAGATGGCAATGTCTTAAAATGGTTCTCCTCATTTCTAGATAACCGCTCCCAAATCATAAAGATCAAAAAACGCGATCTCCGACACCTCCCCCTCAACTCAAGGTGTCCCTCAAGGCTCTGTCCTCTCCCCCACACTCGTCAACATTTACATGGAACCGCTCACTACCATTCTAAAACAAGCAAACATTGCCTACCACCTCTATGCTGACAACACCCAGCTGTACCTCGAGAAATCCTCCCTCAATGACATCCTTCGACTCAACTCCATACTTGCTAAAGTAGAA
This sequence comes from Lissotriton vulgaris, assembly GCF_964263255.1. Lineage (NCBI taxonomy): Eukaryota > Metazoa > Chordata > Amphibia > Caudata > Salamandridae > Lissotriton > Lissotriton vulgaris. The sequence continues at coordinate 1,243,190,929 of NC_141685.1, forward strand.
ACTTGGCTAAGACTCAACCACCTCAAACTCAACCAAGAAAACAACAAAATCCTTGTCTTCTCCAATCATGAACAACCCTCTCAGATCCAAGAATGGATAAACAACCTTGACTCTCTAAACTGCAAACTTATTCTAGCGAAATCAGATAAATCACTGGGGATCTCTCTAGACACTAATCTCAACATGAGCTCCCACTTACACTCCACAGCAAAAGGCGCCCTCTATAAACTAAAACTCCTAAACAAAATCAAACTTTTCATATCCCCCAATGACCTAAAAATCGCAACCCAATCTCTAGTTCTGTCCAGACTTGACTATGGAAATGCCACACTAACTGGGACACCTAAAACACACATAGCCCCCATGATAACCACCCTGAACGCAGCAGCAAGAATGGTCACATGTACCAAGAAATACAACCGCCTCTCCCCTGCATTACAGACCCTAAAATGGCTACCCATTGAAGCACGCTGAGCCTTCAAAACTGCCTGTCTCACCCATGAAGCTTTACACACAGGAAAACCTGACTACCTAGCAGCCAAACTCACAAAAGCTGGACAATCAAGAAACCTAAGAAGCTCCAACTTGCTCCTCTTAATCCCCTCAAAAAAGACAAAAACAAAAAGCCCTCTCCCGCTCTTTCTGAGGGAATGCCCTAAAAATCTGGGACTCTCTCCCTACCCACATCAGAACCAATCCCTCCTTCACGACCTTCGAGTAACAACTTAAATATTTTCTCCTAAAGCATCACCTCCACGCATCTGGTAAATGACCTTGATCTAGAGGACTTCAAGCACTCTGATGCCACTCACTGCATTCTAATGTTTATGTTTCTTCACATGTATGCTGTAAAGTGCTCTGATACCTAGGTGGGTCTTGGAAGTGCTATATAAAACTCCAAAAATAAAAAAAAAAAATAAAAAACTTACATTGGGTGGTTCCTTGTTTCATTAGCTCCTCTGCGTCTTCTAGCCCAAGTCCCATTCTCCTTTGCAGTTTGCATTCCACTTTCTTAGGGGACTCTGTTTGAAAGCTTACTTGGGTGCTCCTGCCGCTGCCGCTGAATCGCTGACTCCTTGACATCCAGCCTCCCTGTATCCCTGGAGGGATTGACCGCCTCTGCCGCCCGTCAACCACTTGCAGCACCCGCTTCGCGGGTGCCGCTGCGCGGCTTGAGGCGTGGGGTCGAGGCTGCAGGAGGGCTGCTCAGTCGCTGAAAGGAGGAGGGAGCTCCGTGAGGCTGAAGAGGGCGCGCACCGCAGGGTCTCTGAAGACCAGGAGTCCCTGCGCTGCACAGGTGTGCACCGCCGCGCCCCCAGCAGGACACGCCCCCCGGCCGACCAGAAATTAAAAGTGGGAAGCTTTTCAATCTGCAGTGAGACTCTGTTTGAAAGCTTACTTGGGTGCTCCTGCCGCTGCCGCTGAATCGCTAACTCCTTGACATCCAGCCTCCCTGTATCCCTGGAGGGATTGACCGCCTCTGCCGCCCGTCAACATCTTGCAGCACCCGCTTCGCGGGTGCCGCTTCGCGGCTTGAGGCGTGGGGTCGAGGCTGCAGGAGGGCTGCTTAGTCGCTGAAAGGAGGAGGGAGCTCCGTGAGGCTGAAGAGGGCGCGCGCCGCAGGGACTCTGAAGACCAGGAGTCCCTGCGCTGCACAGGTGTGCACGGCCGCGCCCCCAGCAGGACACGCCCCCCGGCCGACCAGAAATTAAAAGCGGGAAGCTTTTCAATCTGCAGTGGGACTCTGTTTGAAAGCTTACTTGGGTGCTCCTGCCGCTGCCGCTGAATCGCTGACTCCTTGACATCCAGCCTCCCTGTATCCCTGGAGGGATTGACCGCCTCTGCCGCCCGTCAACATCTTGCAGCACCCGCTTCGCGGGTGCCGCTGCACGGCTTGAGGCGTGGGGTCGAGGCTGCAGGAGGGCTGCTCAGTCGCTGAAAAGAGGAGGGAGCTCCATGAGGCTGAAGAGGGCGCGCGCCGCAGGGACTCTGAAGACCAGGAGTTCCTGCGCTGCACAGGTGTGCACGGCCGCGCCCCCAGTAGGACACGCCCCCCGGCCGACCAGAAATTAAAAGCGGGAAGCTTTTCAATCTGCAGTGGGACTCTGTTTGAAAGCTTACTTGGGTGCTCCTGCCGCTGCCGCTGAATCGCTGACTCCTTGACATCCAGCCTCCCTGTATCCCTGGAGGGATTGACCGCCTCTGCCGCGCGTCAGAATCTTGCAGCACCCGCTTCGCGGGTGCCGCTGCGCGGCTTGAGGCGTGGGGTCGAGGCTGCAGGAGGGCTGCTCAGTCGCTGAAAGGAGGAGGGAGCTCCGTGAGGCTGAAGAGGGCGCGCGCCGCAGGGACTCTGAAGACCAGGAGTCCCTGCACTGCACAGGTGTGCACGGCCGCGCCCCCAGCAGGACACGCCCCCCGGCCGACCAGAAATTAAAAGCGGGAAGCTTTTCAATCTGCAGAGGGACTCTGTTTGAAAGCCTACTTGGGTGCAGCAGGACACGCCCCCCGGCTGCAACGCCCCTCTATAACCAACGGTCTGACGCTCAGCGGGACGCGAGCGGGACGCCGAGCGAAGCCCGAGCAAAGGGCGGGCAGTCTGTGGCAGTCCGGGGCTGACAGAGGCTGGGCTGGGCCACCCCTCTTACATCCATCGCCTCCGGACCAAGATCTCGGAGTTTATCTGTGGGTCCCGGGGCCATTATGTCAACCCGCTCTGGTAAAGCTTTGAGGGGCGGCGGAGAAAGTGCCTCAGGGGGTACTATGATCGGCACAATGGACAATTTATTACCAGGGTGGCTGCCGTCATTGAAAAGGAGATTGCAATGACGGAACGTCGCCTCTCACAAGACTTCCTCCCCTCCAAACGCCCTTCTTTGGGAGCAGCGGCACATGTTCTGTCCCCAATCTCCTCCATCCCCACTGCACCCCTGCTTGGGACCCTGTCTGGGGAGCCACACATTGTAGCTATAGAGGCAGGAATTGATAGGATAGAAAATCTGATATCCGATTCTCTCCCTAACAGCCCCAGTACTGTTGTAATAGAGTCCTGCCCCGTTCCTCCCATAGCTAGCTCTCCTGGTCTTAAGTCTCAATCCTGTTCTGACGCTCCTACACCAGGCCTAAAACCATTGTCCCAGACACGATCGGCCTGGGTGCATAGGAAAAGGAAAAGGGTGACCAGTATCCGGAAGGGTTGCTACTCCACGCTTTATAAGCGTTCTAGGATACAGCCCCAAAGGGGTTCTTCACATCCAGATTCTGGAGGGCTTGAACCATCTGGAAACCCCACCCCTTTACAGCTTGCTGCTGATTCCCTGCAGTCTCACCCCTTGGTCCCAGCATTACTTGTTCCTGCAAACGAGGGCCCTATACTCGAGCCCCTCGAGAAACTGGTAAAGTCTCTGCTGGTACCACTCATTGACCAAGTCAAGAGTATGGGGGATAGGCTTGACAGATTCGAACAGGCTACTAGGGACAATTTTTTCTCCCTGAAAACCTTGCTTAAACTACAGCCAAAGCTTAGTGAGGATAACGTAGATAGGAATGTTGGAAAGGGGGTTGCTGTGGGCCAACCACAGGGTAACCAGTCGGCATTGCCTGCTAAGTCACAAGCGACTGGGAATGTTCCTACACCAGCTTCCCTAGCCGGTGCAAAGCAGGCAAGACCGATTGCCACTACTCATGTTGCTCAAGTGCATGCTAGCCCCTCCCCAGTAGCGAAAATTCCCATGCCAAACTCTGCCCATAAGAAGCAACAAAAGGGAGGGGTCGGCTCAAATTCTAAACCCTTGGCCGCTCCGCCTGCCAAAGCTAGTGGAGTAGCCACAACCTTAAAGGCTAATCCAACCACCTCTCCTCCTAAAAATCCCTCCCCAGTGGCCCTTCCACAAAAGGCCCCCCAGTCAATCTCCCGCCCGAGTGTCACCCATATGTTGTAGTCCTAATTAAGGTTCCCCCCCTAAAAGACACCCAGCAGGAAACCCACCAGGCGCTAAAGAATAAGGTCATCCACTGGCTGAAAACCAATAGACCGCTTCCATTGGGCGTGGATGGCCTGATTCTCGGCGTACGCAGGGTGGGTTGGATCGGACATGGGAAAAAACCATTTGAGGGGGACTGTGTGGTGGTCAACTTCCAAGACATAAGAGCTGCCCACTCAATATGTTGCCTAGGGCGAGCCGCGGCCGGCCCCGGAGTTGATGCAGTTGACCTATCATTCTTCTACCCGCGGTCGGCCTCGAATACCCCTATCATCCATCCCGGGCTCCTTCCCCAAAATAACGCCTATGGCCCACTTTACCCAGTGACAACTGTAGTGCAGCCGCATACAGTTTTACCATTACCGAACTGGGGCATCTGGGGCCGTTGACTCTGTGATGCTTCTGAGGAGGCTCTGGTGATTCGGAGTCCCGGTGTCCTGTCCCCTCCTTCTGCTAAAAATAATATCCCTCTGACCATACCGGATGAACAGGCCATTGTAGAGACTACAGGGGAACTAAGGGAGGAGAGGGTGCCACTTGACCCTACAGTTGGTTGTTCTACTGTGGGTGCTGTGGACTTATTCGCTCCTGTTGAGACCCGTAGCATTGCGGCTGTGGCGGACCCACCTATTAGGGTTCTCAGCTGGAATGCAGCAGGTCTCGAAAGAAAGCTGGCACTGCCCGACTGGAACTCGCTAGTGGAGCAATACTCCATATGCTTGTTCCAGGAAACCTGGAGCAAGGAGCCCCTACACAAGGCAGGATACTCTACCCACCACTTACCAGCTGTCCACTCAGTAACTGGTTGGGGTCGCCCTTCGTGTGGCCTCCTTATCTGGGTGGCTTCAGCACTTAATTGCAGGGTGGTGGAGCGGGATACCAAATGCCCGGACCTCCTTAACATCTCCCTGAAAAATCCCAAGGGACGAGTCATTTTAAACATCTTTAACATCTATGCCCGAGGTATGAAGGGGGTAGAGAATCCCCAGTTATAGCCTGCCTGGAAGCCCTGCTTCGATCGTCTCCACACAAGCACTGTACTCTGGTTGCGGGTGATTTTAATTGTACCTTTGAGCCCCTTGCCCCCGAAATTCTTCAAGACCAAGAGGAAAATGACAATAGGTGGGGGATACCAGCTTTAGAACTTAGTCCAATTAAAAAATGGACAGAAGTGGTCCTCCAGATTAACTCCTTAACAATGGAGTTTGGTCTGAGGGCCGCCAATGGCAGGACTGGTTCTGATAAAGCAGGAGCCCATACTTACAACAGGCCTGGTCATACGTCAAGAATTGACTATTTTCTTCTTGACGTAAACCTGTGGAGCATGGTAAATGACATGGTGATTATACCTTCCGTCGAGAGTGATCACAATCTCCTCTCGCTTACATTGTCCCATAGGTGGCTAATTGGCACCAGGAGTGGAACCGCTTGCAATCTCGCCCCGGATATGTCATCAGTCTCCAACTGTGGACGACGGCTAAAGTGGGCGAAGCTGTCGCTCTCAGAGGAGAAAACTTCTACCATAAGGCAGCTTCTTACCACAGCCATAGACAACCTTGACTCCTCTGAGGATGGGCTGTTGGAGGTGACTGCTAGGTTCTGCACCCTAACTCAGGCTATTAGTGACCTTTTTGTTGTCCCAGCTAGTGCCAACAGGAGGAAACCCCGTCCATGGGCTAGACAAGGTTGGTTCAATCGGAAGTGCAGGGAGGCGAAGTCACTCCTTGTTGAAGCAGTCAAATCCAAAATACATACTAGGTCCAGGGAGGCAAGAAGGCAATATTCCCTCTGTCAAAAAAATGCTAAGAAGGAGTGGGAGGACAGTTACTGGCAGGACCTCTTGGCTGCCAGTCAAGGGAAAGATGCTAAAGGCTTTTGAGATTTGGTGGGAAGTAGGAATCGTCCCGATGACACACTGAGGACCTGCAGCATTACTGCCCAGACATGGCTTACCCACTTCCAGACACTTTATTCCGCCATTGAAGGCCCACTTAACGACCCCTTCATCCTTCCGCCATACACTCTGGATAGAGACTTGGATTTGTTTTCTGAACGGGAAGTCACAAACCTGATTAAAACTCTGGTACCATTAAAAGCTGCTGGCCCGAACGGGCTCCCAGGAGACGTTCTTCGAGCCTACCCAAAAGAATGGGGGGGCATTGATCTCGGCCCTTCTTAATGCCATCATTGAGGGAGGATCTGTGCCTGATTCCTGGAAAGGGGCAGAGGAAGTCCCAATTTTTAAAAAGGGTTGCCGGGACCTACCAGGGAATTATAGGCCTATAAGCCTAATAGGCTTGAGCCAGAAACTGGCGGGGAAAGCAATTTTGGGGAGGATTTTACAATGGGTGGATGACAACCACATACTGTCTGATATGCAAGCTGGGTTTCGTTCAGGAACCGGAACCATTGAACAAGTGTTTAGGCTCTTGTTACTGTACTGGAAGGTGGTGGAGCTAGGCAAAGGCAGTCTTTACTTGGCCTTCATAGTTCTGAAGACTGCCTTTGACCTGGTTCCTAGGGAGGAACTCTGGAGGGTGTTGTATGGCCTAGGGATGCCCCCCTACATCTTAAACCTCCTTATTAAATTGCATAATGCCAACTATGCCCAGGTTGGATGGGGGCTGAATGGGGATAAGACCGACAAGATCAGGGTCGAGAGGGGAGTGCGGCAGGGCTGTGTTCTAGCTCCCACCCTATTCTCCCTCAATGTTAATGGGGTGGTAGAGCACCTGCTTGGCGAACCAGCAGACGCCCCCACATTGGGAGGCGTAAAAATTCCAACATTGCTGTTCGCCGATGACACCCTCCTAATCTCGAAAACTCCCCAAGGCCTCCAGAAACTCCTGAACCGCTTCCAGGACTTTTGCACTATCAGAGGACTAGTCATCAATGTGGATAAAACAAAGTATTTAATCATACACCCTCCCGCAAACTTGGCCGTCCTCCCATTTTGAACTCCATCCCCCTTGAAAGAGTGGCAGAATTCGACTACCTCGGAATCCGCCTGAGCGATGCTATGAGCTGGACCGCCCACATCAACAAAATGACAGTCGGTCATAAAAGGGTGGGGGGGCCCTCCTTAAGGAGTACATCAATTCAACAAAACATTGTGTAGCCCCGCTAATAGACATTTATAAAGCCCGTGCTGTATCCGCGTCACTATACGGAGCCGAACTGTGGGGCCTAGGTAATATGAAGTCTCTAAGTAAGGCAGAGAATAAATTTATCAAGGACCTCCTTGCCATTCCGATGAGTACTCCGACAGTCCCGGTCTTAATGGATGTAGGCTGCAAAGCAATTAGGGACCAGGCTCGCCTTCGCCCTCTCTTGCTTTGGGCTCGCTTATGGAGGGTTCCGGAGTTAAATTCCTATGCTGACGGGTTAGCAGAGGTGATGCGCTCGGATGGCTGGCAGAAGATCAAATGGCTTAGGGACATTAATCATCTGTTAGGGGACATAGGCTTGGAGTCTTGCTGGTCCAATCACTCAGCCCCCCAAAAGGAGTCCCTAAAAAAATATATTGGGAATGGGTTTCCTTGAAGCGCATCAGTAATCAGCGCCACTGCAATGCCACTGCAGCATACTTGAAAATAAAAGACGTTGTTTCCTTTGAGCCCTATATGGATTTTATTACCATCGCCATGGACCGGACTCTATACATTAAATTCCGTCTAGGAACCCTACCCCTTGCCGACTTTTGCTCCAGGTGGAACAAGTCCCAGCCAGCATCACATCATTGTGCCTTATGTTCTGACAAACCCGAGACTGTGCCACACTTTCTTTTTGAATGTCCGGACTACGTGCGCCCCAGATCACGCTGGCTTAAACCAATTTGCAGAGAACTGGGCACTCGACAGTACTTGGTCGCCCTCCGGATTTTACTAACTAACACAGCCCCTCCCATTGTCTGTGCCGTATCCAAGTTTTTAAAATGGGCTTGGTTGATTCGACTAAAAAGACTGTCTATATCAATTTAATTCCTTTTACTTAATTTATTCTGATCAAATGTGTTTTTATCCTTTTATCCCAAATGTACAGTCACATTCATGATATGCTGTTTTATTTTTTGTAATGCTTTTATGATATATGCATATCGAAATAAAGCAATCAACCAACCAACCAGTATATGGTTTTATCTATCCCGGGAGACCACTGTATTTTGTGCTACTTACCTGATTGCATTCGAAGTGTTCTTGTGTGTTGTGTTGATATCTCTGGGTAGGAGATATTTTAATGTGTTAGTGACTGTTGTGTAACAAATAGAAGTATTTCTATATAAACACTGAGAGGTTCATTTTAATTTAACCTACGCTATAAGATTAAACTGGTAAAACGAGCTGCTTAAAACTCCTTCAAGATAAGGCTGAAGGCTACTCTCCACAGTTACCACTTTGAGAGATGTCTATGGGTTTCCAAGACCACTAAAATCACCATACGGTTGCCTGTATTAGTGCAAAGTGCATCACTTAAATAAGTGTACACCATATCCTAAGCCATCCTCCTACAGTAATTAACTGCTTTAAGTTTCGAGGAGCACAGCTCTCATCAGCACTGTTGCAGGTAGCCCATCATCCAATGGCCAGAGGTGAGTGTCATGTTTGAGCCTCTCTGTTGGGACAGTGCCCTCTCATGCCATTGTGACTCACTGCCTAGATAACCTCCTTGGACCAGGGCACACCTGCTGCCACACAATGATTTTGTTCTGCACCTGTGCACAGGCAGAAAAGGGGCAATGCACCAGTTATCAACAAAATCACAGTGTTTACTGTGGATTCACAAATGTGGTAACTTGCGGTTTAGTTTATGATCTCTTCACATTGTAGCTCAAAAACACAAACAGTAGCTCTTGCTCCATCTTTCCAAGCTACCCTGTCTGCGGCTCATTCACTATCTGTTCAGTTACCAAGTTAGAGTATGTGCTGTAGAGATTCCAATTTCATTGAATGCAGATATTTGGACCTCTACTGTGCCCTTCTCTTGCAGCCTGTCTCACTTAATAATAGCTTGGCAGAGGGGCCTGTTAAAGGGCAGCATACAATGTAAATGGGAGGAAAGACAAGCAGCACAATAGATCCTTGTAAAGGATAGGAGTTTAGGACCCAATAAGGACCCATTTCAAAGACAGTTTTTAATTACTGCTGCATGTGAGTCTTAGCAGGACCCAACCCACTTAATACACTTCAGTTGGCCCACTGATGTGGCATGAACGACGAGCAGGGGCCCATTCCGATCCATGCCCTTGTTTGCCAATCACACACATCTCCATATGTCACTCGGCCATTCCAGACTCAGTCCTAAAGGTGAGCCAGCCACTGAATATTTGACATAGATGCCAGGCATTAGCCCATCTTGAAGTCCTCTTTGACCCTCTTTGAAGTCCAAAACGAACTTAGCTTTCATGTGGCATAAGTCTCCCCATCATTCTAACTTCACGCTCTGAAGAATTAATTACAAAGCAGTGACGTTTGATGCAAAATGGGTGAGTGAATTAGATACCCATTTAGTAGCTGGATTGCAAAAAGGGAAACCAGAATATCTGGGCTCAATCTCGGTTTCCCCGCTTGAACACATTGCGTGATCCAAAGCAAATAATGTATTCCACAGAACCTAGTTTTTCTTCATTATCACATATGACATAGCTTCAAAAGAGTGAGTTCATGCAGTCTAATGTACAACCTTCTTTTTGATTTAAAAGACTACAATGTTGCTTCGTTTATAATAGGAATCTAAGCCACATACAATGTACCCATGACTGTAGTGTCCTTCACAAAATCCTCGGAACACGTCTGTAGAGTGATATTAAATACCAATGCATGTATACACAAATTATAAACACAGTTTCAGAAATCTTCTCTTTCTTTTATTCTTTTCTTTCTGATCAGCCAACACATGTTTCGTCGCACAAACTGAAAATCGTCCTACAACTTTCTCAAAGCTGAGTATAAAAAAATAAACAGAGGCCATTGTGACACCATACATAAAACTGACTGATGTGCACAAGCTCAATTCAGATATAAACGTGACATAATGTGCAAGTGCAAAGACATGCACATGGTGGACCTTTAGTCAATGATAGTGACTTCGTGAGCATCAAGTTGTGAAGATAAAACAAACTTATTGTGTAAGACTATTTCATATTAAAAAACTCTAAATCAAGGTGATGCAGAAAAACCTAATGATTAAAAAGCTTCCGAAGCCTGAAACTGTATAAGGGCTTCTAGACCAAACAAATACACAATTCTGAAACAATAAAGAAACACCTGGGCCTTGTATGTCAAATGCTTCTCTCATTGTCGTCAGTACATAAATAAAGCCCTTAAAGACCAAAAGGACAGACTACTATCTCACCCATATAGCCAACTACATGCATCACCATTGTGATATTTCTTCTCAAGGGAGTACTTTCAATGTCATTGGTAGCAACCTATGCGGAAGTAAACAAAAAAGTACAGTTAAGAGCCTGTCAAAATTGATCCTCTTGATCAAATATATTCCCAAAAAAGCCTCATGTTTTAAATCACCACCTACTTTCCATGTGGTGATAATTCCATCCCACACACTTTAGACTGCGATTGAGTCTAGTATCCTTGCTTCGAAGAGAGCAAATCCGTAATTTTTAGTAAAAGCACGCCTGTAATGAGAAGGAAAAAGCTCCGATGTGACCAGATTCCCTGACAATAAGTGCTTACTTTGATACACTTTCCAAAATCATTAGGAACTTTATGGCGCACAAGCGAGACCCACAAGTTATAATTCCCATAATCCAAAACAAATTCCCGCACTGTTTAAACTCTGGTCGCAAGCCCAGGAACTCACCGCCCCGCGCGGTAGTACAGCCGCAACTAGATCAATCTGTCCAGTCCTCGAGTACGAGAACCGGTAATGAGAGTTTCCCGCTCTTATAGACCTGGTGTTATGATAATAGAAAAAGGACTAACTCTGCCTAACCATGGCAGCCATCTTGTAGTGTGAAAATGTCAATTCCATATACACAATAAGTCATTTCAGGCTAACCACAGTCATGCTTAATCTAATCATATAATGCATGCGCATAACAGAACCCAATTACCGTAATCTGTGAAATGCATAGCTAAAAAGGAAATCCGAAGCGTCCACAAATCGACGATTAATTCTTTAGTGATATTAAAAAGTCAAACTTCAAACATATGAGTGTTTGCATTAAAGCTAGGTAAAAAATATTGATTCATAACCAGATCTGGGCATCACAATTTAACAATCTATCCAGCTGCAGTGCCCTGTGGGCTGGCCTGCCTGAGCCCAGCCTTTGCCCCCCTGAACCTTGCCTTGATTCTGGGGAAGAGCACTTCATTTTGACCCTGGACTGTGGACTTTCCTCCTAGTGCCTTGGGAGCGCTTTTCTTTTATTTCAAGGAGAGCTGGTAGCCTGCAGCGCAAGGCTGCAGCGTGTGGGATTCCCCCACCATCGCTGAGATTTAGCAGGTGCCCACCCCGCATTCACTTGCCTTTTTGATCCCACCCCGCTGATTAATGTGTGAAAAACGAGCAGAAGCCCTCCCCGCATCAGTGCCTTCGTTATGGGTGCCTACCCCGCTTTGTATGCTTAAGGAAGAGGGAGCCTACCCCTCATGGCCGCACTTTTTAATTACATTATTGGTGCCCACCCCGCATCGCCGCTTTGGAGGAAAAGAAATTCACTGCCACGGGCCCGAGGGAAGCCGGAGTGTTGCCTGGCAACCGGGACTCCCACCACCACGTCATTGCAACATAGGGCGGAGGGAGGAAGTACCGGGGAGATCATGCCCCCAGAAGTTCCATGAGGATTGAGTTGGCGTTTTCACACAGGGCCCCTGAGAGCGAGGGAGAGCCCACAGAAGAATCGAGGAGTGCTGCAAGTTCCTGGCGGGGCTCCTGTGTTGATGGGAGGAGACCCACATGCTGTCTAGAGACCAGCCAGAGTTGTTGAGTCCTGTAACCAGCACCGGAGATGGAGGTGTCGGAGTCCGGCAGTGCTCCCGGTGAGTGGGAGGGGGCTGCCTCTGAGCCTGACCAGTGCCGCGATTGGCACCAGGAGAGCCCCGTGAGTGGGGCCCCAGACACAGTTGAGCCCATTATTCATTTTGCTTCACAGCGATGCCGCAGTTGCGGGCCACTGCAATGTTGGGCCCTTCTCAAATTTCTGATCTCCAAGGAGAGTCCCCTGCTTTTCCCCATAGTGGCAAGACTTCTTTACAGTTGCCCCGCGTGACAGTGGGCAACTGCAACATTTGGGGCATAGGTTATTGTCAGAGTCCCAGGGCGGGACTCCCATGTGCACAGTGCCCATCCTCATTGCTTGTGGGGCACTGTTTTGGGCGCCAGAGGCACCAAGAGTGCCAGGGCAGTTTATGTCACCACAGCTGCGCAGCAGATACTGGCAGCTGCAACGTTTGGGCACATTCAGTTTCATTTAGAGTCCCAGAGAGGGGCTCAGGTGGCATGCTGGTGCCCCAGGGTCATTTCTACAGCTACCCAGCAATTAGTGGGCAGCTGCCACGTTTAGGTTCTGCACCTGCACACTTTGATTTTGCTGCCCTGGCAGCTTATGCCCTGACTCTGCGGGACATAGGGCACTTGAGCCCCTGTGAGAGGCCAGTTGGGCTAGGGCCAGTTCAGTGTGTTGCGCCCCACTTGCGGCACACTGTGTTATGCTGGGTACTGCCTAATGTATTTATGACTGTGATGCCTATTGCGCAAGGCGTTCTCCTAATCTGTGTTATGCCTCATGGTTCTTACATAATGTACGTTTGAGGTTGGTGCATAAGGTGTGATCCTAATCTGGTTTATGCCTAATATGATAATGCTGAGGTCATTATTGTGCCAATAGTTACTGGTTGTGCTTTACATTTACTATTTGTGCTACAATTACTGGTTGTGTTCTACGTTTATGCTAGCTCTTACTTATACTATTTCTACTAAGTGATGATTCTGACGATGGTCCGTGTGCCCTGTCATGTGTGTATAATCCACTGTAAATACTGCCCAGTGCCAGTTGGCACAGTGTATAGTGTGTGATTACCATCTAATGTGTTTAATGATAATACAAAGGCTATTTTTTATATAACCTTGAATGGAGTTCCTTTTTTTATGTGCCTAGTGTGTTGCTGCTGTGTGTGTGTTGCGCAAAAGCTTTACACATTGCCTCCGGGATGAGCCTGACTGCTTGTGCCAAGCTACCAAGGGGTTGAGCAGGGGTTATCTTTGGCATGTAACTCCCTTGCCCTGACTAGAGAGGTGGTCTCTGCCAGGCTTTGGCGCAAGCCTTAGCCAACCAGAGATACCATTTCTAACAAAGACTAATTGAATAGCTAGGTCTTCAGCTTCTTGCAGAATTCAAGAAGTGAGGAGGATACCCTAATGAGTTGGGGGAGGTTGTTCCAGGATTTGGCGGCTTAGTAGGAGAATGATCGACCTATTCTGCTTCTGTGGATGCAGGGTGTATGTTCGAGTGAGAGTGATGCTGAGCAAAGTTGTCTGGAGGGTTGTGACATAATCTGAAGTACTAAGATGAAACAATTCCATATGTGAAAGAAATTGACTTGTTTATTTGAAGCAACCATATCATATTTTTGCATAATGTTTGTTGCATGATTTGCATGCCAGCTGTTTTCATGACTCAGCTCATGCACAGGCTCTAAGAGCTAAGCCATTTCTTTGGCCTGGTTATGACTCAACTCTCCCTCTTAATATGTTGGTTAGCCCTCCTCTAACCAGTCCTCAGAAAAAGTGACTTGATGTCACTGTTGCTGAAGACATATGATCTGACCATGGATGTTGATTCACAAAAATGCCTGGGCTAGCGAAAGTGACATCACACGCTGTAGACCTTAATGACATCACAGGAAGCAACAACATATGACCTTTGACCCTGAAACGTCCTAGGAAGTGATGTCACAAGAAGTTAATTCTGATGGCCTCATAATAATTGACGTTAAAGTTCCATAATAAATGCATGACTTAGATAATAAACCAGCAAAGGCAAACTTCTGTTTCAGAGACCTCTTGTATTAGGGTGTGGACCTGATATGCAAGGGCATCATTACTGATTTCCCTTAGTCTTTCTTGAAGAATTATGTGTTCATCTGAAGAGGATATAGTGCCATTAAACACACAACTGGAACAAAGAAATATTGCTGGCCCACCTCATTATTTAGTCTCACTAAAAGTTTTAAGAGACAACAAACAAATAACAACGTCTCTTTGTTTGTATGGGGAATTTTATTTAACCCTTTTGTTCATTATTTTTGGAATGATTTAACAAATCAATAGGCGAGAAGAACACTCCATACACCTATGTACAAATGCAACACATTAAGACATATTTCACAAGTGCTAACAAATATCACATAAAAGATAAATCAAACATTCATCAACAAACTCCTCGGATGAGAAATCAATAACAATTCTATGTGCGCAAATAATTATTCTTTGCGAGATAATCAACAACCGTTATTGAACCCAAAAGGTTGTAAAAGATTAGACAGACATCAGAAATTGATCCATAATTAGTCTTGACCATCAGAGCTGCACCCAAAAAGTGCAATTATTTAAAACTCTCTATCTGTCGTTTGCCTTGCCAACGCGTTTCGAATCTGTCAAGGATTACAGATTCTCCTCAGGGCTCTCTCAATGTTTTCAATCTAAACAAAAAATATAAAACGAAGTTTGTTTCAGTATTTACACCTTATTTACAAAAGGACGTTTTTACAAGGCCCCCCTAGGGCTGGTTTGACTTTGCTGAACTAATTACCTCTATGGAGAATGCGGGGGACTCTCGTGGTGGTGTTTGTTCACGAGGGGTTGCCGCAGAAATCAATGATAGTGGGAGGTATTCTGAAAAAATAGTAGTAATGAAGACTTAAAAAGCCATCTGGGCCAGTGCCAAGCGACTACAACAGACCTAATGCAACACGTTCATACCTTCTTCAAATGCTGCATTGAATGCGGTATTGAATTCTCCGTGTGCTCCTTTTATACTTTCTTTGCGACCTGTAAATTATAAAGGTCCGGCTCAGTATTGGCATAAATTGTGTTAAAGTTCGTTAAGTATTGCGGGAATGGTTAAAAGCCACCTACCCGATTTATTGGTAGTAGACACGGGGCGTCAACGACCGCCATTCCGTGTGTTGATTGTCTAAAACTTGCTATGTCAGTCGCGGAGTCGTGTTCCTCACCGTTCTATCAAGAAACTTTTCTCTCGCGCTGAAAGACAAAACCGGGGCCTTATGGTCATTAACCCAGTAAAATGTGAGGGCACCGCAGTCTCACGCATAAGGAGTAACGCGGACGCTCACCTTCCTTCGACCAGAGCGAACCAGGAAATGAAAACGCAGGAGCAGCCGGGCGGCTGTTCAGGGCTCCTACATCATTGCAAGCCCACAGCTAGGCATTGTGGGTATTGTAGTTTCCGACCTAGTGGGTGCATGGATACATTACAATCTCGAAATTTCAGAGAGTGAGTTCAACCCGGTTTGGGTACTGTTGAACTTCAGTATTAAATAAGCTTCTTTTTTCAAGAGGATGTGATCAATATTGATCCCCGTTTTTGGTTGATTGATACTGAAAAGTACTGTCCAAGTGAAATCATTTTCCCCGTGTTGTTTTTCGGAGAAATGTTGGACCAGGGGCGCAGTTAACACTTTCTTTTTAATGCGTGACCTATGTTGTGTCATGCGTACATTGACCTGCTGATTGGTCTTGCCAATATAAATTTTTTGGCAGGAACAAATTATGGCGTAAACAACATTTTTTGTTTTACAGTTACTTTTAAAGGGGTGTCATTCACTCCTGTTGGTTAAAAGGGGAAAGTTTTCTCTTTTCAATGCCGTATATACGTGCAAAAATGCGATAGTTATTATACTCCTCTTAATAATCAGCGCTCATATTCATTCGAGCGGATACCAAGGGTCTGTTCTTCGAAAAGCAGTCTAGCAATCTAGAAATGATTTCACTTGGACAGTTACTCCTTATGCGTGAGACTGCGGTGCCCTCACATTTTACTGGGTTAATGACCATAAGGCCCCGGTTTTGTCTTTCAGCGCGAGAGAAAAGTTTCTTGATAGAACGGTGAGGAACACGACTCCGCGACTGACATAGCAAGTTTTAGACAATCAACACACGGAATGGCGGTCGTTGACGCCCCGTGTCTACTACCAATAAATCGGGTAGGTGGCTTTTAACCATTCCCGCAATACTTAACGAACTTTAACACAATTTATGCCAATACTGAGCCGGACCTTTATAATTTACAGGTCGCAAAGAAAGTATAAAAGGAGCACACGGAGAATTCAATACCGCATTCAATGCAGCATTTGAAGAAGGTATGAACGTGTTGCATTAGGTCTGTTGTAGTCGCTTGGCACTGGCCCAGATGGCTTTTTAAGTCTTCATTACTACTATTTTTTCAGAATACCTCCCACTATCATTGATTTCTGCGGCAACCCCTCGTGAACAAACACCACCACGAGAGTCCCCCGCATTCTCCATAGAGGTAATTAGTTCAGCAAAGTCAAACCAGCCCTAGGGGGGCCTTGTAAAAACGTCCTTTTGTAAATAAGGTGTAAATACTGAAACAAACTTCGTTTTATATTTTTTGTTTAGATTGAAAACATTGAGAGAGCCCTGAGGAGAATCTGTAATCCTTGACAGATTCGAAACGCGTTGGCAAGGCAAACGACAGATAGAGAGTTTTAAATAATTGCACTTTTTGGGTGCAGCTCTGATGGTCAAGACTAATTATGGATCAATTTCTGATGTCTGTCTAATCTTTTACAACCTTTTGGGTTCAATAACGGTTGTTGATTATCTCGCAAAGAATAATTATTTGCGCACATAGAATTGTTATTGATTTCTCATCCGAGGAGTTTGTTGATGAATGTTTGATTTATCTTTTATGTGATATTTGTTAGCACTTGTGAAATATGTCTTAATGTGTTGCATTTGTACATAGGTGTATGGAGTGTTCTTCTCGCCTATTGATTTGTTAAATCATTCCAAAAATAATGAACAAAAGGGTTAAATAAAATTCCCCATACAAACAAAGAGACGTTGTTATTTGTTTGTTGTCTCTTAAAACTTTTAGTGAGACTAAATAATGAGGTGGGCCAGCAATATTTCTTTGTTCCACTTGTAAATTGGGTCCAGCTGCCCCCTGTCCCAGGACCAAACTCCGTTGTTGTACTTATTAAACACACAACAGCACTGGGAACCTACATTTTTTATACTACAAACTGTCACAATTGAATAGTTCCCCTACTGTATACGGCAATGTGAAATGTGGTGATAAATCATAAGAAGAGATAAAAATAGATTGAAGTAAAAGAAATAGTAGTTATGTACATTTCTCAATGAATAATGTGGTCTTGGAACAAGTTACTAGCTCAAAACATCAAGGATTTATTTTGACAACTCTGGATCTCATGTCACACATAAATGCCCTTAAAGTCTCACAAGTTTTAAAAAACTGTCTTCTAAGATGAGCGGGCCTGACTCAACAGGGATATGTAAAGTAATTATTGCCAAATGTATGCCTACACTTACGTATGGCACATTGATTTTTAAAGACCATCAATGTGCCATACGTAAGTGTAGGCATACATTTGGCAATAATTACTTAACATACCACCGAAAAACAGAGGTCAAAACCCCTGAAATGCATTTGGGCCTTCCTGATTATGTCCATATATTTAAACAAAGCTATTGCACTGTCCCCATGCTTCTCACAGTAAATGCTTGCATAGATCAGAAAAGCTGACATCCAATTCTCCTTGTTAATCGGCACTCTAGGCCACCTTGTGAGTTCCCCATCTTCTTCTTTAGAACCTTACTTTGCCTGGATGTCCCTTTGCAAGAGTTTGAATACGTCTAAGTATTCGTGTTTCCATATACTGTTCATGGTCTTGTCAGACAAGTGAGAACCAAGAGGCATTGGCAGTTCCATATAAGGGAGACCCTTTTCATGTTTGTCTTCATACATGTCTGTATCACCCTTATCCTTATCGGACTCTGTGGACCTATCTGACTAGCAAATTTTCTTATCCTTGGTCAGTCTTTTTTCCCACTCGTGAGTTTGTGCAATTCCTTACCACGTGCAGGTCCTTTCTTTTAATCTTACTTCTCCATGACTTCCCCGTTTTCCACCTCCACAGACCTCTGTTTCGGTGCTCCCTTCTGCAAATCCGCAGAGCGCCAAACTGACCACCATTCCCCGTACCTTCAGGCAGTGGTTCGGTCAGCCCTCCTTCTTTTCGGCACTCGCCTTTGTTGCTCTTCCTTTTGTTCTTGACTGCTCTCTGGTTCGCACATTACTGCTGTAAAACATTAATTGTAGTACAGGTTACGCACCCTTTGCTGGCGCTGCATGTTACCTGCTTGCCTACTTCCTCTTCCTCACGCAACATGCCCTCCTCCCATTCCTCACACTCATAGACCAAAACCAGTGCATCCTCACAAACACCCTCCTCACACTCTTACTGACGTGCCAGTTTCGCTCTGTCTTCCGCACATTCATCAGCATGCAATGAGTACCCTTGGCCTGGTTGAAATAACAGGCTTGTTCCCTTGTGGTAGGGTTGGCAGACGCAGACCGCCATATCTTCTGACCAGCGCCTCAAGGCTGTCATTCATGCCGCTGGCAGTGCCCCCATCTGTCAGCTTCCTTCGCTGACCTTACTTTGACAAACCCCTTTGGCTGCACCAACCAGGAGGGTCCTAAGCATCACCGTACCCTTGAGAGGCCAAAGCCAGCCCCTTTTCCTCTCTGGGCACCCCATCTGCTGGAACCCATATCCAGTGGCCCAAACTCCCACCCTTGGCTCCTCATCATCAATAACTGCCCTCCATCCCCAGCCTGATCACCTAGGGCCCGCTCCCTGGAAAAATGCTCCTCTTCGCAAGCCCTACACATTGCTAATCAGGGTGCCTCAGTCTCCTGGGCCAGGCGGCTCTGTTCTCTGATCTGGGCTTCAATATCTACTGATGGCCATCTGCTGCATTGGGCCTCTGTCCCTGCCACCCCAGGTGCTGGGCCCCCCTCGGCTCTGGAACCTCAATTACCTCCCCCTCCATCAGCTGGCTGGCGCTGCCTGTGCCCTTCAATTTTTTGAGGGTGGGCCTTGAGCTCTTTTTCCTCTTCTATGTTGTCAGGAGGGTGAGGGGGGGCTCCTGTACGGGCCCCTCCCATTTTGCACACTTATCTTTAAGGCCCACCCGGCCCACTGCCTCACTACACAGGGCCTTCTTATAACCTGTGGAGCCTTGCTCCTGCTGGGTCCAGGCCCGCACAAGGATTCCTCTGAGCCCCGGGGGCCGAATAGCTCATTTGACTGCTGCCAGGATTGGAGGATGATGCGTCTCCCGCCAATTGCTACCACCATCACTCCCACGCATCCCACTCCTCCCCCACCATGCTTACTCACCTTGTGTCTGCCTCCCCATTATTAGGAAGGCAAGCTGCGACAGCGTCACTGCCGCCCTCTGCCAATTGCCCGGGCCGAGTCAGGCCCACCCAGATCCCCTCCAGGTCACCAGGCCTGAAGAGGTCATGCCGGCCCACCACCCCCAGTGTCTGGTGAGGGGACCATACTAAGTCGGCAGAGGGGGACGCCATGTCTCTCTCCGCCATAGGGAAAAGTTTTCTCGGCCCCCTGCAGCTGAGTACCGTCTCTGAGGTAGGCCCCAAAGAAACTTTATTATTCGACCAAAAGCCCCTCACAGTGATGCACATGGTCCGAAAGAGGCAGATCACGCCTCTCCGGACCCTTATATGCTAATTAAATGACCTGCCCCTTCCCCCTTAACCACCTATCCCCACCCATGTCGTGGAAGGGACGCAAATTTCCCTGGGGAAAGACTAGTCTGCGACGTGCTATTCCCGGGGGCCATCAGAGTCACAAAATGCATCCCTTAAGATCCAAGACAGATGGGATCTTAAACGAGTACACACTGGGAGAAAGGGGGACAGCCAACACCGAGACCCATTTTTTGTGTGTGGAAAATTCAGCTTTATTGAAAACAGGTGCATATCACAAAGTCTAACCTAGGCCATTGCCTTACAAACTAACACCTCACTATCGCAAGAGTCTTGTTCGCGCCATATAAAACCCTCAAAATAAATAAATACATAAAATAAACTGCTCCTCCATTTCTCCCACCCCCACCCCTACGATCCCCACAAAAAATCCCCCACCCTGCCGATAACATAATATTACATAGAGTGCCGATTAACATGGAGAATTGGATGTCAGCTTTTCTGATCTATGCAAGCATTTACTGTGAGAAGCATGGGGATAGTGCAATAGCTTTGTTTAAATATATGGACATAATCAGGAAGGCCCAAATGCATTTCAGGGGTTTTGCATGACTTAGCTATGATGAAGAGTTCCAGGCATGGGTGAGCTTGAACCCTGACAAGCCATGGAGGGAAGTTGACTCAGAACTTTGGATGCAGGGATGTCATCCACCCAATCAGCTGCTTTCACTCACATGGCTAGTGGTATACCTGTTACCTATCTGCCTTTTAAGCCCATGCAAGCCCCAAAGGGGGCAGGTTACATCCCAAAACCAGGAGGAACCAATGTTAGGGTGTGCTGGAACTATAACAAGGGTTTCTGTTCCTTCACCCATGCAAGTTTAAACATGAGTGTTCAATATGTGGAGGTAGACACTCCATCACTCAATGTTTCACCCTGGCCAGCCCAGTGGAACAATCGAAGGGGCCACAAACTGGCCAAGGAGGTAGCATAGGGTAGAATAGCTGGACCTTATACTGAGTGGCCTATGGCTGATTTGATTGTGTCTCCACTGGGGGTGGTGCCAAAGAAGGTGGAATGGGAATTTCGGGTCATTCATCATCTATCATGGCCAGAAGGTGCGTTGGTGAATGACTACATCGCCGAGGAGGATTCCAGGGAGCTGTACGCATCAATAAACAGTGCGATGGCCCTGGCGAGGAGCTGTGGTGGTGAGGCTGAATTGGTGAAGTTCGCTATCAAGTCGGCATTTCGTCTACTCCCCATACACCCCGAGGATTTTCAATTGCTGGGCATGCAGTTTGGAGGATTTCTCTACTTGGATAAGGTTCTGCCAATGGGCTGTGCTATATCCTATGCACTTGTTTGAAGCCTTCAGTACTTTCTTACAATAGGCTTTTACAAAATCCAGTGGTCACAGAGAGGTGTCTCACTACCTAGACAAATTTTTGTTTGTGGGAAGGAGGTATTCCGGTGAGTGCACTGCAACATTCCCAAAAGATGCGGACATTTTTTGGGGGCCTTTGGCACCTGCGAAGATGAAGGGTCCACAGGTGGTGTTGACGTTTTTGGCCATTGAATTGGAAACAGTTTTGATTGTTGCAAGGTTACCACAGGCCAAGGAGAGGGAAATTACAGGTGATGATGAGCGACCGAAGGATTAAGCTAGAGAGGATACAGAAGAAGCTGCTTGGATTCCTAAACTTTGCATGCCACCTGTTGCAGTAAGTGCTGATTTGGAGGTATGGAGGACATTTTTGGCGTACTTTAATGGCGTGTACATGAAATTCTTGGATGAGAACTAAGTATGGCAAATGCAGATATTCTCTGACGTGGCGGGCGTGCATGGTTTTGGTCTTTTTGGTGTGCCGAGTGTTGGCCAGACCATTGGATCCATTAAGGGTGCAGCATCGCTTTATGGGAGTTTTTTCCCTTTCTGGTGGCGCTACAATTGTGGGGTGGGGATATGGCAAACAGAATAGTGCTGTTTCATGTTAACAACATTCCAGTGGTGGAGTGGTTGTTGAGATGCTTTATGCTCACGTGTTTACGTTTAAATATTGCTTTCAAGGCTCAGCATGTACCTGGAGCCCAGAATGACATTGTGATGCTTTATCTTATTCACAGTGGCAAATCTTTCCGGGGTGGACGCAGTCAAGACGCCGTTACCAGTTGAAGTCAGGGAGATGGGCAAATGAGTGTCATCAGCCTGGTTGTGGGCTGGCATGGACCGAGTTCTGGGCATTCGAAGGAAATGTGCTGCAGGGCTGGGATCAGGAAGAGGCTAAAAGGAGAGTGTTACGTTTTGTACTTTTTTGTATTGACAAGGATTTATCACCTGCCACGATTGGAGCAATTTGGCTGGGTTTTCGGTCTATGGTAACTGCATTGGGGTTTTGACCCTGCCGGGGACGAGATTTTAGGCCGGATGTTGAAAGGTTGGGGCAATCAAAGGGGTGGGAGGAGGGTGGCACCGAGGGAGTCCCTCATGTTTGAATTGTTGGGGGAATTGTTGGCAGTACTACCTGTCATAATGTGTTTGAGCTATCTATTTTCTGGCTTTGCATGGTGTGGATGTTCTTTGGGGATTTTCGAGATTCAGAGCTATTGGGGCCAGCAAGGTCAATGGGTTTACTGCATGATGTAGTGAGCATGGATCCGGCGCGTTTGGTTATACGGTTTTGACGATCAAAAACCAATGAACAGGGTAGGGGGAAATGGGTCTTGTTGAGTGAAGGAGGGAGTGAAGTGGCATTCCCAGTGCGTGAGTGACAATGTTTTTTGATCTGGCTGGAGCAAAGGTACAAGAACATTTTTCGTCACCGAGGTGGGAGTCCGATGTCAGCCTCCCAACTGTTGGCTGTGCTGCATATGTGACTTTGTTGGATGGGAAAAGATCCGGTGGAGTTCTTGACCCACTCTTTCAGGATAGGGGCAGCAACAAGGGCAGCAGACCTGGGGTGGGGCTGGGTATCGGATAAGGAGGATTGGTAGGCGGCGGTCCCGTTGTTGCGAGTGCTATGTCAGGAAATACATGAAATGATGGCCTGACTGGGCAGGAGGGGCATGGGGAGAAGTGAGAGAGGGTTTGTGAACAACAGGCCTAATGCTGATTCTCTTTTAAGGCAGCTTGTGTGAACGGTCCTGGGGTCAAGATGGTGACCTGGCTTATGAGACATTCCTTGGTACATTGGGCAGCCAAATGTGCGGACCAACAGATACACAGCAGGAATCTGAGATTGTACAACAGCCTGCATGAAGTATTATAGAAGGGAAAAAGTAGAATGCGATGAAAAAAAAAAAAGGTAGACCAAGAACAACATGGCCGGTACTAGCCAGCTATATACCACACCCTGCCATTGAAGAAATGACGGATGCGGAACTATTAGTTCAACTAAAACAACTAAATAAAATACATAGACAATTGGTTCAATATGTCATGCAGACTCTAACAGTCCAACCTCCTATAAGGATTCCACAACAAACTCCTCACCAGGGGAACACAAATAAAATCACACCACAGACTATACAATCAGTCATTGGTAAATTGCCCGCAAAACGGAAACAAATTCCATTCTGTATAACTCAAAAAATTACTCAAATCGAGGCAGTATTTCCCGATACTACCGCTCATGAGAAACACAGAATTTTAACAATCTGTTTACTAATGAGGATCGCACCACTCCTGCAGGACTTCGACACTTGGGGTACAGTCTTTGCTGCCATCTACACAAAAACACATGGTGTTCCGTCTATGGCGGTAATACCAGATGTCCTGTAACAGATTCAAAATGAATAAGGGGCAGAGACTGCTTTAAATCTAGGTATGAAACTACTGAGAGTTTTTAAACAGGTCTCAGCTATAATATTAGCTAATATTAAAGGTGAGGCAGCATCAGTGGTGATCCGCCAAAAATTAAGAGAATTTGATGTAACTGAGCAACCATACGAACTGGCCAGAATAATTGAAAAATCCTATGAAGAACTAGGTAGAGATAGTTTCGGTGGGAAACCAGTAAAACCCCAACTAACAGGAAGCCCTGAAAAGGTCTTTATTAAAAACCCTCTCTCTACTCCCAAAAAGAAGTGGGAGAACACTAAACAAACTTCTAAAGAGAAGCGTTCTCAGTCCCGAGGTAGGTCTCCTCAAAAGGAGCCCTCTGAAAGAAGGTATAACCTCAGGAACAGGGATAATTTGAAAAAACCTGATAGATATTAAGATACTAATACACATTCCTGCCGTACCTTTCAGACTTCCTCACAGAAATCGGAAAGAAGAGGACGGTAAGAACAAAAGGAAGAACGCGTGAAGTCCAAAGACGATCAACACGTTGCAAAAAATAAGAAAAGTCAATTCACCAATAAGAAGGTAGCAGGCCAAAAAAAAATCAGACATGCCGAGGATCTTGAGGACAAAACTCAAGAACGCGAAGTGGGCCCAGACAATGCGGGACAGTGCAGCAGAAGTCACATTAGTTCGCGAGATTTTGAAGGATCATCTGGAGACAGTGGACTTGAATGAGTACATCTAAGTTGAAACAGCTGATACCTGGGTTAGTGTACCCCATAAGTTATGTGAAGTAACGCTCCGGATGGAGGGGGACATAACTAGGAAAATAAGAGAACTCTTTAGGGAGAAGCTCTCTAAGGGCTATGACAATCTTCTAGCTGGAAAAGACTGGCCACCAAAATGTGTCAGGAGTGCCCACAGGGCGAAGACATCATTATGCCAGCCTTCTCCTACCAATTCACTTAAAATACACCTATGCTCCAGCATTATATAAAAATCATGTAGGCTGGGATGAGGATTCTCCTCACCATAAAATCCAACTCAACCAACTGCAAAAAGGCAGTATCCAGTAAAGCAAGAAGCTAAAAAACAGGTCAGGGAGATATGATCACCTTGTCAATGAACAATCCTTTGTTTCCTGTCTCCAAACCAGACAATACATATCGTCTAGCTTTGGACTGCAGATATTTAAACTCTTGTTGGAAAACCTTTGCAGTACAAAATGCACACAGTGCAGCACTAATGAATAACATTGTGCGTAAAAAATATAAAACCACATTAGATATTTCTAACGGTTTCTTCTGTCAAAACATTGCACCTGAAAGCAGGTACTTGACCGCTTTCTCAATTATGGGACACAGGGACACTTCTGTCGTCTTCCGCAGGGATTCAAGAATAGTCCGGGGTTATTTTCAGCTAGAGTAACAGAGTTACTACAAACGTATGATGATGAGGCATTATCTTATGTCGATTACATCTATCTAACAGACGATGACTTGGACAGGCACTTGAACAGAGTGAATACAATTACACTTGGATTCGCCTCCGAAGGGTATAAATTCAACTTTAAGAAAACAAAAATGTAATACCTCAACGTCCTTTTTCTAGGATACGAGTTATCAAGTGAAGGCAAAAGTCTGGCAGCCAACTTTTTAGAAAAGTGTGCGCAGCTCCAACCTCCAAAAACGCTGAAAAACTTACAGTCAATTCTAGGTTTCCTAAATTTCAGAAGAACTTACATTCTAAACGACGCAGAAAGGGTTAAACCTCTCTAGGAATTAATCAAACCTGATTTCAAAACAACTACTTGGACTCAAAAACACACAGAAATGTTGTGTTCAGTACAAACAGATATGTTAGCAACAGCACATTTACAGACACGGGTAAACGTACGCAACCTTGTAATCAGAATCATCCCAGGAAGATGCAGATTCACATACTTAGCCTTTAATGAAGGTGAAAAAGTAACAATTGCTTACAAATCACACTTGTACACACAAGCTGAAATGAAATTCACTTCTACAGAAAAAATTCTGACAGCGGTTCAAACTGCAGTAGCAATAGAGAGAGCTCTTGCATAGGGAAAACGCATAATGGGCTTTACTCCTGTACCTGCCTTAGAAGCAGTGACAAAAGCAAGTATTCCCAATGCAAAGGCTTTACATCCAAGATGGATACAATGGGTTAACTCTCTTGCTGAAACAGACGTTGAATACATTTTTGACCCCTATTAGAAAACACAAGAATTTCTACAATACGAACAAGAATGTCCTCTGCCCACTGAGATTCTGCCTCTAGAGCAGTACGAATGTATAATTTATACAGACTCATCAGCACAGCCCACAATTGCGGGTAAACAAGCTTTTAGTGCTGCGTGCGCGATTGTTAAAGGTCGCTGGCGCGATGGTAAATTCAGACCGATGATCACAAAAATGCAATCTCTTGGAGATTGTACAGCTCAGCGAGCTGAACTACAAGTATTCAAGATGGCGCTTGAAAATACTGATGGCAAATTCCCCACACTCATAGTGTGCGATTCGTATTACTGCGTTCAATCTTACAATGAATACTTGTAGAATTGGATTCAAAACGGTTTTAAAGATGCAAAAGGTGGCACAATCAGGCAAAAGTTGCTTTGGGAAAAAGTAGTTCAATTACAGAAAGAACTACAAAAGACTCACGTAATCCATACACTGGGTCATCAGTGTGATGGCGTTCACATTGCAGGAAATTCATTGGCTGATGAAGCTGCAAAGTCAGCTGTGCAAACTGCTTCTGTAGCTGCAATCACTCGTTCTAAAACAAAAATAGGCGACAAAATAATGCTAGCTGTCAATGCCACAAGCAAAGGCACCAGTGCAGCGTTACCTCTGAACTATCCACTCGAAAATTCATACATAATTGATGTCAACTCCGTTCCTTTTGCTCGAATCCCTGGAGTGGAGGATAGGGTAATTTTAAACAGGAGATGTAGAGTAGCTTTTATACACGAAGCACATTTGGGAGAGGGTCTGATACATCAAGAGATCTCTAAATCCATACTAGAATTAAAAGAAACATACTGGTGGCCAGGGATGAATGCCCACATTCATGAATTTGCATTTAATTGCCATGACAGCAACAGAGAACGCCGCTAGATACCTGACTACAGTGTAGCTACTCCAGTACAGACACCGTTGTTAGACAGCATTAAACTATCTACACGCAGACGTCCCTATGGACAAATGCGGTCCCACAACTATTAGGACAGATTCATTTGGATGTGGCCACAGCGCTCGGCTTATGCCCGAACTGTTATAAAAGATTTGCGAGTCTTTATCGGCACATACGCAGTCGGCATGCTACATTCTGACCAGGGTCCTGCGTTTAGCTCCAAAGCTTACAAGGAGGCCATGGACAATCTGGGCTTTGCAATGCGGTATTCTAGTCCATTCCATCCTGAGGGAAATTCTGTAGTGGAGAGAAAAAACCGGGACATAAAGCAATCTATAACAGCTACGGTATTAGGCTCAGGTGACGGGTGGGTCAAACATCTAATAAGTGTCCAAAGTAGTCAAAATAATCTGGCAAGAAATTCTCTGGGTGGAATCACTCCATATGAAATCCTTTCTGGTACTAGAATGATTGTCCAGACAATGTTGGGTCAATGATTGACCTGACATAACGAGAGCGACGAGGGGAGCAGGTGGGCCGGTATTCGAATACACGGTCTATGAGACTACAGACAACCAACCAGTGTCACGAGCAATTGGTAAATAAAGAATCCAGTCACGGTGTAATGGTGGGCTCAAATCCCTGTTCTTTGGAGACAACTCTGCGCATATCAAGCGCGTACGGTCATGACCCCCTAGTTGTGGCCAGACCTGTCTGATAAACAGTGACCGCCTAATATATCACGGTGGCTCCCCTCTGCAGTAGCTCCAACTACAGAGCGTCTTCAGTTATAAACGCATGGCGCATGTATGAATAACGCCTACAATAAAGTTTGACTACAAAGAAGGTGGTTTCGCTTTTCATAACCTCCAAGGGATAACAAGAGGTTTCTCATAAACATTAAGAACCTTGTCCTGATGAAGGTGCTATCGTTTTAACCGAAACGCTGCGTCGACAACTTTCTGCACTCTGTATAATTTTTTTAATAATTTTTTTAAATTGTGTAATATGTGTACTGACACATTTTTTTAATTACATGCTTGGCACTGCATTGCTGCTATTATACTTTGAATCGAATTGTATCAATTGTAATAAACTGTGTATTTTTTTAATACTGTTTTCTCTCAATTTTATGTTGAATATTGGCAAACAATTTGATAATTGTGGTTGTTATTTGTGGAAGGTCTTTGAGTGATGAGGGGTGTACACAAGAGGTTTATACATTGTTTGTTCTATAGGGACCTTTGAGTTTTCTTGATTATTTCTCCTTGTCCCCAGATTGGATTTTTAAGGAGATCTCCCTTTTCTTTTATACTTGTCCAGGACCTTAATCATCACACTTCAATGGTAGAACAAAAACCTTTTGATATCAAAGACCGTTTGGCTGTTTTGCAGGACTTAAATGAAAAAGAAGTCAAAGCAACACATTGCAGAAGCCAACGACCACTGCGACCACTGAAGGGGAACCACCCGTCCCAGCAAAGCCTGCCTGGATTCCAAAGATTGAGGATCTAGTCAGAGAAAAGCTCGTGGGCAACAAGGATTTTGGGCCTTCTTACAGAGAACCAGTACCTGTGCTAGCAATCCACGGATCAAAAACTGTTACTGCCGCCCATTGCTGGAAGAAAGGAGAACAGGTTTGTGTCCATCGACCTGGTAAAACCACATCATGTGGCCAATAATAAGTAGTAGGCCCAGTGGACTCCAAAGATGTAGCAGACGACCAAATCTTGCTACTATCCAAGAGGTTCAAACTGAGAGACTCATCATCTTTGAGGAATCTGCAGTGCAAAAAGAAGGACGGCGCAATAAAGCCATGGAACTTGTGCCTCTTGAGACCCAAATAACAGTTCGTCAAGACACTCCTGTCTACAATGATGTATCATCTGACTATACTAATATGACAAAGGATCCGGTAGCTCCAGTGATTTCAAGTAATCCTGATGTAATACCTACCATTAACAACACTGCCTCTGGCTATTTCATTAACTTTGATACGTTTTCCGAGGATCCCAGTGAGCCTGAAACAGCGCCAGCAAATAAAACTTTAAAGAACAAGCAACAGAACTTTTTCATCAACTTGAAAAAAGGTATCTGGTTTCACCATGGGTTGAACTTTGGATTGTGCTAGGCGTACTTTTTCTCCTACTTTGGCTAATTCGTGTGTTAAGTTTGGGAATGCTGATAAATGGAAGATATAGTAAAATGGACACAGCAAGTAAGACCATCAACTTACTCCTCAAGCCACACAAAGCATCTCATTGTGAACAAAGAGACTTGACATCAGTGAACATCACAGCCGTTCCTATACCTGGTGGTATAGCATGGGACAGAACTGATTATGACATCTTTGGCTCCGCAGAGCTGTTGAAGATTCTACATCAATTCAAGGTTTCCTTGGGTGACTTTTTTTTCATCCAACACATTTTCTGATGATTGGGGCTTTGAGACTGTTAATAATATGATGTCAGACTTAGAGATGTCTGCAAAATTCACAAAACATGAATACTTAGAAGGTTCATCAGATTATGAACAAATGTACTGCTATAATCACTATGGAAATTATTATTTGAACAAATCTGCAAACCCTAGAAATGCTTATACTGTCAATCAATGGGAACAGTGTCCAACGCCACCAAAGGGTAGCTCAAAAACATTCTATGAAAAAGTTCCATACTTCTCAGGTTTTAATGTCTCAAATCCGGAAGCATTTTACTTTAAAAATATTAATAAGAGAGGAACGAAAAGTGTGTTGACTAATACTAAGCACATTTATTCTGCGGCCTTTTATGCTTAGCTGTCCACATTAGGTTTTGACTTTTGGAAAGACAACATTGAGACGAAAACTGTATGGGGCACAAAAGACTGGCAGGTGCAGGGAATAGAAGCTTTATTTTGAGCCTGCATTATCCCTAAACAAATAATGTTTTTGAATGACACTGTGCAACAGACATCCTGTCTTGGTCTAGCCAAGATAAAAGATTTTAACAAACTGTCCATACCTACACCTACACCTGATAGTAAAAACACTTCAGAAGGAGGGTTCGATGTAAAATCAATTTTACTTAAAAACAGAACTGATCCTGATTGGAAGAAATGGTTAATCTGACCCACAGACACAAACAACTGTCAGGATAGATTCCTGAATAAGACACAAGGGTTTACATTCACTAGGTCAGATCCAAGATATGTCCATAGACAACATCCAGGGATAGTAACAACATACAGTGTAGGAAAACTGTGCCTTGACTGGCTATAAAAATCATCCATACTAACCGAGGTAAAACAACACTTATCTTTACTTAAAGATGGCGTTGATTTAAGGGACTTCTTACAAGGTCCTACGAAACGGCATCATAAACGTTTTATATGCGCTGAATTCATACTTGCTTGCAGGGGCGATACGGCAAGCGGCAAAAAAAACGAAGCTTGCCGAAAATTGAACAAGGCAATGAGTTTTCTACTCAGGTGTGGAATTAGGGTGATCTCTCATGGGGGTATTCGTGATGAGTAAGCATGCCTGTTTCAATATGATGGTATACACTTTTCAAGAATTGGAAATGCGTATTACATGATGGAGCTGAGGGACACAGTGAGTCGCTTGTGACATGAGAACATATGGTGCAAGGGAGAGCACCTCTGAGCAGTGTGTGGGTGGGCAATGGAGGTAGCAGAAAAACACCCTACAGGCTTTATTCTGTGTGGTGGCTGTCTTGTGGGGTATAATGAAGCTTGGAAAGAGACACAAGCAGAGACTTCAGAACGAATATGAGAAATTGATTGTAATAATTTAGAGAAAGCTCTCTCTGTAGTTGACAATAGGTTAACGACTCTGTCATCCAGAATTTATTCTTTGGACAGCATAGTATCCTCAGCCATAGACATAATGGAACAGGACTTGCTAATGCTACAGCATGGACAGTCACAATTGCGTTCTATAATACTTTTAGGCTGGACGTTACAAAATCTTCGTTCTGGATATATACCATGGCGTCTAATCAATACCATGTCATTGTTTTCTGTATTTAACCTTACAGATAAACAAATCACTTTGGCACAAAGAGGAGCAGACTATACGGTGCTGAGCATTGAGAAACTGGAAAGATTGCCATTAACTGTTTCAAAAAAACCTGCAACAGAATGGTTAATACACGGAACAATCACGCTGCCTGTCAAAATTTTCCATTGTCAATCTTGTTTGAAACATATACCAGCTGGCGTGTATGAAAGGTTGGGTAAAGAATGCATTAAGTCAACCTGGGAATTACCATATACACACAGATGTTAAAGTGGGGGAAAATAAGTATTTCTTAGTGGTACAAACTGCAAAAGCGCACTAAGCGGTATACTTTTATGTCAGGGTACTAATTTACATGGAGCCTGTGACGGTTCTTCGACCAACTTATCCTGCCACCTGCAAGGTTCTCCAGCATCAGTGATAGATCCAATTTTTAGGCAGCTTTCTAACGGAAGCTATATTATGTTGAATGATCACAGCTTCTGTGGCATGTTGCCAGGAATAGCTTATCTAGTAACTGTGTCAGCCAGGGTCACTTGTTGTATGCAAGTATTGTTTCCTAAAACTAAGACAGACGGGGAGTCACCACTATGGCCTTCGCCAAACTTCTCTTCTATACAAATTGATACTTTAAGCAGAATGAAAGCCATTCTTTTACAAAAAACTGTGGCACTAACCTCGTCCCAAGGGATGTATGAACTACAAGTTGCAAGGTCCTCTGCAGAGATACATGCCCTATTATCGACAAACTGCCCCGTACATTTGATAGAAATGTTAGGTCGTATCCTAAACATGTCTGATACCAGTAGTATTATACATGTATTTAAGACAGTTTTTTCAGGACTGTTAACACCTTTTGAAGCAGTCCTCTGCATATTTCCCAACTTTGTGCATTCTGTGTTCGGCGGCCTGCCCCTTATTTTGGGACTCATAGCAGGAATACTATTCTTGTTCCCTCTGCTCTGATATGGCAAGTCCGGTCACCAGCGATACCCAGATTACCATAGAGAACACTCTCCTGGCAATGAAGTGTCATGAGTGCATGATACAAATAATGGGCTTGGCTCGTTTAAGAGATCTGAATACCACGTGGTTTCTATCATTCTGACCAATCTGGCAAGATTGCATCCTACCTGTTCTACGATGCCTGCTATGTGGAGAAGAATGCATGTTGGATATCTGTCTAACACTCCCATCAGTCCTGCCAACGGATTTTGATACTTTCCTTGGTTTGGTTACGGCCCATGCATTGTGTTGTCCCCAGCGGCTGCCAATCCTGATGACGGAATTCATTGAGGTCTCACAGAGGCAATCTGCTGACGGTGAGATACGTGGATCGACAGGCACATAGGTACCATCTCCATTAAACATTGCTAATGCGGCTAACGCTGATGGCGATGCTTCACATTTTTGTGCAATCGGTCTACTTAATGAAGTGGTCCAACTTTCACCTACTGTGGTAGACAAATTCTTCACCAGCTTAGAAGATTTGATGTTTTCTCCAAACAATGAGACTGACTTTTGAAATTAGCACACAGCGTTCTATGGGACTCTGTATTCAACCTTCACTTTTCAAAAACAAAACTTCTAACTTTAGAACTCTATTTTTCTACGATTTTACTTTCATCCAAATTTGAACTCTTTTTTGGCACAAAGTAATCTGCTAAAAGTAGAACTATTCATAGAGAAAAAGACTTCTGTGAAAACTTCAAAGAGACAATATTTGACCTTGTCCTCGATCAAAACAATTTATATATTCTATCATGGAATGGTCTCGACTTTCTTCTTCTGTATTTAAGAGAAATTTCATGAATGTACATCCATGATTCATTTGGATAGCACTTCCAATGTCATACCATGTGCTTTTGAATGAAAACATTGCTTTTAAAATGCGTAGAGCACAAATGCTAATTTTCGTGTACAACCATTTCATATGCATTTGATGTATTTTGGGTAGGGTTTTTTACACATCATGCTTTTGATATGTTTTAAATACTTGAAATTTAGTAATGTCGAACATAATAAAGTGGAGTGGGTGTTGTATGGCGTTTTAGGATCCGAGCGAAATTTCCTGATTCATGCCCTTATATAGGTACAATTCACATTGCCCTAATATAGGCATAGAAATCATACCCATATTTAGACATAGCCCATGCAGTCCAAATACAGGCATGGCTACTTCCACCCGTACCAGAAAGCCACAACGATTTCTTGGAAAATCGGCTTAAGCAGTCAGGGACCTCCCCTTGCTTGAAAATTGATTTGTCCAAGAACTCATAGAGTTTTCAAAGAACTACCATTCCTTTGGGGTTCTTTTCTGATGTTATTGTGCCCGACTTTACGTCAAACTAGGCACCTTCAAGGTATAAATATGCCTTCACTTGCTCTAGCAAACACACAGTAGTTCGGAGCAGTTCGACTATCTACTTGCCCGGTGCAGCTCGCTACAGCAAGTGCCGAAGGATGCCTACCCTCCAGCTGACGCACTGATCGAGAAGCTGTCCTTTCTCTCGCTGAGAATCCAGCTCCAGTGTTTCCGAGCTCCCCTCGCGGGGTGTTGGGAAATCGAGTCCAGAGACAGAGATACCAGACCTCTTTCATTCTAAACTAAGGTATGGAGATGATTAGACCCTGAAGAGAAATCTTGGATAGATTCTTGGCAAAGAAACTAAACCTATGGTACACCACACTTACTTCTTCCCTCATACTAAGACTTAGGTTAGGTACATTGGGGTAGGCGTATTTTAGAAGCACCAGTACAGTACTTTTAACCTTTGTTATTTATGTATGTATTTATCTATGGTTTAGAAACCATACAATGCTTTTACAGTATAATTTTATAATACTCTTCTCGCTGTACGTATTATACTTTGCAGCCTGTATTACGATTGTAGCAGTTCACTTTACTTGCATGAGAAAGAAGACTGTTTAACAAATCCTTTTATAGAAAACGCCTGTCTTTCTATTTTCTCTGCATCTCTGATGAAACGAAGCATGCACGATTGACTGGGGTAAAATATCTATCTATTGTTTCCACGACTCTGAAGATACGTTTATTCTTGGGGAAACAAAGTTGTCATGTTTATGCGGTTGTCAGAAACTAATCCCTTCTTGTGAATTTGAGAGAGTTTCTAGTGACCTCTGAGCTACCTGGCACTCACAATTAAGTCGAATATATCCGATAGAGACCTAGGCGACATAAGTCCTACGTCAAATCTATAGGATATATTATTCTAATACGCAGAGCCTATTGGGAATATAGGAACTACACTACAACATGTGGGCTCTTCCACACCTTCGGACGGAAGAAGAGCGGAGCACAGGAGAAAAGCCAGGTGCGTTACCTTGTTGGGTGAGAAGTGAGTTCAGGGGAGGGTGTTTGGGAGATAAAGAAAGAGAGCCTGGGGAGCCATTAAGGACGTAAGGATCGGAGCAGGGAAGGATGGAACGATCGTAGTGGTAGGTGGTGGCAGCTCCTACGGCTCTGCTAAAACGCTGAGGGGCAGACTGCGAGGCACGCTAATGTAATGATTAATATTACTGTGCACTCTTCTGCTCATTGATCGCCAAATTGCTCGTTTTTATCATTTCCCACTCGCATTTTAAAAACCACTGTTTTACTAATCTAATTGCTGCTGCAACATCAATTGACATTTCCATTACCTACCTGTTGTGAATTGTGTTCCCCCTGCCCATCGCGGCTGCATTGCCGTTTGTGTGGAGGGCAGGGCGCCATCTTGAGTCAGTCCCGGAGCCCGGCAGGACCAGAGGTTGCGGTCTAGCTGGAGGAGGGGCTAGACCAGGGGTCTCCAACCTTTTGTGTAGTCAGAGCTACTTCTGGTCAGTGAAAATCATCGTGAGCTACTGAACCTGAAGCAACTCGCGCGCCCAGTTTCATTGACTTTAAGCCTAATTTCATCAGAGCCCATACTGTGCATTTCTGCCCTTCGTTTCACTCGTTTCACTCGTTTTTTGTGCCTTTCTGCCCTCTGTTTCACTCGTTTTCCCCTTGTTTTTTGTGGCCTTCTGCTCTCTGTTTCACTCGTTTTCCCCTTGTTTTTTTGTGCCCTTCTGCCCTCTGTTTCTGCCCTTTGTTTCACTCATTTTTTGTGCCCTTCTGCCCTCTGTTTCCCTCGTTTTTTGTGGCCTTCAGCTCTCTGTTTCACTTTTTTTTGTGGCCTTCTGCTCTCTGTTTCACTCGTTTCCCCCTTGTTTTTTGTGCCCTTCTGCCCTATGTTTCACTCATTTTCCCCTTGTTTTTTGTACCCTTCTGCCCTCTATTTCCCTCGTTTTTTGTGCCTTTCTGCCCTCTGTTCCACCGGTTTTCCCCTTGTTTTTGTGCCCTTCTGCCCCCTGTTTCACTCGTTTTCCCCTTGTTTTTTGTGCCCTTCTGCCCTCTGTTTCCCTCATTTTTCGTGCCCTTCTGCCCTCTGTTTCCCCTCGTTTTTCGTTCCCTTCTGCCCTCTGTTTCCCTTGTTTTTTCGTGCCCTTCTGCCCTCTGTTTCACTCGCTTTCCCCTTGTTTTTCGTGCCCTTCTACCCTCTGTTTCCCTCATTTTTCGCGCCCTTCTGCTCTATGTTTCACTTGTTTTCCACTTGTTTTTCATGCCCTTCTGCCCTCGATGACGTCACAGGAGTCAGACTCTCACGAGAAGAGTCTGCAGCTCCAGGAGAGGGGCGTCATCCTCGTCACCCGCCCCCACCCTCAGATAAGCTCCAATCGGAGCGGCTGGTTTGGGTGAGGGCGGGCAAATGCCGGAAAAGTAAATAGCCCATGAAGGGCTACACGAGCTACTCCCGGGGTCTCCGCGAGCTACCGGTAGCTCGAGATCGACCAGTTGGAGACCCCGGGGCTGGACTACATCTTGGCAGACAGACTGAAGCGCGAAGCGGTAGTGGTAGGTGGTGGCAGCTCCTACGGCTCTGCTAAAACGCTGAGGGGCAGACTGCGAGGCACGCTAATGTAATCATTAATATTACTGTGTACTCTTCTGCTCATTGATCGCCAAATTGCTCGTTTTTATCATTTCCCACTCGCATTTTAAAAACCACTGTTTTACTAATCTAATTGCTGCTGCAACATCAATTGACATTTCCATTACCTACCTGTTGTGAATTGTGCTCCCCCTGCCCCGGTCCATCGCGGCTGCATTGCCATTTGTGTGGAGGGCAGGGCGCCATTGTGAGTCAGTCCCGGAGCCCGGCAGGACCAGAGGTTGCGGTCTAGCTGGAGGAGGGGCTAGACTATATCTTGGCAGACAGACTGAAGCGCGAAGCGGTAGTGGTAGGTGGTGGCAGCTCCTATGGCTCTGCTAAAACGCTGAGGGGCAGACTGCGAGGCACGCTAATGTAATGATTAATATTACTGTGTACTCTTCTGCTCATTGATCGCCAAATTGCTCGTTTTTATCATTTCCCACTCGCATTTTAAAAACCACTGTTTTACTGATCTAATTGCTGCTGCAACATCAAATGACATTTCCATTACCTACCTGTTGTGAATTGTGCTCCCCCTGCCCCGGTCCATCGCGGCTGCATTGCCGTTTGTGTGGAGGGCAGGGCGCCATCTTGAGTCAGTCCCGGAGCCCGGCAGGACTAGAGGTTGCGGTCTAGCTGGAGGAGGGGCTAGACTATATCTTGCACATGATCTTCCGGACGCGCAGCGGACGTGCGCTGCGCGCGCGCCGCAGGCACGCCGAAACCGCGCCAAAGGGGTGCCCATCTGCGCCCGTCCGCGCTAAGATCGCGCTTAGCGCAATGTCCCCTGGCCCCCCCAGACCTCATCATGGAGATGCGGCAATTACCTATACTAGTATTCAACTTAGGGACATAAGGAATGCCATGGGAGGCTCTCGCTGTCCTCATTTTAACTCAGACTCCCTTTTTAACTCACAATCCTTTCAATGCTTAAACTGTTTGTATAAACTGACTCTTAGTTTTCATCAAGAAACTCAGAATCCATCCCCAGGAGATATAAAGGCCAAACACACCTATTGTACGCTTATCAACGCTCGGTCTCTCATAAATCACAAAGAGGAAATCTACGATTTTATAACTAGTCACAACATAGATCTCCTCTTTATCACTGAAACCTGGGCGGATCAAGCATCTGGCACAGATTTCTGTATGGCCACCCCGGATGGATACCATGTGGTCAGGCAGGATAGATCCCCAGGGAAAAGAGGTGGTGGTATAGCCATTATATATAGAAAAAACCTTGGGACAAGGACAGAACCCATTGATATCGAGTCTGCCGAAGCATTAACTTTTTCTATTATGCTCTCTCCTGTGCAATCCTTTAAAGGAACTCTTCTCTATCGTTCACCTACCCTCCGATCCCCCTTCCTGGCATCTATCAATACCTTACTAGAACCTATGGCAGCTAACCCTGACTATATGATACTAGGTGATTTTAATTTTCATCTAGAAACCACTAATGACAGGGATTCTTCAGCCCTAATCTCGGACCTCTCCTCAGCAGGTCTTTAACTAATGATCACTACACCCACCCACCAGGTAGGACACACCCTTGATGGTCTATTTACTAATAACCCTCACATCATTTCGGCCTCAGTGAAACCTTTAACGTGGACAGACCACGCTGCAGTAATGTTTACTACCATAACCAGAAATTATAAAAATTTACATATCACTAATCGCTCTTATGTCCAATTTAGAGATTGGAAGAACATGGATGGTTCAATCCTACACTCCACCCTGGCCTCCACTCAACCAAGGGACACAACAGATCCACACATAGCCTCAGAGAATTACAATGTTTGGCTTAATAATGCCTGTGCTACGTTAGCGCCTTCTAAAAAAATGCTGCCCAACCGTAACACACCTTCCGCCCCTTGGTTCTCAGAAACCCTTAGATTAGAAAGGCAACTGTGCAGAAACTTAGAAAGGCATTGGCGGAAAGATTATGACAATAATGACAGAGATCTATATCAAAAAGCATTGGCCACATATAGAAAGCTTTTAACCACAGAGAAACGAAAATTTTACCTCGAGCAAATAGAGTCAGCAAAAAATTCTACTTGACAACTCTATCAAGTTGTCACGAAGCTGTCTATTCCACCTGTATGTACTACCACAGAACCGTCCCAAAATCTGTGTAACGACCTGGCAGACTTTTTTAAGCTTAAGGTCAATGACATTTTTTCCAATTTTACCGCCAAGGTGACCACTGAACCGACTAGCTCCAATAGAAGCGACACCCCCCCTCCCATAGTCTTTTGTGAATTTAGTCAAACTTCTCCAACGCAGATAGTTGAACTTATGACAACTATTAAATCAGGGTCACCACTCGATCCATGCCCACCTTTGATTCTTAAGCCAGTGACTGACTTGATAGCTCCAGCTCTTACAAACTTTTCTAACTCTATGTTTCTTTCTGGCTCTTACCCGTCGATCTGGAAGAAAGTAATCATTAAACCCTTATTGAAAAAAACAAATCTGGATCCCTCAGAACCCAAAAGTTATTGACAATTGCATCTCTCCCCTTTCCATCTAAAATATTTGAGAAAATCATGAATTGTCAGCTGGCCAACTATATCGATCAGAATAACCTCCTTGAAGACACCCAATTTGGGTTTAGGAAAGGGCATGGGACAGAAACAGCACTGATAAAAGCAGCAGATGAAGTCAGATTGATTATCGATCAAGGAGGCGCAGCAGTCCTGATATTATTGGACTTGACTGCAGCCTTCGACACAGTCGATCATAACATCTTGATCGACCGTGTAGCCCACATTGGCATTCAGGGTCAAGCCAAATCTCTTCTGACTTCCTTTCTTTCTGGCCGTAAACAGTCTGTTAAACTGGGTGGTTTCTACTCTCCTGTTTTCACCTTACCATGCGGTGTTCCCCAAGAATCCTCGCTAAGTCCGACACTATTTAACATCTATGTGTCGGACTTGGCGAGGGTCATTAAATCATATGGAATTGGGCTGGCATCGCACGCCGACGACACCCAGCTGGTATTGGCCATCCATAACAATGGAGGAGCAGTTGCGGCCAACTTTCAGGAAGGCATGATGGCTATGAGCTCTTGGATGGATCACAACTGCTTAAAATTAAATTCAGACAAGACGGAGGTCATGGTCTTTGGTAGTTTGACCTCGTCTTGGTGCCCAGTATGGTGGCCTCCGAACCTAGGGGCCCCCCCAACACCGGTCACCAAAGTCAGGAACTTAGGGGTATTATTTGATAATAAGCTGACATTTCTGAGCCATGCTAACACCGTAGTTTCTGCATCCTTTTATACTCTTAGGATGGTTAAGAAACTACTGCCTTTCCTTCCCCCCAGTGCAGGCAAGACCCTTATGTGTACCTTAGTACTTTCCAAGATCGATTACTGTAATGGTCTGTTACTAAATGCCCAAGAGCAAGTCCTTAACAAGATGCAACTAATCCAGAACCCGGCTGCTAGAATTGTTACCTGTACATCAAAATTCTCTTCCATCACCCCCATTGTTCGCCAACTTCACTGGCTCCCAGTCAGGAGTCGCACCAAATTTAAGGCGCTGTGTATTACTTATAAAGCCATGAACAACATAGGGCCAGAATTCCTAAAAAAAGCGTTTTGTGTATACACCCCCAAAAGAGCCTTATGCTCATCCTCAGCCCATCTGCTCCCAATCCCGCGTTCAAAAAAAGTGAATTGGGGAGACAGACGATTCATAGTGGTTGTTTCCAGACTGTGGAACACTCTCCCCCTCTATATAAAAAATAGTCCTTTCTTAATGACATTTCGGAAACAATTAAAAACATAGCTTTTTAATCAGTAATAAGTCAGGGCTCCTCCTCAGCACATGATTTGAGCAGTGCCGAGACACCTCAGGGTATTTGCGCGCTATATAAATTGTATAAATAAATAAAATAAATAAATAGACGAAGTATGACGTTTGAGGAATGAAAGTTGGTTTGAAAGGTCAGTGGATAAGTGATGTATGGGGGAGTGTGCCTTAGTTACAAAATAGATGTTATTGTTTTACAAAAGTTGAAGATATGCAACCATGTTCTAATAAATTGGCCTTTTACCCTATTCATGGGTCATGAGTGTTTGTTGTAGCATGATAGTTTTAACTGGCTTTCCCTCTGCTATCACCCCGTATTTACTTGTGCCGCCATTTCTAAATATTTGTTATTCTCCTTTGCCTGCACCTGCTTGCAAGAGATAGCCTCAGACAATCTAGAGACAAGCTTTTAGACAATTTGTTAATGTTAATATCGGGTCTCACATTTCACATGCATTCGCAGTTTTACCTCAGCAGTCCTTACATCCTGGTAAGCACTGGTTCTGTGACGCATGCCACGGTGAGGCCGCCCAAGTACAAAATGGCACTGTAAGGCTGCATTCAGACCACGTGACGCTCAGAGGCATGCCATAAAATAATGAGGCTCTCTTTCCTGCGGAATGTGATGAGGGGCCTCGGACTCTCACATATCTGTCAGAAATACATTGGCCTTGGGCTGCATGGGGCTCACCCCTCATGCCACTGTGAAGTCACCAACACTGTGAACCTGCAGTGGTGCCAAGTGCTACTGTGAGTCTTCTGCAGTGTCCCATGCCACTGTGAGGCCTCACAGTGTCACGTGCCACTGTGAGTCCTTTGCAGTGTCACATGCCACTGTGAGGCCTCTGCAGTGTCACATGCCACTGTGAGGTTGCAGTGGTGCCAACTTCCGCTGTGAGGCCTCTGCAGTTCCACATACCACTGTGAGGCTCCAGTTGTGCCACATGACACAGAAAGGTCTCTGTCATACCACATGCCACTGTGATGTTTCTGCAGTTCCACTGGTCACTGTGAGGCTGCAGTCCTGCCAAGTGCCACTGTGATGCCTCTGCAGTGCCACATGCCACTGTGAGGCTCCAGCGGTGCCACATGACACAGAAATGTCTCTGTCGTGCCACATGCCACTGTGAGGTTTCTGCAGTGTCACATGCCACAGTGAGGTTTCTGCAGTTCCATTTGCCACTGTGAGGCTGCAGTCCTGCCAAGTGCCACTATGATGCCTCTGCAGTACCACATGCCACTGTGAGGCTCCAGCTGTGCCACATAACACAGAAAGGTCTCTGTTGTGCCACATGCCACTGTGAGGTTTCAGCAGTGTCACATGCCACTGTGAGGTTTCTGCAGTTCCACGTGCCACTGTGAGGCTGATTTTCTTCTGAAACTTTAAATAGAGTGCACCATACCCCTCGCTCATCGGGCGGCACTCTCGGGAGGTTATTGCGGGATAGCTGCCATCTTGGTTGTTCGCGGTCAGCGTTCCAGCTGATGCACGCTGCACACCAGCTTCAGCCACACATTATTTGTCAGTCAGTAAGTCAAATGCACTTTATTCGATTCGTTAAAATCATAAAAGCAATAAAACATTTATATACAATTAAAAGATACTTATTTTATACATATACACAATCATTGCAAATTCATTAATGGTGCATATTGTAGACAGATGCAAACCTGAGTACTTTGTAAATATTTCAGTGTTAGTACACGCTTTAACAGCACAAAATCCCTTAGTTGGCCTTTTTTGATTTAATTCTATAAGCCGCCACTAGGAAACTGGCCACACAAAAAATAACACGGGTGCTACATAAAGACTGTAAATAAATTAGGGCAGGCCTAACCTGGATAAAGCCTGCCTCTCTTAGTAAGGGTGCCAGATATTTCTTCCTAGGGACCGTGTACAGACTGCAAAACATGATAAAGTGCATAGAGTCCTGCAGGGAGAATTCGTCGCAACTGCATGGAGGGCCGCTTTCCGGCTTGCACCACGAATGGTAAGTGCCTAGGGAGTAGTGGATTAAATTAAATCTGAATTTGATTAACAAAAATCTATGAAAGGGCTTAGTTACGATTCTGAGGTAAGGCTCAAGGGAAGGCGAACGTAATAACAAATAATGTTGTCTGACCGTTGGTTTCATCAGTTCCAGCTCTTCCCGAGCATCTCTTGCCACAGCCATAAAGTTCTTTTTAGTCCAGATCACGTCCTCTCGTCTAATGCTGGATGGTACATTATATAAATCCGGACATCCTAGCTATGCAAAAGTGTGTCTTACATATTCTAGCCAGGGTATTTTCATTGCATGGTCTAATGACATAACGTCTTTCAAGATGGAGTGATTAAGTGTTAACTCATCATTAAGCCATGTCTTTAGCCAGAATAATAAAGGGGCCATTCTGATTCTTTCGGTTACATAGTCTAGTCCCACCTCCCCGTGGATTGAAAATGTTGGTGTGGTCTGGGGAGTCGATAATAAGCGTCTCAAGAACTTATTTTCCGCTTTTTGTATCAGTTCTTGTGAAACATAACCCCATCATGGGGAACCATACATAACAATGGAGATACATTTGGAGTCATAGATTTTTAAAAGAGCATCCATGGGCCTGGCCCCCAGTCTTTTTGAAAAGCTCAGCAAGGCTGAGGTTGCTCTCACCATTGATAGACTTTTTGCCTTTATTTGTGGACCCCACATGCCCTTCTCATCAAAAATAACTCCCAAGTAGGGAAAAACTTCCACCCTAGACACAGCCTCTCCCTTACAGAAAAAGGATAAGATTTTCTTCTTATTTCTGTGTCGGCCCACCACCATAGCGTGTGACTTATTCGCATTGATCTTTAGGTCCAGCTGGTCCATAAAGGTACCAAAAGAATCAAGCAAACGCTGAAGACCCACCCCTATGCGTGCTATTAGGACCGCATCGTCCGCGTATAGGAGAGCCGGGATCTTTGTTTCTCCTACACGCAGAACATCCCCCTCCATTGCCTCTAGATGTTTACCCAGACCATTTATGTAGATGGTAAAAAGGAGGGGGGCCAGGATGCAACCCTGACGCACTCCTCTTAGCGATTTGAAGTGACTTGTACATCTCCCCTTCTTCGTGACCCTCACTTGGGCGAAAAGTTCCTGATGTAAAGAAGCCATGAAATACACAAGTGGTTTGTCCATCCCCATCTGCACTAGAACATCCCACAGTTTTGCCCTATTCACTAGGTCGAAAGCCGAGGAGAGGTCCGTG
Source organism: Lissotriton vulgaris (assembly GCF_964263255.1). Classification (NCBI taxonomy): domain Eukaryota; kingdom Metazoa; phylum Chordata; class Amphibia; order Caudata; family Salamandridae; genus Lissotriton; species Lissotriton vulgaris. The sequence goes on from NC_141685.1 coordinate 1,243,233,671, forward strand.
AAGGCTAAGAACAAGGACCCCTCCTTGGCCACTGTGTACTTAGATATTATCATGTGCAGATTGGAACACTGGTCTACTGTGTCACTCTTTTCCCTAAAGCCGTATTGAGTGTTTGTTAGGCCCCCACACCCATCGATGTTATCTCTAAGTTTGTATAATAGGACTCTGCCTAAGATCTTAATTGCAGAGTCTAAAAGGAAAATTGACCTGTAACACCCTGGGTCGTCCCGCTGGCCTTTTTTTAAAGATTGGCACGATGATAGAGGTGGACCAAGTACTGGGGAAGACTTTACCATTTGCGGCTACAAACACATTTGTTAGAACCCCCGCCCAGAGTTTTGGGGAATGTCTATAAAGGTCGGCAGGGACGCCATCCGGCCCTGGGGCCTTCTTCTTGGAGGTCTCCGCGATTGCTCTCTCCACCTCCTCAAGGGAAAAGGACAAGGGAGCACACTCACCCTTCACCCACAAATTCTCAGAGGCTGCAGTTTCTCCATTACCATAAACATCCCCAAAATGCCTCAACCATTTGTCATCTGGTATGATACATTCTGTTACTGTGTTATCCCCCTCTTCAAAAAATGGGTGGTTAACTATGGCCCAAAACTGTGAGCTGTCATGCAGAACCTCACAGGAAAGTAGGTCTTCCCAGGCCTTCTTTTTTATATCATTTTTCCTCCCATTTAGAGTGGCCTTATACTCCTTTCTTAAACTGGCCACCGCTGCCCTATCCCTCGGGGTCGATTTTAAGGCTATCATTAGTGCCTTATGGGCTTTGGAGCACTTGGCATCGAACCAGCGGTGCTGTTTGGTCCCCCCTGATGAGGTTTAGCCGTTAAAGCTCCAGCAACATGGGAGCATATAGTTTCAAAGGCCTTCATGACCTCAAGGGCAGTAGCCTGTTGGTCTTGGCAGATAGCCATATGTCCCTCAATAGTAGGCAATAATTTGTCCATAAAATCTCCAGGAACCACCTTCGCCCATTTGACCCTTCTCCCTTGATCCACAGGGCGTAAGGTGTGATCAATGGCCGAGGATAAGGTTTATCATCCCTGTGGGCTCCCCAGTGCATAAATAGCTGGACCGGGTTATGGTCGCTGTGGATTGAAACTAGGGCTTTATAGGACAATACTCTGTGTAATAGGCCTGAGGTCGTGAAGATGTAGTCTAAAATGGAGCCAGGACCAGTACCTTTGTATGTAATGGTTCTGGCCCCTCCCTTACTAACACAGGGCTCATATAGGTTCCAACTGGCAATTAGTTCCTCAAGCGCCTCTCCTGCCTTAGTATGCTCAAAGTGGGGTATCCCTATGCCCATTTGGCCCTATTGGTCGCCTAAGAAACACAATTCACTGCAAGGGTGCATGTTAAAATCTCCTAATAGGATTATCTTGAAATTAGTGTGAATCATTTGACTGTACATAATAATACATTGTTGCAAATCATCTAGATGGTCATTTCCCCTGTCCCTATCCCAAGAATTATAAAAATGAATTAGAAGAATTTTTCTACTCGGTTGAACGGTCCATTCGACAATTAGAATGTCCGGTGAGCTACTGTGGACCTTCTTAAAGGTGCCCTTGAGATTGAGAGAAAACAGAAAAGCAAGACCACCCTTTACCCTACCAGCAGGACTAGGAATGGCCGGGATTGAATAAGATGAGTAGCCATCTAGACAGAGGTTGGGTGATGTAGTAGTGTGCAGTGCAGTAGTGTGGCTCACCGGTTAGAGGCGGCAGACCCGAGAGCAGAGGACGGCCCGGGACCAGGGTTCGATTCCCGACCCGGCAGGTTTCTGGACCAGGGTCAGCGGACTCGATAATTCTCTCGCCTCGGTGCCCACTCTGATCAGCGATCACACTCGGCAACTCTGGGCATAAGCTTGCCTCATCTGCACTAACGGCCCCACCAGACCGCCGGGGATGCCTGGTCTCACCCTGGAGATACCCATTAAGGGACCTTCTCTCAGGGAAGCCAGGAAGGGTTTCGCAGCGGTCGAAGCGCGGAGATACTCCTCCGGGAGTCTATCCTAGCGCTATATAAACCCACAATTAATTTTTTTTTTAATTAATGTATCCCACGTTTCTTGACATGCTATAATATCGTGACTACTTACAAACTCGATCCACGACGGATCAGCCCTCTTAGTTCTAATCCCGGCTACATTCCATGTTATCAATTTACAAACTGTTGCTTCACCCAGATTATGAATCTCTTGAGTAGCTGACTGGGGTGGAGGTGATTGTCAATCAATTTCTTCAATGTCGGAAAGGGGCGAGAAACGGTTACTCACTACTACCCCTCCTCCTTCCTTATAAATGTGTGTCGGCTGCAAGTTTGAGGCAGTCTGTGTTCCAAGGTTACCCCTGGTGTTGTGCTCTGTAGGTTTAGCTGGTCTGGCCCAAGCTCCAACTGAGTTCCGGCCTCTGCTAGCTAGCCCTGTGTCATTGATGGGAAGATGTGTGGTGGGGGGTCGGTAAAAAAAACCCAAGGGGACTGGTCTCATATAAGCTACACCCTCTATGTCGGAACCATCCCAAAAAAGTTTGTTGGCCTGATCCGGACAATCAAAATTGACTACTACACAGTCCCCCTGCACTATCTTGGGACGTTTCCCAATCCAGCCCACCCTGTTGGCAAATATGACCCTATCTGCTATGTCGGTCCCACCACTACAGGCTTCCGCGCACCATGACTTGGCCTTTCTTAATAAGTCAGTAGCGGTTTCCACTGTTCCTTCAGCAAGATTGGGTACACCACTAAAAATAGCTACTAGTGGAGCTGCCTCCGGGGGTAGGTTAAGTTTCAGCTTGCTTCACATTGCCTGCCGAATTAGAGCAGATTTTCTTGAGCAGGTATTGGTATTGGCCCCTATATTGCCCAATAGGGGACCCCCTATGTGGGGGGCAGTATCGGATAGTTTATTAATCCGTGCCTCACCGAATACGGTATTCTCCCTAATGAGGGGCAGATGGGGTTCCGGGTTTTTTTTAGGCATATCAATCGCAGTGTTAATACCAGGGGGAACAATGTCATCTTTAAGTAAGACCGGCACAGATGATAGATCCTTAACAATTTTCTCTATTAATGAACATTTCTTTAAAAGACCAGAAAGGCAAGTGTTCAGTGTATCAACTATGTCTTTAGCAATATCTGCTATCAAGGCTCGATCCTAGCACAAAATAGCACCTCCAACTGTTCACCCATACTTGAATCAGTCCCAGCGTGCGAAATCGCACTGGCCACCGCTTTCTTCCTCTTTACAGAGTCCCTTTTGGAGCCTTGGCCCATGGGTGGATCCCTCTGAGTTGGTGGCGACCATAAGGTAATAGCAGATGGGGGGCAGTCTGATGATACCACCGTAGGTTTATTGTTCGAAACAACCACCTCAGGTTCTAGGGGGATAACAGGCCCTCTGTCGCAGTCAGTGAGTTGCACCACCGTAGATGATGGAGAGGATGACAGACCCAGTTCATGTTCGGCACTCGCTATTTCCTTCGTTAACACCCCCACAGCCGAGGAGAGATAGGAAATGATAGTCTCAAAGTGTCTCGGCACCTTGACCCTCTTACCCCCTCCTCCATAGTAACAATATTCTTGCACTTACCCATGGGTGGACATCAGGGGGCTGGCCCTGCCCTGCCTCTTCCTGCCCACGACTGCCACAGACTACCCGCCCTTTGCCCGGGCTTAGCCCGGCGCAGTCCCGCGACGCGGGGGCTCTCGCTGGTATGAGAGCGCCTCCGGGGGCGTGACAGGGCGTGCACGACTTCCTCTGGCAAGGTCCGCTGGGGGATGTAGTCCCCGGTACTTCTCGATGCCGAGCGGCAGAAGCGGCAGATGTCAGGCAAGCAGGAAGGCTTGTACTGGCAACAGGGATGGCGCGGGAAGGCTGCGGCGCTCCTCGATGCTCCTCGTGTCCCCTCGCAAAGCCCAGGACAGTGGTTGTATGTCCCCCGCTCCCTGGGGCTCTCGCTGGTATAAGAGCGCCTCCGGGGGCGGGACAGGGCGTGCGCGACTTCCTCTGGCAAGGTCCGCTGGGGGATGTAGTCCCCGGTCCGCCGCGATGCTGAGCGGCAGAAGCGGCAGATGTCAGGCAAGCAGGAAGGCTTGTGCGGGCAACAGGGATGGCGCGGGAAGGCTGCAGCGCTCCTCGATGATCCTCGAATCCCCTTGCAAAGCCCAGGTCAGTTGTTGTATGTCACCTTATTTAAATGGCGCCTGCTCGGACGTGCAGCAGGTGAGCGCAGCGGGCGTGCCAACGGCAAGCCCATCTGCGCTAAGCCAGCGCTCAGGGCGAGCCATTCTGCACGATGCGATTCTGGGAGCCGTAATGTCATTCATCTATCGAATGAGTTTTTGAAATCTCTCAAACCTCTTCCCTGCTCATCCCATAGCGGCAGGTCGACAGGACCTACAAGGACTATGTTTGTGTGGACTGTGGGTACAGATTTTCACCGGAGACCCTGTCAATTGATATGTCAGCTGACACACCTAGGCCGGGGCGCATTAGTGCCTGCCTCATTAAAGCTAGATCAGTGAAGAAGCTCTATGTAGATGTTGCTGATTTGATTATCGACAATGGCTTGAACTTTAGCTTCCCTTAGGGAGGAGTTAAGGAGCTCCAGAATGAGAGTGAGGGAAGGGGTATCGAGTGTCAAAAGGACTTGTGGGGGAAAGGGATCCAGAGGGGAACCTGATTTGATGTTTTTAATGATCTCATGTTATGTTGACAGGTTGAGCAAGTCCCAGTTTACTAAGTGCTGAGAGGTGTCATATAAAGATGGGTCCGGTATAGCATTGTCAGAGTGAGAAATCAATCTGGGAGATTCAGGTACTCTTGAAGAAGAAGTTGGGTCTTTGAAATCTGCGTAGATGTTAGCTATTTTATTTATAAAAAATTCTGCCAGAGCATTGCACTGTGAGGAGTCCAAACATGGGGCTCTTGGTTGACAGATAGAACCAGAGAGTTCTTGCACAATTTTAAAAAGTGCTTTGGGACGGTTTTGAGCATTCTCAATAGTTAATTTGGTATATTCAGCTCTGGCTATTTTACAGTTTGCATGATATTTAGCTAGGGCAGCTTTATATAATAGCTTTATCGAGGGGTCGTAATGAGCACGCCATCGGCGCTCTAAATTTTTACATGCAGTTTTTTCCAGTTTAATTGATTCCGTAGACCATGGGGCAGGAGGATGATGCGAGTTATCCTTTTTATTTCTTTGTGGAAGGCATACATTGATGGCAGAACTAAGCCAGTTATGAATAACTGCCGCTTCCTCGATATTTGTTATGGTGGTGAAGGGCCTAGTTTAATCAAGGCACGCATTCAGTTGGGTAGTATCAAGTTTTTTCCAATTTCTCATCACCCTAGGTCCTGTAGGAGCAGTCTGAGAAGTGAGTGGCAGGGGGATAGTTATTGTAAATTCCACCAAATAATGGTCAGACCAGGGAATAGGTATATGTGGTTTACATACAATATTGTCAATATTGGAAAAGATCGAATTAAGTAGATTGCCGGCCTTATGGGTTGGGCCAGAGTTACAAAGAGTAAGGTTTAATGCTGATAGGTCAGATATGAGGTTGGTACTGGTGTGACAAGAGATACCATTAAAGTGGATATTTAGGTCTCCGAGAATCAGAAAGTTAGTGGCATCCAACAGGAATGGGGCAATGAACTCAGGAAAGGAGGCGACCCAGGTGCTGGCTTTACCCGGAGCACGATAGATTAAAGCACCGGATAAGGTGAAATTTGGGGATAGCAGAAGCTTAAAGGATCCAGCTTCGCAATTTTGAATGTCCAGGTCTATCCATTTACAGGTGTAGGTATTTTGAAAAATAATTGCAATCCCACCTCCCTCTTTATGCAGTCTATTTTTGCTAATATAGGTGTAATTCGCGGGTAGGGCTGCTGCTATATCTGGCCCAGAGCTGTTGTTTAACCAGGTCTCAGTAAGGAAAAGGGCGGCTGGTTGTGATGTAGTGAGTAAGTCAAAAATATCCGTTTTATGTTTTGGTAATGATCTGCAGTTCAGACTAATAAAAGAGAGTTCATGTTGGGGTGGAGTAACAACTTGTGTAGGCCGTAAAGGCGGAAAATCGGAGGTCTCCAAATTTAGTGCGGAGGGTATGGATAGGAGGCTTAAATTGCAGTTGGTGCATATTGAGGGGGTGTGCAGGCAACTAAGAGCAGAGGCTCGAGAGCATTGTACGGAATTACAGGCAAGGAGAGCATCTCTGGAATAGGTAATAGGGATGGTTGAGGTTGGAGCATAGATTCTGGCCCTTGGCTCCATCTGGTCGCGGACGGGCGCAGACGAGCGCAGACGGGCGCAGACGGGCAGGACTTAGGCTTGACTTCGGCGCGACAGTGGCGGGACCGCTGCGCGCGTCCGCTGCACGGCCGAGGACACATAGGATTATATGGACAGGGGCGGAGTCAGCTGCTAATCGCTGATTGGTTGGGGGTCCGGAAGTCGTATTCACTTCCCCCGTGGGCTGTTCGCCGTCCCTCCACACAAACCAAACTTTTGGCGGTGGACCGGGGACACGAACGCGGCGCAATTAATCAAATCAAGTGAGTGCATTCAACTTTAAAATAAATTTTAAACACAAGTTAAAATCGTGTAACTGAGCCTTTACCAGCGCTCTAGCAAACGTGGTCTCTTTGCTGGTTTCTACGCTCAGCGAGTCAACAGAGCGACTGTGGGAGCGACTTATGAGCCTGTGGGGAGTCAGCTGCTAATCGCTGATTGGTTGGGGGTCCGGAAGTCGTAATCACTTCCTCCGTGGGCTGTTCGCCGTCCCTCCACACAAACCAAACTTTTGGCGGAATCCGATTGTGGCCTTGGCTACACCTGCTGGTTTTAAAATCCACCGGGTGGATTGCCTTGTGGGCAGAGATGGCGGTCTGGCTATTTGGCATAGGGAATGTTGGACCCTCTACAGTGAAATATCCACCCTTTGGAGTGACTGTGAGGCTCTGGATTGCAGTTTACAACTTTCAGCCCACTTTTCTTTGGGGGGGTCCTTGATTTATCGGCCACCTGGGTCTGCCAGGATCTTTCTGGATAATTATTGTGGGGACGCACTGGAAGATTGTGCATTGCGATTCACGAATTATGTGTTTCTTGGGGATGTCAATCTCCCTCTTGACCACACTGAGATGACTGATTCTACAGCTCTACTGGACTTCTTTCACTTGGCCAATCTTTTGCAAACAGTTATGTTCCCTACCCACCTAGAAGGGCACACTTTGGATACCATCTGTTCAAATTTCCCTATATCGGTGATGAGGCAGAGGCCGGTCGCCTGGTCGGATCATTTTCCCATGTTCTTTTCATGGGATATGAAGAATTCTTCACGACCAACCAACTGCCGCCACCCCCCCATCCACAAGGAAAATGGCCCTGGGACAGCTTAATGATTCTCTGGCAGCCTCTCTGCCCTCTCTCTTGGGGGACCTGGAGGAAAATGTGTCTCAGTTCACTGACTGGATCGCAAGCTCGGTTGCTACTTTGCCGGCACCATGTCAGCCAAAATTGAGGAGAGAGTCCCCCTCTAAATCTTGGTTTACTCCAGAGCTGAGGATTTTGAAACATGCGTGCAAAATATTGTAGAGAGCTTGGCGCTCCAGTGGCTACCGCTCAACTGATAAACACGCTCTTAGAGCCAAACACAAACTTTAATATGTGGCTATTGGAGTGGCCAAAGGCCAGCATTATTCCGCTTGCATTGAGCGGGCCAACAACAAACCTAAAGAAATCTAACAATTGTGCAAAGCTTCTTGGCCCCTAGCGCCCAAGCGGCGGTTGCACCTGTCTCAGAGACATGGTACAATACTTTGGCAAATTCTTTAGGGACAAAATAATTAGCATTCAAGAGACGTTCTCATCTTCTCCCAGGAACCCCGGTATTGTGTTGGAATTGCCAATGGCAGAACCTGCCTCCCCTTTTTCTAAATTTAGGTCTGTAGATTTTTCCAGCTCTCTCAGAATCCTTAAGGCCCTTAAGTTGGGTTCACCTAATGACCCGTGTGCAGCCAGGCTTCTGTCTGATGTGGCAGATACCATTAATTTAGAAGTGAATTTTATGGTCAATAAACCCCTTTGTGAAGCTTGTGTTACAAAGGTATGGAAACAAGCGCTGATTCTTCCCCTACTCAAGAAGCTGTCACTTGACCCTCTGTTACCTGGAAATTACCGCCCTATCTCGCTTTTGCCAAGTTTGGCTAAAGTTTGCGAGAAGGTGGTTATGTCTCAACTCACCAACTATGTTGAGGTGTCAGGTTTGCTTCACCCGGCATAATCCGGCTTCGGTGCCTCTTATAGCATGGAGTCAGCACTGCTGGAGGTGATAGAGGCGATTCGGGAGTGTTTGGATGCCGGCGGGAGAGCAGCTTTGGTTATTCTAAATCTCTCGGCGACATTCGACACTGTGCCCCACTCCCTGCTTCTTGACTGCCTATTAGAAATAGGTATTTTTGGCATGACTTTGCAATGGATCAGGTCCTTCTTGGAAGGTCGGTTGCAACAGGTCTGGCTTCCTCCGTGTGCCTCTGCGCCTATGCAGGTGAGTACTGGTGTACCTCAGGGGTCATCATTTAACCCTCTCCATTTTAACATCTACGTGACTCCGCTGGTCTACCTTGCGGTTCATTGGGGGCTAAGGTGATGGCCTATGCCGACGATACCCTGTTGTTGTTTTCTTGGAGCAAGGAGGATGATTCGGTTGTGACAGCCCAACATTGTCTGTCTTTAGTCTTTCATTGGCTGGCCAATGCACAGCTGAAATGCAATGAAGGAAAGTCTAAAGTGTTTCTGTATGGCTCCTTCTCGACGGATTTTAGTGAGAGGCTTTGGCCTCCTGGTTTTCCACATCCTACTGCGAGCAAGGGCACCATTAAAAACCTTGGCCTCTGGTTCGATGAAAATCTGAACTTTGTGACACAAGTGAAGAAGTTGGCCGGTACCTGCTTTGGCACTCTGAAAACCTTGAGTATGTTTCTTCCCTTTCTGCCAAGCAGCACCATAGAAATTGTGGTCCATGCATTGATGCTGTCCTGTTTAGATTATGCCAACGCCCTTTTGGTTGGCAGTCCAGGTTTTCTTGCTAAGAAGTTGCAAGTTGTTCAAAACTCGGCGGCCAGACTTCTTTTGGGTCTGTCCTCAAGGCATAGTGTTCGCACCCACTTGCGCTCCTTGCATTGGCTCCCAGTTGAATCTCATCTTAAATTCAAAATGTTGTCAATTGCTCACCGGGCCCTTTATGGTCTAGGCCCTATCTATTTGCAGAAGAGGTTTGCTTTCTACATACCAGGGAGACATCTGCGCTCTTCTGGTCAGATGCTAATTCAGACCCCTAAGTTTAATCGCCAACGACTTGGCGGGAACTCTTTTGTGCGTAAAGCAGGTCTGGCCTGGAACATGCTGCCCCTTGCTCTTTGGGGCACCCAGGACCCACGGTTGTTTAAGAAAAAACTAAAAACGCTGCTCTTTTAATCCTTATGGGTGTGCATTTCTCTTTCTCTGAAGCAAGCGCCGGGACACTTTTGAGTAGCCGTGCGCTGTATAAATTAAATATAACATAACAGGCTGCAGTCCTGCCGAGTGCCACTATGAGGCCTCTGCAGTTCCACAGCCACTGTGAGGCTCCAGCTTTGCTACATGACACAGAAAGGTCTCTGTGGTGGCACATGCCACCATATGGCTTCTTCTGTGCCACATTCAGCTGTGAGGTCTCAGCCGGGCCACAAGCTACTTTGAGTGAAACTGTGACACATGCCACTGTGAAGCCCCGCTAGTGCAAATGCACTGTGGAGGTGTCGCAATACTGCATGTCACAGTGAGGCCACTTCAAGGCACAGAGATGTTTAGAGAATGTTCACAATCGAGAATCTGAGGGTCAAAAGGTTAGAAAAGCATAATAATGAGAATGTAAACACACCCAATGGACAAAAGCATGCCAAGTATGCAGATGTTTTAAAAAAACTGAAGAAATGACAGCACTCCCTGCCTTTCGAGTATTAGCGTCCTGAGCAAGGTTTAACTTTGACAGGTTGATAAACGAGGAGCTGGGAGCATAGAAGCCAAGTCCTTGCAATGAAGTGACTGGTTGCACAACTCTTTACAACCCCAGGCAGAACCTCCAGCTATTTTTGGCTCTAGAAAAAAGCAATATTTTTATTTCAAAATGTACTGCAATGTTTCCAATAGAAAGCAATGAAATGCAAAACAGTGCATCCCGGCCACCAGGTTTTCTGTTTAATTTGTCTAAAGGATGATGAACCAGTTAGTTTTGGGAACTGTTTGGCACAGCGCTAGCCTTCAAGCTGCGGTGATCAATTAGGCGGAGAGGTTCACTTGTTACTGCTGTTTGCAGAACCATTAAGAAAAATGGGGTGACCCATAAGGTATGGACCTGGGTATATTGTGATATAGAAAAACAATGGTCCTGAACCTATTAATTATAATGATTCACTTCATCAATTATAATGTCCACAGCTTTAAGTATAGAACAACCACAACCAGTCTGCTCTATTGTACTCAATTTGCTTAGTACCAAGAGATAAACCTACACCACGGTTAAAGAAATACTTTTAATTCATTAGCTCATTTTTCATTTTTTGGCAGTTCATTTTTTTACGCAATATCTCATTTCAAAATAGATACAAACAGAATGGTTGCCCAAGGGGAGCATGCAAAGAAAAGCGTGATTAGGAATGTGAGATAAGTGAACAGAAAGGAAAATTCACAATAGAGGACAGAAAGTATTCACATTATTTAACAAGCACTATCGGACATAGGATTTGCCGTATTGAGTCCCTGGCCAAACCTTTTTAACTTTTTTGCAATCCAAACATTATTACATCCAGACATATATGTCCTAAGGTTTTTGCACTATATGAAAAATTATAGAGTGGTTGGTCCAAGGTTATATGAAGGTAGCGTCGACGTTTCGACTCGTCTTATGCCCAAACGGTTATTTGAACCTGGGGAGTGCAAGTCTCCTTAATATAAGATTCTCTCCTCACTTATGTTGGGAGGGCAAAATACTTCATGTATGCATCAAGGCGAAATAATACCTTGGTGTAATTTCCGTTAGTCAAAATCTTGTTTGAGGGGCTCCTGCTGATAATGTCAGGTAGCTTCTTGAAGTAGTTCCAAGACATATAGATAACCAAGCCTTGATTTAATGTTTTTACGACATTCGGGGTGAGCTCCTACTCGTGAAATCAGGTGGCTTCTTGCCGATTTATCAGCCCGTATGCACAGCCAAGTCTCAGTATGTGCAAGGACGCCGCCTCAAACAAGATTTTGACTAACGGAAATTACACCAAGGTATTATTTCGCCTTGATGCATACATGAAGTATTGTGTTCTCCCAACATAAGTGAGGAGAGAATCTTATATTAAGGAGACTTGATGAGAAGTTGTAACTAAGGACCACCTCCTATTGCTCTCCTTTGAAGGGGTTATTATTATCCCTTGGTTGCCCCCATCTGTTTTCCAGTCCTGATGAAGACTCGCACTCCCCAGGTTCAAATCACCGTTTGGGCATAAGACGAGTCGAAACGTCGACGCTACCTTCATATAACCTTGGACCAACTACTCTATAATTTTTCATATAGTGCAAAAACCTTAGGACATATATGTCTGGATGTAATAATGTTTGGATTGCAAAAAAGTTAAAAAGATTTGGCCAGGGACTCAATACGGCAAATCATGTCCGATATTGCTTGTTAAATAATGTGAATACTTTCTGTCCACTATTGTGAATTTTCCTTTCTGTTCACTTATCTCACATTCCTAATCACGCTTTTCTTTGCACGCTCCCCTTGGGCAACCATTCTGTTTTTATATATTTTGAAATGAGATATTGCGTAAAAAAATGAACTGCCAAAAAATGAAAAATGAGCTAATAAATTAAAAGTATTTCTTTAACCGTGGTGTAGGTTTATCTCTTAGTACTAAGCAAATTGAGTACAATAGAGCAGACTGGTTGTGGTTGTTCTATACCTAAAGCTGTGGACATTATAATTGATTAAGTGAATCATTATAATTAATAGGTTCAGGACCGCTGTTTGCAGAACAGCAGTGGTCCATGCTTAATTTGTAATGGAATTAGTGCCAGCGCCCAAATGTTTTTTCAGAAGCCCGAAGCCGGCCCTGCCGAATGTCAGAGTTGCCGAATATTATAGGTGACTAGTCTTGATTCCATCTCCTGCCACTTTCATCCACCGCCATCCATTCCCAGTCTTACCCCGTTATCTCACACCTGCAGGTTCCTTTTCTTCCTTTCTCTCTCCCTTCTCTCTGGTTTTCCATCCCCACCTTACCCCTTCTTCCCCCTGCCTCCTGTTCTGCCTTGATCTCTCTTGTTCTGTGTCAAAGTCTCATTAATGAGACCCCCAAAAATGAGTGCAGGGGGAGTAGCAGCCAGCACAGATCGACAGTGGTGGGGTGACCGGGTGTTGATGTAAAAAACAGAAAGAGAAAAAACGTCCCTCCTCAACTCTCTCCTGCTCTCTCCCACTCATCTCAGTCTCTCCGGGGCCGGACCAGGAAGCAGCAGGGATCTCTCCTCTACGTGTTGTGATTGGTCTAAGAGCCGTGGATTGGCACTCGGCTAGGGAGTGGGGGCCTGGGCATGTTCTCCAAGAAGGCTGTAATGCAACCTGAATAAGGAACATGCGAACTGCTCATGACTATTTGACCAACCCGAGAGGGCCGGCCAAACAGTCATTGAGCACTTAAAGTGGGCAAACCACTCCTCCCCTGCTATGAGACCAGAGCAGCCCCGCCCACCCCACAAAGCTGCGCAGCAGGAACACATACATTAATAATAATCTCGAATTATTATCATTGTATTTGTTCTCTCTTTCACTGTTTTACAGCAGTGGGGGCGACGCTCCTCCAACTTAACGGAGTAGTCACCCCAGCATAAACGCTGGTAATAGTGCAAGCAGTGCTCACAATATCTACCGTTCCAGTCCTGGTGCTAATGGGCGGTCCTTGAGCCACACCAAGGCAAGCTTTGAGCTGCTCTGGTGTCTGTTGTGTATTCTCAGAATGCCCATCCGGTGTCACAGGCCCTCCTCCCACAAGAGCAACTTCTGTACCAGTTACAGATCCTTCTCTGTGTCTGTCCGTATTTTCTATGCTTCTGGCATATTTGATGGGCACTGGGCGTCTTTTCATCTTCCAAATTGCCACTTTCAGCCACATCAAACGTCATGATTGCATAGGGGAGTTTAAATAGCAGATCCCTGTCGGCCACGTTTTAGAATGGGGGTTCCAACCAGCAATGTCTCCTCCCTAAAGGCATAAGGAATATATGATTGACTGTCTTTGAAGGCACAAAAAAGGCTGTTAGAAGAAAAAACATTTGAGTGGCCCCCTTATTGTTTATTTTTAAGCTAAAGTCTCTCAAGTTTGAAGGGTGTGTTGCAGCACTTCCCACACCCCTAGTTCCAGTGCCTCTGATACTTGTCCATGTTCGTCCATCCTTCTTTTCTCGGGAAAGAATCCTTCCCTGGATAGAGTTGGTCTTTGAAGCATTTCCCTTGTGCACCTCTCTGTATTGGCATTGGTACTACCCACAGGCACCACAAGGGCACGCAGGGTGATGAAGTAGTGTCCATAATGATTTATGGGGTGGGCTAGGATTATATAGTCGTCTTTCTGTCGGCAGGCATAACACCTTCAGATGCAGTGTGTGCTGACTGTAGTAGCTTCTACTGATTCCTCTATGACATGTGTCTTTGGGTGACCAAAGTCAACACTACTTACTGATGGAGGGTTCCATGGTCCGCAGAAGGTTCAATGTGTGTTAAAAGCCTCTGCTTTTGTTGTTTCAGCAGAGATTGGTAACTCCATTTGGGCCCCTCTGCTTGCAAACCACTGCTTAGCCTTGGCATGGTCAATAGTACGGACTCTTACACCTTTCTAGTGGTAAGATGCCCCATTGGTGCACAATACGAACGTAATGAGTGCATTTGTGCAAGTCCTTGGCCTTTCAGCCAACATTGTCTTCCAGGCATCAAGAAGTTAGCCTCGTAAAAGTAGCGGGAAGGATCTTTGCTCAAATTTTTGGCTGTCTTCCATCCAGATCAACTAATGCTGTACCAGCACACTGTCAATCATTAGCACTGGCACCAGAAACAGGATTCCTATTTAATAAATAAACAGGAGACAGATTACAAACTGATTTTAATTTAAACTATGCGAGACTAGGGTTACTTAGGCGCATATGTATCAAATACTGTATTTGCAATTCTGAAATAACGATTTTTTGGGACTCGCTATTTGAGAATCGCAGAACGAGATGTAATAAAAAATGTGCAAATATTTTGCGATGTTGTGGTATTACTTAATTGCGACTCACAAATTGGGAGTCGCAATTAAGAAATGGTTTCCCATTCATTTCTATGGGCCTACATGCCCATAGGTTGAATGGGAAAACATTCGCAATTTGCGAGTACCCATTAGGTACTCGTAAATTGCGAATGCAATTTCAAGAGTGCAAGGGTGTCTTAAGGACACCCTGATGCACACCTGAAATGAGCATGTGTGCACATTTGGTGCACATACATGCTACATGGCACTTTGAAAAAAGCAAAATAGGGTTTTTTCCAAAGACTTTTTGCGATTTCTTATGCCAAATTCCCACTTCTTAGGTGGTTTCTATATCGCATTTAAGGAATCACAATTTGCCATTTCTTAACTGCAATCACAAAATAGAGAATCGCAAAGTTTGTGATTCTCTAATTTGCGGTGCCCTTTTGGGATGATACATTCCAAAAGGGATTTTCCCGTTCTCAAACGGGCCAATTCTGAGAATTGGCCCGTTTGCAAACAGGAAAAGGGCTTGATACATATGCCCCTTATTTTGGACTGTCCTAGTAACTCATTTATTTTTTAAACTGTTTTTATTAAACACATTTTGAGTCATCACTTACAAGTGATCTTTGGTTGCAGCAGTGCCACTTATTTTAAAGTCGAATAAGTACATGGCATTTGATGTTACATATAGCAGGAAAGGAGGCTCAAATAGTCATGCACATCAAGGCGATGATGGTTCGTCTAGGGAGGGGACAAGTGGGGGTTCACAAATATTGCCACGATACACATTCCAGTTATTCCAAACAGCCATCCATTTTTGGGGGCAGCATACACAGTCTTTTCCCTAATCATACTCAAGTCCATAGCTGCCTTCCAGGCACTTAGCGTTGGTGGAGCAGCTGCTCCCCACAGACGGGTGATGTTCCGTTTGGCCACCATTTGGCCAAGAGTCACCCAAAGTTTGCTCTTGCTGGTAAGGTCTGTGGACTACCACACATTCAGGAGGCACCTCTTGGCTCCGGGCCGAATTTCCATTCCCCAGACTTCACTCATACATTTGTGTACTTTTTTCCAATATTCTTGAACCATTGCACATTCCCAGATAATATGCATAAAGGAACCCTCTAATCCACATTGTCTCTTACACAGTCCTTCGACAACCCTGCCAATCAGTACAAGGCTAGGACCGGAGATGTAGATTCGGTGTAACATTTTAAACTGCACAAGCTGCAGTTTGGATGAGATAGGAACCTTCCTAGGAGAGATAGCGCTTCCTGCCAGTCTTCATCATCTAGTTTGAGGCCGTCTAACCCCCATTGTTCCCTCAATGATATTAGGGGGTTCGGGGTGTTGTTAATGAGCTTTAGGCACGTGAGAGAGAGGGTTTTCTCCAGCAGATACCCATCCAGCAATCTATCCTCCAGAGGTGAGGACTCCGATGGGGAGGATCCGGTGGGGACTTTAGTCTGGAGGGAGTGTCTGACTTGTACGTATCTAAAATATTCTGTGTCCGCTAGCTCATATGTCTGTTGAAGTGAGGCGAATGAGACCACCCCGTTCCCTCCCCAAAGATCCCCAATGCGGGAGAGTAGTTACTCATTTTAGATTCGGTGAACCAACTAGTGCACTCTCACCTTCAGAATGGTTTCCGGTAAGGTGCCAATGGCCAAGCCGCCACAAAGTTCACACCTTCATCGATCAGATACCAGAATTGCAAAATAACGTGTCTTTGACTTTACAGCAAATACACATGCTGCATGATTGGACATCTTAGTATCATATGTCTCAAATACAACAATGTATGCTGAGATCCGAAATGGCACACTCAATGTGAAAGAAGGTGCTGCCATTTTGGAACAAGAGTCCAAAGACTTTCATTAGGGACAGATGCCGCTGTTAGTTTCTTTCAGACCACCCATATGCACTAATGAGGAACATTCTAGTTCAACTTGTGGTCATTTTGTACTTCCAAATTACACTTGTATACACAAATTGACAGGAAAAATACCAGTTTAGGTTACATATATGTCTTATGACAATCGTAGAACTCCTGTTATGACACCTCATCCCAAAACATTGGGCCGCATGCATATTGTAAAAATGGGGCAGTTTCTCAGAATCTTCCGAAAAAATCATCGCTAATTATAAAGGTCCAGAGAATCGGGGCACAGGGGGGGAGTCACTCCTGTCACTATTTGTGTATGCAGAATGCTCCGCTTTGATCCTATTCAGTATTCCTCCGTGGCCCGGCTCCCCAGAAGGTACCTGTAACCCACAGGCGCGCCTTTCTCCACCTTTTTTCCACACACCTTAGCGCGTGTGTAGGAGATTAAAACACGTGGCCTTTCCTTTTGCCACTCACTCACCCTGGTCCTGAAGAAAGTTCCGCCCAGACTCTACAGGGACTGAAACATGTAGACCGTTATCAAGTCAACTAAGTAATCATAATTTTTGTACTATTAGTTGCAGCACATAGTTTTTAATTGACACCCTGGGCCGCCACGAATAAATTACCAGGCAAGGATTCCCAGAGGTGCATTTTAACATTCACCTTCATCCACTTCACACTATTGCACGACACCCGAACCGCTGTAGTCAGGCGTTGAAGCACAACCAGGTGGCACTCGGCTGCCTGGTTGGACCCCGATGATGAACGCATGACACCAACCAGGTTGGTGTGTGAGGGTTTTTTAAACAAAGACTGCTTGTGCCCAGCTGACACAGCTACATTTACAGGTGACATGGGATACTAACCAGATTCCATCACTCTAACACAGTGGGCCAGTCCTCGTTGTTTACTTGATATGACCTGAATGCCACTCTGATCGATTTTCTGCCTGGTCAGAAAGTTTGGGTCATGGCCCCCGTGGAGCTTTGTGGGCTCCAGGATCAATCAATCAATCAATCATAGCATTTATAGAGCGCACTACCTACTAGTGAGGGTCTCAAGGTGCTGAGGGGAAATCTGCTACTGCTCAAAGAGCCAGGTCTTGAGAAGTCTCCTGAAGGTTAGGAGATTCTCGGTCTGCCGTAGGCAGATGGGGAGGGTGTTCCATGTCTTGGCGGCGAGGTTGGAGAAAGATCTGCCGCCGGCGGTCACTCATCAGATGTGGGGGACGGTGGCGAGGGTGCGGTCTGCAGAGCGGAGCTGGCGGGTGGGGCTGTAGAGGCTGAGTTGACTGTTGAGGTACGCTGGTCCAGTGTTGTGGAGTGGCATGTGTGCGTGGGTGAGGAGTTTGAAGGTTATCCTCTTGTTGATGGGGAGCCAGGGCAGGTCTCTCAGGTGGGGTGTGATATGGCTGCGGCGAGGGATGTCGAGGATCAGGCGCGCTGAGGCGTTCTGAATGCATTGGAGCCGCTTTAGGAGTTTGGCCGGAGCTCATGCGTAGAGTGCGTTTCCATAGTCCAATCTACTGCTGACGAGGGCCTGGGTGACCGTCCTTCTAGTTTCGGTCGGGATCCACTTGAAGATCCTGCGAAGCAAGCAGAGGGTGTTGAAGCAGGAGAAGGAGACGGCGTTGACCTGCTTTGTCATGGAGAAGGTGGAGTCGAGGATGACCCCTAGGTTGGGTGCGTGGTCGGTGGGTGACTGGGTGCTGCTAGTGCAGTCGGCCACCAGGAGTCATCCCAGGCCAAAGGGATGGGTCCGGGGATGAGGACCTCCGTCTTGTCCGAGTTCAGCTTCAGTCGGCTGTTTCTCATCCAGTCGGCGCCGGCCTTCATTCCTTTGTGGGGGTTGGTTTTGGCGGTGTGGGGGTCTTTGGTGAGAGAGAGGATCAGCGTGGTGTCGTCGGCGTAGGAGATGATGTTGAGGTTGTGTCGTCCTGCGACGTCGGTGAGTGGTTCCATGTAGGCGTTGAACAACTTTGGGCTGAGGGATGAGCCTTGGGGTACGCCACATATGATCTCAGTGGCTTCGGAGCGGAAGGGAGGGAGGCGGACGCTCTGTGTTCTGCCGGGGAGGAAGGAGGTGGTCCAGTCCAAGGCTTTCTCTTGGATTCCGGCATCGTGGAGGCATGTTCGTAGTGTGCATGGCAGACCGTGTCGAAGGCGGCTGACAGGTCCAGGAGGATGAGGGCTGCGGTTTCTCCATTGTCAAGCAGGGCCCTGATGTCGTCGGTTGCGGCGATGAGGCCAGTTTCGGTGCTGTGATTGCTGCCGAACCCGGACTGGGACGGGTCCAGGATGCTGTTCTCCTAAGTGGACCGGACTATTTGAGGTGGTGGAGTGCAAGAGTGACTTCACCTACTTGGTGGAATTGCGGTCTCCTAGGAACCCTTTGCGCGTCCTGCATGTAAACCCCCTGAAGCCCTACTTAGAGAGGTCCGAAGTAGACATGCTCCTAGCAACAGATGATGGAAT
Organism: Lissotriton vulgaris; assembly: GCF_964263255.1. NCBI lineage: Eukaryota > Metazoa > Chordata > Amphibia > Caudata > Salamandridae > Lissotriton > Lissotriton vulgaris. The sequence continues at coordinate 1,243,252,374 of NC_141685.1, forward strand.
GGAGGAGACTGAGCCTCTTCCTGACCTCCTGTTTGCAACAGAGCAAGATGGGTCAGTGGAGGGTGTAAACCTCTCTACCTCCCTGACCCCTGAGCAGCAGGATGACTGTCGCCAACTGTTGGGACAGTTTTCTGATCTGTTCTCCCTGACTCCCAATATCACTGATTGGTGCGGCCATGATGTGGACACTGGGGACAGTCCGCCTGTGAAGCACAGAACTTACAGAGTCACTGACAGGGTCAGAGCTTGCATCAAGGAGGAGATCTCCAAGATGTTTGCATTAGGGGTGTTTAAGTCCTCTAACAGCCCTTGGGCCAGCCCAGTGGTCTTGGTCCCAAAGGCTGCCGCACCGGGTGCCACGCCAGAAGTCCACTTCTCTGTGGACTACTGAGGACTCAATTCAGTCACCGGGACTGATGTGCACCCCATCCCCAGAGTTGATGAGCTCATTGATCGGTTAAGGGCTGCCCGGTTCCTCGCAATGTTTGATTTACCGTCTGGGTACTGGCAGATCGCCTTAACTGATGGGGCAAAGGAGAGGGCAGCATTCTCCACACCAGATGGGCACTACCAATTTCAGGTTATGCCCTTTGGAATGAAGAATTCCCCTGCCACCTTTCAGAGGTTGTCAACCAGGTGTTGGCTGGACTGGAGGATTTCAGTGCCGCCTACCAGGACGAAATTGAGCTTTTAGCGACAGTTGGGAAGAGCATCTGCGCCACTTCTGGGAAGTGTTGATGGCGCTGCGGAAAGCAGGCCTCACGATCAAGGCAAGTAAGTGCCAGATCGGGCATGGTTCCGTGGTGTACTTGGGACACCAGGTTGGGAGCAGCCAGGTGGTGCCCATACAGCCCAAAATTGATACCATCATGGCTAGGGAATCCCCCAAGACCCAGAAAGAGGTGAGAGCCCTTCTAGGACTCACAGGGTAATACAGAGGGTTTGTCAAAGGGTATGGCAGCATTGTTGCACCCTTGACAGAGCTGACTTCCAGGACGCAGCCCAAGAAAGTGAACTGGACTGACAGTAAAGGCCTTTTGATATACAGACCACCTAGGGCCAAAACACCTCTGACACAACTGCTTAGCCCATTTCTGTAATCCAGTGTGAAGGGCTCAGATTTTACCGTTCTGGGCGACTTCAACATAAATCTAGAGAAGAGTTCAGACATGGGCACAGCTACATTGAAAGATGCACTGGCCAACCTAGCCATGGAACAGATTGTCAAGCAGGATACCCACAAAGCAGGGCACACTCTCGATGGGATTTTTACCTCCAATAGTGACATTGAGCTAATAGAAATCCAGCCAGTTCCCCGATAAGACCACAAGGTAATAACATTCTCCATAAATGTGAAAAAGGATGCAGTTACACCCACCCCGCAACCTAGGCATGCCACATACCTTGATAGGTCAAGGATAGACTCCCAGAAACTAAAAGAGCAGCTTTCACTATCAATTCTTGTGCTGGAACCAGACAGTAACATTGCCACAAATCAAATTTCGAGCAGGATAAATTCAGCCGTTAAAGTAGTAGTCCCTCTAAAAAAAGTTACCTCTAGGAGGAAAACCCCCTCTCAACCGTGGTTCACTAAAAGAGCAAAAACAAACCTGCAGAAAGGTTGGAAGAGATGGAGGACTAGCTATGACCAAGGTTGAAAGACGAATATAAAACCTCCCCGGCCATTTACAAAAAATTGATATTAGAAGAAAAAAGTAAATATTTCATTCCAAAAATAGACGAGGCAAAGAATTCTAGTAAATAACTCTTTACTACTGTAAAAAAACAATCATAAATTGATAGCAACAAATTGGTAGTAACTAGCTCTGAATTTTGTAATAATCTGGGCCAATTTTTCGTGGATAAAGTGACCTCAGTCTATGAGTCATTCAAAATGACTGACACGCATCTTCCCACACTGCCAAACACAGAACTTAAACAGGAATCGTTCCCACTAAAGCAAAATCCCTGGTTTCACTTCTCGCCACCTTCAGTGGAACAGATTTTTCAGGCGGTTAGGATCACCAAGTCCAGGGGTTTAACTGACCCTTTCCCCCCAAAGGTGATGCATTTATTTCCTGAGCTGTTGAGTGAGCAACTAGGAAGACTATTTTTACAAATAGTGAAATCAGGGTGCTTCCCAGATGCATGGAAAACAACCTCAGTGCTGCCACTACTAAAGAAACCAAATCTAGACCCACAGGAACCTGGGAATTACAGACCTATTGCGAGAATTCCTTTTGCCGCAAAGGTTCTGGAGAAACTATTGAATAAACAGCTGGCCCAATTCCTCTCGGAGGGAAATGCCTTAGATCACTAGCAATTTGGCTTCCAAGAGGGACACGGAACGGAAACAGCCCTGCTCATGGCAGTAGAGGAACTCAGGAGTGTACTGGATGCCATAGGAAATGCCGCCTTGATCCTTTTGGATCTTTCGGCGGCCTTCGACACAGTAAACCATGACACACTCCTGATCAGACTAGTCGAAGCCGGAGTTCATACGACGGCACGAACGTTGTTAGCATCCTATTTGTCTAACAGAACGTTCACAGTTGAGCTGGGGGAGGCAAAATCAAAACCATTCAACTCTCTGTGTGGTGTACCACAGGGGTCTTCCTTAAGTCCTACTCTTTTTAAGTTATATGTAGCACCTTCAGCAGCAATTATAAGGAATTGTGGATTCCTACCAGTTTCTTATGCCGACGACACCCAAATAGTGGTATCAATCGCAAAGAATGCCAAAGAGACAGCAGATAAATTTAAAAACTGCATGATGCAAGTCAATCAATGGATGCAGAGTAATTGCTTAAAGTTAAACAGAGATAAAAGCGAAGCCATGTTGTTAGGTACAGATACGAAAATCTGGTCCCCGAAGTGGTGGCCAGATGGTTTAGGCAACTGCCCATCCCCAGTCAACAAAGTGAAAAAAATGGGTATGATACTGGAAAACAAACTATCATTTGACGCCCAGTCAAACAAAATGGCATCCACCATTTGGTACACCCTGAAAATGATAAGGAAGCTCCTGTCATTTATCCCCTTTGATTCCCGTAAAACGGTGTTAACAACTCTGGCCTTATGAAGCCTAGATTATGGGAACGCACTGTATGCTGGGATACAGGTCCAGCACCTAGCATAACTGCAGCGCCTGCAAAACACAGCAGCGAGGCGGGTGCTGGACATTCCCTGGTCTGAGCTGATTGCACACAGACTAAGGTCCCGCCACTGGCTTCCAATGGAAAAAAGAATAACATTTAAGTCTGTGTGTCTGGTCTATAAAGCCCTTCATGGGTTGGGTTCTCATTTTTTTAAAACTCTTTTAAAATTGTATGAGCCTTCCAGGAGTCTACGATCTAGCCAAGCAAAACTGATTAAGTTGCCAAAATACAAACTGGTCAGGTGTTGGGGGGGGGGGGGGGCTTTCTGCTACATCTCCTCCCAATCGCAATCAAAAATAACCCATCTGCTTTCATTCAGGAAAGAGGTAAAAACCTGGCTATTTGCTGCTGGTTAGATCTTATTCCTGACAGATCCCTGGTCTCTCTGCATCTACCCAGCGCCAAGACGCCCATGGGCAATCGTGCGCTCTATAAATTCATAAATCAAATCAAATCAAACCTGTCAGAAGGCTTTTGATGCCCTGAAGACTGCCATGTGCACGGCGCCCGTGCTTCAGGCACCCAACTTCTCTAAAGAATTCATTGTGCAGACAGACGCTTCAGAGCAGGGGCTGTACTTTCATAGATAAAAGAGGAGGGCCTAGACCAACCAGTAGCCTTTATCAGTAAGAGGTTACTTCCACTGGAACAGAGGTGGACTGCACTTGAGCATGAAGCATTTTCTGTGGTCTGGGCATTGGAAAGTTGAGACCATACTTGTTTGGGACTCACTACCGGGTTCAGACAGACCACAGGCCCCTCAGATGGTTGATGCTGATGAGGGGTGAGAATCCGAAGCTGCTGTGGTGGTCAATTTCCCTGCAGGGGACGGACTTCAAGGTGGAACATTGCCCTGGTAAAGAACACGCCAATGCTGACGGTCTGTCCAGATTTTTCTGCCTTAGTGAAGAGAACTCCCAAGGGGTGAGTAGTTCTCCTCACATTTCAGCTGGTGGGGACACTTGTTAGACCTGGCACCATTGGCGTGGGTCTCCCTTCCATTTTTTTGCTGCTTACTCCTATGTTTTTGCTATGTTTTTGCTAGTCTAGACGCTTTGGGCACTTTGCCAGTGCTACTCAGTGCCAAAGTGCAAGTGCTCCCTCTTGTAAATTGTTATAATGGATTAGTGACTCCATGATTGGCTATTTGATTTACTTTTCAGACCCTAGTACAGTGCACCATGTGCGCCCAGGGCCTGTAGATCAAATGCTGTTGGTGGTCTTACAGCACTGGTTGTGCCACACACAGACGCAGCTTGTAAAATATGGCTCAGACCTGCCATTGCAGAACCTGTGTGCAGTCTGGTACTGCCATGTCGACTTGGCGAGTGCACGCACTTGCCAGTCCCTAAATCTTCCCTTTTCTACATGCTAGTCACCCCTAAGGTATGCCCAAGGTACCGCCATGGGCAGGGTGCATTGTATGTAAAAGGTACACCATGCCCTGATGTGTGTGGCATGTCCTGATAGTGAATTACAGCCAATTTCGTTTTTTCACTATTGCAAGGCTACCTGTCCTATAGGCCAGAATTGGCAGTTTGATTATAAAATCTTATAATCCCAAACGACCCAGGGAACAAGGTGGAAATTCGAGTTTAGTATGCCTGAATTCAGAATGTTAAAATACATCTTTTAGTGAAGGTGATTTTTACATTCTGTGTTTGAAAATACCACTTTTAGGAAGTAGGTATCTTCTTGCCTAACCATCCAGTATGTCTCTGCTGGGGTTGTGTATTCCATGTCTGATTTGTGAGTGACAGGGGGTTGGAGAGGTCCTTGGCTCCAGCAGTCTGATGGGTCAGGGCTGGGCTGAATAGGACATGCATTGAATAGACAGTAGGGGAAGGAGATTTTCTTTCACTGCCCTGAGCCCTCATGGAATAGAGAGTAGAGGGTGGAGATTTCCTTACACTCACCTGAGCCCTCATAGAATAGAGAGTAGCAGGAGGCGATTTCCTTTCAGATACCTGGGCCAGGTCTGCTTTCAAACAATGCTGTCTACACTTCCTGCCAGGAAGCTGCACCCGGGGGGACAGAACTGGTTTTGACTAAGTACAGACACCCTCTGCCTTCAGAGAACAAAGGATTTTGAAGTATAATTTGGGGCCCAGACCCCAAAATTTTAGATCACTTCTGGGAATCAAGACAAACCTTTGCTGAGGAAAGAAACCAATGAAGAAGGAGGAGACTTACAGGTGACTGTTTAGGGTTGGCCTCCAGTGGTTACTTTTTGCCAAAGAAAGGAGAAAATGAACTTTGTGTGTACTTTCACCATCTTGAAGAAGCTCTTCAAGGGCTTGAAGCTGAGCTTGCCTCCTGTTCTGAAGTCTCAGGGATACAAAGACTTAATCACCAGCTCCGCCTGAATTCCCCTGCTGGGAATTCTACCGGCAGAGGGCCTGCTGTTGTTTGGGCCCTCTGAGAGACTGGAAGCGCAATGCAATGAGGAGAAGCGTGTCATTGCCGCAGCAGTTGCCGTTGCATCGCCGAAGAAGCGTTCCGCCGCCGCAGCTGTTCGCCATCGCATCGCAGACGAAGCGTGTCGTATAACTGGAGAAGTGTGCCGCCGCAAAAGAGGTTTGTGTTGCATCACCGGAGAAGCGTGTCATCGATTTCGACGCACGTCCGTGGGGCATGCACGCATCGCATCCACGTTGTCGCATCACATCAAAGACACCATTTTGTTGCATCACACAGGATCGTCTCACCACATCAAGGCGCTATCTTGTCGCATTGTAACCAGAACGCAGTTAGAAACCGACGCATCACCTCCTCTCCGGTAAGGAACCGATGCATCACCTCCCCTGCACTGCAGTAAGGAATCGACACATCACCTCCCCCAAAGCATGGAACCGACGCATCACCTTCCCTGCTACTCTTTTGTTTGTTTTGCATGACGCATCCAAGGTACTTTGAGAGTAAAGTGCTGCATTTACCATCTGCATTGAACAAACTTATTTCTACCATTTTAAAGTCATATTCTTGAAATTGTATTGTGTTAAGTCTAGTAAAGATTACTTATTTTTCTAAACTGGTGTGGTGTACATTTGTAGTGTTTTCACTGTATTACTGCATATGTTCACAAATGCTTTACACACTGCCTCTGAGATAAGCCTGTCTGCTCGTGCCAAGCTACCAAGGGGGGAGCAGGGGTTATCTAGAAGTGTATCCCCCTTATCCTGACTAGAAGCACAGGTCCTTATTTGGACAAAGGTGCAAACCATTGCCAACTAGAGACCCCCATTTATAACAGGCACCAAATATCATGGACACAATATCGAAAGATAAGCAAGAATAGATTTTCTATACCTAATGCATGTATTTCCCTTGAGGATATATATTTCTTCAAGGTGAATGGATGTGGAGTTATGAATAGTAAATCTATAGTTCCTCTATAGGCACTTACATTTCGATATTTTGTCCATCAGTACTCTGCCCACAATATGAGCGTATTGCAATATTCCTAGCCTCAATAGTCTGTAGTATAATCCTTAGGTGTTGGACTTGGCCCTCTCTGCAGGGTCACTCCCAAACTTTTTGTCTTCACTCCTCCTCTTGCCAGTGCCAGTTCTTGTTGGCTTTTAGGTCTCAGTGCATTTTACCACTGCTAACCTGTGCTAAAGTGCTTGTGCTTTCCCCCTAACACAGAGGACATCAAAATGTTTGGCCCTGAGCTCCCAGCAAAAGCAACATATTTTGAAATCAGGCTCCCTTAAAACATTTATGGCAGAGATTGGGGAATCGGGAAGGACATGGCTGAGTGCAGGGAGCGGGCATGAGATAATTCTAAGAATACGTTTTCTATGGCACTGAACATAAGACTTATAAACCGACAAATGCAGCAAACAAAACCAAGTATTGACCCAAAAATACTGTTTCCTGTAATTCAGGTATTTTGAGCCTCTCACACTCCTAGACCCTGTGCAACTACACCTGCTGCACTAATGATAGCTGCAGTCCTTAGTAGCAGGCTACATCATGTTCCTCTTTCACTCGTTCTCAACCATGCCTGCCCATCACTCATAATCTTAAAATAGGCCCTCTGACTCTTTCGGAAAAAAAAGAGTACTGCATGTTGTTTCGCTATTTTCTGCAAGGGTATGGTCAGTGGTAATGCCAGAAAGGAAACGTAGCTCCCATGCCCCTTTTTTAAAGTGAGACTGTCTTAATCGTGATGCTGTGGGCACCTCCAATCCCTGAGCCCTAGCACTGCTGCATCAACTACATTAATGATAACTACTACCTTGCAAAGAAGGATGTCTCCTCTGCCATTTGTTAAAAACATTGACTCCCATCTAGCCACACCCCTATCTGCCATCTCTCTGAAGCTAAACAGAGGTGTCTCCACTATTTTAATTGTCACCTCCTGTGGGTGATTGCTCCGAGACCCACATCAACACTGGCAAGTGTGCAGTGGGCCCTAATGCAAGCAAGGAAGAACAGTGAAACAGCCATGATTGGGGTTTAGTTGGCTCATAACTCTGGTCCCTGGTGCCACTGTACCTGCAGCACCAATGATACTTTCTGCCCCTTTGTGTTAAAAAGCATGACTGGTGACCTAGGCTCTACTGATACCAAGGAAAATGGGCTCCCCTCTCTACTTTTTCATGGTAAGACAGCCATAACTGAGCAGCAGAGGCCAATTACACATCTGGCAGAAGTACCTGCTGCACTAACGAATGGCCCTTTAAAAAAAATAAAAGGCCTCTTACATCGTCCCCTTCCTTGGAGTATCTCTCTGAGGAAGCTGTCTGTGGCCATTTGTTGTTATAAAAATGAGTTCCCAGACAGTGCTCCATATTCTGGGCCATCTCTTTCAAAATACCCATTAATCTACAAATTCTTGATTGAATCTCACTCCTTTCCTCTTTCTCCTGGACCATTACTGTGAAGCTCCAGGGGTCGAAAGGATCAGGGCTCTGCATCTGAATGAAACCCTGCTGGACTTCTCTCCTCTAACCCCTTGAACTCAGCTTTCACAAAAAAGAATTACCCCATAACGGTTAATGCTGACTTTGAGGTATTTCTGTCTGAAAGCTAAGGGTGTGGTGGAAGTGCAGAGAGATAAAGAAGAAACAAGCCGTCTTACCAGCTGTTTATTGAGTCACTTAAAGCCAAGGCCACAGGAATTATGAGTTTCTGTAGCAGCAGCGTGTCATGCATACTTATGGGTTTATCGCATTTGCTACATAGTCCATCATCTGCTGCATAATCTACAGATTTTAACAAAAATAATGTAATTCTAGTTCAAATGGAACAAAAGTTACTTAAAACGTGGCAATGTGTTCTGGCGCATTGGAATGCCGTTTGCGAAGAATGATTGGCAATCTTGTAGTTGATTATTGCTGTATCTGGGTGTTTTACTAGTACTAATTAGGTGAAATATTTTCGCTGACAGTGTTACCAGGAGTTAAAGTGATAAAATATTTAAGTAATGCTAACCACAAAATGTTCTGCATCATTTACCTTTTCTTGCTGCATAATTTAGTTTACCCTGCTGCATATTGTGGTCCTCTCCTGCCGCGTAATTCCAATGACTCTACTTAAAACTTCATGGTGGCAAAGATGTATTCTTTTTTTGATGTAATGTAGGGGAATCCGCTGACTTCTGTAATAATGAACACACTTATTAAAGTGTTTGCATTAGCTACAGTCTGCATATTTATTACAAAAAACTACATTTGTAAGAACTTGTTTTTTCTGAAACAATGCATCATTTTGCAACAGCCTAGCTTAGACTGCGTGGAATACCAATTTAAAAATATTTACACATATTTACAGTCCTTTCTACCACAGGCTGGGACCTCATTGTACTATAAACAGGATCCTTGGAATTACGCAGCAGAAGGCCAAATTATGCAGCAGGGTTGACTGAATTATGCAGCAAGAAAAGGAACATAAAGTCGCATAATGCAGCACATTTTGTGGTAGTATGACTGCATTATTTTGTCTTTTTTACTCTTGTTAGCACTGCTCTGGCATATACTGCACCTTATAAGTACCAGTTTAAATCCCACATATAGCACTAATCAACAGACATGTGACCGGTCATACTTGCCAAATGGCCTGCTACTGCACAGCAACACATGTTCCTGTAGTATTAGTAACTTTGTAGCGGTTTGAACTAGAAACAACTTTTTTTTGCTAAAATCTGCAAATTATGCAGCAGATGGATTCTGTGGCAAATGCAGCAAATCCACAATCACGCAAAAAATTGCAGTGGCCACACAATTACATAATTACAGTGGCTCTGACTATAAATACAAAGGTCACTATTTCTCAATGCCCCAACTAGGGTTCAATTATGTCGCTCAACTTTAATACACACAGACATCTGCAGTGAGGGAAGTTTCTAACTGAGGTTCCTTAGCCTAAAAGAGTACATTTATCACTAGTTAGTTTAACCTGCATTTATTTTTCAATCAAGCAGTTAGTTCATTATTTTATAGCAGTTACCTGACGGTGAAAAACAAAACAGTTAGGGACTTATTATGAGCTTGGCGGTCCGTGAATCGCCGTACCTGGGGTCCGAATGCAGCAAGCTCAGGGTCCAACCGCCATATTAATAGATATGTGGATTGCTTTTGGAAAGACCGCGGTTGAACCGCCAAACCAGCAGAACACAGCAGACCGCTGGGGTCGCGGTCAGGGAAAAGCAGCTGCCATAGGGCTGTACAGAGGAGTTTCCCCGCCATCTGTATTATGAGTTGGCTTTTCATTGAGCTGATCATGGCGGTGAGACTGCCAGCTTCAAGTCAGCGAAAACAAAGGATTTGGGGTGCATACTCACCCCTGTCCTGTGATTTTGGTCAGAGTTCGACATGGATCTCTTTCTTAAAGTCCCCCTCAGTGAAGCATCTTCACCCCAAGGATTATGACCCTGTTTGTGGCGATATGGAGGTGAGTCCTTTTTGGTCTATATACCCATTGCCTAGACTGCTCACATATGGGCTAGACTCCGGCAATGGGTAAGAGGTATTTTTCCACATGTATCATGCATATGTGTGCATCCGACACATATGCAGTCGAAATGCTCACTCAGTCATCGATACATATTGAAAAGTAATCAACACCCCTGCAAAATCTCTGCAGTCACACCGTGGTCACATTCCGTAAACTCATAATACCGCAGTCAGAATACCGCTGCTGTCTCCTGGCTGCCGCAGACATGGTGTTCGGACGGTCGGACCGCCAAACTCATAATAAGGCCTAAGACTATTTTTGGTCTTTATTTTCTTACCCATCTCTTTGACCCTGCCACCTCACTCACTGCCCCCTGCCCCACGGCACTCCAATCACAGTTCTCATTGTTTTTAATCCACTTCAAGAGCTCAGTGTAAACTAAGACAACCTGAAAATGAGTCAATAAACAAGGCCGCACTTCCAGACCATCTTCATTTACATGAACTTGCAGAGGCATTTGCACCGCCACCGGAACCTATCTAATGCCCCTTTGGCAGGTGCGCCCTCCATCTGCCCTAAAATATTGCATACACCTCATAGGTAGATTTAATTTTCTTGTAAACCCCACGTATATGGTACCATTGGTAGCCAGGGCTTGAAATTTAAATGGCACTAAAATGTAATGCCACTAAAAACAGCGTTTAAAAACATGCCTCAGGCCTGCCATTACAGGCTGGAGTGCAGATGTAAACTGCCAAATCAACCTGGCAAAAAAAACATTTTACCATGCTTCAATCGTCCTTTTTAATAACTATAAGTCACCTCTAAATTAGGCCTGAAACATCCCATAGGGCAGTGTAAGTAAGTAAGTAAGTAAGTAATGTTTATTGTTTAGTTAGTTAAAACCATAACAATTTAAAACAAGTAGCAAAAGCGCAATTTTACGATAAGCAGTTAAAAGCAGGAATTTAAGTATAAAATCATTTTGTTTCTTTAAAAGTTCAATGCAGAAAGTTAGACCTCGTTTGCCCAGCTTCCGACCCTTTTAACAAAGCTTTTTAAAGGCTTTAAGGAATTTGATCAGTCTGCCATGCACTCGGGGGTCTGATGTGCTCAGGCAAGCCATTATTGCGGCTCTGCAGGATCTAATACCTCTTTTGTTGAAACTTGTCTTTAGAAACATTACACGTTCCGCCCGCAGTTTTTTGCATGTGCAAATTATATGGATAAAGTCTTCTTTGTGATGATCGCACAGCCGGCATGATTTAGGGCCTGTGTGCAACCAAGCTGGCTGCTCAGCCTGGGATGGTCGTGTTCCAAAACGCAGTGCCATAGTTGTTTTTTTACGTTGATTGAGTAGGTTTCGCATAAATAAGCTGCCGGTGCAAGGGACTTATAGTGATTTATCACCATCCAGGCGTGCGACCTTGATCTTAGGATATTTTTGTCCACTAGCAATGAATGGGTTTTTGATGCTTTGTTTACAACTTGTTCAAACGATTGGTACGATAAGTTTTTGTTCCATGTTTCTGTCGTACATGTGGCCAAAAGGGAATTGCAAAGGTATTTATTAAAAGGAGAAGATTTATCTTGGTTTTGTTCAGACCAGATGGCCTCGTTGATTTTTGATGTAGCAGCGTTTAGCTTGAATCAATACTAGGTTTTCACTGTTGCGTATGTTCTGCCAACTTCTTCATTTGTAAGGCCGAATTCCAGACGAACCTGGGCTGGGGAAGCTGACCTTGGAATCTGGAATACTTTTTTATAGATGGAAGCTATTAGTTGGTTTAGGTGCGCTCCATCCTCGCCATGGAAGGCCGCGCTGGCATATGTTAGAGTTGGCAGGATTTTTGCCTTCATAACGGCGAGCAAAGGTTTATAGGAGGGGCCCTTCAGCTTTTTGGCTAATAGGCTGAAAGAAAATGTTAGTGCGCTTGATATCTGAGACATATATTTTTTATGCTCCGTAAGATTTCTTGAGTTGTCAATATAAAGGCCTAAATATTTGTATTTTTTTACCTCCTCGAGTTGGATTCCATTAAGCCAGATTGTCTGTTTTTTTAACTGTTTTTTTCCAATCACCATAGTTTTTGTTTTGGATGTGTTCATTTCAAGTTTGTTTTCTGAAATGTAAACTGACATTTCATTCAGGCATCTTTGCAGGCCGATCTTTGTTTGGCTCATTAGTACCACGTCATCCGCGTATGAGAGATGCGAAAGTCTCAGTTCGCCAAGCTTTGGTGGATGGGAATTGGTACAGTCCAGTCTTTGAGAGAGGTCAGATAAAAACAAATTAAAAAGATGGGGGGCCAGAACACACCCTTGTTTTAAGCCTCTGGTGGTTGTCAGCTTCCTAGAGAGTCTGGACCCATCACCTATCTTAATCCTTAGCCAGTTGTTTGAATAGAATAACAGGGCAGTGTGTATTGCCATTGAAAAGTAGCACATGTGTTTTTAAGTTTTACATGTTCTGGTAGTGAGAATTCGTTTCTCACTACTTTAAAGCCTATTTTTCCCATAGGATCACATTGGGTTACCTTTTCATTTAATTAGTGCTAACTTTTGATTTGAAGGAGGTAGAAATTTTATGTTCAGACTCAAATTATTGTCATTTAAAAACTCTAATAGTAGATTCAGATTTTAGATTACAATTTTGAAAATCCCACTTTAGAAAGTTGTCAATTTCCAGCCCGATACCTTCTTAGGCCTTCTAGAAGTTTCCAGCTACCTCGGCCTATTAATTTCTTCACCGTCAGAAATGTGTATTGGGTCCAGAAAGTGAATAGGAACTGGATGTTGCTGGGAAAGGGCCATCCTTCTAGAATGGGAGGTATGGATTTGTTCACTGGCCCACTTACATTTCAACAGGCTGCCTCCAGCATACTCACAAGGGAACATGACACGCTCCTTTTGTCAGCCTAGATCACTTGGAGCCAGGGCAGGGGAAGAAAGGAAGGACTTTCCATAACCAGATGTGGGGATGGACTATAAATTACCCCCATTTCAAAGGGTGGCACCAGATATAAATATTAGATCTCCCGAGCCACTCATCACTACATTCATGGACCTGTGGATATTACAGAAGGACTGCCTTTTTCCTTAGAGGCCTGTCTTTTTCTCAGAGAACTGCCTGATGCTTGAGGCCGGCCTTGGTCTTCAAAGGTGTGTCCTGCTAATACCAGTGGTCTGCCCTGCTGGTAGAGGCCTGCCTTGTTCCCCAGAGGACCGCCCTGATGTTTAAGGCTTGTCTTGTTATTCAAAGGATTGCCTTTCTTCTCCCAGTGGACTGGGCTACTGCTTGAGGCCTGCCTTGTTCCCCAGAAGACTGCCCTGCTCTCTAAGAAGAAAGACTGGGCCTGAACTCTTCATCCCAAGTGAACCCGAGTGATTCCACAGTTGGCTGCCCTCCTATTGTGACCTACAGGGGCACAATAAGCTCCAGAGGAATCCTTGCAACTGCCTAGCTGACTGCTGTAATTGGCCCTGCCTGGATACGGACCTGTCTGGATCAGCCACTGGACCTGCGTGAGCCCTACTGGCCTCTGCTGGAGAGAGTTCTTGAGCATCAATAGGTGCCGCCTCAGCTCCTAGACCTTTGGCTACTATCAGCTGAGTTCCTCCTGTGAATTCCTGAAGTATTGAACTCTGTGCACCGAACTTTGGGAAGGTAGCTCTTTCAGCAGGACTAACTCAGTACCAGTATCTGGCTCGCACTTCATCATAGCCAGCCTAAACTTGTGATTTTGTCTTGTTCTAGCACATACATGCATACACAAGCTGCACAGTTAAAAAATTGAAAAAACCCTGGCAAAATGTGTAACCAAACAGTAAACAAAAACATTGTTTATATGAATTGAAACTAAATGGCATTGTAAAACCCTGCACTGTGTGGCTGGCACAATGGGGTGCCTGTGGCAGGGCTCAGGGTTTTCCTCACACACACCCATTTCCCCATGAGGATATCGGATAGAAAGGGGCTCCCATAGGAGTCAATGGGACTTTGCGTAATCGGTTTCGGTGGAACCACTGCCTGCAAGTCGGTCGGATCCGATTCTAAGATGGAGTCGGTGGAAAGTTTCCGCCCAACATCGTAATCAGCCACTCCGTTGCAAGCATTTGAAATATCGACCTCGTAACTGTTACCTGTATTTCAAAGGACATATTGCACAACAGATCGCAGGTAATAGGGTTTCCCAGCGTAGGGCGAACTTAAAAATCAACTTCTTGCCAGAGAAAACTATTAGAGAAAATGGGACTTTTTGTACAGTGTCATCAGTTAAGTGGTATAAGTAATGGTGGCCATCTGTTAAATCAGTTACCCTGTGGACACAGGAAAGGACGTGGGGTATCCACCTGCTTTGGTGGAGTGACAGATCTCACACATGATTAATGATTTTATTTTTGAAGTGTTTTTATAGTAATATGATTTGGTTGGGTTATGGAAAATATTTGTGCTGTTAACTTAAAAGGCAACGTTTTTCTGTTGCACTTTTGTACTATGGGGCAATTTGTTTCATAAGGGAGGCTATAGCATGGCTTCTGTTAAAAAGTGACTAGATCAAAATCAGAAGAAGTACAGAGAGAGGGAGAGAGGGAGAAAGATAGAGAAAGAGGAAAGGGGAAGCTCATTTCAAGAGCTTCAGACTGGAAGAAGATATAATGTAGTCACTTTACCAGTGCTGTTTCATGGGCTCTGCAATCTGCAGATACTTATCCCTGTTATTTTTGCTGTCTGTCTTTGGCTCTGACACATTGTGAGCAGGACTGCACGCCATGCTTATTTGAGAAAAACTGAACTTTGGCGGCCATGCATCTCCATTGACTCTTTGTCCCTCACACTATGACTGCACGCTCTGAAGGGTAGATCAGTGTCCGGGTTGGCGAAAGTGTGAACAGAATAGCAGTGGTACCCAATTTGCGACTCCCCAAATCATTTGTGTGCAAGGATTTTCCTTCAGAAGCATTTAAGGAGCATCCTTGCTGCTAAAAGTGTATGGGGCATATTACCAAGGGGGGCGATAGGAAATTATCGCCGGTGTAGCGTCCGTTTTCAGCCGCTAAGCAGCGATAATTCTATCGCTCTATTAGCAAGCTGTCGCTAACTGATGTTAGCGACAGCTTTTAGGCGATAGCGAGCGGTTTGGGGCCCGCTTTGCATGTCAGCGATATTTATCGCTAATGAAATGCAAAGTGGGCGTACCCAACCTGTTAGCCACTGAAAGCAGCCGCTTACGTCGCTATCGTCTATTAGCAAGGCAGGCGTAGCGATGGAAAAATTCCCGCTATCGCCAAAAACTAACGCCTGCTCAGACCAGTTCTTAGCCATGTTATCCAATGGGAGGTGGATAACATGGCTAAGAGCATTTCGTCGCTAATGCGTGAATATCGCTGTATTCTCAGCGATATTCACGCATTTCGCAGCTATTGCTGGATATTTTAGCACAATGGAGAAAAACGTTGAGAATAGCATGTTTTCTCCGCTAACATATCCAGCGATAGGCAGAGATAAAAAAATCTCCACTAAGCCTATTTAGCGATAAATATCGCAACTTGTCGGTAACATGCCTTTTTGTGGTTGTTTCCCAAATAGTCTACTTTTGAGGGTTTTTGATTTTAAGGTGAAACTGACCTCATCGATACCCGGAGCCGCCAATTACATGCTCCTCATTGGTGTGACAATTCTAGGGAGGCTGCGCATCCCCAAGGCCTTCACTGAGAATCATGGGTTTGATAAGGGGGCCTCCAGGATAGCTTTGATAACTATTCACCCTACCCTGAGAGAGGGAGATATATGACTGAGATCGAGAGGGCAGAAAGAGTAGGAGATCCATGCATTAGGCGCCTGCAAGATGGAACTAGCATAGCGCCTAGGGCACAATGCAGAACCTGAGTGACATCAGCACTATAAATTACTAGAACCAACGTTGCTTGCAAGAAACACGACTTCCTGCAGTATGCAAGTACCACTGGGATTAATTAACAGCAGGTTAGGTACACCATGCACTAGTAAACCATTACAGATAATTGGCTATACAGATGTTGTACATATTTCATTTTTTTTAATATTTCTATTCAGATTCCCCCCCCCCTTTTTTTGTTGTACAGGGCACACATATTCATTCAAGATTATAATGCAAGGTTATAGCAAAACATACAAAACACAACTACAAAGTATACACAATAAAAAAAAAGAAAACAATGCAAGGATACAACAAAACACAAAAATAAATTAAATCCTGGACACATTAAATTTCCATGCCTCCTACCCCGAATCCTTCTCCTTCCCTTTTTGTATTGCCAATTCCCAAATTTCCTTTCCTACTTTCTTGCCATTTCTACCCCCATCTTGCATAGATTGCTTTCTCAAGGTTATAAATAGCTAATAATTTCGTTAGCCATTGATGGAATGTGGGCGGTACCCGATCCAACCAAGCCGTGGTAATAAACAATCTCAAGACAGCCATCGCCATGAAGATAAAGCATTCATATTGTGTCTGGATAGCATTATCCACTATTCCAAGAAGTACCACTGCCGATGTTAAAGTAATCTCTATCCTTAATGAGCTTTTAAGGAATATCTCAATTTCATCCCAGGTAGTTTTTAAATGGGTGCATGTAGCAAGCATATGGGCTAAGTCAGCCTCGGCACTATCACATCTTGGGCACGTGGTACCAGCTACCCCTCCCCATTGTGCTATCCTGGCGGGTGTATGATACAGAAAATACAGTGTCTTATAATATTGTGCCTGAAGTGGTGCTGAGCACAGTAGTTTCTGACCTAATTCCAATGATCTATGAAAGACTTCCTTCTCTGCCCCCATGTTCTGCATCCATTTAGTTACACATTTTTCCAGATCATCTACTTGGGACTCTATTAATTCAGAATAAAATCTTTTAATTGTACAGTCTGTACCATCCTGTATAATATCCAAAATAGGGTTCGAGCCAAATCCCGCCGCCCCTCCAGTTTTTGTCCCCATAAAACTCCTAACTTGCAGGTACTTAAAAAAAATGGGTTGAGTCCAGACCGTATATTGCCTGCAGACCACTAAACTGCATCATCCCCTGCGAACCCAAGATATCACCCATCTTACTAATCCCATGACTTACCCAATCAGAGAAAGCAGCCCCTGAAAATATGTCGCCAGGAAGATTGGGATTGTTATTCAGTCTGGTGTATGTGTTGAATCTGCCTAGACCAAATTTTTTTGTGAATGAGGTCCAAATCTTATGGGCGGCCATAACAGTTTTAAATTTAGTCCTCTTAAAATAATTATTATCAGTAAGCTTCAAGAAGAAGTTCTCAGCGTGATCTCCTAGCACCAATGCATAAATTGCTAAAGTTCCTTACCCATCTTGTCTTTCCCTTTCTGCTCCTCCAAATAGCCCTGCCATATATTGAAGAGAAGCCACCCAATAATACAACTTTAGATCAGGTAGGGCCCACCCTAGGGAGTGCCATGAATCTCAGCGCTCTTCGGTTCTTTCCATGCACCCAGACAAATCGATTTATCATGTGCTCAAGTGCCTTAAACCACTTTGCTTCAAACAGTAAAGGTATGGCCCTGAATAAGTACAAAAATTTGGGGAGAGAGATCATTTTGATTATGTTTGTTCGACCTACTATTGAGAAGTGAATATTATGTAGTCTGTCTAGATCCTTCTTCGCTTTATTTATTACTGGTGTTATGTTCACCTCCACAACTTTATCTTGGTCTGCCATTATTGTTACCCCTAGGTATACTCCCCCTTGCACCACCCGATGATCTAAGCAGTCCACCTTACTATTTTTGATAGTCTGAGTTTTAGCAGTATTCAAACCATATCCGGACACCTCTCCAAACTGTTGTGCTTCTGCCTCGACCAGTCCTATAGCTTCGGCAGGTTTAGGAGTGACAATTGCCCCGTCATCGGCGTAAGCCAGGATTTTACATTGACCCCTATGGTTATCTGCTGGACAGATGTTGTCATTTAAATCTATACGTCGTATATATGGGTCCATGTAGAGGGCAAACAGGAGCAGGGAGCAGGGGCACCCCTGACGTGTACCCCTCTTAATGTTAAATGGGATCGTGTACCCAGGTTTACTCGTATACGAGCAGTTGGAGCTGAATATAATACCTGCAAAGCTTTCACCAGGCCCCCCCGAACCCCACCCTCCTCAAAATAACCCACCGAAAGTCCCACGAGACCCCATCGAAAGCTTTTTCTGCGTCTAATAGCATTACCGCCATCGGGTCTCCTGCAACCTCTGCGGCATCAAACAGGGTAATAACTTTTCGGGTATGATGGGTGGTACCTCTCCCTGGTATGAACCCATGCTGATTGATACTCACAAGAGTATTGACAACTTTAGCGACTCTGAGTGCAAGGATCTTTGAGTATATTTTTGTGTCCGTATTCATTAAAGTTATAGGCCTATATGATCCAGGTTGATTAGGTGATTTGCCCTTTTTTAAGCTATGTCTGCCCCTGCCCAGCTACTCGGGATCGATACTCCTGCCTGCGCCTGCTGCATTGTAGTGGCCAGGTCCTGCTTAATTACGTCCCAAAAGGTGGCAAAAAATTCCATTGGGATTTGGTCAGGTCCTGCAGCCTTCCCAGACGGGAGACTAACTAAAGAGGCCAAGATCTCTTCCGAACTGACTGGTTCCTCGAGCTTCCTCGTCTCATCCTCCGCTAGGACAGCTACTGGGATGTCCCTCAGATATTCACTTATCTTAGACAGATCGCTTGGGTGTTCTTGATCATATAGTGAGGTATAAAATTTTCGAAAAACCTCTCGTATCCCCTCTGGGTCTGATACTATCGTTCCCGCATCATTCTGGATCTCCCTAACCTGCCCCGTAGAGACATTCTGCCTCGTCCAAATAGCGAGCATACGGCCCACAGATTTGTTGAACTCATAGCATCTCTCTCTATATACAAGGTATGTTTTTGCTGCCTTATTAGCTATGCTCTCCTCCGCCTCCATCTTTCATATCGCTATTTTAATTAAGACCTGGTCTAAAGGTGCGCCTCTTACCACACTCTCAGTTAGTTCATCCTCTGCTTCTGCCACAGTTTTAACGAGGTCTGCCTCCCTTTGCCTTTCCCTCCTCTGTCTTGCTACACTGAAGCTTATTGTCTCCCCTCGTACAGCTGCCTTAAAAGAATCCCACCTGTTCCCAGCCGCCGTGCTACCTCTGTTGATAACCAAAAAGCTCCTGATCCATTCATTCATATGCACAATATAAGCATCCTCTTTTAGCAACGCTCTCTCAAATGTCCATACCCGATCCAGGCTTTTAGTTCCAAGCTTTACTGTTAAAATCAAAGGGTTATGATCGGAGATTATCCGAGGGAGTCTCTCAATTTTAATTTTGGATTGTAAAGCATTTGAGACAAAAAAATAATCTAATCTCGCACATACCTTATGTGGAGCAGAGTAATAAGTAAATCCCTGTTCGCCAGACTTTAAGGTCCCCCATACATCCAATAAGGCATTATTCCTTGCAAGATTGCATAATGATCGCCACACTCTCTTTTTCCTACCCTGATATCCCCCATTGGAAACCATTCCCAGTCCCCCTGCCCCATTAATGTTGAAGTCCCCAGTCAAGATAATAGTTGGGGACCAAGTGGCCAGCTCCAAATCCATAAAAGCAAAGATGTCCGGGTCGTCTTCCGTCGAGCCATATATACACCCTAAGGTAACCCACTCCTCATTAGCTTTATATTCTATGAGAGCCCACCTCCCCCACTAATCCTCGAGCTTTTTCCTTATTATGACATCCCTTCTTTTTGACAGGATTGCCACTCCTCTGTTTTTAGCCCCCTGCTTAGAGTATGCTAGTATGCAGAACCCCAACTGGTCCAGCAAGTGGCCTTGATCTCCCTCTATATGAGTCTCCTGGAGACATACAAAGTCCACATTCAGGGACCTCAACCATGTTGCAGCCCCTTGAATGAATGAATGAGGGGAATCTTGTATCGCGCAAACTTAGCCCAGTGGGCGTCAAGGCGCCTAGATTAAATACAGCAACTTAAGACCTTACCTAGTGATAATTAATCATGAGTAGGCCTTCTTAAAGAGAAAAGTTTTTAGGGCTTTCTTGAAAGAGTCGATGGAAGGGAGAGTTTTAATCTCCATGGGGAGGGAGTTCCACAATTGAGGAGCGACGACGGAAAAGGCTCTGGCTCCCCATCTGACAGATTTGATGCGGGGAACAGCTAGTTGGCAGAGTCCCGCAGAGCGTAAGTTTCTTGTGGGGACATAGCGCGAGAGGAGTGAGCCAATGGCACTAGCAGGACCATCCATCAATGCTCTGTAGGTGAGACAGAGAATTTTGAAGGCAATTCTGTGCTGTACCGGAAGCCAATGAAGCTCCTTCCTGGCTAAGGTGGCAGAGGAAGCTTTGGGGAGATTCAAAACAAAGCGTGCTGCAGAATTCTGAAGAGTCTGCAAACGGTGGATCAACCCTTTGTTGACTTCCATATAGAGGGAGTTGCAGTAGTCCAGTCTTGAACCCACCAGGGCGACTGCAACCTGTTTACGCGCCTGGGGGGAAAGGTACCCACGGATTTTGTTGAGTACCCGAATCACACCACAGCAGGTAGCAACGGTCCTGTTGACTTGCAGGGACATAGAGAGTGAGGTGTCAAATATCACTCCCAGATTTTTGGCAGAGAGGGAGGGAGTGGGGCAGATGCCAAGAGAAGAAGGCCACCACTCGCTCGACCACAGATTCTGGTTCTTCCCAAATATTAACACCTCGGTTTTTTCACCGTTTAGTTTCAGGGAATTTATAGTCATCCAGTCTGCCACATACTGCATGCAGACCCTGAAGCTGGCGGCAGATGTCTTAACCGAGGTGTGAGCAAGAGAGACCATAATCTGCGTGTCGTCTGCATAGGATACCACCTCCATCCCCTGAGATTTGATAAGTCTTGCAAGGGGGGCCACATAGATGTTAAAAAGGGTCGGACTTAAGGCCGACCCTTGTGGCACCCCACATTGCAGAGACTTGGCAGGGGAGAGGTGGTTCCCAAGCATCACTCTCTGTTCCCTTTCGGTCAGGAAGGAAATTAGGAGACTCAGGGCAGATCCAGTGACACCCGCCTCCCTTAGCCGAGATGACAAGATGGCGGGGGAGAGGGTGTCGAAAGCGGCCGTGAGGTCCAGCAGAACTAGGACTGTGGTTTGGCCAGAGTCCACCTTGCGTCGGATGTTATCGACCACATAGGTAAGGGCGGACTCTGTGCTATGATGTTTTCTGAAACCGTGCTGAGTGTTGTCCAGGTATTCAGAAGATTCGAGAAAGGCAGATAGATGGAAATTCAAATGCGACTCAAGCAACTTCGCGGGTGCAGGAAGAAGCGAAATGGGCCTAAAATTTTTCAGCATGGCCGGGTCCAGAGTCGGCTTCTTAAGTAGCGGCTTGACTATAGCCTTCTTCCAAATAGAAGGGAAAGAGCCTTGCGCGATGGCCTTGTTTAATACGTCAAGCAAAAGAGGAGAAAGGTGAGTTCTGCACTCTTTCAGTTTCTTAAGGGGTATAGGATCCAGGGGGGAGGCCGATTTAATTTTGTCAAGAAGAGAATTCAGAGATTCAAGGGATAGGGAGGGAAAAGATGTGAATAGGCAGGGGGGGTCCTTGCCTAGTGCATCAAGATTGGATATGAGAGGAGGAGTATTATGATCAAGAGCAAGACGGTGGGATTCGAGGGCGACGTGAATGTCATGTATTTTACTATGAAAGAAGTCTGAGATATCGTTACAGAGTTGTTGGGAACTGACTACTGGGTCGGGAAGTTGCAGTGAACATAAAGAGTCAGCGATTTTGAAAAGATCTCTTGAAGAAGAAAGAGAGCTGGTCAGATTTGAAAAATATTCCTGTTTCTTGATAGTCACTTGGTGTTTGTAGGCACGTAGTGCGGATTTATGGGCCTCTCTATCTTTTAAGTCCCAGGATTTCCTCCACTTCCTTTCACTACTCCTGCAGCCCTGTCTCATAAGTCTGAGCTGGTCAGAGAACCAGGGTGCAGTAGGTTTAAGGCGTGCTACATAGCATAGGGATGAGGGAGCAAGCTTATCAACTGCTTTAGAGATGGAGTCAGTCAGAGACTGGGCTGCCTCTGAAGCATCCGTGACAGATAGAAGTTCGGAAGTGGAGATCAGGGGGGCAATAGTGTCATCTGAGATATTCCTTAAGTTTCTCCTGAGAATAAAGGGAGTGGTATTGTGATTGGAGGAACAGGTGCCGGAGATGTCAAGATCAAATGGTACAGCAAAATGATCGGACCAGACCACCTGTAATGGAACACCAGTGGAAAGCCTATCGTCGTTGGAAAATACACCATCAAGGATATGTCCTGCCTTATGTGTAGGACTATTTACGTGCTGGATGAAGTCACACGCTTTAAGGGATTCGACGAGAGAGATAGTGTCTTTAGAGTTGGTCTCATCTAAGTGAAAATTAAAATCACCCAAGATGGTAAAGGCTGTTTTTCCGATATACGGTTCGAGAATAGACATAAGTTCAGAAGGAAAGCTGGTCCTGGTACCAGGAGGTCTATAGATAAGTATCCCAGAGAAAGAAATTGAGGGAGAAGGGGTAATACAAAAATAGAGTGCTTCCACACGAGATAGGGGTAAAAGTATAGGTTTGATCACACAGAGAGAGGGAGTTTTAACGAGAATGGCAATGCCACCCCCTCTACGTAGTTGTCTGTCCTGCCTGTAAAGGGCATAGCCGTCAGGTATAGCCATAAGTAGATCATGTCCGGAGGAGTCAGAGGCCCAAGTCTCCGTAATGAATACCCAGTCTGGTTGTCGACTGTCGACGAAGTCGTGAAATGCAACATTATGCTTGATCAGAGAGCGAGCATTTATTAGAAAGCCAGATCTCCGCAGTTGGACAGGCTGTGTGCACGGGAGGGGCGCAGAGGGAGAGACATCCTTCGGAAATTTGAGGAAGGCCGAGCAGGCCCAGCACCTGTGGGAATGCAGGATCCCCTCAGGGGAGAAACGGTGGGAGCAGGGCAGGGACGCGGGACGGAGGGCCAGGAGGTCGGAATGAGAATAGCGTCCGGAAGAGCCACAGCTCGCGTATGAGAGATTTGGGTCCAGCCCGACCTGCAGCCCGTCCTCAGCGCGGACGGGCGCAGACGGGCTGGACTCTGGCGTGACTCCGGCGGGCATCCGGCGCGTCCGCAAACGCGTCCGCTACGCGGAGAGACCTGTCCGTATTTTAAGGGCAGCTAGAGCGCGTGAGTGCGTCCCCCACACCCAAGATGGCCGCTGTGATCCCTCGCCTCCCCGGGACCGGCTCTCAGCGTCAATACTCAGCTGAGAGCGGCCCAGGTGGTAGAGGGAGATCAGGAAAGACAGGCAAGTTGCCAGCGAGCAAAAACGCTAAAAATACAGCGTAGTTAAAATGCAGAACAAGTACTCGAGGAGCGAGTCTAAAATAGCGCTAAACACACAACAAGCAATCTGTTATAAAAGCAATTCAGGGATAGCGTTGAGAGACCTCCGGCTTCCGCCTCAGAGGGTGAGAAATGAAGTAATCAGGAAAACGCTGTCCTGAGCCCTCTTTTAAGGGCAGCTAGAGCGCGTGAGTGCGTCCCCCACACCCAAGATGGCCGCTGTGATCCCTCGCCTCCCCGGGACCGGCTCTCAGCGTCAATACTCAGCTGAGAGCGGCCCAGGTGGTAGAGGGAGATCAGGAAAGACAGGCAAGTTGCCAGCGAGCAAAAACGCTAAAAATACAGCGTAGTTAAAATGCAGAACAAGTACTCGAGGAGCGAGTCTAAAATAGCGCTAAACACACAACAAGCAATCTGTTATAAAAGCAATTCAGGGATAGCGTTGAGAGACCTCCGGCTTCCGCCTCAGAGGGTGAGAAATGAAGTAATCAGGAAAACGCTGTCCTGAGCCCTCTTTTAAGGGCAGCTAGAGCGCGTGAGTGCGTCCCCCACACCCAAGATGGCCGCTGTGATCCCTCGCCTCCCCGGGACCGGCTCTCAGCGTCAATACTCAGCTGAGAGCGGCCCAGGTGGTAGAGGGAGATCAGGAAAGACAGGCAAGTTGCCAGCGAGCAAAAACGCTAAAAATACAGCGTAGTTAAAATGCAGAACAAGTACTCGAGGAGCGAGTCTAAAATAGCGCTAAACACACAACAAGCAATCTGTTATAAAAGCAATTCAGGGATAGCGTTGAGAGACCTCCGGCTTCCGCCTCAGAGGGTGAGAAATGAAGTAATCAGGAAAACGCTGTCCTAAGCCCTCTTTTAAGGGCAGCTAGAGCGCGTGAGTGCGTCCCCCACACCCAAGATGGCCGCTGTGATCCCTCGCCTCCCCGGGACCGGCTCTCAGCGTCAATACTCAGCTGAGAGCGGCCCAGGTGGTAGAGGGAGATCAGGAAAGACAGGCAAGTTGCCAGCGAGCAAAAACGCTAAAAATACAGCGTAGTTAAAATGCAGAACAAGTACTCGAGGAGCGAGTCTAAAATAGCGCTAAACACACAACAAGCAATCTGTTATAAAAGCAATTCAGGGATAGCGTTGAGAGACCTCCGGCTTCCGCCTCAGAGGGTGAGAAATGAAGTAATCAGGAAAACGCTGTCCTAAGCCCTCTTTTAAGGGCAGCTAGAGCGCGTGAGTGCGTCCCCCACACCCAAGATGGCCGCTGTGATCCCTCGCCTCCCCGGGACCGGCTCTCAGCGTCAATACTCAGCTGAGAGCGGCCCAGGTGGTAGAGGGAGATCAGGAAAGACAGGCAAGTTGCCAGCGAGCAAAAACGCTAAAAATACAGCGTAGTTAAAATGCAGAACAAGTACTCGAGGAGCGAGTCTAAAATAGCGCTAAACACACAACAAGCAATCTGTTATAAAAGCAATTCAGGGATAGCGTTGAGAGACCTCCGGCTTCCCTTGCCTCTTAGTGCGGTCATTTAGTCCACAAACATTTACCAAATTATACGCGCACCCATTAATGCACATCCAATAACTGTCCCAGCAAGCTATCACCAGTAACCAACAATATTTTGTCAATTCTCCCTTGTTGCGATGTCTTTACCCCCTCAAACACCCAATCTTTAACAGTGCTTCCCTGTGTATAAACATCCAACCAAAAGACTATGTGTCCTGTTCCGCTCCCCCACCCCCAGTCCCCCCCTTACAGGCAAATAGCTCAATCCTGACCTATGTGTGACAGCTGTAGCCCCAGTGCCACCCACCCCTCCCCCGCTCTTAATTACCCTCTCATGCTATGCCATGTCTGATCTGCTTAATGCTGCTGTTACTATATTAGAAATACATTCAGCCAAATCCTACTCTACTTATCGTTAAACCTTCTGGTTTGTCTGCCTTAGTGCCACCGTCATACTTTTTGAACCCCCTTTCCTTTCCTGCAACTCATCTAGATCTACTTGCGCCTTAATTTCAGAAAAAAATATCTTAATCTATCTCTCATCCACCACCTTAAGATGACATGGGAACATCAGGTATGCCTCACAACCTATGTTCTGGAAAGGGGTTATCATTTGCCTCATTCGCCACCTCCTCTCCACTTTTGCGTGGCAGAAATCGGGGTGGGCAAAAAACGTTGTACCATTATAGGATCATCTAACCTCAGGTTTGGCCTTATCCATAATTTCTTACCTCAATAAGAAATTCCCCACGAATATCAAGATTGCCCTGGGTTTGTCACTAGCCGGCCCTTTCCTTAGCACAAGAGGAAACCTATGGGCTCTTTGTATACTCATTCTTCCAGTTCCAACCCATTAACGCTGGGAAGGCCCCTTTCAGCAAGTTTATAACAAATGCCCGCACATCCTGCCCTTCCTTTCTTCTGCCACCCCAAGTATCCTGACATTATTACGCCGTTGGTGATTCTCATAATCCTCAAGTTTCCAGTGTACACCGGCTGCCATTTTTTCTTGTTCCTTCTTGAACTCATCCACTTCCCAACGTCTTCCTCCAATTTCTCAGTTCTTGCTTCCACCTCGGTAACCCTCGACGCCATGTCCATAGATAGTTTATTCACCTTTCGTAATGATCCCTGTATTTTTTAGTTAGCCTGCTTTGCCCTCCGTGATTCAGTCCTGGCCTCCCCCTGCATTTGCTTTAAAGTAGTGTATAGCACATCCATCGTGGTTGCTTTGGCTGGGGTGTTAGTCTGTATGTTAGGCTGTATGTTAGGCAGATTATTCCCTTTTTCCTGGTAAAGCTGAGAAGTGGCTGAGTAATCCCAGTCCAGTTTTTTAGACACCTCCTGGTGTGAGGGGCTCATGTTGATTTTTGACCTGTTACGGGGTCTGTTCTTCAAGCTCCTAACCCTCCTTTTGGTACAGGCCTTGGGAATTTCCACACTTTCCGGTGTTGATGCTTCGGAGGCTTAGGATTCTAATTCCGAACTACCAATGTCACTTTCCGTTATCAAGGCAGAGTCCCCCTTTTCCTCATCATCCTCGTCATCATTTACGGAAAAAAAACAGTCATCGCTAGGGGACCCTGGATTTATAGGGATACTATCCGTACCGTGCACAGTAGGTAATCGTTTACCCTGTTCTTTTGAGCCTAACCCCAAGTTCTGGCCTATAGGAGTGGTATCTTTGCGTTGCGTTGCCTGACCTTCATCCGTTAATGTGGCCACAATCACCTCTGGAATACCTTTGGGGTGTGTGAGGGGGGCAGCAGCGCATTCACTGATTAAAGTGACGTGGGTGTTGTGTGCAAACTCCTTTCCTCCGAGAAAACCTCTACACAGCTGTCCGTGGTGGCCTCAGTCTCAACCAAAGATTCTAGATTTATCAGAGTCAGAGTTTATAAATTTTGGCCTTCCTCATCACCATTCGCTAAAGGTTTCATTCCGCCCTCACCGCTGCCCCCTTACCGCACAGTGCCGAGTTGTCCAAGGATATCTCTTTCCTGCTAACATCCGTAGCTGAAATCTCGCCTGCCAAAGCCTGCCAACCTCTCCCATCAGGTATCCGCTCACTCTGCCCTGTCATCGCGTCCTCCAACGCAGCCGCAGGGAAAGACGTCAATCGTGACACCTGATCTGTCATCTGTACGTCAACCTCGCCTGCGGCTCCCATCCGGCCATCACCGAAGTTCGGCTCCCCCCGGCTGCTCGCGTTCCCGTTTGCAGCTGGAGCCGTCCAAGGAGAAGAGCCTGCCGAGTTCGGTACTGACACACAGGCTGGAGTAGGGGCTGAAGGTGCAAAGGCTTCGTGTAGGGTAGGTTGACGCATTCCCCCATCTTAGCCATCTTTGCCAGAGGCTTCACTATTCTGCCGTTTTGCTCCCTTCTTACTAGGCTGCGCCTTTTCCATTTTTTCCATTGACTTTCCATCGCTTTCCTTTGTTCTTTCACCTCTCTCGACGTCTTCCGAGATGTTTTCCTTCATGTTTCTTCGATTTTGAATCATCGACCTTAAGTTGGAGCTTGGGGCTGCAGTGCCAGGATCGCTAAAGATAGCTTTCTCCCCCTCTTTCTCCTACTGCGGGTCTTTCTGGGGCTTCAGACCGCGAGGGGCCATACTTTGCACCAGGGTCTGCCATCCACGTGAGACACTCTTTTGCGGCAAATCAAACCAGCAAAGTACACTTGATAATCTGGGTTTGCCTTTTACTACCCAGAAGAGCAAACAATATAGCAATTTCAGTGGATACAGCATGCTATTTTATGTGATCAGCAGTAGCGATCAGAGGCATTCTCCATGTATTTGTACGTCCTGTAGGAGCAAGGAGAGGAGCGACTGCTCACTACGGCCTGTCAGCAGCCATCTTGCCCCGCTAAGCAGACATAGGGGGTCATTAGGATGGCAGGCGGACTGCCCGCGCCAGGCTGGCGGTAGCCACCGCCAGCCTGGCGGGGGCAATCCGCCCGCCATCCTTGCTCGAAATCCCCCCGCCATATTAGTATGGCGGGGGGGACCACGGCGGTTGGAAAGACCGTCCGCCGCTTTTCCGCCCCGGTCGCCTTGCGGCCGGGGCGGAATAGGAATAATATGGTGGCGGTGTCTATCAGACACCGCCAGCCATATTATAATAGGCATTTTTCAATGTCTTTGAAAGGCAGGCGGACTTCACTCTGGGGGCCCCCTGTGGGCCCCCAGAGTGAAGCACAGTAGGGGGGTGCACACAGGGGATAATTATAGTACCCCTCTGCATTTGCATAATGAAAGCGGCAGGCACCGCGTGGTGCCTGCCGCTTTCATTATGCAAATGCTGCAATGCATTTTCAGCATTGTGGCGGGCGGTGCAGAGAGCACCGCCAGCCACAATGCTAAAAATACAGGATGTGCCCGCCACTGTGGCGGGCACATCCTAATGGCACCCCCGGGACCCCCGCCCTTAAGCAGGCGGTCTCATTTTTCGATATCCCAGGATCATCCTAATGAGGCACTTAATATCGACTTTTTATTATCGATGTGAGAGAATATCGAAGTTTTAATATCGATGGAAAAGTATATTGAATAATTAAATATCGATTACAAAAATATCGTTGTATGTGTAATTTAATATTGGATGCAAAAATATAGAAAGACAAAATATCGTAGTATAAAAATATCGATATATTGTAATTAATAGTAACATTTGTTTATTTTTTAGAAATGTTTTGTGTTTATTAATAATTCATAATTTCAATGTGTTTCTAAAATGTAATGACGGCGAATTTTCTTCAATTAAACGCCGGGAAAACGGAGATTCTCCTCCTGGGCAAAAACACTTCGTCCTGGGGCGACAACTGGTGGCCGAATGCGCTAGGCCCATCCCCTACGCCTAAGGAATGTGTCAAAAACCTGGGAGTTTGGGTGGATTCTGCTCTAAAGTTCACGCACCACACAAAAAAGGTTGCCGCCACATGCTTTGGCGTCTTGCGTAACATCAGGCCCATTCTGAAGTTCTTTGACTGCCGCACTCGCCAACTAATCGTCCAGGCAACCATTCTTTCCAGACTGGACTATGCCAGCTCCCTCCTATTGGGGGCTAATCTAGCGGAAATCACTAGATTGCAAAGAGTTCAGTATGCGGCTGCCAGGGCTCTGGTGGGTCTCCCGCGCCATTCCTCGGTATCTGGAACCCTGAAGAAACTACACTGGCTCCCGGTGGGCAAAAGGGTCCAGTTCAAAGCATTGTGCCTCGCTTTCAAAATCCTTAAAACTTCCTCCCCCCCAATGCTTCGCCCACTCCTGTCAGAGTACATCCCTAGGAGATCGCTCCGGTCGGAGGGGCAGCATCTTGCGATCATTCCCCGCATCAGATTGGCCAGAATGGGCGGCCGCTCTTTTCGCTTCCTAGCGGCCAAGTTATGGAACAGTCTTCCCGAAGCTATCCGTGGGATACAAGATCTCCTAGCCTTCAGAAAGGCTGTCAAAACACACCTCTTTCAACAATAGCTTCATCCTTAGCGTCTCCACCTCATTGTAAACTGTATTCTGTCCTTCCGCAGCGCCGGGACGCCCCTTCGCTGGGGCAGCCGCGCGCTATACAAATCACCATAGCATAGCATAGCATAGCATAGCATAGCATATATTTTTTTAATGCAATATAATTTTAGGAGCGGGATATTGGGTTTATAGGGGATAAGGGTGGGGAGTGTTTTAAAAAAATATGAATTTGAAGTAATATTTGTTAAAAAATTTAAATAAATTAAAATAAATTAAAATGAAATGTAAAAAAACAAATTAGTAGCGGGGTGTTGGGTTTATAGGGGATAAGGGTGGGGAGTGTTTTAAAAAATTATAATTTTGAAGCAATATTTGTTAAAAATTGAAATAAATTAATAAAAATGAAATTTAGAAAAAATAAAAATTTTAGTAGCGGGATGTTGGGTTTATAGGGGATAAGGGTGGGGAATTTTTCAAATTGGAAGTAAAATTTGTTACATTTCTTTTAAAAAAATTTTTAACAAAAATAATTACATTTAAAATAAAAAACATTTGTTGCGGGATTTTGGGTTTATAGGGGTTAAGGGTGGGGAGTGTTTTAAAAAATTATAATTTTGAAGCAATATTTGTTAAAAATTTAAACTAATTTAAAAAACAAAATGATGAAATGTAAAAAAATAAATATTTTTTGTAGCGGGATAAGGTTGGGGAGTGTTTAAAAAAATTATACATTTGAAGTAATATTACTTTAAAAACTTTAATAAAATGTAAAAAAATGAAATTAAAAAAAAAATAGTGCTGGGATGTTGGGTTTATAGGGGATAAAGGTGGGGAGTGTTTTAAAAAATTATAAATTTAAAGCAATATTTGTTAATTTAAAAAAATAATAGAAATTAAATAAAGAATATTCCATTTTAAAAATAGTTTTTATTTTTAAAAAAATAAAATGTATTTCACACTTAATAATTTTATAATATTTTTAAATTTCTTTGAATATTTAATATGAAAATTTTAAATAAAATCTATGTTTAGAAAACACATATTATATCACTATATGATTTAATTTGTATAATATTTTTTTTAAGTATTATAAATATTTTATTGGTTTACAGCTACTACTCAAATTTAATGTAGACTGGAGTGGGAATAGTAAATTATATTTAATTAGTGTCCAGCACCTACCCCAATTTAATCTAGAATGGAGTGGGAATAGTAATTTTTATTTAATTAGTGTCCAGCACCTACCACAATTTAATGTAGACTGGATTGGGGATAGTAAATTATAATTAATTAGTGTACAGCACATTCCCCAACTTAATGTAGACTGGAGTGGGAATAGTAAATTTTATTTAATTAGTGTCCAGCACCTACCCCAATTTAATGTAGACTGGAGTGGGAATAGTAAACTTTATTTAATTAGTGTCCAGCACCAACCTCAATTTAATGTAGACTGGAGTGGGAATAGTAAATTATAATTAATAAGTGTCCAGCACTTACCCCAATTTTATGTAGACTGGAGTGGGAATAGTAAATTATTATTAATTAGTGTACAGCACTAACCCCAATTTTATGTAGACTGGAGTGGGAATAGTAAATTATATTTAATGAGTGTCCAGCACTTACCCCAATTTTATGTAGAGTGGAGTGGGAATAGTAAATTATAATTATTAGTGTCCAGCCCCTACCCCAATTTAATGTAGACTGGAGTGGGAAAAGTACATTTGATTTAATTAGTGTCCAGCACCTACCCCAATTTAATGTAGAATGGAGTGGGAATAGTAATTTGTACTTAATTAGTGTCCAGCACCTACCCCAATTTATTGTAGACTGGAGTTGGAATAGTAAATTTTATTTAATTAGTGTCCAGCACCAACCTCAATTTAATGTAGACTGGAGTGGGAATAGTAAATTATAATTAATTAGTGTCCAGCACTTACCCCAATTTTATGTAGAGTGGAGTGGGAATAGTAAATTATAATTAATTAGTGTCCAGCCCTTACCCCAATTTTATGTAGACTGGAGTGGGTATTGTGAATTATTATTAATTAGTGTACAGCACTTACCCCAAATATATGTAGACTGGAGTGGGAATAGTAACTTATATTTAATTAGTGTCCAGCACCTACCCCAATTTAATGTATACTGGGATGGGAATAGTAAATAATGTTAAATTAGTGTCCAGCACCTACCCCAATTTACTGTATACTGGAGTGGGAATAGTACATTTTATTTAATTAGTGTCCAGCACCTACCCAAATTTAATGTAGAATGGAGTGGGAATAGTAATGTTTATTTAATTAGTGTCCAGCACCAACCACAATTTAATGTAGACTGGAGTGGAAATAGTAAATTATAATTAATTAGTGTCCAGCACCTACCCCAATTTAGTGTAGACTGGAGTGGGAATAGTACATTTTATTTAATTAGTGTCCAGCACCTACCTAAATTTAATGTAGACTGGAGTGGGAATAGTAAATTATATTTATTTAGGAAGTTTTCTATAGCGCTGTCAAGACCCGGAGGTAGCAGAGCGCTTTACAGTAATAGAATGACAAAAATCTGTATAAACATATGCATAACATAAACATAAACATGAACATAACATATGCAAGAGTGACATTGTAAGCGCGAATATGGGTGAGTTGCCGAGCTTCTTTGGTTATGGGATTCACTGTAGTCACATAGCTCAGGGGTTGCTTGCTGACCCCATTTATCCACAGCCAAGGAAGCGGATCAGGAACAAGGATTTGAGTTGCCTTTCGAATTCCACAAAAGAAGGAATAGTTCTGATGTGCGGGGGGATGGAGTACCAGATTCTGGGGGTGTTTCCAGTGAAGAAGCAGTCCGCTGTTCTTTTCTTTCTGGTTTTGGGTAGGATGAGCAGGAAGGAGTTAGAGCTTCTCAGATTCCTGGCTGGGCCTGCTTTTTTGAGTTTATTTGCCAGGTATTCGGGTTTGCCAGTATGGAGGGCTTTGTGTGTTAGGTAGGCCGTTCTGAAGTTACTACGCATTTCTGCTGGGAGCCATTTGAGTTCCTTGAGTGCTGGGGAGATGTGATCCGATTTTTTGATGCCGGTAATCATTCTAGCTGCAGCATGTAGTGTTGTTTTGATCGGTGCCAAGTTCGATTTCGGGATGCCTGTTAGGATTGCATTCCCATAGTCTAGCCTTGACAGTACCAGAGATTGAGTGGCCAGTTTGAGATCCTTGTTAGGAATGTAGGGTTTGATCTTGTTCAACAGTCTGAGGTTAAAGAAAGCACCTTTGGCTGCATTCTTGATGTGTTTTACCATGTTTAGTTTGGGGTCTATGATGATGCCAAGAGATTTAACAGAGTCGGCTAGAGTAAGATTTCCTTTAAGCGCATCGATAGCTTTTAGCCATTCGGTGATTTGCGGGTTGTCTTCCTTGTTCGAGATGAGGAGTGTCTCAGTTTTGTCTGGATTCAGTTTCAAGTGATTGTTTGTCAGCCATTGTTGAACATCTTTCAGGACAGCATTTAGTCTATGTATGTCAGTGAGAGAGGAAGTTTCCAGATAGATTTGTGTATCGTCCGCGTAGATGTGAAAGCGGATGTTGGCTTTTCTGAGTAGCTTGGAGAGTGGTTCCATATAGATGTTAAAGAGCTGGGGGGAGAGCACCGAACCTTGGGGGACGCCCTTATTGACCTGTTGGATTTCGGAGGTGAAATTCTTGATTTTTATTATTTGTGTTTGGTTGTGTATGAATGAGGAGAACCATGTGAGAACTACTTCGCCGAGGCCTGCTCTTTGTTGAAGAGCCTTGGTGAGGAGTTTGTGATACACCGTATCGAATGCTGCAGAAAGGTCAAGGAGAATGAGGAGGCAGCATTTGTCTGAATCCAGAGATCCGTGGATATTGTCTATGATGTTCAGCATCGCTGTTTCTGTGCTGCATCCTTGTCTGAAGCCAGACTGGAGGGGGTCTAGGAGATTGATGTTGTCCAGATGATGAGTCAGTTGCAGGAGTACACATCGTTCCAATGTTTTGGCTAGTAGAGGGAGGTTAGATATTGGTCTGAAGTTGTTCAGGTCTGTTGAGTCAAGACCTGTTTTTTTCAGCAGGGGGTAACTTGCCCAATTTTTAGGCAGTCAGGGACCACTCCGTTTTTTAGGGAGCTGTTTATGATGTTGCCCCATATAGGTGCAAGAGAGTGTTTCATTTTCATGATTAGTGAGGGAGGAATGGGGTCAGAGATATGAGCTGATGGTTTGGAGGACGAGATCAGCGAGATTATCTCTGCGTCTGGGACGGGGCGGAAGCTAAGCCAGGGGGTGCTCAAAGAGCCGGGAGAGAGAGCCTGAGGAGCATCCGAACTGGTCTTCTTGGGGTGTGAATTGTTGGGGTCAAGTGAAAGTTCAATTTGTGTGATCTTTTCGTTGAAGAAGTGGCCCAAAATTGTTGCAAAGATCTTTGGACGCTAGCACAGAAGAAGACAGTGGTTTGGACGTTTGTTGCCTGATGATGCTGTAAAGTTCCTTCGGTCTATTTTTGGCTTTGTCCAGAGCCTCGCGGAAGAAGCTGGATTTTTTGTTTTTGATGTGGTTGTTGTATTTCCTTCGGGCTGCTTTCAGTTGATCACGCAGGATGGCCGTTGGGTTGTTTCTCCACTTTCTTTTTTTGGCTCTTAGAGTTCTCCTTTCTGCGTTGAGGTCAGGGTTGAACCACTTTCTGGAAGGGATAACTCTGCTTCTTTTGAGCTTTAGTGGCGCAAGTTTGTCGAGTATGGACACTAGCTCGGAGTTGTAGCAGTCGGTGAGCTCATTGGTGGAAAGGTGCGCTTTATTGGCCGGAAGAAGAGAGCTTAACTGATCATCCAGGATATCCAGGGGTATTTGAGAGAGGTTTCTTGTCCATTTGGGTGGTTTTTGGGGGGGTTTATGTGAGGTAATGGGGTGATTGATATGAAAGAGGATGATGTGGTGGTCTGACCAGTCGACGTGAAGGATGTGGTTCATCGTGATTGATTTATTTTGTGAGATGATAGCATCCAGTGTGGCTCCTTTGTAATGAGTCTCCTCTGTGCAATGTTGTTGCAGGTTGTTATCATGAAGGAGGCTGGATAACAATTGGATTAGGGGATTGTGTGTCTCATTCCAGCGAAGGTTCAGATCCCCAAGAATTAGGTTATTGGAGTCGCCGAGTGCGCCTTGTGCAATCAGGTCGGAAAGTTGTTCTCCAAAAGTGTTGTTTTTACCTGGAGGGTGGTAGAGCAGGTGACACCGTAGAGAGTCTTTGTCATTGGTCTTGATGATGATGGATAGGCATTCGAATGTATCGTAGTCAAAAGAGGAGGTTTCCGAGATGTCCAGGCTGTCCTTGTGGATGATAGCCACCCCATCTCCCCTATGCTCTATCCTGTCTTTGGTAATGAGGGAGAAGCCAGGTGGTACCAGCATGTCAAGGCAGGAAGGGGATATCTTATTTAGTCAGGTCTCTGTGAGGAACGCAATGTCAATATCATGAGTGAGGATGGCTTCAGCTAGTTCTGTTGCGTGCAGTGAGGCCGATCTACAGTTTATTAGCAAGCAATTGGAGAATTGCTCCTGATCGCTGGCCGATTTATCTTTGATCTCCCTTGGTATGGCGGTGAGGACCGGGTATCTCTGAGGTTTCGTGGTGGGGTGGACTTTCCGGTGACCTGCGATTACTTGGATTTTGGATTTGGGAGAATCTAAGGCGGGGAGTTGTATGTGGTGGCTAGTAGGGCTGCTTCGCTGCTTGACATAGGTGCTGCTGATCTTAAAGGCCTTGAAGTCAAGTGTTTGGTGTCTGATAGGGGGCTAGGAGGAGTGTGGGAAGGAGTATGAGTCTTGGACCTAGGGAGGGGTCTCCGGTTTTTGTAGTCTGCTGTAGGCAGGATTCCGAGATCTTAATTTAATTAGTGTCCAGCACCTACCCCAATTTAATGTAGAATGGAGTGGGAATAGTAATGTTTATTTAATTAGTGTCCAGCACTTACCCCAATTTTATGTAGAGTGGAGTGGGAATAGTAAATTATAATTATTAGTGTCCAGCACTTAACCCAATTTAATGTAGACTGGAGTGGGAATAGTAAAATATATTTAATTTGTGTCCAGCACCTACCCCAATTTAATGTAGATTGAAGTGGGAATAGTAAAATATATTTTATTAGTGTTCAGCATGTACCACAAAATAATGTAGATTGGAGTGGGACTAGTAATTTATTTATGACTATAAATAAATGTATACAATTTTTGTGTAGTTGGAATATTTTATTTTTTTAAGAACATGACAAAAGAAATCAGGAAACATTAGTATTACATTTTTATTTCATGCTAATTTATTTGGTTACATATATTTGACAAAAACTGTTATGGGCAATTTACAGTTTTGTATTTGTTTGAACTTGTACATTTTATTTAAAAAAAATATTGAATACAGATGTAAGTATGGTTTAAAATGATAACAAAAAAGTACAATTTCTTCACATATTATATAACATTTTCATATTGTTATACATGTTGGTTGTACATACTGTTTTTATATTAATATTAATATTAAAAGTATTAATATTGATTTTTTAAACAATATTTTTAAATGAAAAAAAACATTTTACCACAGGTTTATTTATATACAAATTGAAAATTTGTTTCACAGAAATTTGTAGAATTGTTCCAGGATTTAATAATTATAATAACAAATATTATGTATTTTATAATATTTATTTTTATAATTTTACAAAATATATACATTTTGTTAAGTATTTTAATACAAATAAAAAATCCTTTTTTTACAGTATTTATTTTTAAATCTGTAAAGGAATATTTAAAAAAATTAAATAATATGTTTGTAAGGTTAATCTATTCTATTAGTTTTGGGTCTTGTATTTTGTAACTGCTTTAGGTCGTTTTGTGTCATTTGGATGAAGACCAGCTCGCGGTTGGGAGACACTTCACGTCGCTAAAGGTAAAGTTTGTTTTATATGTTTTAAGTGTGTTTTAAAGTACTTTTGATAGTAGTGTGGTACTATTTAGTGTTGTTAGAAGTAAATTAGTTATATTAAACTGTTTGATATATTGTATTTACGTATGGTGTATGTACGTATTTTTAGCTTGTTTTAGGCTTGTTTGTAGAGTTAGTATTTCGATGTTTAAAGTATATTTAGGTGAAATATAATGTTACTAGTGATGTTACTAGGTGTTTATGTGTTGTTTTATGTGGGTGGGAATGTATGTTTTATATATTTTTGTTGCAGGTGTTTGTGATATCGGAAGCAGTCTTTTTTTTTTTAAAAGAAGTGTTTGTTAGTTTTATTAACTAATGGATTTTGAACACTTCTTTAAATTTTTCAGGGTTTCCTGGAGAGTTTTTTCTATATTGTTTTTTATGGTTATTCGAAGGATATTCGTTGAATGGATCATTCAGTTTTGGGACAGTTGTATTTTATCATTTTTTGGGGGAAAACTTTTTTCTAAGTGGATTGTTTTGCTGAAGATGGATTCTACAGAACTTGAAATATGCTTGGTAAGTTTTTTACATTTTATTTATTGTGGGTGGGTAATGTTATTATCATTATTGTTATGTTTTATTTATTTCAAATGTAATTAATGTGTGTATATATAGTTAATAAAATAATATATATATTGCACACATTTATTTTTTGAGATAAAATATATTATTCTTATTTATATTGTATTGGTTTTATTTTTTAGGATTGGTTTGTTCACAGGAATTTAGAGTTGTGTTTTGGCTATTATGTTGAGGTATTCAATGCCTTTTGTGCTAGGGTATAACTTTACTTGTTGTTCTAGGTATTTGTGCATTTGCTTGGTTTGTTTAGATGTTTTTGGAGTTAGTTCAGTAATGGATTGTTCCATTCTGAACTCTTGATAGCTTTGTTCTTTTTGTAGGCATTTAATACATTTTTCTAAACTTGGTTTAGTTTGGCCAGTTGATTGTAGGAAGGCATTGTGCCAGCCTTCAACAGCGTTGTTTGTTTTTTATTCACCATTTAAGGTGCTTCGGTAAATGTTCCACCAGGGTATTTGGAATTTAGGATTTCTTCTGTGTCCAGATCTGTGGAGTCTGCCTACCAAGGTATCTTCAAAGTAGCTTCATTTTGTTTATAAAAGGTGTTATCAATTAAAAGGTTGTAGTGTTCTACTACGTCTGTTACTGGAACGTAAGCCAGTGCTGTGAGTTTTTTTATTTGCTATGCAAAAGATGACTTTGTTGCATATTCTATGCTTACATTTGTCTTTTGTAAATGTCTCCATAGACACTGGTTAAGTGATAATAGCAGCCTTGAATACAGTATGGGGTTGTATTTTTAAAATACTTGAAAGCATTGCTTGTTCAAAATCAAGTATTATTTTTTCAGGGGAATAGTCATTAGTTTTTTGTTTGATTGTGTTTAATAATTCCATATATGTGAAATTAGTTTTATTTGGTAGCAGTGCATAAAGTAGAGGTATGTTGCAGTTTTGATATAGGCCATGTAATGTGTATAATTGGAAAAAAGGTTTGGGACAGATGTTAAAAGTCCCATCCATCATCCAACATTGGCTTTGCTGAAGTTTTATGAGGTTTATATTTGTGCCAAAAATTATGTGTCTTTAATCATTGCTTTCATTGTCGTAAATGACAAATGGTTGTTTTTTTAAAGTTATAGTTTGGTTAGGATTTAAATTTATATCGCTATATGGTCTAGGTCTGGTAGTAGTAGTTGTTCTTTTTGTTTGTGCTATTGGTCTTTTTAGGGAAACAATATTTGACATCTGAGTAGTCGCAGTTTTAGGTATTTTGCGAATTTGTTCTTTTAAGATGACGCTTGTTGCTTTTTGGGAACCTGTGCTTGCCTCTTTTACGTTTTCCAATGCTGTTCTAACTTCTATTTCTGTTACGTTTGGTGGGTGGTTGTGTTCCGTAGTATAAAGTACTGTTGCTTCTCTAGTTGTTGCCCTTCCGTAACATTTGTTGGAGTAATATTTGCAACATTTCCAATAAACTTTCATCCCAAATTGTTTCTCTTGGGTATAAGTGTAACCCATGTGGCAGAGTAATCGTTTTCTTTTCTGGCTGGTAACAAATTCTGCTCCTTCACTCATTTTGTTATTTGTTATTCTACAAGAAATATATTTTGTAGATATTTAAAAAATAATGTATGTATTTTAAGTTAATTAAAAAAACATTTCTATAGTATATACTTACATTTTTAGAAATTTTGTCTTTGATTTAGATGTACTTGACTGTTTAGTTGTGGCCTTTATTTTCTGTGTTTTCTTGATCTGTTAGGAACAAATGCATTTATTTGTGTTAATTGTTCTGAAATATTTTTTAGGTTGCAATTAGAGTTTTTGCTATAAATTTAGCTTAAACTTATTTTATGTTTTTAAGAAAATGTTTCAACATACTTACTTTGTTGGTTGTATCTTGGTTTTCTGGATTTTGTTCTCTGTTCTTTGTCAGTAGAGTATTCTGTAGTTGTAGGAGAAAATAAAAAGTAGATATGCATTAGTAATTTGAACATGTTTGTTATTTTTAACATTTTAGCAGTTAGTTTAATTTTTGAACATACTTACTTTTTTAGTTATATCTTGGTTTTCTGAATTCTGTTCTCTGTTCTTTGTTAGTAGAATATTCTGTAGTGGTAGGAGAAAATAAAAAGTAGATATGCATTAGTAATATATCATGTTTGTAATTTTTCACATTTTAGCAGTTAGTTTTATTTAGTTTATTTTAGTTACTTACTTCTAATCCATTGAATTTTAGGTTCAATCTTGATGTTCTTGTAGGTGTGGTCGAATTTATCCAAAGTATTTTCTCCTGTCGTTTTTTCTTCATGTGGTTTGTGTTTAGTCTGTAATTGTTTATATAGTGGTTTGGAGTTAGTAATTAGTTTCTATTGGTTAATTTATATTTTCAGTCTTTTCATTGGTCAGTTTGTATTTTTTAATATATGTTAGGGTTTTTTATTTCTATATAAGGCAAACGCAAACTAATTAGTTTGGGTGTTAATTTTATATAATTTAATTAAAATCTTTAATTTAAATTGATTAAATTATTAGATGTTTTATATTTCTGAAATGTAATTATATTTATAGTTTGTTATGAGAGATGTGTATTTTGGTGTTAATTTAATTTGTATATGTTAGAAAGTATTGTTATATATACATAAATAATTTCGATATATATAAATGAACGATAATATTGTTGATGATAAATGTGTTCTCGATATTTTTTACTTAGTGTATATATTTTAATGTAGTCGATATTTAAAACTTTCGATATGTATATTGTCGATTTTAGTGAGATCGATGTTTATGTAGGTCGATATTGTGTATCCGATATTTTTGTATGTTTTTAGTTATGTAAAGGATGTCAATATTATTGTGTTTGATAATTTTGGGTCGATATTTTTGTAGCACGATATTGTGTCTTTCGATAATATGTCAGTGATTCCTTGCCCCTGCCTGTTGTACATATTTCAAATGATATACTTAGCTGCCTATCAGCAAACTGACGAATCTCAGTAGTAACCACGAAGAGTTGCAAAATATCTGGGAGCATGTGTCAAAAATAGCAACAGAGAATAAAAGAATATCATGTTTGACTATTTATGAAAATCCATGTTTACATCATAGGCACTGTTCTTGAATCAGCGGTTATTTCAATATGGCACGCACAGTTGACAAG
Source organism: Lissotriton vulgaris (assembly GCF_964263255.1). Taxonomy (NCBI): domain Eukaryota; kingdom Metazoa; phylum Chordata; class Amphibia; order Caudata; family Salamandridae; genus Lissotriton; species Lissotriton vulgaris. Next base: position 1,243,292,494 of record NC_141685.1, read on the forward strand.
AATCCCAAACAGTTTAAATCTCTATTTCAGAGCTTGAATCTTAAACTACCTCCTAGAGAAATACATACACATGCTACAAGATTGTTTTTTAATTCAAAGGGGTTTTTCCAGAGGCCCTTCATTGTCAACAAGCATTGGCATAGCCAATAGGTCTCGCCTTTGGGACCTTATAAGTGTTTAGCCATGCAGCACATCATCCCGGGTGGTTCCATTTTTGTTTAATTCCTGAATATTTGCACGGTTATATCAAGCCTAAATTGGATCATGTGGAAGCTCACAGCAATGAGAGCAATGTCTGGGAGCTTGCAGTGATGTAGGGGCAGCCGAGAAAAGCTTGCAGAAGTGAGGAACGTGTGGATTATCGTGACATTGGAAGCAGTATCAGGTAGCTTGGAGGGGTGAAGGGCAGTTAAGAGAAGCTTGAAGAAGTGGGAAACCTGTGGAAGCTTGCTGCATTGGGAGCAGTGTCCGGGAGCTTGAACTGGTGTAGGGACAGCTGAAGGAAGCTTGCAGACTCAGAACTTAGCCCCTTTAAGCAGTGCTTTAACTGTTAAGTGGATGTACTACTATGTGCAGTTATGTTTTTATGTGCAAATATATATTGTCTTCCCAACATTTTCTTATGTAAGGCAATAACACCCCAAGGGCTTATGTCTGTACTACAAAAGAAATAGTAGATAAACTGACATGCCATTGAATAAATAGAGAAAATAAACCTTAATTCATAAGGTACGGCAAGAAAGGGGGTCTGCAGTAGCAAAACATGAGATAGTCCATGTGGGGAGACTTGATAGAGGGCACAGCTCTATATATATATATATATATTCACTGAAAAAACCATAGGTTTCACACCAGTTATAGTTAGGAATTAGCATTTAAAAAACCTATGAAATTCACTGAAAAAACCATAGGTTTCACACCGGTTATAGTTAGGAATTAGCATTTAAAAAACCTATTAAATTCACTGAAAAAACCATAGGTTTCACACCAGTTATAGTTAGCTGGAAATTTTACTGATATAAAACCATTGAAATTCCCACGTTATAGTTAGTCGGACTCACTATAACTTGCGCGTGCAATGCACTGCTGATGACATCACATATTACATCACTCATGACATGGTGAGTGACATCACTCATGACATCACTGATGACACCATCCAGTGAATATGTGTCTGTCTGAAAAATAAATATTAGTGAGTTATGTTTAAATATTTAAATACATATATTAGTGTTTCACATTGTGTAGAAGTGGCTACATGTGTTGATAAGTAGCTACATGCGTATGTATATGGGTTATTTGATATTTTTATTAGTATCAGTTTGAGTGTCTATATGGTTTGGTGGGGGTATTACTTAGCACATAGATGCATGAGTGACTGACTCTTTGTTTGTATGTGTTTTGAAGACAGCATATGTACAGGACTGTATGGGTGGATGAGTGTCTATATGTGTTTGTTAGTGAGTGAATGACTGTCTCACTAGTGTCTTTATCAGTAACTACATATGTTTTAATCTAGAATATATGAAGATTGATGTATATAAGTGAGTATATGTGAGAGTAAGATATTGTAAGAGTTCCTGTTTAAATAAGTATGTGTTTCTATAAGTGATTGTTTAAGAGAATAAATATGTGTAATTTTCAATAGAAGTAAGGTGGAAGTGTGTGTATAACTCTATATTCAAATAAATGGTTGTTCAATAGTTTATTTGCACGTGTGAATATGTGTGTGAATAACTTTTGGATGAATGTCGGTGTGTAACAGGATGTATAGGTGTATCTCTTCATATGATGAGTGAGTATATGTTTGAGTGACTATATAGAACTGTTGGTGAATGAGTGGATGTGTATATAGATAGTGGAAGTACAGAATTGCTTGTTGTAACTGATATAGGTATGTCCATTTTTTAAAAATTTCAGTTTCTATTTTTGAATATGTGTCTCAAGGGTTACTTTACACTGAGAGGAGGTCTGTCACTGTGTCACAAGGATGGTGTCATCAGTGATGTCATGAGTGATGTCACTCACCATGTCATGAGTGATGTAATATGTGATGTCATCAGCAGTGCATTGCACGCGCAAGTTATAGTGAGTCCGACTAACTATAACATGGGAATTTCAATGGTTTTATATCAGTAAAATTTCCAGCTAACTATAACTGGTGTGAAACCTATGGTTTTTTCAGTGAATTTAATAGGTTTTTTAAATGCTAATTCCTAACTATAACCGTTGTGAAACCTATGGTTTTTTCAGTGAATTTCATAGGTTTTTTAAATGCTAATTCCTAACTATAACTGGTGTGAAACCTATGGTTTTTTCAGTGAATTTCATAGGTTTTGTTAATGCTAATTCCTAACTATAAGTTTCACTTTATAAATAAGACTGTTAGCACTCTAGTTGTTCTTTTTAACACTCTGGTACATTCTGTCATTGGGCTACAGTTGGGCTACATCTAGTTGAAATTTGGGCTACATTTACAATTTTTGGTCTCTGGTGGCCATCTTTGGGCTACATTGGGCTACTTTGGGCTACATTTGGGCTACATTTTGGCTCTAACATATATTAAGCCCAATGTAGCACAATACATATTTTTATAAAGTTAATTTTTTTACAAACCACTTCAGAATAGGGCTACCTGTCCCTACAATTATCCCATTTTTTTTTTTTAATTTTTGGGGGGAGCGCTCCCAGAGCGCGCCCCGGAGTGCGCCCCGAAAAGCGTATTTCTGAAAAGCGCCCCCTGGCGCGCTCCGGGGAGCGTCCCGTGAGCGCCAATATCGCAAACGAAAACATGATCGTGACGTATCGCGTAGCCGCGTAGGCGTGAAACGCACGACGTAAGCGCACCGACGCGCTTACGCTACGTGACCCGGGGCACGCCCCTGGGCGCGTAGCGTAAGCGCGTCGGGTCATGTGCCCTAAAAATAACACTTTTGGTTGGTTCATAACAGTTTTGGTTTCATAATGATAAAACCCCTAGTCATGTGACCTAAAATTAACACTTCTCATTGGTTCAGGATATTTTTTTTTCAAAATGAGGAAAGCCCCCACCTTTTTTCCTTATTCTACCTTTTTGCTTTGAGAGAGGAAGACCTTTACTTTTATCTATAGAAAATGGCTACATTAGCTGCAGCTGCTGGATCTTCTGGACCACCACCACCACCACCACCACAAGGACCTCCTCAACTTCACAGTGGTGCAGATCCAGAACAGGAGGAAGATGAGGACGAAGAGGACAGTAGATTCGTCCCAGAGGACAACATAACATACAAACCAAAAGAGCACATCATTTGGCAATTTTTTTCTATCCCGAGTGACAAAAAAAAAGTGAATGCACCTAAAGCAACCTGCCTTATCTGTCATCAGGAGATGTCAAGGGGGAATCCCAACACGAAGTACTCCTTCGGCATCCACACAATGATTAGGCATATGCTAAGAAAACATCCCAACAACTATTCTAGGGCAGAGGTCAGGGAACTGGCCAAAAACCCTGTACAATCTTCTGCCAGCACCTCCAAAACTACTGTTCCCACCCCATCAGGACTGGAAGTTAGGGAGACATGCTCCATCATACAAACCAACTTTTCAAATTTTAAAATGGTTTGTAAATTTTGTGGTCAAATGATTTGCTATGGTGAGCAATGCATCACTCTTATTAATCGTGTTCGGGAAAACCACAAGTGCCAAAGGAAATATTAATTTGTTGCCCTTTTTTTTTTCTCCTGTTGAGCCCGTTTGAAATGCTTGGTTTTTGTTTCTCTCCTTAAAAAATACAAAAAAAACAAAAAATGTTCAGAAAAAGCAAAAAAAGCAAAAAAAGTTTAAAAACTCCCCAAAAAAATATAAAACAACAAAAAGAATAAAAAAAACAGTTCTTTTCAGAACTACCTCCCATTTATATAAAATGACTTAAATTTTAAAATTCTGCCATTCTGTTTTCTCCCAGGAGTGCTTCCCGGTGCGCGTACCGTGCGCGCCCCCCGCGATAATCAAAAAAAATATTTATTTTTTTTTACCCCGCGGGGCCCTTTTATGGCCCCCACATTAAACCTAGGGGGTCAGGGGGGGTCTACCCTGCCCCCTTATGGTCAATTCCCCCCTTTGTTTTAGCCACCTCTTATGTCTCGATTTTACCGAGACACAAGATGGCGGCCGCTCTGGACTGTTTCGAATGTTTACAGACACCCGAGAGCCAATCAGCTTTCTGCGCGCAAGTCGCGTGTCGCGCCTGGAGCGCTCCCTGGTGCGCGCACCGGTGCGCAGCTATAGATATATATATTTTTTAAAACTTAAATTACTCAAATTCTACTGGAGCACATATCTTGAGACATAGCAAAGGCACATCGGGCTACCAGTCCCTACAATTTTGCCAAGTTTGGTGGAAATCCATTCAGCCGTTCGGGCTAAAAGTGAAATCGACCGCCCTATGGAAATTAACATGGGGAAAATGCGTTTTGGGACCCCCCCTTTTATCTCGGCCCCCGCTTGACGAATCCCCCCCAAACTTTCAGGGAAGGACCGGAACGCCGCGAGGCCATTTTGAGGAAATTTTCAGGCAGATTCGTCAACCGGCGCCAAAGTTATTCCAAATAGAATTTTCAGATTTAACATTGAAAAAAATCCTAACTATAACTACCTGTTGAGGAAGGAAGCGTGGCTTCCGAAACGCGTCTGTGCAAGTAAAAGGTTGCTTCTAACTGAGAATTCCCGTGTGTGCTGTCCTTATTCCCACCCGGGACCGGGAGGGGTAGAGCTTTCATATGTATATGTATATATATATATATATATGAACAAGCAAGATCCCAACCGCTTCTGATAGCAGTTCAAATGGGCGCAGACCTCAACTCCACAGGCTGGAAATCAGATGTTAAATCATCAAGCCATCACTCCAAGTAAGGTGCCAGCAGTGCATATTTATTCAGCAAAGTGAAAGAGCGAGTGCCCTCCCTATATATATATAAGGATAATAAATACCACACACCTCTGTCATCCTTGCACCGCTTTCCCGTTCTGTCTGAGCCACACTGCCACTTCTCCAGCAGGCAGCGAATGAAGTACAAAGCTAGGGGCCCCATTTTCAAGACAATAGTTTAAAAACAGAGCTTAACTCTGAAAGTCTGCGGCCAGTAATTAAAACTATCTCCCAGGTGGATGACTGGAACCCAAGAGAAGCAGCCTGACGTAAACTGCTGCCACTTCCTTATATTCTACAACACCGCTTGGAAAATGTACAGTCCACGTTTCTGGAGTTGGGCATTCAGGAAAATAGATATAGTAGCCTTGGCGAGATTAACAAACTGAGCAGAGGCCATTTGTAAATGGTTGGCTCAAGCTCTGCTGGAAACCTCTTATTTAAGATGAGTACTAAAATGAATGGTTTCATTCCTGACAGGATGTCGGACATTCATCTGCAATGAAAATAAAACATTGGCAAAACCAGAATGTCGTGCTTTAATGTGTTACACATGGTAGCAATAATTAATGTCTATATGTGCATGTGTAAGCTTTTTCAAACCTGACCTATTGGCTTTGCTGAAGATTTTAACATGAAAACATCTATGAGTAAGAAATATGGGTAATAGATATATGGAGAAAACTATTGAAAAAGTCATACAAAGAAAGAAAACAAGGGAATAACAATCTATGCACAGTCTGTGTGAAAGGCACAGTTGTTGGAAAAATAAAGGATAAAACAGACAGGGGAAAGCATGCACTGAATCCGGACTAAAACATGAAACCAAAATGCTGTGATGAAAAAACCCAAAACAAAAAGGGTTTTTGTGTACACTGCATGTGTGAGAGAACGTAAACTGTGAGGATCCAGTGTACCCTTGAGTTGTAAAATGTTCCCACATGCATTGCCATGCAACCACAAGAAACGAAGGATGGCTCAAGCAACCAATAGCATGAGGGGAGAGAGCCCTGCTGTTCCAGGTGGAGCCAATCCCCTATATGTGTTTTTAAACAATACATCTCACAGACAGGTGTGCTGTCCAGCCAAACCGAATTAGAGTAAGTCGAATTTCAGTAATTCCTGGTTGTAGAACCTTAAGTTTATTGCAAGTGAATTGGCATTGTGGGTAAGAGTTTCCTGTCAATACATGATTGCCAATAACATGGAATAAATAACACACAATGTTGATTCCTTTATGTTCACACAATAGCCCCAAAGATTTTAAATATAGAAATTCATCAATTTTGAAAAAAGGCCACTAGGTGATGTTAAATGCATATAAATAAACACTATCATGACTCCTTGCATTTTTCTTTCTACAAAGATATTTGCATTTTGCACAAGTATTTTTTAATTGATAAGTTAATCATAAAGAAAGTTTTGCATGCAGATATTTCCCTTATTCCTGAAGAAAGTTCACAAACCAGCAGATTTTCAACATTCGTACGTGGCGACTGTGAAAGTAGTTAATGGCGTTCAGAACAAGCATCTATATCCCACATGTGGCTGAACAGTTAAGTACATTTGGAAATAACTAGACAAAGTGATCAATTTCTTTAATGGTACCCTGTCGTGTTTGTCAGTAGTCGTCTGCTCGGGCCGCTAACGATAGGACCAGCCATTGCCGGTAGTGGGAGTACCTGCCGGGTGGTGACGTAGGAGGGGGAGGGGCAGGGGGGGGTAGTAATGTATGGATTACGGACCTTAACAGGTAAGTAAACATATAAATAAATAAAACAAATTTCGTTGCATGCACTGCATCACCAATTGCGCTGCAGTGCGCGAAACGAAATTTGTTTTATTTATTTATACATTTAATTATCTGTTAAGGTCCATAATCCATACATTACTACCCCCCACCCTGCCCCTCCCCCTCCCCACGTCACCGCCCGGCAGGTACTCCCAATACCGGCCGCGGCTGGATAGGACCTACTCCTACCATATTCACTGAAGAGTCGAGGCTGATGTCACTTGCATTCGTGGTCATCAGACACGGACAGTGTTTACACATTAGAGAGGCACGTGCGGACTTTCCAGCCAATATGCACTTCGGAATTCCGTACAGCACAGCACGATTGGTTGAGGTGTCAACAATTCTGCAATCCGATGACACAACGTTGTATCACATTAAAGGAATCAGGTAGAATAAAATTAAAAGCGTGCTCAGTGTATAACAAGCGTGGCCATGAAAGTGAAAGCGATTGCGGCATTTCTGGCCTTTATCTGCTCGCTCCCGCATCACTTTTCAAGCACTTGCACTCATGCTTGTGGCACCAACCACCGTGCGGGAGTGAGCAGCAGCCATATGTTTATAATTAACGTGGCTGCGCCCCTGCTTGCTCCCGCAAGGTGGATGCCGCCACAAGCAGGAGTGAAGTGCTTGAAAAGTGAAGACAGATAACTAAAGGCCCTGTTAAAGGTGAAACCCATGGACCAGGGACCAGCCAGTGTTGTCCAGGAAGAGCTAAGAGGAGGAGCTGTGGCACTGAACATAGTGAGAGGCAAAAGACTGCAGCTGGTGAGAAGGATGAGAGCTACCAAATCCGATTCCTGAAACCAGTTAACTGAGGCCGCTCTGCAGCCAGAATGACAGCAGAGACACACAAGACACAATCCGAGCAGCAAACCTGAAAATATATAAACCTAGAGACAAGGTTCAGATGCCATCACGCGACAGGTGAGAGAGCCGCAACCTGCAGCAACTATGACAAATGGGATGGCTAGAAAAGTCAGGCTCGGCAGGCAATTTGTTTGACGTAGCAACCTTTGTCACAGACAAAACACCTAGATGCCAAGCTTTGAAGATATAGTGCCAAGAGGAGGCAGAGTCCACGCTCTGCAGTTAAGGAGAAAGAAAGGGGCCTGAGTCAGGGCTCAGTACCCAGTGTAAAGGGGAGACACCCAGATGCTAGGCTTGGCAGATCGGTACTAGATTAAACACCTCAGAGATCCGGAGGTGTTGGTTTTCTTATTTTTACTGCCTGATAAGACAAAGAAATAGAAAGCACGAAACTGAGAAATGAATCACATTTTTGTGTTATATAGAAAAGGCGAATGCATACCACGCATCTTTTGTCAGGGGTAGCAGGGTGAGCCGCTTACTTATTGCGGATAAAGGGAAAGGTGACCAATGATAGTAGGGAACAGCAACTGGCGAAAGCGACACTAGAAATAAGGTGTACAGTGATGGGAGAAATGGGCATTGATGGAAGACTGGAGACTGGTGTGAGAGGTAGTCTGTGACAGAAAGACTGGATGGTGATGGGAGAGGTACCAAAGGGAGCGAAGGCGGGAGAGGTGGCCATTGACATCAGGTGAATAATGATGTGAGGCGAGTACTAGGGACAGGTGAGAGAGACAGGATGAAAAGACCATGCAGGCAAACTAGCTTATCTCCTTGAAAGCTACATTAAATGTGGCACCAAATTTGAAGAGAATATATTTTTTTTAAAGGACACATTATGGGGCGGCAATTATTGCAAGCTTTGCATAGTACAGTACTTACTGCCCACGAATCTATGACCAGTCCTTAAGAGTGGGACACTGTACGGAGGTCTCAGCTGTAACTCAGTCACTAACAGGTGATGTGTACATTAGATCCCAAGGGGCCGAAAAAGGAGAGTGGTTTGTGAGGTGCATTGAAAGGAGAAAGGGAGGGCAATGAGAACAGAGGAACTCATAAACACATGCAAAGCGTGCAAGGGTGCAGTGAACAGTACTATATATCTAGTACCCATATGCGTTCATATACACATGTACTTGATTTAGTAAGATGTCTACCTTCACCCTCCCATGCCAACCTACCTATATTGTACCCACTAAGTCTGAAGAGGCCCGACTCAAAATGAATTTGCAAATTTGCTGCAGCATAATAAAGTTTGAAGAACACTTTGGACTGTTTGAAATGGACATATATGGTCGCAAACTCAGGGATGCCCAGCTGTTTATCGAAGACACGTGGTACACTTATTTTAAAAAAAAGTCTTTGTCCTGCCATCCTCGGGCTAGAATTAGAGTGTACACTGTTGGAGAGCAGACTGCACAGCACTTCACTTTACAAATACGAGAAATCACTGAGGGCCAGCCTCGGTGATACACAAAGGCAACATTTCGTACAATCATGTTTTGCTTGTACACCTTCCATTATAATAGAGAATGGCCAGCAAGGGGTTTTGTTTGTTATGTGAATTTTCAGCACTGTTAGGACTTGTTTGGGGGCAATCAAAGTACCTAAACCTGAAATCAATCAGCGGCTGTTCAATTGAATTCAAAAGAAAAAAGTTCCTGAGATAAGGAACACAAGATGTTACCACACTAACATCATATATACAATGAATAATTAATAAAACATGAACCATGATTTTTGTTTGTCTGAAAGTTATTATTTAAATTCAAGGCAAAAGATATACATTTCTGTACAAAAAATGAACATTGGCATAGGACAGGGTACATACATAGATATAATCTGGATATTCAAGTGTTGGTTGCTTTTCCTGTAACATATCCAAAAATACAGTCCAGACTGCTGGGACACAGTATTAAATTGATTTCAACTACCAATCAGCAGAAAATCAAAAGCTGATATGAAACAAAATACGCAGAATTGGACTAAACAAGTCGACGTTTCGGTCTTTTTCTCGAATTTTCCCAAGACCATCATCAGGACGAAATAATGGTATATACAATTGATGACCCTTTTTTGAATCAAAAGCACGTCAGTTTGAAGTTTATGACGGCACCCGCACCTTCACTTGTGGTGTAGAAATCAGGCAATGAACTAAGTCAATTTTATGTAGCATACACTTATAGTGAATACGGTGTTGCAGTGGAAAGGTTCTGGCAGTTAGTCCAGTCAGTACGATCAGGTTCGCGAACCTGATCGTACTGACTGGACGTTGTGTGGCCAAAACTCCAAACAAACTTGAGCGATTTGAATAGCGACATAAATTATTTCGTCCTGATGATGGTCTTGGGAAAATTCGAAAAAAGACCGAAACGTCGACTTGTTTAGTCCAATTCTGCGTATTTTGTTTCATATCAGCTTTTGATTTTCTTCTGATTGGTAGTTGAAATCAATTTAATACTGTGTCCCAGCAGTCTGGACTGTATTTTTGGATATGTTACAGGAAAAGCAACCAACACCTTGAATATCCAGATTATATCTATGTATGTACCCTGTCCTATGCCAATGTTCATTTTTTGTACAGAAATTTATATCTTTTGCCTTGAATTTAAATAATAACTTTCAGACAAACAAAAATCCTGGTTTCATGTTTTATTAATTATTCATTGTATATATGATGTTAGTGTGGTAACATCTTGTGTTCCTTATCTCAGGAACTTTTTTCTTTTGAATTCAATTGAACAGCCGCTGATTGATTTCAGGTTTAGGTACTTTGATTGCCCCTAAACAAGTCCTAACAGTGCTGAAAATTCACATAACAAACAAAACCCCTTGCTGGCCATTCTCTATTATAATAAACTCTGCCCGAGCCCACAAGGGTATATTGGGTTGCTCACCTTCTTATACACTGTACACCTTCCAGGCAGGATCACAAACAAAAGCTGCAGTGCTGGCATCGCTTGCTGGGAAGCTGCAAGGAGGTCAAGTGGATTAAATAAGAACATGTTGAAAAGGCCTGCTTACTGTATTGCTATTCTGTGTACAAAGCGCAGCCTTGCATTCCAAAGGGGTAAAGAGATGTGTTTTCACACAGTGTGACCTGCTTCTGGTTGCAGTCAGACAGCTCCACTGAAGGTATGCAAGCTGTGCAGCGGGAACCCGGGGCAAGCAGCTACATGATCTCCAGACTGCGTACCTTTGTTTACCTTTGGTGGAACTTGTGCTCTGTCAGAGTCGGATTCGCCTTTCCTCTGAATTGATAACTGTTCCCAAAATCCTGACAAAACCAAAATTAAAACCAGATTTGATTTTCCCCAGCATACTATAAACTGCTCCTGTTTGAGAAGCTCATTTCAGAGCGAAAACAGTGGCTGCTGTATAATCCCAGTTTCAAATGTGAAATATACTGCACGGCTGTGAAAGTGAAAGCGATCGCAGCATGTCTGGAGAGGGAGATGAGGTAGGTTGCAGGAGGTGAGCCTGCGAGTGGCGTGCACGCACTTGGGAGAGCAGTCTTCACTTTTCAAACACTGCACTAGTGCTTGTGGCGCGCCCCTGCTCGCTCCCGCAAGGTGGATGCCGCCACAAGCACAAGTGCAGTGCTTGCAACAGCTAAAGGTCCTCCTAAGCAGTGCATGCGCACTGCGTAGGTGAGACCTAAAAATGAATAAACCTAAAACCAGGTCCTGTGGATAAGTTTGGAAAGCACATAGCAAAATGAATATTTTTGTGCCATCACGTATTTGTCCTAGCAACAGAGCCACTTATGAGGACATTTGTTGCATTATTGTCACCATTTTTGTTTGTGCCATAGACAGCTGTCTACAGCAACCTTAATGCTTCATAGGACCTGCCTGGCATTAAAATCTTTTAAAACAAGCATTGGCAAACCCATTAGGTCTGGCATTGGCTACCTGCCTTTTGGCTTTGTCAAAAGCTTGTTTCATTTTGTATTGGTTTCTGTAAAACTTCATTGCAACTTTATTGGAGCTTCTCCCCTCACCAATATATATACAAATTGACAAAAAGTAAAAAAAAATTCAGTCTCAAAAAGTGATAATGCCATAGTTGTCCCTGGTACTGAAGGGAACTACTTTGTGTGTTGGGCGTGCTCCTTGTAAAAGAGCAAAATACTACAATTGACAGGGAAGCTAGCCAATGGCTAAAGTGCAGTGGGGGCTGGTGACATTTGAAAGTGGTAAGTGTAAAATTATTGCTGTACTTCACTGCTGTGAGCGAGCGTAGCGAGCGAGCCCCAACAACCTACGGAGGCTTCTGGAGGAAGTTATACCCCTGAGAATTTTTTTTAAAAAGAGTGGATAAATGGTGCATTTTCAAGCAAATTTGAGGAAGCAGGAAGGTTAATAAAGCAATTTAATTGAATTATTTATCATTTAGGAAATTCCCAATAGTTATGAGCTATAGAGGACAATCCTTGCGTATGCTGATGTTATCATTTGCCCATATTAACTTTTGAACACACTGATAGACTTGTAATGGTTTTAACTATACAATAAATACATTCATTGACTGTGCAGTGAAACGTACAAACAAAACAGGCGTCACGCAGAGAGAATGTTGTGGTAAAACAGATATCAGATAATTAACTTAATTTATTGTGCAGAGATAAAACAGTTCTTTGTATTTTGAAATTTAGTTTAAGTCCACCATTCAATTCATAAATCATTTAAACTGAGGAATGAGTGGTGTCGCTGGAAACACTCTGTAGTTGTGTTACTTGTGTTTGCTTTTGAATTTAAAACATTGATTTGGCTACCATGAATAGTTGTGTAGACAAGAGTCCTTCGAGTGGATACCCAGACACCATCTGCTGCAAGTCATAGCCATATGCCGCACCACTTTCGTCAGGAAAAATTAAGTTTACATGTATAATTTGTTATTGTGTCATTGAACTTCTGCAGGTTCAGAAAAACGTTTTCCAAAGCCTTTTTCTTTAAGCGGTCACGACACTGAAAAGAGCTTTAGCAACCTTGAGGAGTGCTTTAAAAATCATGTTTTCCCCTTATTGCAAAGTGTGGCATGGCCTGTGAGAGGCTGGGATCCAGAGCATGTGTTCCAACACCAAGGACAGAGAGGGATCGAACAACGTGTCCTCTAAGCAGTCTGGTTTTAGTGGACACAGTCTGGACTAATAGTTGCCAAGACACCATTTTAAATCTGAGAAATAACTCAGGAGTGTCACTCTGAGCGTTGACACAATGCAATATTCCATGGAGGTGTTTTTTAATGGTAGGCCTTGGTGACCGGTTTTGACAAAACTGCTTACACGATGGTTGACTCTATCTCTTGACTGGTTTTACGCACTTTTTTTTACTAGTCTTGAAGATTACACATTGAGGTTTCATTAGCTATAACCAGGTGCAGTTGTCGTGGCACAGACACCATGGGTAGGCCTACGCTTGAAAGTACGCAAAGCACTGAAGCTTGGAAAGGCCAGTGCCCTCCTTCAGTGACAGCAGTGGGCTGAGAGGCTCATTAATCAACGTCGGAGCCCAGGTGTGAGGGTTTTCTTACACTGTGCCAGCAGACTGTACAAGTCACATCTAGCACACTGGCTGCCAAAGTGGGCAGAGGTACAAGCAGCGCAGCCCACTTCTTGAATGGCCCTGTATTGACAGTGGCAAGAATAGAATGCCCCTTACTGCCCTCTGCATCTTCTAGCTTTTCATAAGCATTAGCATTGCAAAAGTGCATTTTTTTAAACAAGGACTTTCATGTCTCTTAAAAAGTACTTTGTGTAATTACTCTAAACCTCCAGTGCAAGTTTTTCGTGCGCTTCTGTAAGGATTATGGTGGCGATGCTGTAAATCAGTGATAACAGCCATTCTATTTGTGAGAGTGTGTGAGAATTTCTTGGCGTATGTTAAAAGAAAATGCAGGTGAGTGTGTGGGTGGCAAATACACAAAGGGTTGTTAGGGGTAATGCATGTAGGGTAATAGCCCCCTTTTATGTGTGGTTAATGTCAGCATTTATTATGTTTTTAAAACCGCTCGGTGCTGACATTAGCAACTGAGGCACAAGGAAGTGAGGTCGTTTGTCTAACATCTCAGCGTTGGAATTCGTTGCACCTGAGGCACAAGGAGCTGACTGACATAGTTTGTCCAGTATCTCAGCATGTGGTCGAAGGTTGAATTTGGAATCGAAAGACCCCGATTTCACAGTTCCCTAGGCAAAAATGGAACCACTGGGCCCCATCTTGTTTGCAAATAGGTTTGTTAATCCTTTTACATGATATCCGTTTTTTGACGCACTCGCATTTGGAACTTTTTTCAGAAGTCATTTTTTTTATTTGCTTGATGCCATACAGTGCAAACACAATTTACTATCACACGCTTTTACTATTTCACTTGACCTTTCTCCGATAAACTTGTTGGTACTGCTTTAATATTTCTTCCACTCTCCCTGTCGCCTCAAAGAACATTGAAAGACACCCCCTTCATTTAAAGGATCCATTTTAAAGCTGCATTTCTACTAGTAAGTCCTGAAGAAGGAGAAATCTAAATCGGAAATATCATGGACATTGTTTAATGAAGACAGAGGACTGCTACTGATCAAATTACAAAACTGATCACCAAACGTGTCCGTGCAGTGTACAACAGCCTGAATCCCCCATGCATCACAGGTACATACCCGCAGTCGGGCGGGGGGTGTAGGGAGGGGCGACGAGGGTCACGCGATGAGGGGGGTGTTTGGCAAAGAGGCCCGGGCCGCTAATTCAAATTTACAAAACAACTTGCAGTTACACAGTGCCGCCTCAGCTCCTGCTGCCCATGGCCAGGTCCCACGTCAGGAAGCAGGCTTACTCCCTCTCCTCCCCTACTCCAATCACAATGCTGCATTGGCCGCGTTGTGATTGGTGCGGAGTTGCAGACAGGGCCCAGCCGGGCACTTGTAGGGAGGCCATTAATTTTCTCTATGTAGGCTGCAGCCTACATAGAGAAAATGTAGAGTGCGCATGACTGGTTTGGTCGGCCCCAGAGGGCCAACCAGACTGTCAGGGCCCACCCGCCAACCCCCAACCAGGCACTTCTACTTTCTTGCGGTGCGAGAAGCAGAAACATAAAGTGGTAGTTTTACCATTTTATGTTTCTGCTTCTCGCACTGCGAGAAAGCAGTGGGACCCCATGCCACTATGGAGAAGTCCCCACTTCTAAAGTGGGCAGACCAATTGCCCTTTTCTATATGCTGTAATCAGTGGCGGCTGGTGATATTTCAAAGTGGTAGGGCGAGGAAACAGGCTTTACAGAAACAGTACAACTGAAACAAATGCATACCACTCTCTTATTCCGTGGGTGTTCTTTCTTTGTAGGCCGTTATGTGGTCGAATGGTGCTTTGGTTTACGAGAAACTGATGCCCAACATCAAGCGCCTAGAGATAATTCCATCGGTTGTGGGGTCAAGGAGGGAAGTTACAATAAACAAAAATCCATCTACCACTATCTGCGGTGGAATGACGGTGTTGGTGGGAAGCTGAACTACTAATCTCCACCACGGATGTTTCTATGAGAAATAAAGTACGGTTTCTATGGATTACAAATTTATCACCTTTCTGATCCCATTTTACAGCTAAAAAGCAATTTCCCAGCATCCTTAAGAGCGCTTCCTTGACAAGGCTGCTTGTGGGAGTGAACCCCCTGGGTTAGTCATTGCGCAGTTCAAGGCGCAGTAAAACTCGGAAGGGTAAGTGGACGATGTCCATCATGTGTCAACAGGCCCCTGCCAGCCCTCAAGGTTCAGACAAGCAAGCAACTGTGTATAGATGTGCTTCGACCTTGCAGCGGGGATCTCCGCGAACACTCCGCGCCAGTGCTTATCGTCCGTTAAATCAGTGCATGCCATTCTACTTCTACAGACACCAAAGTATTACACAAGACAACATTTTAACAATTCCTGATAGATTATAGCTTTCTACTCGTGCAGTGACCTCTCTTTTCAGTCCAATCAACTCCCCCCTGACCAGCTGTTCTCCACAGGAGCTGATAGTGGATGGCACTTTTGGATACTGCGCTCAAGCTGATGGATATGTTTTGACCTTAGAGGTTCTGCTGCCTGCTAACTACAAACACTATGGTGTCAGTGTGTAGTTCAGGCATGAAACTAACACCTCAACACCTCAATGCCAGGGCCCAGATTCTAGATACAGCAAGAAGTAAGACATGCACAGATCATATAATTAAAAAGAGAAGACCAAGGGGCATATTCACAAGGACTCACCACCGAGTTATAGGCACTTTATCGCAGCCAAAGTGTAGATAAATGTATTGCCCCATTCACAAGCTGGTGCTAACAGCCCACAGCACCAGTTTACCTGCAATAGCAGCCGCAACAAACATCGCCACAGATGACCCCGGCAACTATCGCGAATGATATGCAGAGTAGGCGTTCCCGTGCAAAAAGCCGCAACAACACCACTCCGCAACATTCACAATGACCAGCCAGATCGGAGATAAGAACACAAAACAGGGGATAAGGTGTGTTAGCAGCAGGAAATTAACACCTGCTCTGACCTGGTGTAAAGCCAGAGGACAGCCTGCCGCAGAAAAGGGAGCCCAGCCCAGAGCCACACCTGAAGGGCAACAGATGCCATGGGGCAACTTATCATGCAGCTCGGAGCCCCAACAGGGCCACAACACCCACCACCACAACCCCCAGGCCCGCCACCCCCCTGCACCCCCCTCCCCAGATCACCACAGAGGTAGCTCAGACAAAGACCAGCGGACCTTCAGGAAATGCACCAGCCTCATAGACTTTCCAACAGAGAATGTCATTTCCCACTACAGGCTCAAAAGGACAACCATCCTCCGCATCCTGACCATCATTGCCCACAGGCTGATGGTTCCAGCACAGCGGATGTGAGAAGTTAGCCTGGCATATGATGTTCACTAGTTCTAGTGGGCACCTTGCACCAGTCTAATCGACCCTTATTGATGGTGGTTGTAAAGTCAACCTTATAGAAAGCTATCCTAAGGGTAGCAATGGCGAGCAGTCTTCACGCTAAGACTTCAGAGAACGAATTAAGCTAGTTGTTTTACCAATTATAATCTCTTGAGAATCAAATGAAAGCACACCACACAAGGTATATATCAAATATATATGTATTTCTTCTAAACACAACCCCTCTGCACTCTTTATGAGGTCAGAGGTAAAAGTACAATACAAGGACCTTAATTAGCATAAGATATTTTGCACAGTATATGTTTTGCCCTAGGGGCCTCACAACCCATATACTAAAATAGTGGTATAAGAACCACGTGAGAATTAGAAAGCAGACCTGGGGCCTGTGGAATCGCTGGGGCTACTCAGGACAACCAAAGGTTAGGATGTAGGAGGTCCACGGGAGACGCGTGCTGTGTCTAAACACAGCCGAGCGTTACCATTGATTTTCTATAGGAAACAAACAAGTTACAATTTTACAATTTAAGGATACTTCTAAATGAAGTACGATGGAACCCTTTTAGACTTAGACACTAGGAGGGCCAATACGCTTGAGACTACCAGAGTACTCGTGTTACCTCACCCACAGAAGCCGGGTGCATAGGTTTCTTTTGGTGTCGGGTTTCGTCGTCGATTTCAGTGCGACCAGAGGAAAAGTGTCTGGGTGGGTCCAAGGGTGGATCAAAGATCTAAAGAACCTGAAAGCAGAAGATACAGAGTCTGAGCCACTTGCCAATGACCAGGGCGGCGATAGAAAGATGCCACCAGATGTTGGGTGATTTCAGGTGAAAAGGTGAAGTTTGTCTCTTCAGCCACGAGGACCAGGAGGTGTCGACGATAACCAGGAGCGGAAGTCGAGCTGTCCCACAAAGGATCTAGTTGACTGCGGTGCCGGTATCCGAATTGGACCCAACAAGCCTTGGCAAACGCAACCCATTCAGGATGTTGAGATTGGCTTCGGTGCAGACCAGCAAGGTCTGTGAAACTTCTCCTTTGCAGGAAAGTTGGAGCAAGTGTGGAGCAACCAGGAAAGCAAGTTGAAATAAAGGTTTGTCTTCTTGGGGGCTCACTAGCCAACGGACTAGGAACGGCAAAGATGCATTGAGTGAAAATGCACAAAGTGGGCCCACGGGCCACTCGTGGAGTGTGGGGCTTTGAGCTTTGGTGCAGAAGGTGCTCTGACCTGGGGCTTCAAGTGCTCTAATGCACAACTTTGGGATACCTTGGGAAGTTGGTGCAGGTAGCAAAATGCAGGATGTCCAGGAGTTCCGGTCCCACATCTCTTGTGTCCACCTCGGGTCTCAACTTTGGTGTGAGCGAAGGTCGGGGTCAGAGATGTGTGGAAATCTGTGTCCTCTGTCACAGATTCTTCGGGATCCAGCGGGAGCCTCAAAAATGCAGACCAGCAAAGATGCTGTTGGTGCCTGTTTGGACAGGGTGGTCACTCCTTGACCACATGTGAGATTTCTTCTGTCTTCCAGTCGATATGGAATGTCAAAGGTCCAGGATATATGTTGCAGAGTTTTGTCCAGGGTAATCTAAAGTCCTAGCGACTGGGGTTCTATACTTATAGTAAGTTTAGGGGTTGGACTAACTCTAAGGTGCCTCCTATGGTTGGACCTGGGGTGGGGGTGGTTACACCCTTTCCCCTTTGTCCAGTTTCACACCAGAGCTGGGGCTGAGTGCAACAGCAACCGGTTTGAATTGGGAAACGCATGGAGCACCTAGTGTGCCCCAGGCAGTGTCTGAAAAGCATTCACTGAATGCAACCCTCCCTGCCCCAATACACTAAAGCCTGTCTGGGGAGGTGTCAGCACCTCCCTGGACAGGAAACCTATTGTCCAAGCCTCCCCTGCCGGAGGTTCGTCCAGCAGAGGGCAGAGTCGTATCTGTGTCAGCATCATCCATTTTGTGATGCTGGGGCTCTGTTTAACTTTAACCGGGTAAACCAGTAACTACATGTCTTCTCCCTCTAGAAGGGTGGAATGCTACCCCCGCTTCCAGGACTGGCGGGGGGGGGGGTAGTATTCCAAAGTGTTTGACACCTTACACGACATGTTTTGATAAAGCCAAACCAAAGTTAGCATTAAACCGCCAGGATTATAATGCACTTAAGAGTATATGGTATGGCTATATCATAGAACAGCTGTAAGGAGATGTTTCTAAAAGCTGCAGAGGGGCTCTGCTCATGCTAGGGCACCCTCTCACATAAAACCAAGCACTCTGCCTCCAGTATTGTCAAGGCCTGCCATAGGAATGACTTATAGGTGTATATGTGTCTATATGGTATAGACCTGTGGTGTCAGTTTGGAAGGCAAACCAGGGGTGGCACAATACCTGCTGCAGCCCCTGATAGGCCTAGGGTACACCTATGCCCTGAGTACCTATGGTACACTATACAGGGGCTCACAAGGGTGACACAATAACCAATTTGGTATGTACCTAAAGTACATGGTATCAATTTAGAGAGAGAACAGCTGGGCTGTGGGCCTGATTAGCAGGTCCACAGCCACACTAAAGTTGAAAAACTAGAGAATCACAGCAAAAAGTGGGGGTAACCATAGGAAGCAGACCCTTCTCTCCTACAGCGGACAACCAACATTTCTCTGCAGACAAAGTTGCTGGCTGTGCTGCACCTGTTGGCCTCTGGTATCTTCCAACCAACAACCACCAGAGTCAGAGGAGTCTCACAGCCAGCCCTATCCAAGTTCCTCACACTTGTCCTGGATGCCATCAAGAGCTTGGTACCCCAGTGCCCATACTTCCCCCACACTGCGCAGGAACAGCTGGAGACTAAGCAAGGCTTCTACGCCATAGCTGGCTTCCTGCTTTTGTTGAGGGCAATTGACTGCACACATGTCCTACTTGTGCCCCGTGCTGACACTGCACAAAATTACCACAACAGAAAGCACAGACATTCCATCAATGTGCAGGCAATGATGGACCACCGGGGACTCTACACCAATGTCGTCGCCAACTACCCAGACAGTGTGCATAATTCTTACATCTTCCGACAGTCCATCATCAACCAGCGCTTCCAGGATGGCACCTACCTAAATGCACTGCTCGATGGTAAGTACCAAATAAACACACCACACACCTCAACTCCACAATCATGCAAATCACAACTCTGGGAATGCACATGTTACAAACTCACATACAACATGCCAAACAACATGCCCACCCACCAGACACCACAGCACAACTTACTGTGGGAACCTGTGCCAGCCATGTACATAAGCCATCAACAGCATGGCACCTCAGCCACACAATAGCACATTGTGGGGAGGGGTGGGAACCAGGCATGTGCGGAGGAGGCAAGTGACTCATGAGTGAGAATATCCACAATGCCAAGTGTGGCGTGAATGTGATGGCCATACTGCAGAATGCAGACCACACACATATCCATGTTGACATACTCCGCTGGTGTATTGAGTGTAATGGACAGTGGACGCAACCATGTCACCCCAGCCAGCGGGGAAGATCACAGAAATGTAGCTTGTTACGTCAGCCCCTGTAAGCATGAGCAGAGTGGGCTGGCCCGGAGTACGCTAGGCCCGCGTAGGGGTGTTAATAAAAAGCATGTCGCTCTAGGCGTGGTTCTCTTCCAGAATGTCCAACATGTCTGCCAGGGCGGCGCCTCTCACCCTGCCACGAGTCCAAGGCTGTCGCTGTGAGCGGTATTGCCTGCCAGCATGTGCGCCTGCTGCACCCCGGGCCGCTGGTCCCCGAAAACGTCTTGCCTGCCCCAGTGCACCCAGGCCTCACTGCTCACCTGCCAACACCGGCGTGTGTCAAAGAGGGCCCACCACGTGCCGGTGCAATCTCCAAGCCCGAGGCCCCCAAACCTGGCAACCTGCTCAAACCATCACGGCCTCCATGAGCTAGGCCCTCAGTACTTCTTTCTCGTTGACATACTCCACCGGCATACACAGCAGATAAGTAGGTCACACATTCGGAACTGAGTCTTGATTACACTATGGCAGAGCACATATTTTATGGCAGATTTTATATCACTATACTCCCTTCGATGTGGTGCCACCAACTCTGTGCATAGCATTCCAACCACACGTCTCTATAGTCCCTCGCAGACTACTGCCCTCGGACCACACTGCGCTCGAGTAGGTCACACATTTTGAACTGAGTCTTGATTTCACAATGGCAGAGTTCATATCATTGCACGCAAGGAGAGGTTATAAGAGGAAGATGTGTTTCAGACATGGGAAAAAAGGATCATCGTTACAGAGGTGATCGAACACTACCAACAGCTGCTCTGGTGTCACTGACTCTGTGCATCACGAGCCTACGACACATGGCTTTGGGACCCTGCTGACCGCTGCCTCCGGTCTACACTGCAGTCGAGTAGGTCACACATTTGGAACTGAGTCTTCATTTATTCATGGACCCTCTCTAGTTGAACTTTGATGGCATCTGAGTCTATAGACTGGGGATTGTATTTATCATCATGTAGCTGATACAGACTTGGTGGTAATAACGAGGCAGTAGCATTCCATTCCTTCATTTGCCGCTTCCGGAAGGCTTCTGCCCTCTGCATCATGCCCTGGAGGACACCTTTCACTGTCCCCCGCAACCCTCTGCTACATTCACCTTTGACCCGCTCAGTCCGGGTGGCCCTACCTCAGTGCACCTCAAGTCAGCGTCCCTTGGAGGTGTGCCTTTGCCAGCCGCAGTGCATCCCGGGCCACTAACTCTGTGAAGCTCAAGTCAGGGACCCTGTCTGATAGGATATCGGATGGCCTTGAGGTCATCAACGCCATGTGTCTGTGGCCCTGCACTGTCCGCTGCCTCCCGCCTCAACTGCAGTCCACCAGGGCTCACACATCAAATCGAGTCCTAAGCCGGCCTGAACATCGCATCACAGCAGGAGGCACACGCCACCAGCACCAGGACCACCTCCAAACAACAAACGCCAGAGTCAAAACAGTCATACTGGCAGACTATCAGAGTTGCTCTCACCTGTCGTGGATGCCATCATCTGCCTGATACCCTGCTCAGCTCTTTAGGTGCCACTAACTCAGTGCACCACAACTCATGGACAATTTCTGATTGAGTTTTGTGCTGTGGAGAGCTCACGCAGCAATGTCATCTCAGGCAGTGTGTGGATCTGGGACAATGATGAGGAAGATGATGCAGGTGTAACACACCCCACTGCAGCTGCTTCAGGAATATCTCAAAGGAAACCAATCCTAGACAATTTATTCACATGAGCACGCTCAGCTCTAGTGCCCCAACCTCAGTGCACTGGAACTCACGGACACTTCTGTTTGCATATTAGGTGACCTCTGTATTTGCTCCGGCTACCACCATGATGCTTCACAGTGTTTATGTAATGCTGGTGTTTTCTGTTTCTGTTTTAATAGTGATCACTGTTCAAGTTGTTTCCAGGGCCAACCACTCCATGAGGGCTGGCTTACACTCACCCTACACACATCCAGCACAGCCGTCACTGTACATGTGATCCTGGCAATAAAGGTGCCGGGCGCACTTGCTCGTAGCCAGTTCCACATACTATCTGAGTGTGTTCGTGTGGTCATAATGCATGCATGAGGGTCCCGGACCCTACAGCATTACATTGTGCTGTGTACAGTGGACGCAGCAATGTCACCGCAGGCAGCGGGTAAGACGTTGGACATGGAGCTTTGCCGTCACCCACTCAATACGTAAGAGGAGTGGACTGGGCCATCATACGCAGGTCCAGCGTGGGGTGTGAATGATTATTCTGGGGCTATGGGCGTGATTCAGTACTGGAAATATGCAAATGCATGCATCTCTGTCGCAGTGTGGGTCACCGTTGCGGGGTGTAAGTGGTCCCTGATGAGACTTAGTCATCCACATATCTGATCTAGTTCAGCTTACATGAGGTCGGACCCCACCCATACCTGTTCAGCCACCTCCTTTTGGCATTCTGACACCTGGCATTGGAAAGCGATGTGTGCCTCAGTAAATTGTTGGGAGCCAGCCGTGGTGGGAGGTGCTTCCTGCTGTGTGGTCTGTACAGGGGCTGGGCTCTCCTCTATGTAGCTGGGCTGGGCTGCCCTGCTCCTGGAGGTGGGTTGCCTAAAAAGTCCATGTGCTGTTGTAGGGGGTCGGTGTCGAAGGTGTGGAGACCCTCTCCAGCATCACTGATGAGTTGTCTGGTCTGCTCTGCTGGAGTTGTTGTTTGTCCCTCTGCAATGCTGAAGGGGAAATGCTTTTTGATACTTTGTGGACATGTATGTTGGCGCATTGTTCTAGTTTACATGCAGACTATATGACAATGTACATTAGGACTGTTTGGGAGGTGCTAAATATTTGATGCGGGACAGTAGACATTTGGGCTACATGATGGATGTGAGATTGTACATGTACATTTTCATCTCACAGTTTCCTGCTATGTTAGATGTGATTGCCCTGTTTCTACTCATGAGTGGACCAAGTTGTGTCCTCTGCTCTGCAGTGTAAGTGTTGCACTTTGTACCAAATTGTCGTCAATGATGATGTGCTGTTCTTGCTATATGTGTGTGCAGCATTTTCGGAGAGTCGCCTCTGCAGCTGTGATTTTGCTGCCCCTTATCCCTCTGAGGCGGTGTGCTTTTGACTTTTGTGCTTTTATGGTGCTGGGATGTTGGCGACTTGGGTCATTTGTGCTCTTGGATGGTTATTGTACTCTAGTGCATTGTTTGTCTGCAGATGTGTTGTTGACTTCAGGGGTTTTTGTGCACGTGGATGTGTCAGAGTGTGACCTGCTCCATTCCGGATGTGGTCCACACTCAGCCTCCTCAGTGTTGTGGCGTGCACAATGTGATGATTGTACTGCAGACATGCTGATGGTCATGTAGTGTTACTTGCATTGTCAGTGTGGCTCACAAACACGCATCTGTGCAGGGATTCGCACATGTGCATGTGTTGGTTGTGGGATTGTTGATGTGTGGGGTGGGACCCCTTTGGGTACATGGTGGATGGGGGCCTACTTGGTGTTTGCATGTGTGCTGCAGTGGGCCATGGGGATCAGTGACATGATCCAGGGTCATTTTGGGTGTGCAGTGTGCTACACATCGTTGTGCATGTGTGCCATTGTGCCCATCTCCCCCGTCTCCCCAATCCCTGGTCGTTTCTCACCCTGTTGATGTTGTGTCAGGTCCTATTGAGCTGTGTCAGGACTCCCAACTCCTTGCACCATCTCCGCACTGATGACTGTGGCCTCCATTTCCTCCAGCTCCTCCTGTGGCGCAGGACTCCCACCTCCTGTCACCGTTGCTGCCTTCCTGTTGGCAGCAGGTTTGTGCTTGGTTTGGCCTTTCACATCATGCCAGCACCCCTTGGCCTTCTCCATTTGCCTCCTGGACAGTCTGACTGCATTCACGTTTGTCAAATTGAAGTTCAGTTGATGGTGGTGTTCTGTCACCTCTGTGACGCTGATCTGGTTTTCCTGTGGAGTGCACCCCGTCTTCCTCTTCTCCTTGGCCTTCTCCGACCCCGAGTTTCCTTGCTGGTGTTCTGTGGGGCATGTGGGGTTCATGTTGACCTCTACAATCGGTCCAGCTGCATCCATGGTGCTACGCAGTTTATTTTTGTTTCTCTTTTTATTGTTCTGCTTTTATGGTGTCTTTTCCCACTTAACACATGGGAATTGCAGGCCTGTCGCTGGTTTTAGCTGATTTTTTATCGCGATTGGCCTCTTTTTTGGCATTCACGTTTCGCATTTTTGCGGCGTCGCGCTGACTTTATTGCAGATATTTGATGCGTTATCGTGGGCTTATCGCATGGTAACGCCGTGTTGCGAATACAACGATAACACAGCGTTATTTTCCCATGATAGACTGAGATGTAAAGAGTTGCGTTAAGCTAATTTTGCGGTGATTATCACACGTTCTTGAGAATATCCCCCCCAGTGTCTACAGCTTCAGATGCAGGGACACTAATTCCACCACAACACTCCTATGACGACGACACAAAACAAGAATGATCATGTACTGGACTCGTCAGACAAGTGCTGTTGAGGCATGAGGGGCATAAGAGGGATGCAACAGATTTCGCCCGCTACCCCGTTTTGTGAAGAGGGCCAGAGCCCAGCTGCAGCACAAAGGAGCAAGCACGAAACACCTTCATCAAATCGTACAGCTTCGTGCTCCTAATGCAACTTCAAAACCTGTGCTACCTCCCCAGGGAGGAGCTAGTTGGTGAGTTCTGGTTGGGGCACTCCGGGGAGGCCATGTAACTTACGATGGAGCTGTGGTTCACTCCTCTTAACCTTTGGCATGCGTCACTCTCATCAGATAGGGTGGCCTCTGTTTACATGAAGGAAAAGGTGTGCAGTCAAACACCATGCATGAAAGGTGTGTGTCCCACGCCCTGTTTATGCTTGCTTGTGTCTCGGGCACCCAGAATCAACAAATGTGACTCATGCGACCCCCCGCCAAATAAACTGTCTGCTAGAGTTACCACAACTAAACACAGAATGTTAGAATCCTCCTTCCCCTCCCCCAGCATAATAAAGAGAGAGGACTCATGGGTGGGAGTATGTGGAAGTGGCCTCTTCAAAGTGGGACAGCTGGAGAGTCTCAGACCAGGCCTTTCTCCAGTCCTCTGGCTCCGAGCATGGCCCGGTGACATCCCCAGAGCCAACTCCCCTGACTAATCCCAACGCTGCTCTCATGCTGTTACTCTGGGATTAGTTGGCGGCTTGGCTCACCACTCACAGTGGCACTAAGGACCTGGGCTGACTAACCACCCAGCTGTATAACAGCTTGAGCTGGAGAAGTTTAAACTGTGAATGTCAGGCTGGTGAAGCCAGGCACCCCTCCTCTCTACTCCGCGGCTGCACTGTAGCAATGACCCACCTTGCAATGCCCTCAGACTCAGCTCTGACGGCTGGTAGAGTGGAAAATAAAATAGTAATAAAGTCACTTTATTACCATTTTATTTTTCACTTTTGCTGTGCCTACAGCGGGCGGGGGCCCGTCCTCTGCCCAAATGGAGCAGCTGCCACTGATTTTAATTTGGAACATAGAAAGCATTTTATCAATAAAATGTCATTGCCTTGCTTCCATATAAAACACAGGGGCTGATTTAAAGTTTGGAGTCAGAGGGTACTTCGTCAGGATGGTGGAAGACATTCTCCCTGCCATTAAAAGGGACCTTAGCCCACCAAATCTAGAGTGACCCACTAGCCTGCAGATTGTCAGAAACACTGACTGAGCAGTTCCTGTCAATGTTGTAAAAGTTAACAGACGGCTCAGTCAGACATAACAGCCCTCCATCAAAAACCAAAATAATGACCTCCCACACCACAGGAGAAAACTTGCATGGTGCAAGGGGGGTTCATTATTTTTAGGTCAAAACCTACCGGAAGGCACAACTGTCTAGTTTGCTAATAACTTCTTGGGGACATTCTGAAAGCTTCCCTGGGAATACCTTCTGCTCATTGCTTACCATTGTCTTTGTATTTTGTAAATCGAATTTGCTTGCTTTCTATTTGCTGCCTTTATTTGTTTTACGCTGTACAACTTGAGTTAGGTCCTCCCATGGAGCATAGTCTATTTACAGTATTCTTCCACGAGTGCTTGCTTTCTGTAAACAGGCCTTTAAATCTTGTTCTTATCCTGTCACATTTGCTGTGCATTCAGACAGAGGTCAAATGTCAGACTCTGACATCCGAAGGAGCTTGGATTTACTTTTCTTTCTCTGACTTAAAAGTGAGACGATTTATGTGACAATCTATCTCCACTCCACTCTACGCCACTCTACAACACTTCACACTATGTCACTCTACAACACTCTGCGCAACTCCCTCTAATCCACTCCATGCCGCTTTACTTCACTCTACTTCATGACATACTACTCCACTCTATTCGACTACACCGATCTATGCCACTCCACTCTATGCCTCTCTATGCCACTCTATGACATTCTATGTCACTTCACTCTATGACACTCTACTCCACTCTGTGCAACTCCGCTCTACAACACTCTACTCCACTCCATAACATTCCACTCTATAACACTCCACTCTAAGACGGTCCACTCAATGACATCTGCTCCACTCTACAACACTCCCCTTGATGACACTGCACTCTGACACTCTACTCAAGGCCACTCCCCGACACTCTACGCAATTCCACTGTACGCCACTCCACAACACTCCAAGCCACTCTATGACACTCCATTCTATGACGCTCTGCTCTACCCTACGGCACTCCACTCTATGACACTCCACACTGTTACACTCTATGACACTCTATGTCGCTCCACACCTCAACACTCCCCACTCCACTGTATGACACTCTACGCCCCACCACTCTACCCCCTTCTACTCTACGCCCTTCCATTTTACTCCACTCTACTCTCTCCACGACACACCACGACACTATGCCACTTCACTTTGCTCCAGTCTACACCACTGCACAACACTCCATTCTACTCTAATCTACTCCACTCTACGCTACTCCACTCAATGCCAATCTATAACACTCTAAGATACTCCACACCACTCTGTGTCACTCCATGACACCCCACAATGCTCCACTCAACACCACTCAACACCATTGTGCTCTACACCACAAACATTTAGCAATGCCGAACAGAAGCCACACTGGTTTACAACATGGCTAAAACCCATTGGCACAGCCAATTGCTCTTGCACAGACGCAACCTATTGACTTTGCCAAAACTTGTGTTTTTTAAACTGTCTCTCACCGCAAGGTTTTGCCTGGTGGGAACAGACAGTAAAAAACAAAACAAAACATATAGCAATGTCTACTCTACATAGGTCGTGTGATGTTATCTGTTAACTTCTGTTGGCTCATACTCCATCAGAGGAGTATTTTGGCAATGGAACCAGAGAAGGTTCCGTCATCAACCTACTTAAGGTTCGCCCAGCTCTAAATTGGTCATATGGGCCTTGAGTTTGGTATAGTGGGAACTCCAATACTGTTGCAACTGACTACCCCCTGTACCAAACTGTAAATTAGTCCCAAAATCTTTCATTGTTGATGAATAACATTTTGACTGCTCTCTGCTGAATCTAGATAGGTTTTTTTTTCATAAGAAATCTGTACATTTCCACAGATTGGTTTCCTTGATATATTCCTGCTGAACCTAGCCGGACATTAATCGCACATTTTGTATTCAGTCTCATAATGTACAGCATAATATTCTTTTTTAAACATAACAATTTGACATCTCTTTGACGCATAATTTAGTGAATCTGCCACAATATTTGATCCTGAATCAACACATAATTAAAGCGCCCTCAGTTGTAATTGGCTTAGTAGTGGATGAAAAGCTACCATTAATTTGTGTACATACCACACTAGGAAACACTGGGGCCAAATGATGACGAGTTGTACTGGCTCAGCAAAGAGCTGGGCACCTGCTATTTCACACAAGAGGAGGCGTTTTTACAAAGAAATGGCGCATGGCAGCATCGCAAGCAATTTATCAGTGACGAACTGCATCATTTTAAAAACGCAGGGATGCCATATTCACAAGAATACTGTGCCCTCCTTGTGTTTTCCTTGTGCCGGCGCTAAAAAAGATGCCTGGCACCAACACAGATACCTTTGCATGATAGTGCAAGGGTCCTTGCGTTGCAGGGATTTATTTATTTATTTTTTATTGTTTTTACTTTTTTATTTATGCATTTGTAGAGTGCCTGGTTACACCAACTGGTGTGTCCCCGCGCTGTTAATACCGCTTATCATCCTTTAGGACTTTGTATCTTCAGTTTAAGTGCTATTTTATTCTTGTATGTACAACCACGTTTTTAATTTTTTTCGGAAGAGTTTCTCCGATGGTTCCCCCCTAAGGGTCAGGGGAAGGGAGTTCCAGCTTTTTGCTGCCGGATAGCCGAAGGAGAGTGCTCCCATTCGTGCACTCCTAATCCTCTGTACTTTCACCAGATGTGTCCCTGTGGATCTCAATTGTCTTCCTGTCTCGTTAGGAGTCATCAGGTCATTAAGGTACAGTGGACACCTGTCATTCAAGGTTCGATGCCCAGTGCACAGGACCTTAAATGTGATTTGTTTCTGGATCGGAAACCAATGCAATGATTTTAGTGCATTCTTTGAGGATGCTCTCTTTGGCAGATTTAGAACAAGACGTGCTGCCGCATTCTGGACAGATTGCAGCTTTTGGATCCCTTTTTTGTTTGCACCAAGGTACAGCAAGTTTCCATAATCTACCCTGGAAGTGACTAGTGCATGACTCAAGGTCTTTCTTGCCGCCAGAGGTAAGATATCTAGGGTCTTCCTCAATATTCTCATGATTCCAAACCATCTACCTGCAACCCTTTTGATTTGGGTCTCAAAAGATAGTCTATGGTTTATCCATATCCCCAGGTTCTTCACCTCCGTCTATGGGGTTGGAATCTGACCTAAGTTTACTGGCCACCAAGCTGATGATCAGATAGATGGTGTATTTCCGACTGTCAGTATTTCCGTCTTGTTTCCATTGAGCTTTAGACAGTTATCTGTCATCCATCCTGCTAATTCTTTTAGGCAGTACAAAAGGGTGTGGTGATGGACAGAGCATCTAAATCAATCAAACACTCACACCGAGTCAAAAGATCTGGGTTTAATCCATCACCGTTCTTTAGCCCACTCCGCCACCCCAGTTCAGACATGGCTATATGCAAATCAGTCTGACCCTGTGCCTCATGGGAACAGTCCAGCCCGAACTGCCAAGCCATGTCTTCCCTGGACCGGAAACAAGCTTCCGAGGACCGGTTTCTGGCATTCCAGCCGTCTTCAGCCCGGTTTGCTTGAATCCAGTGGCAACATGAGCACGGGACTCACGTCTGAGCATACCCTGCCAGACTTATGGCGGCCAAAAGCGGTACAAAAGGGGGTGGTGATGGACGGAGCATCTGAATCAATCAAACACTCACACCCAGTCAAAAGATCTGGGTTTAATCCATCACCGATCTTTAGCCCACTCCGCCACCCCAGTTCAGACATAGCTATATGCAAATCAGTCTGACCCTGTGCCTCATGGGAACAGTCCAGCCCGAACTGCCAAGTCATGTCTTCCCTGGACCGGAAACAAGCTTCCAAGGACCGGTTTCTGGCATTCCAGCCGTCTTCAGCCCGGCTTGCTTGAATCCAGTGGCAAAGTGAGCAAGGGACTCACGTCTGAGCATACCCTGCCACACTTAAGTTTGTTTCCGGTCCAGGGAAGACATGGCTTGGCAGTTCGGGCTGGACTGTTCCCATGAGGCACAGGGTCAGACTGATTTGCATATAGCCATGTCGGAACTGGGGTGGCAGAGTGGGCTAAAGAACGGTAATGGATTCAACCCAGATCTTTTGACTGGGTGTGAGTGGTTGATTGATTCAGATGCTCCGTCCATCACCACCCCCTTTTGTACCGCTTTTGGCCACCATAAGTGTGGCAGGGTATGCTCAGACGTGAGTCCCTTGCTCACTTTGCCACTGGATTCAAGCAAGCCGGGCTGAAGACGGCTAGAATGCCAGAAACCGGTCCTCGGAAGCTTGTTTCCGGTCCAGGGAAGACATGGCTTGGCAGTTCAGGCTGGACTGTTCCCATGAGGCACAGGGTCAGACTGATTTGCATATAGCCATGTCGGAACTGGGGTGGCAGAGTGGGCTAAAGAACGGTAATGGATTCAACCCAGATCTTTTGACTGGGTGTGAGTGTTTGATTGATTCAGATGCTCCGTCCATCACCACCCCCTTTTGTACCAATTCTTTTAGGAAGTTCGAAAACCTACTGGCCGCTAGAGCAGATTTTAGTTTTAAGGTGACCACAAGCTGTGTGTCATCAGCGTATGTTTCTCCACTATTTCGGCAAAAGGAGCGACATGTAAATTAAACAGCGTTGGGCTCAATATTGAACCCTGTGGAGCTCCTTGTTCCAGTTTGATGTGTTTGGAGGTGTATTTGGCTTGTGATATCTGAAAGCTTCGCCCATGCAGATACGAAGTAATCCATTTTAGGGCCGTCCTATCCACACACCCCTTCTAAGTCGATGTACTAGCACCTCATGTGACACTGTCGAATGCTGCGCTGAGGTCTAAAAGAACCAGCGCAGTTGTCAGACCTTTGTCCACTCTCTTCAGTACCGACTCTGTGGCATAGAGCAGTGCTGTCTCCATTGAATAGGATGATCTAAAACCTGATTGTGTTGGATGCAGTAGGCCATGAGCCTTAATGTGAGCCCCTAACTGTATATTGACCACTTTTTCCGCAATTTTTGCGAAATAAGGGCGAAGTGAGACTGGACTCAGATCTTCCATTATGTTCCCATCCGCTCTCGGCTGTTTTTTTAGTGGGCAAACAATGGCTTGTTTCCATGAGGCAGGTTCCTTCCCTTCTTTGAAGGATATTTCTAGTAGCTGCTGGATATGGGGTAGTATTGTACTTAGTCCAGCACAGACTACCTTCGGTGCAGCTGGGTCGAGTGATGATCCCGATTTTATGCTCCCTGCTATCCTTTCGTGCTCTTCTAGTGAAGGAGGAGTAAACTGGGAGATACTATTTCGCCCCCAATTCTTCATTAGTTCATTATCATTTCAATGTCCGTTGCGTGCACTCTCTGGGAACGTGTCATAGATTTTAGAGACCTTTTCTGCGAAGAATTCTGCGATTTTATTGCAAGATTTTTCTGAACACGGACCAGGTATTACTTATCTATCTGATGAGGATAGTTCTTTGAAGATGCCGAATAATTCCTTAGAGGAATTATCCGCTGTTTCAATCTTCTCTGTATAGTATTCTGCTCTCGTTTTCCTTATGAGTGCATGGTACTGTCTCAGTTTTAGTTTATACACTGTTTTATCAGAGTCTAAGAAGTCCTTCCTCCACTTCCGTTCTAGTTTTGTACAAGTCTGTCTTGCCATCCTTAAATCCTGATTGTACCAAGGTGCGCTCTTCGTGTTCCTGCGTGGGGTACTGGTAGTCCATGAGGCCACCACATCCAGTGCACCTTTAATCCAGTTGTTTACTTCCTGATTCGGCTGGTTAATATCAGTGTGTAGGAGGGGAGGATTAGCTGAAAGGGCCTGCGAGAAACTGTTTCCCTGAAAATTCCTCCATTTCCTAGGTCTGTTGCTATGTGCTGGCTCCTTTTTTTGAGGTGACTTTATTAGCGTGATTGAAAAGGCCACCAAATAGTGGTCTGACCATGGGACCGCTGTTGGGCAGTCCACTGACAGCCCTTGGCAGTTTGAGAAGATGGGATCTAATAGATGTCCTAGTTGATGTGTTATTCGTGAGGATTTTAATTCTAGTGGGATGTCTGCTAAATATTGTCTCAAGGATTGTGCATCTCCGCATGATTTATCATCAAAATGTAGGTTTAGGTCCCCTAGAACTAGCAGGTTACTATAGTGTAGTGCTGGATGGATTAAGCCCTTCATAAGACTTTCTCGAAAACCTGAGGCTGATCTCGGGGGTCTATAAATCAAAAAATCCTTTATTATCTGCCTGGCGTTGGCTTTATTCACTAATTTGCATATGGCCATGTCTGAACTGGGGTGGCTGAATGAGCTAAAGAATGGTGATGGATTAAACCCAGATCAGTTGACTGGGGGTGAGTGTTTGATTTGCTCAAACGCTCCGTCCATCATCCCCTTTTGTATCGCTTTAATTGTAAAGGTGGCAGCTTCGCAGTGGTCTATCTCGGCCTCTTGCATCAAGCAGTCTCTAGACAATTTAGAAATCATAGCTATGCCCTCTCCCTTTTTTATTGAGCGATCTACTCTACAGATCCCATATGATGGTGGAAGCGCTTGTAGGACATCGGGGGCTGAGGATTCGTCCAGCCATGTTTCTGTTAAGAATAGGATGTCTAGATTCCTTTCTATAATGCAATCATAAATCTCTATTTTGTGTTTGCTTAATAACCTGCAGTTAATGAGTAAGCAATTAAACCCCATGTCTTCCTGATTTGAACGAGTGGTTAATGTTGTGGCTAACCTGAATGGTCAATATTCACATCTCTTCCATCCTTGCTCTACTATTAGGGAGTGTCTGCATTGGGCTTGTTCTTTGGGCTCTAGAGCTCTAAGTTCACTGCTTGAGTATTTTAAACTGTGCTTTTTAGGAAAATTGGCCAGCATTCGTGGCCTCAGGCCCCAGCCGGCCGCGGACGGGTGCAGAGGGGCTTGCCTTTGGCGCGCCTTCAGCGCGCCCGCAGTGCGCCCGCTGCGCGCGTCCGCTGCGCATTCTTGTTGGCATCTGCTTAGGATAGAATGATTTTTTATATGCAGGAAGGGACACCTTCTAACACTTCCTTTTGAAAGGAGTTAGTTGTTGGCGCTGTCTCAGATTTACACATCCTTGTAAATCAAGGGCAGCATCAAAGAGCAATGGGTGTTGCGTGCAAACGCTTACAGCAACACCCATTGCACGCCCTTTTGGCGCAGACACCTGCATCAAAGAGTACAATAATTACATGGCAGCATTAGGCCACACAAAGTGGCTTAGACCTGCTTTGTAAATATAGAGCAGGGCATTGCACCACCAAAGCATCAGAAAAAGTGATGCTCTAGTGGCCCAAAGCCCTTGTAAAAATGCCAGAGGTGTCTAAAGTTTATAAATATACTCTGTAATTCTCAGAGTTGATGCATGAACATTAGATAGCAGAAATTGGGAACGGCGAGATGCAATCCTTGCTCACTGTTTCAAACTTGTACTGTCTAAATTTTACACATTAATGAGGAGAAATTCCAAGTCCGATCCCTGATGTGCAAAGCCCTTTAGCGATTGCAAACCCTCTGTTTTGCAAATTCACAGGGTATGCAACACCAAAAGGACTTTTCTTTATGCAAAAAAGCCCTTTTACAAGTGGGGACATTATTTCTAACTCATGATAGACCTTTGAGATCCTTTCTGAATTTCGACAAGGAGGGTCAGCAAAAGTAGCAGCTCTCTCCTGTTTCCAATTTGAAAGCAATGTATTAATGGTTTACGGTCCCAACCACGAATGCAAAACATTGATGAGTTACCAACCACTGAGGTAGGTTCTAACTAGATCACAAATGGGAAGAGGTCACCTTTCTCTTTGGGAATTGCATGGCGGGGGTCGCGGTATGTGCTCTCTCTAAAGTTCTGAACTTTTTTAAAATGGCAAACTTTATTTTTAAAGCGGCACCAGTTCCTTTAAGACAGACTGCTTTGGATAAAATGTGTTTGTTTTTTAAATTAAATCATAGCTCCCACAATCTTGTGATTTAGGGCCATATGTATCAAGCCTTTTTTGATTCGCAAAGGCTGGAATACGCCGAATTTCGGCCTTTGCGAATCGCAAAAGGCTGTTTTGCATTTTTTGATATGTATCAAAAAATCGCATCTTAAGGAATAGCAAATATTTGCGATTCCTTATTTTGCTATAGCATTTAAGGAATCGCAATTTTGCGATTCCTTAAATGCTATGTATGAAGCATTTTACTGTAGCGAATTTAGCTTAAGAAATCGCAATTTACCACCAACTTTCAGTTGGTGGTAAATTGCGATTTCTTTTCAAAATACCCTAATTGGCATTTTTTAATGTGGCATGTGACGCACATATATGCCCATAGGGCATGTATGTGCGCCATATGCACACACATGCTGATTTCAGGGGTGCAGCAGGGTGTCCTTGAGACACCCCTGCACCCTTGAAACCAATCTCATTTTGCAATTAGCAAATTGCGAATCGCAAAATGAAATGCATTTCACAATCATTCCTATGGGCCT
This sequence comes from Lissotriton vulgaris, assembly GCF_964263255.1. NCBI lineage: Eukaryota > Metazoa > Chordata > Amphibia > Caudata > Salamandridae > Lissotriton > Lissotriton vulgaris. Next base: position 1,243,326,723 of record NC_141685.1, read on the forward strand.
CCTGGCCCATAGGAATGAATGGGAAATTATTCCTTATTTGCGAATTCGCAACTTGTGAATTTGCAAATAAGGAAGATTAAGGAATCGCAAAAAAAAGCGATTTTTTTTCATACATACCGTTTTGCAATTTCTAAATTGCGATTCCTTAAAAATCGCTATTTAGACATCGCAAAACGGAACTATGATACATATGGCCAAAGTGGCGTAGTTACACCTTTTGATGCACATGGCGGTCGGGTCCTTTGCCGCCCCGCGACGGCAGCAGGAGAGATGGGGCGGGGGGTGTGGCAATGGTACTGTACCTGCTGTCTGCCAACCCGCGGTGGAGCAAATAAGAGCTTTGGAGGGGAGAAGCACCACGCCGTCCCCAAAACTCATACCGCCCGGGGCGGACCACTTCCAACGCCCCCCCTGGCTACACCACCGTTGTGATTGCAACCAATTGCAGGTGGACACAAATTTCGACCTGCCTAATCAATCTTACTTTTGTGACCCAGCCTGTTAGTACCAAGATTGGTTTGCAAAATACTATTCCATTAGTAAAAAGTTGGTTCGCAAATTGAGCCCAATGCAAATGGAATAGTAAATCAGGCACCAGATGTACTTACATTTGACAACACAAACAAATCAGGCGAGCGGCCCTGAGCTGTAAAGAAGGACCCTATGTGCTGCCTTTTCTAAACCTCTGATTTATTATTATCTCAAGCAGATTCTTCTCTTGGCAGATGTTGCCTTCACATATGTTTTTTTGCGTGACATCTAAAATAAAATCCTCTCTTCCTAATCCTGGCTCTTCTTGGAACAACAAAGCTAGTCTTGACCTTTGTCACAGCGACCTGTTCAGATCCTTCATAGGAGGTAGAAATTACTTTGCTTGAGAGAGAGAGATTCCGCCACAGTTATGTGGGAGCTTAAGAGTCCTGTTTTAAAAACACATTGAACGTCTGCTGGCTCCCGGAGAGCCAATGAGTGGCCCTGTTCGGGAGGTATTGAGTATTGGAATGCTTTCGAACATGAGCGTCCGCGGTGGGGGGGGAGGGGGGGGGGAGTGGGGGGAGTGGGGGGATGGTAAAGGGATCGCCAGTGCGTTCCGGTGTGGGCCCAGTCAGGGCCGGCCCTAGTCCATCATGCTTTTGAAATGGTGCCATTGTTCCAGGTGGCAGCCCCCTCCATTGAGTGGGAAGAGTGCAAGTGGGTGGCCGAGAAGGGTGCAAGGCAGAGGGGAGAAGGGTGCAAGGCAGAGAGGAGAAGGGTGCAAGGCAGAGAAGAGAAGGGTGCAATGGAGAGGGGAGAAGGGTGCAAGGCAGAGAGGAGAAGGGTGCAAGGCAGAGAGGAGAAGGGTGCAAAGGCAGAGGGGAGAAGGGTGCAAGGCAGAGAGGAGAAGGGTGCAAGGCAGAGAAGAGAAGGGTGCAATGGAGAGGGGAGAAGGGTGCAAGGAGGAGAGGAGAAGGGTGCAAAGCAGAGGGGAGAGGGGTGCAAGGCGGAGGAGAGCAGGGTGCAAGGCAGAGGGGAGAAGGGTGCAAGGAGGAGAGGAGAAGGGTGCAAGGCAGAGGGGAGAAGGGTACAAGGCAGAGAGGAGAAGGTGCAAGGCAGAGGGGAGAATGGTGCAAGGCAGAGGGGAGAAGGGTGCAATGCAGAGGGGAGAAGGGGAAAAGGCAGAGGGAAAAAGAGTGCAAGGGGGAGGGTGTGAAAGGTGCAAGGCATAGGACGAGAAGGGTGCAAGGCAGAGGGGAGAAAGGTGCAAGTGGGTGGCCGAGAAGGGTGCAAAGCAGAGGGGAGAAGGGTGCAAGGAAGAGAGGAGAAGGGTGCAAGGCAGAGAGGAGAAGGGTGCAAGGCAGAGGGGAGAAGGGCGCAAGGCGGAGGGGAGAAGGGTGCAAGGCAGAGGGGAGAAGGGTGCAAGGCAGAGGGGAGAAGGGTGCAAGGCACAAGGGAAAAGGGTGCAAGGGGGAGGGCGAGAAGGGTGCAAGGCAGAGGGCAAGAAGAGTGCAAGGCAGAGGGGGGAAGGGTGCAAGGTAGAGAAGGGTGCAAGTCGGAGGGGGAGAAGGCCGCAACGGGGAGGGGGAGAAGGGTGCAATGCAGAGAGGAGAATAGTGCATGGCAGAGGGGATATGGGTGCATGGCAGAGAGTAGAAAGGTGCAAGGCAGAGGGGAGAAGGGTTCAAGGCAAAGTGGAGAAGGGTGCAAGGCAATGGGGAGAATGGTTAAGGCAGAGGGGAGATTGGTGCAAGGTAGCATCTGCTGGTAGTCCTGAGGTTTCAGAGAGTCAGGATGGGTGGCCGCTCATTTAGTGTTGCAGCGGCCAAACTTTGGAACTCCCTACCACTCTCCTTGAGAAGCCACACGGACTACTTTCTGTTCAGGAAAGCGTTAAAAACGCATTTGTTCCCTAAAAGTGTTTGAGCAACGAAGAGTGCAACTGTTCAAGTTCAAAGCGCCAGGATGCCCTCTGGGTGACAGGACTGCGCTTTACAAATACACAAAATAAATAAATAAATAGAAAAGGGTGCAAGGCGGAGGTGGAGAAGGATACAAGGGGAAGGGGGAGAAGGGTGCAAGGGGGAGGGCGAGAAGGGTGCAAGGCAGAGGGGAGAAGGATACAAGGGGGAGGGCGAGAAGGGTGCAAGGAAGAGGGGGAGAAGGGTGCAAGGCAGAGACAGGTGCAAGTCAAAGGGGGATATGGGTTCAAGTTGGAGAAGGGTGCAAGGTGGAGGGTGAGAAGGGTGCAAGGTGGAGGGAAGCAGGGTGCAAGGCAGAGGGGAGAAGGGTGCAAGGAGGAGAAGAGATGGGTGCAAGGCAGATGGGAGAAGGGCTCAAGGCATAGGGGAGAATGGTGCAAGGAGGAGAGAAGGGTGCAAGGCACAGGGCGAGAAGGGTGCAAGGCAGCAGGGCCGGGAACTGAAGGCAGCCCTTGCAAATATTGCCAGACCAGCCCCCACCCGGACTCAGATGCGTGTGTCTGACTGTTGGTGAAGGTTGAGTAGAGTGTGATGTGACTGGTAGTGAGGCCAGTGGGCCTTGTGTGATGTCACTGTCAGTAAAGACTGGGGGTCGTTTGATGTGACAGGTAGTGAAGAATTATGGGGATGTGATGTGGTTGATAGTGATTCTGAGGTATGCAGGATGTGAGCGAAAGTGAAGACTGGGGGTGAGGGGTGTGATTGGCAGTGAAACCTATGAGTGTGGTGTGTCTGATAGCGCAGACTGAGTGGTGGGTGATACGACCACTTGTGAAAACTAGTGGGTATGGGATGCGACTGATAGTGAAGACTGAGTGGTGTATGATGTGACTAATAGTGAAAACTAGTGGGTGTGTGATGTGACTGACAGTGAAGACTGAGTTGTGTGTGATGTGATTAATAGTGAAAACTAGTGGGTGTGTGATGTGACTGACAGTGAAGACTGAGTTGTGTGTGATGTGATTAATAGTGAAAACTAGTGGGTGTGTGATGTGACTGACAGTGAAGACTGAGTTGTGTGTGATGTGATTAATAGTGAAAACTAGTGGGTGTGTGATGTGACTGACAGTGAAGACTGAGTGGTGTGTGATGTGACTAATAGTGAAAACTAGTGGGTTTGTGATATGATTGGCAGTAAGGACAGAGGGCAGTGTGTGATCTGACTGATAGTGCAGACTGGTGGGTGGGTGTTGGGACTGGTAATGAAGACTCAGGAGTGAGTGATGTCACTATCAGAGAGGACAGAAGTGTGAATGCTGATGGTCTGTCATGTGACTGGCAGCACAGACTATGTGGTGAGTGATGTGACTAGTAATGAAGACTGAGAGGTGTGTGATGTGAAATGCTAGTGAAGAGGGGTGTGCTATGGTTGGTAGTGAAGACTAAGGCATGTGTGGTGTGAGTGGCAGTGAAGACTGGGGTGAAGGGTGTGACTGGCAGTGAAACCTATGGGTGTGATGTGACTGGTAGTGAAGGCTGAGGGGCAGATTTACAAGCCCCCTGCGCCAACAGTATGTCACTTTTCGTGACTTTCTGGTGGCGCAGGGGGCTACTCTATATTTACAAGGAGAGGAAAAGCCACCCTGAGTGACTTTTCCTCTCCTTATAAATATGGCCCCATCACACACAGCACTTTGCTTGAAGGGGGTATTCCATTTGTGTTACTGTGGGAGTTCCCACGCAACACCCATGGAACAAAACACATCTCCAGATTTACGAGAAATCGTAAATCTGGAGATGCGTCTGAATGCTACACCACCCTAGAGGTGGCATAGCGAGGCGCAACGAGGAGAAATGTTTTCATTTCTCCTCGTTTTTTCCTCTTTCAATAAAAGATGCATTATGCAGCATGCATTGAAAGAGGAAAATGCCTGTAGTGATTGTTTTTGTGCAGGAAGGGGCACCTTCCTGCACAAAAATCAATCTCCCCACGATGCAGGCACCCTTGCACCATGGTGCAAGGGTGCCTGCGCCAACGCATGGCTGTAGTTTGTGCGCCAGCGCAGGGGCAAGCACAGAGATGCGACATATTCTTGTAAATATGTCACATCCTTGAGCTTCGCAAGTGCTGCAGCGTGGCGCAGCCAAACGGCTTGTGGTGCCACCTTGCGGCACTTTCTTGTAGATCTGCCCCTGAGTGATGTGACTGGTTGTGAGGAATGAGATAAGTGGGATGTGACTAGCAGAGAAGACTGGAGGTGAGAGAGTGACAGGTAGTGAAGACTGAGTGATGTACCGGACAGTGAGGATGAGGGGGTGAGTGGTGGCCCCTGCAGTGAGGAGGAGTATTGTCCGGGAATCAAGGGGGCGCATATGGAATGGGATACCTCTGTCCAAGAGAAGAGCTGTGATCGGGGGTGTGCTGTGAGCAGGGGCCTCCCTTTGAAGAGTGGCCAGCCGTCACTGCAACTGGAATGTGACAAGAGTTTGTCGTGCCGTGCGGATGGAGACAGGGCAGGCGCGGAGCGCCCATTGGGGCGTGGGGGCGTAGCCCCCCGCCCGGCCGCAGTGCTGGCGTCTTTGAACTTAAGCGAACTGAATCAGTTTACTTAAGTTCAAAGACGCCGGCTCGAGGGAGAACGAACTGACAATCATGTCAGTCAGCATGACATCGGACCCCCACCGGTCCGACGTCATGTTGACTGACATGATGGTCACACCAGGAGTAACAGGCAGCAGCACAAGTGCGCATGAGTGGGGACGGAGGGCACCCTGCCCACTCATGCGCACTACTATCAGACTACTGTCTGCTCTGCTGGCGCATGCCCATTAGGAGAGCGAGGGTTGAGCAAAGGCTCAAACCTCGGTCTCCTAATGGGCAGGCGGGCGAGTAGTAACCGTGCCCGGCACTCAGGTAGGTTTTGATTTGTGTTTGTTGTTTTATTCCCCCTCCCTCCCTCCCTCGAGCTTGCAGGCCTCCGCTGGGAAGGAAAGCAGTGATTTGAAAAGTAAGAATGTATAGTAGTTCTCCATGAGTTTGTTTGAATTCTTGCCGCGCCTGCAGGTTGAGGAGGAAACTGTATAAACATATTTCTCCAAGCAGGGAATGCTGTCTGACGAGGAGAAGGGTGCAAGGCAGAGGGGTGAAGGGTGCAAGGAAGAGGGGAGAAGTGTGCAAGGCAGAGAGGAGAAGGGTGCAAGGCAGAGGGGAGAAGGGTGCAAGGCAGAGGGGAAAAGGGTGCAAGGGGGAGGGCGAGAAGGGTGCAAGGCAGAGGGCAAGAAGGGTGCAAGGCATAGGGGGAAGGGTGCAAGGTAGAGAAGGGTGCAAGTCGGAGGGGGAGAAGGGTGCAACGGGGAGGGGGAGAAGGGTGCAAGGCAAAGAGGAGGAGGGTGCAAGGCAGAGGGGAGAAGGGTGCAAGGCAGGGGGAGAAGGGTTCAAGGCAGACTGGAGAAGGGTGCAAGGTAAAGGGGAGAATGGTGAAAGGCAGAGGGGAGAATGGTGCAAGGTAGAAAAGGGTGCAAGGCGGGGGTGGAGAAGTGTAGAAGGGGGAGGGGGAGAAGGGGGAGGGCGAGAAGGGTGCAAGGAAGAGGGGGAGAAGGGCGCAAGGCAGAGAAGGGTGCAAGGCAAAGGGGGATATGTGTTCAAGTTGGAGAAGGGTGCAAGCCGGAGGGGGAGAAGGGTGCAAGGCGGCGGGGAGCAGGGTGCAAGGCATAGGGGAGAAGGGTACAAGGAGGAGAGGAGTAGGGTGCAAGGCAGAGGGGAGAAGGGTGCAAGGCAGAGGGGAGAAGGGTGCAAGGCAGAGAGGAGAAGGGTGCAGTGCGGAGGGTAGAAGGGTGCAAGGCATAGGAGAGAAGGGTGCAAGGCAGAGGGGAAAGGGGTGTAAGGGGGAGGGCGAGAAGGGTGCAAGGCAGAGGGCAAGAAGGGTGCAAGGCAGAGGGGAGAAGGGGGCAAGGGGTGGCCGAGAAGGGTGCAAGGCAGAGGGGAGAAGGGTGCAAGGCACAGAGGAGAAGGGTGCATGGCAGAGAGGATAAAGGTGCAAGTCAGAGGGGGGAAGGGTGGAAGGCGGAGGGGAGAAGGGTGCAAGGAGTAGAGGAGTAGAGTGAAAGGCAGAGGGCGAGAAGGGTGCAAGGCAGATGGGAGAAGGGTGCAAGGGGGTGGCCGAGAAGGGTGCAAAGCAGAGGGAAGAATAGTGCAAGGCAGAGAGGAGAAGGGTGCAAGGTGGAGGGGAGAAGGGTTCAAGGCAGAGAGCAGTGCAAGGAGGAGAGGAGAAGGGTGCAAGGCAGAGGGGAGAAGGGTGCAAGGCAGAGGGGAGAAGGGTGCAAGGCAGAGAGGAGAAGGGTGCAAGGCAGAGGGAAGAAGGGTGCAAGGCAGAGGGGGAAAGGGTGCAAGGGGAGGACGAGAAGGGTGCAAGGCAGAGGGCGAGAAGGGTGCAAGGCAGAGGGGGAAAGGGTGCAAGGTAGAGAAGGGTGCAAGTCGGAGGGGCAGAAGGGTGCAACGGGGAGGGGGAGAAGGTGCAAGGCAGAGAGGAGAAGGGTGCAAGGCAGAGGGGAGAAGGGTGCATGGCAGAGAGTAGAAGGGTGCAAGGCAGGGGGGAGAAGGGTTCAAGGCAAAGTGGAGAAGGGTGCAAGGCGAAGGGGAGAATGGGGCAAGGCAGAGGGGAGAATGGTGCAAGGCAGAGGTGGAGAGGGGTACAAGGGGAGGGGGAGAAGGGTGCAAGGCAGAGGGCGAGAAGGGTGCAAGGCAGAGGGGAGAAGGGTGCAAGGTAGAGAAGGGTGCAAGTCGGAGGGGGAGAAGGGTGCAAGGGGGAGGGGGAGAAGGGTGCAAGGCAGAGGGCGAGAAGGGTGCAAGGCAGCTGCGGTGCGTCCATTGGGGCGTGGGGGCGTAGCCCCCCTGCGCGCAGCTCCCTCGGCATTTGAACTTAAGTAAACTGAATCAGTTTACTTAAATTCAAAGACGCAGAGGGAGAACTAGTCAGCATGACGTCTGACCGCCCACGAAGGGGGTGGGCGGTCTGGCGTCATGTTGACTGCCATGACGACTGTCACCAGAGGTAGCAGCAAACCACAAGTGCGCATGAGTGGGGACGGAGGGCGAATTTTCGCACCTTGCCCACTCATGCGCACTTGTGTTATCCCTTGTTTGCGCATGCCCATTAGGAGCCCTTCGGGCTCCTAATGGGCATGCCTCAGGCAAAAATTAGTCGTGCCCTTTGCAATGCCTGGCGCTGCTGAGAGGGGCCACTCCTCCAGGCCGTTCGTGAATCTGAACAAGGCGTCAAGCTGCAGAGGTGGCGCGGGCCGGCGGCGGGCTGAGGTAAGTTTTCCATTCCTTTTCTTTATTTAATTGAAATCCCTGCCACGGTGCCACCTACCCCCGCGTGAATGCAAGCCGCGACTGCTCTGCTAGTCTGCTGTAAAGACAGGAGCCAGCATTTAGATGCGATCATGAAGCTGACGTGCTAAAAGTTGCCTGCGTGTACTGAATACACTTACACACTGGCCTGAGGAATGACTATGTTCTTCCCTCCTCTTGGGGCATAGCAGCCCTTATTTTAGTCTTTGCTTCCCCTGGGGTGTGAAAGTTTGGGTAACAAAACTTTTAAATGCACGAAAAAAGATACAGAGCAGCTCACTGAACTTGTTTAAATACAGAAGAGCACGCACCTTTTTCATTTTCAAACGGAAAGGCATTTCTTTAACGAAACGTAGAATAATGTTATAGTTTCTTGGAAATAGCAGTAACCGTACAGGTTGGCGGTTTTCTAGAACAGTGATTAGTAGGGCCAGGTCGTTTTTATTACAGTCATACAATGTCCGAGAGAGGCTGAGGAGAAAGAAGTTGGGAAAAGGCGTTTAAAAATGCTACGTCTGAACAGTGTTAAAAATCGAACCAAGGACAGTCTACAGAGGCAAGTCAAAGAAACCTCTAAGTAGCCACGTGTGACCTTTAGAAGCCTGGGGCAAGACTGAAGGCAGGCACTCAAAATGGTTGGTACGACAGGGATAGAACACTTCAAAATGTAATTTAGCTGCATAATACATTGGAAAAGATTTAATCCAAGTTTGAATAAACACAAAAATACATTTGTCACCTTCTATTAAAAAAAAAATTGTGGAAAAGCAATAGCGAAGGAAAGTTTTGCTGCAGGCTGACCCGACTCTTCTAGAGGCCTGTCCCATGAGAGGAGCTCTCGGCCCCTTCCATATCCATTCTCGCCGTGGCCTAGGACCGTGATCGGCCCATCTGAGCAAACAATAAAATGAATGTGCAATGTTGTGTTTTGGGGAAGTAGGGCAATTTTAGCATGGTGCTACTGCTAAGCATTGTGCTATGATATGAAATAAATACGAACCAGTGCTAAGCAACATCCTATCATGAAATGTGCCGGGCTTGTGTGAACAGATAAATGCCTCAGCTTGATTAGATGTGGAACTGGAGTGGAGTTTGGGCCGTGTGGCTGCCTTCATGTGGGGACCTGCGCTTGATTATTTGCACTGATGTCTGAATAACATTGTTTATAATCAGCTTTATTTTTTGCACTGGGCATAATGGGAGAAAACTATTTCACAGCGCATTGGCTAATCCTGCGCATGGTTGAACATCGATAAAGCTATTGTTCCTCCTCGCATCACGACGGGCAGCATTTTCATTTTCTGTGTCATGCACAATTGCGATTCTGGGGTTTCTAGAAGTGCAGCAGCTGTGTTAAAAGAAGATGAAGTTTTAGTTTTCCAATGCCTCAGGAAGTTGGCAGGTTTCTTGCTTTCAGGAATGCATTACATTCAGAATGAAGCCTCTTTCTGTTTGGTAAACGATACATTAACAAAGGGTACACAATTAGTATCCTAAGTTTGCACGACCGCTGCAGGGTGTGATGCCTAGACTTGATTTTCATTTGTAGTGTCATTGGGTGACCATAATTTACTTTAAATCGATTGTGAGTCACGAATACATGTGCTGAATAATGAGGAATGTGACCCCTGGGCTGCACGGCCCGTGGGCATGCAAAATATTCTTATGTTAAATCTTAAAATCCGCAGGCCATGGCGAATGCTATTACACAATGTTGCAAGAAGCAAGGCAATATTAAGATGCATGCAGGCGCACAAAGCCCATAGGCTAACATTGAAACGGCAGTGTGTATTTGGTAGACTTGTGACTACGCTCCTCATACTCCACGTATCCATTGTAAATCACTCGAGAGTAACTCCTCACCCGTTCCAATATTCTACTTTCGAACTACATGAAGTTAACCTAACCATTTGGTTCTGTATTGGGATTGCTTTATTAACCTTCCTGCTTCCTCAAATTTGCTTGAAAATGGACCATTTGGCCACTCTTTTTTCAACATTTTCTAGGGGGAAATTCCCCCGAACCCCCTGTAGGTTGTTCGGGCTCGCTCTCTACGCTGACATGCCGCAGTGCATTAAGACAATAATTTTCGGACCACCACTTTCAAATGTCACCAGCCACCACTGGTGCAAGGCAGAGGGGAGAAGAGTACAAGGTAGAGAAGGGTGCAAGTCGGAGGGGGAGAAGGGTGCAACGGGGAGGGGGAAAGGGGTGCAAGGCAGAGAGGAGAAGGGTGCAAAGCAGAGGGGAGAAGGGTGCAAGGCAGAGAGTAGAAGGGTGCAAGGCAGAGGGGAGAAGGGTTCAAGGCAGAGTGGAGAAGGGTGCAAGGCAGAGGGGAGAATGGTGCAAGGCAAAGGGGAGAATGGTGCAAGGTAGAAAAGGGTGCAAGGTGGAGGTGGAGGTGGAGAAGGGTAGTAGGGGGAGGGGGAGAAGGGTGCAAGGGGGAGGCCGAGAATGGTGCAAGGAAGAGGCGGAGAAGGGTGCAAGGCAGAGAAGGGTGCAAGGCAATGGGGATATGGGTTCAAGTTGGAGAAGGGTGCAAGGCGGAGGGGGAGAAGGGTGCAAGGCGAAGGGGCAGCAGGGTGCAAGGAGGAGAAGGGTGCAAGGTAGAAGGGGAGAAGGGTGCAAGGCGGAGGGGGAAAGAGTGCAAGGCCGAGGGGGAGAAGGGTGCAAGGCCGAGAGGAGAAGGGTGCAAGGCAGAGAGGAGAAGGGGGCAAGGGTGAAGGGTGCAAGGCAGAGGGGAGAAGGGTGCAAGGCAGAGGGGAAAAGGGTGCAAGGCAGAGGGGAGATTGGAGCAAGGCAGAGGGGAGAATGGTGCATGGTAGAAAAGGGTGCAAGGCAGAGGTGGAGTAGGGTACAAAGGGGAGGGGAGAAGGGTGCAAGGGGGAGGGGGAGAATAGGGTGCAAGGGGGAGTGCGAGAAGGATGCAAGGCAGAGGGGCAGAAGGATGCAAGGCAGAGGGGAGATGGGTTAAAGGCGAAGGGGAGAAGGGTGCAAGGAGGAGAGGAGAAGGGTGCAAGGCAGAGGGGAGAAGGGTGCAAGGCAGAGGGAAGAAGGGTGCAAGGCAGAGAGGAGAAGGCTGCAAGGCAGAGGGGAGAAGGGTGCAAGGCAGAGGGGAAAAGGGTGCAAGGGGGAGGGTGAGAAGGGTGCAAGGCAGAGGACGAGAAGGGTGCAAGGTAGAGAAGGGTGCAAGTCAGAGGGGGGAAAGGGTGCAAAAGGGAGGGGGAGAAGGTTGCAAGGCAGAGGGGAGAAGGGTGCAAGGCAGAGAGTAGAAGGGTGCAAGGCAGAGGGGAGAAGGGTTCAAGGCAGAGTGGAGAAGGGTGCAAGGCAGAGGGGAGAATGGTGCAAGGTAGAAAAGGGTGCAAGGTGGAGATGTAGAGGGGTACAAGGGGCAGGGGGATAAGGGTGCAAGGGGGAGGTCGAGAAGGGTGCAAGGAAGAGGGGGAGAAGGGGAGAAGGGTGCAAGGCAGAGAAGGGTGCATGGCAAAGGGGATATGGGTTCGAGTTGGAGAAGGGTGCACAGCGGAGGGGAGAAGGGTGCAAGGCGAAGGGGAGAAGGGTGCAAGGTAGAAGGGGAGAAGGGTGCAAGGCGGAGTGGAAGAAGAGTGCCAGGCCGAGGGGGAGAAGGATGCAAGGCAGAGGGGAGAAGGGTGCAAGGGGATGGTGCTGAAGTTAACATTTCTGCGGACGCCCATGCTATCGATTATGTTTGTGTGCGTATAGGCCAGAGGAGAATATCATATATAAACTGCAGAGCTAAATATGACATGACTTCCCTGGAATCTTCAGTCCATTTCTTGGTATTCAGTGAGAAGAAGCGCTGAGCAGGTCCCTTTGCCTCTGGAATCAGACCAATCAACAGGCGTTCCAGGAATTCTAATCTGGATGGGCCAGGGGGACGTTCGGTTGGGCCAATGTGGGCCCCATTTTGCCAATTGTGGAGTAGCCTTCCAGCCCTAGATTTACATCATATCTTCCTCCAAACAGGCATACAGTGCATGTAGAGTGTCATCTGAGAGTAAGAGCTGATGTCTATACTCATCAGGCTCACCCTTATAATTTCCAGGAAGCCAGACTTCAGCACAAGCACAGGATTCCAAGCAGATTGTAACAGTATATCATGCTCAAGGCAGTCCGTGTTACTACACCTAAGTGATAGGCACACACCATGGGAAACAAAAGCCATCATCCAGACTAACGGAATACTCCAGCCTTGGTTAGGTTTTCTACCAGTTTGAACTGAATGCTCCATAAAGTACATTTGCTTCTATCAGGTCATGCCATGTCATGTTATGTTGGTTTGTAAAGCGCACTCTCACTCAGGAGGGTATCTTGGTGCTGAGCAGGTGTGAAATTAGCCCAACCTAGTTCCTAAGGCTGACTTTTGTGGAATTCAAAAAGTAAAAAGTAAGAAGGAGGTTTGAATGTGTACCAGCACCGCATTTCACGCTTTAGGAGTAACTAGCAGCCCGCCCCAGCATTGCCTGGGGCAGAAGGGGGCTGGGGGCAGCATTTCAGGCTTGCGTGCACTCCCGCCCCGGAACCCGCCCGCCACGACATTGCCTGAGCCTTACCGCAGTTGTTCCGGGCCAACCTCCCGCACCGGCTCCCTCCCGTCCCGTGTCCCTGAAATGCTGCCCCCAGACCCTGAGCCTTACCGCAGTTGTTCCGGGCCAACCTCCCGCACCGGCTCCCTCCTGTCCCGTGTCCCAGAGCCTTACCTGAGCCGCCGCTCCTCCCCGGGCTCCTCACTTCACCGCCGCTCCTCCTCATCATCACGTACGTTGCGACCAGCTCTACGTCGTGGCCATCAGCATCGCGGGTGGCGCAACTTTCAGGGCACTAATTTTTTTTTAAAGTTGTATTTTTAAATTTACGTTTTTTTTATTTTCTATAGCCTATGTCCATCTGCAGACCCTGAGGATTACAACAATGTATTGGGTGTGTGGATTGGCCCTGTGGTTCCCGAGTTTACCTTGCCAAAAGGTTTGTGTTCTCTCTTTATAATAGTAGTATAGATTTAGGAGGAGACGCTGTGCGTTTATTCTGGAGATGACCCACGCAGGAGCACTCAGCAACTGAAAGAAGTTCGACCCTAATTATTAAAGGGACGACAAGCAGAACAACTTTCTAATCCATTTGCAAGAACGGTTGAAACTGACTGGGAGATAGCTCTATAATTAGCTTCAATCTAGCAGTGCTTCCCTATAAGAGGTGATCACACTGCCTTATTCTTCTCCTGTGACAGGAGTAACAGCACTAACCTGAGTGTTCTGGGCTTGCTATAATTTTAACCAAACCTATTGCCTAAGACCTCAAGTACATAACAAAGTTCCAGTGCAGAGATAATCATATCAATGGTGCGAGGCTTAGCCAGACATTTGGAATCTATGATGAATTAGAGTATGGAAGGTGTCTTCCTCCTATGATAAAGGGGTGACCCCACAAATCTTTTTAACAATCACAGAGAGTATATAATATTGTCTTGAAAAAGATGGAAATATAATTTCACCCATCGAACGGCGTTGACGCCTTAAAACCAATACACAGTTCGTCAACAAAGGCATGGTTTAGAGTATCAACTATAAACTACTGAATTCCTTGCTTCAGATACTGTTATATGACGGATGTGTAACATTCAAAGACATATTGTACCTGTCTATGTTTTCTTTACTCGCTTTTTAAAGTGTGTTACAATTTTTAAACAAATTTAGTTTCAGTACTAATGTGGTGTAATGTACATTGCTGTGTGTTTTTTTACTGAGAACAAAACCTTTTTTAAGATTAATAAATGAATGCCATTTTTTTTATTTATGTGCTTATTGTTATTCCTTGTTTCATATGGTTTAATCTTCTGTATGGCGGATAAGTACGTTGGATGAGGGTAATACCTGGTTTATGTGTGGTACTTTGATTGATTGTTGGTTAGATTATAATAATCTTCATTTAATAATTTATTTTTTCTCATGGAGAAGACTCAACCACCCACCAGATCTCGCTTTCTATATGTGAGGGATGTGTACAAATGGGAGTCCTGCTGAGCTGAGGTGTCTGAACGGTTTGTGAAAGCAGATGCGATTGCTGAGGTATGCTGGGCCACAGTGCCTTGAAAGTTTGGATGAGGCGTTTGAAATATGCTCATTGTGTATGGGTAGTTGTGTAGGTCCTTGAGGTGAGGTGAGATGTGTGAGTGTCGTGGGAGGTTGAGAGTGATTCTGGCTGCCGAGTTCTGGATGTCTGGAAGCCTTCTGATGAGAGGCTTGTTGATCCCAACATAGAAGATAATCTTGTAGTCTGGTGGCAAGAGTGTGGGTGGTGATTTTCAATTGGAACATCTTCCTCAGCATCTTCAGTATGTGAAAGCATAAGGCAATGGTGGTGTTGACTTGCGCTGCTATGTTTAGTTTGCAGCCGATGACGGGCTGAAGGTTCTTGGTGTGGGTTATTTAGTTCTGAGCTATGTCTTAATAATTAGCATTAAAGCCACCATAGGTATATAATGCCACAATCCATAGCCTGTGAATCATGCACTTACTCTGTTAGGCATTGTAATTCCACATTAATTCTTAGGTAATGGGGGGATATTTATGATTCCCTCGCCCTCGTGGCTGATCATCCGATGAGGCATACACTGCTACTATCTGATTAGTATAATGCAGGGGTCTCCAAACCGGTCCTGGAGGGCCGGATCCATGCCAGATTTTTTGGATATCCCCATTGAGATACATGTAGTTATTTTAAAAATCTGGCATGGATCCGGCCCTCCAGGGCCGGTTTGGAGACCCCTGGTATAATGCATGCCCCATCCTACACTATATTACTGTGTGCATCTTAAACAAACTAAAGTACATAAACATTCTCAGAACCCCCAACACAGACCATAATTGAGGTGCAGAAATTGGTTCACAGGCCTGAGCCCTGGTGTCAAGTACCTGCTTCATCACTGGCAGGTAGACCTCTGTCCCCACTCTCCCAAGTAGAGATGTTGGACCCACTGAAAAGTCGATCTGGGCTTCAGCCTGAAGCCTGGCTCTGGCTTAGCTCCAGGTCCTGTTGCAACTTCAAGCCCATAACAAGCCAAGCTTTCATGTACCTTCTACCTGCCACCCTCAATCTGCACAGTACTCTGGAAATGACCCAGCCAGGTTCAAACCTCGGCGTCAGCTCAACATCCTGTGATTATGGTCAAATCTCCGGTGCCGAAAATAAATGAATATGATCTTGTGTTATGTAACTGGTGTTCAGTTAAGCACTTCAATACCTCCAGGTTGAGTTTGCACTATATAAAAACTGCACAAAGATGTAAAAACAAAGCATTACCCTAGAAAGGAGAAACAAATAGCTGTTTAGTGGTTGATTTGTACAAGGTGAAACCATAATACGTGGATAAATGGCCGATTCCATAATTAAATTGTGTGACCTTCGGCAAATATTTTATTTCACCAAACCCCGTTTGTCTTCATATTTGCGCATGAAAGCACATTTAAATATGTGAATCAGGAAATCAAATTTACAAAAACATATTGCCTCTTGGTTCACAAATAGCATTGTCACCAGTGTGAGGACAAGGGCAGGAATGACTGTATTTTCATATTTAAAAACTATCACTTCTTTTGTTTAAGAAATTTTTATTAAGTTTTAACAAAAAGTACAAATGGAGTCATACAATAATGTAGGTGGAAATGAGAAGTTAAAACGTAAGGCAATAGACTAAATGCAAAATCCAAAAGAACAAAGAGGGAGAAGAAGGAAAATGAAAGAAGAAAAGAAGAGAAGAGAAAAAGAGAAAGAGAAAAGAGAGGGGAAGGGAAGGGAAGGGAAGTAGAAAAGAGACAGAGAGATAAGAAAAAAGGAGAGAAAGAGAAGCTAAATGTAAGGAGGGGACAAGCAGGAAGAAAGTAGGTCAGAAACTCACGTGGGATGAGGAGAAGAGAGTTAAGTAACAAAGGGCAGCCATAAGAGATCAGATTTAATTTTTAAAGGGACAGAAGAAGAAGAGGCAACGGAAATCCTATGTTCGTCACAAACGAAAATCTACCAAGTTATAACAGAAAGTTTGGAGTTATCTTTCCAACAGGATAAAATCACTTTGAATGCAATAGCTATGAACAGATCAAGTAATCTAGCATTAGATGAATCCAAATCTATATCATCAGATAAGGAACCTAAAAATACATTTGTGAACGAGAATGAAGTAGAACATTTAAACACACGCATGCAGATAACCCAAATAGAGTTCCAAAATGAAAGGACAGATGAGCATTCAAACAGTTGATGTTTAAGAGTACCTTTTTCAGAAGAACAAGACCAGCATAAAGATGACGAGGAGGGTGAAAACTTGGAAATACTTACAGGTGTAAAAACAACTCTATGGTATATGGAAAAAAAGGGACTGAGTAACCAACAAAAACTATCACTTCTAATAGGTACTTTTCACTGTAGCTCTACGATGTGATTTATTAATGTCAAACTTCACTTTTTTAAATTTTAAAGAGGCTTTGTCATATTTTACGTGTTGTTTGTTGTATGATTTTCATAGCAAACATTTTCAGGGCTCGGCTCGTGCACAGGCTCTACAATCCGAGCCATGCCCTTGATCTAGAGAGAAGCCAGACCCTTAGCTCGGCTCTGGATTGGCTCTATCTGTTAATTTGTTTGCTCCGCCCACCTCTAACCCCAATACACACTGCCCAATTGCAGTTTGCCGAGAGAGACAAGCTAGGATTCCTACCTGGGCCTTTTTTTACCAACATGACCAGAATTTTAACGTCTCAGCTAGTACAAAAATAGTTAAAATTAACAAAAGCCAGTATTTTTTTCCCTTATTAGTACATACCTCAAAATGCTAATTATACAAACAATGGGCATTAAAGACAGTAACACATCACAAAGTTCCGACCTTGACATGGAGGAAGCACTTAACAGGTGTCTTCTCCATGGCCTTCTCTGGTGTGACTGGGTGGGCCAAAGGTCATTTTTGAGTGGTTCTGACCCACCCGGCACCTCTGCTAGAACCGGTCCAGCCAATCAACATTTAGAAGCTTCAAAAATGGTGTCAAGGAGATCGGCAACAAGCTTTACGTTATTGCATAGTGTACTTCCCCCTACGTAATCACATACCGAAAGCCGGAATACCCAGATTATGAGTTTATTTATTGTACAAGAAAATGTGAAGATGTATTGAGAAGCAGGTTAGGTGTAAATCTTGTAAAACCCCGTCTTTTCTCAATGCAGGCACTACCTACCTTCCTCTTGCTGCACCTTTCCGCCTTTGGCTAGTTTTGGTGTTAACCTGCACAAGAGTGGGTTCACCTCCGAGTCTAATATGCCTTTTATGCTACAGGTACATAAACAGTACAACGTTTCCTAGAGCCTCCCTCTATGTAAAAGTTTATTTACTAGCCCCTGCCTTAGCAGCTCAGTCGTAACTGTGGGCCCTGTACCCAAGGATTTGCCCCATTCTGCGTCTATGGAGAAATGCGTTAATACATAGGGGTCTATATGCTGCCACGACCCTCTGGAAAGCTAGGCACTTCCACACTCCACTCATAGATTCAAGCACTTGTGAATAACACACACTAATGTTCCTTCTCTCCTCCACAACGGTTATGGTCATCTCCTCTTTCCTATTTTTTGTGGATTCATGTCAAATATCGACAACAAAAATATAGTGAAGGTAAATAAATATAGATTGACTATTCTTATCTCCACACCTACGTACCTAACGTGTTTTAACATTTTGATTGTAAATTATTATTAATACATTTCTATTTTAATATTTCCTAAAAGTTTCTTTTTCTGCTTCCTTTCAGGATTCTTTGATGGACTAATGATAGAAATATTAAATGTATTCTCTGGGAGTGGAAGCAGGCACATACTCTGCTGTCACCAAAGGCAGTTGACTTAGAAAAACAACCTAAGTTACATCTAAGTGACCAGGCTCAGAAGGTCGAAAACAGCCAGAAGTTGCTGGTGTTTCCACCTGGAGGGGATCTGGTCTGACAGTTCAAGCTGAACTGTCCCTATTGGAGCATGACAAAGACGGATTTGTATATGGATGAACTCTGGCTAGAGTGACAGAGTGGGATATGCAGCATTTCTACGCTTACTTGTTGGGATTGAATTTAGGGCCAGGTGTATGAACACATTTTCCCATAGACACAGAATGGGTAAAACTGCTTGATACATCTGGCCCTTAATATCCACGCTGAGCACAAGCCATCAGTTGACATGTTTCCACCAAAGAAGCTAGTAGTACTACAAATGAATGTATCAATTACAACAAGTATGTCCCGGGTGGGGTAATGTCAATGCCAACAGTATGTCCTGATTACATATGCAGGATCACTCTTTGTTTGAGGATGGTTAACTGGTGGTTGCTAGAGTAGGTAAGTGCTGCAGGGAGGCAATTCTTGAAGCGTAGCGAAGTAGAAGAGGGAAGAACTTATCGATTTTAGAAGATATATTATGGTGCACTGGGCAAATGTCCAAAATTATAAGTTTTCTGATCTGAGTTGTGAAATCTGAATGTGGGCATGAGAAACATGGACAAATTAGTGATACCACGGTATCTGAAAATGAGATTAATAGAACTGATGCATGAAGGACATGGTAGTATGTTACCTACAAAAGAAAATACATGATTATATTTTTATTGGCTAGAGATATTGAGAGGTTTTTAAGGAATCGCCTAACTTATGTGTGTGGTGATGAGTCACAAATCATGGGACAAACTTCCATGATACCAAATGAGTATCCCAAATGATGTGCCTGACAATGAGTGTTGGTGGATATCGAAAGTACTTGCTATTGGAAAAACCTGAAGGGAATGTATGAATTGGTGCTGATTGATTATTATTCAAGGTGGCCAGAAGTGAGATAGTGAAGATGTGTTAAGGAGGTTGAAACAGATGTTGTGATAGAGTTTGTGTTTAATGTTTGGCAAGAAACGTGGTTTCTTGAGGTAATGGTATCAGTCAACATTCCCAAGTTTCTGTCAGGAGAAATGGGGCATTTAAAAAAAATCAGATTATTGGTCCTCACAAAACTGCATTGTACATTTATAGGGAGACTGGTTGGTGGAACGGTTAACCATGTGTTGAATGAAGAATATAGTTAGTGTTAAGGAACAATTCAAATTAGAAGGGTGAAGTGAGCAGAATGATTTGCAATTGTTGAATTACATTAAACCTGCCACTGCCGAATCATAGTACTGTTTATTGAGATGACAGCTACCATGCTTGAAAGTGTGGATTCCTTGGATAGGAGGGAGTGCGATGAAGAAGTGTGATCAGAAGGTGATTTGTGACAAGGTCGAGTGAGACAAAAACAGGCACAGGTGAAACATGAAATAAAAAGTGATGCTAAGGCTAGGACATTAAAGGTTGGTGACTTGGTGAGAATCAAATTGGGTGAATGGATTCATTAAGGCGATTTGCAGTTTTTCAAATCAAAATCATGTACAGATATAAATATATAATGTATGGAATATAAAGAGAGTGTACAAGTGTGGAAAGCATGAGAGTGAAAATGTGAGCACAAAGGGTCCTTAATTTCTTCTCTATTGAGAAGGTTTGAGAAGATGGCTAGTATGAGTGATAAGAAACAAAGCAGCCCCTCTAAAGAGAAGTTTCCTGTTGGTTCTGTGTATTGCTACTTATCTTGCGGGATGATGTTGTTTCTATTTTTGTGAGAAGGTGTATGTGATCTAGGCTCATTTATGGTGATTAGATGTCGTAGGGAATCTTGTGTAGTGAACATTATGTTTGAATGGTGAGAGAAAGAGTTCTCTAAAGCCAGATTCCATGGTTGACAGTTACTCTGCCTTGGACTTTCCTGATAGATATGATAAGTGCCATTCAATGCATCTTTTTTTCATCAACACAACTGTTTTGTTTGTGGACATTGTAAGAACTGGGGGTCTCTAGTTGGCAATGGTTTGCACCTTTGTCCAAATAGGGACCTTTGCTTCTAGTCAGGGTAAGGGGGCTACACTCCAAAAATAACCCCTGCTCAACCCTGTGGTAGCTTGGCGTGAGCAGGAAGGCTTATCTCAGATGACAGTGTGTAAAGCATTTGTGAACACATACAGTAATACAGTGAAACCACTACAGATGGACATCACACATGTTTTATAAAAATAAGTATTCTTTATATAGACTTAACACAAGAACCAAACGACAAAAATCCACAATACAGTATTAGGAAAAAGACTTTTAAATGATGAAAATAGCTTAATTCAAAGATGATGGTAAATACGACACGTTTTTCGCAAAGTACCATTAAATATGTAACGCAAGACAAAAGGTTCGTAGGGAGAGCTATGCGTTGGTTCCTTGTTTCGGGGGAGGCGATGCGTCGGTTCATCAGTGCTTGCGCAAAGTAGGCGATGCGTCTGTTCCTTACCGGAGGGGAGGTGATGTGTCTATCTCTTATTGCGTTCTGGTTACGATGCGGCAAGATGGTGCCTAGATGCGATGCAATGATCCTGTGCAATGCAATAAGATGGCGTCTTTGATGCGATGCGATGATGTGAAGGTGATGTGTGCACGCCGAACGGCCGTGCGGCGACTCAGGAACTTCTGAGCCATGACAGGGCCTGCGACAGGCTTCTCAGGTAAGGCGACGGCGACCCTTGCGGTGGTGAAACGCTTCTCCGGTGATGCAATGCAAACAGCTGTGATGGAGACACGCTACTCCGGTGATGCAACGTGACCTCTGCGGTGGTGACACGCTTCTCCTGTGATGCTACACAAACAGCTGCAACGGCGACACTCTTCTTATCGTTGAGTTGAGCTTCCAGCTCCCAACAATATGCATGCTTCTGCAGACAGACATCCCAGCACGGAAATTCAGAAGGGAGCTGGTGGTGAAATCCTGTATCCCTGAGACTTCAGCAGGAGGCAAGCACAATTCAAGCCCTTGGAGATTCTTCTTCAAGATGATGAAAGTTCAATAAAAGTTCCTTCTCCTTTCCTTGGCAAATAAGTAACCACTGCAGACCAACCCCAGAATATAGCACACTGGCACGGGCACAGTCAAATCCTTCAGCTTCTTTTGATTCCTCTCCTTGTCAAAGGTTTGTCTTAAATCCCAGAAGTGATCTAAAGTCTCTGAAGGCAGAGAGTGTCTGAACCTGGCCAAAATCAGTTCTGGCCTCACTGGTACAGCTTCCTGGCAGGAGGTGGAGACAGCATTGTTGAAAGCAGACCTGGCCTAGGTAGCTGAAATGAAATCTTCTTCCCCTATTCTTTATTCTATGAGAGCTCAGGGAAGTGAAAGAAAATTGTTGCCCCTTACTCTCTATTCAGCCAAGGTCCTATTCAGCCCAGCCCTGACTGCTGGAGCCCAAACCTTCCTGTCACTCACAAACCAAGCATGCAATACACAACCTAGCAGAGGCAGGCTGGATAGTTAGGTAAGAAAATACCTACTTTCTATAAGTGGTATTTTCAAACACAGAATGTAACCATCACCTTCACTAAAAGATGTATTTTAACATTCTGAGTTCAGGCATACTAAATTCATTTTTGTACTATGTTCCCTTGGTCATTTAGGATTATAAGATGTTATATCAAACTGTCTATTCTGGCCCATGGGGAAAAGTAGCCTTGCAATAGTGAGAAACAAAATTGGCTGTAATTCACTACCAGGACAGCACACACTAGGGCATATCCTGTCTTTTGCTTACAATGCACCCAGGCCTTGGGCCTAACTTAGGGGTGGCTAAAAAAGTGAAGGTTTAGGGCCTGGTAAGTGGGTGCACTTACCAAGTCGGCATGGCAGTACTAGACTGCACACAGACTCTGCAATGGCATGCCCGAGACACACATTACAAGCTGCATCTGTGGGTGGCACAATCAGTGCTGCAAGCCTACTAACAGCATTTGATCTACAGGCCCTGGGCACACATGGTGCACTTTACTAGGGTCTGACAAGTAATTCAAATAAGTCAATCATTGAGTCACTAATCCATGACAACATTTTACAATAGGGAGCACAGGCACTGTGGCGCTGAATAGCAGTGGCACAGTGCCCAAGGCATGTAAACCAGCAAAAACATATCAGAAACATGAGAAACAACAGGGAAAAAAAGGAAGGGAGACTCACACCAATGGTACCACGTCTAAAAGACATCTTTTAACAGAACACTGCCCAAAATTAATCTCAGGTGACAATATCTCAGGGCCTTATCAAACCTGGACATCAAGAGCTAAGCAATGATCTTAGTGTCAAAACTCAGCAAGGAGGTGTGGGGAAATGAGTGGAGATGTATTAGGGTCTTTGGGACAGATGTCCTAAGCACTGGTTGCAAAACACTGTTTGAAGTTTGTGACCAATATTTTACGACCAGTTCAGTATTTTGTGAATCGACCTACATACTAATAGGTAAGTTAACAAAATACTGAATCGAAGTTGGTCGCAATTTGAACTACCTCGTGAATATTAATGAGGTAGTTCGCAAATTGCAGCCAACTATAATTTGCTGCCTTTACAGGGAGGTTTGCTTGCTGGGGTTTGCAGACCATTATGTCTGTGATTGCTTTCAAATAAAGCAGTCATTTTTTAAAATGCAACCTGTTTTCTGTAAACTAAAAAGGGATGTGTTTACAAAAATATGGACACTTTAAGAAACATTTTTAAGACTAGATAGTGTTCCCATGGACCACTGCCTAATCCTAAAAATGTTTTTGTAAACTTTAACAATGGAAAAGGGTCCCTGGGAGAAAACTTTCTGTTTGCAAATGTTTTACAACTATCTCTCAGGGGACAGTAAAATATGAATGTTTTGCGACCGCTTTTCGGTTGCAAACATTAATGCATTCCATTCTTTATCTCTATTTGAAAGGGACACCATAAACATGCGCCTTTCAAATATCGATTCAGTATATAGTCACAAATCCAAATCTTGATTACCAAATCGCATTTTGGGTGTGGTACATAGAAAAGGTTATTTTGCATTCCCAAACGTTCCAATTGTGTGAATCATACCCTTTGCGACTGCAAAAACCATTAGTACACCTGTCTCGTTGTCTTTTTTAGGAAAACATCATTTAAAGCCTCTCTGCAAGACATCAGGGCCAGCTCTTTTCCAGTTCTTCAGAGCCCCAACTGCTTCCATTAATTTTGTCTGCATGGGCAGCAGAAGGCCAGTATATAGTGTCAAAACGATCAAATTCACTCATAAAACTTCCCTCTCCTACTGGTATATTGATCCAGCGCTGCTATAAAACAAACCTCCAAATCATCACTATATATCCTAGGAGCTTTCACACTTTACTCGTCGGTGGGGCCCATAACACAGTGAGTCACTTATTCACACAAATCATCCTGCTCCCTTTTTTTTTTATTAAAATTTTTTATTGAGACATAAGGTGTATTTCCGTAATAAGCTGATACATATACAATTCATTGATCCAGATACAAAAATAAAAAATTCTTAATATGCAATAAATTAGTTGGTATTAATCAATAGTGTAAAACAAAAATAGTCAAAGCTCGAAAAAACAATTCATACAAACATTAATAGCGTGGCCCAGAAATTGGTAAACGGCTGTACTCCTAAATAAATATACATCATAAAATAGCTTAATATTTTGAATCCCTCCAGTTCTTTAGGGGTGCCCAAATATTTCTGCCCAGTTCTTTAGATTTCTTACCCTTAAATTCGTATAAACATGACTCTATGTCATGTATGCCGAGTAGCCTGCCGAGCCACATCTGAAAGGTCAGGCCGTGGTATCCTACCACCCTGCAGAAATAAGAATTCGTAATACCACAACTGAAATAAACACAAAAGCTTAAGCGTCCCTCCCAACCTTAAGTTTTTCATCTGTCCCTTTTAGGACCAGGGTCGGCGATAGATCGATGTTAAGACCTAGCAGCCCCCCCCAAAACAAAGTAATCCCCCTACGAATTAAGGCGAGATTGGGACAATGATAGAACATATGCAAAAGATCTGCAGGACCAGTGTTACACTTAGGACATCTATTATCTTCTCTTACACCCCATCCATGCAGTTTCACGGGGGTGTAATAGAGATTAAACAGAGTCTTATAATGTTGGGCCCTCAGGTTTGAAGACCGAAATACTCTCTTATTTAGGAGTAGGGCCAAATCTAAATCAACGGCAGGGTCCCCCAACTTCTGCGCCAATGTGGCTTCAGTTTTCTCCAAATCATCTCGGAGGGCGAGCAGCAGATAATTGTAGGCTATACTTATCTTTTTACCCCCCCCCCCCTAATGAAATAATCGACCATTTGGTTGCCTGGAGGTAACATGAACCTTGGTCTATGTGCTAGTAGTGTTTGAACTCTGCTGTATCTTCTGAAAACTAAGGATGGCGTCACCTACCATAATGTCGCCCAGGCATCTTACCCCGCACTCCCTCCAAACTAGGCAGTTCATATTCTGGCCAAGGTGAGGGAAGAGGCTGGATTTCCAAAGATTAGTATTGACATTAATTCTGGGGATATTTAAGAATTTACTAATGGCCTTCCAGGTCCCCCAAACCCCTTCAATAATCTTATACCTGGCTTTCCTATAATACCTTTGATCAGCTTCACACATCAGCAGCCCAAAAGCCTTCCTCCCTAACAATAACTCAAAAATAGAAGGGGGGCTCTGATTCTCGGCTTGACCTTCCAAAGGTAAGGGATCAAATTGGAGCAGTATGTTCATTTGTTTAAGGAGACATGTCCAATAATAGAGTCTGAGGTTCGGCATGGCCTAGCCTCCTCTAGCCAGTGGTAATGACAGATGGTTAATAGAACGCCTGATCTTGCCATACTGCCAAACAAATCTTACGAAGGTGGCTTCGATTTTCCTGATCAGACTTTCTCCTAGTAACAATGGGATAGCCCGGAACAAATACAGTATTTTGGGGAACATAGTCATTTTTAAAACGTTCACCCTACCGATCAGTGAGAGGTGTAGCACGTCAATTCTTTTCAAGTCAATTTCAATTGAATCAATAAGGGGTAAGTAGTTATCTGCAATAATCTTCTCCACTGAGGCATTCACCCTAACCCCAAGATAAACAGCTGAGTCTACAAACCTATGGTCCGACTTAATGATATTTTTCGTGCAGATAATCTGGGTTTTTCCTTCATTCAGCCGATAACCAGATCGATACCCAAATTCCTAGGCCAGTTGTATCAATAAAGGCATAGCTTGATGAGGATCCGTAGTTGGTATTGCCAGATCATCAGCGTAAGCAAGCAATTTGGTGGTAAAACCAATAAACACAACCGGGCTAATCTGACAGGAGGCCAGAATTTTTTGTATAAAGGGATCTATATATAAAGAAAACAGAATCGGGGAGCAGGGGCAGCCCTGGCGCGTCCCCCTCTTAATTACTATTTCATCTGAGCGCTGGCCCATAACAAGGACCCGAGCCACCGGATCACAAATCACCCTGCTCCCAAGGTCAGTGAAAACCAGAGGATGAGCTGCTGGAATAGCGGAGTGCCCTACTTCATCTATTTAGTCTAAATTCTATACATTATATACATATACATTTTATTAGATCTTATTACCTTGGTTTTAAATCTTGAGAAAACGTTTAAGACACCCCACTGTTTGGTCAATGGATCAGCTAGTAAAAGTTAACTAATGGACAACAAGACCAGCTTAATTCTCCATTTATTGAATTTGTATTTAAATTTTTTTTAAATCTCCTAGCATGACCTTACTTTATTAAGCCTTTAGTTCGAACTTAATTGACCATATTATTTATTCACCTAAAGAAAAAGAAAATGAATTCAAACAGTTTACATTTATTAGCATAATAGTTCAGGAAAATAAGTCAAAGACATATTACCAATTTTCTCGGCAATAGAAATCAGGATTAGAACAGCAGAGTTCCCAAAAAACAGCCTCTCTATTCTTTCTCGATGTTCACCACCCATCAGGACTCCGACCCCGTAAAAAGTTAAAGTCAGAAAAATGTCAAAGACTTTGCACCAAGGAAACATTGATCAGTCCGACAGCATGTTGTAGTGTGAAAAGTAATTCAAAAGCAAGCTTTTTTCTCTCTTCCAAACGACCTCTTTTATACCCTTTTTCCCTAACTATCTAACTAAAACTTGAAACTTTTAGGGTCCGCATTCAATTCTCATTGGTCCATTCAAGGAGTGGATGAGGATAACCTCATCTCCTCATTGTCCATATTCCGCCTAGTCATAGTTCTAAGCACAATAAAGTTCTGATTGTTTGTTATTGCATTCTTTCACCCATGTCCTTTAACTTGTCACTTTGCTGTACTTTCCCAGGCTCAAAAAACGGATATCTTAACTTGGCATCATTCTGCTCCTCAGGCCACGCTGACCTTGACACCAGCCGCACAGGCACAGACTGCTTGCACATCTCTCGAGCACAGTTGCTCATGCGTAGAAAGACATTCTCTTGGAGTCTCGCAAACACTCCATGTGTTACTAGGCTGCATGGGCCATAATGGGAACTATCATACAAACAAACACAAGTAAACATTAGATCTGGAAGTACAGCCCTTCTGTTTACCTCCCCCCATTCTAAGTTCACCCTGTTAGTGGTTACCTAGCTCAAAAGCCACATATATGCGCTGTTTTCTTACCATTCTCCGTAATTTCTGCCACAATTATACTTTTAAGAAGCATACATGCATAGCCTTTCATTAGATTATAGCATTTCCGCACTATGAGGCCGATTACGATGGCGGACGGAAACGGGTCCGACCTCCATGGTTGCGGCAAATATACTCTCGACCGCACCGTGGATAAACCGCCGGTGGGATTAGGATATTTTCACCATCACACACTGACCGCGGCGGACGGATCACACCAAAGACCGCCGCACGTGGACGGTACCACAGAAACACCTTCAGCCGCGGACGCAACGCCCGCGGAAACAGGCCCAGCCACCACTAGACCTGCGGAGGGACCGTCTGCACGATTAGGATAACCCCGCCATCCCAACGGAACTCACCACCGTCGAGTGTCGCCACAGACAAAAAACAACGACAAACGGAGCTTGGCTGCGGAAGGACCAAACAAACATCACCCCTGCCTTCAAACCGAAACAAAAATGGCAGACGGAAGTAAATAGTAAAGCAAAAAAACAGGACACACACCCACCTGGAACACCCACCCCCAACAACTACACGCCCCAATGCCACACCCCCAGCACAAACAGGAGCATCCAAGTCTCCATACCACAGAACACCTGATTTCAAAAAACCATTGGGACACGACCACCACACAGAGTATAAAAGGAATCCCTCCCATTACTACATTTCTTTGCATCACAGCACAGCTGCAAGAAAGAGGCACACATCACACACAACAGACACACACAAACACACATACAACCTGCACACCAACATACCCACCACACCAACCCCCACAACACCATCCCTACATACCACACACCTGCACACCCCAACACCTTGCACATTACACACCATTGCCCCCAAGAAAAACCCCAAGTTCACTGAGAGTAAGTTGAAGGTCATGGTGGATGAAATCATCCGTGTAGAACCACATCTGTTCGGTACCCTAGTGCAGCAGACCACCTTGGCAACTAAAAACACTATGTGGGACAGGATAGTGAATGCTTCAGGGACTGTGCCACGCACCAAACACGATATCTAGAGGCGGTGGCACGACCTCAAGGCAAGGGTGAAAGGCATCAGGTCCAAGAACCCCCTGCCGGCACACCACACTGGCGGGGGCACTCCCATGGATCAAATACCATACACCGAATAGGAGGAGAAGGTGCTAGGCACACTGCACCCTGAGAGCCTGGAAGGAATAGATGAGGGAGTGGAGGCTGGTAAGTACAAACCAATGACCACTATCACAATGTTATGTCCTGCCTTGCAAAACTGCTAAGACACATCTCCCAGGCTACAATCCATGCAAGTGGACCAGACAGTCACCGAAATGTGAAGCCCAGGGCTCAAATGCACCCACCATGATCAACCACAAATGTAGCCTCCTACATTCCCAGGCTTGCATGTGGTCAAGCAGCTAACATCACAACTCCCATCAGGCCCCCATGTCTACAGGGAGGGTGGGCGGTGTGAGAGGCCAGCATTACAACTCCCAACAGGCCCCCATGTCTACAGGGAGGGTGGGGTGGGTGAGAGGCCAGCACTACAACTCCCAAGAGGCCCCCATATCTACAGGGAGGGTGGGGGTGGGTGAGAGGCCAGTACTACAACTCCCAACAGGCCCCATGTCTACAGGGAGGGTGGGGGGGTGTGAGAGGCCAGCACAACAACTCCCAACAGGTTCGAATGTCTACAGGGAGGGTGGGGTGTATGAGAGGCCAGCTCTACAACTCCCAACAGGCCCCCATGTCTACAGGGAGGGTGGGGGTGGTGGGTGAGTGAGAGATCAGCACTACAACTCCCAACAGGCCCCCATGTCTACAGGGAGGGTGGGGTGGGTGGGAGGCCAGCACTACAACTTCCAACAGGCCCCCATGTCTACAGGGAGGGTGGGGTGGGTGAGAGGCCAGCACTACAACTCCCAACAGGCCCCTATGTCTACATGGAGGGTGGGGTGTGTGAGAGGCCAGCACTATAACTCAGGTGAGAGGCCAGCACTACAACTCCCAACAGGCCCCCATGTCTACAGAGAGGGTGGGATTGGGTGAGAGGCCAGCACTACAACTCCCATCAGGCCCCCATGTCTACAAGGAGGGTGGGGGTGGGTGAGAGGCCAGCACTACAACTCCCAACAGGCCCCCATGTCTACAGGGAGGGTGCGGGTGGGTGAGAGGCCAGCACTACAACTCTCAACAGGCCCCCATGTCTACAGAGAGGGTGGGGTGTGTGAGAGGCCAGCTCTATAACTCCCAACAGGCCCCCATGTCTAAAGGGAGGGTGGGGTGGGTGGGTGAGAGGCCAGCACTATAACTCCCAACAAGCCCCCATGTCTACAGGGAGGGTGGGGGTGGGTGAGAGGCCAGCACTACAACTCCCAACAGGCCCCCATGTCTACAGGGAGGGTGGGGGTGGGTGAGAGGCCAGCACTACAACTCCCAACAGGCCCCCATGTCTACAGGGAGCATGGGGGTGTATGAGAGGCCAGCACTACAACTCCCAACAGGCCCCCATGTATACAGGGAGGGTGCAGGTGTGTGAGAAGCCAGCGCTATAACTCCCAACAAGCCCCCATGTCTACAGGGAGGGTGGGGTGGGTGAGAGGCCAGCACTACAACTCCCAACAGGCCCCCATGTCTACAGGGAGGGTACGGGTGGGTGAGAGGCCAGCACTACAACTCCCAACAGGCCCCCATATCTACAGGGAGGGTGGGGGTGGGTGAGAGGCCAGCACTACAACTCCCAACAGGCCCCCATGTCTACAGGGAGGGTGGGTGTGGGTAAGAGACGAGCACTAGTCCCAACAGGCCCCCATGTCTACAGGGAGGGTGAGGGTGGGTGAGAGGTCAGCACTACATCTCCCAATAGGCCCCCATGTCTACCGGGAGGGTGGGGGTGTGTGAGAGGCCAGCACTACAACTCCCAACAGCCCCCCATGTGTACAGAGAGGGTGGGGGTGGGTGAGAGGCCAGCACTACAACTCCCAATAGGCCCCCTTGTCCCATCCCAGAGTAAGATGGAGTCCCCCCACCATGTGCTGACCAGTGCATCTCCCTCTTCAAATTAACAGGTAGGTAGCCATCGTCACAGGGAGGGGTGGGTGTGAGGGGGAATTCTGTACTCCAAATTCCAATGTGCACCCTCCACCCTCATGATTGCAGCAAGGAGCAACACAACACATGGCTCTGTAGTAACTCCATGGTTAAAATGTGAAATTAAACATGGGACAGGTGAGTACGCAGTGCCTGCATACTGCATTCGTCGAACAACAAACAAGTACCATATTTCTACAGAAGGACCCACAAATAACAGACCCTTTCACACATGTAAGAGAAGAGTCACATCTGCACGCATCAAAGAACCAGCAAGGGGAAACTTGGACATGGTGGCAGCCCACACAATCCATATAGTAGGCAGTCTGTGCATGATGTGAGACTTAATATACCCACAACAGCAAGTACAATGTGTATCCTGACACAAGGCACATGGATGCAATGTCCAAACCCTGTCACTAACACAAGGTAGACCATCCACATGAAAGACCAACATACGCCTCTTTTGACAATGATTAGACCAGGTTCAGTAGCAAGGTAGGTTGTCCACAACCCTGGTGAACATGGCCTAGTCCACATTGCAGAGCCACTGCAACAATATCAAAATGACTACCAAACTACACAGAGTCCAGGGGTACCATCCAATAGCAGAACAGCACCACACATATCCAAGTATTGTCTCCCCACCTCCACACCACCATAAGGCCCAGTACTGTGTACCACATCAATGTGATGACATCAACAACCATGTCCTGAATCCCTAGAAAATTGAAATGTAACAACAACAAACCTGTCATGTCCACAGCATTGATTATTAAATGCATGTCCCTCAGGTGACCGAGAACTGGCAGGAGAAAGCAGCAACTGCCAGCACCATTCGCCCCCCTCACAGCATGGACTCTCCGGTGAGGATTCTCTGGAAACCTCGGGTGCAGAGGGAGATGCCGATCCACCTATACTCCCAGGGCCATCAGGCTCCCAGGACATCCCTGCCAACACCACCTTGGCCAGTGGAACCACAGTACCTACTGCCATTGTGACCTGTGCAGCTACCACCACCACCACTCCTGCCTGTGCAACCCTCCCTGACCCATTGGATGATGGTGGACCATCAACATCACACGCTAGCAGGGAGAGTGGATGGTTGAGAACACAAGTGAGGCCACAGCTTTCGAACAGGAGGGCAGGTGCAAGGGGAGGTGAGGGAAAAGACCCACCCAATCCTGGGACCGAGACCCTGGATGCCATTTCAAGAGTGCATGTGTTGTACGAGCAGTCGCAGGCACAGGCGAATCTGGCTTGCCAAGACTCACTTGAGACCCGCCAGCTGTTGAGGTTCATGGACAACCGTATGGGACAAATGGTGGACCTCATGGGGCAGCAAACATCTGTTTGGAGGGAGTGGTTATCCTGCAACACACCACCTCCCCCTCCCCCAAGTGGCCAGCAGGACAGGAAACCACCACCACCACCATCACCTGAGGCCACTGACAGGGAGGTGTCCCCCGAACAACCTGCCCCCACAGCTGGGTCCCCTCCGGCTTGGAGATGGAGGGGCCGTCCGAGGCTGGATCCAGGACAGAGCAGTGGCAATGCACCAGCCACCCGCATGAAGAGGGGCTGGCACTGACTTCACCCTTCCTTGATCCTGGCATTCACTCTGTGAACTATCTTGCCCCACATTGCCAAGTATTGGCACATGTCTGTTGGACTAGGTGTACATCACACAATGTGGTGTCTACACGGTGGAATCATCTGACATGACCTTCAACCCACTCTTCCCCTCCACCACCATTTTGTAAATATATACTAACACAAATCCACACCCTGTAAATAAACACCACGGAAACACTCAAGGCTGTGTGACCTCCATGTTTAAACACAGGTTTGTCTTAGTTGTTGTCATTACCAGGTGCAGGGATCAATGTTGTTCGGAATCATGGCTCTGTGTGAGTGACCGAGGGATAATGAGAGAACAACAACCACAGGTCAGGAAACTAAATCACACCCATCACACCACAGCGTATTGCAATATACCACAAACCACAATCATCACAAATTAAGCGGATCACAGGACACCCATCAGGGAGCATTTTATGTACACCATGTTCCTCACCCATGTGCAAACAGAACATACCAGAACAGGCAGCATTCACACACCACTTCCACCCATCACCAGAAAACATACATCACACATTGAACAGCAGCACAAGACGTAGTTACTCACATTCAAGGAAAGTAGCGGTCAATGAGCTGACGCCTCTGGTCCACACCTTCTTCCTCACCACTATTCTCATCACTGGACATGGGTGGGATGGGAGGCAGAGCAACCTGTTGATCTGCAGGGTCCATGATCAGTTCAATATCCTTGCGCAAGGCCAGGTTGTGGAGCATGCAGCAGGCAACCATGATTTTGCATACTTTGTGAGTATGGCAGGGCCCCTCCGGTTTTATCCCGCAGCGAAATCTAGCCTTCAGCAGTTCAAATGTAGGTTCCACCACCGACTTGTCTTCCCATGGGCCTCATTATAGCGCATTTCACCTGGGGTAGTAGGATTCCGTAGGGGGCTTAGCAGCCACGCGCGGTTTGGGTACGCAGAGTCACCTAGGTGGGGGATGACAGACACATACATCATCACCAGGGCTGGTGGGAACAGCATGGCACACATACAACACAGTAGTCATCACAGCACACTCACCTGCAAGCCACGCACGTTCTTGACGCAGATTAGCCATCAGTTGGGGGACAATGCTGCTCTGCAGGATGTGGGAGTCATGTGCGGATCCGGAAATTTGGCACACACATGGGAGATGATGTTGTCAGCAATCAATGAGAACTAGCTCTGGTTTAAATTGTTTGTATGTCTGCGGGTGGAGGAAAACCATTAGGTTTTATGAAGGCCCTCACCCACCAACCTAGTTGGTGGCATGCTTCATCATCGGCCCCCACCCGAGGTACTGAGTGTACCTCAGGTGTGCTTCGACGCCAGATTACTGCGGAGCTGGGTTTTTTGGTACGTGAGGGTGCTGTGAGTGTGCTCTGAGTGAGGTTTAAAATACTGTCCTGGGTGTTCCAAAGACTGTTTTAATGGTGGGCCCCAGGCAGTGAATAAAAACAAAGGTTATCGGACATGCACGGTAGGCTTATGGCCTCCGACGTCCTGTGCGGTCAACTAGTTTCAGCCAGACCTTTTCTTCTACTGGCTTTCGTCAGGACCTTATATGTGTTGGGTGTAACAGGGGTTAGTATGAATTTGTCAGTGTCCTGTGTGTAAAGCACATGCTATGGTGCTTATATGTGCAAGAGGTGTTCCCTCTCGAGTTGTACCTGCAGGGGGTAAAAAAGGACAGACATAACATTTAAGTAAAGGCTCCTTGTAGCGGGCTAAAAGCATTTAGTGAGGCCGCGCCAGGTGCCTAGAGGTGATCACGGACAAGGCGGCAGTGTTGGCGTCAGTGGTGGGTAGTGAAAGTGTGGCCGGTCTCACCCTCCTTGCACCCATGACACCACCAACAATGCTGTGCATGCTCACATGACATGCATTGACATACAACAGATGACACACAGACGCATACACAGAAGGCATGTATCTCCCCATCATTGCTACTTGCAGACACAAAACACACACTCACGACTGGATCAAACTGTGGGTACACAGCCTTAATGGACTGTGTAGATGTGTACACTTTGAAAAGTGTGACCTCAAAACCAAGATGTCACTACATTGCCATGCACATCTGACGCAATCTGAGCTCACATCACTGTCCTTTGACAACCACTGGCAATGTCAATAGTATGCTCACACATGCAACAAATGGACATTGATGAGACACGTGGACATGGGCCATTGACAGAACATGATATGTTTTGAGGCATTCCGGACATACCCTGACACACATGTGCACCTATCATCATTACATGTGTGCGTCAGGGCATGCCGTCCGCCATCACAGAAAATGATCCTTGCTACTGCAATTGTGCGTACCATTGGCTGCATGGTCAAGGTCCATCACGGTCACACACCGCCAACCCATGCCACGGTAACATTAATACAAATAGCGGCACCCACCGCCTGCACCCGGCAGTGGGTAACCGCCCACACCTGGTGGTGGGTAACTGCCTGCACCCGGCGGTGGTTGCCGCTATGTGACTGAAAGGGGGGATACCAACTGCCATTTCCACTTGCACATTCAAATGTATCTGTTAGCCTGCCCCGCCCCCGCAGAATGCGCGCTCCGCCATTGCCAGGCCAGCGAGTGATGATTTTCAAATGATGAACCCTCGCGGTAGCGCACACATGCGGTTGGCGGTGTGTGACCGTGATGGTCCTTGCACATGCAGCCAATGGAAACAGGTACCGCGGGACGCATAAGCGATTTCCCAAAAAGTGGAAGCCGTGCACCGCCACAGCGGGGCCAGTCATTGGCTCATTTTGAATGAGGCAGCCCGGGAAGACCAATTGCTGCAGACGTGTGCCACTGATATCAGCTCAGGGCCCTATAAATGTGTGAATTTGAGCACCACACATCCACTGCTTCCAGCCACTGCTGCCTGCACCCATCACCTTTACCTGCTGCTGCTGCCCCCTCCACCAACTGCTGCTGTTGTGCCAGTGTCCTGGACCTTGCCATGGCAAGAGTTGGAGAGATCCAGCCCCGTCCCTTCAGTGCAGAGGAGCTGGAGGTTCTTGTGGACGGTGTGCTCCGCCACTATGAACGGCTCTACGGTGCCCCAGGACAGGTTGTAAGTGCAGTGGAGGACATGTTGGTGTGCATGAGGTGGTCCCTGACTCCTGGCCTCTGCAATCTGGGCGGTGTACTGTGGGAGGCAGTGTGGGTATGCCCCAGCAGGCCAGGCATGCTGTGATGTGTTCCTGGTTCTGTCACTGACTAATTGACCTCTATGCTGCGATTTGTTATCTTAGAGGGGTCACAAACATGACATGTGTAGTCTTGTGGCTGTGCTGTATCACGACTAATCACATCTATCTTGTGGGTGTGTACCTCACCTGCTTTCCATGATGGACTAATGCCATATTGACCTGTCAGTCACATATGTTGTACTGTGCATGGCTGCTGACAGATACCTGTACCTTCTATCTGCGTGAACGGCCAACTGTTCACTGACTTGCCCCCTCTTGTCTCCCATTATGGTAGGTCAAGCTGCACCATCACAAGGCCGTGCGGAGGGCCATAGCACATGATGTACGGGCAGTGGGGGTGTGCAGCAGGCGACAAGCGGTGGGACGACATCTCCAGGCTCAGCAAGAATGTGGCAGAGATGACACTGGGGCTGATTCCCAGATCAGGCCGTCTTGCACGACTTACCATGACCCCTCTAATGCTACGTATCATAGCTGTGACACATCCTGACCTGTCCGCAGGGTTGAGAGGGTAGCAGCAGCAAACTAGTGGTAAGCACACTGAATGTGTTTGTGATTTGGGAGTGCATGCATGTATTGCTGGTCAGACAAAGTAGTGACATCCGTGGTGTATATGTTGTGCTGCTATTGCCTGTTGGTGGCATTAGCGGAGTGAGAGTTAGCATCCATGTCAGACAGCTGGACATACCAGTTGCATTGTAGTGCAGGGGCCCAGTACATTCCATTCAGGTCTGTGGTCCCATGGCATCACATGTGTGGTGGTCTGCATGCACTTGCCCTGTTTGTTTCATGTACATGTGTCACAGGCCCACTGATTCTTTGACATGAGGATGTCTGGTAGGCGTGGTTCATGTGCAGGATGGGTGCGACATGTTGCTCAGCAGTCAAGGAAGTTTGGATTTTGTAATTTGCAAGACGTGAGTGTAGCACTTATGTATACCTCTTATCTCTCACTTTCAGCTTTGGACGAGGGCACTGACAGACAAACGACGGAACTAAGTGGTGGCAATGCATCCGGATCAGAGATCACACAAACGCAGACTGAGACCGAAGGGAGCAGCCCCGGAGAGGGGGACAGAACTATTCCTGACGACTCACATGTGGAGACACCATCGTCCTCATCTTCAGACAGCGGTGGTGAGTCATCAGTGTTGGTAGACAAAGGGAGTGGACAATCTACACCTTCAATCGGTACACAACACACTGGGCCCACACCGCCACCAACTGCAACAAGTACTGCTAGTGCTCGCCAGAGTAGGGGGAGCAGAGTGGCCTTTGCTGCAGGCACCGCTGCGCCTGCCCCTGTGACAAAAACTGCCCTTAGTGCTGAGGCTGTTGATCTGCTGCGATAGCTGTGTGTAGGGCAGACAAACATGATAAATGCATTCCTGGGCCACGATAGGAAGTTGGGGCAGGGGGTAGCATTCATGGAGGAGATGCATGGTGATGTTGCTGGTCTCCACAGGACAGTATGGGTTCTTATCCAACACAGTGTCTGCAGCCATTCAACAGTCACATGTACATGGTTCTTCTTCAGTTCCCCTATCCACACCACTTACTATCTCAGGGGAGAGTGACATTTCTGAACATGTCTCATTTTCTGGGTATTGCAATAGAAGCAGGCACAGGCAGCAAGGCAGGCAACAGAGGCCACAGACCCCATCCCCTAGTAAAGGGAAATCTCTCACAGAACACGACATAACCTGCCCTGGAGATGACACACAGGACCCTCAAGGGGTGATGGGGGACACAGATTAACAGGGCACATAGCCATCCCCCTCAAAAGGTACTCCCAAGGGCAAGGAACATCTCATGGACAAGGCACAGACCAAGGACAGGCCATCCGCAAAGGTCAGGACACCACCCATGGACACGGCTCCTCACAAGGAGCAGCCACCTCCCAAGGACAGGGACACTCCCAAGGACGGGGCCTCTACAAAGGACAGGGACACTCCCAAGGACCGGGCCACTACAAAGGACAGGCAATCTCCCAAGGACCGGGCCACTACAAAGGACAGGGACACTCCCAAGGACAGGGCCACTACAAAGGACAGGGACACTCCCAAGAACAGGGCCAATACAAAGGACAGGGCACCTCCCAAGGACAGGGCCACTACAAAGGACAGGGCACCTCCCAAGGACCGGGCCCCTACTAAGGACAGGGACAATCCCAAGGACAGGGCCACTACAAAGGACAGGGACACTCCCAAGGACAGGGCCAATACAAAGGACAGGGCACCTCCCAAGGACAGGGCCACTACAAAAGACGGGGCACCTCCCAAGGACCGGGCTCCTACAAAGGACAGGGACACTCCCAAGGACAGGGCCCCTACAAGGGACAGGGCACCTTCAATGGACAGGGCACCTCCCAGGGACAGAGCACCGCCCACAGATAAGGCATATCACAAAGACAGGACACCTCCGAAGGCCAAGGCGTCTCACACGGCCAAGGCACCTCCCAGGGAGCAGACACCTCCCAGGGCCAAGGCATCTCCCATGGACAGGACATCCACCAATGACAGACATCCATCACCCTTGCGTCCCCTGAAGCTGGTGTTGGTGAAGGAACGTAAACCACATGTGTCAGAGGTGGAGTCCCGCCATACCTCTACTCCCATCCACACCCCGGTGAAGCAGAGGAAGGAGTACACTGTTGTTGCATCCCCCATTGCACATGATGCAGAGGGCAGAAGGCAGGGCAAGAGCAAGTTTCAAGCAGGGTCCAGCACGTCCCCAGGGAGCAGACCCCCACCAGCACGTGATCCGCCTTTGATGGGTGATGTTTCTGATGAGCCCACATCACTTACCAGTCCAGACATGTCCAGGGTGGCCTTGCAAATCCTGAAGAAACGGAAGCACACACCGGTGATACATGACCGCACCAATGTCGCTCCAGTACAGCAGTCCCCAGCTCCCAGAGCCACCCTGCCTCCTGGCCCATACAGCCCTGTGGCTCATCATTTTAGTGGTCCTAGTGGGTTAGCTGCAGTTCACTCTCATGTGTCAGATAGTGGCACTGAGTCTGTTGTTCGCTGTCATGCCTCATGTAGTAGCACTGTGTCAGTTGTGCCCTCTCCTGTTTCAGGTACCGCCACTGTGTGTGTCCTCCACTCTCATGTCTCAGATGCTGGCATGGTATTTGTTGGAAACTGTCCAGGGACAGGTCCTGCCAGTGTATCTGGGTCTATCGCTCATGTGTCAGTCACTAGAGCTGTGACTGTTTCTCACACTCCTGTCTCAGGTCCTGCCAGTGTGTCTGGGTCTATCGCTCATGTGTCAGTCACTAGAGCTGTGACTGTTTCTCAAACTCCTGTCTCAGGTCCTGCCAGTGTGTCTGGGTCTATTGCTCATGTGTCAGTCACTAGAGCTGTGGCTGTTTCTCACACTCCTGTCTCAAGTCCTGCCAGTGTGTCTGGGTCTATCACTCATGTGTCAGTCACTAGAGCTGTGTCTGTTTCTCACACTCCTGTATCAGGTCCTGCCACTGTGTCCGAAGCTACGGGGTCCCACAGCCCACCTGATTCTGTGCTGTGAGGTGCATTTCACATCACTCAAATGTCATTGTACTTGATGTCTGGACTGTCCATTGTAACCACCCTTGCAATATTATTCTCCATGGGACTGTCCGTATGACACACGTCCTTGTGCTGCCTCAGATGTACCTGCTCTGTTGTGCACACTGCCCTGTTGCTGTTATGTTGCTGCATTGTGCCCTCTCATGTGCTGCCTCAAATGTACCTGCTCTGTACCATGGACTGTTGATGTACTTTGCCCCTCTCATGTGCTGCCTCAGATGTACCTGCTCTGTACCATGGACTGTTGATGCACTTTGACCCTCTCATGTGCTGCCTCAGATGTACCTGCTCTGTTGTGCACACTGCCCTGTTGCTGTTACGTTGCTGCACTGTGCCCTCTCATGTGCTGCCTCAGATGTACCTGCTCTGTACCATGGAAGGTTGATGCACGTTGCCCCTCTCATGTGCTGCCTCAGATGTACCTGCTCTGTACCGTACCATGGACTGTTGATGCACTTTGCTGCTCTCATGTGCTGCCTCAGATGTACCTGCTCTGTACCATGGACTGTTGATGCTCTTTGCCCCTCTCATGTGCTGCCTCAGATGTACCTGCTCTGTACCATGGAATGTTGATGCACTTTGCCCCTCTGATGTGCTGCCTCAGATGTACCTGCTCTGTTGTGCACACTGCCCTGTTGCTGTTATGTTGCTGCATTGTGCCCTCTCATGTGCTGCCTCAGATGTACCTGCTCTGTACCATGAAAGGTTGATGCACTTTGCCACTCTCCTGTGCTGACTCAGATGTACCTGCTCTGTACCATGGACTGTTGATACTCTTTGCCCCTCTCATGTGCTGCCTCAGATGTACCTGCTCTGTACCATGGACTGTTGATGCACTCTGCCCCTCTCATGTGCTGCCTCAGATGTACCTGCTCTATTGTGCACACTGCCCTGTTGCTGTTATGTTGCTGTATTGTGCCCTCCCATGCGCTGCCTCAGATGTACCTGTCTATACCATGGAAGGTTGATGCACTTTGCCTCTCTCATGTGCTGCCTCAGATGTACCTGCTCTGTTGTGAACACTGCCCTGTTGCTGTTATGTTGCTGCATTGTGCCCTCTCATGTGCTGCCTCAGATGTACCTGCTCTGTTCTATCCAGGGGGCATGCTCCTGGCTACTCACAAAGTCAACCTCTATGATGTGCAATAAAGCAAGTTACTCCTGTGTTGTGGTTTATTTGTGTCAATCCTGGTTGTCTCCTTGCATTGTTGATATATTGCTGCTGTTGTACATGCTGTGTCTGCCACTTTCACATTACCATTGCCCAGCACTGTTTCCTTTAGTTTGGAAGGGGTGACAGTCATTTCAATGTGGCTGTGGACGGTGTAAGGGTGGGGGAGGCACTCTGAGGCTTATTTTGGGACAACAGTGGCTTCCCATGCACTGCAGGTTATGTGGATGTTTTTCATATTGTGCATGTGTCACACTCATGATTTGTGGGTTCTCAGTAGGTTGTTCAGTCTCGACTTTGTCTGTCAACATGTCAGGGCTCATCGTGTGTGTGTTAGTTGTTGATGTGTGTGCAGCGGGGTTGTTTTTTGTGGTGTGTGGTGTTTGGGCCTCTGTCTGTTAGTGGGGTACGTGTGGGGTTGGCCTGAGGGTGGGCCGGCATGTCTCCTTATGTGTGGTATGCCTTGTGCATTGGTGTGTGTATGTGGGCCTGTGAGCTGTGTGGCCTAGCCATTCCTGCCTGCCTGCCTAGATGAGTGCGTTGTCCATGGTGTGGCTGTTTGTTCGCGGTGTGTGTGTGTTCTGGGTGAGTGGGGTCAGTTGTTCCCAGGTGGTTTTGCTGGTGGTGCATGTATGTGTGTTCAAGTCCAGACCTGGGGTTCTGTTGTGGGCAGGCGCTTCGACACGTGCGTGGTGTGTGTGTTGCAGCCGCGGTCGGTAGGGGAATACCTGCCAGGGCGATGATGTGGGGAGGGGAAGGGGTAGGATCATGGTGGGGGTTAGTAATGTATGAATAATGGATGTTTACAGGTAAGTAAACATATATATCAATCACGCAAATTTCGTTGCGTGCACTTGTCGTGACCGGGTTTTTGGTTCTATTTCTGAGTGATGGTGACTTTAGCTTGCTACCATCCTAGATCCCTATTCTTAGCTTGTTTTGGTCCTTTTCAGGCCTCTTTTCAGACCTAGAAGCATAAACTAGAGGATAGCCGCTTTATATGATGATAGATCCCTTATTTCTGACTCTAATCCATCTATTGCCTATTGGCTTTGACATAATTATGTGTCCTTTCATCATTTTCAGGCCTGAAGACCTATAGTAGAGGGTGGATCCTGTAGTTCTGACTTTATATTACCTATTGGTAGGGTTTGTGTAAGTATTTTGATAGAGCTATGTGTCTATTTCATCCTTTTCGGGCCTACAAGGCCCAGAACCAGAGAGACTCCAGTTTGCTTTGTGGTCTGCCTCTGCAGACTGAGATGTTTTTAGGTCAAGTGTGATATTTTAGTTATGAGGTGTTGTTCGCTCTTTGCAAACTAGAGAGAACCAGCCGAGCTGAATCTTATCAAGAAATGTCCCTGGGGCTCAAGTCTCTAGACGAAACAAGCAGCTGATCACTGTGAGAGCGTCTGGAGCAGGGAGCCTGTTACATGGATTTGGTGGGAGGAGGCTACTGGCTGGAACTTTCCACTAGGGGAGAGCATTCCATATTAGCGAAGTGCAGAGAGGCAGAGTGGTCAGATGGATCTTGGAATGGTAGAAGTCAGATGGTTTTTGGAGCTGAAGAAAGCAGTCAGAGATGATCTTTGGAGTTGGAACTGTCTGCTGGAGCTGCCAGTTTGTCAGAATGTATTGAAGCAGTTGCCAGTCAGATAGAAGAGTTAGAGCTGCCAGTTGAAGCTTTTGGAGCAGTTGGAGCCAGTGGAGTGAAGCCGTGGTGACAGAGGGAGAGAGCCCTGATTCCACCAGAGAGAGAGAGAAACATTCGTTTCTTATAGGGTGAGGTATTCTAAACTAGTTTGCTTTACACTTAATCATTCACTTTCCTTTATTCCCTAGGCTATATTCCCTACTGTATTGTTGCACTGATTAATCCCTTTTCTTTCAGCGGTGTGCAGTCCTGTTATAATTCATTATTTCCCTTTTAAGCTATTTGCAGTTCCTGTTAGCTATATGTGGATGTGTTATAAAGCTTTCGTGTTTGTCATTCTAATAAAGAGACCCCGCAGATCTGTGTATTCCCTAGATGTGTCTATTTCCCTTTAATTTTCAGGCTATGTCTAGATTGCTAGTTATTGTGATGTTATAATTTGCTATTGTGTAATAAAGGGACCCCAGTTCTTAGTGAACAGCTGTGCAGGTGTTATTTCTTCATGACTAACCTTTCTTTTAGCCAGATGCTGTTATGTGGACGGATGTGTTTCCCGTCCAGGTAAGTGGTAACTGATCAAGGGAGCAAGGAGCGCCTAAATCAGGGAATAACCTTTGCATATAGTAATTACATTTGGTTGTTATCTTTTAGGACAGAGCTAACCCTTCTTTTTACCCAAATGCTGACATGAGAAAGATGTGACATTCCCTTCCCTGCAGATAATTGAGCAAGGAAGATTGTGTGTAGATCAGGTCAGGAGATAACCTCTGAATGCTACAATTTGGCTATTCTTGTGTGAGAGGATTGGATCTCCTATTCGCCACATAAAGGATAACAATTGTGTATGAGACATCCCCAGTAGATATTAGATATATATAGAGAAACTTCCCAACAAATAGAGAGAGAGAGTTGAAGGTATCAATAGGACAGTGATCGCCGTTGTGTAGCGGCGTTAGTGAGAGCACCGGAGGGATACGGTGTGTATCGTTACACGATTGTGGCGGCAGCGTGAGCACCGGGAGGATACGGTGTGTATACCCACATGATTGTGGCTTGTGAGAGCACTGGGAGGATACGGTGTGTATACCCGCAGGATTGCGGCTTGCGTGATCACTGATTGAGGTCGGTGTGTAATGGTAGATGCATTAGAACTGCTCTCCACCATGAGGAAGAGAGTAGCATAGTCTGGGCCAGATTGCCGTGAGACTATAAGGTGAGATCATAGGATGTGACATGGAATTCCTTAGTAATTAGTGAGTATTCCTAGTAATCCTATAGATTTAGTGGTGTTTTTGATGATATGAGCTTGTATATTGCTAATTCCCCATCCCCAGGAAGGTACCTAGGTACTGTGGTAAGTAGGCTCTGGGGAGGGAGATGGTTACTTTTCGGCTGGATTGGTGGTGTCTTGGTGAGCTGGTGATATCTGGTCTGAAAATCGGGTCGTTACAGCACTGCATACCCATATGCGATGCAGTGCACGCTACGAAAGTCGTTTGATTTATTTATATGTCTACTTACCTGCAAACATCCATTATCCATACATTACTAACCCTCACCCTGCCCCCCCTCCCTACATCACCGCCCCGGCAGGTACTCCCCTACCGACTGCTACTGGAGTGTTTGCGTACCTGCGTCGTCGGCGGCGACGGTCCATGTCTTGCTGGTGGTGGAGCACAAAGAGTAGCGGGAATGCGTGTAGAGCTCGGTCCATGACGGTGGTGTGACTGTGGTGGGTCTCTCTGCAATGTTTTGCCTCTCAGCTGTGGTATTTCTGCCATGTTCGGGCTGGTGGTTTTTCCGTTGCAATTTGCTGTGTGGTTTCCGCCATCGTGATTTTGAGGACAGTCGAGACGTCATTCATGTATTTATGCGGCGGTTCACGTTCTTCCGCGGTGTAGGGAAATTTAACAGTGCTTCCCACCTAATATGGCGGACGGACTATCCGCGGCTTGATGACTGTAAAAGGCATTTTCCGCTTACTCCAGGCCGGCGGTTGCCATCGTAATCGACCCCAAAATTTGTAAGACAGTT
Organism: Lissotriton vulgaris; assembly: GCF_964263255.1. Lineage (NCBI taxonomy): Eukaryota > Metazoa > Chordata > Amphibia > Caudata > Salamandridae > Lissotriton > Lissotriton vulgaris. Next base: position 1,243,369,427 of record NC_141685.1, read on the forward strand.
ACACATAATTAATGTATTACAGTTTGCAACATGAGCAAATTAGTATCCCATGTGTATTTGTGTGTGTGCTTTCTATTCTATATTGGTTAATTTAAAACCACACAATTAATACATATTACAGTTTTGGGAAGGTGACTTCATGAGGGTATACAAAAATTTTCGTTTTCACCCTCACTCCATCAGCTCCCCCTTAGGTGATTTATCACCAAATAACACCCAAAATATTATTAAAATGTTCAAAAACCTGTTTCAAGTTGTTTTCAATTAGTATAGTTTATACTTTAGTATCTTCCATTTTCTTTCTGTCTTGATACAGTTTTTCTTTAAACTCTTCCATCTCAATGTCCCCGATTTCACATTATCTTCCTTGCCTTTCTTCAATTTCCTTTTTTATAGACTTTTTAAGATTTCTTATTTTTCTAAGTTTACAACCTAATCTTAAGACTAAGAATATTACTATTATTATGGTAAATGGAATTAATACTTCCCCTATTATTGATCTACCTATTTCATAAAACCATTTCTTAACAGCTGAAAAACTCTTACCAAGTTTGTCAAGAACACCATCAACCTCCAGTGGTATAATTTCCTTATGCAATTCTGTTAGGTTTGTAATATATCTTTCAATGTTTTGACTTTTGTCAGGAATATAGGTACAACAGTGCTGTGCCTTTAAAATTCCACAGACTCCTCCCTCTTTTGCCAAGATTATATCAAGAGCAAGTCGATGTTGCATTACCATAGCTCTCATAGCAACCATTTTTGTGTTTACCATTAAAAGTGCCCCTGCAGTGTCTGTTGATAAACAATCTACTGTCGTTGACAACTTCTGAATTCTGTTTGCATTAAAAGATATACCCACTGCTGGTATCAATGCTCCAAAAACATCACCTATTATTTCTATCACATTCTCCCTTCTTCTACGAGTTAAAGGTTTACCTATCTTATGAATTTCATTAGTTCCCCTATCTACATTGAACATTTTAGGAAAGACCAGGCCTATATAGCAGTACCCATACCAGTGATCAGTCAATCTATAATAAGCTTTGTTCCCACACAAGAAATAGATACCAGGAAAAACTGGATCATTACCTCCTTTAATTCCCCAACCCCCTTTTATAATATATGTATCTTCACATTGACTCGCTCCCACAAAATAATTTGCATACACAGTGTTGTCTCTTCGAATACATAGCTTCCCTAATAGTGATGTATCTATACTTATACCCACATTCACATTATGTTCCTCAATATTGTCATCCTCAAATGTCCACCTTGTAGATTTAGATTTCTTTGCTTTTTCTTTTCTTTTATAATGGATTCACCTTTCTTCTACCATATCCAAAAAGGGTTTCTCCTCATTTCTTATTTTACAAGTCAAATTATGTTTGAACGCATAATCATGGCTCAGTTCTTGGGTTTCCCAAAAATATTCTCCAAAACTTTTGCAGGTTTGATTCGGTTCAATTCAGCTACGACTATCAATTTTGCAAAAACATCATCAGAATTTGAATAATAGTACTCTAATTTACCTGTTTTATAAAAGAAACTAGCTAACACACTACATGTAACCCCATATGTTAATGGAAGTTGGTGATGCCACACCCTGTGATACAGATGCAGGTAATTTCACACAGACATAACAATCACTGGCATCCATAGTTCTCACATATTCAGACAATAACTTCAAAAATGTGTTTCTAGAATAGTCACTAATGGAATTATCTTGATGTACTTCTGGGTCATAAACGTGTTTCATTTCATTCTTTGACTCAAAGGCCTTTTCTCTCATATTCTCATTTGCTTCTGCTTTTTCAAAATCAGGCCTAAAAGGAATCACAGTAGCTAATACCAACCATACCAACATTAATAACCCTGTGCATATTAACCACATTCTACACCATTTTCTAAAAATTGTACATTTCGATCTTTGTACATCATTATTAGCTATTTTTATTATTATTATTAATTTTTTTTTACACTGCGTTTTTCACAATCTTTTCTAGCCTCATATTATCTCTTTCAAATCAGTTTGCACTTAAAAGTGTACTTATCATCAATAAAATCAACAATCTTGTTCCTTCACCTTTATCTCTCTTTGGTTTCCCCGTTTAGGTACTACTTTTATCTATTTTAAGTTTCAGGTCACTCGCTTTCTTTTTCCTCACTTTGATAATTCAATTTTTGTGACTGCTATTGACTTCCCTTATTGGAGGCAGTACAACGTATGACCATTCAGGTGACTTGTATTTTTGATTTGGTCTCCTTACTCTTTTTGGCCTTTGCAAAATCTCTTTCTTTTCTCCCAAAAACTCATTCTGACTGGTTATTTCATTTATTTGATCTTCCTGAATTTTTTTTTTGGATCATTCTGCAACAACTTTTCAAGCTGATTGAATACAGCCAAATCAATAAACCATTTTAGGTAGGTTGATATACACTTGTGGATATGTCATTTTGTTGGCACCACCCGACTTTAGGGTAACGTAATGAGAGAATCCATGGATCAACAAATACTAAAATAGTTGGGTAGATAACAATGAAACGATGTATAATGAGTAGAGGTTAGGCATGAATCATGTTTAGATGGATATTTTTTAATTAGAATTATTATACCGTATACATTTTTTTTTCTAGAGTGTTAATGAATGAATGGTGCCGCTCGTGAGAGGAGTTCCGTGTTGCCAGAGCCTGTTCGTGTGGTCCCGCTACAGGATTGCCCTGGGACTCCATCCATAAACCTTTGCCAGCAAGAGGAGGGAGGCGTGAGGCCGCAGAGGAGGCGAGAGGCGCGGCCCCGGGACTGCGAGGTTCAGCTTGAAACACCTACAGCTGTGTCCTCTTCCCGGGGGAGCCGCGCCCCCTCCCAGTGCCCGCCCCCATCTGCCTGCTCTTTACTCCTCGCGGCCCCCGCTTCGCGGGTGCCGCTCGTGAGAGGAGTTCCGTGTTGCCAGAGCCTGTTCGTGTGGTCCCGCTACAGGAGTAGCATTGCCCTGGGACTCCATCCATAAACCTTTGCCAGCAAGAGGAGGGAGGCGTGAGGCCGCAGAGGAGGCGAGAGGCGCGGCCCCGGGACTGCGAGGTTCAGCTTGAAACACCTACAGCTGTGTCCTCTTCCCGGGGGAGCCGCGCCCCCTCCCAGTGCCCGCCCCCATCTGCCTGCTCTTTACTCCTCGCGGCCCCCGCTTCGCGGGTGCCGCTCGTGAGAGGAGTTCCGTGTTGCCAGAGCCTGTTCGTGTGGTCCCGCTACAGGAGTAGCATTGCCCTGGGACTCCATCCATAAACCTTTGCCAGCAAGAGGAGGGAGGCGTGAGGCCGCAGAGGAGGCGAGAGGCGCGGCCCCGGGACTGCGAGGTTCAGCTTGAAACACCTACAGCTGTGTCCTCTTCCCGGGGGAGCCGCGCCCCCTCCCAGTGCCCGCCCCCATCTGCCTGCTCTTTACTCCTCGCGGCCCCCGCTTCGCGGGTGCCGCTCGTGAGAGGAGTTCCGTGTTGCCAGAGCCTGTTCGTGTGGTCCCGCTACAGGAGTAGCATTGCCCTGGGACTCCATCCATAAACCTTTGCCAGCAAGAGGAGGGAGGCGTGAGGCCGCAGAGGAGGCGAGAGGCGCGGCCCCGGGACTGCGAGGTTCAGCTTGAAACACCTACAGCTGTGTCCTCTTCCCGGGGGAGCCGCGCCCCCTCCCAGTGCCCGCCCCCATCTGCCTGCTCTTTACTCCTCGCGGCCCCCGCTTCGCGGGAGCCGCTCGTGAGAGGAGTTCCGTGTTGCCAGAGCCTGTTCGTGTGGTCCCGCTACAGGAGTAGCATTGCCCTGGGACTCCATCCATAAACCTTTGCCAGCAAGAGGAGGGAGGCGTGAGGCCGCAGAGGAGGCGAGAGGCGCGGCCCCGGGACTGCGAGGTTCAGCTTGAAACACCTACAGCTGTGTCCTCTTCCCGGGGGAGCCGCGCCCCCTCCCAGTGCCACGCCCCCTTGGGAACCCTTCTATATGAGATTGGGCCTGACCGCGGACCGCGGGACGCGCGCGGGACGCAGCCCGGGGCGAAGACCGGGCAAAGAGCGGGCCGTTGAGGCCGTTCGAGGACGGCAGCGGACGGCCCCGGCCCATATCCCTTGCAATTTCTACCCCGCCTGTCGATCCACTATCGTGGCAGGCTGGGCCTGCTAAATAGAGGTAACCCATCTAGCAGTGTGTGTGAGGGCCCCAACACAACATTATAGTAAGCATCATGAGCACTAGGATGACACGTAGCAAGGCCGCCAAAGGGGGTTCACAAGTTAGTGGCCCGATGGATGACTTCATCACTCGCACTAATATAGCAATTGATGAAGAAATATCCAAACTCCAAACCCGGGTATCCCTAGAATTGGCAGCCGCACGCAGGCTGTCTGAGGTAATGGCCCACTCGAAAAAATCTTCTTTAGGCCATATAGCCTCTGCTGTCACCCCTGCTCGCCCTGTTCGCCCAGATAGTAGTATTATTATTCAGGCCGACCTCCACTATCCCCCGAGCACTCCCTCACTCATTCCCCCCACAGAGCATATACGCACCGTAGAAGAGCTAAGTTTCCCTTTACCCCCCCATGTTCAGCCCTTCACCCCTAACCCTCCTGCCCAAGTAATTTCAACTACCTCCTATGTTACTAGCGCGCATACTAAAAGGAAACGCCAATCACGCTCTGCCTACTCCCGCAAAAAGGCTAAAGTGGCAGGCTCCCAACATCTTACAATGGCTAATACCCAGGCATGTATTGCCTTATCTGAGGGCCCACTAACTTCACAGCCAGTATGTCAATCAACGGGAGATGGCCTAGCTACCACCACGCCAGAGGTTGAGGGGTTGAAGTTGCAGCACCAGGGACTAAATGATAAAGAATTCATAGACCAAGTTTGGGAATCACTAAAAAAACTTCTCTCACCACTCGACTTAAGACTATCTAGGATAGAAAATAATCTACTCGAGATGGAAAAGAGCATTATTGCTCAGGCCACTCTTGGCCTGAGAACCCTTGAAAACCAGGGTGTGTCTATATCTGACCCACAATTGCAAGCTCCTGCTGTACATACTGAGCAACACCCCGTGCCAGTACCAGCTGCTGCAAGGCCTGTTCCCAAGCCAAGGACGGTGGCTGTGGATCAAATCTCCACGACCGCTAAACCTCAGGCTTCCCAGCCGCAGGCTCCCGCACGGAATCCCAAGCCACAAAATATAATTCCAAACTTGGCCCCACCTACCAGACCCCCTCCTATTGAAACCCAGGGCCCTCGTCCAAAAGAAAATTTTAGAGGAGGCTATATAGATCTCCCTCCAGAGGCCAATGAGTATGTAGTTGTGTTGACAGGCGTCCCTGTCCTTGGCATTGACCAACACGAAAACCATTGGTCTTTGAAAAACAAAACAATGCACTGGCTCAACGTTCATAGACCGGCTTCTAATGGGAGGAGAAGCCGGGTGATGATGGTCCGCAGAATACCTTGGGTGGGACCAACAAAGAAATCCAAGCAAGGGGACTGCGTAGTTGTAACTTTTGACGACCCACATACGGCACGCCATATCTGGTCTTGGCCAACTAGCGAAGAATCCCTTGTTATCCCGAGGCCGTTATCTTACTTTTACCCTCCACGCCAAGCACACACCCAAGCGGATAACTGGTCCTTGGTGCAGCACCCCCCACGGAACTTTCATCCGTCGAGGCCAATAGACACCCTTTTACATTGGAATGGCCTCTCAACCTATAACAGATTTGGAGGCCTGGAGGAGGTCGATTGACTCTTGGTGCCCCCTACCCTTCCACAAGTAGGAAAAGCCTTGTCTTCCATGGTTCCGGAATCATCTGGAAATCAAACTTGCAGCCCACAAAATAACGATGGCACACTTCTGCCTCTATTGCCACGTGTCTTGGATCTGTCCAAAACGGCTATTCCAGACTGCATTGGGATGAAACTACGGCCAGTCACTCACTCCCTAACCCCATCTGCTCGTGCCCAACTCAATCTAATGGAGATAAAACAGCCTGGCAGTGCTGCCCCCATTGAATCATATCAGACCAAGAACCCGTCAATACCAACTATCCGGGATGAAGAAAAATCTCTTTTATCTTTTCATGTTCCTAAAATCCTTCCACCTGGCGATTCCTCATTGAAGATCTTAAACTGGAATGTGGCTGGCCTTGAACGTAACCTTGATAACCCAGAATGGAACACCTTCCTGGCACCCTATGACATCTGTTTGCTTCAGGAAACATGGTGCCAGGAACCCAGACATAGAGTGGGTTTCTCGACCTTCTATGTCCCGGCTGTACATCGACAAGGTTCCAAAGGACGCCCGTCAGGTGGCCTCCTTATCTGGATCAATATAGCTCTAGACTTCAGCGCTCTCCAAAGAAACACTGAATCTCCCGACCTCCAATGGCTAACACTCCAACGCAGAGGGGGAAGGAAGCTAGAACTTTTTAACATCTACCTAAGGGACAGCAGGTTCGGAGGATCTTCAACCCTATTAGGTCTAAACAACAACCTGGCTGCCTGCAATGCTGACTCTCTCGTCCTGCTGGCAGGCGATTTTAACTGCTGTTTTGAGCCTCTAGCTACAGAAGATATTCTGGACACCAATGAGGAGGACAATAGGAGGGGAATCCCCATCTTGAATCTTGACCCGATCCCGAAATGGTCACAACGGGCGATCGATATCAACGCTCTCTGTATGGAGCATAACCTGAGAGCAACGAATGGGCGTTCTAGGTCAGATTCCAAGGGTACCCATACATATAATAGGACGGGTCACTCTTCCAGAATCGATTTTGTCATGCTTAACTATACCCTCTGGTCATTCCATCAAGACATGGAGGTTATAGAATCCTGCGATAGTGACCACAACCCCCTTGCGGTAACCATTTCTGATCCCTGGCACCGGGACCTTCGAGAAAACACGATCGAGATACGGAAATCGTCACGCGAGGTCCTTCCCTCGAATTGTGGGAGACGTCTCAAATGGGCAAGAATCGCAACAGATGAGGCACGGTTGACGCAAGCCAAAACCATCCTGCTTCAGGCTGAATCTAAGTTTAGTTCCACAAATGGTGACAGTAAGAAGTTTTTAACACTATTCTTAGAGACAACAACAGCGCTAAGTGGGCTATTCACCATTTCCAAACCCAGCGCCAGAAGCGCTGCAAAAGGCGCCCCGAGAACTAATGGAAAGTGGTATACAGCGAATTGCCGGAATGCTAAGAGCGAACTCGTGGCTGCAGTTAAAGGGAAAGACCAAACTGCTATCAGGTCTGCAAGGAATCTCTACAGGAAATCCGTGTCCGAGGCCAAGCGGTCATATGATTTCAATTTCTGGCATGATCTAACGGAGGCAAGCACAAAGAAAGATGCCAAGGGGTTTTGGGACTTGCTAAGGTCAAGAGACAAGCCCGTAGATCACCAAATGACCTGCAACATCCCTGGCGCTGTCTGGTTTGCCCATTTTACGAACTTGTACACAGCACAAACAGGGCCCACCCAACCAGACCCGCTATTAGGGTTCAGTTCCACAGCTCTCCCACCAAATGAAGTTGCATTTACTACCATAGAAGTGGAGAAGGCAATTAGTTGTATAGTGCCCAACAAAGCGGCAGGCCCGGATGGGATCCCGGGCGACCTGATAAAAATCAATCCACCATTTTGGAGCAGACTTATTGCAGAACTACTCAATGAGGCTACATCGGGGGGATCCTTACCTGATTCTTGGAGGGGCGCTGAAGTCGTCCCTATATTCAAGAAGGGTAATAGGGAGGACCCAGCAAATTACCGCCCCATTAGTTTGTTGGACACAACGCAAAAGGTGGCGGGGAAAGTGGTATTGGGCAGGATTCTGGAGTGGGTGGACGACAACCAGATACTATCCGATTTCCAAGCGGGGTTTAGATCAGGGACAGGTACCGTCGAGCAGACTTTCCGCCTTCTAATGCTCTATTGGAAGGTAGTGGTGCTAGGAGGAGGCAGTTTATATCTAGTCTTCATTGACTTGAAGACGGCCTTCGACCTAGTCCCACGAGCACTACTGTGGAAGGTCCTTGACGGTCTAGGTCTACCTCCTTATCTCTTGGCCATATTGGTAAAATTTCATGCTAACAATTTTGCTCAAATCAGATGGGGTGCCCAGGGAGAAAAAACACCGTGTATCCCAGTAGACAGGGGCGTCCGCCAGGGGTGTGTGCTTGCCCCCACTCTGTTTTCGTTATACGTGAATGGAGTGGTGGAGCATCTTTTACAACACCCTGCTGATGCACCATCCCTGGCTGGAAGGAAAATCCCGACACTCCTGTTTGCTGATGACACCCTCCTGATTTCGAAGACACCCACAGGCATACAGGCGCTACTTTCCAGCTTTAAAGCCTTCTGTGATTCCAAGGGCCTAGCAATAAATATCGGTAAGACCAAATTCCTTGTTCTGAATCCCCCGAAGAAATCTGTAAAACCCCCCACTCTAGACTCCGTTCCACTAGAGCGGGTCAAAGAATTTGACTATCTGGGCATACGCCTCTGTGACAGTATGAATTGGAAGGCCCATCACCAGAAAGTGTTTCTAACCCACAAGAGGGTTGTTGGCGCTTTACTCAAAGAACAACGTGCCTCTTCTACAAAACCGATCGGGGCACTGCTTGACATCTATAGGGCCAGGGTTGTGAGCGCAGCGTTGTATGGAGCAGAACTTTGGGGAACCCAGAGAGTGGACACCTTGGCCCACCTAGAAAACAAATTCCATAAAGACTTGATGAGGCTACCCCAAAGCACTCCCACAATCCCACTCTTGCTTGACGCAGGTACTCGCCCTATCTGCGATCAAGCCAAACTTCGTCCCTTATTGTTGTGGTCCAGAATTTGGAACGTTCCTGAACTCCATAGCTACGCGGATGCTCTAAAAGATGTCTTGTCCCTCCCTGGCTGGCATAAGATCGCCTGGCTTAGAGAGGTCAAGAAGGCGCTTACCTTGCTTGGTTTAGGATCTGCGTGGGAAAACAAAACCGCACCTCCCAAACAGGAATTGAAGAAGGCATATTGGATCTGGGTCGACAGCGAGAGACTGGGTAAACCAAACCATCCAAAATCTGTTGCCAACTTCCTGATGGTTAAATGTAACCCCTCCAGAGAAGCCTATTTGGACCTGATACACAGCTCTCATGATAGGGCCTTATATTTTAAATTCAGGGTTGGGGTTTTACCCTTGTGCCAGTTCACTTCTACTTGGAAACCACCCTTGCAAACTGTTCCCGACTGTCCATTTTGTGAGCTGAAAACAGAATCTGTCGCACACTTTTTATTTGAGTGCCGAGCCTACCTAGCTCCCAGACGGAGGTGGTTGAAGCCTCTTTTTAGGAGCCTAGGAACTCGTTCACACCTGGAAGCCTTGAGAATACTGCTCTCAGACACAAGACCCTTCTTCTCTATCTGTCTGGCAAAGTTCCTAGGATGGGCCTGGCGCATAAGAACCTCTAAAAAACTGATGATCCAATAATGTCTCCCCTTCTTTTTATAGGTTTTAGTCCATGGACAGATTACTTTTACTGCATAATGAATTGTAAATTGTTCTTCGATTATTGCTATATTGTGATGTTTTTGCTTTTATGATATGCTTTTATATATCGAAATAAAGCTTACTACTACTAAGTATATATAGAACAATAGAATAATATAGTCTATGTGAATGTGACCAAAGCTTATGTATGATGACGAAAGGGACCCCAAGCAGGAATACTGTTGTGTTAATTGTAAGAAAGTACATGGTCAATAGAAATGCTCTGGATAGTTATAATAAAATAAAGATGATGAAAATTCAACAAGCTGTAAAGGAATTAAGGGCAGTAGGCTGGGAGTAGTAGAATAATTAATAAAAATATTGATGTGAAGAGCCAAGTCATCTGTGGCTATAATATATGTTTTATATTCTTCTTCAATTTAGATTGTTTTTAAAATGAAAATAGTGTCCTGAAGAAGTGACGATTTTACTCACGAAAGGCCGCGTCGACAACATTTTCTTCCTAGAACATGAATTGTATTATTATATATTATGTTTTTTTAATAAATATGATGATGTTTTTATAAATGTGATTTAATAATATACAAAGAAAAGTGGGATAAATAAAACAAGAAATATAAATCTATTTTCCTTGCTCTCTTGCCCTTATTGCGATTTACTGCATAATGTTGAGAATGTGTTTAGGTTTAGATATCATATAGCTGTAAATGTGTTGATCTACTGTGAGACTCCACGTTATACCCTACTGGACTTCAATTTACTATTCATTCAAGACCTATAGAGATTTTCTCCTTACGTATTAAGGAAAAGGGACTCTTGTATTTGTCTTTTGTAAACCCATCCCCTTTTCCTATAAAAAGGGTTCCTCCCGATATGAAATTTTTTATTTGAACAAAATGATTGGGACCCTATTGAGAGCCTGCATATGCGATCATTTCCTAGTGATGGTGTGACAAGCCTGACCAAGTAATAATCAAGGACATGCTCACATTCACAGAACTACTTTTTGGTTGTCCTGAGCACTCCATGTCAGTGCATGTGTTTTCCTGCTCTTCCCACTCACCACCCTGTCCTATGCACTCTCTGCATTGTTCCCCACCCCTGCCAGCTAATCCATATAAGCACTGTAACAGGTACATTTTTGCCAGGCTTGACTAAAGAGTAGACTTTAAGGGACTGCATTTCTTTTATATCCTGACGTCCACCTATTCCATAGAGGCCCAGGCCTTGGCATGAAAAGGCAGCATTTATGACGCTATAGGAGCAGCAGGCTGCTGTACTTACTCCGCCTCTTTTTAAGGCAAAGAGAGAGTGGAAGATTTATCTTCTCCTGGAAGCCCATAAATCTGCTCCCTGTGATGCTGCAGAGCACCAACTGATGAAGCATTTGTTCCTGTTACTAAGCAAAGTAAATAGCAAATATTTTCTTTTAAATTCCAACACTACCTTGGACTCAGTTATGTTGTTTAAAATGTCTACAGCTTATCGCCTGTGTTGTGTTTAAGCTGCATCTCATGCTTTAAAATTATGTTACTAGACTCCTGCATGAAATTAAAAAGATAAGCCATGCTTTTTGTAAAGATTTAAATATTAAACTCATTGCTCACTGTTGCAATACTTTGAGATAGGTGTTTGCTTGTCCTGCAGTATTTTTAAATGTGTTTTCTTGTACTTTTTCATCATACATTAGAAACATGAATTGGCAAAGCCATTGGCCTAGCACTCGCATTATAAAGGTGTGATCAATTATCTTTGTCAATGCTTGTATCTTCTGTTTTGTTACTGAACTGCATTATGACTTGAGGGCTTGGGAGGTGGGTTTTGCAGAATACAGGTCTGAAGTATCTCTTAAGCAGCAGAGAGGCTGAGGGGTTGGGGGACGGGAAAGTTGCCCGGGGTCCCCTTTAAGGCATTGCAATAGATAACTTTAACTATCATGAGCTAAGTAGTCCAGGAGCCCTCATCATGAGAGCTGATGAATGGAGCATTTGCTCTATAGCGAAGAAGCATTGGCGAGCTTTTGCTTAGGTATCGTCTGAGTGTGTGCATAGAACTTGAGTACCTGCCACATGACACACCAAGTCATGCATCAGTAGCACAACACATCTGATATAACTGTTCAAAAATGTACAAAAAGGCCACAATCTTCTTGTGGCTGAATTTATGTTCTCATTTGATTTGTTCCTTATTAGATATCTCTGTCACCCCATGGCCTTTTTGGTAACTGTTATTTGGGCAATCTGATTGGCCTCATTGAGGCCATTCAAATAGCCACAATACTATGTGTCATGAAAAGATTTGTGGCCCTAAAAGGAGCATGGCATTGTGAGTAGATGGTCTAATTGCATGTATTTATGCTGCTGTTGTATGTCATTTTAAAAAGGTAAAATAATTAACCTACAAAACAAAAATTTTGCACCCGCTATGACATATATTGGTAAGTATACATTTACTTCTCTTAACTCCACATCTATTAACCTTGGTTATCTAATGGCAGTCTATATTTTAGATGCAATATTTGTGTAGGTTGATAATATGACCACCATACAATGTCCTAAACCCACACGGCATCATAAGAACCACACGGAGATCAGATATGTTTGCCATTCTTTGAGAGAACTCCTTTCAATGCATAACAAACTTGTCTGGATATTTGTCTTCGTTCTAATCCTAATTTGTGCGTCTCTCTGTTTCTAATGCGATTTCAATACTAATCATGCATCAAGCATTTATAAATTAAGTCTGAAAGAGATCTATATCCCCTATCTCACTACTAAAAGATTGTTGCCACCACAGTTAGAGAACACAGGACAATGGTGTGCCATTTCACCAACTGTTTTCAGAGGTGGGCGGGACTCTGGAGTTAATGGAAATCAAGAGATTTCCTTGTAGGCCAATATCTCTGCAAGGCCATCGTAGATTCTTCACAAAGGATATGTCTGTAAGGACATAGTAGATTCTTTACCAGTGATATCTCTGCAAGGCCATAGTATTTTCTTTACCGGCGATATCTCCTCAAGGCCATAATAGATTATTTTCTCTATAGAAAAAGAGAGGAACCCCTTGAGAAAGTCAAGGGAAATAGGGTATTAAACCAAAGAGAAAACACAATTCCCGTAACTTTTGAATAAATATCTATACAGTAGTCAAAGTAATAAAATCGTAATTAGAAATTAGAATATTCATTTTGTTTATTCAAAAAAAGTTAAAAATGAAAGATACACATCTCTCTACATAAAACAAGAAAACAATTCATTAAAAATGCATAAAAAACAATTCAGATCAATGAAACAGATAATAACAATTCATAAATGTTGTAATTAGTCCATACAAAAACTCTATCTCACTAATTATCCCAATTCTTCTTATGACCCGCATAAAAAGAGACAATTTGGAAGTTTGACCTAACCCCTTGTCAAATACTTGTACACATTCTGGAAGTATACAGAACCCAACAATCAATATTACAATAATTTCAACATTTGATTGTACAAGGTTCTTCCTTGAGACGTGTGACCCCAGCGTCGACGCGTTTCCATGGTATATTAATTATTCTCCCATCTTTATCAAGACTTTATACAGATTATTGTCTCTTAAACTTCTAATCGTGTCGGTGTTTCTCTTACGCCTCCTTTATTTGGCTTTTGTTAGGATATAGGACTTTTTTCCAAGCACTCGATGCTTGGAAACTTTCCTTCCACTTCACCTGTACCTCAGTAGGGGCGTCCTTACCAAGGTACAGGTGAAGCGGAAGGAACAGTTTCCCCGATCTTGAGGGTTTTTGGAATCACAACGGCAGATTGATTTAACGCGGCGGGTCCAAGCATCGAGTGCATTTAAACTACCGCTTCACGCTCTGCAAACATTAAAAGATACATAAGGATATTGTTATAACAAACTGAAGATGCGGAGACGTTTTTTAATCACAGCTTGAAGTTGGAATCATTAAATACAACCACGAACCAGATTGACGTAACAAGGGAAGCAGTTGCTTAAGAAAGCGCAACCTAGGAAAGCATGAATCTCAGGAAGGGCTATATCCTAACAAAAGCCAAATAAAGGAGGCGTAACAGAAAAACCAACACGAATAGAAGATTAAGAGACAATCAGTGTAAAGAGAATAATTCATATACCATCGAAACGCGTCGAAGCTGGGGTCACACAATTCAAGGAACACCCTTGTACAATCAAATGTTGAAATTATTGTAATATTGATTGTTGGGTTCTGTATACTCATAGTTCCAGGATGTGTACAAGTATTTGACAAGGGGTTAGGTCAAACTTTCAAGTTGTCTCCTTTTATGCGGGTCATAAGAAGAATTAGGATAATTAGTGAGATAGAGTTTTTGTATGGACTAATTACAACATTTAGGAATTGTTATTATCTGTTTCATTGATCTGAATTGATTTTTATGTATTTTTAATGTATTGTTTTCTTGTTTTATGTAGAGAGATGTGTATCTTTCATTTTTAACTTTTTTTGAATAGATATAAAAGACAATTCTAATTTGTAATTACGATTTTATTAGTTCGACTACTGTATAGGTATTTCTATTCAAAAGTTACAGGAATTGTGTTTTCTCTTTGGCATAATAGATTCTTTACCAGGGATATCTCTGCAAGGCCATAGTAGATTCCTCACAAGGGATATCTCTGCAAGGCCATAGTAGATTCTTTACCAGCGATATCTCTGCAAGGCCATAGTAGATTCTTTACCAGTGATATCTCTGCAAGGCCATAGTAGATTCCTCACAAGGGATATGTCTGCAAGGCCATAGTAGATTCTTTACCAGTGACATCTCTGCAAGGCCATAGTAGATTATTTATCAGTGATATCTCAAGTGCCATAGTAGATTCTTCACAAGGGATATCTCTGCAAGGCCATAGTAGATTCTTTACTGGCTATTTCTCTGCAAAGCCATATTAGATTCTTTATCAGTGATATCTCTGCAAGGCCATAGTAGATTCTTCACAAGGGATATCTCTGCAAGGCCATAGTAGATTCTTTACCAGTGATATCTCTGCAAGGCCATAGTAGATTCTTCACAAAAAAATATCTCTGCAAGGCCATAGTAGATTCTTTACCAGCGAAATCTCTGCAAAGTTGTAGTAGATTCTTCCCCAGTGATATCTCTGAAAGGTCATAGTAGATTCTTCACAAGGGATATCTGTGTAAGGCCATAGTAGATTCTTCACAAGGGATATCTCTGCAAGGCCATAGCAGATTCTGCCCCAGCGATATCTCCACAAGGTAAAAGTAGATTCTTCCCCAGCGATATCTCTGCAAGGTCATAGTAGATTCTTCACAAGGGATATCTCTGTAAGGCCACGGTAGATTCTTTACCAGTGAATTTTCTGCAAGGCCATAGTAGATTCTTTACGAGTGATATCTATGCAAGACCATTGTAGATTCTTTAGCGGTGATATCTCTGCAAGACCATTGTAGATTCTTTAGCGGTGATATCTCTGCAAGGTCATAGTAGATTCTTTACTGGCAATATCTCTGCAAGCCCATAGTAGATTCTTTACCAGTGATATCTCTACAAGGCCAGAATTAGACAGAATTACGTGCCCACGAATTGTGTTCCACCCGATCCGGTGGTTTTGGGAGTCATGGCCACCATGGATGATGTGCTCCAAGCACTGGTCCTAGTGCAGCAAGAACTGATAGCTTCTAAGTCGGAAGCAGCTGCTTTGCGTGAAAAGGAAGACAAGCTAGCCAGAAACCCTTTTGACGCTACAACGACTGCCCCTCCGGTTCAGGTTACGATACCCCGTCCTATTCCACTGGCTAAGCCCGAGAGATATTCTGGTGATCCCACTAAGACACAGGTTTTTCTCACTCAAGTGTTGATGCATTTTTCTTGTAAACCTTCTTCGTTTCCTTCTAATCATTCACGGGTAGCTTTCGCGATTTCTTATTTAAGTGGTGATGCAGCCAACTGGGCGGTACCTCTGGTGCGGAATGACGATGCCATTCTATCCAACAGGACGGCATTCCGTGCAGAGTTTGGGAAGGTGTTTGATAGGAGGGCCACCACCTTTAGCGCAGACAGAGAGCTATTAGAGTTGAGACAAGGGAGACAAGACCTGGTTACATATCTCAGTACCTTTAACAGGTTAGTAGCAGAGACTGCATGGCCTGAAGAGAAAAGAATGTCTATTTACTATCAAGGGCTATGGGAGGGCTTAAAGGATGTCATAGCTCAAATAGATCCTCAGCCTCTCACTTGCTCTTACATGATTAACCTTTCCCTTCGGTTGGATGGGAGACTCACTGACAGAGGGGGGAGAAAGACGCAAGGCTGAGAGAGGGATTTATTGCCCCGACTATTACACTCAAAAGGTAAGCCAACCTGCAGACACCAGTAGTGAACCCATGGATATAGGAGCTGTTAGGGCCCCTTTGACTAGAGCAGAGAGGGAAAGCAGGAGAGTGCTAGGTTTGTGTATGTATTGCGGGAAGAAAGGTCATTATGTTAGGGAATACCCCTCGAAACCGAGGGCTTCAGGGACTTGGTCACGAAACAAGAAAGCAACTGTATCCTCTGTAACTACGGAGGAAGCACCACCAGTGGAAAAGGCGGAGAAGAGCAGGAAACTCCCTTCTCTCACAGCCCCTGAAATACAGGAACATGAATCACATATAGTGCTCACCATGTCCTTGGAAAATCAGGCTCAGGTACACCAAGTAATGGTAATGGTTGACTCAGGGGCTACTGGGAATTTTGTAGATAGCGGCCTAGTCTCCTCTTTGGCATTAAGCAGGAATCAGAGAGACAGCCCTGAGGAACTATGGGCCGTAGACGGCAAACCGCTAAAATCAGGCCTTATAACAGAGAGAACGGAGGACTTGGTGTTATCCTTGCCAGTCCCGGGAGGGTTACATCGGGAGGAGATACGTCTGAACATCATAGAGGCACCCCAATATGAAGTCATCCTGGGTATGCCGTGGCTTAGCCACCACAATCCCTTGGTGAATTGGAGGGAAAAGACTCTGAAGTTTGTAGATCCCAGTTGTAGGGTTCACATCGTGTCTGAGCTCACTCCTCATGTTGTAGCGTTGACATATTCCCATTGTTTAGCCACTGCGGCAGAAAAGGTGGTGGTCCTGCCTCCATGCTATCAGGAGTTTCAGGACGTATTCAGTGAATTTATGGCAGAACAATTACCCCCACACAGAGAATACGACTGCCGGATAGATCTGGTGGAAGGTGCAGTGATCCCCACGTGTAGGGTATATGCTTTATCTGTCCCTGAAACAAAGTACCTGAAAGAATACTTAGAGCACTATGTGAAGATAGGGTTTATCCCCCTTCCCGCTCGCCTTCTGCTTCTTCTTTGTTTTTTATATCGAAGGCAAACGGTGATCTACGGGCTTGCGTGGATTATCGCAGGCTCAATAAGGTTACAGTTCGCAACAGGTATCCCTTGCCACTCATTACGGTATTACTAGATCAGGTCCGTAACGCCAAGATATACACCAGGCTTGACCTCTGAGGGGCTTACCACCTAGTCCGTGTCAGAGCAGGGGATGAATGGAAGACCGCATTTAAGACCCATTATGGCTTGTATGAATATCTGGTCATGCCATTTGGGCTTTGCAATGCCCCTGCCGCTTTTCAGTTTTTTCTGAATGACGTGTTGAGAGAATATATGGATGTCTGTGTGGTTGTCTATATAGATGACATTTTGATTTATTCTGAGGAGGTAGACATACATACAGCACAAGTCAGCATTGTACTCCAGAAACTGAGAGAACATAAACTGTTTTGCAAACTAAGCAAGTGCAAGTTTGGGGTAGACTCCGTTGAATTCCTGGGAGTCATGTTACACCCCAAGGATCTACGCATGTCTGATCGCAATGTCTTAGCAGTCCAGGACTGGCCTACACCTAAGTCCGTAAAAGAGGTACAAAGCTTCTTGGGCTTCGCTAATTATTACAGGCGTTTTTTTGTAGGGTTCTCCCAGATAGCAGTTCCTCTGACACGTTTGTTCCGGAAAGGAGTGACTTTCTGTTGGTCGTTGGAGGCAGAACAGGCTTTTACGTGTCTGAAATAGGCTTTCACTTCAGCCCCTGTGTTGGCTCATCCAAAGACCGAGTTGCCTATCATCGTAGAAGCGGATGCCTCCGATGAGGCACTTGGGGCTATCCTGTCACAAAGAGACTCTGAGACTGGACAACTACATCCAGTGGCATATCTTTCCAGAAAGTTGAATACAGCCGAAAAGAACTATACGATTTCTGAAAAAGAACTCTTGGCTGTAAAGAGGGCATTCCAGGAATGGAGACATTACCTGTGGGGTGCGGAGCATCCGGTGACGGTGTATTCCGATCACCGGAATCTTCAGTACATGCAGACCGCCAGGCATTTGTCTCAACGTCAGATGAGATGGAAGCTGTTCTTTGCCGAATTCAACTTTATCATCACCTTCAGACCAGGCAGTGAGAACAGAAAAGCTGACACACTGTCTAGACAAGACGAAGGTGATACCGCTGTTGTTCCGGTTATGCAATCCATAATAGAACCTGCTAAGGTGGTGTGTGTGCTCAGTGCGGACATGTTCTTAAGTAAGGTACGGAAGGCAAAAACCCCTTCTCTTTGGGATTTCTGGGCGGCAAAAGACAGCAATCGATCCATGAAGAAGGGATTGCCTTTCGTTAATACTCAGCTTTTCTTACCTTCCATCGCCTTGCAGCAAGAGGCTTTTCGGTGGTGTCATGTGGTTCCTCTGGCAGGTCATCAGGGCGTGCTCAAAACAATAAATCTGATCCAGAGACATTTCTGGTGGTTGACTTTGAGAAAAGATGTTACCATGTGGGTTGCTCGTTGTGCTGTTTGTGTTAGTTCGAAGACAGACAGCGGGATGATGAGAGGAAAACTGACACCCATGCCTACGCCAAGAAGACCCTGGCAAACAATAAGTTTGGATTTTGTAACTCGTTTACCTTCTGATCAGGGCAAATCTGCAGTATCTGGAGAATCTGGAGGAGTGTGGCTCAATGGTTAGAGGCAGCAGACCCGAAAGCTGAGATCGGTCCGCGACCAGGGTTCGATTCCCAACGCGGCAGGGTCTTGGGTCAAAATGTCCGCGGGCCTGATAATTCTCGCCTCAGTGCCTACTCTAACTTTGGGCTCCACTCTGCAACTCTGGGAAATAGCTTGCTTAATCTTCACAACGGCCCCTTCAACGCAGGGGATGCCTGGTCTCACCTGTAAGGTGCCCAGAAGGGACCATCTCACAGGGAAAGCAAGGACGGGTTCCCCAGCGGTATCCAGCGCCGGGACGCCCGCGGTGCGGGCAGCTGTGTGCTTTACAAGTATACAACATTTACATTTTACATTTACATTTACATTCTGGTAGTGGTGGACAGTCTGACCAAACTGGGTCACTTTATACCTTGCATCAACCTACCGATGGCTGGTCAGACGGCTCAACTACTACTCACAGAAGTGATCCGTTTACATGGGGTACCTGAGGTCATTGTCTCGGACAGGTACCCACAATTCATAGCCAGATTCTGGAAATACTGGTGCACTGCGTTACAGATCAAGTAGTCTTTGTCACTCAGCTTCCATCCTCAGACGGATGGTCAAACGGAGAGGCTTAACCAGACGCTAAAGAAATACCTCAGTTCTTATGCCAGTGTAGCACAGGACTCATGGGTATCGTTGTTATTGATGGCTGAAATGGCTTACAACAACGCCCGGCATTGCTCTGCATGTATGTCCCCTTTTTATGCCACGTATGGTGTAGACGCTAACATTCTTCCTGTCAAGATTCCTGAGAGCGTGTCTGCTAAGCCCTCCGTGTACAACAGAGTGAGGAAGCTACACTCAGTTCAGAAACAGCTCGTCAAGCATTTGACCAAGGCCAAGGTGGCTTACAAACGGTGGGCCGATGTTCATCGAAGGGAAGGACCTGATTATCAGGTGGGGGACCGAGTTTGGCTCTCTACCAGGAACATACGGTTCAAACTACGTAGTGTGTTCCATCCTCGCTTCATCGGTCCGTATGTCATCATTAAAAAAGTGAACCCTGTGGCGTTCAAGTTGAAACTACCTGCCAGTATGCGCATACACCCTGTATTCCACAGCAGTCTTCTGAAGCCTGCCTTGTCCTGTGTTAGGAAGGCGGCCCCCCTGGTGCTGGTTGATGGTGGGGATGAATACAAGGTGAGATGCATACGTGTTTCTAAATGGAAACGAGGCGCGCTGTGGTACCTGGTCACTTGGAAAGGTTATTCGGCCGAGGATGATACATGGGAGCCACAGCAGAACGTTCACGCACCAGCAGCGGTGCATCGCTTTCATGCACGATTCCCAGCTAAGCCAGGCCCTAGGAGGCGCTAGGGAGGAGGACCTACTGTCAGGGTTTGGGCTCCCTTTGCGCCTACCTAGCCTATGAACTACTCCCATACTGAACTACAACTCCCATGAGCCTTTGTACCAGGAAGCTACATAGCGTCTGCAAGGGCATCGGCTCATGCGCGTAATTCTGTTTGTTCCGGGTCCTGTTGAGATCCGCAGGTTCGGGTCTTGTGGCGTAGTTAGCGGCTCCTGCCTTGCTGTTCGAAGGCGTTCCTGATCTCCTCTTGGTGGCAGTGGGTGAGTGATCGTCCTACGGCCCTCTCGTTAGTCAACGGAACGTAGTGTGTCAGGCCGACCACACGTTACCGTTGTTCTTGCTTCTTCTCCTGCTCTCGGGGCTCCGAGAGCAACAGCGCGGCTGCGCTCAAATTGTTCCACAACACGTTGAGTCGGCTGGCCACGCGTGTCTGCATCGTTCCTCCCTGATTTTGCTAGATCGCGGAACATCGTGGTGGCTGCCACATGTTACCATGTTCTCCATTTCCTTTCAGCTAAAAGCGGAGCGCCATGTATCGGATGGCCACGCGCTACCGTTAAATGATTAATCATTTCTTCGTTTGTAGCGGAGCAAGGTGTGTTGGCCTACCACTTGCTGCCGTGATTCCGTGGGTTTACTAAGTTCCCCTGTATGGAGATTCATGGTGGTGACTTCCACTATCTACAGTTTGTTGTTTTGGTTGGGATTCAACCTCAGGCACATTTCCTTTTACAGCAAGCTGGATATGGTGTTACAATATTCCAGGTGTTGAGAAACCTTTGGTGTACTTTGCCTTTGCTGTGCTTTTAGTAGCTGCTGACATTCTGTGGCTCGTTGCAGGTGGAGAGAGCTAAGACGCCTTCCTTTTGTTTTCACTGTTTACTCTGCTAGGTATAAATAGACTCTGTGGTTCAGGTGTGTAGAGTGTTTGTCTGGTGTTACAGTCTTAGCGAGAATTGAAGAGAGTAGCTATGATGTTGCTATGTTGTGTTTAACTATGTTGTCTGTTTCTATATCATTTCAGAGCCTTTGTCCCAGCAGTCCCCTCCCCGTTCATGACTTTCCTCGCTTAATGGTTCCAATTCCCTGTGTTCTAAGATCAGGGAGTTGGTAACGTTAGGAGGTGGACCCCCATTATCAACGACCGGATCCTGTGGAACGTAATCTTGACAATTGTTGATTCTTTACCAGTGAATTCTCTGCAAGGCCATAGTAGATTCTTTACCAGTGATATCTCTACAAGGCCAGAGTAGATTCTTTACCGGCGATATCTCTACAAGGCCATAGTAGATTATTTACCAGTGATATCTCTGCAAGGCTATTGTAGATTCTTTACCAGCGATATCTCTGCAAGGCCATAGTAGATTCTTTACTGACAATATCTCTGCAAGGCCATTGTGGATTCTTTACCGGTGATATCTCTGCAAGGCGATAGTAGATTCTTCCCCAACGATATCTCTGCAAGGCCATAGTAGATTCTTCCCCAGCAATATCTCTGCAAGGTCATAGTAGATTGTTCCCCAGCGATATCTCTGCAAGGCCATAGTAGATTCTTCCCCAGTGATATCTCTGCAAGGTCATTGTAGATTCTTTACCGGCAATATCTTTGCAAGGTCATAGTAGATTCTTCCCCAGCGATGTGTCTGACAGGCCATAATATATCTCTGTAAGGTCATAGTAGATTCTTCCCCAGCGATATTTCTGCAAGGTCATAGTAGATTCTTTCCCAGCGATATTTCTTCAAGGTCATAGTAGATACTTTACCAGTGATAACTCTGCAAGGCCATTGTAGATTCTTTACTGGCGATATCTGTGCAAGACCATAGTAGATTCTCTACGGGCTATATCTCTGCAAGGCCATAGTAGATTCTTTATCAGTGATATCTTTGCAAGGCCATAGTAGATTCTTAACAAGGGATATCTCTGCGAGGCCATTGTAGATTCTTTACCAGTGATATCTCTGCAAGGCCATAGTAGATTCTTCACAAGGGATATCTCTGCAAGGCCATAGTAGAATCTTCACAAGAGATATCTCTGCAAGGCCATAGTAGATTCTTTACCAGTGGTATCTCTGCAAGGTCATAGTAGATTCTTCACAAGGGATATCTCTGTAAGGCCATAGTAGTTTCTTCACAAGGGATATCTCTGCAAGGCCACAGCAGGCTCTGCCCCAGCGATATCTCTACAAGGTAAAAGTAGATTCTTCCCCAGCGATATCTCTGCAAGGTCATAGTAGATTCTTCACAAGGGATATCTCTGTAAGGCCATGGTAGATTCTTTACCAGTGAATTCTCTGCAAGGCCATAGTAGATTCTTTACCAGTGATATCTCTGCAAGGCCATTGTAGATTCTTTACCGGTGATATCTCTGCAAGGTCATAGTAGATTCTTTACTGGCAATATCTCTGCAAGGCCATAGTAGATTCTTTACCAGTGATATCTCTGCAAGGCCAGAGTAGATTCTTTACCAGCGATATCTCTGCAAGGCCATAGTAGATTATTTACCAGTGATATCTCTGCAAGGCTATTGTAGATTCTTTACCAGCGATATCTCTGCACGGCCATAGTAGATTCTTTACTGACGATATCTCTGCAAGGCCATAGTAGATTCTTCCCCAGCATTATCTCTGCAAGGCCATAGTAGATTCTTCCCCAGCATTATCTCTGCAAGGTCATAGTAGATTCTTCCCCAGCGATATCTCTGCAAGGCCATAGTAGATTCTTTACCAGTGGTAACTCTGCAAGGCCATTGTAGATTCTTCACCGGCGGTATCTCTGCAAGATCATAGTAGTTTCTTTACTGGCAATATCTCTGCAAGGCCATAGTAGATTCTTCACAAGGGATATCTCTGCAAGGCCATAGTAGATTCTTCACAAGGGATATCTCTGCAGGCCATAGTAGATTCTTTACCAGCGATATCTCTGCAAGGTCATCGTAGATTCTTCACAAGGGCTATCTCTGCAAGGCCATAGCAGACTCTGCCCCAGCGATATCTCTACAAGGTAAAAGTAGATTCTTCCCCAGCGATATCTCTGCAAGGTCATAGTAGATTCTTCACAAGGGATATCTCTGTAAGGCCATGGTAGATTCTTTACCAGTGAATTCTCTGCAAGGCCATGGTAGATTCTCATCCAGTGATATCTCTGCAAGGCCATTGTAGATTCTTTACCGGTGATATCTCTGCAAGGTCATAGTAGATTCTTTACTGGCAATATATCTGCAAGGCCATAGTAGATTCTTTACCAATGATATCTCTGCAAGGCCAGAGTAGATTATTTACCAGTGATATCTCTGCAAGGCCATGGTAGATTATTTACCAGCGATATCTTTGCAAGGTAAAAGTAAATTCTTCCCCAGCGATATCTCTGCAAGGTCACAGTAGATTCGTCACAAGGGATATCTCTGTAAGGCCAGTGTAGATTCTTTACCAGTGATATCTCAGCAAGGCCATAGTAGATTCTTTACAGGCGATATTTCTGCAAGGTCATAGTAGATTCTTTACCAGTGATATCTCTGCAAAGCCATTGTAGATTCTTTACCAGGGATATCTCTGCAAGGTCATAGTAGATGCTTTCCGCCGATATCTCTGCAAGGCCATTGTAGATTCTTTACCAGTAATATCTCTGCATGGCCAGAGTAGATTCTTTACCAGTGATATCTCTGCAAGGCCATAGTAGATTCTTCACAAGGGATATCTCTGCAAGGCCTTAGGAGATTGTTCCCCAGTGATATCTCTGCATAGTCATAGTAGATTCTTCTCCAGAGATATCTCTGCAAGGCCATAGCAGATTCTTCACCAGGGATATATTTACAAGGTCATAGTAGATACTTCCCCAGTGATATCTCTGCAAGGCCATAGAAGATTCTTTACCAGTGATATCTCTGCAAGGCCATAGTAGATTCTTCACAAGGGATATCTCTGCAAGGCCATAGTAGATTCTTCCCCAGCGATATCTCTGCAAGGCCATAGTAGATTCTTCACCAGGGATATATTTACAAGGTCATAGTAGATACTTCCCCAGTGATATCTCTGCAAGGCCATAGTAGATTCTTTACCAGTGATATCTCTGCAAGGCCATAGCAGATTCTTCACAAGGGATATCTCTGCAAGGCCATAGTAGATTCTTCCCCAGCGATATCTCTGCAAGGCCTTAGTAGATTCTTCACCAGGGATATATTTACAAGGTCATAGTAGATACTTCCCCAGTGATATCTCTACAAGGCCATAGTAGATTCTTTACCAGTGATATCTCTGCAAGGCCATAGTAGATAGTTTCCCAGCGATATCTCTGCAAGGTCATAGTAGATTCTTTCCCAGCGATATTTCTGCAAGGTCATAGTAGATACTTTACCAGTGATAACTCTGCAAGGCCATTGTAGATTCTTTACTGGCGATATCTGTGCAAGACCATAGTAGATTCTCTACCGGCTATATCTCTGCAAGGCCATAGTAGATTCTTTATCAGTGATATCTTTGCAAGGCCATAGTAGATTCTTAACAAGGGATATCTCTGTGAGGCCATTGTAGATTCTTTACCAGTGATATCTCTGCAAGGCCATAGTAGATTCTTCACAAGGGATATCTCTGCAAGGCCATAGTAGAATCTTCACAAGAGATATCTCTCCAAGGCCATAGTAGATTCTTTACCAGCGGTATCTCTGCAAGGTCATAGTAGATTCTTCACAAGGGATATCTCTGTCAGGCCATAGTAGTTTCTTCACAAGGGATATCTCTGCAAGGCCATAGCAGGCTCTGCCCCAGTGATATCTCTACAAGGTAAAAGTAGATTCTTCCCCAGCGATATCTCTGCAAGGTCATAGTAGATTCTTCACAAGGGATATCTCTGTAAGGCCATGGTAGATTCTTTACCAGTGAATTCTCTGCAAGGCCATAGTAGATTCTTTACCAGTGATATCTCTGCAAGGCCATTGTAGATTCTTTACCGGTGATATCTCTGCAAGGTCATAGTAGATTCTTTACTGGCAATATCTCTTCAAGGCCATAGTAGATTCTTTACCAGTGATATCTCTGCAAGGCCAGAGTAGATTCTTTACCAGTGATATCTCTGCAAGGCCATAGTAGATTATTTACCAGTGATATCTCTGCAAGGCTATTGTAGATTCTTTACCAGCGATATCTCTGCACGGCCATAGTAGATTCTTTACTGACGATATCTCTGCAAGGCCATTGTGAATTCTTTACCAGTGATATCTCTGCAAGGCCATAGTAGATTCTTCCCCAACGATATCTCTGCAAGGCCATAGTAGATTCTTCCCCAGCATTATCTCTGCAAGGCCATAGTAGATTCTTCCCCAGCATTATCTCTTCAAGGTCATAGTAGATTCTTCCCCAGCGATATCTCTGCAAGGCCATAGTAGATTCTTTACCAGTGGTAACTCTGCAAGGCCATTGTAGATTCTTCACCGGAAGTATCTCTGCAAGATCATAGTAGTTTCTTTACTGGCAATATCTCTGCAAGGCCATAGTAGATTCTTCACAAGGGATATCTCTGCAAGGCCATAGTAGATTCTTCACAAGGGATATCTCTGCAAGGCCATAGTAGATTCTTCACAAGGGATATCTCTGCAGGCCATAGTAGATTCTTTACCAGCGATATCTCTGCAAGGTCATAGTAGATTCTTCACAAGGGATATCTCTGCAAGGCCATAGCAGACTCTGTCCCAGCGATATCTCTACAAGGTAAAAGTAGATTCTTCCCCAGCGATATCTCTGCAAGGTCATAGTAGATTCTTCACAAGGGATATCTCTGTAAGGCCATGGTAGATTCTTTACCAGTGAATTCTCTGCAAGGCCGTAGTAGATTCTCATCCAGTGATATCTCTGCAAGGCCATTGTAGATTCTTTACCGGTGATATCTCTGCAAGGTCATAGTAGATTCTTTACTGGCAATATCTCTGCAAGGCCATAGTAGATTCTTTACCAATGATATCTCTGCAAGGCCAGAGTAGATTCTTTACCGGTGATATCTCTGCAAGGCCATGGTAGATTATTTACCAGCGATATCTTTGCAAGGTAAAAGTAAATTCTTCCCCAGCGATATCTCTGCAAGGTCACAGTAGATTCGTCACAAGGGATATCTCTGTAAGGCCAGCGTAGATTCTTTACCAGTGATATCTCTGCAAGGCCATAGTAGATTCTTTACAGGCGATATTTCTGCAAGGTCATAGTAGATTCCTTACCAGTGATATCTCTGCAAAGCCATTGTAGATTCTTTACCAGGGATATCTCTGCAAGGTCATAGTAGATTCTTTCCCGCCGATATCTCTGCAAGGCCATAGTAGATTCTTTACCAGTAATATCTCTGCAAGGCCAGAGTAGATTCTTTACCAGTGATATCTCTGCAAGGCCATAGTAGATTCTTCACAAGGGATATCTCTGCAAGGCCTTAGGAGATTGTTCCCCAGTGATATCTCTGCATAGTCATAGTAGATTCTTCTCCAGAGATATCTCTGCAAGGCCATAGTAGAATCTTCACCAGGGATATATTTACAAGGTCATAGTAGATACTTCCCCAGTGATATCTCTGCAAGGCCATAGTAGATTCTTTACCAGTGATATCTCTGCAAGGCCATAGTAGATTCTTCACAAGGGATATCTCTGCAAGGCCTTAGGAGATTGTTCCCCAGTGATATCTCTGCATAGTCATGGTAGATTCTTCTCCAGAGATATCTCTGCAAGGCCATAGTAGATTCTTCACCAGGGATAGATTTACAAGGTCATAGTAGATACTTCCCCAGTGATATCTCTGCAAGGCCATAGTAGATTCTTCCCCAGAGATATCTCTGCAAGGCCATAGTAGATTCTTCACCAGGGATATATTTACAAGGTCATAGTAGATACTTCCCCAGTGATATCTCTACAAGGCCATAGTAGATTCTTCCCCAGCGATATCTCTGCAAGGCCATAGTAGATTCTTTACCAGTGATATCTCTGCAAGGCCATAGTCGACTCTTTACCAGTGATATCTCTGCAAGGCCATAGTCGACTCTTTACCAGTGATATCTCTACAAGGCCATAGTAGATTGTTTACCAGTGATATCTCTGCAAGGCCATAGTAGATTCTTTACCAGTGATATCTCTGCAAGGCCATAGTAGATTCTTTACCAGTGATATCTCTGCAAGGCCATAGTAGATAGTTTCCCAACGATATCTCTGCAAGGCCATAGTGGATTATTCCCAGTGATATCTCTGCAAGGCCATAGTAGGTTCTTTACCAGTGATATCTCTACAAGGCCATAGTAGATTCTTCACAAGGGATATCTCTGCAAGGCCATAGTAGGTTCTTTACCAGTGATATCTCTACAAGGCCATAGTAGATTCTTCACAAGGGATATCTCTGCAAGGTCATAGTAGATTCTTCCCCAGCGATATCTCTGCAAGGCCAAAGTAGGTTCTTTACCAGTGATATCTCTACAAGGCCATAGTAGATTCTTCACAAGGGATATCTCTGCAAGGCCATAGTAGATTCTTCCCCAGCGATATCTCTGCAAAGCCATAGTAGATTCTTCACAAGGGAGATCTCTGCAAGGCCATAGTGGATTATTCCCAGTGATATCTCTGCAAGGCCATAGTCGATTCTTTACCAGTGATATCTCTACAAGGCCATAGAAGATTCTTCCCCATCGATATCTCTGCAAGGCCATAGTAGATTCTTCACAAGGGATATCTCTGCAAGGCCATAGCAGGCTCTGCCCCAGCGATATCTCTGCAAGGCCATAGTAGATTCTTCCCCAGCGATATCTCTGCAAGGCCATAGTAGATTCTTCCCCAGCGATATCTCTGCAAAGCCATAGTAGATTCTTCCCCAGCGATATCTCTGCAAGACCAGAATAGATTTTTCCCTAGCGATATCTCTGCAAGGCCATAGTAGATTCTTTACCTGCGATATCTCCGTAAGGCCATAGTAGATTCTTCACCAGGGATATCTCTGCAAGGCCATAGTAAATTCTTTACCAGTGATATCTATGTAAGGCCATAGTAGATTCTTCAACAGCTCCATCGATCTTTGAGGAACCAGCCTCTTGGGAATTCTTGATGAGTGGCCAAGAAAGAAAGCAGAAGGAAGTTTCCTGGATGAAAAAGAATCACAGTACAGTAACAACCACCTCAAATGGCTCGTCAATCAAAAGTAAGAGGTGAAGGCACCAGTTCTAATAAAACCATATTCATTGGACTCTATCCAGTCATGATAAAAACTGAAACAAGGGGGCATATTAGCAAGGGCCATATCGCTGCTTTAGCGGCACTTTTTGCCGCTAAAGCAGCGATAATTTTTATCGCCCTATCAGCAAGCTGTTGCTAACAGCAGTTAGCGACAGCTTTTAGGCGATAGCGACCGGTTTGGGGCCTGCTTTGTAAGGCAGCAATATTTATCGCTAATGACATGCAAACTGGGCATTCCCAAACCCAAAGCATTCGCTAACACAGCTATCGCCTATTAGCGAGGTAGGCTTAGCGATAAAAAAAAAACACGCTAAGCGCCATTATCGCTATAATCTAACGCCTGCTAAAAACATGACTTACCTGTTTATCCAATGGGAAGTGGATTGTCAGGTTAAGTCCCCATTGGCGTTAATGCGTGAATACCGTTGGATTTCCAGCGATATTCACGCATTTCGCCGCTTTCGCTGGATATTTTAGCACAATGGAGGAAAGCGTTGCTAATAGCATGATTTTTCCGCTAACTTATCCAGCGATAGGCAGTGATAAAAAAAATGTTGCTTACTGCATTTAGCGATAAATATCGCTATTCCTTGCTAATATGCCCCAAGGTCTTTCGACGCTAAAATGTTAGGACGGCCTTCAGCCTAATACTCACTAGTTTTTACTTTTTTTCCTACAAGACGAGTGCTGAGCACTGACTGCAGAACAACATGTTGGCACTTCACAAAATACGTGTGTGTATGTGGAAGTCATGCTTTGAAAATACGGCGTTTTGTTACAGAAGATAACTCACGTTATATGCTGAATTATTATTATGGTAACGCGTATTTCGGAAAATTGATTCCTTAAAACTTGCAGACAATAAAACAATCATTTCAATAAGATTTTTCGAAATTGATAGGACCATTTAAAATCACTTAAAACCTGTCATAAAAAATCTTTAAAAAGAATGTAAAACATCTCTCTTAACACAGCTTGGATTAAGAAACACGTTCAGGTGCAAAAGAAGCAGCCAGTGCAAACAGACGATTTGTCCAGGTCTAGAATTTCCTAAACTTTTCTTATTAACCCAGCTATGAATAAAAACTTACTTAGGGCAAAAATAGTGTAAATGGATGTGTTGCCCTTCAACATGCTCATTACCTCCTGATATCTCCGAAAGCCAAAATAATTGCACAGTGCGCATATCCATTTCCTTCTAGGCTTTGCATATGCTGGACACACAAATAGCATATGGTGTGTAGTTTCATGTGCAGCTTATGAGCACAAAGTGCATACACTATATGCCAAATGAAGATTGACTGAAGAGGAAAGGATATGGCTAGGGCTGACACACCTTTTTGGAAATTCTTGTTTAGCAATGGATCAAAGTGTTTTATATGGGTGTTTGAGCTTAATCTATCTAGAAGACAAAACATGGGCAATTCTACTGGTTGGCAAAGAGATCAGGTTCAACCAATTGCTTTAGATGGCATGACCAGTCCCAAGATGCAACTGGAATTTGTTTTCCATAGCATATCAGTAGATCTCCAAAACTCTAATACCATCAAATGTTACCAGTAGAAATCAATTTCCACCTGTGTGGCTTTAAATACACACATTAAACAAACAGCTGGAGATTTGGGCAAGCAAGGGGCCGGATCACAAATTAAAATAAAAGGGGTTTGAAGATTTTAGGGTTTGCTGTGCGTTTAAAGATAGAATTGAGTGTTTTTTCTTTCTTTCAGTTTGGGCACATTGACGGCCTGTGTTTTCACCTGCTGGGGAGTTGCTATAGATGGAGTCTGCAGGCTGCTGTGACTAAACAAACCTGACACGCAGCCAGAACCCGAGAATGTTTTAGTTGGCTCGACGCCCGCTGGAGCTAAATAAATCCATTCTTCTGTTTATAGTTAGAATGCTATTTATAGGTCTCACTTTTCAATTTATTTAACGAACAAAAAAGACAAAGAAATCTGTGTTATTTTTCTCCTGGAAAAACAGTGCGTCTGTTAGGGCCTGGCAGTTGCCTCGACCTGTGATTGTCGCTAATTAAGTGAGGTAACGTGATGGCGCCCGTGTTGAATGTGAAAAGGGTCCTGGAGCCTTGCATATGTTACAGACATGCACTGGCCTTGGGACGGAATGGGGGTCCCCAGGTCTTTAACTGATTCGGGTCCTCCCGATGCTCACCACCCACAGTCTAAAAAGTAGGTGATAATACGGGTTACCTATAGGGCTCTCCAGGGCCGGCTTTAGGGCAGTGCGACCGGTGCGGCCGCACTGGGCGCTGACCTGTGGAGGGGGCGCTGACCACAGGAGCATTGCTGTGTTTACCAATATATTATTAGGAGAGATGAGGGGGACTGTTCCCTGTGGTAGTAGGAGAATCGGGTGTAGGGGGCCCACCAGTGCTACTCCCTTGCTGCCCTCACCCTCAGGGTTCAAAATAAAGGCTTTACTCTGCAGTAGTACCGCCCTTCACTGCTTTTGATGTAACTTCAAAGAGACTCGTTATAGTTCTTTCAAGGTCTCATCATTTCAGAACTTTTTTTTTTGCAGTTTTATATTGCGCAAACTCGACAGAAGGCATTGGAGAGCTTTACATAAGCATCAGTCACATAACACAGGGATATTATATTTGTTTGAATCACAAAGGGAAAAAAAGAGCAAACTCCAAGCTCCAAAGTGCTTCCATACCTCCAAAGTTGGCAGCTTTTACCATTAAGGTGTGGTGTCCCTCAAGCAAGACGTGAACCATTTTCAATATTATATACAATGAAACCATAGTTGTTGCTCATTTATTTTATGCAACTAATAACCATAATTGACATCGCCAATAGTACTGCTTGTTGTAGGTGTAATGTTAATTGTGTAATATATATTTGGATATAATTACAAAAGCAGCAAAAAACCAGAATGGCGGCACACTATGCTGAATTCAGATTTTTAGCGTAAGTGTTTTAAGCCAAGCCCTAGTTAAATCGGCGGCGCCGTTGAGAGACCTCCTCAGTTTGTTTTTTCATCCCTTGTAAGGTCCTGAGGGGTCCTTGAAGGTTTGGAGCCACCCTGCATTGTAGAGGCTGCAGGGCAGGGCTTTAAGTGGTCCGGGTCTCACCAGTGCTGAGCACCAGCAGTTTTTTAAAGGGGGCCTCGAAACGGGTGTCTATCGGGCTCTGTTTTGTGCCCTGGCACAGGCGGTCTGTTTTTTTCCGGACTGCAGTGACAGCAGGCATGTCGATGTGCGCGTGCTCACACTGCTCACTTCTCACTAGTGGATAAGTCACGGCATGACATCAAGCCTGTTGAGCGTTGTAGGGGAAGGGAAATCCTTCAAAGAGAGTAATTTTCTCTTTAGATTTCCATTCTCTTTTTGAAACTCGGGAGCAGCAACATTGATGTGGTGTCACCACAGCATTAATTCAAAGCTTTTTCAAAAATGTATACAAGCCATAGTTGCTGCTTATCTTTCTTATGCAACTAACAACCCTTGACAAAGCCAATAGTCCTGACCTTTTTTTGTAGGTATGATTTTACTTGTTGTATCATATATCTGGATGCAATGACAGAAACAGCAAAATACAAGTCGGATGGCACAATATGCTATGCACAGATCTTTAGCTTACGTGTTTTAAGCCACGCCCTTAATTACAGTGACCACGCCCCTTTGAGAGACGTCTCAGTTTTTTCATCCCAAGTAAACCCTTGCTGCAGGTACATACTTTACACCACTGATCGTCGCAGAGGTCGAAGGTTGAAAAGAACAGGATTTGTGAAACAGAGATGGGCATTAATGCTTGAGCAGCTACTTTATACTATACACATCTGGATCGTGTGAGCCTCGGCCTGTCTTCTTGATGAAAGCTGCTTCCAAAGAAAGAGATAACAGTTTGTACAAGACATTCTTGAATTCTGAACAAGAAGGTCCACGTTTCCAGGGTCTGCCTCAAGTCAGCACGTAGATAAGAATGAGCACGCCACTCCACGTCATGCTCTTACTTCCATGTTTTCTTGGGTGTTTTATTTTTAACAGGAAAAGACATACGCCTTAGCATTCTATTTTTTTATGTGATGGCGTTTTCGTCTCCTACAGATCTGCGGACTCAGGTTCCTAAAATTACGTCATCATCACTCCTGTGTTTGTTTCAGATTTGAGACGCATTCTTGAAAGAAAAACTAAAATAATTGATAGACACAAAACAAAATG
The DNA here is from genome assembly GCF_964263255.1 of Lissotriton vulgaris. NCBI lineage: Eukaryota > Metazoa > Chordata > Amphibia > Caudata > Salamandridae > Lissotriton > Lissotriton vulgaris. Next base: position 1,243,401,670 of record NC_141685.1, read on the forward strand.
CACCATGATTCATCAATAACTTGAAATGACCCAACCCCCTCCAGGCGGCGAGTCGTCCCGCCCTGCTCCCACCGATCATTTCCACCAACTGCGCGCTTTTACCTTAAATCACCGCTGACAACATTCTTTGGTGCCTGAAAAGGTCGCAGTTTATTCATCAACATAACATTTTTTAAATAAAATGTTATACATTTCCAACGTTCATGGTCATAACACATTCAATGCCTATGTTCTAACTTTTCATCTCTTGTTCCCTGCAATTCTTCCTCTTACCTTATGGACCCAGCCTCATCAATTACCTGGGAAGGGAGGGGCCTCCGATTCAGGGGTCTAGGCTTCAGCTTGCTACCGATTCGGAGAGTGTCCATCTGGACCTACACGGGCTGCAAGTGCAGTCCCGCTCGCCATGTAACCCCTTCGTGGGCCCACCGTTCTCCCAGTGGTCCCTGCTGTGTGGCATCCCAAGGAACTTACTTGAGCATCTATTCTTCCTTTCCTGAGGCTGAGTCCTTGCCATCTCCTCCCTCGGTACCCCTGAAGTGAGGCATCCCAAGAGTCCTGCAGGAGTATCACATCTACTCTTTCTATGGTGGTACGCCGCCCTTTGGTTCCCTCAGTGCCCCTGCCGTGAGGCATCCCAAGGACACTGTGAGCGCTACCTTCTAGTAATTTTCTCTTCTACTAGCTTCCTTGTGTTTGCTCTGCCACACTACCTACAGTTTCTTGATCAGAGGGAGCTCCACCCTACCCCTGACTTCCTTTTTGCTCCTTCTTTAAACCTATTTGCTCCAGTACCCCAACAATGCTCAGCAGAAACCTGTCTATGCCTACCCCTGTGAGGTGTACCCCATCTTCTAGGTGGTACCCTGGAGACCAATGTTCTAGCAGGACCAGAAATTGTACTCCTGGAAACTATTTGTGAACTGCCTTTCCGCCTGAGCAGATATGCATGTGTAATAGCCCTGCTCATGCGAAACTCTGGAGGAAGGTTTATATATACCCTTGCGAAGGAGTGATTTTCGAACATTTCTCAGTATGGACAAAGATTAGAGAAGAGTTGCTGCAGACCCTTAAAACATGCAAGATGGTAGGTTACCCAGACTCAAAAGGATGCACCCTCACCATTTGAACTGTTGCTTACCACTTCCTTTGGCCCCAATCTGTTGATCTGCGAATGCACGGCAACATAAGGGGATTGTACCATTTCAAACATTACTAAAGTTTGAACCCTAGCATAATCAGAGAGGCCATATCAGGTCTCTTCTATAATAAGATTGCTACCATAATCTGTCGCCGTACTGTGCGGTCCCAGAGGGACAAGTGGATCTTCCTAGAGGACAAGTAAACTTGTGACTCAGTAACTGTCCCCCCTTTCCTCTGTTTTCTACTCTGGTGCCCTGCGGGGCATAATCTCAATTACTGTGACCCTTTGAACATTGTTTCTGTGAGAGCCGGAGGCTCTGCATTTTCTCCAGCATCATTTCAGAGAGAGGCAATTCCACTGTTTAGCACAGGTATGCTTAGTGAGTGGGGGTGGTGAAAGGAGTCATTGTGATAGAACCACACAAGTTAATTCTGTTATTTTGTAATTACAGATGCCAGAGCCATCCTAGCTAAGAATTCAGGAGAAGCAGGCATAGCAGTGGAGTCTCTCTTGTTATCCCATTTTCCCCCTTCACCCGTCCTGCTGGGAGTGAATTTATTTTGCAATAGTGGGGCAGGGGAGTTGGGAACCTTTCCTCCCGTTTGAGTCTTGGTCCTCCTAAGAGCGCTGCTCCTGTGAAAGCTCCTGAGTATTCAGGTGCATGGTACCTTCTTTCTGGTATTTATATGACAGATAGATAGATAGATAGATAGATAGATAGATAGATAGATAGATAGATAGATAGATAGATAGATAGATAGATAGATAGATAGATAGATAGATAGATAGATAGATAGATAGATAGATAGATAGATAGATAGATAGATAGATAGATAGATAGATAGATAGATAGATAGTTAGTCATGGTAAATATATATGTGGAAGTATATTAAACCTATACTTACGGGTAGATACTTACTTTGAAAATATTTTGTGCTCAATATTTAGACCAGAATACTTTTGTATGGTGATATACAACCCACAATAGAATACCACATGAAGTTTGCATATCATGGTATATTGAAGAAAATGTCTGTATAAAAATAGAGCATCATACAAAAACATTATGAATCATAAACAATCAGTTAGAATTAATGAATAGTAAACTTATGTGTGCTAGATCGGACTGGATACCAACCACTAAGTAAATACGGGCACTGGGAAGCCTCATGCAATTGCATCAACTCCTAAAGTTTCTAAAACATGCAGTCTAGTTCCAACTGCACACCTGTTGCAAAAGAGAAAAACATGTACTTAAGAACACTTTTGGCACACATTTATTAATTGACTCTGGATAAAACCATAAGAATTCAGCACCGAAAGGCTTTCAAAAGTTCTGAAAAGCAGGTTCCACCTCTCAGTGTAGACCAGCCAGAGACATCTAATATACAGCAGTGTGACAGACATCTGGCATGCATACACAATTATGACCTTACAGATACGTGCCTTTTGTATGTAGTCACATTTGACTTTAGAGCGTTGTGTGTCCCTGGGGGTTTGGCAGATCTGTAGGCTTTCAAAACCTTTCATTTGTGCTATTTTTTTTAGAATAGGTCAGAAGTACTAGAATATCATCTAAAACTTTCATCCGGCATAAATATTTTGTCCTAAATATTGCCTAAAAAATATTGCCCAAGGAGGCGTGGCCAAGATGGCGGGCGGCAAGGATGTGTTTTCTGATCGCTCTGAGTCACAGCCAATTTAAACATCAGAACGAGCCCACCAGTTCCTTTCCGAGGCCTCTGGGACTAAATACAGGCTGCAGAGAGCGGCGGGCACAAGCAAAGTCCTGTGGAGATCAATTGGGCCCCTGGGTGCCGTGCCCGGGTGAACTGAGCAGGGGAGCTAAAGACAGGTCTGCCCACAGCGGTAAACAGTGTGCCCAGGCATGGGCTTCAGAGCAGACTGCAATACGCGGAGGCCCCCCCGCCCCCATCACTGGCCTGCCAAGACTCTGGGTCAAAGGGAGCAGCAACAACCCCAACAAAGTGGTATTGGGCGTCTCCCGTTGTCTGGAGCCATCGGCCAGGAACGTGGAGCGGTAGACCTCTGGGTCCCGGTTGTGGCCCACGGTGTCTGCGGGATTGAAGGTGGGCCCCCAGGTCACAAGAGGGATCGTAGGCCGGGCTGTTCCGATACAGCAAGCAAAGAGGTGATGGAGGAGGCAGCTGCTGTGGTCAAGCTCTGTTCCCTGGGGCACATGTAGAGAAGAATACGGAGGGTAGAGGCTCGGTAAAGATGGGGCACACCTGGCGTCCCTCGCATTCCGGGGCTCGTCGGAAGGCCTAGATGGCCATCGCTAAAGCACCCACAGCATAGTACCTTCTCTATTGACTGCGGCTCGCTCACCTCTAAAGAGGGGAGTACGGCATAGGTGCTTAAATGAAAGAGGACAAAGCTCTACAGGCTCTGTGCTGATGGTGACCAAGGAGTGGCGACCAAATTAAACACCCCCGTGGGTTGCCTAGATCTCAACAGCTATAGGGCAAGATGATTCGCCCTCTGCTCGCCCTGTGGACATCTCCATGTTTTTTCTGGATAGACACCTCGTTGGAATAGTCATCCTTTGGGTGGCCACATCTAACCCCGACTCGCTGGATTTGACTGACTTTGGTCACCTATTGTTTTTCCCGTTGCATCCTTTATTTTTGTTATGGGTATCTTTCTTCTCTCACTTCTTTCTCCTCCCCGACAACTGAGGCCTTATGTAGGCAGCAAGAGCACTAGGGATTACATGTCAAAGCTTCTACTCATTACCCCTCTGGAAAGACAGAGACTTAGCAATATATCAGCAGTAGGGTGCCGCGAAGATACATGACACATATAATTCGTATAGTGAGCCTTAATGTGCAAGGCCTCAACAGCCCAGTGAAGCGCAAAGTGATTTTATCTTTTTTAGAGCATTCGGGAGGGGATGTCTGTTTGCACAAGAGACTCATCTGTTAGCTAGGGACACCCACCGCATGCTCTCACCCAGGTTTCCCAGATAATACTGGACCTCAGACACAACTAAAAAGAATGGGGTTGGTATACTTCTTGCACAGAAATTCCAAGGTAAGGTCACCAACACAGTAGCTGAACTTAGAGGCATGCCGCTGGGGATTAGGATTCAGTAGGGCAATATGCAGTTTACGGTCGCATCTATATATGCACGGAATAAACACCAAGAACGCTTCCTGATCAACTACCTTAAACAGGTTCTAGCCACTCCTGATCAAGCAGTGGTGATATGTGCCAACTTGAATCTCATAATGAATACAGACTTAGACTGTTCTGTGCAACGTGCTACACAATTAGGGCTCTTTCACAGACCGGGCTTCAATGGCTGCAAACTGCTCCCTTAACGACATATGAAGACAAACACACCCCTCCACTAGACACTACACATTCTTTTCAGCTGCCCACAAATCCTATGCTTGCATAGATTATTTGTTAATAATAGATGCCCTAAAAGAATGCGTAGCTGAAAGGGACGATTGAGCCTTGTTCTCTTTCTGATCACGCCACAATCACACTATCGCTGAATCTTGGCGCATGCCAAAACGCGCTCATCGCACTGGTGACTCCAAGACGCCATGCTCCAATCAGACCAGACAAAAAAAGCAATTCACACGGCGATTACAGAGTATGCCACCAGCAATGACCACAAGGAGGTACACCTCGCCTCTGCATGGGAAGCATTAAAATTAGTAATACGCTGTGAATTAATAGTGACCTTAGCTGGTGAAAAAAGGCTTCGAAAAGAGCGGAGGAATCAGATAGAGGCTGCAGTAGCAGAACTAGAATCAATATATAAACGAAGAGGTGCTCTCTGCATCTGGAGGGAACTGGAAGAGAAATGCCAAATCCTACGCCACCTAGGCATAGACAGAGCGGAATATGTCTTATTGCGCCCGGCATAAATTCTTTGTTAGTGGCGATCACTCAAGCCGTATGTTATTACCTCACAGACTGCATCAGAGGGAGGTCTATGGAACGGTACCGGTGATTAAGACTCCTTCTGGAATAAGAGTACACTCAGACATAGAAATTGCTGAAGTCTTCTGAGCCTTCTGCAGCAGGCTATATGCAAGAGTAGACTCTGCCTCTGGAGACATAGATTCATTCCTTCACGAAGTTCAGCTAACCGGGCTTCCTTCTGATATCGCCTTTCAAATTGACAAATAGATGATGTGGTGGCGGCAATAGCCCGCCTCAAAATTTCCAAATCGCCGGGCCCAGACGGCTTTACCCCACTATTTTATAAGAAATTATGCAAGATCCTAGCTCCTTTGCTATCAAGACATTTTAACACATTCATTGACACATGATGTTTGCCTGACTCCCTCTCTGAAGCTTCTATCTCAGTTATTTTAAAACCTTCTAAAGACCCTCTGGATTGTGCCTCTTATCGCCCTATCTCATTGCTCAGTGTTGATGCAAAAAAATTGATGAGCATACTGGCTACTTGCATTAGTCGATACACAGCAGGTCTAACTGACCTGGGCCAAGCCGGGTTCATCCCATCGAGACAATGCGGGGATAACACCAAACGACTCATACACCTCACCGATCTCATCTACCGCTCTCGAGTGGAAGCCCCCCTACACTCTGTCAATGCAGAAAAGGCCTTCAATAGGGTCCACTGGCCGTGTCTATTCGATAAACACCACCAATTCGGCTTTGGGGAGAGGTTTCTCGATTGGGCGAGAGGCCTCTATAACACCCCCAGGGCTTCTGTCAGAGTCAATGGATACTCTTCCAGGCCTTTCCCCATATGCAGAGGAACAAGGCAAGGTTGCACCCTGTACCCACTGCTATTTACTCTATATATGGAGCTGATGGCACAAAGAATCAGAGACAACCAATTGATCTCGGGGCTTTAACTGGGGGCAGATGCACATACCATACGCTTATGTGCTGATGATGTGACCCTATCCTTGACGAATCCTGCGTCTTCACTCTCGGCTCTGGTGGACGAACTCAGTTGTTTTAGTGGGGTATCTGGGTTCAAGGTAAACCTTTCTAAGTCGCAAATCTGAAATCTCTCACCCAACCCTAATAAGGTGACGGCTTTGACTACACAGTTTCCATATATCTGGGCCGGTGACCATATGCCATACCTAGGTATCTCGCTGGCGTATACTCTGGAGAAAACGCTAGCGGCCAACTATGGCCCACTCTTGGAGGAAACTTACCAAAACTCTAGCCACATGGACCCGGATAGGCCTCTCCTGAGCAGGACGCATTGCTGTAGTCAAGATGACGATCATGCCACGTATGCTCTACGTCTTTCAGACTATCTCTCTCCCCACCCTTGGCCACTTTACCTAACTTGCAACGAGCCATCAATCACTTCATATAGGTCGGGAAGCATCAACGACTCAGCCTCCATCAGATTTCTAAACCCAAAGCAGGAGGGAGAAAGGGGGTCCCGTGGTGTTGAGATACTTTCAAGTGTCCCAACTACGCTTTATCTTGGAATGTAACCGCCCCCTCTCAGAGAAACATTGGTCGTTCATGGACCAATCTAACGCAGGGTTTAATATATGGCGAGAAATCTGGCTTCCCCGTAAACACAGGGCATGAGGACTCTATTCTTCTCCGATAACGGCGACTATCTTAAAAGTTTGTGATGTAACAGCTTTACTACATTCCCCTCCCCGATTGCCCCGTTCGTAGACAACACCGACTTCCCTCCTGGATGTAAATCAGAACCATTTATGCAGTGGGGTGAGAAGGGTTGCAAGAGGGTAGGCTCACTATTTGATCAGAATGGGATCATTCCCTTCGACCAGCTTCAGCAAGACTACGCAATCCCGGTATCTGATCTCTTCACAAACAATCAGGCACATCACTGGGTAACTTCCCCGAATATGACACAAGGAGCTTCCCATAAATTGACACAATCCGAAAAGTGGCTCATCACTAAAAACAACGACAAACGCATCATAGCAGAATTCTACGCTGTACTTTCAGCAAGCACCACTTTCACAAAATCCAAAGGGCAGCTGAGGTGGGAGGAGGAAACAGGCAGAACACTCACAGATAAAGAATGGCAGGACATACATTATACAATTCTTCATCCAGCGCATGATATCCCGGGCACGGAGGCAGCATATAAGGTAGCATCTTATTGGTACTTAACACCGGCCCAATTGAACTGCTGGAATAAAGATTGTTCCGCCACTTGCTGGCATGGGTGCGGACAGACGGGCTCACTGGTACATTTACTTTAGCATTGTCCCACATTGGTTAGATACTGGGAATTGATTCTTCAGGACATAAATGAAGCCTTTAATACTGATATTCTGCGCTTCCCAGCTATACTCTGCTAGGTCTCCCTGATCCCCTGACCTTTCCCTTTCGCTCCCTTAAAGGGAGGCAGATAGCCTTAGCTCTTAATGCTGCAAGATTAGAACTACTTGCTCACTGGGGTTCCACCGTGGTTCCAGACCACACTGCATGATTGAGAAGGATGTGGACTGTGCTAACGATGGAGCGCATGTCTTGGATGGTGGCAATAAAGCTGAAGCATACACAGAACTTTGGGCACCATTTATCGAAGTGTTAAGCAAAGAATTAGGTGAGGTGACCTGCCCCAGGTCCCTGCGAATCCTACGCCTCACTTCTAACCCAAGACACGGACACATAAAGCTGGTGTGCGTTTAGGAGCTTGACTGTAGTAAACATTGTAGGTATGCTACAGGATCATCTCCGGGTGCGGAGGAGATGTGGGTGTTGGGGAGCGGTGGGTGGAGGGTAAGGGTTCTTCTAATTTGGTTATTGGGCTTTTCCCCTGGTTTTTTGTCATTGGCTCTCTCTTTTCTTTAGCCCCTTTTACGTTTCACTGGCCATAGCATAGACAGGACAGTTTGCTTTCCACTGGTACGAAATATGTTACGCATGCCACTGATATTATGAAATTTGCTCCCGGCCTCCGGGTTGTAGGCGCACAGCTGTGTCTCTCTCATATGCATTTAAACTCGATGCCGACCAGTGGATGTAGGCACACGCGATGTTATAATATGGTGAAACGAATAAAAGAATTGTTCCATAAAAAATATTGCTCCATTGGACTTAATAACAGAAAATCTACTGCTTTGGGGTGATATTGATGTAAACAATATTTAGGACGTGATCTTTATGTTATACAATATTTCTGTACTTAGGGCCCGATTCACAGAACTAACTTAAGACAAAATCCTAAACTTACTACTTTTGGTATTCACAGAAGTTAGGATCTTGTCTTAAGTTTGTCTTAAAACAGACTTAAGACAGACTTAAGTTAGGATTTTGTCTTAAGTCTTTTTTAAGACTGTCTTAAGACAAACTTAAGACAAAATCCTAACTTCTGTGAATACCAAAAGTAGTAAATGTAGGATTTTTTCTTAAGTTAGTTCTGTGAATTGGGCCCAGTGTATTCTGAAATAGAACCAATGCCAGGGCCTTCACTCATATTCATTGTTGAATTTGCACCAAAATAATCTATCCTTGTGTCTTACGTGTGTCTCACGTGTGCCTCACTGGTATCAGGCATGCTGGTTCATTGCACGTGGTTTATGATTCATACCTTCTAAAAAAATTCAAAAATGTTTCAAACCAATATTTGTGTGCTTGTACATGTCAGATATTTTATCACACCTGGATCAGAATGAAGGCTTGAATTTGTGCCATTTTATTGTGAAATAATCTGCAAGCGGTAGTACTACGACCTAGCACTTATTTATAGCCAACTCTGGTGCCTCATTTATTATATTTTCTTGTTACAACAACCACCCTCACCCTCAGGAGAGAATACTCCACAAGCCAAAGGTGGCAGATCATTATCTGATTTTCGAGTCATTTTCAAAAAATATTGTAAAACAGGAAAGCCTTTAAACAGTTGTACTCTACATTGCTGACGTGCGAAGCCTGTATACTAATAGACTACAAGACACAACAACAAAAAAACGTTTAGGGCCTCAAATCCCTGGCACGATTGTCATGTGCTTTCTTGCTCTACATTTCATCAAATTGGTCAACCTAGTATGTTTTCCTGTGTAGAAGAAGACTTTTTGCATACGTCTTCTGGCCGGTGCTTTATATAATATTTATGTTACTTCCTAGAAGAGTTCCAGACTTTTCTGGACTGAAAAAGTCCACCAATAGTGGAACCCCTCATCATGGATGACTATTGTCTCCATCACTAGGCCATCACTCGAGCACCAGTTGGCCCCACCTGATCTAAAGTCTTGTGGTACAAGCCTCCATACGTGCACCTTAAAGTGGGGACATTGCCTGTTTGCTCTTCCTGACAAAATATGTGTAGCCTGTCATTAATAGGCCACCTTATACCCCTGAGTGTGAGACGCTTGTGTGAGTAGTGGTTGCATAGGTGAGAGTGGGGTTCCACCATTGGGTTGAGTACCTGGGTAGGCACTACTAATGTGCTGGCAAGAAGAAACATGGGTATGGATGTAAAAATGTAAATTGATACTTGTATAGCGCACTACTCACCCACAAGGGTCTCAAGGCACTTGTACGAATACCGTTGTGGAACCCATCCTGGCTTTTCCCTGTGAGGCGTCCACTCCTGGGCGCCCCCAAGGTGGAGGCCAGGCATCCTTAGCGTTGTGGGGGCCGTTGTGGAGATTAAGCAAGCTATTGCCCAGAGTGGGACTCAATGATTGGAATAGGCACCGAGGCGAGAATTATCAGGTCCATGGAATTTTGAGCCCAAGACCCGCCGAGGCGGGGAATTGAACCAGGCTAGACCTCTGCATCAGGGACTGCCGCTCTAATCATTGAGCCTCACTTCTCCACATGTGTGAAATGCTAGGCCTCCTCACACAGCAAAGACACCAAGATTAGCCTGCGTTCCAATGTTAATATTGTTGTAAATGTGTTTGTACTTATATAGCACACTGCACTGCCACCCAGCACGGCCCCTGCCATGCTACCCAGGGGTCTCTTCCTGGTTTTCCTGGGCACCCCCAAGGTGAAGCCAGGCATCCTAGTGCTGTTGGGGCCATTGTGGGCTATAGCCCAGAGTTGCAGTTGCAGAGCGGGACCCATGATTAGAATAGGCACCGAGGCGAGAATTATCAGGTCCCAAGAAATTGAGCACAACAGCCGCGGAGGTGGGAATTGAACCCTGGTCCCGGGCCAAACCTCTGCATCAGTGTCTGACGCTCTAACCATTGAGCCACACTTCTCCTCTTTACTGATGTCTCGATATAGATACCTGTGGACAACCCAGCACGGCCCCTGCCTTTCTGCCATTATTTGACACAATGTAAAAGCTGCATTTTTCTGGATTTTTTTTTGCATTCCAATTGAACTTAATAAGAATAAAATCTTATAAGTTATGTAAAAAAAGAACAACACTCATGTATTAGAGTAAGCCCTGACTGTTCCATCTTGCCACCCCTAAAGGTCCAAATTGGAAAAAATGTACTCCTCAAAGTTCAGTGAGCTTCCAGTACCGCCCATCGCACATCGCTTCAACCCTCGTTACCAGTAGTAAGCGCTACATAAATACAAATCACAATTTACAATTTTTGTGTTGAATTTTTAAATTTATTTTTCAAACCGTATTAACAGTGCGCGCAACTACTGATGTATTGTACAAAATGATTAAGCACATAAATATTTTAGTATTGTGTTTGGGAAGAAATTCGCAGCACGCTTCAAACAGGAATGTTCATTAATACATTTCAAATAGACGAGACAGTGTCACCGAATTATTAACGACATGTTTAAAGCGACGGCCGGGACCTCTTTAGCTGCATGTTTCCGGTCCTTTTATGGCGCAAATTGTGATTATGTTATTTTGCAAACATTTTTTCTCCAAGCCTTGGAAACTAAACATGCATTTTCTGTTTACTCAACCTTTATGTAGAGTTTGTGGTGTTAACATATTCTGTTGCCGAGCAAGACACGGGAATATAGTTTTGTGAAATTAATGCTCCATCGCCGCGTGCGGTAAAATTGAGGTACACAGTAAAAACAAACACTGGCAAAGGCAGAGAGGTGCTGCAACGGCTGATTTTTTTAAAACGGCCTATTGAAAGCATATGCCTCAAAAATAAAGGTAGGGAAATAATAAGCATGCTCCTGTCTAAGAGTGGTACTCAAATGCTTGCAATAAAAAATCGAACTTTCAAAAAACATCTATCGTGTATAACTTTAATAGACCAGCATCCGAGCTTCAGGTATATAAGTTCTCTTTTAGTTTTAATGGAAATCACAAGAAAATATGATTCTCATTGGTGAAAAGAAAATGTACTGTTGACTTTGAATTACTGTAACGAGAAGATCAGTGCTTAGTTTTAGAAAAAAAATTAGTGCCAGGGCCCTCGTTAGGAGGCAACTGCAGCTTGCAACACCTGTTGCCGCTGACAGCCCTGCCAATGAGAGTACCAACACAACTACTAACTATCACAATCCTACAGGTGTGACAATTCCAGGGCCCCAGTCCTATAAGAATGGATTGGGAGGCAGGTATTAATCATTTTTACTGCATATTGACCGAATAAAAAACTGTTGTTGGGCTTATCTCTAAATTAGATAAACAGCACCACCAAGTGGTAGACTATCATAATTCCTGGTGTTCACAATTAAGTGCCAGTGCTGAGCATCGGAAACCACTAGCTCAAATTAAGCACTGGAGAAGATGTAGTTTAAACACACAAGGATGACCAAAAATAGAGAACCAATAGAAAGAATACATTGGCAAAGACACGCATTGGCTTACTTGTCCTGACACTAAGATGTACTTCTCTTTAGATGGATGTAAACATCAGGCAAAATTCCATCACTCAAGGTGTAAGAGAGTCATGAGGTGGCTAGAACTGTTGCCCCATGTTGTATGCTGTGATGACTGGACGCAAAAGGTAAATGACAGTTGAACCGACCTATGGATGAAGAGTCTGACCAAAACACCCCCATGTATGCATATTTATGTGCATTTTTATCATTGTTTTTACTACGGGAAGAAGGCGAAACAGGACTAACTGTTTCTAGACCAGACCTACAAATGGACAGTGATGACATCATTCCAGCACTTCCTTTTCATTAGCCTTTCGCATTTTCATATGTTTTGTACCAATATGTTTGTACCATGGTGAGTGCAGGAGGACATAGCAAGGGCTGTCCCACCTGAGGATATGAGCTCACAGTCTTCTAAAAATAAATAAAGAAACAAACCAGGAAACATAGTTGACCAATACCTAGTACCCATGACAAAATCCACGGTACATATGGGCCATGGTCACTGTGTTGCTGGACTTAAGCGATCCTGGGGGATGAGGGGTGATGCCCCAAAACCGGTCCCAGGATGCCTGTTTCCGGTCCAGGGAGGGCCTGGCTAGGCAGTTCTGGTTGGACTGTTCCTATAAGGAGCAGGATCAAGACTGATTTGCATACGGCTGGTTCTAAACTGAGGTGGCTTGGTGAGCAAAAGAACAAAGGGGTAATCGCCAGTGGTTAGACAAATTGCAGGCATCCCTCCCATCACCTTTTGTGTGTTCAATGTACATGTGGCCTGGTAATTACAGGGTGGGGGTAATTACTCTCAATGGGCAATGGGGGATAACATGCAAGGATTGGTGTTTCCATGCTGATTACCTCACGTGCCCCCGATTCATGTGCAGATGTTCATCCAAACATTTTGCCTGCTTTAAGCAGGCAGTTTTTGGGTTAAAACTTGCCATGTGTGATTCTTATGAATTACTTCTAACTCCAATGGGGGAGGGATCCTGTTATCATGCCCATTCGAATTAATGCTGTACACGTTGTTGGCCCCAAATCAGCCACAAAGTCTTTGAAGGCCATGATTGGTATGGGATTACGGCGTAATAGATACCAAGGGCCTTATTTATGAAGGCCTTGCGCCACCGGTGCGTGTCTTTTTCCCATATTAAAAGTCACGTAAAAGTGGCGCAAGACCTTCATAAATAAGGCCCCAAGAGCTGGTCTTGTCAGGAAGTGGTCATTTTAGGAAATACACAGGAGGGCACAGTAGGACTGAATTGGGAACTCAAAGCATCCGTGGAAAAAAATATATTTCAGACCCCAATTAAATTTTTTTTTTTAAATGATTGTATGGTAGTGAAATTAATATTTGGAAGTGACACTATATAGTGCAGCTGAAAGGTGCTTGTGTGAGTGCATGAAGGTTTTCGTCTTCTCATAAACTAGTGGTGGTGCGGCGTCTATTGGTATGTGTGTGTTTATAATGCGGGTGTGCACATGTTTGATAGTAGGTGTGTTGGAGTATAACAATGCATTTTTTTGGGATCTGATATTACCAGTATAAGACATGTTTTCAGTTGTCTGTCAGTGCATGAAACGATGTATGATGTCTTTTTCTACTGACAGAGTAGAGCATTGTCAAATGGTGGTTGTGGAGTTTAGTGATATTACTGTGTTGGAAGTGAATCATGGATGTGCCACTGTATTGTGGTTGTTGGGGGTATGTACTGTGGTTGGATGAATGAAGGCGTACTTGTGCATGATAAAGTCTGTGTGAGTGTGCAATGGCAGTGTTTGTGAATTTGATGGTAGGGGTCAGGATGTATGTTGGAATGTATGGTTGTATGAATAAGGTTCTCTGCTTGTTATTGCATGTTATTTTACAGGCTCCAGAGTATAGATATAATGTTGTTTAAGCTGTAATATTTGATGTTGGGAGGAAGGACGTATTATGGTGCTTGTGAGGAGGTTTAATAGTTGTGAATGAACAAATTGACTTTTATAAAGGACTTGATTACAAGATAAAGCGTGTCCTGGCGCTAAATAGAAGAGAACCTCGCTTAAGCATAGAGGTTAGTTTGGAAACACATAGGTTTTGAATTGGTTGCGGAAGATCAAAAGCCATCTGCTGGACCTCAGGTGGATGTGGGAAGAGTTCCATGCTCCGGAAATGACCAAAGAAAAGTTTATCAAGCACTGATTCTGGGTTTACAGTACTGAATGATAGACAGAAAACTGGCAGAGCTGGCAGGAATAGTGCTAATCAGATGAATACCAGTTGAACAGAGAATACAAGTAAGAAGAAGCCGGAGAAAATAAAGCTTTACGACACACAAAGAGAGCTTTGAATGTGCATCACTTAGAGATGGGCAACAAATGAAGGGCTTTGAGACGAATAGGAATTTTAGCTCTAGTAACACTGAGAATGAGGCAGGCAGTGGAGTTTAGCACACTCTGTACTTTTGCTATTACATTAGCAGGAAATCAGCATAGAGTGCATTACAGTAACCCAGGTGTGATAAGATAAGGGTCTGAGAAATAGAACTGTGAGAGGTGACATGTAGTAGTGGAAGAAGATTCCTAAGTATTCTCTTTAGTATGAAACAATTTGTTGTTAGTTTATTGAAATGAGAGGAGGAGTGGTGAGTGTCAAAGACAGGGGCAAGATTGTGAGCTGAATCAGTAGGAGATGGGGTGGACCGAGATCATCTGACCACCATTTAGAGATCCCATTGGTGGAGATGATAAAGATCAAGAACTCAGTGTTGTCAGAGTTAAGACAAAGGGCATTAGTGTACATCCGGCAGCAGCTGCACGCAATCGGGGCATATTTACAATCTCCATTCGCCACAGGGATGTCACTTTTTATGACGTTCCTGTGGCGATAGGGGCTTCGCCTTATTTGCAAGGCCACATTTAGCCACTTAACGCGGCTTAATGCTGCCTTGTAAATAAGGCCTCTTTTTTGATTTTGAGACTGCCCTCTATTTACAAAGGTGATGTAAATAGGAGGCAGCACTAAAATTAAGACCAGGGAAAACTTGGACTTAACATGGCGAAACGAGGAGAAATGATTTATTTCTCTTTGTTTTTGATGTTTCTATGTGTGCCGCATTGTGCGGCACACATACAAACAGCAAATTGCCATGAATGGATGTTTATGTGCAGGAAGGTATCCCTTCCTGCACATAAACAAATGTTAAACAAATGATGATTTGCAACTTCCATGCGTGCTGCACAATGCAGCACACATTGAAGTTACAAATCGTCATTATTGATCGTTTATGTGCACAACATGTATGTCTTGCACATAAACAATCATTCCCTCAATGCAGACACCCTTGCACTGAGGTGCAAGGGTGCCTGCGTTGGCGCTAGGCAGCTGAATTTAGCCTCAGCACATGGAGATACGCAGCAGTGTGCCGTATTAGTGTAAATACAGTGCATCCCTGCGTTTCTAAAGTGACAGAGGGCGGTGTTTGCAATTTTGGAGCTAATCCGCACTCCATCACTTTAAAAAAAATATGCCCAGCAGTCTTTATATTAGGACTGGTAGAGGCTGGAATTATCGTTAAGGCAAAGGCTAAGTTGTGTTTCATCAACATAGACATGAATTCGCTGATGGGAGGAATGAATCAGAGCAACAGGTGGGGAGACTTAGAGGCTGAAATGAGCAGCACTGTGATGATTCCTGCATTACTCGATAACCGAGGGCTTGGAGGGAAGTTTGAAATGGAGGCAGATAGAGGAAAGACAAAAACAAAACGAGCCAATGAAGAGCCAAATCAGGAATAGCAAATTTGGCCTAAATTGATACTTGATACTTGTATAGCGCACTACTCAGCCGCAAGGGTCTCAAGGCGCTTGTATGAATACCACTGTGGAACCCATCCTGGCTTTCCTTGTGAGGCGTCCACTCCTGGGCACCCCCAGGGTGAAGGCCAGGCATCCTTAGCGTTGTGGGGGCCGTTGTAGAGATTAAGCAAGCTATTGCCCAGATTTGCAGAGTGGGACTCTATGATTAGAATAGGCACGGAGGCGAGAATTATCAGGTCCGTGGAAATTTTGAGCCCAAGACCCACCGAGGCGGGGAATTGAACCCTGGTCCCGGGCTAGACTTCTACATCAGAGTCTGCCGCTCTAACCATTGAGCCACACTTCTCCAAGGCTAGTGATTTTTGAAGAGGTGTATGAAATTGTGTATACCGTATGCCAATGGTGGACCTTGTTATTGACTTAGTGCAGTGTGTTTGTTTAGTGACTGTATCACCTTCATCTGCCTTTTTTTATGGTGGTGCTTCTGTACACACATTTGCCAACTGGAACTCTTTCAACTTTAGCATTTGTAGGAAAATTCTTCGTTTTTAAAATTAATTTGAATATAAACCTGTTTATATATAAGTAAAACATGTTATGAATGTGTATATCTTGTGTAACACGTAAGTTTATATTTATATTTTGCTCATGTTTATCTTAAGTGTTGTATTTCAGATGTGCTTCTCCATTTTCTCGTTGGGTGCCTTTTTCTCTAGGTATTGCCTAGTGATTTCCTCTTGGTATGTGTTCTCAAAAGGGGCTCGAAAGAGTGAATGTTGGTCTTAAAATGTCTAATTAGTTTTGTAAATTATTATTAATGAGTACTAATTATTATCATAAATTAGTATTTATTATAGACAATAATAATACAAAAGTACTGGTAATACTAATAGATAATACTACTACTACTACTACTACTACTACTACTACTACTACTAATAAAACAAATAATAATAATAATAATATTAATAATAATAATAATAATAATAATAATAATAATAATAATAATAATAATAACACTAAGAAAATTGCATGATGGGCCTGTGTAACATTGTTTTGTGGCTGGTACGAAAAGGATGTGATGGCCCTGGGCAGGAAAGGAAAATATGTCTTGATGATTTTGATAGTAAGAAAGCCCAGGAACTGTCTTTTGACATGGAAAGAAATGGCGTGCGATTGTTGATTTTGATGGCTCTAGGGAATGGAAACAATGGCAAAATTGTGTATATATGACGTCACAGAGAGCACGTACTTCATTATGAGCATATGAAGCGGTATTTGTTAGGAATAAAATGATAAGTATGGTGGAAAATGGAAAGTGGGGAGAGAAGCATCAGAATGTTTGTAAGTAAGTGCATGGCCGAGGGGTGGAATGGGTAGAAGAGACTTTTATATGGTCCCTACAACCAAGAGGGAAACGTGTATGATGAACAGGAGTGGCACATGTTTCCAGGCCTTATCAGCAAAGTGGTGCCCCCTTATGAATGATCGAATAACACTTACTCCAATGCCCAACCTACTGCTTGCACATTCCTTCCTGGCCATATCAACAATCTAAGTGGATTTAAGTGGATGACTGATGGGTTTGGCACACAAAACAAAGTGGCAATACGTTTTCCATGTGGTCTAGACCTTGAGGGAAGTGCATACTGGGTAAGTGGCATGAGAAGAAGCGACGCCGCATGCTTATGTCCATGACAGAAAAGGTATGGGAGATGAGAGAACTGTGAGGGAATGACATGCCAGTGTGTGTGTGTGTGAGGCACTAACTGAAAATGAGGGAATTTCTGGGACATGGGAGAACAAGATCTTCTGTAAACATTTCCAGGAAAGGAGGTGTATGGGGGCTTAGGAGAATGTGGGAAGTGGGAGGAGGCGTTAATAAGGTTACACAAGAGGAAATAGGCCCATTCAGTGATGTGCTTGAGTAAGTGCTCTAAAGCAATATGTAAATTTGAGGCAAATGTGTGTGGACCTCATGGACTGCAGGGTGAAGAAGATCAGGTGCAAGATTTAATGGAGTTCTGTGGTACCTAGGTTTGAATTGTCGGAATCCACAAAGAGGGTCAGTAAGCAGGTGCTCCGATGTGCTCAACTGGCTCAGCGTTTCCTCTTCCTATGTATTGGACAGCAGGCAGTCAAGACTGCGTGGTCTCATCACTCTCTGCAGTGTGCTACGCCCAGTGCAGGTGACACCATGCCTCCATTCCTGCTCCATGCATTCATGTGTTCAAGGGGTTGTCTACCAATGAGACATGCGTACTGACTCATTCCCAGCAAACTTATTCAAATGTACCTGCAGCCAAGATGATTACACAGTACACTTTGCGGCGGATTGTTGGATGCCAGCCCACAATGTGGCCACTCTTGTCTGTGCAGTGCTGTGTCAGTTCCTCCTCTTCTTTGCCTTGGGTGTTGTGTGATGCCTCTGGCAGTGAGGTTGCCAGGCTGTTTGGTAGGACCAGCAAATCTCATACACACATAGTGGGGCTTCCAGCAACAGCACAGGTCTTTTATACTGTGGCTAATAACCACAAGGCTTAGTAGAAACCATGTGATGATTGGCCCATGTGTTGCAGTCTCACACTTGGGAGTGAGCATAGGCTGGGCCCACTCATCAAAGCGGCATTACTTCTTCAGGGATGCACATGCTTCGTAGCTGAGCAGTCTCCACACATGTAAATGTGTAAATGTAAGCAAAATCCAGATGAACACTGCTCTACGAGAGTAACAACTGTTTTCATAGCCATAAAATCAGTTTTCCAAGTATACTTTGCATCAGGAACACTTCCCCCTAATCCAATAGTCTAATTAACCAATCAAGTGAAGTTCAGATAACACGTTCTTCCTCCGGTGCAAAGGAAAAAAGTTCAGGGTCATTCTATGGTAGCAAACCTTCACAAAGGTTTACATTATTATCCTCCCTAAATTCTCATGACCTCCGCCAAGGAACCATAAGAGGGGCCCCAAGCATTGTATGCAGCTGAGGAGGATGCCAGAGTCCACTGCTGTAAGAACTTCTACTGATGTCTGCAATTAAGTCTCCATTGAGCAATAGGGAATGGATATTTATGTCTGAAGGTCTATATCTGCATTGACTTCAAGGGAGATGGGGAGAAGGAACTGGCCAAGTAACATCACATTTACAAAGACTCTGGAGTCAATGATTGCTATGATCTGAGGGAACTTCGATTAATGTTTGTGCTGATGTTGTCATTGCTTACCATGTAGAGGACAACTTTGTCTTTATCCAAGCCATCCTCTGGGCTTTCATTATATTTCGGTTCCACTTTCCCGACAGAAGGGACACTTTTCTCCTTTAAGGACATTGTGGTTTGGCAGTCCTTCGTTTGTGCACATTTGTTAAATTTTTCATATTTCTAAAGGCTGGGCATTACCTGCTTCTGACAAGGCATTATGAAATGTGTTGTTAGATTCCTCCTCATTACTCTCAGATAGCGTAACAGGTGTTTGTGTGTTTTCAGTACACACGGTCACTACTTTAGGCACTTGTTTATAAGGTTCAGATCTGATTCTGATGCCACTTTGGCAGATCACAAATGTGAAACCCTTAATTCAGATCATTTTTGTAATCCTCCAAATCTAAGAATGGTTAGAAACAAGACAAGTGGGTCTCGGAGTATCAGGGTGGGGTAACTTTGCTGAGCAACATCCTTAGATCAACTTTACTCTTATTTAATCTCCAGCACTATTTCAGGACCTGTTCTGGCAAGTCCCCTAATACCTTTAGTATGAGCTAATTTCTGTCTATCTATCTATCTATCTATCTATCTATCTATCTATCTATCTATCTATCTATCTATCTATCTATCTATCTATCTATATCTATCTATCTATCTATCTATCTATCTATCTATCTATCTATCTATCTATCTATCTATCTATCTATCTATCTATCTCTCTCTCTCTATCTATCTATCTATCTATCTATCTATCTATCTATCTATCTATCTATCTATCTATCTATCTATCTATCTATCTATCTTTCTATCCATCTATCTATCCATATTTCTATTACCCAGTGGCAGACGCCACTGGGTAGGTATAGTTAGGCCAGTGTTTCCATATGAAATTAGTTTTTTGTGTTGCTAATATCTTTGGTACCATTTGATGAATCTCCACCAAACTTTCCAAAAAGATGGTACTTTTTCGACTAGTTTGTGCATGGAAAGCTTTGGGGTGATCCGTCAAGTAGAGGGGCGAAAAAAAAGGGGGTCCAAAACTGCAAAATCCCTATACATTTTCCATAGACTGCTTTAAGAAGCACTACCGCAAAAACTGCTAAACAGAATTATACCAAATTTGGCAGGAAGCTAGATCTTGGTCTGCAGATTGTGCTTTTTGTGATTTGGTGTAAATCTGTTCAGTAGTTTTTGAGAAATTAAGGTTAAAAAAGAATTGTATATTTGAGCCATTGGGTCCACAAAAGGGTAGAGAGAGGCTCGCGCGAGTGCCAATTTAAAATGAAAGCTTTCTGATTGGCCCAGGGAGTTTTCTCTACCTTGGGCCATATCGCTCAGACACCAAAGGGATTGAGTGCACTGATTGGATGCCAGCAACGGCAAAAAAAAGTTGCTAGCAGCCATTACAGGACTCAGACTTCAAACTGAAAGGAGGGAAGCCCCTCTCCTGGAGCCATTAATGCATTAATGGCCCTGGGTACCCCCCCGCCCGGGCCGTCTGCCTGTCTCTCGAGGTACCTACCCTCTGGAGATAGTAGTTTGCTTTCACTTGTCAGGAGCTTTGACAGCTCCCGCCAAGCAAGTGCAAACCATAATTCGGCACCTAGCGGGCGATTGCAGGAAAACTGCTTCTGCTTGCAGGGAGCGGAGTTTTCATCTGTTTTCCTGTCTGCTGTCAAGGGGGCAGGAAAACAGATGAAAGTATTGCTCATACATACAAGGAGCAGCATTTTTGGGCAGCACGCTAAATGTGGGGGCAATGCCAGCTCCCGCTGGAGGAGAGGAGCTGGTAGGGACAGAGGGGGCATTAAGTTTCCCCCCTGGCAGTTCCAAACGCAGTTTCACTGGCTGCCCTGGGTGGGCTCCAGAGCACTCAGAATGAAAAGGCCAGACCGTCGGAGGGGGCCACCCAGCCCCCCTTCCCCTGGATCATTTTAAAAGCAGAGCAAATGGTTCTCCCTTTTAATTACCCTGAGTATGGAAATGCCCAAAGTCATCTGCAAGTTCTGCTCATTTGGCCCAGCCCTGTGTTCCTTAGTAATATGCAAAGGTCTTCCCTCCTTTTCCCAGATTGATTGACAGTGTACTAAAAGGCCCCCCGAGCACCGATTTTGGTGACACATTCTTAATGCAGAGGAATACAAGGCCATTTCCACCATTCAAACAAGCACATACTTCCTATAGTTAGAAGGAAGTTTCCTAATTTGGTAGAGATTCACCACATTCTAGTTTTGTTGTCTTCTCTTGAAGAACATTCAGCTGCAGGAACAATCACATTGCAGCAAATACATGCACACAAGGTCATTTGAAACATTGTTTTGTGGTCCTTTATGCAGCTGTAGTGTAGAGCAGTGGTTCCCAAACTTTTGATTCCTGAGGACCCACATTGAGTCACCACTGGAAGCCGGGGACCCCCAATCAATTTGTATGAGTTAAATTTCAAATGTTAAAACAGTAATTCGAAAAAAATACACATGTGTGCATACAAAACAAATACTCTAAGTACTAAGGATTTTGGGGAGAGATGTACAACCATTTCATTTAGCGCCTCACAATTGGCGACACATGGCAAGTGGCAAATTGCGAGTCGCTATATGAAATGTACAACAGTGTGTTTAACACTGTTTGGGATTCCCAATGTAGTCGCAAATTGCGAGGTTCATTAATATTAATGAGCCTCTCGCAATTTGCAGCCCATTGGGAATGCCAGCCCTCCCAGGTATGGTGGCCTGCTGGGCTCAGGAGACCACCATGTTTGGGGCTGCTTTTAAATAAAGCAGTTTTAAAAAGAAAATGCAGCCCATTTATCATGCATTTAAAGAAAAAGGAAATGAAACATTTTCGTTTCATTTTCTAAGAGCAGGCAGAGGTCCGTGGGACCACTGACTGCCCTTAAAAAATAATTTTTGCATGCATTTGCAAAGGGGAAGGAGTCCCCTGAAGACCCCTTCCCATTTGCAAATGCATTACCATCTACTTGAAGTAGGTGGTAATTGCGAATGTTTTGCGACCGCAAAACATTTGTACATGGTTTTGAGACTCGCTATTTGGAAGGAAATGCCCCTTCCAAATATCAAGTTGCAAAAAGTATTTAGCGAATCGGAAACAAATTGCGACTCGCGAAATAGGCAATGTACAAGGCCCAATAGGTTTTTGCATGCGCAAACGGGTTCGCGAACCAGTTCGCGCATAAAAAAAAGGATCATACATCTGGCCCTAGTATTTTATATTGAAGTAATAGCCCCTCTGTCACAAACATTTTATTTGTTTTATAGCATCTCTCATACTATTGTAGGATGCCAGAGCACTTTACATCACACATATATAGATACATTGAATCATACATGTAAATCAGTGTGGGTATAAAATGTTTAAAGAGTGCTTGGTCTGTGAAAGCACAAACTCAGGATTCAGAGCATAACACGGTGGCTAGCACTGACTTTAACATTAGAAATGTATTTCCACCCAAATAAACCTTTTTAGCAGCATCAGCATAATGAATAACTGGGGAAAAACATAAGTTACTAACTGGTACCATGTAGTTTGCAAGCAGCTCTTTGATGACAGTTGATAGGTCCCTCTACTACATTACAAATGTCACTTGTGAAGTGCACAGTAACGAAAGAATCTCTGTGACAAAAGCAGTAACACGAACCTATGCACATAAAATACTGCGTTTTAAAATGCATGTTACACATTCTTTGCAGTAGGCACATTAACCCTCTGTGCTACATTAGTTAAGTCAAAGCTGCCACTGAACAAAAGAAATCCTTCTCCAGCAGGTACATTAATCACTGGCATGATCTTGACACTTTTATTGTTGCTCGAACTCTGCTAATTATACAAGAAACATTTCTGTGCTTTTAAAACTGTTGCCTACTGACCCCCAGGGAATGTGTCACGGACCCCTGGGGTCCACGGACCCCAGTTTGGGAAACACTGGTATAGAGTATGCATTAGACATATACCCATGAGGTAGCACCTACTAATTAACCAGTAGAAAGTACTCCAGTTAGGTAGATATTTTTGGCAAAACTGTGGACTCTTCTTGGAAAAAATGAGGTACTATTCGGGCCCTAATGCTAATTTCTCAGAAATTAAACTTGAGATATCATGAGTGATGTCACTGACCATGTCATGAGTGATGTAATATGTGAGTCCATAAGCAGTGCATTTGGGGGTGGGGGGGGCGTGCGTTTTAGGTAGCCCAGGTAACTGTAACTGCTGAATATATATGTGTGTGTGTATGTATGTATGTTAGGTTCAGAATTTGCACACACAAAACAAGAGAAATTCAGCAGTTAAAGTTTCCTCACAAAACTATAACTCATTACCTAAGGTAACTACGTAACTATACCTCGCGCCCCTGCAATGCACAATTTTCTCATCAATAATTTTACAGCAAATGTTGCAGTGATATTATCAATGATGTCATAGAAGATGTTACGAGTAATGTAATATGTGGGGTAATTAGCAGTGCATGGCAAGGCTGTGAGTTATAGTTACCTTAGGGCAGGAGTTATGATTTCTTAAGATAACCCTAACTACAACTGCTGAATTTCTATAGTTTTCTGTGTGCAAATTCTGAGACTAAGTATAACAACCCTGTAACCGTAGTTTTTTAGTGAATATATATATATAATTAATGTTTTAATCAATGATTTCTATTGAAATGGTGATAGTTACCTGAGCCTAACGTCACATATGTCTTCTATGTCCATTATTGCACTGTCACTTTAAAAATGGAAGTGGTTTTCACAAATATTGTCATGTGATCAAGGCAGTGATCTGCCGAAACACGTTGTGATGGCGGCTGGTGGTGTTTCTAACTAAATAAATCATCTAGCATGAAAATTGGGTCTACACTCGTCCTTTCTTCGCAAGTCTAAGGAAATTGTGCAATATAAATACACACACACACACATATACACCTCTGTTGGATGAAAATTAAATAATAAAACATTTCTTTCCAAATGCTGTGATAAGTTCCTGGGGCAGGCTGCTCGTAATGAAGGCCTTGGATGATGGGCTACCTAGATGCTGATTCACTCCTCATTAAATCCTTCTGTACTGCTTAAATGAGGCAAGGCAGCACAGTAGTCAACTCTAAACAAGTGAACTTTTGTCCCTCGCTTGATGAGATGGCCAGTCCAAATAAGAGACTGCACAGCACTGTGATTAAACTGCTCACTCGCCCAAACCCCTCTTCAAAATCGGGACAAGAATTTATTTTAACAAAGAGTTTCAGGATCCCAACAGGACTTGCCAGGCTAATGAACAATGTTTGTTGACCCTAGTTTAGGTTCCATCAAAATTCTGAGAAATGTGGAGTAGCTGAAAGCCTGTACATTTTCCTCAGGTACCCGTGCTTTATTTGGGATGGTGGTTGCAGGTGGAGCACATCAGTATTCAATTTTGAGGACCAGCAATTATTATTTTTTTCTACCACAATAGACAAGAGCAAACCATACGCCAGTGGGAACCCTGGGCATGTAATTATATATACAAAACAGTGGTTCACCTGGTGCTTATTGTATCATAAATTACAATCAGCAGAAGAATAACTGCATACATTGGGTGAATGGGATCACGTAATTACGTCTAGACTTTAAGGAAAAATGGTTTAATACCTAACTTTGAGAAATACCCGTAGATAAATACCTAATATTTTCATACAAATATGTTCAAAGACAAAAACAAGAGACAGGTGCAATGTGCCTCAGTGAAAAACACTTTGGGCCATATGTATCAAGCCAAATTGAATTCGCAAACGCCGAAATTCGCAGAATTTCGGCGTTTGCGAATGCAATTCGGATGATTGGTATGCATCAAGGTAATCTTCTAACAAAATAAGGAATCGCAAAATATGCGATTCCTTAAATGCAATGTAAGAAGCCCAAAAAAATAGCAAATTGGCCTTAAGGAATCGCAATTTACCACCAACTTCTAGTTGGTGGTAAGTTGCGAATTCCTTTCAAAATGCATATTTTTTCTATTTTCTAAGTGCCATGCGACGCACATACATGCCCTTAGGGTATGTATGTGCGCCACATGTCCACCCATGCCGATTTCAGGGGTGCAACAGGGTGTCCTTTGGACACCCCTGCACCCTTGAAAATATTCACAATTTGCGATTAGCAAATTGCGATTCGCAAATTTCCCCTTCATTCCTATGGACCTCCTGGCCCATAGAAATGAATGGGAAATTATTCCTTAATTGCGATTAGCAATTTGCTAATCACAATTAAGGAATTGTAAGAAATCGCTAAAAATAAGCTAATTTCTACATACATACCATTTTGCGATTTCTAAATAGCGATTCCTTAAAAATCGCTATTTAGGAATCGCAAAACGGAATGTTGATACATATGGCCCTTTGAGATCGGTGAACATATATGGAAAAACTTGGGGGCATATTTATCAAAGGGTTGCATTGCTTTTGCACCACGCAGCAGGGTGCAAAAGCTATGCAACCCTTGAGTTTGATTCATCTAGCCACGCAAGGCCATCTTGCATGGCCCAGAGTGTCTTGATAAATCTAGAGTAACGCAGCGCATCACACATCGCTGTGTTGCGTTACTCCGCCGAAGGGAGGCGTTTCATGGGTGGAGTGTTGGTGTTCGAAACTGTGTCCTGAAGTGCAATAAAACAGTACGAATACTTTTATGCTCAGATTACACAAGTGCATCACTTACAAAATTAAATCTATTAAATAGATTCACAAACCTATGATGAACATTGGTTTTACTGTATTTTTATCATGTGTATGAATCATTGTCACCACTTTTATGATTTTGATTAATCGAATAAAGTGTTATTTGACTTGACTTGACTTGAGAGTCACAAAGCAAATGTATTTTGTCAGGCACCATGCACTAAATATTCCTTTAGTGAAAACCCTATTTGTTTCCCTAACACAGTTCGAAGTTGAAGCTGCACCGCTATTAGCGCAGGGATGCCCCCGAGTAACCATGCGCCCTAGAAATGCCTTTCATTAACAACATGCACATTTATACCACCATTGAGACATCAATAGACTTCGCGCTATGAAGGTCTTTTGGTCCAGAAGATCCTTTTTAGGTCTGGCCTTTGAAACAGCTTTGGCTACCTCACCAGACTATATTTTCCCAAAACATCATATATACATACAGAAGAGGTTTTGGTCAGTGGGCTTCATTCATTGGTCTGTTGATTTGTTTACCTTTTGCTTCCACCCATAACAGCACACAACATTGGGATTCAGCAGTGCTTAATTTGAGCTGGTGACACAGGCACTCTATCATCAACACAGTGCCTTTCACGATCACCAGTTAGGAACACAATTATTTAAGGGGAGATTAAGTGATTTGCCCAGAATAACAAGATGTTGAACTGACACTTAGACTCGAACCTTGTTCGGCAGCTCCTACTTCGGCACCTCTGGCCATGATGCCTCATTCTTTCCCAACTTTCATGGTTAGTAGTAGTTGTTTTTTTAGGCGGCTCTAACACGAGAAATAGGCTGGTGCGAACTGCCTTCTGACGAGACAAATTAACCACTGGGCTGCACTAAAGGTTAGAGGGTCAGGAGGATTTGTGCGCAGGCAGGAGAGGCGAGTCCCTAGATCTGACCAGCCAACTATTGGAAGTGGTGTCGCACCCCACAGTGCTCTGCCTTTTGACATGCGATTGCAGGCAATCAGGAACATAAAAACACATACACACACAAAGCATAAAGATCCAGAGGCACATAAAGATGAAATATGACACAGAAGATAAGCGCCCATAGGCACACAACACCCAGATCCACCAGTCACTCACATGCAACTTGGGTCCTGCCTGAGGACACACAACCCTCTCCCCTGGCCCATCTTGAGACACAACATTAATTCCCCATACTTCTTCTTAGCTTTTAAGTGATCTATGTATATATAGTTGGGTCTTCCGGCTATGTGGTTGCTTTTGGAGTTATGACTCAGTTGCTTTTGGAGTTATGGAAAGCCTTTTGGCTGAAGTACTGCAAGTACACTATGGTGTTAACAGGCCCTGTGAGGGCAGAGGTGTAAAGAGCCGGAAGAAGGGTGGCGAAAAATGGCAGACTCCGAGATACAGCTGAAGTAGCAGTGACTTTATTGTACATCTGCAAGAATATATGGAATTTGTGCCTTTAAAGATTGTGTAGTTTCTGCTCAGGTTGCCAGTCTTGATTAGCTTGGATCAGTCACAGTCTAGAAAATTCACGTGTACCGTCTCGTGCAATTAGAAGCTGGGCCAGGTATCTGAAGTGATGTGAACGTGCAGCTGTGTGTGTGCACGGTTTCTGTCCCAGCCTTGTTGGCACCTGAAGGCTGCAATTACCTAGATTGTGGTGAGACCACAGGAGCCTAACAATGCTCCTTTCTAATGCTGCATGCATAACAGCAGCTGGTGCAACGCCCCCCCCCCCCCTGATTTTTGGCCTCAGTACCACTGCACCAGCAGCACCATGGAGAGCTACTCCCCTGGTCACTTCCGCCTCAAACTCAGGCTGGGTCCACAGGAAATGAGCTAAGCGTTGAACTCTGACCCCCCCCCCCCTAGCCCCCCTTACTCCCCCCCCCCCCCCGCACCCAGACAGACCTGGTCATTTGTGGGGCTGAGCTTTGCCCGTTTTTGTCCACACACACGAGTTTTATAGGACTCCCTTTACCCAGTGTGAACGCATTCTCAAGGGCTGTCATGAGTCACGTGACCCGTTTAGCGGTGTTTAGTGTGAGTTAAATACCGCTCACATCTTGATGCTGTGCGCAGCACTCCTTGGTGAAATTGTCTTGCTGTGGAGTTTAAATATAAATAATTAATAAATAAACAGTGCACTCACAACCAGTGGGCCCCCGCAGCCCCCGCTTTGCGGGGGGGCCTCGGGCCCCTGCTTCAGTTCAGGGGCCCCCTCGCTCCAGTGACCCCCTCACTCAGCGGCGGAATTTAATGGTGAGCACGGCCATGGTGCGCAAACGGCCTTTTAATTAAATTGTACGTGCACGACCAAAGGAGTAACACAGGAGGCCCCTGCAGCCCCCGGGCCACGTTGCTGGGGGCCGGGCCGTGCTCCAGGGGCCCCCTCACTAATAAAATCGTGCGCACGATGGCGGCGCATGGCTGACCTCTTAATTAAGTAAATGGCCTCTGAGGCGGCAGGCTCTTATGGTGCGCACAAGATGTCTCAGCGTCAGACTGCGTGAGCCGTGACTGCACGTCTTCAAGGTGGGTGGGGCTGCTGGTGAGTTAGCAAGCACTCTTAACAGTGTGTGAACATACGTATGTCATGCGCAGTACAATTATACGTGCGCATAAACGTGACGGTCATGGAAGCTGCAGGTGTATGTGACTGTCCGAGCCGAGGAAGGAGGGAGTGGTACGTGGTGGCGAGGAGTTCCTCTTTTGTCCGAAAATGGAGAATAACAGCCGCTGCCCACGTGTCCACTTCTGGCTAACTTGGCTAACGACTTTGCCTGCAAGAGCTTTTGTAAGTACGAACTTTGCGCCTTTACAAAATCTCGTGGACTCGTGCATTTACTTGTTGACCCGAGTGACGAGTCGACTTTCGCACCGGAGCCCACATTAACATAACTCCCCCTCTGCCTAATGAGCTGGCCTGGCATGTGTGAGGATCGGTGGGTGGTAAAAAATAGCAAGGAGACTGGGCTGTCTCGGTGGGCAGCATCCGTCAGGGGCGCCAGGGAACATAGTTCATTCAAGCAGGGTTGCCAATGCCTCTGTATTTAAACCCCGGCCGCCCCCTCTGGGCATCCAGGCGATCTTGTCAGCCCATGGGTGACAAATGGGAATTGCAGGTCAAGCCTGTGAAAATTCAAAGGTGCGGTAAAATCCGTCCCACGCCTGTCCCGGTGGCCTGCAAGTCTGCAGCGTGTGCTCCGGTTTACAATTCGACTATGTGAGCGAGTATGAATATTTTAATCTTGTTGGAGCCAGTGTAGGCTAACATGGCAGGTTTAAAATGGTCTCTAAGTTTCATCCCTGCAATCTCACACTACTGATAACACTCACGCCACTCACAGACTAGCAGTTTTAACTTCCAGCACTACTCACATACTCCAAACAGTGGCAGTCACGCTCCAAACAGTACGTTTGAAACACCCATAGACTGTCACTCACTCACCCTCTAATCTGTCATACACTCTCAACAACACTTCCACACCTTTCAGAGAAGCAGTATCACTCTGCCAACAGTACTTTCACCCATCACAAACAGGAGATCACACACTAATGGAAGCACATACACCCCTCACACACTAGCTTTCACACACCATTGGAAAAGCTCTCATACTCTTCACCACAGACTTTCGAACCAACACTGCTCACTTTCACACGCTTCAAAAGCTAGCAGCCATACACTCCTAACAACTCTCACACCCCTCACTGAATAGCAGTCTCACACTACCAACAGCACTCTCACACCACTCACAAAGTAGTCAAATGGAAGCACTTTCGCGCCTATCACAAAGAGGTTGTCACATACTACCAGGAGCACTCTCACACCCTCACAAGCAAAAAGTCCCAAAGTACCAACAGAACTCATGCCCCTCACAGATTAGCAGTCACATTAAAATGATAACGCTCACACCCTTCAGACACAATATCAGAACCATTCTCAAACCCCAACAGAGTAGCAATCACGCTATTGACAGCACTCTCCCACCCCTAACCAACCATCAATCACACACTACCAATAGCAGCACTCTCTCAAGGGCAAGTCTTGGGTCAGAGAATTCTGCAGTTAACAGTGGTGGTTTTGTTACAGGTCTGTGGCAGGCCACCACTCCTCCTGCACCCCCACCCACATGACCTGTCTCGATGTGCAGGTTATAAGTAAATAACACCATTAACAAAAATCTGCTCTGGTTTATGCCGGAGCGTTTTGTTTCTCATCACCTTTGCAGAATTGGATTATGTACATTGTTCTGTAGAACAAAAACCCATGGACAGCTCTTTCTTTGCTTTCATGTTTAGCTGTGCCTGCTCTAAACTCAGTGTCTGCGTTGTCTTATTTAAACTTAGTGTCCCTCGCTGAAAACACAACTCTTTGTAGAAATCACCATCTTGATTACTGGAGCAAGATGCCCTTGACCCTTGCCTGACTCACATTTTGCATCTTACAGACAGTATTGTGGCAGCTGTCAGGAAGAACCTTGTAACCAGGTCCGAGATCTTTGTTCACTATAATGCCACAATTACTTACCAGTAATCTTCATTACTCCGAGTCCTGGTCTTCCTAGATGCATTCCTGAGTCCCGCCCTCCCACCCGGGCATGGCGGTTGACTGTTTCCTGTCTTTCTTGTCGCATTTGGCGTGGTATGTTACAGGAAGTGATTTGTATGTTTCTCCTTTTTATGGTGGATCATGGGAAATGGTGGCCATTTTGAGGGAACTTTTTTGAGTTTTCAGCTTGGGAATTGGTTCTGCCAGAAGGCAGCTCTATCTTTTGCACTGCGTTGTGTCCAGCAAACGCAAAACTTTAGAAAATTAGCATTAAGTTCGGCCTTAGGACCTTAAAAATGGAAACAAGCCCTTGTTGTTCTGCTGCATGAAGTGCCTTTCAAGAAACTCATCATGCTCACTTCCCATCTATCTAGCTTCTGTTAGCTATAAAAGTTCTAGAAAAGGAAGTTTATTGACAATGATTCACCTTAACAGAAGTAACTTCCTCTATTAATCTCAAGCTGGCTTCTGTTCTATAGATGGTACCAAAGTTGCACCCATATCAGTGGCGTAATGGTAGCCCCCACAGACCCCCTCCCCGGGTGCAGGGAACCAAAAGCTCCAGGGGGCCCGTCCGGCACTGTCCTGGGTGGCGGGACTCTAGCCTGAGAGCTCCTGACAGGGACTGGCGTGAGGGGGGGGCCTCCTGGATGAACCTTGCAGGGGGGCCCCCTCAAGTTTCGTTACGCCACTGGGAGTGCCCTTCACCTTCCCTTTGGGTAGCGGAATTTATTTAAGCATGGCATGTATAAGACATGTGAGTCGGTGTGAGGGTGTACCCTCCTGTGTGAGGGTCCTTTGACAGCTGGTGTGCCTCGTGTCCCTGGCTGGTGAATCCCTGGATAGCGCCTATCTGAGAGTCGAGTCTGGGCTCTTTCTGGACAACGGTCAGAGACCTACCTTACCGTAACCCACCCACCTGCATTGGTGGTTCCGGTCAGCGGTGTTCCACGGCATTTAAAAACATACACTTTGCTGCCTTCATCTGCTGCATCTCTGTGCCTCGTGAGGATGGTCTGGAGACAGCCGAGGCCATGGGGTATCTAAACCCAGTGGTCCTTCTCTAGCCTAGTGTTAGGCTGTCCAGCCATTGGATCCCGGAGGGTCCTGTATGTTCTCCCTGCTGGACCGTTCCAAAAAGCGTTCCTCTCCTGCCCTACCAAGCTGAAAACGGCAGGGCTACATAGCTGTTGGCATGCCTGTTGGCTCTTTCATCCAACGGCATTATTTCATAATCACTGCCATCTGCCCGCGCCAATTGGTAGAAACACCAAAAATCACCTCGCTTTTTTTCTTCTAAACAAGGCCTCTGATGATTCTTTCAGCTCTTCCTGCCGAGGTAGCATTATTTTTCAGTTATATACTATGTTATCTCTTCTTTCATAGGTAAGAACTGTAAGTAATTCTTTTCAATGTTTGACTTTCTTTTAGCTTTTTCAATAAATGTATAAAGATAGCGGATTGGGAAGCATCTGGACACAATTCATTCATTGATAGGATGGGGACTGAAACATACCCGGCTGGCCAGTGTGCTACTGGCAACCTTGGAGTTACTCCACCCTCACAGCTCCTTACACAACCTCAACGCACATTCAGGTACTAACAACGGCACCAACTTGTCATGGTTCAGTAAGCACAGCTCACTAATCCGCAAC
Organism: Lissotriton vulgaris; assembly: GCF_964263255.1. Classification (NCBI taxonomy): domain Eukaryota; kingdom Metazoa; phylum Chordata; class Amphibia; order Caudata; family Salamandridae; genus Lissotriton; species Lissotriton vulgaris. The sequence goes on from NC_141685.1 coordinate 1,243,433,443, forward strand.
CCAAAGTTGGTGGTTAACCTAGTGGCTATTATTTATTGTTGTACATGTGTTGGTTATTAGGTTACTCGTGTACTCTGAGGAAAACAAATCATTTCCTCTCTTTTCTAGTGGTAGGCGAGTTTAATAGGAGTTAGGAGTGATTTTTAGTGTGAGTTAGTGCAAGTGGGAAAATGTTAAGGGTAAATAGGATGGAGGAGGTTATATATTCCGCAATAAATCATTAAAGCACTACAACACCTCCTTGGGGTTATTGAGCGCTATATAAATGCGATTAAAATACAATACTATCGTGGAGCATGCTCGTGGGTCGTTCCACAGAGCCCATAAAAGCATTTTCCCCATTGTATTACTGAACAAGAGGGCAAACGGCAATGCTTCATAGACATGACATCCATTATGCTGGGCATGACTGAAGGCCTGATTACAAGTGTAGTTGCACTAGAGCAGGTCTGCTCGCCACTGCCCCACAACCATCCCGCCAACCTCAACCTCTGGGTCCCCGTCAGATTATGAGTTTCCTCATTGTCTGGTGGATGTTCCTTTGGCGTTCCCAATTGTTAAGTCCATGCTGTGCAGGAACTGGGCATGTATGCAGATGTGGGGCATAGGATGTGCCCACGTGCATGCACCAACATGCATGGGGGGCCTGTAGGCCCCCCTTTGTTTCCTTACGCCAGCAGTTTCATGCTGTAAGAACCTCCACGAGACCGCTAGTGGTCAGGAAACTGGAAATATACAAGGATGGCAGTGCTGAAGCAGCACCACCTGCATATTGTGAGCCCCTAACCTCTGCCCCACCTCCAGGTAGCGCAGTTCCCTGGCGGTTGTAGTAGTCCAATGGCGGTCCGACCACCGAAGCTGTAATATGCAAAAACGGCCCTGTAACAAAAACGGCTCCCAGGGGCCCAAAACCGGCCCCACCCGAGCGGCACACCGGGGGATTGCCCAGTGCCCGCTATGGCCAGTCCGGCCCTGAGTAAAAAACTGGATTGACGATAGAGTTCGCCATCTTGCTCTTGATAACTTCGAGTTGCGCGAAGCATATTAATCATGGCAATGTCACATTTCACGTTCCACACCTCCAGGGCTTCTCTAAATAGACCAGAGTGTACAGAGGGCCACTCTGTCTCATCACAAATATCCGCCCACGGAGCCCCCATAATGCTCTGTTTTTACTACAAGAAAGCTTTCAACAACCTTCACTCAGAAGACCATACAAGGTAAGAACTTGAACGTGTCCAACAACATGCAGGTAAACTGTATTATGCCAGCGTAGGCTGAAATGCCACCATCTGCCATCCCATTGTTTATCGCACACATGGTTACAGGGGCGCAGTGTTGATTTGTGCATCAGAAGTGGCCAGAAGTGCAATTACGTTAATGCTTAATGGAAAATGTAGAAAGCCAGGGAACACTCGAGGAGCAGGCTCAGGGCCAGCCAAGATCACTCCATCTGTGAAAACAAAAGGAGCGCTCCAACCTGGCACGTGGGCAGCCTGCAGAGCTTATTTCTTCATTTAGAGATATTCCTGTGCCAGGCTGAGCAGGCTTAGGCCAAGATTGGAAGATGGAGGTTGACTAGGGGAGTTTCCTGCCTGCAGACCGAAGAACATTACCTGAGGGTCTGAGAGCCGAGAAGGGAAACAACAAACACCCCACTGAATTTGGACTGCAGAACTGACACACTAAAACAGCCACAAAGGTGTGGGCCTGGAATAGCAACTAGGGAATATTATTGTATGCATGGCTTTTTTAAACCTAACTCCACATCAGTGCAAGGAACATGGATGTGGATTTAAGAATAGTAAATCTATACTTCCCTGTATGCACTTACCTTTCGATATGTTGATTCTTGCTTTTTTGACTATGATGCTAAGGTATCACAATATTCTCTAATAAATCTAGACAACAAATGTGACATAAGAAGCAGAGCCTTACCTATGGTTAAACATCAATCAATCAGGTTACTTGTAAAGCGCGACTACTCATCCACAAGGGTTTCAAGGCGCTGGGGGAAGGGGGGGGGGGGGGGGGGGCAGAGACAAAAATCGGACAAAATATCCTTACATTATTAATTGGAAAATGAAATAATGTGTAAGATGGATCTGTTGTTCCAAACTACTCCGAACTCGACTCTTTCACCATATTAATGTCCAACTCGCACCGGCGTTATCTTCCTTTTCCACTCCCCCTTACTCTCCGATCAAGTTCCCTTTACCCTTACCTTACACTCCCTATAAACCTCTCCCTCCAATCCCTGCACTTCCGTTAAAAATATCACTTTTAAAAAACAAAACATTTTATTACGGAATCGTACCCCTCACTAACACTACAAAGCCATGCGATGAGGGGACCCCAATCCCAACGAGATCTCTGTCAATTTTATTATTTTATCCAGCCCATGCAGGCCTACACAGGCGCTGGTTAGAACCCATCTCAAAGTCAGTAGGGATCATGGATTATTTAAACCATGTAGTTTTTGCAGTTGTCTCATTCCAGTATTTTACACTGTAATTTTTGGGAATTTTCTTGACAATTCTATAGCTAATTGCTGACTATTTCATAAGGATCCCAGTGGACTAGCAGGACATACAGCAAGGTCCTTAGGAAATGATCCTTTGCAGCTCGGCGTGATTAAGATTGGCTTGTCATGATACCAGGGGGCGTATTACAGAGTTGTCCCTGGTGCACAACAGGCGTTTGCGCCCGCTTTGTGCACCCCGGGACACTTTGGTATTACAGAAGGGGCCACCTAAAGCAGCCCTCTGGCGTAGGGAAAGAGGGGTCCCATGGACACCCCAGACATCCCCTTGCAGGTGGTGCAGTCACTCACAGCACCTGCTTGACCGGGAGATCACAGGCAAACTCTCTGAAAAGACTAACTGGAATCTTTCAGAACAGCCTCACAAATCTCACACTAGGGGCCATATGTATGAAGCTCAAATGGGTTTGCAAACTCCGAATGCGAATTTCGGCGTTTGCGAACTCATCTTCGCTAACTGGTATGTATGTAGCAAAATTGAGTGCAAATTAAGGAATCGCAAAATTTGCAATTCCTTATTTTGCGATTGCATTTAAGGAATCGCAAATTTTGCGATTCCTTAAATGCAATGTAAGAAGCGTTAAAAAATGCAAATTGGCCTTAAGGAATCGCAAATTACCACCAACTTTAAGTTGGTGGTAATTTGCTAATTCCTTGAAAAATGCACTTTTTTGCATTTTTCAAAGTGCAATGTGAAGCACATACATGCCCTTAGAGCATGTATGTGCACCCATGCTAATTTCAGGGGTGCAACAGGGTGTCCTTTGGACACCCCTGCCCCCTTGAAATTATTCTCAATTTGCGATTCTCAAATTGCGAATCGCAAATTGAGAATACCTTCCCATTCATTCCTATGGGCCTCCTGGCCCATAGTAATGAATGGGAAATTATTCCTTAATTGCGATTCGCAATTTGCTAATCGCAATTAAGGAATTTTAAGAAATCGCAAAAAAATGCGATTTTCTACATACATACCAATTTGCAAATCTCAAATTGCGATTTCTAAAAAATCGCTATTTGTGATTCGCAAATCTGGATGTTGATACATATGGCCCTAGGTCACATCCCTGCACGGTCTTGATTAATCATGCACACGTGGAGGCACTGCCACTCTTCCAGACCTAGTCCAGGCCTTTCCAGGTGGCCTCATCCTTCATTCCTCCTAGTTACACTAAGGTTGGCAGCCCGGGAGGGCTCGAAGGAGCACTGAACAAACTTCCATGAAATGAGACCATGCATTTGAATGAAACCTCTCATACTGCCAAGGCGAGGCTCCTACACCAGAGAAAGGGGATTTTGTCGGAGGAAAAAGAAACGCTGGATTTGTTTCCCTAACACCAAATTGTGCGTTGATTGAGTTTTTTAATTGAAGAAGTTGCAAGATTGTATGGAGTGATACAACAGCTGCCTGTGTGTGACACTGACTGCTTTGGAGGTCACAGTAAAATGTGAGGGTGACACTGCTTGTCATACAGGAAGACGTCCTCGGTTCTATCTTTCTTGGTAAACGGTGGTTGAGTGCTTGTTTGGTCCTTCATGAAAAAGTGGATGATGGACATGCTGCTCTGATGCAATTTTCGATGTAATAAAGACTGTAAAACAATCAGCAGTGGACCTAGCCAGATAAAACATGAAAATGAAAAGAGCACTTCTTAGTTTGAGGAACATTTCCCTGCCAAATGGGAACCTTCTGAGGCTTACATCAAGGGGCTTTTGTTTCGTCTCATTCTGCACATGTTCTGCATAGTTTTCCCACTGTCACCTTTTGAGATGTGTGTGATATGCCACATCCGCCTGCTATTAAAGAAGCACTTTTATTTTGAAATGGCATGTTTGAAAACTGACTTGCTGGCATCAAGCCAACTAAATATCAGCACAAGAGCTTCATGTGAGATTTCCTGAAAATCCTACCTAATATTCAAGCATAGAAACACCAGTAAACTCCAGCGGTTGCATTTTGAGTGTATTAATCATTTACGACTGCATAAAAAGTGTGCCAATTGTAGATTCTTGAGCTAACATGTTTAAAACGAGGATTTAGGGTATTGACAATTCTCCATAAATGTTGCAGACATCCTACCTGCTGCATTACGAGTGCATTACAACCTATGGCACATGGATTGTGGTGGACAGGATATCCTCCACGTTTGCAATGGAGTATCCCGTCAGCCTAATACTAAATAAGGTCCCAAGGGGCTCATTTATGAGAACTGATGGCTAGCTGTGGCAAGCCAGTGATGAGTCTGAAAAGCCTGCTCTGCGCTACAACAGTTTAAAACAACATGAATGCACCGTATTTACGGAATGGCACACCATGTCGTAAGGTCCCAAGATGAGTCAAAAATATCGATGCATCCGTGAGACAGATGGTGCAGGGAAAAGTGATGCATTTGCAGCCAAAGTGACTCTCAGCTGCTTTGCGGGTCGTAAAGCCGTAAAATTCCAACACATCAAAAGGAAGGTATGGAGCAGGCAGCAGCAGTCAGGGCAACAACATCAACAACACCAACACCAGCACCAGAAAGACAGCAGGGAATAGCTACATCATGTATTCAACTCAAACTAATCAATGATGACAACACTTAAGTATGTCCTGCAAGTAAGAAATCATTTTTATAATACAGCATGTCATCCTAACAAACTACAACTATTTATACACTAACTAACCTAATCACTACCTTACACTATCTAAACTAACACTGAACTGCCTTAACCTACCTATCCTACACTAACTAACCTTAACACTACCATACACTAACTTAACTTATCCTAAATGATCCTAAACATTTAACACATATGACATCTTAAACATCAATGCCACATCACCCTTAATGCCCTTAATGCACATACATTGACACAATACTAACATAAAATACACCTAAACATAACCTACCTACATGTGTACACCTAAACAAATATATATATATATTTTTTATTTTTATATTTATTTACATATACTAATCATCAACCCTGTCCACTAAAAACCTTAAAAACAGAGAAAAATATATAAAAACACACCTATAAATACATTTAAAAGCTAAAACCTACCTACACTTATCCTATCATAATCACTAACTAACTCTATGACTAACTAACTATTAAAATAAATACCAAACAAAAAATCTACCCAAAGAGTGACATAGTCCATAATCGATAGGAGATGGGACACCTGCACCAGGGCCTCCTCCGTTGTCTTGACACTTTGGTGCAGGCTGGCCTGCCACCACTGTATGCCATCCAGGGTCAGTTACCGCAATATACTGTACCTGAAGAGTGAGCCATCCCATTTCCTAGGCCTCCTGGCCCGTGTGGTTAGCATGTCCATATAATAATAATAATAATAATCTTTATTCAGTTTTTTAGCATTTGCAAAACCATAAAAGATGACATTCAAACATTCACAGTAAAAATTTGCAGTTGAATATACATTTAAAAGAAGAGAAAGTGCCTAGACTTTATGTGACATATAGAATTATCTTTTTAGTTTAAAGATTGTTTCTATGTCTCATAATGCACTTTAAAAAGTTCAACACATGATACGCAATGGTTTCAGAGTCCAGAGATTGAAGTGCTAGCATAGCTGGACGACATTGTCTATAACCCCATTTTTTTAGTAAGGGGATAAGCCATATTTTTCGGTGGGTGTGAAAGAACTTGCAAAACAGTATTGTATGCATGGTGGACTGTTGAGAAAGATCATCGCAAGGACACAGGTCCAGCTGAGTTTTCCAGTTATTTTTTTCCGGAAATGTCACAAATCTGAAGAAGAGGTTCATTCTGAACCTTGTTAAAAGCATTTTTTCGTATGCGGTGATCTCTAAAGTCAAATAGAGCTGGATTTTTGGAGACTGCTGTGTTAGAATCGCATGCATGGTAGATTTTTTTGAGATCAATGAAGACAGTCTCAAAGATTCCAAATGGCTCAATGCAGTCTGTTTCAGTTCTTTTTTGGATATGTCTTTTAGGTCTTCTGGTTTATGATAATATTGTTGTAGACCCGTGTCGGAAAAGAAGTGTCTTACATAGGAGAGCCAAGCTATTTTGTGGGCGTGGTCCAACTCCATAATGTCCTGTACGATGTTTTTGGTCAGAGTATTCTTTTCCGACAGCCAGACTCGCCTCCAAAGTAAAAGAGGTTGGATTTTAATTAAATCCTCAATGTATGATATTCCCAGTTCTATGTGTGAGGCATTCCTTCTATCAGCACCTTGAGTGTTGATAGAAGGAATCTTATGAAAATGTTTTCCTCTTTTTGAATAGAGCCAGTAGGAGTATGACCCCAGATCCCTGCGCCATATAATGCGATGGATTGGCATTTCGCAGCATAGATCTGTAGTAGTTCTACCTGGGGTTTTTTTCCAAGCTTGTTTGAGAATTTCATTAATGCCATAATTGCACGTTTAAATAAATGTCTCCTAGCCTCAACCGCCGCTTTCCAATTTAGGGCGTCATCAATCATAACCCCTAGATAGGAATATTGTGAGGTCTTTTCTATTTTTTGTTTTTTCAAGTAAATGGATTTAGGAGCTTTTCTTGGTCCACCGACCACCATGACGAAAGTTTTTTTAACGTTGATGTGCAAGTCCAGAGCGCCCATGAAATCTGCATATTTAGATAAGGACTTCTGCAGTTCAATGGGGGTACGCGCTAGTATGACAGCGTCGTCCGCGTATAATAGGGCGGGGATCAGGCGGTCTTTTGCTCTAGGGAGGTCCCTTCCTCCTCTCAACATGGTCTCTTCTAATCCATTGGTGTACAAGGAGAAGAGGAAGGGGGCCAAAACACAGCCTTGCCTCACTCCCCGCTCTATTTTGAATGGCCTCGTTAGTTCGCCTCTTGTCCCAAACCTCACTTTTGCCGTGGCTTCACTGTACAGCTCTCTTAAAAAGTCCAGAAGAGGGGGATCTACCCCCATTTCGCTCAACAGTGACCAAAGCTTAGCATGCGAGACACAGTCGAATGCGGAGGACAAATCTACATAAACCATGTAGATGGCACCAGGTTTGGCGTGGGTGTACTTTGATGTTAACAAGCTTAGATTTAAGGCCTGTTCGATGGTTCCAAAACCCTCTCTGAACCCGAACTGCAGGTCCGAGAGGATCTTTTTATCTTCTGCCCAGTCTTGTAGTTTTTCAAGGAGGACTCGGCCCACAACTTTGCCCAAAGAGTCAAGAAGCGATATTGGTCGATAGCATTTAGGATCTTGTCGGTCCCCCTTCTTAAAAATTGGTACCATGATAGAGGAGGACCATGAATCTAACAGACCAAGTTTGGTTGTTGCCATGCAAACTCTTGTAATTAGCGGTACCCAGAGGTCAGGAAGATGCTTGAATAGATCGACTGGGACCCCATCAGGGCCGGGGGCTTTCTTGGTCTTGCTTAGGGATAGCGCCAGTTCAAAGTCGTGGAAATCCACTTCCAGTGGTATAGGATAGGTTACTACAGTGGTGGTATACTGGGATTCTTCAGTGCTAGATGTCAAGTTGAAGATTTTCGAGAAATAATTCACCCACGTGTCCTCATCGATAGCCACGCCGATTTTTGGGCCGTTGGAATCGGTTAGGAATGGGGTTTTAACTATTTTCCAGAATGCCTGGCTGTCTTTCGTGAGTGCACTCCGGTGCAAAGCATTCCACAAGGATTGTTTAAGCTCTTTTTTCCTTGTTTTTCTGACGGAGTTATACTCCCGTCGAAGTGATTGGATATTTAACTTGTCTCTGTTTGGTTTTCCGAGAGCTTTCCTCAAATTAGTATGCGCTTTGGTACAGTCTCGGTTAAACCATCCTGCGGAACTATTTCGGTTAGATGTTTTAGTGAAAAAGTTTTTAATTTGTTCTATTATAATATTGAAGTTTTCCAATATTTGTTTTGGTTTCGCACAGGGATCGAGACAGATCATTATGTTATCATATGCAGATGTTATTAATTGCTTTGTCAAGATGTTAGGGTCCACTTTTTCCCATCTTATGGTAAATCCGTTCCTTTTGCCCAATTCAAGCCGATTCTGGGTTAGTGCGGATGCCATGGTTGTCATCAATGTTATTGATTGGTTTATTTCTAGGTTTAGGCTTATGGCGGAATGGTCGCTGAGGTTGTTTTCCAGCATTTTGAAATTGTTAATTTGAGCTTTCAAAGCTTCTGTGCCTATTACATAGTCCACGGTAGTCTTATGGCCCCTACCTCTGTACGTTGGTTCCAGTGTGTTATTTGGTTGATGGATAGGATTTAAAATTTGCAAATCCAAATCAGACAGTATTTTATTCATGGCTGTCCCTGCTCCTGAGTGGATAAAGTGGACTAAGGGGTTGTCGTGCTCATCCACCAGACCACAGGTATCGTTGTTGGGGCAAGGATGTAGATTAAAATCTCCTCCCCATAATATGTGGGCATTTTCCGTTTTCTGTTTAGAGTGACAGTGTTCGGTTATTTTTTCCTGAATTATAGGAAGAATACGCAAAAAGTTTTCGTCCTCCAAATTATTGTATATGTTGATTATAGAAATAGAGAGTTTTTTCCCCAGCATGACAGTGAGGATCTGGAAGTTCGATAGTAAGTCTACCTTGAGAATCTTCATATCTGGGATTGTATTTGCCAGGTAGAATACCAGACCCCCTTTTGGTCTGCCTGAAATGCTGGGAAGGGCGGGAGATGTAAAAGTCCTGTACCCTACAAGGTGGAGGGACGCCGTTGCCCAGGTTTCTTGTAGGCAAATGATTTGGGTGTCCTTTAGGAAGCCAGCGGCCGTACCATCCTCGATCTTGTTTCGGAGGCCGGCCACATTCCAGAAGATCACAGAAAGCTGGGTGGACATATTTTCTGAAGCTCTGTTTTCCATTTGTGGGGGGACTGTGGTAAGGACGGGGGAGGTCACAGTTGTTTGTGGGGGCTCCGGGGGTATAATTGTTGGTCAATCAACCATTTCCAGGCCGCTAAACCTGTTCGAGGTTGGTATGCCCATCCAGTTTTGTCCGTAGATGTTATCTCTGTAACTGGGTCCATAAGGTTGGTGGGGTGGTCTCTCCCATTGTTCCCAGTTTCTGAATCTATTTTGTGGGCCGATGAACTGCCATGGGGCCTCTCTGTGCTGATGGTTCTGATTTACTGGCCACCAGGAGTTATTCGGGTCATTGAGTTGTGGTGGTAGTTTGGGACCAGTAAAGTCTAGCTCCCATGGCTGTGGGATTGGTTTCCGCCAGATGTTATCATTATCACGTAGGTAGTTGTTATTGTTAAATCTTTTTGGATAAAAATACGACAGAGATCTTGTTGCAATCCCTCCTGAGGAGTTATTATATTCCCAGGAGCAAATATAATCGGCTATGCTGGGGTCCTCAAACGTGATAACTATGCAATCCCCCCGGATGGTTTTTTTCCTGTGACCTACCCACGAGGTACGGGATACTGATGCTATTTTACTTTTCCAGGGTGGCGGGACGGGGCGGTTTGTATTCAACCAATACTGGACTTTGTTCTTTAACGACCAGTTAGGTTCTGTCCCCTCACCTGTGAGTTCGGGGACCCCCGTCATAACTACCACAAATGGGGATGCCTCAGGGGGCAAGTTTAAAATAGGTCTGTGATCAGTAATCCCCCCCTGTTGACCTTTTGTTTTTGGAGCATTTGCATTTGTTGTAGCGGGAGTTTTAGGAACAGTTGTATTTATTGTTGGGGTATTTACTGTTGGTGTCGGGTGGGAATTGGTTTGTGAGGGAATGGTCAGAGGCTTTGGGATTGTTTTTTGTGCAGTGGGAGGGTTTGTTACAGTGGGAACTTTTACTGCAGTTTGTTTTTTGGTCTGTGGTGGAGGTAAAGTTGCGGGTTTCTTATGTACGGGAAGTGTGGTCGTGGGATTTGGGGCTGGTTTAGGCTGGGGTTGTGGGAGTATTGGTTTGAGGGAGCCAGAGATTTTTATTAATTGGCTCTCAATATTGCTGAGTCTGGTTTCTAGAGGGCGAATGTAGGAATTTAGTAGGGAGGCTATCTCCTTAATTAGCCTCGCTGATTCCCTGTCTCTGCCTGATTGGTGTGGTATAAGGGGTTCTGGTATTAAGGAGTCTTGGAAATCTTGTGGTACATGATGGATTGTTACAATATTATTGTTTTGGGGAACCGTGGGGTGGGATAAAGTTGCCGGGTTTGTATCACTGACCAAAACTATGTGTTCGGACGGTTTGAGATTTTCAGTGTGCTCTGGAGTTTTCCTAGTTTTCCTTTTCTTTATGGCGCCCTCCCGCTTCCCTCTCTTTTGCCTTATTTCTTCTGGGGTTGGGTCAGGGAAGATGTCAGGGGTTTTCTCTAAGTCGCTCTCTGTAAAAGTTATGGATAGTTGAGAAGCTGAAAGGTTTACATTATTTGGGAGGCTGAGTCTATTTGCAGTCGCCGAGGTTTGGTTTGGCGCTGACTGTAGTTCTGGGGTTCTTGCGGTTGCTAGTAGCCCCATTGAGGAGCGCCGTGCTATTGCAAGTTCGGATGAAACTCTTCCCTCCATTAGACTTATGCTTTGGTCTATGAAGGAATTTGCTTTAGCTAGAAAGTCATCCATTGGACCTAACAGTTTTTCTCCTATCCCGTTCTTTTTAGATTTTTTCTGCTTGCTAGATCTCGTATTCATTTTTCCGAGTTATGTTGCTAGGAGATCTTTCTAAGCTGTCTGACAAGGTTATTGTAGAGGTCAAAGAGATGATGATTGTCTGTGTCGGGATGACCAATATGTAGTGCTTAGGGATGTGGGCCGGACCGGACTCTCACGATCTCGAACGGCCTCAAACGGCCCGCTCTTTGCCCGGTCTTCGCCCCGGCCTGCGTCCCGCGTGCATCCCGCGTTGCGGGATGGGCCCCTCTTCCTTTACGCTAGAAGGCTGGGGGCGTGGCCGCCGGGGGAAGAGGCAGCAGCTGTGGTGAGCTAAGGCTGCTGGTACTCGCAGTCCCCCGGTAGGCTTGCCGCTCTCTTGACCTCCGCTGTACTCAACCTGGGAGCGAAGATGGCTTACCACCGACTGTGGGCGCTCACACCAGGGAGAACGGAGGCAGGCAGGTGATGAGCGGCACCCGCGAAGCGGGTGTCGCGAAAGGTCAGCGTTATATGCAGGCAGCAGGTTGTCCTTGCAATGGGAGTCAGATTATGGCCAGGAACACACCACTCTGTGTGCGCAGCTCAGCGCTTCAAGAGGCCGAAGGCTGGGGGCGTGGCCGCCGGGGGAAGAGGCAGCAGCTGTGGTGAGCTAAGGCTGCTGGTACTCGCAGTCCCCCGGTAGGCTTGCCGCTCTCTTGACCTCCGCTGTACTCAACCTGGGAGCGAAGATGGCTTACCACCGACTGTGGGCGCTCACACCAGGGAGAACGGAGGCAGGCAGGTGATGAGCGGCACCCGCAAAGCGGGTGTCGGGAAAGGTCAGCGTTATATGCAGGCAGCAGGTTGTCCTTGCAATGGGAGTCAGATTATGGCCAGGAACACACCACTCTGTGTGCGCAGCTCAGCGCTTCAAGAGGCCGAAGGCTGGGGGCGTGGCCGCCGGGGGAAGAGGCAGCAGCTGTGGTGAGCTAAGGCTGCTGGTACTCGCAGTCCCCCGGTAGGCTTGCCGCTCTCTTGACCTCCGCTGTACTCAACCTGGGAGCGAAGATGGCTTACCACCGACTGTGGGCGCTCACACCAGGGAGAACGGAGGCAGGCAGGAGATGAGCGGCACCCGCGAAGCGGGTGTCGCGAAAGGTCAGCGTTATATGCAGGCAGCAGGTTGTCCTTGCAATGGGAGTCAGATTATGGCCAGGAACACACCACTCTGTGTGCGCAGCTCAGCGCTTCAAGAGGCCGAAGGCTGGGGGCGTGGCCGCCGGGGGAAGAGGCAGCAGCTGTGGTGAGCTAAGGCTGCTGGTACTCGCAGTCCCCCGGTTAGCTTGCCGCTCTCTTGACCTCCGCTGTACTCAACCTGGGAGCGAAGATGGCTTACCACCGACTGTGGGCGCTCACACCAGGGAGAACGGAGGCAGGCAGGTGATGAGCGGCACCCGCGAAGCGGGTGTCGCGAAAGGTCAGCGTTATATGCAGGCAGCAGGTTGTCCTTGCAATGGGAGTCAGATTATGGCCAGGAACACACCACTCTGTGTGCGCAGCTCAGCGCTTCAAGAGGCCGAAGGCTGGGGGCGTGGCCGCCGGGGGAAGAGGCAGCAGCTGTGGTGAGCTAAGGCTGCTGGTACTCGCAGTCCCCCGGTAGGCTTGCCGCTCTCTTGACCTCCGCTGTACTCAACCTGGGAGCGAAGATGGCTTACCACCGACTGTGGGCGCTCACACCAGGGAGAACGGAGGCAGGCAGGTGATGAGCGGCACCCGCGAAGCGGGTGTCGCGAAAGGTCAGCGTTATATGCAGGCAGCAGGTTGTCCTTGCAATGGGAGTCAGATTATGGCCAGGAACACACCACTCTGTGTGCGCAGCTCAGCGCTTCAAGAGGCCGAAGGCTGGGGGCGTGGCCGCCGGGGGAAGAGGCAGCAGCTGTGGTGAGCTAAGGCTGCTGGTACTCGCAGTCCCCCGGTAGGCTTGCCGCTCTCTTGACCTCCGCTGTACTCAACCTGGGAGCGAAGATGGCTTACCACCGACTGTGGGCGCTCATACCAGGGAGAACGGAGGCAGGCAGGTGATGAGCGGCACCCGCGAAGCGGGTGTCGCGAAAGGTCAGCGTTATATGCAGGCAGCAGGTTGTCCTTGCAATGGGAGTCAGATTATGGCCAGGAACACACCACGTCCATATAGTTTCTCCATCTTGTGGTAGGCCTTTTCAACAAATTGTGCGTGCCGGTATTGGTCCCGCTTTATTTCAAAGGTCCTGGCATCTTCTGTTGTCATGTTATATAGGTTGGTAATGGGAAAGCATTTTTAGCAAAAGCAAATCATGTACATGTTGTATGTAAAAATAGGCTGACATTGTAACACAATCCTATGTGCCTGACCCGACCAACTCCAGAAATAGAGATGGATATAGGCACAATATACTGTCACTACATGGACATCCCCTAACAGGAAAACAGAATCTGGTGGCATCTGTGGAGGTGTACATTATGTAAATGTAGTCACAATGAGAATACAACCATATCATACACAGTAATGATTCACACTGATGGCAATGTCTAGATTTGACATTGGACACATTGACCAGATTTTGTAAATTGGGTTCTGGGATTGCATCATGCAAGTGGGCTGAGACTTGCTCATCAACGTATGTGAAAGTGGTTAAGGTGATACCGTCCAGGTAGTGTACCTCTACATTGCATATCCCATCTGGAGTCATACTTGGCAACGCACATTGCTGACTTCACTTACTCAGTGTCAGGTAGCCAATACATGGATAGATGGCTGTTATTTATCTGTATATGTATCTTCTGGTTCACACTTGTAGCCAAATGTAGCCCTTATGAATTAGACAATGCTTTTTAGTAGTGTGTGTATGCATGACGGAGCAGTTATCTGACTAAGAACTTTGTTTTTTATAATGCGGGCACCCTTGCACCATGACTCTAAGGGAGGCTCAAGTACCCCCGAGAAAGGATTGTAAAAGCCATTCCTCATGGTAGGCTAGGAAATTGAAGCTCTAGATATCCACATGATGATGTACAAATACATGAACAGACACACATGTAGCCATGTCATTTGTTGTCTGTCATGGGTCAAATACATTTATTATGAAGAATGTTGTCCATCTCCAAAACAAATGCCCAAATATCACATTAAAAATTGGTTAGATTGTCATAGCTAACCTGCTGACACTGACATACATCTTTTCACAAATCTGCACTTTGTCATACTGTTACAGGGACATGTATGTCGCCTAGAAGCAAATTAGAGGAAACACAGCAGGTATGTTTGTCCACCCTTATGGTCAGTCAAACAGAAAACCTTTAGCTTGAGAGCTCAAAAGCATGTTTGAAATAAGTATGTTGATAGAACATATGTGGCATAATCACACAGTGTGTAACTTCGAATCCATCATACCTACCTGTACTTGCTTGCTAACAGTGTCTGTGTAATAATATTGCACATCATCTGCACCTGTGTCATATACAATTTTGGACGTATATAACAGAACGCTTTACAGACATTCTTAATCAGCACACATTTCACTGTACTGCTACATAATGTTGAAACTTGAATTCATAGCTAAATGCCGTTTGCTGTACAAGATAACATCTTTCCATTGAAGACATGCAGATTCTGTACATTGTTTATGTAAAGTTAGCGTTCGCAGCACCATTTTATGTGTGGCCACCATGTTAAATCGTGATCTAAACTAATCCTTTGCCTTTTCTTAGAAACAGCCTTCTCTGGGTTAAGTTTCTTCGGAGCTGAGTTCTGCTGCACTAATGAATACACTGTTCTTTTTAGTGTATACCTTTCTATTAGATGTAGGCCTTTTCCCACATGTCTAGCGGTGAACGCAGGCAGAAAGACCTTGAAAAGCAGATAATGTGTGCCCGGCCTCTGTATCGAAACCTACTCCTTTGTAATTTACTGTACAGCTGCATCTGCTTGGAAAATTCCATGGTGGGCGTGCTTTCATTGGTTTCGAAGTATACATAATGTATTACTATGTCTTGCTGATGTCAGTCCCTCTGCAGCACTCCTAGGTGACTGGGCAGACTGGGTTCCACTCCAAGTGTATTTGAATAAACCTGTATTGGTTTGTATTCTCTACTGTCTGACTGACTCTTCATTTAGTATGGAAGGCTGAGAGGTGGTCATGAGTGACCCGGGTGACCCTATTTGGCCATTTCCTTCAGCGGGCCTGCTTCCATACACCGTACATTCTCAATGGAAAGTTTCCTTGTTCATTCCAAATGTATCTGTGGGCAGGTTCTCTTGTGTTTTACACACTGACAGCAAATTGATTGTGGGAGATTATTACCTCCCACAACACATCACAATGTCGCATTTCACTTAGATCACACACAGACGTAAAAAAGCTACATGCATGCATGTGTTACACTTAAAGGTTGCATTGGTGTCCTGGGAGGAGTTCACCTCTACACAGGTAAATGGAAAACGTCCACCTAGAATGCATGCTTTTGAACATTGCATTGTAAATAGTGCTTTAACATATGCTTACATTTATATTTTACAAACTATGCTATCTTAGTATTTCAGATTTATACTACAGCCTATTTAAGCATATCTGAATATGGGGAGATTATAGGACACAGCTAGTCTGCCTGCCGGCTTGAGCTGGCTGGATGATAAAGTTTAGATGACCCCTCATGGCTGAAGCATGCCTCAGGCATGTGATGTATTTAGTAATACTGGCTAGCATCATATCAGACTCCATTGTGCCATGACACATGGGTGACAACATTGACCCTCGGAATGACTAAGTGGTATAATGATAGAATAGGATAGGCATATCCGGTATGCAACATTAGAAAAGCCATATAAGGGTTTACTGGCGCTGGTGCACAGAGTGCTGACTAGTGTTACATCTTTGTACCTTCCAACTTTGTGCAAGGATGCATGCCTTATCAGCAGGTATAATATTTTGGTGTTGCCCTGAAAAAAACACAGTTCTGCACATGTAGATATTTATGAGGCACAATGCAGCACACACAGAAGAATTCACATATATAGACTTTGGACATAGATCACCTGGTTCAACTTCAACATTGGGTGGTTTGTCAAATTGAGTCCATCCCCTGGTCATTCATGTATGTCACGTAAGGAAATGCTATTAGTTCCATGCATTTTAATTTAGAACTACAACCAACTAACCATTGAACAGGTCCTTGTGCCAGGATATGGCAATGCCGCAATATGCACTGTACTTCCGTAACATTTGCTTAATGTAGGCACTCTGACGCACACAAAATTCCCCTACTTTCCTTCAGTTTCTGATATCATTACAATGTGATATACATCTTACGCATTGCAATAAGTAAAAACAATGAGAAAAATTATGTACAGCCCATGTTTATGTTTGGCATTGCTGATATGGTTACATCTTGAAAATCAGAAGTAGCATACATACTTAAAGGGTCTGCTGAGATCGGCCTCTCATGCCAACACGATTTACAAAATGGGGGGTGGTGATGAACAGAGTGTCTGAGTTAAACAGACCACTCTTACCCAGTCCAAAGATCAGGGCTTGATCCATCACCGTTATTTATCTCACTGCCCCATCCCAGCTCAGAACCTGGCTATATGCAAATCAGTCTGTCCCTGGCCCAGTGCATCATGGGAACAGGGCAGACTAAACTACCAAGCCAATTCTTCACCAGAAAGGAGACAAGCTACCGGGGACCGGTTTCTGGCATTTCAGCCTTCTTCGGCCCGGCTTGCTTGAATCCTGATGGAGCAGTGAGAAAGGGACTCATGTCTGAGTATACCCTGCCACACCTATAGTGGCCAAAAACGATTTACAAAATGGGGGGTGGTGATGAACAGAGTGTCTGAGTTAAACAGACCACTCTTACCCAGTCCAAAGATCAGGGCTTGATCCATCACCGTTATTTATCTCACTGCCCCATCCCAGCTCAGAACCTGGCTATATGCAAATCAGTCTGTCCCTGGCCCAGTGCATCATGGGAACAGGGCAGACTAAACTACCAAGCCAGTTCTTCACCAGAAAGGAGACAAGCTACCGGGGACCGGTTTCTGGCATTTCAGCCTTCTTCGGCCCGGCTTGCTTGAATCCTGATGCACCATCATTGCACCATCAGGATTCAAGCAAACCGGGCCGAAGACGGCTGTAATGCCAGAAACCGGTCCCCGGGAGCTTGTTTCCTTCCCAGTGTAAGAATTGGCTTTTGTAGTTTGGTTTGCCCTGTTCCCATCATGCACTGGGACAGGAACAGACTAATTTGCATACAGCCAGGTTCTGAAACTGGGATGGTGCAGTGAGCTAAAAAACGGTGTTGGATCTAGCCCTGATCTCTTGACGGGGTGAGAGCTTTCTGCTTAATTCAGAGACTCTGTCCCTCACCACCCCTTGTTGTAAATATTTTTGTCCACCCTAAGCGTGGAAGGGTATTCTCAGATGTGAGACCCTTGCTCACTGCACCATCAGGATTCAAGCAAACCGGGCCGAAGACGGCTGTAATGCCAGAAACCGGTCCCCGGGAGCTTGTTTCCTTCCCAGTGTAAGAATTGGCTTTTGCAGTTTGGTTTGCCCTGTTCCCATCATGCACTGGGACAGGAACAGACTAATTTGCATACAGCCAGGTTCTGAAACTGGGATGGTGCAGTGAGCTAAAAAACGGTGTTGGATCTAGCCCTGATCTCTTGACGGGGTGAGAGCTTTCTGCTTAATTCAGAGACTCTGTCCCTCACCACCCCTTGTTGTAAATATTTTTGTCCACCCTAAGCGTGGAAGGGTATTCTCAGATGTGAGACCCTTGCTCATTGCACCATCAGGATTCAAGCAAACCGGGCCGAAGACGGCTGTAATGCCAGAAACCGGTCCCCGGGAGCTTGTTTCCTTCCCAGTGTAAGAATTGGCTTTTGTAGTTTGGTTTGCCCTGTTCCCATCATGCACTGGGACAGGAACAGACTAATTTGCATACAGCCAGGGTCTGAAACTGGGATGGTGCAGTGAGCTAAAAAACGGTGTTGGATCTAGCCCTGATCTCTTGACGGGGTGAGAGCTTTCTGCTTAATTCAGAGACTCTGTCCCTCACCACCCCTTGTTGTAAATATTTTTGTCCACCCTAAGCGTGGAAGGGTATTCTCAGATGTGAGACCCTTGCTCATTGCACCATCAGGATTCAAGCAAACCGGGCCGAAGACGGCTGTAATGCCAGAAACCGGTCCCCGGGAGCTTGTTTCCTTCCCAGTGTAAGAATTGGCTTTTGTAGTTTGGTTTGCCCTGTTCCCATCATGCACTGGGACAGGAACAGACTAATTTGCATACAGCCAGGTTCTGAAACTGGGATGGTGCAGTGAGCTAAAAAACGGTGTTGGATCTAGCCCTGATCTCTTGACGGGGTGAGAGCTTTCTGCTTAATTCAGAGACTCTGTCCCTCACCACCCCTTGTTGTAAATATTTTTGTCCACCCTAAGCGTGGAAGGGTATTCTCAGATGTGAGACCCTTGCTCATTGCACCATCAGGATTCAAGCAAACCGGGCCGAAGACGGCTGTAATGCCAGAAACCGGTCCCCGGGAGCTTGTTTCCTTCCCAGTGTAAGAATTGGCTTTTGTAGTTTGGTTTGCCCTGTTCCCATCATGCACTGGGACAGGAACAGACTAATTTGCATACAGCCAGGTTCTGAAACTGGGATGGTGCAGTGAGCTAAAAAACGGTGTTGGATCTAGCCCTGATCTCTTGACGGGGTGAGAGCTTTCTGCTTAATTCAGAGACTCTGTCCCTCACCACCCCTTGTTGTAAATATTTTTGTCCACCCTAAGCGTGGAAGGGTATTCTCAGATGTGAGACCCTTGCTCATTGCACCATCAGGATTCAAGCAAACCGGGCCGAAGACGGCTGTAATGCCAGAAACCGGTCCCCGGGAGCTTGTTTCCTTCCCAGTGTAAGAATTGGCTTTTGTAGTTTGGTTTGCCCTGTTCCCATCATGCACTGGGACAGGAACAGACTAATTTGCATACAGCCAGGTTCTGAAACTGGGATGGTGCAGTGAGCTAAAAAACGGTGTTGGATCTAGCCCTGATCTCTTGACGGGGTGAGAGCTTTCTGCTTAATTCAGAGACTCTGTCCCTCACCACCCCTTGTTGTAAATATTTTTGTCCACCCTAAGCGTGGAAGGGTATTCTCAGATGTGAGACCCTTGCTCATTGCACCATCAGGATTCAAGCAAACCGGGCCGAAGACGGCTGTAATGCCAGAAACCGGTCCCCGGGAGCTTGTTTCCTTCCCAGTGTAAGAATTGGCTTTTGTAGTTTGGTTTGCCCTGTTTCCATCATGCACTGGGACAGGAACAGACTAATTTGCATACAGCCAGGTTCTGAAACTGGGATGGTGCAGTGAGCTAAAAAACGGTGTTGGATCTAGCCCTGATCTCTTGACGGGGTGAGAGCTTTCTGCTTAATTCAGAGACTCTGTCCCTCACCACCCCTTGTTGTAAATATTTTTGTCCACCCTAAGCGTGGAAGGGTATTCTCAGATGTGAGACCCTTGCTCATTGCACCATCAGGATTCAAGCAAACCGGGCCGAAGACGGCTGTAATGCCAGAAACCGGTCCCCGGGAGCTTGTTTCCTTCCCAGTGTAAGAATTGGCTTTTGTAGTTTGGTTTGCCCTGTTCCCATCATGCACTGGGACAGGAACAGACTAATTTGCATACAGCCAGGTTCTGAAACTGGGATGGTGCAGTGAGCTAAAAAACGGTGTTGGATCTAGCCCTGATCTCTTGACGGGGTGAGAGCTTTCTGCTTAATTCAGAGACTCTGTCCCTCACCACCCCTTGTTGTAAATATTTTTGTCCACCCTAAGCGTGGAAGGGTATTCTCAGATGTGAGACCCTTGCTCATTGCACCATCAGGATTCAAGCAAACCGGGCCGAAGACGGCTGTAATGCCAGAAACCGGTCCCCGGGAGCTTGTTTCCTTCCCAGTGTAAGAATTGGCTTTTGTAGTTTGGTTTGCCCTGTTCCCATCATGCACTGGGACAGGAACAGACTAATTTGCATACAGCCAGGTTCTGAAACTGGGATGGTGCAGTGAGCTAAAAAACGGTGTTGGATCTAGCCCTGATCTCTTGACGGGGTGAGAGCTTTCTGCTTAATTCAGAGACTCTGTCCCTCACCACCCCTTGTTGTAAATATTTTTGTCCACCCTAAGCGTGGAAGGGTATTCTCAGATGTGAGACCCTTGCTCATTGCACCATCAGGATTCAAGCAAACCGGGCCGAAGACGGCTGTAATGCCAGAAACCGGTCCCCGGGAGCTTGTTTCCTTCCCAGTGTAAGAATTGGCTTTTGTAGTTTGGTTTGCCCTGTTCCCATCATGCACTGGGACAGGAACAGACTAATTTGCATACAGCCAGGTTCTGAAACTGGGATGGTGCAGTGAGCTAAAAAACGGTGTTGGATCTAGCCCTGATCTCTTGACGGGGTGAGAGCTTTCTGCTTAATTCAGAGACTCTGTCCCTCACCAACCCTTGTTGTAAATATTTTTGTCCACCCTAAGCGTGGAAGGGTATTCTCAGATGTGAGACCCTTGCTCATTGCACCATCAGGATTCAAGCAAACCGGGCCGAAGACGGCTGTAATGCCAGAAACCGGTCCCCGGGAGCTTGTTTCCTTCCCAGTGTAAGAATTGGCTTTTGTAGTTTGGTTTGCCCTGTTCCCATCATGCACTGGGACAGGAACAGACTAATTTGCATACAGCCAGGTTCTGAAACTGGGATGGTGCAGTGAGCTAAAAAACGGTGTTGGATCTAGCCCTGATCTCTTGACGGGGTGAGAGCTTTCTGCTTAATTCAGAGACTCTGTCCCTCACCACCCCTTGTTGTAAATGTCTCATGCCAACACATCAGCCCATCTATGTTTAATATGGATGCAGGTCCGAATGACCTGAAAGTTCTTCTGGTGGCACCAGCGCACACGCTCCCACCAATCTTTCTTGTCTGTAGCTGGATAGCCCTGGTTCACCCTCCCACCAGCCACCACCATTTTGAGTAGGTAGTGGACAATCATCCAGATCAATCCACCCAACTGTGACTCCTTGAAATTCTTGCCCCTCCCGACACTTCCCAATTCCCCCCAAAGACAACATAGCCAAGAAAAAACCTAACTATAACTACCTCTACAAGATTATACCCCAAAAGGATAAACCCTCAACAACGCAGTGACCACAACTTGACAAAACAATGCAGCATTTCCTTGGTGTGTCCCGCACGTTTTCAATAAATGCGTTGTTTTTTCGGACTCATCTGTACTGAAATTGCCATTGTGTAATGAACACACAGTGCATTAGCACTTATGCAGTTTTATAAACAAATTGGGGCCGATGTGTGGCTTACGACAAGTGCAACTGGTGCAATGTGGGGCGCAACAGTGGTGTTGTATGATATCCGACCCATTCTACTGGCCTAATGGGTGGAATTTAATGTAGAGGACTGGGAAATTCAGGAAATCACAGCTTGGATATACTTCCATTGGTCCTGGATTTATCACAAACAAGTTAAACGTTTGGTTATGTGTGGCATTTCATTTTCATGGTGTGCTTATGTGTGCCATAATACTTTCTTAAGTTTGACTGCTTGAGTGACAATTTATTGTGAGGGGAACCAAGTAATTATTGTAATGCTTTGAGACATTTTCAAGTTTATCTTTCTTTTGTGGTTTAAATTAGGGTTAGGGGGACTTAGGTAGTTTCGGTGACGTTGCCATTATGTAACACATAAATTACTAAATCCAGTGTTGCATGGCACTAGGCACAGCTGTGGACTGGTTTGGCACCACTTGACAGGTCTGTATTACAAAGGGCAGGTTCCAGGTGTTGAATCTGGGTGGGTGCAATTGGTTCACATCCCTTTCATTTCATGACCGTTGGTCCGGCACGTGGCCCCCGGAGTGAGTCCACATGTGCATTCCTCTTTGCTCCAGCCTGGGGAAAAGCAGGCAACATGGCACCACAGCAAGGCAGGAATCAGGATCATTATGATCACACTTAAGTTGTCAGAGATGCCACCAGGATACACACCAGAATGTCACCCACAATAATATTTATATGTGTAGAATGCTCCTGAGGCCCACATGGCATGCTATTCTACCCAATATTTTATTTATTCAATCTGTCGGTAATTCTGCAATGAGATGTGTTATGGATGCAACACACTCGTAGGGAAGCCCAGAGACAGACTGGCTCACCCATACTACAATGTATGTGCAACCTAGATTTCAGATTCACTGGATATTAGAAAACGTACGTTATATTTCCAATATGGCACATGTGATTGTCTGGCAGCCATATTTTGCACACAAGGCTAGGCAAGGTCCGCCATGTGATGTGGCGGTAAAGACACATCTTCACTCTGAACCACTATGGGTGGTGCATGCACAACACACCATGGTTGATGTGTTCCCAAAATCTGTTTGCATATTGTTTTAGCTAAACAAGGCCAGCTTGTTTAGCCCTGAGCAGTGTCATTAATCAAGAGTGACACAATATATTGCAAATCACTGCATTGGCTCACTCTGCACCAGAGAGGGTCTCCTTGACTGTTGCATGGGGGCACCCATTCACCCCTGATAGTTAATTATGCATTCCCAAACATACCAAACCAGGTAAACCTGGAAATGGGCCAGTACGTACTACCTTCCCAGGGTTAGTATTACAAGGACTTGGTCCCTAAATTCTCCACACTCAAATTTTCTATGTGTGCTAAATTCTGTAGCACACATAGATGGTTAAATAAAGCTCACAGGATATTTTTGTTAGCAGGAAGACGCCCCTTCATGCACACATACATTCCTGCATGCAATAGTTGCATCCGTACTCCATGGTGCATGTGTGCCTGCATAGGCGCTAGGCACCCAAAAGTGTCCTGGCGCAGGGGAAAAGACCTGCTTGTTTTGCATTCAGATAGGTACAGCATCTTACTTGTAATGTCCGTTCATACTTAGCCGTGCAGTAGGGATACGACCTGTGCTGCACTAAGTGGCTATGCCCATTCTTTGCCCCTCTGTTTACAATCACAGGACATTAGGGTAACACTACGGTGATCCACATGTATCGGAGGTAAACAAACATCATGACGTATAGCACAAACATTTAGTCTTTACACAATTTTTGGTACTACACTCCCATTGAGTGGGAGAAGGTGAACGCACTCCTGCAGCACTACACTCCCCGCATGTGCACACTGTTCCACATTGCAAGTTTTTGTTGTTTATGTCTTGAACAGGCACATGTGTTCTGCACATGGTGTTATCATGCAAACATATTTTTATGGACATGGTGTTGGGCAGGGGTGAGTGTGACACACAGAAACAGACCTTTGGAATAGGTGAGTGAGGCATTAGGCCTCACTGCAGTGAACCAAGCTCACATAGTCATGTACCCTACTGATGTGCAATGAACATTATTCTGCCATACACAGATGATCCCTGTCTCTCTCCTGTCATATGCACAAGCAACAGATGGTGTAGGGACAACTGTATTAATCATATATTCATCCCCAATCAAGAGATCTGGGTTAATCCATTATTCTTTTGCTCACTGCGCCACTCCAGTTTGGACCAATTTGTATGTAAATCAGCCTTGACCTTGCACCTCGTGAGAACAGTCCAGCCCGAACAGCCAAGCTGGGTCCTCCCAGAAGCAGAACCCAGAATCCTGGGGCCTGTTTCTGGGTATCACCCCTCATCAGCCAGGCTAGCTTGAATCCAGTGGCACAGCGAGCAAGGGACCGATGCCTGGGCATACCCATCTGACTTAGGTCAAAAAGTCTGCAACAACAGATGATGGACAGAATGATGAATAAATCAAACATTCACCCCTAATCAAGAGATCTGGGTAAAATCCATTGTTATTTTGCTCACTACGCCACCGCAGTTTGGACCCAACCCTAAACAAATTGATTTTGACCCTGCTTCTTGTGGGAACAGTCCAACCTAAAGTGCCAATACAGGACCTCCTTGGACCAAAAACAAGCATCCTGGGACAAGTATAAGGGTATAACCCCATATCAACCAGACTAGTTTGAGCCAAGTGGCACAGCGTGGAAGGTACCCATGTCTGGGTATACCCATCCTACTTAGTGCAAAAAATTCCTCAACAACAGATGATGGACAGAATGCTTATTGAATCACATATTCATCCCAGTCAACAGATCTGTGTTAAATCCATTGTTCTTTTGCTCACTACGCCACCCCAGATTGGACCCAGCCATATGCAAATCAGCCTTGACCCTGCTCCTTTTGGGAACAGTCCAGCCCAAAATGGCAAGCCGAGTCCTCCCAGGACTCGAAACTAGCATCATGGGACTAGTTTCGGGGTATCACCCCTCATCAGCCAGGCTAGCTTGAATCCAGTGGCACAAGGAGAAGGGACATTTATGTTTGGCCTGTAGATTGCTGTAATAGGTATTTTGAGAGGTTCTTGACCATGCTATGTTAAGTACACTCACTGCATGTGCAAAGTGACAGAGTATTGATCCGGTTTTTGGGCTTTTGGTCATTCTTAAGTAGGTTTTGACAATGCCAACATGTTTGAAACTCACACATACACGTGTTCCTGTGGAATCACTAATGTTGTTTCTGCCCTACATGACAATGACACAGCCTTTTAATTGTTCACTTACTTTAGCATGTGAATTAGATGCATACATGTGGTGCATTTCTAACATGTTACTTGCATATTTGTACAATGCCTCCAGTTATTGCTTTTCGTTAGATAAGTTGTCATGGTGCATGTGGTTTGACACATAGATATTGAGATGTGGACTACCTTGATGTAGGACACACTGATGTTATTACAAGTAAGTGTCTGTCACAGACCTGGAAACAATTCTTTGGTTTTCAACATGTATGTATAGGACTCTAACTTAGGGGAGTGTATGTCTATGCCTTGATTCTTTCATCATTGCTGTGTCAAATAAACATTGAGATCGGTATACTGAGTACACTGCGCTGCCTTGGCCAGGTTGCATTTTATTTTATGTTCATGACTGATGTATGACATGTTTGACAGTATTGTGTTAGACTTTGCAAGTTTCACATTGCTGTATTCATATGCTTTTTATTTGGGAAACTTACCCCACAAAACAGGTGATCTATCACATTGGTTACAAATGGCAATGTGGCTTGAAACCTATGTGTATGTGTGTGTCTAGACTGTCAGTATGGCTGAGGCATATGTGTGTTTTGTACTGTTGGAGTAACAATGGTATCCAGTATTGACATTTACAAATGTCTTCGGCCTACACTTACATTGCATGCTACAGCACAGTATTTTGGCCATACAGCACAATCTTGTACTTTCACAGTGCACTCGCACACAATGGGCTGCTTAGCGCAAACATAGGTATACTTGCACCAGGAAGGGGCACCTTCTGCACACGATGAACCCTTAGAAGCATAGTAGTCTATACGTGTATGCAACGTTATGCAGCACATATAGGAAACGGGAGTGACTTGGATGACTTAAGATATTTATCCTTGTTACACCTGAGGAGATCTATTTGTTTGACACATTTCCAGGTTTACCTGGTGTGATGTACGCGAGGTGCGTCATATACCATGAGAGTTGCATGGAGACACCCACACATTACCCACTGAAACCCATAGAATTTGTGCAGCTTTACATTGATCCAAATAGTTATACCATTGAAAGGCACACAAAGTGTCTTTGCGTGTCTTAACATGTCTGACTTAGGGATTTGCATTACACATGTACCATGAAGCATTGTGCAAGTATGAAGCACGCCCCTCATACATATGGCCCTAGCTCTGTCGACAGACACAGATGGTCATTATATCATACATTTCTAAATGTCACTTGGTTTATTGTGTACTTCAGATTTCCTTAGCAACAAGTAGGCCATTCCCAAATCGGCCATTCTGGAAACACTTGTTGATGATGCTGTGCCTGAAGATGTGGTACAAAAGGGGGTGGTGATGGACGGCGCATCTGAATCAATCAAACACTCACACCCAGTCAAAAGATCTGGGTTTAATCCATCACCGTTCTTTAGCCCACTCTGCCACCCCAGTTCAGACATGGCTGTATGCAAATCAGTCTGACCCTGTGCCTCATGGGAACAGTCCAGCCCGAACTGCCAAGCCATGTCTTCCCTGGACCGGAAACAAGCTTCCGAAGACCGTTTTTTGGCATTACAGCCGTCTTCAGCCTGGCTTGCTTAAATCCAGTGGCAAAGTGAGCAAGAGACTCACGTCTGAGCATACCCTGCCACACTTATGGCGGCCAAAAGTGGTACAAAAGGGGGTTGTGATGGACGGAGCATCTGAATCAATCAAACACTCACACCCAGTCAAAAGATCTGGGTTTAATCCATCACCGTTCTTTAGCCCACTCTGCCACCCAAGTTTAGACATGGCTATATGCAAATCAGTCTGACACTGTGCCTCATGGGAACAGTCCAGCCGGAACTGCCAAGCCATATCTTCCCTGGACCGGAAACAAGCTTCCGAGGACCGGTTTCTGGCATTCCAGCCGTCTTCAACCCGGCTTGCTTGAATCCAGTGGCAAAGTGAGCAAGGGACTCACAACTGAGCATACCCTGCCACACTCATGGCGGCCAAAAGCGGTACAAAAGGGGGTGGTGATGGACGGGCCTGAAGATGTAGGCATCATACGCGCTTCCTGGGTATTTTGAAAGCACATTGGTGAACATCCCTAGAAGGTCCACTATGGCCTGAACATTGATGTGGTAGGTGTGCTTCTGGTTCCTGTACAGGTATGATTTTCTGTTGGGGGAAACAGTTGCACATGTGTGCAATTCATGGCACCTAGCACATGGGGAAATCCCTCAATGGCATATAAACCTTGCTTGGTCTCAAGCTGCTGTTGTTGGGTGCTGGGGGAGAGGAGGTATTGAGGTGTGAGCCCGATGATGGCATCCAGGATAGACGGCAGGAATGCAGAAAATTATGGCTGTAATATTCATACTACTCTGGCTGTTGTGATCTGAAAGGACCCAGATGCCAACATGTGGAGGACTGCTATCTCTTTGATCTGCAGAGGGATGTTAGTGGGTCTGGTAGTTGTTGGCTGGAGCCTTGCATTATCTTGTTCAGCAGTTCTATAATGGAGTTCCTCCTGAGTCCGAAATATCTGATGACCTCATCCTCCCTGAGGTCAATGAGGGAAATCTGCTGGAAAAAAACAAGCGGCCTATGTGATGGTAGTGGCTGTCTCCTTGCAACTACCAGCTGCGGACTGAACACCTCCATGGCGTAGTTGTGCTTTCCAAATTGTTTTGTGTGGCTTGACTTTCTGTATCACAGCTACTGTATAAATTCCTATGCCTGTGTTGCAGATGTGCAGGAATTTTAATGCATTACAGGCTTTGTGTGCCACTTGCCGACGATACATCACACATTGACAAAACCATAAACATCACTGCATTCGTTTTATGTTAGAATGTATAGGGGAAAACCTAACTTGCATATTTTATTTTGTGTGTGGCGCAGCCTGTTTTGATGCAGGTATTTTTCAACTCGGGCCTTCTAAAACTGATGCTTTTGACCAAATGCGTCAGCTTGTAAATATGGAGTACTGCCTTAGCCACCATTGCATCAAAATTAGTGATGCAACGGCTGGCAAGCCTCTCATAAATATGCCCCTAAGTCTCTATCGCAAAGAAAAACCTGCTGCACAGAGGCCAATTCCAATTTAGCAGCTTTTCTCACCTGTTGGGCCAGAGAAACTTGGATGCTCAGAAATGAAAACATAAATAATGCTGCCAGACCTGTTTTCCGAGGTTTCCTTAGGGTGGCCATAACTGGTATAAGCCTGTAGCTTGGATTAGTAAATGAGATTTATTGTTCAGAGATAATTAAAAAAAATCTTACTTCATTAAAATACCAGCTCTATAAAACAAATGTTTTCATCTCCAGTACAAAACAAAGCACAGAGGGTTCTTCTGTGTGCTTTACAATCTGTGCTTGTTGAGCGAAGCACAGTGAAGCATTGATCTCTTTATAACATGGGCAACTATCATCCCCAAAACCAATTCAGTTGGATGTGCCTTGTTGGATCTGAGTATTCCACAACTATCTGACTAGTCGCACCTAGTAGAGGGTGAGCTCTGCAGCAAGTTTTGACACAGATAGCCCTGAGGCAACTCTGGTGGTGGATACAGGCCCTAAGTGAGTGAGGGCCTGTGGAGAGTTGAACTGATGCAGGGGAGGCCAGCTGATTCCCCAATTGCCCCCTGATGGTCCGACTGGTAGCACGGATGTCATTCCTGGCCCCTGGAGCTGTGCTTTTGGCCTCCCCTTCTTAGCTACTCACCCTATTATAATAAGCCGGCACCACAGCACAACAGAAGATAGATAAATACATCTAAAAGGCAGTGTGACAGAGGAGGCATTCACAGTGGGTGGAAGAGAAATGCACTCTTTCGGCCTCCCCTTCTTAGCTACTCACCCTATTATAATAAGCCGGCACCACAGCACAACAGAAGATAGATAAATACATCTAAAAGGCAGCGCTGACAGAGGATGCATTCACAGTGGGTGGAAGAGACATGCACTCAGAGTCTACAGATGTCCAATATTCTGCAGGCGTCTCAAGATCTCAAAGAAACCTTCAAATGAAAGATGGGGGTACTGAAAGTAGACTTATCCCTGGCACGACAAGATGGACGGAACACAGTGGGCAGGGTCAAGGAGGTGGAGAGTAGAATCTTTGAAGCTGGGGATACAGTCAAATCAAATGAATCCTGACTCTCCTCCCTACAACACTTATTTAGTCACTCGGAGGCCAGGGTGGAGGACATCGAGGGACGATCGAGACGCAACAATTTGCGCATTGTAGGCATCCCTGAGGGGGCGGAGGGGGTCTACACTGACCTTGTTCATCTCCCACTGTCTTAGAAGTTGGGTGCTGGCCTCAGAGGTGTCAACTTGCTTCGTCGTAGAAAGGGAGCACAGAGCACTGCCTGCAAAATCTCCGGTGGGCTCACCCTTTCATAGCCTGGGTTCTTAACTATGCAAATCGAGACAACGTCCTCGGAGTGACATGCGAGACTGGGTACCTGGTGTTCCAATCCTCCCCAGTAATGATCTTCACAGACTACTCACTGAAGCTTCAACAACAGACGAGGTCCTTCAGGAAATGAATACATGTTCCTCTTCCCGGCCCGCTTGAAAGTTATATTTCAAGACAAGACCTTGGTTTTCAACATCCCATGAGTAGCCTTGGACTGGGTAGAGGAACGGCCCAACCTACTCAGTGGGGTCTCCATTCTGCTGAGGGGAGTGAGGCAGGGAGGAATGGGAGAGGAAAACCACCTTTGTGTGAGTGATGCACACCTTCTCAAAACATACCTTGCTGCCGCAAGCACAGGGCTCACATCCTAGAGCCAGAGGAGTGCCCCACGTGGAGTGTGCCAGAGCAGTACATAGGACCCTGTTGCAGCGGACAGTGAACTCTGGCTTGCCGATGCCCTCACAGGAATGCTTGACTTAACTCGTTTTGCAAGGACTTTGCAGATGCCAGTATATGTTGGTGTGAACGTGTGGTGTGGCTTAGGGATAGCCACTTATACAAGTTTTTAACAGTTTTACTTTATGGCTTTGATTTTTTGGAAGTTGATGAAGGGGGCTTGAGGGAAGGGTTGGGTGATGGGGTTGCACATTAAGGGAAAAACACATTTCAGGTGAGCATGTTTGACTACTGTAGCAAGTTGCATCACAACAGGTACTTCTAGTTGGCAAAGTATGTGTTGGGAGTTGGAAAGAGGAGGGGTGGGTGGATAGGAAAGGGTTTTGTTTTGACCAAGCTTTGGTACTCCCAGATGTACTCACTTGGCATTCTCGGGGCCATCATCCACCTAGAGCTCACATGTTGTCACTTGAACTGCTCTCATATCGAAATAATGACTGGCCCACAGGAAAAATCATTTCCAATCAATCAATCAATCAATCAATCAGAGTACTTGTAAAGCGCACTACTTACCAGTGAGGGTCTCAAGGCGCTGAGGGAAGGGGGGGTGCTGCTACTGTTCGAAGAGCCAGGTCTTGAGGAGTCTTCTGAAGGCAAGTAGGTCTTGGGTCTGCCGTATGTGGGTGGGGAGGGTATTCCAGGTCTTGGTGGTGAGGTAGGAGAAGGATCTGCCGCCAGAGGTCGTATGTTGGATGCGGGGGACAGCGGCGAGGGCAAGGCTGGCGGAGCGGAGCTGGCGGGTGGGGGTGTGGAAGCTGAGTCTGCTGTTCAGGTAGGCTAGCCCGGCATTGTGGAGTGCTTTGTGTGCATGGGTGAGGAGCTTGAAGGTGATCCTCTTGTCGACAGGGTGCCAGTGTAGGTCTCTTAGGTCGGGGTGATGTGGCTATGGTGGGGGACGTTGACGATCAGTTGGGCGGAGGTGTGTTGGATACGTTGTAGTCGTCGTAGGTGTTTGGCAGGGATTCCTGCATAGAGTGCGTTGGCATAGTCCAGTCTGCTGCTGATGAGGGCTTGGGTCACCGTTCTTCTTGTTTCGTCGGGATCTACTTGTAGATCCTGCGGAGCATGCGGAGGGTGTTGTAGCAGGAGGAGGAGACAGCGTTGACCTGTTTAGACATGGAGAGGGATGAGTCAAGGATGAATCCTAGGTTGCGTGCATGGTCAGTGGGTGTTGGTGCTATTCCCAATGTGGTCAGCCACCAGGAGTCGTCCCAGGCTGAGGGGGTGGGTCCGAGGATGAGAACCTCTGTCTTGTCCTAATTCAGCTTCAGACTGCTGCTCCTCAACCAGTCGGCGATGGCCTTCATTCCCTTGAGGAGGTTGGTTTTGGCGGTGTGTGGGTCCTTGGTGAGGGAGAGGATGAGTTGGGTGTCGTCCAGGGAGACTTATTGTCCTCCTGTGGCATGTTAGACAGAGGTGCTATTTTGAAGTCAGAATAAAGGCTCAATCCTGTGATCTTAATGCTCCAGGAGACATATCTATTGGCCAGTCACTGCCTCTTCCCGACTTGGCAGGTGTACTCACAGGTGTTCCACTTGAGGTTTCACCGGAGCTCGAGGGGCGTCACCATCCTGATTGGTCAACATATTCCTAACTTGGTATCCAAGGTGTGGCAAGATGCCCTGGGAGGATATGTTTTCAAAAAGAATTACCTGGCCACCAGTTTTGGAACTGCTAGTTACTCATGCAGATTTAGAAATACAATGCATCACGTCATTGCATTTTACTTTCACAGTTGTATTAATTCAACTTAATTTCAAACATCCTTTAATTTTTTTAAGGCATGAAAAGAATACACATTTCATTCATTTATTCATGAATAAATATTAATAAACGGGGAACATCACTTACATCGCATTTTTTACAACGCACTACCATTACATCGCAACCATTACAACGCAAACCATTACAACGCATTGCACTGGGGGGCGCTCTAGGATAGGGAATATATTTAATTTACTATCCAACACCTTCCCTGCTATCCACGGGGACTGGAGTTGGAATAGTAAATTAAATAATTCACTATCCAGCGCCTAAAAGCATTATGCGTTGTAATGGACTGCGTGGTAAAAACTGCGTTGTAAAGGCATGCGATGTAAAAGCATGCATTGTAGTGACACCAATCCTTAATAAACACATAAAAAACTGGACAATTCAAAAACTTAAACATGACGACAATCAATTAAAATCTAACGATTAATTCAAACAATTACACCAGTCGGTGATTCAAACAATGCCTGTAAGCGCTATGACATTAAGTATTGTTCAGTTCGTTGGGCGCTTCAAACAGGTATACTGCAGGGACAACTTTCTCTGGAGGTGATTTGCTCTCGGGGTATATTTCATGTAGTGGCACCCTCTCTAGAGCTTCATTCAATGTAGATCCCTCGCAGCCAAAATATTAGCGTGCCGACGCGTTTCCAATACCCCTCTGCCTCAGGGGATTATCATCAGGGTTTAGACCACGGTGTAATCATATCTTCTTTGCTGAAACTCAATCTCCTAATAGTATCCTCTTAGACACTGGAGTCTTCGCGTTTACCTGTGATGGATCTACATTATTTGAAGCTCTTTTTGAAAAAATATTGCACGTTCTATCGGGCCCCCGAAATGGACGTAACCCCTATAGTTTAAAGTTCTGGGAGGATATGTGGGGTGACCATTACCTTTCAGGGGTCTCTGATCTCCCTTGTCTATATGTATGCTCCCTGCATTGGTAGGGACACTCGGACGCCTAATTACGGAGCTCCCAGCAGCCCCGTTGATTCTAGGAGGGTACCTCAATGGGGTTAGCAACCCTGGAAAGATCGCTCTTCTACCTCATCCTCAAGGGCATTGGACGATTACTCGTACTCATCTTCCTTCATAATATGTCCCTTACTGATGTGCGGAGAGCACACCACTCTGAGGCACGCTGCCACACCTTTTACTCTGGAAAGCACAAATCATTTTCCCGTCTTGACTACTTTCTTCTTTCCAAGCAGGATAGCTACCAGGTACTCGTAATCCATATATTGGTGAGGGGACTGTTGGACAGTTTGTCTATATTGCTCGACCTCACATGGGGGCAGAGACAATCTGCGACGGAGTGGCCCATGAACTGCTGGAGCCTCCAGAGTGAGGAGTTCTGCAAGGCCTTCCGGTGCCTGTGTCATCTATTCCTGAAGGAAAACACAGACTCCCAGGGCATCCTCTGAGAAGCCCTCAAGACCACACTCGCGGGGAAATTATCAGCTGTGACAAGGGCCACCGGGCCAAGCCCAGCAGACGATGACAGACCTTGACGCTCAGGTCCTCTGGCTTGAACATGGCCATATAGCTATGGCAGAAGACTCGATCCTGCGAGACTCCCTACACATTCAAACACTGCTTCGGCACGAACTCATGCAGGAGGCCTATACGTTATGGATGACTAAACGAAGCCACGCCTATTATTGGCGGGACAAGGCAAGCAACATTTTACACTCCCATAGCATACATTGAGTTGGATGATGGGTCACACGTGATGGGCAGCAAGGCTATAGTGGAGCTCTTCACGAGGTATTACCAGTGGTGATTGTGGTTGTGATCCTGCAGGCTCCCAAGCTCACCTGCACCAATTCATGGCGGGTCTGCCGCTGACTTGCTTGTCCCCGGCAGACCGAGACTAACTGGAAGCAGAGGACACCTGTGAGAAGTTGAGGACTGCCCTTGCACAGCTTCAATTGGGCAGTGCGCTAGGGTTCAATTGTTTCCTAGCAGAGTTTTAGAAACTTCTATGGCCTCAAGGGGGCAAGCTCATGCTGCAGACTTTTAGGGAAGCCCTAATGAGGGGTGAGCTGCCCAGAGACCTTAGGGCAGTGGATATAGTGATCATCCCAAAACCAGGCCTTCACAGTACCTGTTGGGAGGACTATAGGCCAATTTCTCTGTTAAACTCGGAGGTCAGGGTATAGTCTAAGGTGTTAGTTAACCGATTATAGGTTGTGATCATTCGCCCGATCAGTCCTGGTTCATGCCCCGATGGGCCATGCTGCACAACATCCAGAGGGTTAACAACGCCATTGAAAAGTGCACCATACTACCCAGACATCAGGCTCTGCTATCGGGAGACTTTCAGAAGGCACTGGATTCAGTGAACTGGGACTACATGTTCGCTTTATTGACTCATTTCCAATTTGTGCCTAGATTTATTAGTTATGTGAGGCTGCTGTACACAGGCCTTCGCGTGAGAGTGCGAGTCAACAGGTCCACATCAAAAGTATTCAACATAGAGAGAGGCATCCATCTTTCCCCCCTAATCTTTGCCTTGGAAATTGAGCCCTTAGTGGCCTGGTTGAGGGTGGATGCGGTGTTCGGTGGCTTCCAATAGTCCCCGACTATCAGTGACAGGACATTCCTATATGCTGACGACATCTTGGTGTTTCTAGATGAACCTGTCACGACAGGCCCTCTGGCCCTTCAAATTCCACAAATATTTGGGACGTACTTTGGCCTCCGTGTAAATAGAGCCAAGTCATCCATTTACCTCAGTGCCCAGTGTTCAACCGCCATTCCCTGGGCACAGACGATACAAGCACTCCCCTTAGGCTTCAAATATCATGGGGTATTTATCACGGTGGACACAGCCAGTGCGTATGGGGTCAATCTTCAGTCTCAACTGGTGGGCCTAGTGAAATATGTGAAGTTCTGGTACTACCTCCTGCTGTCTCTACTTGGACGCTCAGCCCTTTTCAAGATGTCTTCCCTCATGCTGGTTTTTATTAACTCCAGAATCACCCCTTCCCTATTGAGATCGGATTCTTCACTAAAGCCAAAGCTCTGATAAGAGATCTTTTGTGGAGCTGGAGTATCTCCCGGATTGCCTTTGAAGAAGGCAGTAAAGCAACCCCTGATCTACTGTCAAACTACAGGGCGGCTCAACTCTTGGTGATTTACTGGTGGTTTGGGGGTTTTGAGACCCTGCATACATAGTAGAGGGATGGGCTATTGATCACAAGAACCTCCAGAATCTACTTTACGGTGGTGCCCGTGCTTCCTGCCTGCCTCCATGCAGGTGGTGCCATCTGTATGGGTGGCTGCAGAGAAGACCATGCGATTTGTGGGCACACTTATGTTAGAAACTCCACTCTGGAGGGGGACCAGACTCCCATAGGTTGCAGCACTCAGGCAGCTTTGCCCAGTGGGACACTATCTGCATATCGACTTTCAGAGACATGCTTCATAATGGCTCCTTCAAGTCCTATCAGGAGCTACAGACAGAGTAGCACCTGCACTGGACCCAGTTTTTCTGCTACCTCGAGCTCTGCCATGCTTTTATGCCATATTTGCTAAACAGCAAGGCCATTCCCGAATACTCTCCCTTTGAGGCGAAAATCCTGCTCACTGACATCAGGGAACACAAACTATCCACCCTGTATCAAATGCTGCTGCGTAATAATACCAGATCCCCTGGTGGAGCTGAGGGAGGCGGGAATGCGGAGCTTGGGGCCCTTGGCGAATGAGGACTGGCTTGAAGCAGCAGCCGCTCCAAGGGAGGCTGTATGAGCCACTCAATTCTGTTTAATTCAACTTAAACTGCTACATAGTACTTACCTCATGAGGGCACCGCTGTTCAAGATGGGGCTGATCACCTCGGGATATTGCCTACGCTGTTGAGCCCCCACAGGGGACCTCTTACACGCATTGTGGCACTGCCTGGCCTTATCACACTTTTGGGAGGGGGTGTTGGGGATCTCTAACACAGTATTGGGTTGGATAATCCCTAAGGACCACAAATGTATCCCCCTACACATTACGGAAGACATAGGGGGGACAGATGCCAGGGTGCACTGATTTTGATGGGAATGTTGATAGCTAAGCGTGAAATTGAAAGGGCATTGAACAACACAACTGCCCCATCCACAGCGGGATAGCCCATGGGTGTGAACTACTGTATGGGCCTGGAATGCCCAGTACACCTGGCCAAGGGTCTTGACAGAAACCTCATAAAGTCTAGAAGGACTGGGCCGGATATAGAGGGATACACCTGGAGCCCTGCTCATCATGCTCATGGTCCATGGAGCGAGAGATAAGATCCTTTGCGGTCATTCCAATGGACATGGTGAGTCAGTGTTTGATTAGTTGTTGCTCTTTGTTTAGCCCTGAATGGAGGGAACCTGAGAGGCTTGTTATGTGGCATTGTACAGTGAACTTTGGGGATTATGTGTTATTTTGCTAATGGCTCTGTACCAGTTCTGGGCATTTTATAAGTAAAAAACACAATAAAAAGTTTTCAACAAAAAAGGAAGTTCCACAAAATGGCTTTACAGTACTAATGCAAAGACCTGAATTTACGCCTTCTCCAATTTTAACTAAAACCTGTACGGGCTTATATACAAGCCCCTTGAACCACCCTTACATCACTTTTTCCCATGTTGAAAGTGACGCACTGGCGCTGCAAGAGTCTAGTAAATTAGTCCTGTAGTGTCCCAAAAATCTAGCCACTCGCCTATCCAAAGACGTGACGGTGACGAATATTTTTAAACATGACTTTGAAAATGACAGTAACTTCCTCCTTGGGGCAGGGTTCAGTTAAACGTCCTGTGCATTGCTTAAAAGACTTTTTACTCGCAGAATTTTTACTCGCAACACTGCAAATCGCAAAAAAGCAGTGTTTGCGACTAAAAATTCGCAAAACGGGATGTAGTAGGAGAATCGCATCGCAAAATTAAGGAATCGCAAAATTTGCGATTCCTTCATTTTGCGTAAGCATTTAAGGAATCGCAAATTGTGATTCCTTAAATGTTATGCAGCAAGCACCAACTTCAAGTAATTTGCGATTTCTTTCACAAATGCACTTTTTGGCATTTGTGAAGGTGCCATGTGGCGCACATACATACCCTTAGTGCATGTATGCGCGCCATATGCGCACACATGCTCATTTCAGGGGTGCATCAGGGTGTCTTTCTGACACCCTTGCGCCCTTCAAAATTATTCTCAATTTGCGATTCTCAAATTGCGGATCGCAAATTGAGAATGACTTCCCATTCATTCCTATAGGCCTCCTGGCCCCTAGGAATGAATGGGAAAGTATTCCTTAATTGCGATTTCGCAATTTGCTAATCGCAATTAAGGAATACTAAGAAATAGCAAAAAAATTGCAATTTATTACATACATCCCTTTTTGCAATTCTCAAATAGCGATTCTCAAAAAATCGCTATTTGAGAATCGCAAACAGGGATTTTCATACATATGCCCCATAATACCGAAAATGTCCACCCTTCCTAATCAATCAGTTTCATCACCACGGCCCTTGAAGATCACTTCCCCTTTACAATGCTTGTCTGGCCATACTGGATAGAGCATGCAAGTCCAATCAGGAGACCAGACTTTCTCTCATATTGTAGACAAATAAGGACATCATATTCAAAAGGAACTAGATAAAACTAAGAGACCTCTCCATGCACTGCAAAAAAGCCAGGAATGGAAAACATGTGCTTTGAAAGAACTGTTGCCTGCCGGTAAGGTGAAGCCGGGTTCCACAAGGGATGCCTACCAAGGGTGGGGACCAGCAGGAGTAGGAGGAAAAAGCCAGCGAAAATTCACACTTGTGGTTGGTCGCACTGGCTCTGAATCGCCCAATGCAAAAGCAGGGGCGTGGGAGCTGGAGAGGTCATAAGTGAGGGCACCGGGACCCTCTTCACAATTGCCTTCTCCACTTTAAGGAAAGGGAGTTTTTCCACTCTGTAGCTGACATGCCAAAGGAGCATCCAATGACAAGACCCCACTTTTATGGAATTCGTGCCCGCCAGGAACTGCTGCACTGACGACTGGTAATAACCTCGGCCAACCATGCAGGGGGATTCACACCGCTTGCAGTGACAGGGTCCAGTGAGAGTGCACCTCTATCCTCCTACCGGACCTTGAGAGAAGCGATTACAACTGCGGTCTCCAGGAGGCGAGGTGTGGCTGGCAACACTATCGGGACAGCCCCCCTTTTTGTTTAATCTCTGAGCAGCATCAGGAGGAACAGGCAACAGGAGCCACAATTGCTGCACAACACCGCAGGCTCCAAGAGACAAAGTGCAGCAGGCAATACCGGTCTATGTTTGAATCTTGCACTTTCAGCCTAACTAATGGTGATGCTGATCAAATTACATGCCCTCCCTATTCACCCGGAGCAGCATCAGGAAGAGGATGATGAGCAAGCGTGATAGTTTGGCAATGCTACGAGTTCGGAGCAGCGTCTGAAGTGGGCCACCATCTTGAGGATGTGAGCATTTAGATCAGCCCGACGAGCGAAGTTGCCTGAAACGCTCTCCTCAGTAAATTAATCATGGGCCACCAATAAGAACCCTGAGCCATCCCCAGCGCTAGCCATGAAGAGTATTCTCGCCTCGGCTGATCTGCATTGGTGATTACAACCGTGATGAGGAAGGCCCCTGAAAGACCCCCTTGGCGCTTTGGGTGGGGCCCTCTTAGCCCGCGAGCAGTTGGGCAAGAACATCGAGGGAGGGGGGCAAGGCAATCAACACTGTCATGGCCCTGGGAAATACCAGAGCAATGAGGGAAAGGCGGAATCCAGACTGCTATTGTGACGAGGCCGTTAAAAGAGAGCGGGGAGGCGAGGTGAGTATGAGGGAAGCAGAGCGCGCCTCCATTCACAAACAAGAGCACCAACCCTGAGCGAGACAAAGACCTCCAGGACCTAATGACCCCTCTCGGCCTTGCAGAGCAAAAGTCCAACTCCAAGACTTGGATATTAAAACCCTTCTGCTCTCTTATGACACATCATTTGCTTTGAACACTGATATGATGTGCCAAATTGAAACTATCCACTCTGACCCGGCTAGAGAACACACAGCTAACACTAGATCATTAAATATTTACAACCTCACCATAGTCCCCACCACCTCCCTTTCCTCAGATGATCCCAAACCCCAGCTTAAATGTATGCATCTCAACTGCAGGTCGGCAGTATGCCACACTGCAGACATCACTGACCTCATCTTTGCAAATGCTCCTGACATTTTAATGCTGAGGGAAACTTGGCTTAACAAATCTGCTGGACCGATAATCGATATTTTAGTGCCCCCCAACTATAACATCATCAGCCTTGAGAGACTGAGTGGCCTAGGTGGCGGCATTGCTTGCATTCATCATATCAGTTTATAAGCTAGACAACTGCCCTCTGATTCCCTGGCTTCGTGCGAATACATGTGCTTCGAGGTCTCATGCAACAAGAAGCAGGCCTGCAAATTCCACGCCCTCTACCACCCTCCAAGAGATAATCCCCCTTTTATAGAACAAGTCATG
This sequence comes from Lissotriton vulgaris, assembly GCF_964263255.1. Lineage (NCBI taxonomy): Eukaryota > Metazoa > Chordata > Amphibia > Caudata > Salamandridae > Lissotriton > Lissotriton vulgaris. Next base: position 1,243,472,324 of record NC_141685.1, read on the forward strand.
GAAATCATATCAACAAATGCGAACTGTCCAGGCACCCAGATCTTCCTGGGGGACGTTAAGCTGCATTGGAATGACCTAAATGACCAGTCAGTGGATAGTCTTAAATCCTTCATATCAGACCTCAACCATACTCATATGTGACAGCCCTGCACACAACAAGGGATCTACCTTAGATCTGGTTATTGCCAAGAGCAACTCCACTCAACTTGAATCTATTCTCCCATGTGACTTGTCTGACCACCACTGTATCTCCTTCCTCGTCTCAGAACCTGTGAGAACCATTAAATCTCTGATAAAGAAACCTGGAATCTGGCAAAGAAATCTGAAAAATACTAACCTATATGATCTGTCCTCCCAAACAGATAGCATCTTGCCTTTTCCCCTGAACATGTTTGCTGTCGATGACCTCACAAATCACTACAATCACTCGATGTTCAACATACTAGATGCTATGGCACCACTGCAACTGAAAAGAATACCCTCAAAATCTACAAACCTTGGTACAATGGGAACCTAAATACTGAAAGACTAAATCTAAGACTAGCAAAATGTATATGGAGATGCTAGCCCTCAGTGTACCATCGTAACGCAGCTGAGATTTCTCAGAAACGTATATAACAAACGCATCAGAAGTTCTAAAGCTAGCTACTTCAGGAGAAACATTAGAATCAGTTACTTTATGATCAATTATCTCAGATCTTGTTCCTTTTTCTATGACAACAGTATCACTTGAAAAATCAGGATCTGAAGAAGTGCAATGTTTAAAAATAGAAGGATCAACTTTTGCAATTTTAGAGATATTCCACCAGGATCCATTATCCAAGAGAACAGAAGTTTTACCAATCTTACATATAACAAAAATATCCGAAAATTTGAACTGACCTTTTTTAACAAAAATAGATAATTTAATTTTAACCTTATCACCTACATGTAATTTTGGCTTAATTGGTGAAGGTGATGCTCTGTCCATCACCACCCCCCTTTTGTTAATTGGTGAAGGAACAACATTTGAAGAACAAGCATTTTGCTTTGCCATTTTATAAATGGTGCCCATGTCAGTCTTTGAGTTAACTTTTTCCACCCAAGAAAGAGATATTTCTTGCTGAGAATTCCTGCCTTTAAGCAACAGAAAAGGCGAAAATTTTGTAGAACAATGTGGGGTACACAAATAAAACCAAACTAAAATCGCTACATGAGCTTTAACATCAATGTGAGATTTAATAGCAAATTGAATACCTTCAACTAAAATCTTATTAAACGTTTCCACAAGACCATTCATATTGGGAGAATATAAAGCAGTTTTTATATGCTTAATGTTAGTTTTTTTAATAAAAGCATCAAACAAATGTGAAGTGAATTGTGTTCCATTATCAGACACAAGAGTTGAAGGTAAACCTTCTCTTCTAAATATTTCATTAAGAAATTCAATTACAGTAATAGAATCAACTTGTGTTAACTATTTATACTCTACCCATTTAGAGAAATAATCAATGGCAACAATAATATACACTTTGTGTGACTGAATACCTTCTTAAGGACCCAAAATATCAATCGCTATTTCTTTCCAGGGAACAACAGGAATTGCAACCCTTACTAAATCCGAGTGAAGGGGTTTCAGAAGTTTGTCTGCATTGGCACACAGAGAACACTTCTTGTCAAAATGAATAATGTGATCATCCATATAAGGCCACCAAAATGTCCCTTACTTTTTTAATAGAGCTGGATTGACCTAAATGGTCTAAATGAGCACTACAAATAATCTTTTGTCTAATGGAAATCGGAGGAACAAAACAATCACCTTTTAAAATTAAACTATCATTACAAACCAAATCATCCCTTACTTTCCAAAACACAGCAAGTTCTTTTGACAGATTTTTCTCAATTGGCCAAACCTCCACAATATATTTACGCACCAAAATTAGATCTTCATACAAATTCATCGCTTTAGACCACTCATCTTTTGTAATCAAATCCGACATAGAAAGAACAACATCATCCACCGATGCTACCACATATTCATCAAAACTTTAAGGATGATTAACAAAATTCACATCAGGCAATAACCTGGACAAACAATCAGCTCTCGTATTCTGTGAACCAGGAATGTAAATGATCTCAAAATTGGATTCATAAAGTTTGGTGAGGATGCGCACCAATCTCGCAGATGCTTTTCCAACACCATTGTTGGATAACAAAGAAATGAAAGGCTTATGATCAGTCTTTATTTTAAATGACTTTCCCCATAAATAGGTCTTAAAATGTTCAACTGCCCAGGAACAACCTAATGCTTCCCTTTCAATTGTGGAATATTTAGATTCAGCTGCTGACAACGGCCTTGATGCAAAAGCAATAGTTACTTCCTTATTACCCCTAATTTGGCTTAGAACTGCACCAAGTCCAGTAGCACTTGCAACCACAGCAATCACATTTGATGCAGTAGGCGAAAAAGGAGAAAGAGGTTTACAATCAACTATTGCAGATATAATAGCAGACACAGATCGAGAATGTTCATTGGTCCACACAAACTTACATCCCTTTTTAAGAAGCAATCTTAAAGGTAAAACAATATCAGAAAAATTTTGAGCAAACCTAGAATAATATTCGCACAAACCTAAAAAAGATTTAAGTTGATCTTTGTCTTTAGGCTCATTCATATTTTTGATGGAAGAAAGAAGATCTTTCTTCGGAAAAATACCTTGTGAATTGATCATGTGTCCTAGATACTCAACTTCAGATGCAAAGAACTTGCATTTATCAAGTCGAATGGTCATACCTCTATCATCTAAAATAGATAATACTTTGTCCAGGGTTTCTCTGTGTTTTTCAACAGAATCCGAAAACACCCAAATGTCATCTTGAAATGCTATTACCTTTTCAGTGTTTCTAAATAATGAATTCATCAGCTTTTGAAACACTGAGGCTGCAGATGAAAGCCCAAACGGCATCCTAATATATCTGAATGTACCATCAGGGGTGATGAAGGTTGTGATGTCTCTAGAATCTTCAGTCAGTTCTACTTGATGATACACAGACTTAAGATCTATTATACTGAACATTTTAGCCCCATCTAATTCAGCCTATAAATCCTGTATTTTAGGTAAAGGATGATACTCCATGACAATTTGTTTGTTTACAGACCTTAAATCCGGGCACATCCTAAGCTCGCCATTTTTTTTTAACTAAAACTATGGGAGAAACCCATTCAGATGCATTTACAGGTTCAATAACACCTTTATTACATAATTTCTTAATCATTTCAGATAATTCACTCCTAATAGACAATGGAACATTTCTTAACTTATGTTTGGAGGTTACTGCATTTTTTTTAACACAATTCTGTGTGAAAATCCTTTAACCTTTCCAATCTCTTTCTTAAACACATTATTATGTATGTTAATAATGTCTGAAACAAGACTATCATTTTCTTTGCATTCAACCCTACTGACATGCAAATCTTCAACAAAGCATACTTGTATTTTGGCATTGGGGCGTAACGTAATATCAAACTTTCCTTGGTGTTTCCAACCTAGTACTTGTAAACCATCGGCAGCAACATAAACCTTTCCGCGAATCGATTTTTGCTTGAAAGAAATGTCAGAAACAAAATAACCCAACATTTCAACTTCTTTACCACCAAAACCAAAAACAGGAATATCATTGGGTTTCAACGGTTTGTTATCCCAAGACTTATAAAAGAAAGAGTCAGAAATAATTGTATAAGGAGACCCGGAGTCAGCCATAACTTCTATATCCTTACCTTCTACTGAAATGGTACACATAGGGGGAATATATGGTTCAGAGGTGTGGCGCCGCGGCCAGGGCGACTGATTCGAGAATCTGGGGATCACGGTTTCATCCCAGGCGCCAGCAGCAGATTTGCCCAGCACCATGTGACTCTGGGCAATAGCTTGTTTAATCTTCCCGACGGCCCCCAGCGCCTAGAGACCCTTAAGGGTGATTGTTCGCGGTTTACAAATGTGGATTATTGTCATCGTCATTAGGAACAACTTGACCTAATCTGTGAACTTCTGTAACAGCAATAATTTCATTCTCAAAAGAATGTTCTGTAGGTGTTTCCTCTTAGACCTCCAAATCAGAAAGGACTGCTACCCTCCTATTGAATAAACAATAGGTTCCAAAATGACCTATCTTTTTACACTTAAAGCATTCCTTATCTCTAGCTGGGCACTGTTTAAATTGAAAAGAATGCAACCTTGAACCACAACGATTGCAAAATAGCTTCCAAGAATTAGTTTGTGGTTTGACATTGCCTTGAGTAGTAGGTCCCTTAAAAACATTTTTACTCTTAGAAACAATTTGAGATTTCGAATTGGAATCCTTCACATTGACAGCAGCAATAGCAGTGGTAATTTTATCAACATTAATGGTATTGAAAGATGTGATAGACCGCTCAACAATTTTGGCAATTCGGATAGTTTCTTCTAAAGTTGGATTACGTTGTCTAATTAACTGCTCTTGAATTTTTTTATTAGAACAACGAATGATCAATTGATCACGAACATATTTATCAACTTGATCTCCAAAATCGCATTCAGCTGCCAGAAGACATTCAACATATGTATCAACAGGTTCATTAAGTAATTGATGTCTAGTGTAAAAATTATACCTTTCCATGACTATATGAGGTTGCTCAGTGAATCTCTTTTTTAATCTATCAATGGCTTCAGAGAAAAAATCATAATCACCATGGTCCCTTCCAGAAGGAGTAGGAGATGGTGGTAAATGTATGAACACATCCTCAGCATGACCACCTAAAGTGTTTAATAAAATAGCTAGTTTCCTTGAAGCAGTAAAACTGCCCCCATCAATAGCTAATAAATAATGGTCAAATAACCTATACCATTTCTCCCATTTTATACTGGGTTGATTAGGTCCTGAATAAAAAGGAGGTGGTGGTGTGCCGCAAACAGTACTCATGGGGCTAGATGTAGGTAATTCCCATTTACAGACTCTTAAATACCGAATTTTACCGATTCGGTATTTAAGAGTCTGTAAATGGGAAGGGGACAGATGTAGGTAATTCTAAAAACTGAATTACCGAATCTGTAAAATTCGGTATTTACCGATTCTGTAAATACAGAATCTTTATTTCCCATTGATTCCTATGGGCTTTTTAGCCCATAGGAATCAATGGGAAATACCAAATCTGTATTTACAGAATCGGTAAATACCGAATCCTGCAAGGGTGAGGGGGTGTCACTTTGACACCCTCTAGCACCCAAGTACAGGCTTGTGTGCAATGTGGCACACATACATGCCCTAAGGGAATGTCTGTGTGTCACATTGCACAGGTGTGCATGCACAGATGTGCATGCACACGTGAATTCGTATTTCACCACACAATAGGATCGTGTGGTAAAATACCGACTCTTAAGGGCCTGTGGCACTGTAAACTGTGCCACCTACATTTGTAATTACAGAATCGGTATATTTACCGATTCGGTAATTTACCGAATCGGTAATTTTACCGAATCGGTAAATATACCGATTCTGTATTTTTCAGCCCCCTACATCTGAAAACCCTAATACCGGTCAGAAACGGCCGAAATCGGCCATTTCCGAACGGTATTAGGGCTCCTACATCTGGCCCTTAGTGTTAAAATAAAAGGTTACAAAAAGAATAACAATACAACAGTAAAACAATACAAATCACATGAGTATGATAAAATGCACACTAATAGTAATGATAAACAGTTACCCAAAGCGATTAACTTCTCTCAATGTTTGACGGTGAAAGAAAAAATATGATTGTGTGGTTGCTAAGGAAATCAGAAATAAACAAAATGGCCGCCCAAGCGTGATGACGACGCCACTTATACAAGAACGTCAAGTGAGAGGTGTGCGCGTCACCGCGACGCACAAAGAACGTTGCTAGATGTCCTCGAACGAAGAAGATGAATGTGATGATGAAGACGATTACGGAGAATGAATGCAGAAGAGATCGAACATGGAAGGTACGCTCCCGTTTGAAAAGATGCACTTGGACTGCAATTGCGGTTGAACGTGAGTGCAGGTAGCGATAAGGATAAGTAAATCTTCACAGTTAGTGCTTCACAAATACCGCTACGCTCACAGTTACCCAGAATATGCAGCAACACAAGTTTAGATACCTATGCAGGTAGCGATAATTCAGCATGCAATCGGTTTAAAAGGAAAGTCAGCGCAATATAAATATCGCATCAACCAAAAATATTTCAACACTTTTCAAACGAAAGACTTCCAAAGTAAATGACAATCCTCATCAAGTAGATATCAGCGTACATCAATATAGAGTAGATAAATTCAACGCTGAGTGTTCAAAGACAATTCCAATAATAGTCAAATACCATATATGTAGGTCAAAATAATTAGGAAAAAATCCATAGATAAATCCACAATTCGAGTGCACTGCAGGGAAGTTGATAGTAGAAAAGGAATCTAGAAGATAGATTCAATCGTCCATAAGTTGAAAATGGATAAAAATAAAATAAAAACTTCAAAAAAATTGATCTGTGGATGCTCCAAACACATAAGAAAAATCCCAAAACGTCCCCAATATGTAGTAATACTGTAATGAAGACTAAAATCCAGTAGATTCAGAATAAAGTTAAGAGGTGTTTAATTGAGCATCCACCTTTCTGAAGATCAGCAGTGTAACTGACAACTGGCTGATCTTCAGGATGTAAGAAAACAAACATATTCAAAGAAATACAAGTCATGCAGAGAACAGAGTACAAGGAACATTCTACATAGAATGAACCAGGAGGATTCCACAGGGAAACCTCAAGTAATAAACATTCTGTGAAAAACACATAGTTAACACAATACTACAGTATGCTGGACCAAAATGAATCATGCCTTTTGATCCTACTTGACCTTGCGTCAGCGTTTGACACAGTCAAACATGATACCCTCATCGGTCTACTGGAGCACAGGATGGGGTTCACAGGGACGGTGCTCAACTGGTTTTCTTCTTTTCTACACAATATATACCAAAGGCTGAAGGTTAATCAGTCCCTGTCCAATCCCTCTCCGCTCACTCTCTTCAACCTGTTCATGGAACCTCTTACAGAAATCCTGAAAGGGTCCAACATCCATTATCACATGTATGCCAATGACACACAACTGTACCTGAAAATCTCCTCCCCAGAGGATATCAGATCTCTCAACTAAGTTCTTCAGGAAAGGCAAAGTTGGCTGACAATCATTTGAAATTGAATGCTCTCAAAACTGAATTCCTCTTCATCGCCCCTGACATACAGTCCCCATTCATTGCAAAATGGGTGCACCAATTGACAGCCCTCAACTGCACTCCAAATATCATTGACTCTACGAGCTCACTCTGATTAATACTTGACAGACATCTGAAGATGCAGAATCACATCAGTTCTCTCACCAAAGGAGCAAACTTCCATTTGAGCCTCCTAATTAAAATAAAACCGTTCCTCCCCCACAACGACCTCAAAACTGCGGTGCAAGCATTAGTGATCTCTAAGCTTGATTATGACAGTGCAACAATCTTTGGGCTTCTGAGAGCGAGGATGGCTCCACTCAAGGCCTCTCTCAATTCCGCTGAAAGGCTCATCACAGGCTCCAAATGTTATCATCAAATCTCGCCTGAGCTAAAAGCTCTTAATTGGCTCCCGTATGAAGCACTGATACATCTAAAAATTGCCTGCATGACTCACAAAGCTTTACACTTCAACACCCCACTATATCTTGCACCAAAACATGAGCTCTCAGGAGGCTCCCGATCCTCTAGAGGCTCCAGCACCTTACTACTTAAACCACAGAAATTCCATAAAATGAAAGCATACAATCGAGCATTCTCAGGTATTTCATCTAGAATTTGAAACTCCTTACCAACAGAATAAGACTGAATAATTCCACAGCTTCATTCTAAAGGGAAGTCAAACTGATTCTGATGACGACATTTCTGGGCTAGTACCACAGTCCACCTGAGAAGGTGCTGCATTACTCTTGTCTCGAGTGTACTACAATGGTTGTTATTGTCATTTGGTTCTGTCCTCTCCTGTTCGGCTGTGATATTAACTCCTGCTCCCTTATTAAGAAAGTCAAACGGGTATACTGAAAGATTTCTTTGGTCAGTCCCTCAGTCTCATCCTAGGATTCAAACTGTTACTCTTCCCTTTTTTTGAAATGTTCTACTGTTGTGACCGATGCTGTTCTTTTTCGGTCCTTCCTGTTGTAATTTCATTTATATTTATTGTACCTTTGTAACAATGTAACTACTGTTCTGTGAAGCGCTCTGATACCCCCTGTGGTCTTGTCCGCGCTATATAAAACTCTTTAAATACATTTTAAAAAACTCTCCAGTGAGCACGAGTCGGTGGCCAGTAAGGGCAGAGAATGGGTGAGCAACCAGGTGATGCAGTGCCTGAGTGAAGAGCCAGCCACAAAGCGGAATTTCAAACAGGATAGACAGCCAGAGGGCCTCGTGAAGGACACAAGTTAGCACCCTAAACCTATCAGGAAAGGGTCTATAGCCACAACGGCAGCCATTTCTGTGAGAGGTGGTGAGGGCCCACAAAGGGGTCTGCTCTCCTGAAAGTGGCGACAGAAAAGTGCCAGGGCCAATGCAGCAAAGGGTAGGCACAAGAGGAGCAAAGGGCATGATACACCCCTACCCCTGTCATGTGAGAAAAGCGAGGCCTTCGGGATGAGAGCAGCACCAGCAGCGATGACCACCAAGAGGAGCTAGTTGCTAATATGGCAGGACCCACGGGTTCTGACCTGGAGAGAGGGGACAATCCATGATCAACCAATGGCGAGAGACAAATGCAAAACACTGGGACTGGGGCACAGTCAGGGGTGTACGCGCAGCAGTAGGGTCCTGAGGTGGTTACAGGGAGGATTGATAATTATGGGACAAAAGTGAGTGTTTTGAATTCCACATCGCTGAGCCAGTTAGTGCATTGGGCACACCACAGTCCCCCATGTCAATCAGCCAGAGCTTTCGGGGCTGCTCTATCATGTGGGATAGGGTATATGGGGGCACTCTCTCCTGGGGCAACCCCTACATCCTCCTTTGCTCCTGATGCCTTGGTTGGCATGGCCAGGTTCAGGACACCCATTTGCCACAGTGTGCCCTCCTATGGCCTGGCCAGGCATACAACACTGGCAGGGCCATGGTCCTGGGGGCGGGACCCTGGTCAGCCTTCACTCAGTCAGGGCACCATGACATCCGAGGAGGTGACGAGCGGTGAACCAGCACCGGGGAACAGCATCAAAGGACCGCAAACAAATGAGTCAATAATACCCAGCAAGGAAGCAGACTGCAATGGGAGTATGGGGGCACCTCCACAGTACCTAACACTTAGGCTGCAGCTTTGGAGGCCAATCCAGCCAGGGCCTTGGCCAGGGGCCACACAAGGGGTGGGAGGCAAGCCTGTCAGCGAGTACATACGTCCTCCCCCGGGAGACCCCGCCATCACGGCACGAGAGAAAGGGCTAAACAGTCTCATCCCATTCTCAGTTATAGAGCGAATATGGCATTAGCAATACATTGACATCTTCTCACTCCTGGAAGTTTGCCAGGCAGGATTAGATTTGGCCACACATGAGAAAAAGGATGAGGACAAACGGGATGGCACAGACCCAGGGTTGAGGGCTCCATAGAGAATTGACTTTGGGAATTTAGAATCTTAGCATGTGTCTTTGTGGAGAAGTTCCCGCAGAGTGCAGCAGCGCTATTTCTGCACAAACAACAGGTGCATGAGGTGCAGAAGAAGTACCAAGGGGAAGCCTAGCTCCGCTATGATGAGGACTTTAGGGAGAAGATGCATATATGGTCCCTTATTGAATGGGATTGGCAGGATATAGAAGGGTTTACTAATCATATGGTGGCTGCAAAGGAAGGGGTGAGCATACACAACCACCTTTTTTGCCCATCGGGAAAAGGGAGGCAAGGCAGAGCAACACACAGCAACAGGGCCAAAGGACACATAGGGGGTAAACCAGGGAAAGGCTGCACCACCACCTGCTCCAAATACGACAGATATGAGTGCAAGCGGGGACAGGCCTGCAAATTCAGACATGCCTGCAGCAACTGCAGCGGGACTCACCCGCATACGACTGATAGACACACATGTCTGGCAGGGGTTTAATTTAAATACCATAGTGCCATTATCGGCAACTTTCCCCCATCCACAGTCTGAGCATGCATGAATAAATAAATACACGACACCACTTTTGTTATGGGAAATATTGCTGCAGGTTTATTCCATACAAAAGTATGCAATATGGTGGGTTACCTTACGGGCGATCCAAGTGCAGGCAGCTGTACCAACCTATGCTGCCCCGCCCGCCTGATGAGCCAGCACTATGGGACACTTAATCAGTGCTACACCATTTTGTGATCCTCCTCCTCCGGATCACATGACATGTTGGTCTCTTATTACTCACGCCCTTTTCAGGGCGGAGCGTAGCAGGGCAAACCCCCGGTTGGACAGTTCCCCAACCGCCCGAAGGACTAACGGGGCGCCGTCGTGATTTTCCAAGAATCTGCTCTGAGGCTCCTGGTCTTTGGCTCTGGCACCCCTACTGTGCCCGTCTGCCGCAGAGGTACCCTTACTGTATGTGTCTGCTTTCAGATCGCCCTGTAACTCCACCTGCAATGAAAAATAGAAAACATTACAATGTTCTACGTACATTGCCTGCCAACCACAGAGAGGTGGGGGGTGGTATAAGTACTCTCCCCCGACCTCAATCCGCCGGAAGTGACGCGCCTAGCGCGCCCAGTCGAAGGACTCCTTCCTGAGTCCAACCCTTGGCCAGCAGGGTGGCGTTTGTACCCAAATGGCGCTAAAGGGCCGCCCGTTGGAAAGGCTCCCTGTGGGGGCCGCGGACAGCCGCATAGTTTATGTAATGTGTAGCAGTTTTCCCTATCACCAGTCTACATTTAGCTCATGAAAGCAACACAGTCAAAGATGTATTTGAAAATAGAGTTTCTATTTCATTTACAGCCCTAGGGTAGAAAACCCTTCGCCTCTGCACGATCTGGAAAGTGCCTCTTGCATCATACGACAGAGCTGAGACAGACATTCTCCCAGTCACCGCCATTAGTAGATATGGAAGATTAGGAAATGGGTTTGCGCACATGAGAAAATTAACAAATCATTATCTCTTTTTACCATGCCAACTAAAGCAAAGAACATTTCAACTTGTCGGTACAGAGCATACAGTTGCAGCAACAGAGGAAGTGTCTGTAATCTTTCAAAATGGCCGACAGCAGGGCTCAGTGCATCACACTGTAAATACACTGAACGAGAACGATGCATGCTAAACTAAACATCCGACCTCTCCTGGGTCAAAAATATTGTTTTCTTAAGAATAGTAAGTAGCAAGATGTTTATTTCGCTTCCCTCGGAGAACCACACCATGTAAACATGTGGTTCTCTTAAATATAAAAAATCCACCCATGTGGCCGCAAAGATGCTGGAGTTTTGCCACTGCATTCATATTTGGAAGCCTGAAGGTGTTCAAGGCCTAACGTGCTTCAATGAGTTAAGTTTGGCAGAAAATCTGAGCTGACCAATCTGTGGCGGGTCAATGTCTGTGGGACATATGTGGTGCAGTCACTGACGCATTAGCATCGGAGACATGGAGCTAAAAATACAACCTAAGAAATAAAGTTTATTTAACTTAAAGGCCATTTCATCCTACTCTGCTCTCAGCGGAAGCAGTTGCCATCGATGGCGTAGATTTTACACAGGTACCAGTGTTGCAGAACAGAAACTGGGACATTCGCTGCTCTGTTTCTCTCTAGTAAGCTAGGAATGTGGCTGATGTAATGTGTATGCGTCAAAATATCACTGTCGATTCAGCTTTCTCTTCAGGCTGTGAGCAGGAGCTCTCACAGTTTGTCAATAACATCTGGGAGCAATTATTAAATACAGAAGGAGAACTGCAGCATTGATGCCTAATGGCTGCACGACACCTCATGCTTTCAGCAGATGGTTTCATTTAGTTACATGAAGTGACTGCTTGTGATTATACAGTGCCCTATCTAGAAGGGGGCATAGTCCAAAATTGGCCAGAAAATACTCTAAAACACTGCTTACACCATCCCTTTACCTGCAAACCCCCGGCCCACCCCCTGTCCCAGCCCCCTGGGCATAGGAGCACTGGACATAGCAACAACAACAAAGTGCTTCCATTTGTCAGGTAGAGAGGAAATAATGAATAAACAGGGACAGCGTCGGCATCACTTAATCATGCACACCTAAAAAAAAAACACACAAAAAACCTGAACTTTTGCAATGTAACTGGCGCTTTTGTAAAGCGCTCTAATACCTTTGGGGAAGTCGAGTTTGTGCTCTATAAAAATGCCCCCAAATTAATCTGCCTTTGTGCAATGTAACTAGCGCTCATGTAAAGCGCTCCAGCACCTTCGGGTCACTCGAGTTCACATTATATAAAAAAATGTCTTGCAGTCCACGGGGTGCTGCATTGAAGGTGCTTTGAAATGATATCTCTGCCAGGAGGAGGACAGGAAGAGGCAGCGTGGTGGGAATGCAGCGGCATGGGAGGAGGTAGCGGGGAAGTAATTAATAAACAGGAGCTGCAGCGCCATCACTTAATCTCTGTGAACCTAAAAACTAAAAACTAAGGGGCAGATTTATGAGGCCGTTGCGCGTTCTTTGCGCTGCAATTGCGTCACTTTATTTGATGCAACTGCGACGCAAACAATGCGCCCTATTTACAACGTGACGCATATAGGAGATGCGTCACGTTGTAAAGCACTGCACCATAAGGAGGCGCAGGGGGGGGGCGTTCCTGCGCCGGAACGCCTCCTGAAAGATGCTGAGTGAAATCTATGAGATTTCACTCAGTCACTTTCAGGGAAATGCTGCGTCAAAACCCTGTGCCTGCTTGAAGCAGGCGTAGGTCATGACGCAGCATTGTGCAGATGGTGTACCCCCGAGCCTTGCTGAAGCTGCGTCGCGCATCTGTGCCGTTTTTGCACCATGGTGCGCCGTGAGAGAGCGCAATTTGAACGAAAAGTATATAGCAATCATATCTAGACGTATATGTTATAAACGTAGGAATGAAATGCATATCGTAATGTGAAGTTGGCAAATATAGCATAAAGGACAATGAATGTGATAACATGGTATAGGAAATGGAAATGTATTCACACGTTAAAATGCATTAGAGTTAGAAGACCCGTATACATGAAGGGTAAATGTATAGAAATGTGTAGAAATGCATAGGAAATGTAGAGCGTGCACAGTAGAATTCGTGTACGTGGGTAACTAAATGTGTAATTTTACATTGGGAGAAGCGGCGAGGAAATATAACGTGGAAAGGCGTAAACGTGGAGAAACGTGGATAAATGTATAAGAGAACTCACATAAAGATGTAACCAAGGAAGATGCATAAGTTATATTCTATGCAGTCGTATTCTATGTATTTCATGTATTTGATGTAGAATGTTTAAGTATAACTAAGGCTTTTGCTAAAATACGAATATATAAATGTATGCCAAAGGTTATGCTGTGTAGAGGGTTTCTGTAGGAATGCTGGAAGAGTTTAGGTCATTTGTGTATGTAACCTAACTGGTCAAGAGCTCGAAGGAGCACAGTCACATGAAATGTAATTTAGTGGTCTTGTGAAGGTCGTAAATAGCTTGATGTGGACGTGAGAGCCGAGAAGTCTAGCACTTGTTAGATTTAAGGTGACAATGCCGGACGGAGCTTATTGCTCGAACGTGAGGAGAGACACTTTTGAGGTGGACTATGTTTTGACAAGACCATTCACAGGACCTAGCAGGGTCAAGTTAAGAGACATAAAGTTAAGGCCTTGTCTAAGTTTCATATGTATTCACAACAGAGTAACAGAGGGTCAGACATATGACAGGCTAGTAAAAAGAAGACAGAACAGGTGTAGCGCTCCCCACTGGCTATATGATTACTGGGCAAATGCTAAAAATTTTGTATATATATGCATATAACTCTGTGCCAGATCAAGATAAGTATCTGGTCTCTGGCTCCCATCAGTCACCACTCGGAACCGCCCTTCATCATTTGGGGCCCCGAGGACCAACACTGTACCAGATCTTGGTATATTGACAGAGAGAAAGGATCTCTCTGTTAGTCTGTGCGTGTTGGTATATGGTTGAAACCATGTGTGTCGGTGGAGTAACTGACAGGGTTGGAGAGAAAACTAATGTGCAGTGCAAGAAAAAACCAGGGAAAGAATGGGGGTGAGTAAAATTGGTTTAAGGAGCAAAAAGAAATTTAATGGGGTATAACTCCTATCACCAATGTTAAAAAATAGCTCAGATAGGGTGAATTTATAACCTATCTAGTGGTGTGACGTGGTCGACATGTTTCAGCAAACCTGGCTATTAGCCTTGCTTTCTTCAGGACCTATTAGTTACAGCTACTGCAAACAAAGAAAACCCAACGTGACAAATAAGTTAAAAGACATTGTAGGAACGACACAGAAAAGTCACCTGAACATCCAGGTAGTGTCTGTTCCAAATCTCTTCATACGCTCAGCAGTGGGCTGATAGGTAAGAAGGATACACCTCACCTCGCCTGGCTGCGGCTCAGGACTGGTGAAGCACCGCTCTGTCCGTCGGTACTTCCTCGCGGCATCTGTGCTTACTTAGAGAGTTGATACCGAGGTTTGGGGTGCCATCCTCTTTGGAATCGGACAGAGGAACTCATTTCAATAGCGAAGTGGTGAAGATGCTGTGTTCAGCTTTAAATATCGATCAGAAGTTACACTGCAGCTATCGACCGGAAGCCTCGGGGATCGTAGAGCAAATTAACAGTACTATCAAGTCCAGACTGGCTAAAGTTTGTTCGTCGACATCCCTGAGTTGGCCAGACGCACTTCCAGTAGTTCTCATGAGTATACGTAGCACACCTGATAGAAGAACAGGCCTCTCTCCACATGAAGTGCTAATGGGGAGAGCTATGAGGTTGCCATCGGTTCCGACTGCAGCGCTAGTGAACATCACAGACGATTTGATCTTGGACTACTGCAAGGGACTATCTGATGCCGTTAATTCTGTGTCCCTCCAGGTCCAGGCTGCAGAGGTTCCATCAATACAAGACTTGTGCCATGACCTGAGTCCAGGAGACTGGGTCCTGGTGAAGAAGCATGTCAGGAAGAACTGCTTAGACGTGCGTTGGAGAGGACCGTTTCAAGTCATACTTGTAACGAATACTGCAGTGAAGTGTGGAGGGCTGCCAAACTGGATACATGCCTCACACACCCGAAGAGTGCCAACACCTCCAGAAGACACAGCTCCTCTCTCGGATGAGAATCCGGCGGGAAGCGGAGAAGCCATAGAGGGGGAAAGCCAAGCTGTGGAGGTGATCGAAGAAGCTGAAACTGTGTTGGAACAGGGCGACGAAGGTCAGGACACGAGTGGGACCGAAGTTGCCTCAGGAGAAGAAAGTAATTGGGAATCCGACACAGATATCGAACAAGTTGAGAGTGAACAAGAGACAGTTCCTGGAACAAGGAGCGGAAAGACAAAGAGTGAAGAAGCCAGTTGGCCGGAGAGAAGGAAAAGGCCAAGTTCGGAAAGGAAAAAGGAAAGAACTCTTGCCCCGATCGCTGAAGAATCGGATCAGGAGGGCGAGACGACAGATTCAGGAACTGAAAGTCCACGAAGATCAAGAAGGGTACGTGTGCCCTGCAGAAGGTACGCCACCCCGGAGTGGACTTATCTAGCAGATGTATTGGGGACAGAAATCTGGGAGAGTGAAGAGTGTGAAAGTAACCACTCTCGATCCAGTCGTGACAGTGGAGATATGGATGTTGGCGCCTGGGCTTGAGACTGAGGGGTTACTGACTTTCACACTTCCCCGACCCCCACGTTTGAGTAAGATTCAAGATTTAGTGTTAAAAAGACTACAATTTCCAATAGTTGGTCAGCAAATGACCGAAGAAGAAGAAAAAGTTATTCGTTTTGAACTGTTAATTATTGTTGTGAAAGCTGCAGGTCCGACAATAATTGTAGATGCATAAAGGACTTTTTGTATGTATGTTATAAAGAAGAAGATAACCTAGCGCCGAGTGGAAAGAAGAATAAACTTAGGGATTACATTTAGAGGACGGAGAAGGGCTAGGGTTGTCTGCTGCTAAGAAAAGAAAAAGACATTGTTGTGAAAGATACCTGTTAATAAAAAGCACTTTAAAAGACTGTGAAAGCAAACAAGCAACCAAAGACTGGAAAGAGAACTTTCGCTGGAGAACGAGGTACGCTGTTTTGATAACATGGAGAACGGCAACCCAAACAGAAAAGCTAGATGTATAGTAGGTACACTTATAGCAATAGTGATATTTCTCATAATCATAGTAGTAACGATATCTTACATGACAGGACATGAAAACGAGAAAAGAATAGCAAATGTAAAAATTGTAACGACTTTGAAACCTGCTCTTGTGGGAAAGAAGGAGGAGAGCACTGTTACACGTGAAAAGGCGTTACTTACAGATGAAGCTCGTAGATTACACATAGACGAGTCACAGGGAAATTTTAGGTCAAATGCATATGCCAAATTATTGTATGAATATATCGATGCCATGGAGGCCAAAGATTGCTACGTTTGTATGCAATTACCGGCTTCTGTAGACGAAGGCATTAGGTATCACCATCTCCCATTGACTTATGGGATCACATGTAGTTTACTGCTTAGTATATTCTACGGTAGAGAAGGGTTTGAGTACTACTTTTCAAATTATGATTCGGTACTGCCTGAAGTTCCGAATTATAAGCAAATGAATAAGTGGGACTATTACAAAAAGGAAGATAGACTGGCTAAATTCTTTCTTCCTTGGGACACATTAGATACATCATATGCACGTAGAAATAATCTGACTTGCAAAGTATCGGAAGTAGAGAAAAGGTTTATAGCACAAGTAGATGATCGATGCAGACGGCAGAAGATTCTAAAAATGTCAGGACAATGGAAAATAGACTGGACAGAAGAAGAGAAGGCACACAAAAAGAAAGGTAGCAATGGTCCAATAGCATTGGATAGAACGCAGAAAGGAAAGTTATGTTTAACTCGAAGCAAAACGTATTATGAGAGTGAATTTGTAGGTGAAGTTAGTTGTGAGCACTCTTTCAGACTAGAGCACTACACGAAGGATTTTATGAAAGGGATGCAAGCTATTCCGAATGTGTATTTTGTGTGTGGGAGAAATGCCTATGTAAAACTTCCAGACAATTGGTATGGTTCGTGTTACTTGGCAATTGTCTTCCCCAAAATATATCATGCAAAGGATTTGGCGATAATAGAAGGAAAGGCTTCGAGGAGAACGAAAAGGGAAGTAGGAGATGCAGAAGTAGTAGGAGATGTATTTGGAGCGATGTTTCCATTGTTAGGTTTGATTCTTAACGATGTTAAGATTAGAAGGTTAGCGACAGTCGTGGATAGATTGTCTGCCAGCACTGCAAGATCTTTAATGTTAGTAGAGGGTGAAATGCAGTCGATTAGAGCAATGGTTTTACAAAACAGACTTGCTTTAGATGTAATATTAGCAAAAGAAGGCGGAGTTTGTAAGGCTTTGAAAATTCAGGAATGTTGTACTTATATTCCTGATAATTCAAAACCACTTGAGAAAGTCATACAGAACATTACACAGATTCATCAAGAAATCGAAGATTTATCAAAGGTAAATGTTTGGGAGAAAGTAGGACATGGAGTAGGAAAAGTTGGAAGTTGGTTTGCTAATCTAGGCAAAAGTATAGTTTGGTACATATTGAAGCCTGTATTAATAGTATTGATTTGTATAATTACATTATTAGGATTAGTAAAATTGTATAAATGGTATAGGTCGAACCAGTTACAAAGATCGATGAGAGACCAAGAAAGGAGACTAGCTGTTCTACAAGATCAACAGTATAAAAGTCTGAGAACACTTGAGTCGATAAAAAGGGGAACTGATGTAACTAGTTCTATATAACGGACGTATTCAAATTGCTTTTAGTGATGACTCCTAAAAGTCATCAAAGGGGGGAACTGAGAGAGCGCAATTTGAACGAAAAGTATATAGCAATCATATCTAGACGTATATGTTATAAACGTAGGAATGAAATGCATATCGTAATGTGAAGTTGGCAAATATAGCATAAAGGACAATGAATGTGATAACATGGTATAGGAAATGTAAATGTATTCACACGTTAAAATGCATTAGAGTTAGAAGACCCGTATACATGAAGGGTAAATGTATAGAAATGTGTAGAAATGCATAGGAAATGTAGAGCGTGCACAGTAGAATTCGTGTACGTGGGTAACTAAATGTGTAATTTTACATTGGGAGAAGCGGCGAGGAAATATAACGTGGAAAGGCGTAAACGTGGAGAAACGTGGATAAATGTATAAGAGAACTCACATAAAGATGTAACCAAGGAAGATGCATAAGTTATATTCTATGCAGTCGTATTCTATGTATTTCATGTATTTGATGTAGAATGTTTAAGTATAACTAAGGCTTTTGCTAAAATACGAATATATAAATGTATGCCAAAGGTTATGCTGTGTAGAGGGTTTCTGTAGGAATGCTGGAAGAGTTTAGGTCATTTGTGTATGTAACCTAACTGGTCAAGAGCTCGAAGGAGCACAGTCACATGAAATGTAATTTAGTGGTCTTGTGAAGGTCGTAAATAGCTTGATGTGGACGTGAGAGCCGAGAAGTCTAGCACTTGTTAGATTTAAGGTGACAATGCCGGACGGAGCTTATTGCTCGAACGTGAGGAGAGACACTTTTGAGGTGGACTATGTTTTGACAAGACCATTCACAGGACCTAGCAGGGTCAAGTTAAGAGACATAAAGTTAAGGCCTTGTCTAAGTTTCATATGTTACATGATCTGAAAGAATCGATAAATGTCGACGATGAGATGATGAAGATGACATCCAAAGGAGAAGGGTCAACTTAACGGACGACGCGAGGAGTGGACCAATGGAAGGAGCAGGAAGTTGACATCATCGGGGAATGTCCGTGGTGGGCGTCAAGGGGCGTTCCACCCACACGGTGATTGTGTATTTTAGGGACAGCACCCCGGGGAGGAGGTAGCAATTGGGAGATTAGGAACAGCGAGACGAATTGCTCAGAGCGAGGGCGAAAGGTAGATGTCGTGAGCAGATGCGCTGGGACATCAGAGCGCAAGGGAGCAGTAGGCCGAGGACCCTTAGAGAGCGGATGGGTAGGCAGATAGGGTACTGCTTCTAAAAACTTAAGATTTCCTTTAGAGGCTAAGAGAGTTTGAACTTCTTAGGGAGTCAAACTGCTGACACCTTTTTAGGGAAGAAAACTTGCGAAGTAGGATTGTCACATAGAGCATAGAGTAGGGACAGTTTTAACTTGATTATTGTTTTTATCTTACTGCAGATGACGCAGAAGGAACCACTTCACACCGAAGCTTAAAGCGACTGATATATTAGTTGACTTTGTATTTTGTATTCTTTTGAGATTTTATCCTGAGTGGATTGTATCGTATTCAAATTAATCTTATATAAACTCTTAAAACTTTATCAGTTGTAAGTGGTTCTTCAGAGTGGCGTCAGTTAATGGGGTTTGTCTAACCAATGCGGGGGTGGTCCTTTCCTCAATGACAGATAAAATCGGTCCAAAACAGATGAATGGGATTCTTTATTAAATTTATCATAATCATAAATTGATATCAAAAATCCCGTTCCCCGCAGCCGCATTATAAATGCGGCGCATCATGGGTGGCGGAGCTGTGGCGCATGGTAACTGGCGCATCCCTGGGGATGCGCCAGTTAACATAAATCTGCCCCTAAAAAATTAACTTAACCTTGTTTAATGATGATGATTACTTTATTCGGTTTTTATAACCATGAAAGCACATACAACAAAACATAACAACATTATGATGCCGCAAGTATATGACCATAAAAGCAATGTTTGTCAAATTAAGGTTAAAACAAGTATAAAACCGCCATAAAGCAATTGATAAAAAAGAGTCGTAGATGTCACATTTTTTTAAGATTAATATCTACAGCAGGAGGCACATACCACAGCAGGCCTAGGACATTCATGTCTGTGCCCGTGTGCAACATTCTCAGAACACAGGTGAAGGCGCAGCACAATACGAAAAGAGATTAACTACACAAAAAGACTGGACTTTTTCTGTGTTTAGCTAAGAGTTACCCCATCACTTTTACTCTAATGACCATGTCAAATGAAGGAATCAAGCAACTGGGCAGACAACCAGCTGGTGTCAGTGTGTAGGAGCCTAAGCATGGGAAGGTAATGTCTACCACCAAGGAGCGTACAGATCAGGAGAATCCAGTTTTCCTGGGTCTGGCATAACCAGGGCAGAAGAAAATGAAATGTGGTAAAGTTTCTTCTGCTTGGAGGCATATCAGGCATACCTTGGACGCATCAAGGGAGGAGCTCGTTTGAGCAAAAGATTATAAGGATAAAGTGCCATGGCGAAACTTAAGGTAAGTTGTCTGGCACCGGGGCACAGTAAGTAATCAAGAAATGGCTCACATTCAGCATGGGGCTTAATATTAGGAAAAGTGCATTAATGAGAGAGCATTAATACGAATTTCTTATTTTGTGTTCCAATTTTCAGCTTCCCTTGTGATTTGAGGGGGTTTGTAGTCATCAGACCAAAATTCACGAAAGCCAAGGTTGGTCAGCGTACCCTTTACATAACCTATCCATTTTATTTTACACAAATTGTCCAGCACAACTATTTCCCTGAGACCAAGGGTAATAATCATCCAGAGCTGGCATGTACTTATCTCTATACCAATATAGCAAGGGCCTTAGCTGAGCTTAATGTACTGAAGGGGTAAGGTCCATATCCCATCGTAATGTTGAATGGGACGTGCTTTTATGTAAGTTAACTTGGGCCCTAAGGAAATTGTTCTCTGAAATCCCAAGCTCACCAGGGCCGAAAATGCCCAGACCTCAGCCCCGTATAGCGCACTTCCCTCTGCCGTGGTTCTATACACTTTCAGTGCAGGTGAAATGCATTTGGTCTTGGAAGCATTATAACGTTTTAGGATTGCAGCAGCCTGATGTGTTAGTTTTAAAGCATTTTTCTTAACCTGGGTGGAGCAGCTCATATTTTTAGTAAGCGTTATTCCCTCTCTAGAGGTTGGCCTTCCAGACATTTGAGCCTCTAAAGGTCCTATCAGGATTAAGGTCATAAACTTTGTCCTTGAATAATTGATGACCAAGCCTTGATCCTCGCAAAATGACAAAAATCCATTGATATGATTTTGGAGACCCATCAGGGTTTTGGAGACCAATAGGTTGTCATCTGCAAAAAGGATTACGGGTATCTTCCTACCTACAACCTTGAGGGAGTCGTTCTCTGTGTCCTCTAGGTAGGTAACCACTTAATTAAGGAATAATAAAAACAATATAGGAGGGAGGATATCCAAGAGAGGGGAGAGGATCTTCAGAGCCTCACATAGTTTGCATTGGGGAACCAAATCGTACACTAAATTTAGGTCCAAAAATACCAGGTATGATTGTGATTTTTCGATAATAAACATGTTTCAGTAAATGACCGGAAACCAAATTATTTGGTCTATAGTACTAATCTGGCCCCATAAACTCTGCTTGTAAGTATGACAGGACCCCGGTCTCTTCAATCCAGTTTTTGAACTCATATAGGATCTACACCACAACAATTAGAAAAGAAGTGCCCCCTATATTGTTTTGTTTCCAGCCCAAATTCAGGCAATCCAATGTTAACAAACATAATAATGATTACCAGAAGTGAGATTCAATTGTCAGGAGTCTTTAGAAGGCATCCAGTACCCAACTTGTATTGATTTCCACTCAGAGGGTCACCTCTTTTTAAGGATAAGCGTAGCTCCAATCTTACTCTGTTACAGTTGATGTTGAACAAGGGAACGCCTGGTTTAGGGGGGCTTGTAGTTGGGTGCATTATGACTAGGGCTGCCGGTTTTATGGTATTTATTTGTTTAACATTTTTGTCTGTATTCATCCATATTCATTTTCTACCCATTCTAATGGTATTTATCCATATTTATTTTGTGTTTTGAGTGATAATGGAGTCGTATAATGGTATATTTCCACATTCATTTAACTGATAAACTTGCACTCATTCTTTGATGCCTGTCACTTTTTAGCAAATTAGGCAGCCAAAAGTTACAAAACCCTATAGCCGCAGGTAAATATAAGCATTATATACAAATATATGTGAAGCTACGCCTTTATTAAAGGACATCTCATCCCATTTTTGATCTCTTCAATTCTGTCTATGTGCCCATCTGTTGACCTGGAATTCATGAAAGACAGCATGGAGAGTCACTAACAAGAAGCACAATATTTTTATTTTCCTGCATTTAAAAATAAATACAGAGAGGAAACACATTGTGTTCTGTCTTTATTTACCTGTAAAAATCAGTAAAAACAGAAAACTGAGAGCCTTAATTATGACGTGTAAAGTACTCATTCAGAGTGTGAAATAAGTTCTTGTGTATCTGTAGGGCAGCGGGATGCCTATTATGGAAAGTAAGGAAGACATCTAGGTCAGAGATTGCCTTAGCAAAGCCCTATTCGTTTTGATCCTATGATAAGGGTATGTTGCTACTCTGGCCCATTTTACCTACCAAGCTCCCATTTTTAGAAGGCATTAGGTCTCCAGTAAGTGAAGTATAGGTGTTTGCTGGTTGTTTAAAGATGTCTCACAGCGAGCAATATAATGTGTTATTATCGATATCTGTCTGGCCCTCCTATCAACAACAGAGGGCCAGAGATGCAAAGCAACCATTATATAGTCTAGTCCACTAGAGGAGCCTGGGTGATTAAAGGTATGTGATCAGACATGGTACAGCCATTACAAGCCCTCAATCCAGTAGATAATGTAAAAGATAGTAGCTGATATGCAGTATCAGTCCATCATTTCACCGGGGGAGTATTTGTGTGCAGAATGCCCTATGCCTCGTCGTCCGCATCAAGTTGGAAGGAGCTATTATGGTCTAAAGGCTTGTATGTTGCGTTAAAATCGCCTGCGATAATTGGCGGGTTGTGCCTTGTAAAAAGATCTCTATGTGCAGTGAGATGCTGTAAGGTCTGTGTTTCTTTATATTCCCTTATCCCACGATTGTATACATTAGAAATGTAGATTGCACAAGAGTTCTCTCCTGTCATCTCAATCCCAAGGATGGCATCCGAAGCAATATCCACTGGGGATAATTTCCCATTTAAGGAGGTTCGCACCCAGATCAGAAGACCACCTGCAGGACGTCCCTTCCCTGTGTGATGTGCAGGCTTAAAGAAATTGACATAGCCTATCCTAAAAATATGGTAAATGCTCCAGGTCTCCTGAAGTAGATATATGTCATGTTGATCTAGAAAAGATCCCCATGCTGGGTTGTCAAGCTTAGATTTCATTTCCGTGACATTCCATGACAGGAGATTATTAATGAGTGCTTAGAGTAGTTGTCAGGGTGAGACATCAAAGGCAGCCGCAGCAAGTACAGGTAAGAACGGTTGGGCTGGGGGGAGGGAGATTTCGACAGACGATGACGAGGGAGAATTAATTATTTATTTAATTTTCCCTCGTCATCGTCCATCGAAATCCCCCTCCAGCCGGCCCCTCTGCTCTTACCTGCACGGGACGCTGCTGATCAATGGCGTGCTAATTGGAATCTCCCCGTTCTGGGCCATAGACATTTGAATGCCATCAAGCATTGGTTTATTATTAGGCTCTGAAAGCCCCCTTTCCCTGATGGCATCAAGATGGAATAAGCCTCCCAGCCACTCCGCTATAGAGATGCCCAGGCCATTCGATGTGTTAAGTACTATAAGGGTGGGGGGAGGGGCAGTGTTCTGGATGCCAGGAATTTCAATGAGGCAGAATCTCAGGGGGAACATGTAGGTAATCCCCAATCTCATGGGGAGCATCTTCCCTGGCCTTCCTAGTGGATAACTGTGGGTTAGACCCCTAGTGTAAAAATCAGGTTCCGTGAAGTGCTCCTACATCTTTAGGTGCACACCCAAGATGCTGTACAGGGGGAATGCCTTTAGGGGCTGATCTCTCAGTGTTTATGTTATCACGGAATGTGATGAAAATGTTTTTATTGGTTACTTTTGAAAACAACAACGAACCGTGATCGGTTAGGAACAACTTGTATTAGAGTCTCTGTTAAGGTTAGCCTCTCAAGTTTGTTGACAATATTGTATCTAATGTCCTGCTGATTTTTGTATAATGTATTTATCATGCTATTAAAATTCTTTAATTTTATATCTTAATAAATACGGCCGGGGGTCCCGCGACCCCCGCCTTCCAAAGATAACCATGTTTCATGTTCATGTGTCCGGGAGTTGGTGTGGTAAGTTGGGAGGGGGGCGGCAGCCAGTCGCTGACCATGCGGGCTCTACCGCGGGACACGCACCGGATAAAGAAGCGCCCATGGTCTGTGATGGTGAGCCATTGCTTGGGAGAATGTGAATAAGCAGACCGGGTGACCACCTGCAAAATAGCTACACAAGCAACAAACAGACATGCAAGAAAATGAACGCGGAACGCGAGGAGCCAACGCCACCAATCGCCGGTGGGTGAAAGGTGAGCGGATGCTGTTGTGGGAGGCGTATGAGCACACAAAAAAGCTTGTAATACTCCAAAATTGATTAGCAAATGCTGGTTATTTCCTCCGACAGTGAGGACCAAGCCTGTTAATGCCGTATTGCTGTTTTAACATAAAACAAACGGAGATAAAAGAATGTGCATTTTTTTGAAGTCCCTACTTAGCGGATGGGTTAATTCCTGTTGAAAAATATCGTGGAAACAGAAAATTCTTATGAGCAAACCTTTTTCACTAAATAACTTTGGTAAAATCAAGTGCACATATGGGAGGAAAATAGCAGGAAACAAAAATGGATAAAAGAGATGCAAAGAGAACGGAGGAATTGGATTCCCTGTTTGAACAAGAAGTGGACAAATCAAAACAATCAGGTGATAAAAATATGCCATCTGCCAAATCGGATTTAAGGAGTAAACTAATAAATTGGGAGAAATTGAGTAAAAAAGAAATCAACAAATGGTGGGAACTAACAACCCTAAAAAAATACTTAGAAGTCCGGAGAGTACCAAGAGGTCTCAGAATTTCAATTATGCCAAGCCAACAAGACTCAACAAATGAGCTTCTACAGGAGTGGCGTGAATTTGTGTTGAATTCGTCATTAGGCTTAATGGGCATTTTAGTAAAACATATAGAATTGGCATGGACAAAATTAAACATGAACTGCATGAGTTGGAAGAGGAATTAAAAACTGTTGATATGAATCGAGAGATGAAAAAACTGAAAGAGGACCTCAAACGATATGTGGAAAAACATGAGGAAACAAACCAAGTTCCAAAGGGACAAGGATGACTATGCACAAGGGTGTATTTTTACGTACGCCAAGAAATTTGACATGTTTGCACAATATGGAG
Source organism: Lissotriton vulgaris (assembly GCF_964263255.1). NCBI lineage: Eukaryota > Metazoa > Chordata > Amphibia > Caudata > Salamandridae > Lissotriton > Lissotriton vulgaris. The sequence goes on from NC_141685.1 coordinate 1,243,497,769, forward strand.
CAACAACCGGAATAACACAGAGTTCAAGCAGTGCCATGTCCCTAACATCAACAGAGCAGAGTGAAGGAGAACAAGAAGCCAATCTGGATCAAGGAACCCGGAATTTTTTAGGGGATATGCAGCTCGTTCTACAACAACGAAAGTGGGAGCAGAGCCGCAATCAACATTATATTCCGAAGGGAAGAGGCCAAGGAAGAGGCCGCAAATGGGAATCATCAACAAATCCAAAAAGCCAACAAGGAGGGGACAAAGGAGGAAGTGGCACGGAGGAAAAAGCGGGATCAAAAACAAGAAGCCTGCGACAGACATTTGCCAAGTAATGAGATACTTACAAGAAGAAAATACAGCAGAGGATAATAATACACTGTCAGTGATTAATCTGTTGAGACGAAAAATAACGGAGAGTGAAATAACACTGCTTAAACATGGCAGAAACTTCTGTCCCAGACAACAAATGGATATAGCACAAATGCGGATGGACCTCTATAAATATATAAGAAAAATAAAATTGGTAAAAATCTTCCGGGAAAATAAAAGGATGAAAAACTTCACAAAAATGAAGCAAAAGAAAAGTGAAGTACAAGTAACGGAGGAAACCAGGACAGCAGGAAATATTAATGCTCTACTGACGGTGATCAATTTGGACGCTGTAAGCGAACAAGAAGAAATGAATGAACAAATGGTCTGCCCCCAATAAGGAGCTGGGTTAAGCGGTAAGAAACCAACATCCCGTTTTACCCACAAATACAACCAGGGAACAAAATAAATACATTCCAAGAGGCCGTAATTCAAGATCTATTCAAGATAAACAAAAACAAATATTCTGACAATCCCTCAAGAGCAGAAAGATCAGCTTTGAAAAATTTAACAGAGGATAAAAATATAACAATAAAAATGGCAGACAAAGGTGGAAATATTGTGATTCTAAACAAATCGGATTATGAAATGGAAGCACACTCATAATTAAAAAATCGCGAATATTATCGTAAATTGGAGAAAAATCCAACTCAAATTTATAAGGAACAACTTGACAAAAAAATGTTAGAATGGCTTTCACAAAACCTGATTGATGAAGATGAGAAAAATATCTAAGAACGGACCACCCTATAACTGCCACTATCTATTTCCTGCCCAAACTGAACAAAAATCCAATCAAACCACCAGGGCGACCCATTATGTCAGCTAAAGGGTCGCTCTTAGAACCCATGGCAAGTTATATTGACTTCTTCTTGATGCCATTTGTGATGAACCTCAGTTCATACTTAAAGGATACCACCGATCTTTTGAGACACCTTCAAGAACTGACATGGCAACCGACATGCATGCTAATAACTATGGATGTGATATCCTTATACACGAACATCGATAACACCATTGGATTATTAGCATGCAGTTTCTTTCTGAGGGAGAGAAACATCAAATACACCCAACACAATCAGATGCTCACTGACATGATTGAAATATACCTAAAACAAAACGTATTCCTCTTTGGTACTGAAATCTACCAACAAATAAAGGGGTGTGCTATGGGGTTTGCATTTAGCCCAGCATATGCGTGTCTTGTCATGGGGTGGTGGGAGCAACAACTAGCATGGCACCCCAACAATGACAAACATGTCAAAAAGATCGCTAAATGGGTACGTTTCATTGATGATCTCTTAATTGTATGGGATGGCACAGTTGAAGAATTTCAAGAATACTTTGCAATCCTAAATTCAACAGAGGCCAAAATCAAATTCATGCATGACATCAGTAAAGAACGCGTGACGTTCCTGGACACAGAGATCTATATATGTAACAATGAAGTTCAAACCACTTTACATCGAAAGGCAACATCTACTAACGCAACACTCCATGCAACCAGCTTCCATAAAACATCAGTTATTGAAAACATCCCATATGGAGAATTCTTACGAATTCAGAGGATCTGTTCGGAGGAGACGAAATGGCATGAGAAAAGTAAAACAACTGCCATACGTTTTAAACAAAGAGGCTATAAAGATCATGACATTAAAAGAGGATGGATAAAAGCAAACCAAAAAGTGAGATCAGAAACCCTAAAAGTAAAGAAGAAACCACAACTGGACAATCAAGAATCAACTGAACCCGTGAGATTAATAATGGATTTTTGTGGTGAGACCAAATAAATCAATCAGATCTTGAGGAAGAACTGGAAGCTATTACAAATGGACCCCACGATTGGGGAAGTAATGGGAAATTACCCACATGTAACATATCGTAGAGCCCCAAATCTGAGAGATAAGTTGGTCCACAGCCGCCATCAGATGGCCAACAAATCCATAGGAACAGCTTGGTTAAAAACAAAGGGATTCAAAAAATGTACAAATTGCAAAGTATGTCAAATTGTGAGAAATATCAACCAGGTGGAATTACCAAATAAAATGTTTTGGTATATTAGGGAACTTATCACGTGTAAGAGTCAGTTCAGTTCAAAAGACTTTATTCGGTTATATTTCATAACCAGAAAAGTACATCAAATCACATAAAAGAATTTACATCTATATTGATTGAAAGAAGAAGAAGGAAGACAATATACACAGTATATATATACATAAACCAAAATCATATAATCATTGTCTTACGCAAATAAAATATACTTTTAAGAAAAGCCACAACGGAAGATACAGAAAAAATGTCCTCCAAAATCTGTATAGCTAGAAACGCAGGACTACATTGTCTTAAGTTCATATATTTTAAAATTGGCAGTATCCATCTCTCAATTTGTGGTCTACATGATCGAATGTCCATGCTCAATGAAGTATATAGGAAGCACGATCTGTGAGCTAAAAAAAAGGATTTTGTAGCATGTGCGCGCAACAGTAGCGGTCGCTCCCCACGCTCCCTGCTCTACTTTTGGTATCGTTGGGCTGCGCTCTTTGCTCTCATCTGATCATTATAAATTTGCTGGCTGCTGTCTGTCATAGCACTGTAGTGCGATAAGCCTGGCCGAGTACTAGAAATAATTATAGCACTTTAGCTGACTCAAGCACTGTGTTATTCATTTGCGCAGTCCCTGTTGTAGCGCTCGCTGTGTTGCTCTGATTGGAAAGTGCATTGCTTGTCTTGTGCATAGATTTTTGTAGCGCTTTCTTCACAGATTGTCTAAGCTGTTTAATTTGTCTTTGTGCCCCAGCCTCTCTCTAGTTTCACTTTTGCTGCTGCCATTTTTTTGTTGTTGTGCCTCTGAGCCCGTCCTCTACACCTCGCCCCCGCCTCTCAGCTGATCCTCCCTCCCACTGACTGCATAGCCCTGCTCCCGCCCTTGGAAGCGCTGTGACCGTCCTGACGCTCTCAGTAGCGGTCGCTCCCCACTCTCCCTGCTCTACTTTTGGTATCGTTGGGCTGCACTCTTGGCTCTCATCTGATCATTTTAAATTTGCTGGCTGCTGTCTGTCATAGCGCTGTAGTGCGATAAGCATTGCCGAGTACTAAAAATAATTATAGCGCTTTAGCTGACTCAAGCACTGTGTTATTCATTTGTGCAGTCCCTGTAGTAGCGCTCGCTGTGTTGCTCTGATTGGAAAGTGCATTGCTTATCTTGTGCATAGATTTTTGTAGCGCTTTCTTCACAGATTGTCTAAGCTGTTTAATTTGTCTTTGTGCCCCAGCCTCTCTCTAGTTTCACTTTTGCTGCTGCCATTTTGTTGTTGTTGTGCCTCGGAGCCCGTCCTCTACACCTCGCCCCCGCCTCCCAGCTGATCCTCCCTCCCACTGACTGCATAGCCCTGCTCCCGCCCTCAGAAGCGCTGTGACCGTCCTGACGCTCTCAGTAGCGGTCGCTCCCCACGCTCCCTGCTCTACTTTTTGTATCGTTGGGCTGCGCTCTTTGCTCTCATCTGATCATTTTAAATTTGCTGGCTGCTGTCTGTCATAGCGCTGTAGTGCGATAAGCATTGCCGAGTACTAGAAATAATTATAGCGCTTTAGCTGACACAAGCACTGTGTTATTCATTTGCGCAGTCCCTGTTGTAGCTTTCGCTGTGTTGCTCTGATTGGAAAGTGCATTGCTTGTCTTGTGCATAGATTTTTGTAGCGCTTTCTTAACAGATTGTCTAAGCTGTTTAATTTGTCTTTGTGCCCCAGCCTCTCTCTAGTTTCACTTTTGCTGCTGCTATTTTGTTGTTGTGCTCGGAGCCCGTCCTCTACACCTCGCCCTGCCTCCCATTTGATCCTCCCTCGCCCCTCCCCCTCCACTTCTCCACTTATGCAAGATGCTTTCGCGCGCAGCGTTCACGCGCAGCGGTCGCGCCCCATGGGCGCCGAAGGTGCGCCAAAGGTAAGCCCGTCTACGCCCGTCCGCGCCTGGACCGCACCCAGGGCCAGAACCCCTGGCCCCCGCAAAATTCCCTCCACCCACATAACGTATGACGCCGCCACCCTCTTTGCCCTTAACCCCGGACGCACACCACAATGCTGCAAAGCTGCCCCAGGACCCACCCACGGACCCTTCGCCTGCCACTCCTGCAAGTTCGCCTGCATCAAGACCCACACCAAATCCACTAACTCCAAACACAGCTCTGACTCTAACAACCTGAAGTGCATCCTGCTGAACACCCGCTCGGTCCACAGACACGCCACTGAACGCTGGGACCTACTCGACACTGCATCACCGGACGTCGCCTTCCTTACAGAAACCTGGATGAACACCTCATCAGCGCCCGACATCGCCATAGCCATCCCGGACGCTTACAAGATCATTCGAAAAGACCGCACCAACCAAACAGGAGGAGGCATCGCCATCGTCCATAAGAACACCATTCGAATCACGACCAGCTCCGACGATAACCTCGCTACCGCCGAACACCTCCACTTCCAGATCCACACCGACCCCAGGACCACACTTAGCGGCACCCTCATCTATAGACCACCAGGAACCCGCACACAATTCAAAGAAGACATCACTGACTTCATCAGCCCACATGCCCTCAACTCCGAGAACTACATCCTACTGGGAGACCTCAACTTCCACCTGGAAAAGAAAAACGACAGCAACACCATCACCCTTCTGGACAACCTGGCCAATCTCGGACTCAAACAACTTGTTGACACCCCCACCCACCTTGCCGGACACACGCTTGACCCTATCTTCCCCTCCAGCAAGCACATCTCCTTCGATCACACCACAGCTCTCCATTGGACAGACCACAGCTGCGTTCACTTCAACTACAAAAAGACCTTGACCCACAACCCCCCACAACTTGTTCCTTGAAGAAATTGGAACAAAATCGCCACCGACCAACTCTTCACATCGCTTAACCAAAACCCTCCTGCCATATCATCTGATCCAAACCAAGCTGCCACCAAACTCACACAATGGATCACCCACAGCGCTGACGAACTAGCACCATTGAAAAACCACCAGATCAAACAAGGTAGCAAAAAGGCCCCCTGGTTCAACGATGACCTTAAGAAATCCAAGAAGCTATGCCGTACTCTCGACAAAACCTGGAGAAAAAACCCAACCACTAACAACCTGTCCACCTTCAAGGCCGCCACCCGCAAACACCACCAATTGATCCGATCCACCAAGAAATCAGCATTCAAGGATCGACTCGACAACAGCGCCCACAACAGCAAGGAACTATTAAACATTGTCAAAGAATTTACCAACCCCACCGCCGGCTCAAAAGACATTACTCCCTCCCAAGACCTCTGCGACTCATTATCCTCTTTCTTCCACAACAAAATCGCAGACATACATAACAGCTTTGAAAACCTGTCCAAAAAACAGTCCACTCCACCCACCTCCGAACCAAAACCGCACTCTAACAACCTTAGCGCCTGGAACCCAATCACCACTGAAGACACCATCCGCCTGATGAACTCCATCCACTCAGGATCGCCAACCGACCCATATCCCCACCACATTTTCAACAAAGCAGATTTCATCATCGCACCCCATCTCCGGGATGTCATCAACTGCTCCTTCAACTCCGCTACCTTCCCAGAAAGCTGGAAACACGCCGAACTCAGCGCCCTTCTGAAGAAACCCACAGCAGACCCCTCTGAACTTAAGAACTACCGCCCCATTTCACTCCTCCCATTCCCTGCCAAAGTCATTGAGAAAGTCGTCAATAGTCAGCTCGCTGCCTTCCTTGAATCCAACAATTCCCTCAACACCTCACAGTCCGGCTTCCGAGCCAAACACAGCACCGAAACAGCCCTCATTGCAGCTACAGACGACATCCGAACGCTACTGGACAACGGAGAAACAGTTTCCCTCATCCTACTTGACCTCTCCGCCGCCTTCGACACAGTCTGTCATAGCACCCTCATACAACGCCTCAGCAACGTCGGCATACAAGGAAAAGCTTTAGACTGGATCATCTCGTTCCTCGCCGGGAGAACCCAGAGAGTCAGCCTCCCCCCATTCAAATCAGAGGCCACCAAAGTAATCTGCGGAGTACCACAAGGATCATCACTCAGTCCCACCCTCTTCAACGTTTACATGAGTCCCCTCGCATCCATCCCGCGACATCACAACCTCAACATCATCTCCTACGCTGACGACACCCAGCTGATCCTCTCCCTCACCAAAGACCCTAACACCGCCAAAACCAATCTACACAAAGGCATGAAAGAAGTAGCCGAATGGATGAAGAACAGCCGCCTAAAACTAAACTCGGACAAAATGGAAGTCCTCATTCTAGGATCATCCCCCTCTGCCTGGGATGACTCATGGTGGCCACCGGCCCTGGGTACAGCACCCATACCTACAGACCGCGCACGTAACCTGGGCTTCATCCTAGACTCCTCCCTCTCGATGACCAGACAAGTCGACGCCGTCTCATCCTCATGCTTCAACGTACTTCGCATGCTCAAAAAAATCTTCTGTTGGATCCCCACCGAAACAAGAAAGACTGTCACCCATGCACTGGTCACTAGCCGACTGGACTATGGAAACACCCTCTACGCCGGAACCACAGCCAAACTACAGAAAAAACTCCAACGCATCCAAAACGCATCAGCCAGACTCATATTGGACATCCCTCGTCAAGCTCACATTACCGGTCACCTGAAAGACCTCCACTAGCTTCCCGTCAACAAGAGAATAACCTTCCGTCTCCTCACCCACGCACACAGGGCCCTCTACAACCTAGGACCCGAATGCCTCAACACACGTCTGTCCTTCTACACACCCACCCGCCAACTACGATCCTCCAATCAAGCCCTCGCCGCAATTCCGCGCATCCACAGAGCCACCATGGGAGGAAGATCCTTCTCCTACTTAGCGGCCAAAACCTGGAATTCTCTCCCCACTCACCTCCGCCTTACACAGAACGACATTTCCTTCAGAAAGCAACTTAAAACCTGGCTATTCGATAAGTAATGCACACACCCTCCCCCAAGCGCCTTCAGACCCTCTGGGTGAGTAGTGCGCTTAACAAATTCCTGAACTTGAACTTGAACTTGGTGTTGCGAAACATAAGGAGTCGGACCATGGAAGGGATTGGAAACTGCTTTCCTTCTGGGCTCTTGAAACAGTACCTCCCAGTGAAATAGGAGGGAATCGTGAAAAAAGATTGAGACAGAGGGAATCCAGGCAAATCCTTAATTTCAGGACTTTAACTCCGTTTGGCCTCAACCAGAGTGAGGAACTTTATGTACACCTATGACTGTAATGATATGTTTACATCATAAATTGTGAGGTAGGATGGGAGAATAATGGTTGATCATATTATATAAATTAGTCATAAGCATATGGATTGTGTAAGATGGAGTTAAAAAAAGGAGCATGAAAATGAGTATCTAAATAAAGCGCCAAACTAAATAATATTAATCGAGCCGACTAAAGGGCATAAACGAAATAAATACATACAGGAAGGCGAGCAACAAAAACTATAAACATAGGAGTTCCCCCGTAAGAACTAACAGTGCGCACTTCTCCCAATAAAAGCGAGACTGTGTTAAATTAGAACGATAATTTAAGAACAACCTACTAGAACTAATGATAATAATTTGGGCAGCTAATACTAACATCGCTACCCTGGCATTTTACGCCTGTGATGTAGACAATTTGTACAGTATAATGAGTTTGCAATTAATATGCCTAAAAAACAACAAAAAAACATAGAAATAAAACATTGTACAATAACATATTGTTTAAACCAGAAATCTCCCAACTCGTTTGTGACCTCACTTATGAAAAATACTACCAATACCAGAATGCATCTCAAATGAAATTGTTGTGTTTATGTTTTCACGTGATGTGATGAAAATGTTTTTATTGGTTACTTTTGAAAACAACAACGAACCGTGATCAAGCTATTGAGATAGTGAAATGCGTTGGTTGTCTCCTGAAAATCCTCGTGTGTTGAGATGGAATAAAATTGAAAGAACGGAGAAACTTAAACCCGTGAGTGCGTCTTCATTCTGACCTCCAAACGGAGATCTTGTGGGAAATATATATATATATATATATATATATATATATATATATATATATATATATATATATATATATACACAAAATCCCCACAATCTAGCTCCTCCAAGAATCTGGCACAGGCAACAGTTCATCAATGTACTTACTCTGCTTTTTTATTGCAAGAGTGCAACATAATAAATATATCCATATAGATAGATAGATAGATAGATAGATAGATAGATAGATAGATAGATAGATAGATAGATAGATAGATAGATAGATAGATAGATAGATAGATAGATAGATAGATAGATAGATAGATAGATATTTGTCCTCATTGATCGCTCGTCTATAACAGTCCAACCTAACCCATTCCAAATATGTATATACACACCACACATTTGCAAAGTATGGTGAGTGCATAGGACAGGAAAGGTCCTCACCATCTTCCAATTCATGTCTAAACATTTACTGAGCTGCAATACGGTGTGGAGCCAAGTCCAACTCCACAAAAAGATTCTCTGCCAATGCCATTGTTTGTCCGCCTGAAACACCATATTTTAGGAAACGTGCAAGGACATCTCCATTCCGAATGACCTTCTTGAAGGCCATGCACCAGTTCACCACCTGTGTCATATTTCAAATGTGGAGCATGTGGTTTCCCTATTCAGGAACTATGCCTTGTTGCATTAACATGAGTCCCCCAGGGCTAATTCTTGATTATGTCTGGAGAGCTCCAAATCACAAAATACATTCAGTGTAGCAGTATCTGGTGCTAGAGGGATGCCTTTCTATGAATTGTGGCCAATTCAGTGCCAACAAGGCCTTGATTTTGACACATTGCCAAATTGTGTGAAAGATATGAAGGATCTGCTTGTTGCATAGTGATGAAATCTGATTTTAATATAATAAGCCCAATCCTGAGCCGTAAACTCAATTAGCCAAAGGCTAGCCTGAATTGCGACTTCCCTCCAGTCTGCCAAGTCCCTCAAGTTGTTGTCCCATTTCTGTATTGCATTTTCTACACTGGCAGGTGTGCTGTTCATCAGCGAGATGCCAGCTTTGGAGGCGACCTCCATTGGAAATGCCTCAGTCACTGTTATGCCCTTAGTACATTAAACCCATACATGACAAGGCATCCCAATCAATGTAATAGTGCTTCTTGTTATGTCTAACCAGTAGGTGTCTTCTTATTTCTCTTTCACACAAGTTAAATGTATATCTGAGCTGGGCAAACAACTGCTGCCTTCCTGCACTGTGAAGGGCCCCAGCTTAGAGATGCTGATTAGATGCCTTTGTCTAATTTCCACCAGACCCGGAATATCCTCCTGTCCCTCGCTGAATCACAAAGGACTTTCTCTTCCAGTCCCCACCAGCCTAGCAATTTGGTGACAGCCTTCCACATTCTCAGGAAGGAATCAGGTCTGTCAGTTTCACGATGGCCGCTACCCCCAGGAGGGAGTGTCAATAGGTTTTCTTGCCCATTGCTACTCTATAAACACTGACCAAGGGTTTTTCCACCTTCACAAAGGCCCCCGACAATCAACGGCGGCTCCTTCACTAAGTCTTCTGAGCAATGCAACAAAGGAAATATAAGATAATAATCACAGTATTTTCTTATCATTTTATTTTTCTCTACAAAGCTTGATTGGGTGGGGCGGGCTTCTGTCACAGTGCAGGAGGAGGAGTGGTATATGCACTTTTAGTGCACAAGACGGTTTGGCCTGCTGTTTTGGGACAACCAAATAGTCATGCGCACTTAGCATGTTCTCCACCGGGCTGTAATGCACAGCATGGGTGTAGGTAATGCACAAGCTAGCAGTCCCCATCTGAGCACCTGAACCAGGGGTTCAGACCAACCACAACGCTGCTGTCATGGAGACAGAAGCTTCGGGATTGACTTAGGGGATCCTGGGCGCTTCCTGCTTCCGGGAGCGAGGAAGAGCAGAGGGGGATGAGAAACGTGCAGCATGATCAGGCAAGTGATTAATATTTTTACTTTTCATCGCCTCGCTCCAACCGTTCTGCATCAGTCACCACTGTCAACATTAACCATCACCAGTTTAGCTGCCCCCTAGTAGTTTCTTCTTGGCGGAGGGGATATGCTTTCTCCGTACACTGAAATCCATTACACCATTTCCTCCACAGCCAGATTCTCAGTGTAGTCTCCGTCTTTTAAAAGTACACTTTAGGGACCTTAAAGTGTCACGAATAGTACAAACCCTAGAAAAGATATCATTTTGAATCTGGCTGCACTCCTAAGTAGGAACAAGCATTGGCATAGCCAATAGGTCTCGTTTTGGGACCTTATAAATGTTTAGCCATGCAACAGTTGATGTTGTTGCACTAAGGATATTGCGCTGCATAACTAAATACTTATAAGGTCCTAAAAGCAAGACCTATTGGCTATGCCAATGCTTGTTTTTTAGCAGATTAATTTATTACCTACGGCCGGTGAGACAGCTAATTCTGTGTCTAGTCAGATGCTAACACGTTATATATGAGGAACGTAATAGAAGTGTTAAAAAAAATGTCTGTTTTGTTTGAGCCTGTAAATTATTTATAGTTAAAATAAACAAAAAACTGTTTTACTGCTATTATTGGCAGCTAAGAGCACCATGTCCTACACAACTAAGTACCTGCTTACATAGTGATTGGGACCTTTTGTGAAACTAAATGTATAAACTCCACCACTGATACATGCTTGCATTGTGGTAACGCTGCTCCTAAGGTATTACTCCTCTGGCAGAATATAGAGACTTAAAAATAATTATGTCTTCGCCACATGTATTCTCTAGAAAGGTAGTCTGCCACTAGGATTGTTTTTAGTAATTTTGTAGTGTTTCATCTTTTCCATTGCCTACTGCGGAAATGTCAGCAAAAATGTGTCCCTTAATCCCAGTTGGTTAATAAGGATGAAGGAAATGGTGAAGAGAAATGTTGTCTCTGTTTTGTACTTCGCTGTTAATATGAACACCTACTGTACATTCTGGAATTCTTTACCAGCTGAATTGCTGTATGACTATACATGACTTTTTAATATTATTTTTTTATTTTTTTATATATAAACGTGTTACACCGAACCTTTCTAAGGTGATATATGTTCCCCTTTTATGTGCGTTTAATCGAAATATGAGATTAGCTAATATAAAATAAGATGAACTGTAACTGCGCACTGACACTCCAATGATAAAAATTAAGCAAACAATATCCTTTTAATGGGGTGCTTGAATTCTGGATGTTACATCGTAGTGCACACGAGTGCAGATAATATTCCTTTAGAATGTGAGTGAATCTTGAAAAGGCAGTATGGAATGTAGTCTCCAAAGTGCAATCCCCAATGAAATCTGTGCGTGGTAACAAAAAAAAGCACATTTTAAAAGCATACGCTTGACTCTAATATCATTAAACTAGTCAAAGAGAATGCACATCTGCCAGTCTTAACTCCTAAAATGTATTTATTTTTAAATTTATTTTTACAATACTGGCTTGCCCTTATATTCGTTGGCTTGTCTGAATCAAACATGACCCTATTAAGTAAAATCTTATGAACTGAATGGATTAAAATAATTTGATTCTGAAACTGGGCTCTCCACCGATTTTGCGCTCTTTGGATTTTGGGGTAATTACCCTGAAGAGAGAGATGATGTATCATGGGACCAGCGTCATACAAGGTAGGATGGCCCAAGCCCAAAGCATTTGAAAAACAAATTCTTCTTGGCTGAAAGACTTAACAAAAAGAGCTAACCAAGACCGCACATCTTGCATGTTTATTTAAAAAGAAATGCACACTAATAACTGTTCTGTGGAACTGCCACACACTTGTCAGTTTTTAGAGTGTTGTGAACAACAACTGTTTTTATTAACTCATTTCATGGGCCCAATTTGCCTACAGTCGGGAGAAAACAAAGCTGAGGCGGCATTGCCGAGATACCAACTCACGATCACCTGTGGATCACCCCACATTTTAGCAGCGAGCTTCCAACGCGAGAGATCCACCTTCGCACATGCTTAAGTGTACAGCATCAGCTCCATTGACAAGGGTAAAAAAACAATGTTAATAATACAGCAGGGAGCTGAGAAATCCACTTTAGAGGCAAGACTGAGAGACAACCATAATAAAAGAAATGCACGCTAATAACTGTTCTATGGCACTGTCACACACTTGCCCATTTTTTGAGTGTTGTGAACAACAACTGATTTTTTTAACTAATTTCATGGGACCCACTTTGCCTACAGTCGGGAGAAAGCAAAACTGAGGCGGCATTGCCGAGATACCAACTCGCAATGACCTGTGAACCACCGCACGTTTCAGCAGCGAGCTTTCAACTCTGAAGTTCCACCTTCGTACATGCTTAAGTGTACAGCACCAGCTCCGCTGACAAGGCTAAACGAGCGCCCGCAACTCACGCTGACTAAAAGAGGAGGTGGCAGCAGGGGGAGGGGAGAGAGGAGGGGGCCTGCGCCTGTTTCCCTTGTGGGAGCGTGCTTTGAAATCATCTGTTAATTACAAACAGATGGTTTCAAAGCCTGCTCCCGCAAAGGAATGGCCAAACGTGCACGCGTTTCCATTGAAAGCAATGCAACACGTGCACCTTTTTGGGGCCAAACTGAATCCGCTACTAAAGGTCTTTTTCCTAAGCAGCGCATGCAGCACATGCGTGCTGCATAGGCGAGACCTAAAAAAGGGAAGCTTCCGCCTCTATTGGACATGATTCCTGAAATAATCAAATAATGTTTGCAGATCATACTCCAAGAATTCAGTCGATTTGTGGTTTTCTCCTTTCCAAGATATTGAAACCTCTTTCTGCCTACACTATTACACAGAACAAAACACTTATAAAACCATAAACAGGAAATGCAAACTTTGAGACTCCTCTTACAATTTCGCCTGCGATCAAACTGAACAGAATTATTTTTAAGTGGTGCAGATGTTCAGCTGAGCCCTAATTAGACTCACAAGCCTAGTTACAAGTCAGTGCTCTAAGGTGGCAATGGAGATGGAAGCAAGGTAGTACAGATTTAGCAGTACAGCTGGAGTTGGGCAGTGGAGGGAGATCAGTTGGGCTCACATGGAGGGGGCTGTCATATATCCACTTTTTGTACCATGAAATATTGTCTGACCTAAAAATTGCCTTCTATGTATCATTTACTAAAATATCACCCCATGGGGTGTAGATTTTCTGCTCTTAACTCCAATCCTGAAATAGTTTTGCAAACCATATTTAGTAAACAATATTGGTGTGAGACAGTATTCTGGCAACGATGATGTGGTCCCACACTAGAGAGTGACTAGGTGAAGAAGTAGATCTGAAGAAGGGAGCTCTTCATTGTATGTCCATTAACCAAATGATTGTACAATGAAGAGGTGTTGCTAGAAAGGTTTTCAGGGATTTCTGGAAATAGAGAGGTAATGAGGCCTGGCGAATGTGTAAGACGATGGACTTACAGATACTTGACACCCTGCAGGAGAGTGGTTTGCATTTCACTTTTCAATTCCTGGATTTCCTATTTCCATTCTAGCAATGCTCTTACTGCCTGTTGTGTGTTCGACTGGGTTCTCAATAGTGGTCGCGAGGTGTAGCTGAGTGTTAGAATGTACTACCATATAGAAGATACAGGTGATCTTGGCTCTATTGCTGAAAAGCAGATGGAGCTAGCGCACTTTTCCGAGGGTCAGGGCAAGCGTGTCTTGCTTGGGAAGATCCCCAAAGAGGTAGACCCTTACATGGAAGACACATGGAGTTAAGTACATTTTGGTGGTGCGAGCCAGTGGTGCGTTGCCCATATTAAGGTGGAAGAAAACAAGGGCGTGGACACTGAGCGAAAGTTCGAAGGACTTTGGACATCAGAGGAGACCAACTAGGTGCCAGGCAGTCTTTGTTTTGTGCAAACTGTGGGGGAAATGTACAAGTGAAGTGGCAGAGTGGGGCGTTAGCAGTCATGGCTTAACGCCTCACTACGCCACTTCGGAAATGCAAGACTGCACCCTATTTACAAGGATATGGTGCAGCCTTGTGTTCCCCCTGTGCAGGGGCATAGCCCCAATGCAGGCACCCTTGCACCATAGTCCAAGGTTGTCTGCGTGCAGGGGAGGATTGTTTATGAGTAGGAAGGTGTCCCTTCCTGCACATAAACAATCGTAAAATGCCATTTTGTCACTTTTATGTGTGCTGCTTCATGCAGCACACATGGAAGTCACAAAAGGGCAGTTTTATTAAACATGGTTTATGTACAGTAAGGGGGACCTTCCTGTACATAAATAATCCATGGCATTTTGCTCTTTCCATATGTGAAGCACAAGGCAGCTCACATGGAAAAAGCAAAAACGAGAAGAAATAATACATTTCTCCTCGTTTCGCCAAGTTAAGGCAAGGTTTTCCCTGGTCTTAATTTTGGCGCTGCCTCCTATGTATGCTGCCCTTGTACCTAGGAAGAAAATTACAAAAAACAATTTGATGGACAGAATGTAGATCAATGTCTTACATTCACCCCAGTACAAGGATCTGGGCCTAAATCCATCGTTTTTTGCACTCCACACCACCCTGGGTTAGATAATGGCTTTATGCAAATCAGCTCTGACCCTGTGCCCCATGGGAACAGTCCAGTCCGAACTACACAGCCATATCTTTCCCAGACCGGAATCAAGCATCCGAGGACCGGACCGGTTTCGAGGTAACACCTCTCATCAGCCCGGCTAGCTTGACTCCAGTGGTGTGGAGGCTCTGGGACCCACGTCTGAGCTACCCCAGTACACTCAGGGAGAAAATTACAAAAAACAATTTGATGGACAGAATGTAGATCAATGTCTTACATTCACCCCAGTACAAGGATCTGGGCCTAAATCCATCGTTGTTTGCACTCCACACCACCCTGGGTTAGATAATGGCTTTATGCAAATCAGCTCTGACCCTGTGCCCCATGGGAACAGTCCAGTCCGAACTACACAGACATATCTTTCCCAGACTGGAATCAAGCATCCAAGGACCGGACCGGTTTCGAGGTAACACCTCTCATCAGCCCGGCTAGCTTGACTCCAGTGGTGTGGAGGCTCTTGGACCCACGCCTGAGCTACCCCAGTACACTCAGGGAGAAAATTACAAAAAACAATTTGATGGACAGAATGTAGATCAATGTCTTACATTCACCCCAGTACAAGGATCTGGGCCTAAATCCATCGTTTTTTACACTCCACACCACCCTGGGTTAGATAATGGCTTTATGCAAATCAGCTCTGACCCTGTGCCCCATGGGAACAGTCCAGTCCGAACTACACAGCCATATCTTTCCCAGACCGGAATCAAGCATCCGAGGCTGGACTGGTTTCGAGGTAACCTCTCATCAGCCCGGCTAGCTTGACTCCAGTGGTGTGGAGGCTCTGGGACCCACGTCTGAGCAACCCCAGTACACTCAGGGAGAAAATTACAAAAAACAATTTGATGGACAGAATGTAGATCAATGTCTTACATTCACCCCAGTACAAGGATCTGGGCCTAAATCCATCGTGTTTTGCACTCCACACCACCCTGGGTTAGATAATGGCTTTATGCAAATCAGCTCTGACCCTGTGCCCCATGGGAACAGTCCAGTCCGAACTACACAGCCATATCTTCTCCAGACCGGAATCAAGCATCCGAGGTCCGGACCGGTTTCGAGGTAACACCTCTCATCAGCCCGGCTAGCTTGACTCCAGTGGTGTGGAGGCTCTGGGACCCACGTCTGAGCTACCCCAGTACACTCAGGGAAAAAATTACAAAAAACAAAAAACAATGCCCTTGTACCTAGGGGCAGCATCGAAATCAATGGTTGTTGCAGTTGAATGCCCACCGCAACACCCACTGCCCAACCCTTTCACGCTAAGCATAGCATGAAAGGGGGCCTTATTTACAAGGCAGTGTTAAGCCACGTTAAATGGCTTAACGCTGTCTTGTAAGCAAGGCTAAGTCCCTATTGCCACCACAACATCGTTAAAAGTGACGTTGTAGTAATGATATGGGCTTGTACCTATGCCCCAGTGAGTCTTGAGGATGAATTTGGTGTCAACATGGAAGGTCTGGCATTTGGCGTAGTCAAAACACTGAGGGACTAAGCTGTCAGGATTCCACTCAGGAAGATAGGCTTGTACCTGTCGCAGTTTTGCCTTATTAGCAACGAGCATAGATTCCATTTTGGGACGAATAATGACCTAATATACAAAATGTTGTGGAATTTTGTTAGAACAATAATATAATAAAAAGTGTTTGTGTGTCGTTGGTGTAAATAGTCACTCTGCCAACTACTAGAGCTGAAGTATTGTGCAAGTAATGACAATGATACCAACAGTGACTCACACAAGTTGTGCTGGGCGTCCACCGCAGTGTTCATCCACAGGAAGTAGATGTTGATCCCTGGCAGTTTGTGAGGCTTCCTCAACTCACAAATCGCTTGTGGAGCAACTGCATTTTCTGGTTTGTAAAAGTAGGTTTGAGTTGAGGCACCCAAATATTCGGCAGGGTGACTAGTTGTTAAGAACGGTCCTGCAGAATGCCTAGAATCTCCTTGCAGGGTCACGAGCCAGGCTGAAACATGTTGACCACTCTCCAGTTGGTTTGAAGTTCACTCCCCTCTCGTTTTTAACCTATCCATTGGGACTCCAGAATACAAATAGTTGTTCTGGGCACTAAGAGGTAGTTTTATTCTCCCTTACACTCACCTTGCACTCTTCATACCTCACCCTTACCCTTGACTCTCATAGGGCCTCTATACACTAAAACCCCTCCACAGAGTTCCCTCCTTCCTCAAGAGAGTTGCAGCCTAAACCAGGAACCATTGGTCCTGGCGTGAGGAGCATCTCGACGATGAAGCATGCCACCTAAGGATGGGTAAAGGTCACCATCCTAAATCAAGGGATGTGCCAACATTACAGCGTAGCCTCCCTAGAGATTGTTCTCAGATGATCAGTTTATAGATCATGTGCATTCTCTGTGTGCATTAAATTGTGTTTCCAAGAGCTGTACAACATTGGTCATTTTTAAACTCCCCTTAGACTTTCTTTGTGATTCACGTAGGATAGCCTTGCCAGTGCTTGGAGTCTGTAAAACCCTGAATGTTCAGTGGTGGTCTTAAGCAGTCAGGAGGCAGTGTTATATTGATATACAGGGTTCGCTTTTATAGTGAAAGTGACCAGACCTCGTCAAATGGGCACTACATTGTCCAATTTATGCTGGGCCTTCATCAGCATCATACACTTGCTACTCTCACCTGTCAGATCAGGGTTGGGTGTTCTGCTGATAACCTGTTGTGGTACTTCTGGATATACTACTCAGCTGCAAGCTGTGGCCTACTTCATATTTAAAAAGCAGGATCCTACAAACACTTCGCCCAGCGTGAAAAAAATGTATCTCCCCCCAAAAGTACTCCTGGTCACTGTACTACTACCTGTACAAACCTAAAATCACACAAGCCACGTGATAAAAACGGTCTGATGTATTTGACGGAAAAAAACTAAAGGGGCACCCAAAAATAACAAAAAAAATATGCCCGCTGTATTAAGACCCAGCAAACGATAAAATTAAGCAAGCAATCAGCAGTTTCATGTTTGAAACAGTTTACATTTTGGTGATTTGCTGGAATTGCAAAACAACTTCGGGTAAAAAAGGTGGCCCTCTTATAGGGCGATAGGTACATCCTTTGAACAACCTGCTGCTCTTTTCAATAAAACCTATTGCAGAAGACTCTGCATTATCATACGCACCATCTTCGGTCAATTCTTCATCCCTAAACAAAATTATCGTAAGTGAAGTAAGTGAGCCTTTTTTGAAGCAGTCGTGCCTGAACATGATTGTCCTTGGAAATCATTGCTAAAATTAGATGATAACTGACGAATAAGTAACTACATTTTTTGGACCAATATGCCAAATTGTCTTTACAAATTGTATGTGAATACTTTTTAGCATGTTTTGATAAATTGTGCTGTTATGACTTTTAATCGACGATAGAAAATTCTGGATTTGATTAACCGTGCACAAATTGCCCATAATCCTCTGCGGCACATGGTAGGCGACTGTTAGAGAGAACATGAGGCAGGTTTGGAGATCCCGCATCCTGCAGAGGATTGTTGGCAGATCCTAAATGTCACCCAGCAAGGAACTGGGATCCGGACCAAGGTAATGTTCTTTATCCGAAGCACGAGCAGCAGCACCAGCTAAGTAGGGAATGCGTGCCCTAGCCCCGGGGAATCCCGGAACCAGAAAAGAGGGAACACACAAATCCTAAGGTAAATACATTAATTGGCCTAAGCTTGTCTTTTGGAAGCCTAGCAGAAATACATTTAAAAAATCAAGCACACTGGGCCAGATTCATAAAGCTTTCGCTAGGACTTTTTAAATGTTATCTTTTTCTTTTTTATTATAGTATTCCTGGAATATTCCAGAATTCTAGTGGTACGCCAGGAGTACTGTAAGTGATATCTACTCATAACAAAAACTTAGTGTATCTGACCCGTAGAAA
The DNA here is from genome assembly GCF_964263255.1 of Lissotriton vulgaris. Taxonomy (NCBI): domain Eukaryota; kingdom Metazoa; phylum Chordata; class Amphibia; order Caudata; family Salamandridae; genus Lissotriton; species Lissotriton vulgaris. The sequence continues at coordinate 1,243,516,646 of NC_141685.1, forward strand.
TTAAGCACAGTGTGAGTACACCATCATAAAGGCAGAACACTCAAATTTGGTACGAAACCATTTGAAAGGACTGCATTGTTCCTTTGCATGAAGGCCAGTTGAAATCTGTTGCGCAACATTAAATTGAATAAGGGACAGTGGCCAATTTTGGGTCGCTACTGCGGCATCTGGTTCCATTCAAAAACTAACTTTTTATAGATTTTTTTTTTTTAAAAGGAATTTTGTGTCAGGATTGCCGGAAAGCTCGTATAAATAGCCACATTAAGCAAAACGCACAATTCGACTGCATCAAATATGGGAAGCGAGTGGGCATTGTGGAGAAGAGGAAGATGGAATCAGACCTTTGGAATGGGAATGACGTACAGGCTTGTTGAGTTGCATAAAACAGCAAGAAGGAACTCTGTATAGCAATACTGGAAATATACAGAGCAAATTAGGTCTAATGAAAACATGGTAGTTGGTCCAGGGTGTGAGATTTATGTAGGTCTGATTGGGTGGTACCTAATGTATTTTATTTTATTATTTTGTTTGAGGATTTTGTAAGGCACTACAAACCATCTTAGGGTGGGCTCAAAGCACTTTTGGGCAGTGGCGTAGGAAGGGGGTGCGTTGGGTGTGGGCCGCCCTGGGTGTCATCACTGAGGGAGGTGACAAAATGGCAGAAATTGTGTTTTAAACACATATTTTTGCCATTTTGTCAAGCCGGTGTGACAAGAAATTATCCGCCCCAGGTACAACCCGACCTTGCTATGCAACTGCTTTTGGGTCAGGGTACATGCAGGCTGGCGCATTTCAATATGGTACATATGCACAAGCCCAGAGAGTGGACACCAGGTGATTAACTGTCAGGAAAGGAGAATGTTGGAAAATATCCACTGTCAAAAAGGTCCCCAACAAGACGATAGAGACTTGAAAAGAGCCAGGCTTATTGTTAGTTTGGCGGTCTCCCGACCACCCTTTTACAACTAGGGCGGTCGGGTAGCCCTGGGACCGCTGCAACCGCCAGGGAACCACCATTCCCTGTTGGTTGCTCAGCAGATCTGATGCCTCAGCAGTTCTGATGCCTCAATATGCTTGGCGGGCCGCTGCGGCCCGCCACGCATATTACAAGTTTCCTCACACCCACACTTTTAATGGAGGTTCAGCCACCATGAAAATGGTGGCAGTGAGTAAACAAAGGGGGGCCTACAGGGCACCCTAGTGCTTCACGCCATGTGGAAGCACACTTGGGGGGACAACATGTGCCCCCCCTGTGAGCATGCACACCAGTACCTGCACAGCATGGACTAGAGCAATGCAATGCGGGGAACATCCTTTACCAAGCAACTTTTACAACGCAGTACCTTTACCACGCAGGTATTACAACGCAAGTCGTTGTAACGACTTGCGCTGGGGGGCGCTGTAGGATAGGGAATAGTTTAATTTACTATCCAAAACCTTCCCTACTATCCACGGGGACAGGAGTTGGAATAGTAAATTAAACTATTCCACTATCCAGCGCCCCCCAACACAAGTCGTTGTAACGACTTGCGTTGTAAAACCTGCGTGGTAAAGGCATGCGTGGTAAAAGCATGCATTGTAACGACATACATCCATGCAATGCATGTACTGCATTGGACGTTCCTATTGCAGTGCCTATTTCATAGGCACCGCACTAGGAACGCCAAAGGACCTCCCACGGGACCAGGAGAAAACTCCGGATCTGGCAGGCGGTTCCTGCACAGGTTTGGCAGTGCAGCAGTGGGCGGACCGGCCCGCACACCACAAAACTCATATATTAATTGCAGTCCCTCAAATGCAATGATAGAGGTTCATAATTCACCACATTGTCCCTAATTGAAGTTTTTTTCTGCATCGGGCCACAATACTAAGGAAGCCACTGTAATGCAACAGCTCTATAATGCTTTAAGCAAGTCAATGAGGGGCGCGTGGTGGTGTAAACTGGGCTAGGCCATCAATGGCTGCCAGGAGTTCCTGCCCTTCCCCCAAGTCGGCCACTGGATTCTGAAGTGACTAAGTAATGTTTACAATGGGAGGCACCATGGCTATGGCAAAGCCCTTTAATTCAAAATGTGAAAAGCATTAAAGGGATCTGAGACGCTCGGATGGCAATTTTCGTCTCTCTAGTGGAGTCTTTTCATGAGTAGACCACAGGCTTTTCTATATTTGCTATCATTTTAGGTCCAATTTCCACAGTGTTTCTCTAGCCCACAAGGCTCTTAAATAAATATCACAGAAAGGGGTGGAGACAGTTAAGCCCACAGTCCGCTTGAAGAGATGCTCTAAAAGTGTTTTTTCAAGGTTATTTCGAAAGGATTCATGTTCATCTGGGATATTTCCACATGTTTGTGACTCCGTGCTTTGCAGAGGGAGTGTGTATGTTTGCTATCTTGAGTGCATGATGTTAAGACTCAATGTCACCTTGCACTGTTGTACCGTTAGAGTTGGTTTCTAGGTTTATCCAGTGGTTACTGTCAAAGCATCCTTCTTGCTTATTTGTTATGTTATATGTGACTGTAATTGTGCCGATGCCATAATATCGATGGGACACAATACCAAAGACAAAATATCAAAAATACAATATCAAAATCTGGGTTCCCTGGTGCAAATACTATGCTGTGGTTATGACAGAGGCAGGAAATGTGTCCACACAGGAATAATTCATATGCGTTTCACTGTACCTTGATATAGGATCCTTTGTAACAGGCTGTGTATTAGAATGCCCAGTGTAAGAGATGGGTGTGTTGTGCTGCCGCTGGAGTTCACTGAGGGTTCATGAAGACTGCATACACCTATGTTATGTATAGAGGCTTATGCGCTACTTGTTGATTTGTTTGAAAAACAAAAAAAATTATTTAAAAAAAATAATAAATATCGACAGGTAATTAAGGCTACATAACTCTACATATTTTTACCTTAGCTAGATATATGTATATATCCAGGTGTGCCTTCGCTGTGCTAGCACGTTTGAGAACGCTCTGGCCCGCTTCTTCCAATTCAACTCTGGTCAATAGACCTTTCTAATAGCCTGAGAGGAAAAGGGTCCATGACCATTTGAAATCTCAAAATGTAGAGTGTCATTAGAAACACATATTAAAAGTCTGAGTTAGTAACTTGGCGTTAAAGTTTTATTATACACTCAAAGCCAGAGTAATATAAATCAATCTCAAGAACATACTGTAAAAATATAAAATTATCAAAGTGGACCAAAGCGTCTTACAATATTGATCCTCAACAGCAAAGAGAATATAAGGTTCTCAGTAGTGGTGATACAAAAAATAAGGAAAAGGATTTGATGACTCATCGAATGGTTTTGATCCTTCTCCTCATAGATGGAAAAGATTTTCAACATCTACTAAACGCTACACTAAACTAAGAGTATGAAAAAAACAATGAATCGAGGAAGTAAGGTGACAACATCAGAACCTCTGTAGATGTAAGTAAAGTATCATGTATAGCACAAAGCCACTCAATCAGAGATGTCAAGAGAGATCTATACCTCTCCAAGTCTAAAGGCAATCTGACTAAATGTAAGCTGGGTTCACTAATTAAAATGCACAAAAACCAAGAACAGGACCGCAGAGACATCATTATATGTTTTCCAGTTCTCAGGAAAGAACTTGGCACATTGAACACTACTTCCATAGTCAATTCTCTGCTTCCAAAGCACACTTTGTTCCTCACGTTGTCTGATAGTACCAACTGGTAACACTCCTTTTGTTCCTTATTAAAATCATTTGACCTTGCCAGCTCTTCCTCACCTATCTCTAAAATACAATGTGCTTTTCACTAACTAGCGAATGTCTTTGGACTGCACCTGCCTAGAAGAAATAAATGCAGAAAAACAACGTTAAGGTTAAATGTCAAGCTTAAGGTCCACAATCATGCTAACTTAACATTTCTCTTTAAAAAAATATTAGTTCTACAACCTACATATAACTCAATAAATGGAATCTTCAATAATGAATTAGGGATATTGTGTGGTACTCTTATATGTAGCACAATAACTAAGACATGATTTTAAGCAAAAACTACAACTGCTCACAATTCATAAAAAAAGCATTAAACACATGTGCTTCATTCTCACTAATCCCTGGTGAATGCACTGCATTAAATGCATTTGAGTACACCACATTACAATCTAAACCTATAGAAGATTATTATCAGAAGTCCAGATGTTTCTGAAAATAAAAACATTAATATACACACACACATAGATGTCAAAACACACATTAGATGCACTTCTATACCTTTGGTGCTCCACATCTCTTTAGTATTATTGTGTTACTCGAGTACATAAGGCCATGTGTGAATACATATATAAAAAGCCTAGCAAAATGTAGAAGGATAGAGCCAAATTTATGCTACTCCACATCCACGGAAAGTTTTGGAGTGATCCGTCAAGCGAGGGCCAAGAAAAAGGTGGTAAAAAAAGGGTGTTTTTCCATGTTAATTTCAATAGGAGCTTTGAACACGACTACAGCCCGAACCTCTGGATGAAATGAAAGCAAATTTGGCAGGAAGGTAGATTTTGGTTCGCAAGTCATTCTTTCAGTTATCTGGTGTAAATTTGTTCAGTAGTTGTTGAGAAATGTAAGGAAATCCAAACGAAGATATCTGAGAACACTGCTAATTTGTGACAATTTCTCGATTAATCACAAATGCACAAGCCTGCGGAATGCCATGATTGGTTGGCCGCAACCTGAGCCACCATTTTACCTCATCGGAATAGTCCCCAGGGCTGAACGATAATTGCAGAAAGTGGCATAAGAGGTCTGGTCGGAAGTGCCATCCCAATGAGAGAAATATGGATGTTTGAGGAATCCCTTCTGTGTATAATATGTCATAAGAAAGGTGTTTATTCCACTCATGATATTCGTGAATTCGCTGCTAGCATCAGTGAGGCCCCATGTAATATTGCGACTTATTTGTGATTATACGTCACAACAAATTTGCGAATATCTGTGAAAAAAAATAAAGAAATCACAATGTTTATACACCCACCTTCAGTCGCCACTTTAGACACTCACAAGCCCACTTACAGACCCACTCGGAGACTCATGCACCCACTCACTCACTTACCCAAAAACTCATGCATCCACTCACACACCCACTCACAGACCCACTCATATTATCATGCATCCACTCAGAGACCCACTGAGATGCTTATGCACCCACTCAAAGGCCCACTCAAAGACTCATGCACCCACTCAGACACTCCTGCACCCACTCAGAGACTCACACACTTACTCACAGACCCACTCAGAGACTCATTTACTCACTCACAGACCCATTCAGACAGTCATACACCAACTCACTCACCCAGTCAAATAATCATGCACCCACGTCCAGACTCATTAAGACTCATATGCAACCACTCTCTCACCTGCTCAGAGGCTCATGGACCCACTCACAGACCTACTCAGACACTCACACACCCACTCAGTCACCTACTCAGAGGCTTATGCACCCACTCACAGATCCACTCAAAGACTCATGCACCCACTAACTGAGCCACTCAGACATTCATGCACCCACTCACAGACTCACTCAGATATTCATGCACCCAGTCGTAGACCCACTCACACACTCATGCACCCACTGACTCACCCAGTCAAAAGCTCATGCACCCATTCACAGACCCACTCAGGCACTTATGCACCCTCTCTCATCCACTCAGGGGCTCATTCACCAACTCATAGACACACTAAGGGGCTCATGCTCCCACTCACATATCTACTCAGACACTTATACACCCACTCACAGACATACTCAGACTCACTCACCCACTCACAGACCCACATAGACACTCATACACCCACTCACAGACCCTCTCAGATGCTTATGCATCCACTCTCAGACCCACTCAGAGACTCACACACCCACTCACAGATTCATGCATCCACTCACAGAGCCACTCAGAGACTCGTTTACCAACTCACAGGCCCACTTAGCAAGTGAAACCCATTCACTGAACCAGTCACAGACTAATGGACCCACTCACAGACCCACTGAAACAATCATGCATTCACTCACAGATGTACCCAGAGACTCATGCACCCACTCACAGATCCACTGGGAGAGTCATCAACCCACTCAGAGACGTGCTCAGTCATGCACCCACTTGTATACCTACTCAGAGACTCATGCCCAGTAACAGACTCACTGAGAGACTCACACATTCACTCACAGACCCATTAAGATAGTTATGCACCCAGTCACTGAACTACTCAGCTGCATGATGTCACTCACAGACCCACTCAGAAACTAATGCACCCAGTCACAGACCCACTCAAACACGCATGCACCCATTCACAAACCCACTTAGATATTCATGCACTCACTCACAGATGCACTCAGACACTCATACACATCCTCATTGTGTTGCAGCGATTCTGCAGAGTCACAGAACTATGCTTAGGATCATAGGACCTTAGAAGCAGTAACTAAGTCATCCTACCACCTAAGTACCGATGAGCCCAGGATTGCCTTGCGATAGTATCTCACTTGCCCTCCTACTTACTCACATAGGAACAAGTGATTAGACACCCTAAAATACCACTCTCAAGACCCTCTCAGGAATCGTGGTTGCAGGGTACACCCTTTCGCTTTCACACTCGTACTAGTCCATTAGGGTGTTCTTGCTGTTTTGGCTGTCCTGGGAGCCCATGACATTCTCTTTGCTGACTCTGGCCCTACCTGTCTTCACCTGTCCTCACTGACCCGTAGTCCTCCCGCTGCCGCATCTCCAACAAAGCGGCTGCCGAGAGGAGGACTACCTTCCCCAGGGGGCTGAGCGTTGCAAGTCGGCCACGTCATCACACGCGCCCGGAGGCGCCTTAAATCGCGCTCCTCACCCGCGTCAATGGGAAAGGCACGCGGGACGTGCCGGGCGAAGCCCGGGCAAAGGGCGGGCCGTCCTAGGCTGTCACAGGCCGAAGGAGGCCGGGCTGGGCCCACTCCCCTTGAGGTTCATCTAAACGGAGAAAAGGTACTGTTTTCATATTTGTCGTGATCGTTTGTCGTTAATCCCCCTCAATGAACTGGCGAGCCGACCATAGCCCTGCTCATTACTCCTTTATATATTCTGCAATTGGTTTATAATCATTGACTATGTCTAGACCTACACTGAGCAAAATATCTGTGACAAAACGTAATGGTTCCTTGGACAATTTTATTTCAAGAGTGGAGGCACTTGTAGAACGTGAGATCGATCTTGTACAGAGAAGATTTTCCTTGGACCCTTCTACATTGCCGACCTATGTAACTCATATGGACACGTCAACATTGGAACATCCATTATCTCAAACGGTCCAAGTTATGCAAAATTCTGCCGATTTTCTTACGACCATAAATCAGGCCACAGTCAACCTAGCGTCAAGCCCGGGCATTTCGAGTAGATTACGGACTGCTAAGGCTCAAGGGGTTAGGGGTCAAATTAATAGTGAGAAGAGCGACAACCCTATCAGGGAGAAGAAAATCAACCAGAAAAAAAACCTGTTACCAAAGGGGGGGTCACACTTAAGGAAACTGTAACTTTAGGGGACATATCTAGGTCCATGGGTACACAAACCGAAGGCATTTACGTTAATGAATTTTTAAGGGACACAGGAGTATTAGAAGGCATTGAACAGTCAATGACAGTCTTTTTAAAAGCAGCCTTATCCTCAATTCATAAACAAATAGAAGAGTCACTGAACAGTAAACTCCGGGAATTGAATGCTGAAAACGTCCAACTTAACACCGCTGTTATCCACTTGGGGAAGAGTATAGATGAAGGGAAAACATTAGTAGCAAAAGGTCAAGAGCTGATCACTACACTAAAAGCTCCACTAAGAAAGATTGGGGGGCATATTGATGTACAAGCACTGGTGGGTAACACAAAGGATATAGGTGGGACTAATTTAGATAGACCATGCCCTAATGCTACCAAGTAGTTGGTTGGTCTGTCTCCGCCTAAGAGGAGGATTCCACCAACTCCAGTTATAGATAAGGATATACATGGTGCCCCACACAAATTAGGTAGCGATATACAATACAGCCCCAAAGGGACAGATCTGGTCCCTAATACGGACGTATTGGACCTCCCTCCCGCCTCATGCCCCTATGTCATAGTGTTGACAGGTGTTCAGGTACTAAAAAGAAACCAACTGGAATCTTGGAGTAATTTAAAAAATAAAACTATCGAGTGGCTAGCCAAACATAAAAATTTCAATCATAGGGCAGCCAACGATATTATAATGGTATGAAGGGTAGGGTGGGTGGGAGTCTCATCGAAAGACATAGTCATCAACTTTAGACACCCACATCTGGTTCGATCCCTGTTAAGACTCCATGAAGAAACTTCCACAACCCAAACAAACATTCATGCTCTTCCTTTGGGTTATTTCTACAAAACTCATCACATTAAAACTATAGCCTTCCCCAATAATATAAGTTCGATTGCTCTGTCCAATAGGTTCCAAGAGCTATCCCAGTTGGAAGCAGTGGATTGGCTGCATCCACTACACACCCAGGGGAATCAGGCAAGGGTGGAATCTAACACAGTTACAGGCAACAAATTCACCATATGTGTAAATAACGGAAGAAGTGATTGGGATAACATGTATGACAAAGATGTAGCCATTCTAACTGAAATGACCCCAGGTATTATTAATATTCCCACTGTATCTACTGACCGAATTGACACTTATTTAAACATTATGTCATGGAATATAGCTGGTTTAAGGAAGAACAAAATAGACCCGGGGTGGAACAAATACATTGAGAAATTTGACATATGTTTATTACAGGAGACGTGGGCTATTAAGAACGTACACCGTGTGGGCTACAAGAGTTTTTTTATTGCAGCCACCCCTTCACCCAGAGGTAGGCCATCCGGAGGTTTAGTTATCTGGACTAAAATTACCATCAATGGAACAGTGCAGCAGCTAGAGACGCACTCTCTCGACATTCTTGGCATTAAAATAGTGAGTAATGATGGCAGGGCCCTGCATGTATCTAACGTTTATAGCCGACCTTGCCTGGTATCAAAAAAATCGCTAGTATTTGCCCAATTGGAAAAGATTATCAGTGGGAACAGTAAAGGTGCAGGTGTTATATTGGAAGGTGATTTTAATTGTGAGTATAAGCCAATAAAGGGACTGGAACGTATTCACGAGGAGGAAGACATGGTAAACGAGATACCTGAAATATCCGGTTTAAAATCGGTCCCTTGCACATCTATTGCACTCCAAATAATGAGTTTAATGATGATCAATGGGTTCAGATCATGTAGCAGTCGTCTCCCTTCTGATAAAATGATGGTTTCTACCTTTTACAGGAATAACTCCCATAGGAAGCTAGACTATATAGTTTTGTCCCTCAACCTTTGGAAATATGCGATTGACTATAAGGTAGAGCTAAGATTGGAAAGTGACCACCGGCCAATTGAATTACTATTAAAAGGTACGATAATACCTAGTATTGCAGATTATACTAGTCCCTACCCTGCAAGAACTGATAATGTAATTGTTTCCAACAACCGTCGAGCAGTTAAATGGGCACTGATTCTGGACAATGGAACTAATTTAGCTAACATTTACAACTTATTAGTTTCAACTTTTTCCCCCATTGCACGTACTGAAGCTCCAATAGATGGGGATTTGTTTCTGGAATTACATAAGGGATTTTTTAGTGCAATAGTACCCATGCTAACAAAGACAGTTAAAGCAGATTCAGCAACTGGAAGCAGGAGGCCCATGGGGAAACCATGGTATAATAAAGCTTGCCGGAGGGCCAAATCTGAACTAATAAACTCAATTAAAACCAAGGATAATAGCTCAAAGGTAAGGGAAGCGCGACAAAGATATAAGAATGTTATATATTGTGAATGCCAAATCGGCCTGGGATGATTTAATCTGGTCAGACATGTTAGCGGCAGCAAGGAACAAAGATTCTTTTTTATTTTGGAAATTAGTGGCTAATAAAAATCACAAAGAAAAGGGTACCGGAGAAGTATATCTGGATGAAAAAACGTGGAGAGACCACTTCACTTCCCAATACGCAGCCCCGGATTCTGAGGTCGAGTGGGACTGCCACTCAGTATCTAACCAGGAAGAGAGTATCCTGGAGTTTGACCTAGAGGAAACAATTTTAGCAATAAATATGGTGAAAAAAAGTAAAGCCCCCGGTCTGGGTGCCATTCCAGGAGATTTGTATAAACATGACCCGAGTATCTGGGGGCCGTATCTTAATCACTTGTTTAACTTTATAGCTGCGGGAGCTGAAATACCTGCTTCATGGAGAGGGGCAGTAATTATCTGTATCTACAAAAAGGGGGATAGGAGAGACCCAGCTAATTACGGCCCTATCAGTTTGATAAATATACTGCAAAAAATATATGAAAGGCACCTTTTAAATAGAATCAATCTATGGATCGAAGAAGGGAATGTACTTTCCAAATTCCAAGCGGGATTTAGAACCAAAATCAGCATAATAGATCAAGTGTTCAGGTTTTGCTGTTTGACATAGAAATACATTAGTCTAAAGAAGGGCCATTTGTATGTGGCATTTATTGACTTAAGAGCTGCTTTCGACCTTATCCCCAGGCATCTGTTGTGGAAAGCACTTGAGGAACAGGGACTACCAGCCAATATCATAGAGCAGCTAATAAGATTACACCGTGATAACTTTGCTAGGGTAAGGTGGGGCCATGGGGGTGAATTAACGAGTCCTATCCCCATAAAAAGAGGAGTGCGCCAGGGCTGCGTCCTGGCGCCTACCCTCTTTTCCTTGTTTATTAATGATGTTCCTATTTATTTAAGTAAATGTAGAAATGATTCACCTAAACTGGGGGGAGAGTTGGTGTCATCCCTACTGTTTGCAGATGACACTATTCTAATATCTCAAACTGCAAATGTTTTACAGCGTCTTCTCAACTCCTTTGCCTCTTACTGTAGTGACAAGGGATTAGAGATAAATGGTAGTAAGACCAAATATATGGCCATAAACCCCCACAGCTCTTTCAGAGGAAATCTGGTCATAGGTAACCAAAAACTGGAATATGTCCAAAATTTTAACTATTTGGGAGTTTCACTCGATTCTAAAATGCAGGGGAAACCCCAAATTGAAAAAAGCAAGCTACTCCTAATTCAGAACAGTCGCCCCATATTAAAAGGCACGGGGATAGCCAGAACAAAGCAGTGCTCCCTGCACTTGAGGTGTATCGAGCTAAAGCTCAAGCGGCGGCCTTATATGGGGCCGAACTGTGGGGCTCTGCATGTAAAAAATCATTTGAAATGAAAGAAAATATATTCTACAGATCTCTTCTAAAGATACCCGTGCGCACCCCTATAATCCCGATGATGTTAGACCTCAAGATGAGGCGCACTGATCATCACGCAATACTTAGACCACTAATGTTTTGGGTACGGTTATGGACCACACCGGCACTCCTTCAATATAGAGCAGAGTTAGAGGAGCTAAAAGATCTGGATGCCTCCAATTGCATCACATGGTTCACACACATAAGAGTATGGTTTGAGAGGGTAGGACTGTCACATTTCTGGAATAGCCCTAATGCATTAACCCCTAATTCAAGAAGGACATTAAACGCTATCTTTTGGGTCTATATGAACGAACACAGAACTAATGACCTATCAAATGGCTCCCTAACCAGAGAATTTCTGTTGTTCAAAATAGACCGTCACTATGAATCCTTCCTGAATGAAGTGAACCCACCACTAGCTAAAACCCTATACCTTAAATTCAGGTATAGAATACTCTTGTTAAAAAGTTGTGTTGCAAGGTGGAACAATATCAGTGATGACAAATGTACCATGTGTAATGGAGGTGGGATGGAGGACATCACGCATGTTGTCCTGTTCTTCTGCCCTGCCTATAAGGCTCAAAGGATAAAGTGGATTAAACCTCTTTGTATAAATCTAGGAGTGCGGAGGTGCAGAGAGGCAGAAAGAATCCTATTAACAGATACGCGTCAGGTTCTTGTATTTGGCATTAGTAGGTATCTGCTTGCAGTGTATTTCATAAGGAAAAAAGCGGGCGAAAAAATATGAACTTAAACAAGATCACTGATCACAGCTGGTATTGATAATGTCTATAGGAAATGTTTACATAGTACTCTTTTTTTTAAAAAAACTCATATTTATATCCTTATAGTGATTAATTCGATTAACCAAGTCATATGTGTAGTACTTATGTATATAATGGTTTTATAAATATTTTTATGACTGTATTTTATTGTACTGCCTATGAACTTTTATGATACTTTCTATCGAAATAAAGTTAATTGAATTGAATTGAATTGAATAGTCCACAATAAGATCTGTCAGAGACACGAGAAAGGTCTAAAATGTTTATTTGAACTATCGTGCTCGCATATGCAGTATGCGTACCACAATAAGGAAGAAAATGCCTAACACAAATACGGTCAGCATTGTAAGAAGCTCATAAATCATGAAATGAGCTGTCATTATACAAATTAGGGTAGCCTAACTCCCTCCCCTTCTACAGAAGTAAAGTGATTATATATCAGAAGATCTCTGGGTGTTTCCCGCAGACCCCATACCCTAGCATGCACAGATGAAAGTTCTACATCTCAGGTACTGTCACAATCTCTTCCCTGGAAAGATCCCTATCCAAGTATGTTGTTACCTGTTAGTGGATACCTATATGGCAGAAGTACATGTTCCCAAACAACAGCTGCATTTGTGTTTTGCCTAGATGCTGAGCGTTTAACAGCACAAAATAACAAGGAGCACGGTTGTTCGACCTTGTCTATGGTGTGAAGAATAAATCCCTGGAAAAAACAGAACGTGAAAACAACGGCAGGTTCTGTGTGAATGTACAGTGTGGTACAAAGCAAAATACGTTTGTATACTAACATGAGCAAAGCACAGGGCAGTCTGCAACATGCTAACAACATGGGAAAACAACCATGGGCCTCCCTGGGACATATGGCACCCTCCCCTTGGTCAGGATGGGAGCACCAAATGACTAAAAAAAATCAGGTAATAAGCCGAACCAAAGCATTCATAACAATTTGTAGTTAGTGTTTCCCTTACGGACTTTGCACAAATTGGAAAAAGAAGGCTTTGTGGTGAGAAATATATGCAATTATAGCGTATCGCCTGGACCCAGAATGTTGGATGCCAAGTGAAAAGATAAGGATTTAAGTAAGAAATCTGAACTTTCCCAATTTGATATGTCAGTCATCCATTTGAGCAGGTTAAAGTTAAAAGGGTGCTCCTTGTATCCAGTTGTCGACAAGACCATGCAAGGACAACCTGGTAAGATTTCAATGATACTCAGATCCAGAAGACACTGCACATTTGCAAAGGGATCACCACCGGCCACTGGCACAAGCTGCATATCCAAGGAACAGTCCTGGTTATGGTCAACTAGGGGACCCATCAACAGATGGAAATTCACGGCAGTGTGAGGCGGTGTAGCTAGGCAGATGTCCAGCGCCCATTGAAAGGGACACCGATGCAACACAGGTGACGTTAGCATATCAGAAGTTTAGACAAAATCCGGCATCTAGAACGTCTAAGGGCACAACACCAAAACGTAGCATTTGCTCCTGGAAGGACCACAAATGCGGAACAGCAGGAACAGCACTATGATGCCACAAATTAATATGAGCCTCAGTGGGAACCCACCAGATACGCTTGAAAAAATAGAATGTATAAAAGCTGGGATTACTCCAAAATAGTTCAAAATAATGTCACAAGACCGGAGCCCACACATTTAAAAAAGTTTTCCAGGGCTGTGGTATACGACACATTAAATATTTGATGTATCAATTCTCTGAAATTTAGTGCGAGATTTGTGTTTATCAATGTCTGTATTTCACTAGACGTTCTCCCCACCTGTAATTTGAAGGTATCAAATGCGGAAGTGAGAGCCACTTCTTGTTGAAACAATAAACTCTGAGTCTGCTTAGTTTACTGAAATCTGTTTTCAAAGTTGGAATGGAAGGCCATAATAAACTATCCACACCCCCATGCGGAGTAGGAAACAGGACATTGTTGCAACAAGTAACTAACTGGAAAACAGTGGAGTGGAAAAACGTATGTCAGCTCGTTGACAATGATATGTAAAGGGCAGGGGCAATAACTCATGTATGTAGCAGTTCCCAAGGCGTTTATATCTACCTATAGGAAAGTGTTTCATGCAGTCTGTAGACTGAAACATAGAGATGGGCAACAAAATAACCCAATGTATTAACCACACAGCAGAATGAGCTCCTGCTACAGTAAGGGGAAGTTGGTCAGGTTTCTCTATATGTAGCATAGTGTAACTAGCATTTTTTATAGCCATTGACTGTTATTTATGTGTCAAATTAAATGGTAAGAATAACACACAATTAAGATAATGTGGAGAAGTGTGGCTCAATGGTTAGAGGAGGCATACCCGGAAGCTGAGGTCAGACCCGGGACCAGGGTTCAATTCCCGACGCGGCAGGGTCTGAGCCCAAGTGTCCACGGACTCGATAATTGTCACTTCGGTGCCTACTGGAATCACGGGTTCACACTCTGCAACTCTGGGCAATAGCTTGCTTAATCTCCACTACGGCCGCCCGCGGTGGGATGCCTGGCTTTCACCTTGGGGATGCCCAGTACGGGTTATCTCGCAGGGAAAAGCCAGGACGGGTTCCCAATGCAAGTGCCGGGACACCCCGTTGGGGTAGCCGTGCGCTATATAAGATACACAAAAAAAAAAATTATAATGCCAAGGGACGTGCCCATTCTTAAGTGTTTGTAGTGTCCAACCAAATTGAATGATTGATCTAAGTTGATTCTGTCCAGGATACAATGTAGATACATCAGTTTGCACAACATCAATTACTGATTACACAATATTATCTAAATTGTAAATACAAGATGACAATGTATTAATACTGATTTCGACAACTGTAAACACATCATCATAATCAACAACTTTATTTAGCAATTAAATAAATGCATACAAAGTAAATAAAATCATAAATAGTATACATCCAGTAAAAACAATCTTGTCATCCAAACAGCTTGTATACAATAACTCATTGATTTAGAAAGCCATTTATAGCACCAGAAAATATATAATTAAAAAACTATCAGTAAAGCTAAAAACTGTCGATAAAAATGTAAAATGATAATGATCTGGGATCTATAAATCTTAAACAAGACATTACAGTGGGTGTAACAAAACAATGCTCTTTGAATCTTTTAGTATGCACAGACAGCTACAAATACAGGAAATTCAAGCTCTTAAAGCGTGCCCCTTATGGTATGCACCTTTCTAATCTTTAAAACAGCTACTAAAAAGGACGCGATCATAGAACATATGTATGGTGTTTCTAGTTGTGGTAAACTTCGGGAGCCTGATTGTGCGAGCATAAGCTACGTTTTCCCAAAAATGGGTTGATACATTTATTCCTCTAAGCCTTTTAAAGTGATCAAAAAATAGAAGATGAGAGATAGATTGGTTGAAAAGACCAGCACAAGGACATAAATAAGGACAACTGGTTTACAGATCAATCTTGTGCAGGATAACCAACTATTAAAGAAATATAATTCAATCTAAAACTCACCATCACAAAGCAGTGTCTAGTATTGGTAGCAAATTAAATATAGGCTAAATGCCCAGTTGCCACAAATGGCGATGCTCGGTAGGTAATGACTGAGATTTTGGCTAGATTTTTTAGCCGTCTATCTTGGGTACATTTGGCAATAAAAAGTTCTTTCAATCTGGTTTTATTAAAACTTATGCACTGGGACAGTAAATCAAACAATATCTCCTGATCTAGCTCACTAAAAGACTGTTTCACATAGGTCAGCCAGGTAATTGAGGAAGCTCAGTCCAAAGATAGAATATCCTTTAGCACAATTTGATTTAATTGGACCGTTTCCCTTTTCCTCGCTATCAACTGAGCCATTTTTTTAGGTATCAATTATAAACGGGAAGCCCACTTCCTTGTGGACTATGATATTTGGGCACGAACCAGGCATGAACCAGGAATAGCCAATAATCTTTTTAAAAATGTGTCCTCAATAACTTGAAGGGCTTCAACTTGTGCTATGCCCCAGATTGCTGCACCATAGGTCGCTATGGATAACATTTTCGCAGAGTGAATTTCTAACATTTCTTTGATAGGTTTATACCCTAGGTTTATAGCAAAATTCGAGAGACAGCTATACTTTTGGACATCTGATTCACTATGTTTCTGACCATATCAGACCAATTTACTTTTTCATCAAAAAGGATGCCAAAGTACATAAAATTCTCAACTCTCTCCAGATGTCTGCCATCTATATGGAACCACATTAATTTTGTATTAGCCCTGCCCACAGCCATCACAAAGGTTTTAGTTTTGTTAACATATAAGCCGAGCTTTGCCATATAGGCCGAGTATTACTAAATAGAAAGCTGTAGGGCCATTGTAATTCTGGCTAGTAAAACTGTGTCATCTTTACAAAGCATGAAGTGCAAAAGTAATGAGCCTACCACTGGGACATCCTTACATTTTTCACTCAGCACCTCAGTTAACTTCTTCCTATATAGGGAGAAAAGAAAGGGAACAAAGGCGCAGCCCTGTCTCACCCCCTTTTCAATCCTAAAAGGTTTTGAGCATTCTCCATGTTTCCCATACCGGATTACTGCCTCTGCTTGACTATAAAGTTCTCTAATAAATAAAGTTATGGAAGGGTCACAATGCCATAAATGCCATATATAACTGGCCTTTCTTTGCAGTGACATATTTGGCTGTGACTAAGGCAAGGTTGAGGCATTGGTCAATTGGCCCCCTCCCCTACCTAAAGCCATATTGAGCTTCCACAAGTACATTGTTCTCCCTTGCCCAGTCCTCGAAACTATTAAGCAACAGTCTGCCCATTATTTTGGCCTCGCTGTCCAGTAGGGAGATTGGGTGGTATATGTATTATTACTGTTGTATAGTAAGCAATTTATCTAAATTATCTTGATCAATTTGATGTAAACGTAATGCAGCTTCCAATTGTGACAATTTCCAAAGTTCATTATATGCAGCATAAATACATTGTTTCGAACGTGGAGATTTCGGACCCAAAAGAAAATCAAAAAAGGTTTATGTCTTTCAATAGAAGAGAAAGATGTTGTTTCACAGCAGTCAATGTGGCATGTTCTAGCCATTGCTGACATAATTTACAGACAGAATAAGTTGTAACAGTGTTAGAATGTGGTGTTTGTTGGTAATGTTGCTCAGGTCTATGTAATTTATCCCCAGAAGTTGTATTCACAAAACGAGAATGACAGATATTCGTGTTCAGAGGTCATAATGACCGCCCAGTCAGAGCTATCATAGAAGAATGACATGTACCATTTTGTATCATACTCCTTCATTGGTCTTCAGTATAATTTGTATAAGACTGCCAATTATCAAACAGGGCCAAGGATGGAATAATGAGAGTATTCAATTCCTTAATCTTAGCCACCCTAGACAAGTAGTCTGTTGCACTGTGTCATTGAGAAAGATAATTTGCGGAGGTATCAGACATGCAAAAACTAGAGATTCTGTACCTTCGAACTATCAGGGTGTAGTGCCCCACACGGATTTCAAGTCAATATTTTACATCCAGTAATCATATCCCCACAGGGCTAGGTCATCAATGAAAAGAGATGCATAGATTAACTTGGTCTGGGTAAGCATATATTTCCTTGAAAGAGTGGGAACCAATTTAAAATAGTATGATACTGGGTCTGAAATATTATAACTGGAAAAATAAGTCCACTGCATATTTTGTGTAATGGACCTTCCCAGAGATGGAGATGGGCAATGTTCCCAATGAGTGTAACTAAATGAGGGATGCTGGCCATAAGCTCGATGCAAAAAATAATGTCCTTAATGTTGAAAAAACAGAACAAATCTACATAGGTAGCAGAAATTAAATATAAATCCTCAGTGCTAAAGGGTAATTTTGTGATTCAGAAAACATAGAATTTACAGCCTCAACATCTCAATCATCTGATTGCAACCCAGATAGTATTACATCACCCATGGAAACACAGAATATATATGGCATCTGTAGGGTCTCCGTAGGACTGAATACATTGAATGGTATTCTACCCCATAGAATTCCATCAGTGACTGGGACCGCTGAAAAGTTAACAAAGGACTGGTCTCTTTTAATTTTATGTGAGGAGGAATGTGGGCGCCAACACCACGTTGGCATGTTCTGCAGCAGAACGTTCTGGGAGGTAGTGGTCATTATTCAAAAGGAAAAAAATCAGTCAAGACTCCAATCCGCATGTCATAGAAAACGTGGTCCAGATATAAATACAAGGTGGAACCAGATAAGTGCATTTTAACCAGGAGAAACAAATCTGCATGGGTGGTGGGGTTAAGATAGAGGACAATGAAGAATAATTATCTTGATCAAAATATTAACCAGAAGAACTCAGTTGGAATAGTGGAGTCTGGGATTCTGGATGTAGACCTGAGGCTTGCACTACTGAAGGGGCCTCAACGGGTGGATCAGAATAGACGATTTTCATAGTGGAGTGTGAAGACAGTTAAACAGGTACCAGGGCAACTGAAGACGCGACATATCCGTCTGGCAGCCGGGGAAAATCAGTAGGATTGGAGCTCACAGGCTATAAATGAATATCCCGTCTGGGGAAACCCCTAGGCATACTATTGAGCATGGGACAAATGGTGTGCATTAACATGTTTAATTGAGACAAAGCGATTTTCTTTGTATCTAGGAAGCAGATGTAAATTCACAGTTTGGGTACCCTGAAGACCAAGTACTGGAACAGGAGCCCTGTAGGAGGGCCCAAATTCTTTCTTGATAGCTACCTTTTCACAAACCAGATCAGCAACTTTAGAAACCCTGCCAGAAACATGAATCAGAGCTGCTGCATCAGAAGGCTGAGTTGAAGGCAAATGGGTTTTAGCCAGAGCGTCACAACACATTTATAGATCCTGTAAGACAGCACAGTGGTTATCTATGTCAAAGATTGTGCCAGGCGCAACAACATCTACATCATCAAGGTTTGGAACAAACTTTTTGATGCAAAGAGCATTTCGTACAGGGTCTGCCCACCCAGAGATCTTTGAGGGAGGTCATTGAGAGCACATTGAACCCCATAAAGGTGAGTTAACCAACCACAGCCGGTACCTATTAACCTTGCTCTTAAAGATTGCTTTAAGTCACGAGTCATCCCCTCTACAACAGAATTGCCCTCGGGCCTATATGGAAACGAGAAATGTACCTGCACTCCTATCGATGTCATTGAATTAAGGTATGCCTTAGAGGCAAAAGCCGGACCCTGGTCTGAATGGAAAGTGCCACATGCATTTGTACCCCCAAAGACATACACATCTTTGATAACAGTGCAAGTGTCAGCCGAGTGCAATTGGCCAGACCCAGAAGAACCTTGTGCAAGAATCCACTGCAACCAAAATATATTTGAATGCATTGTCAGAAATAAGAGGACTGCAATGATCAAGATAAATACAGCCAATGATTTATTAGAAATAAAAAGGTGTGTTTTAGGTGGATGCGACACAGTCTTACTCTCTTAATTTGCTGACAAACGTCACAACAAAGGACATATCTACGAGTCTGTTGGTATAAACCGCGCCTGCATTAACGTTGCTGTAAAACAGAAAAAGTGGCGGCTACTCCTGCATGTACAGAAGCAATACCTACATGAACGGCCACAAACTTTGGTGGCGCCATGTTGCATGGATTCTGTGGAGCATAGAAATATGCTTGAGACCATAGGACCTTAGTAGGCAAGTAATGAGTCATTCTACCACCTGAGTACCCATGTGCCCGGGACATACTAGTTGTAGTGTCTCACTTGCCCGCCTACTCACTCACAGAGGAACAAGTGATTAGACACCCCAGAACACAACACTTCTGACCCTCTCAGGAATCAGAGTTACAGGACACTCCCTTTTGCTCTCACACCTTGGTCTGGTTTGGGTAAGCATATATTTCCTTGAAAGAGTGGGAACCATTTTAAAATAGTATGATACTGGGTCTGAAATATTATAACTGTCCACAATAACATTTGACAAAGACACAAGAAAGTTTTAAAATGTCTATTTTAACTGTTGTACTCTAGTATGCAGTATACGTGCCACAATAATTAAAAAAATTCCTAACACAATTGCAGTCAGCATAGTACGTACCCCATAAACCATAAAGGAGCTGTGATAATACAAGACATGGTAGCCTAACCCCTACCCTTCTACAGAAGCAAAGTGATTATATATCTGAAGATCTCTGGGTGTTGGCAGACCCCGTACCTTAGCATACACAGATGAAAGTTCTACATCTCAGGTGCTATCACAATCTCTTCCCTGGAAAGATCCTTTCCTAGTGCTGCATTTGTGTTTTTTGTCTAGGTGCTGAGGCCTGACCAGAACAAAATATCAAGGGGCATTGTTGTTTGATCTTGTCTATGGTGGGCATACTAAATCCCGGGAAAGAACAGAACTTGAAAATATCAGGCTCTGAATGAAAGTACAGTGTGGCAAAAAGCAAAATACGTTTGTTTAATATCATGGACAAGGGTAGTCTGCAACGTGCTCATGCTAACATGGGGAAATCGACAATGGGCTTGCATGGGATATGACAATAGACCTAGTAAAACTCTCACACACCATCTGACAGAGCTTCTTAGACAGTTATGCAGCTACTGAAAGACCCACTCAAACTCTGATACACATTTGCAGACTATCTCAGAGAGTGAAACATGCTTTATAGAGATATTTAGATAATGAGGTATCTAGTGTGATGCTTAGAATCCGTTATATAGTTATACATTTTAAATGTGATGGTGGCTATTGAATGTCTGCTTGTGGTCTGCAAATTTGTTAAGAATTTGCACAGATTAAATGTTTTGAAAAAATCACAGGGAATATTCCAGTGAAACAAATGACACGAAGTGTCACAGAGAAATACAGAAGTGGGTGGTCTATCGTATATAATATGCAGTAGACATTTGCTTAACGACAAAATAGTAACTAGGTCCCTAGTACAAAGTAACACAGATGAGTGCACATTCATTCAGCTCTTCATGTTCATTTTAGAAAAATTAAACCTCGAATTGAAATATTTACAAATGTAAACGTAGCACGTTCCCCTGGTAGAGCTCCACTTGAGAAAAATGAAAACAAAACTATCCTCTTAGGCTGGTGGAATAGAAAGCAAAAACTTTCCCTCTAAAAATCTATATTAAAAAAAGATCTGAAATCCTTAACAAAAGTGAATGCATCAAATTTATATTGGAGTAAAATCCTAACTTAAGTGACTGTGACAAATTAATTTGTTTATGACATTTTCTTGTAAGAGGAGGGTCTGTCCTTTAAATACACTAAGGGGTCGATTAGGATCGCGGACAGAAATGTGTTCCGTCCGCCGAGGAAGGTGGCAGGATACTCTGGACCTGTCCGCGGAAAAACCGCAATAGCGATTAGGATAATATATGAGTGAAACACCGATCGCGGCGGACGGAGCACACCAAACCCTGTCCGCGGCGGTCGAAGTACACCTGAGACCGCGGCAGGCGGACGGAACCGAAAGAACACCGACCGCCGCGTACGCACATGACCGCGAGAACATCCACTTCCACCGCGATACCTGCGTAGTGTCCGTGTCCGCAATTAGGATAACTCCGCAAGTACCCCGGTAGCCACCACGATCCACGTCCGCTGCGGTACCAATGCTACGAGAAACCGTGCTCCACAGCGGAAGGCCAACACGAACAACATCCCTACCGTCAAACTAATGCCATACATTGCGACGGAAGTTGATACCAAACACAGGAAAATGAACGACCACCCACCTGAAACATCAAAACCAATCACAAGACACAATGACCCACCCCCTAGTACCACATAATGCACACCTGGCAACACGCCCACCTAGCACCTGACTGCCAATAACCATTCAGACTGGGCCAAGACACAGACTATAAAATAACTCCCACCCACTCCAGAAATCCTCTGCATCACAGCATAGCTGCTAGCAGGAGACACCACAGAACTTACAGCACACACAGATATCTTACACATAACCCACACCCACTACACAAAGACCCACCACACCATTCCTACACACCACACACCTGCACCTCCCAATTCACTCAAACCCACACCCCAAGCACCACACACCATGGCACCAAAAAAGAACCCCAAATTCACTGACACCGAGTTAAAGGTTATGGTAGATGAAATAATACGTGTAGAACCCCACTTATTCGGGGCCCTAGTGCAGCAGACCAGCATAGCCAGGAAAAACAACATGTGGGACCGGATAGTCACCAGGGTGAATGCGTCTGGGACCGTCCCGAGGACGAAGCTGGAGATTCAGAGGCGGTGGCATGACCTGAAGACCCGAGTCAAATCCATCCGAGCAAAGAACTATCTCCGGGCTAATCACACAGGCGGTGGAACCCCCCCGGAGCCCTTACCGTACACCGAGTGGGAGGACAAGGTGCTGAGCATCCTGCACCCTGAGACCCTTGATGGACTTGAGGATGGAGAAGAGGCTGGTAAGTACAAACCAAGCACCACGAGCACAACAACATGGTGTGCCTCACACAACTCAGAAGACACATCTCCCAGACCCCAACCCATGCATGCAGTCCACATACTCACCAACGTCTAAACCACTCCAACAGGCCCCCATGTGAATAGGGATGGCGGTGGTGGTGGGTGGGGTGTGTGAGGGGACGGCACTACAACTCCCAACAGGCCCCCATGTCCATAGGGATGGCGGTGGTGGTGGGTGGGTTGTGTGTGAGGGGACGGCACTACAACTCCCAACAGGCCCCCATGTGCATAGGGATGGCGGTGGTGGTAGGTGGGGTGTGTGAGAGGTCACTAGTCCAACTCCCAACAGGCCCCCTTGTGCATAGGGATGGCGGTGGTGGTGGGTGGGGTGTGTGAGGGGACGGCACTACAACTCCCAACAGGCCCCCATGTGCATAGGGATGGCAGTGGTGGTGGGTGGGGTGTGTGAGGGGACGGCACTACAACTCCCAACAGGCCCCCATGTCCATAGGGATGGCGGTGGTGGTGGGTGGGTTGTGTGTGAGGGGACGGCACTACAACTCCCAACAGGCCCCCATGTGCATAGGGATGGTGGTGGTGGTGGGAGGGGTGTGTGAGAGGTCACTAGTCCAACTCCCAACAGGCCCCCATGTCCATAGGGATGGCGGTGGTGGTGGGTGGGGTGTGTGAGAGGTCACTAGTCCAACTCCCAACAGGCCCCCATGTCCATAGGGATGGCAGTGGTGGTGGGTGGGGTGTGTGAGAGGTCACTAGTCCAACTCCCACCAGGCCCCCATGTGCATAGGGATGGCGGTGGTGGTGGGTGGGGTGTGTGAGAGGTCACTAGTCCAACTCCCACCAGGCCCCCATGTCCATAGGGATGGCAGTGGTGGTGGGTGGGGTGTGTGAGGGGACGGCACTACAACTCCCACCCGGCCCCCATGTGCATAGGGATGGCGGTGGTGGTGGGTGGGGTGTGTGAGAGGTCACTAGTCCAACTCCCAACAGGCCCCCATGTCCATAGGGATGGCGGTGGTGGTGGGTGGGGTGTGTGAGGGGACGGCACTACAACTCCCACCAGGCCCCCATGTGCATAGGGATGGCGGTGGTGGTGGGTGGGGTGTGTGAGAGGTCACTAGTCCAACTCCCAACAGGCCCCCATGTCCATAGGGATGGCGGTGGTGGTGGGTGGGGTGTGTGAGGGGACGGCACTACAACTCCCACCAGGCCCCCATGTGCATAGGGATGGCGGTGGTGGTGGGTGGGGTGTGTGAGAGGTCACTAGTTCAACTCCCACCAGGCCCCCATGTCCATAGGGATGGTGGTGGTGGTGGGTGGGGTGTGTGAGGGGACGGCACTACAACTCCCACCCGGCCCCCATGTGCATAGGGATGGCGGTGGTGGTGGGTGGGGTGTGTGAGAGGTCACTAGTCCAACTCCCAACAGGCCCCCATGTCCATAGGGATGGCGGTGGTGGTGGGTGGGGTGTGTGAGGGGACGGCACTACAACTCCCACCAGGCCCCCATGTGCATAGGGATGGCGGTGGTGGTGGGTGGGTTGTGTGAGAGGTCACTAGTCCAACTCCCACCAGGCCCCCATGTCCATAGGGATGGCGGTGGTGGTGGGTTGGGTGTGTGAGAGGTCACTAGTCCAACTCCCAACAGGCCCCCATGTCCATAGGGATGGCGGTGGTGGTGGGTGGGGTGTGTGAGAGGTCACTAGTCCAACTCCCAACAGGCCCCCATGTCCATAGGGATGGCGGTGGTGGTGGGTGGGGTGAGTGCCAGTGCCGACTGAATAGTCAACAAAATGAAAATAACACGTAATGCCCACATGACTCATCTTCACATTTTTGTTTTGCAGGTGATCGTAATCTGACAGCTGGAACCACCACCCGGCCTCCAGACTCGCCTCACTCAGGAGTCTCAGGGGACGATTGCCCAGCCAGCTCCGGTGCTGAGGATGGTGCGGGCACAAGCAGGCAGCCAGGGCCATCTGGCTCCCAGGTCACACCAGCACCGACTACTACGGCCTCTGCCATTCCCACAACACCGGCCACTGTGACCTGCACAGCCACCACCAGCACCACCACCACCTCCACCACCACCAGTTCCACCACTCCTGCCCCTGCCACCCTGGCCAACCCACTGCACGACGCCGGGCCTGCGCCATCCCAGCCACGCAGGGAGAGTGTGAGGCAAAGCAGAGATGCAAGGCCACATCCGGCAGGCAGGAGTACAGCACAAAGACGTCCTGAGGAACCACACCCACCCAATGCCGTGTAACAGTCACTGAAAGCACTAGCCAGGGTCCAGGAAACCTATGAACGTGGCCAGGCACAGGCAGACCGTGCCCACCAGGACTCTGTTGAGAACACTGCAATGTTGGGGGCCATTGAGAGGCGGCTTGGCCAACTAGTGGGCATATTGACCCTGAACAATACCATGTGGATGGGATGGATAGCCGCCAACACCACCCTCCCCACACCCCCTCAAACAACGCCACGGGCACCAACACCACCGCCATCGCCACCGCCACCAGCGCCCCTGGCGACGGATGTGGTAACTGATCAGCCTGCGCCCCCAGCTGACTCCGTACCGACTCAAAGACGGAGGGGTCGTCCGAGGTTGGAAGTGGGCGAGAGCAGTGTGGATGCTCATTCCACACGCTCCAAGAGGAGCCGACAATGACTGTTACACTACCTGAGCCTGCCATTCACCCTGCCAACTATCCGGTCCCACCTAGCCAATCATTTGCACAGGCCTGCTGCACTAGGCAGACACCACCCTATGTGGTGTCAGCACGGACATTTCATCTGCCATAACCTTTAACTCTCACTCCCCCACCCCTTTACTCATTTGTAAATATGCACCAACACCTATGCACAATCTGTAAATAAATACCACTTACTCACTCAATGATGTGTTGCCTCCATGTTTATTCACATGATTGCATCAGAAACAGACGTTACCAGGTTCAGGGATCCAACTCGTACAGAATCATGCCGCAGCGGGAGAGACCTAGGGAAATATAGAAACTGCAAAGACACGTCAGGAAACAGATTCACACTCATCACAACACACTGCAGTGCAACATTCCACAAACCACACTCATCACAACATGAATGGATGAGAGTAGACACATCATGGAGACTTGCATGTACAAATAAATGAACACACACACACACATGCATACATCACATTGCAGAACACATAGATGATGCACACCACAATGACACAACACCAGCAAACATACACAGGGCATACACAAGCAGCACAAGAGGAGCACACTCACATTCAAGGGAAGTAGCGATCAATGAGCTGGCGCCTCTGGTCCACACCTTCCTCCTCACCACTATCCTCATCAGTCGACATGGGTGGGTCGGGAGGGCGAGGAACTTGCTGTTCATCAGGGTCCAAGAGCAGTTCAATGTTATTGCGCACAGCCAGGTTGTGGAGCATGCAGCAGGCAATCACGATCCTGCATACTTTGCCTGGTGAGTAAGGCAGGGCCCCTCCAGTCTTATCCAGGCACCGAAACCTAGACTTAAGCAGGCCAAATGTACGTTCTACCACTCGACGTGTCCTTCCATGGGCATCATTGTATCGCATTTCTCCCGCTGTAGTTGGATTGTGTATGGGACTCAGCAGCCAAGGCCTGTTTGGGTAAGCTGAGTCGCCTATGTTGGTGGAAGAGAGAGAGAGAGACAGAAACATCACAACCTGAATTGGTGGGCACACCATGCCACACAGATATCACTCCTGTCACCACAGCATACTCACCAACAAGCCACGCTTGTGCCGGACGCAGATTTGCCATCAGTTGGGGGACAATGCTGCTCCGCATGGTGTGGGCGTCATGTGCAGAGCCTGGAAATCTTGCACACACATGTGATATTATGTTGTCGGCCTGGCACACCACCTGCACGTTTGAGGGAATGGAAGTGCTTCCGATTCCTAAACACCTGCTCAAGTGCCCGTGGTGGAATGATTGCGATATGCGTGCCATCAATGAATGGAACCCACAACGTGTGGTATCCGACCCAGTGTATAGAAGTCTGCTTTGACCGCTGCCAACTCTGCCGCCTGTGGGAAATGAATGTAGTCATGCTTGTACAGCATCATGGCTCTCAGTACATCTCGAAGTACCGTGCTGAACATGGACTGTGACATCCCCCCGGCATGTCCAACTGTGTACTGAAATGTGCCTGTAGCAAAAAAGTGAAGTGCCGCCATCACCTTTGCCGTGGGTGTAATGGAACCTGGATAGGTTCTTCGCGGCTGCAGGTGAGGAGACAATTGGTTCACAAGGTCCATCAATCGACGTCGATCCAGCCTGAATTTCCTGATCACCTCCTCGTCAACCATATCCTCCAGCACAGTGTATGGGCGATGGACATTTGGAGCCCTCCTGTGTGGGAGTAGATGGAATGGAAGTCAATTCACATACAACGCATGTCTGCGCAACTCACTCACATGTCAACGAAGTCCACCAACACGTAATATGGAGTGTATAATTGCCATATGTGTGACATCTCTGATTGTCACTACAACATGGATTGACGTAGCCATAATGTGCAGCCACTAGCAACATGATGTGTCTCAACATGTGCAATGCTACTTTGTCTCAGGTCAACATTACTGCCAACAAGACATGTGACATGTCCCAAATGTGTAGGAGCAACATCACATACACACATGCAAGTGCATGCACACAAACGAAAAGATACACACACACACACCATTTCATCATGCACCAATGGCAACACCAATAATGGTGGTCATACGTACATCACATGCATGGTGACACAATAGGCAACACACATGCACTGAACACAAGTGTACCCCCGCCATAGTCATTATCTCACATATACCACTCACTGACAACTGAATCAGAATGGATCTACTGTGTGGATGTGAGGTACTACAAACTTGTGTAGGGAAATACCCGATGTCGACATGCACATGTGATGCACATTTGTGGCACACCGATGGCCATGGTATGGACACACATGGGAAAGAGCATGTGGAGTCACGCAATCACGCACACAACCATCATCAGGCAGCTGCAGACAATGGAACAAGGAGCATCGTCAGCAAAGATACAATCATTCGCCCCCCCATGGCGGTGCACTGCTTCCGCTGTTTACGACTGGGCATTCGCGGCCCGCGTTCCACCTTCCCATTGGCTGCATGTGCACGGTCCGTCACGGTCACACACCGGCAACTGCATGTGCTAGGCTCCGGGACGGATGCTTCACTTGCAACAATGTTCAATCACTGGCGCCAACATGGCGGGGCACGTATTCGGCGGGGGAGGTGCAGGCCAACACATCCATTAGCTGATGTCAATGGACATGGCAGGTCATGACCCCCCTTACAGTGACATTGCATCATCCAGCCTACACCGGCCGGCCCAGCCCGGCCCAGGACCGGCGTGCCGGCCATGTCAACTACCGCTGTGCCAGGCCCTGCCCAGGACCGGCGTGCCGGCCATGTCAACTACTGCCGTTTCAGGCCCTGTCCACTACCGCCGTGCCAGGCCCTGCCCAGGACCGGCGTGCCGGCCATGTCAACTACCGCCGTTTCAGGCCCCGTCCACTACCGCCGTGCCAGACCCTGCCCAGGACCGGCGTGCCGGCCCTGTCAACTACCGCCGTTTCAGGCCCCGTCCACTACCGCCGTGCCAGGCCCTGCCCAGGACGGGCGTGCCGGCCATGTCAACTACCGCCGTTTCAGGCCCCATCCACCACCACCGTGACTGGGTACGGCGGTAGTTGACATGGCCGGCACGCCGGTCCTGGGCAGGGCCTGGCACGGCGGTAGTGGACGGGGCCTGAAACGATGTCGGCCAATTGCAACTATCCCCCGCTCCCAGAGCCACCCTGCCTCCTGGCCCAAACAGCCCTGTGGCTCATCATTTCAGTGGTCCCAGTGGCGCAGCTGCAGTTGACTCGCATGTGTCAGATAGTGGCACTGTGTCTGTTGTTTGCTGTCATGCATCATGTAGTGGCACTGTATCAGTTGTGCCCTCTCCTGTTTCTGGTGCTGGCAGTGTGTCTGGGTCTATGGCCCATGTGTCAGTCACTCGAGCTGTGGCTGTGTCTCACACTCCTGTATCAGGTGCTGGCAGTGTATCTGGGTCTGTGGCGCATGTGTCAGTCACTCGAGCTGTGGCTGTGTCTCACACTCCTGTATCAGGTGCTGGCAGTGTATCTGGGTCTGTGGCGCATGTGTCAGTCACTCGGGCTGTGGCTGTGTCTCACACTCCTGTTTGTGGTGCTGGCAGTGTATCTGGGTCTGTGGCCCATGTGTCAGTCACTCGAGCTGTGGCTGTGTCTCACACTCCTGTATCAGGTGCTAGCAGTGTATCTGGGTCTGTGGCGCATGTGTCAGTCACTCGAGCTGTGGCTGTGTCTCACACTCCTGTATCAGGTGCTGGCAGTGTGTTTGGGTCTGTGGCTCACGTGTCAGTCACTACATCTGTGGCTGTGTGTCACACTCCGGTTTCTGGTGCTGGCAGTCTGTCCGATGCGGGTACTTCACGCAATCCACCTGATAGTGTGATGTAAGGTGCTGTTGACTTCACTCACATGTCATTGGACATGGTGTGTACATTGTCCATTGTAAACAGTCTTCCACTGCTGTGGTCCTTGGGACGGGTTAATTGTGATTTGTACTTGTGGTGCCTCAGATCCTGCATTGTGCCCTCTCATGTACTGCCTCTGATGTACCTGCTCTGGTGTCCACAATGCCCTGTTGCTGTTCTGATACTGCTGTATGCCCTCTCATGTGCTGCCTCTGATGTACCTGCTCTGGTGTCCACAATGCCCTGTTGCTGTTCTGATACTGCATTGTGCCCTCTCATGTGCTGCCTCTGATGTACCTGCTCTGGTGTCCACAATGCCCTGTTGCTGTTCTGATACTGCTGTATGCCCTCTCATGTGCTGCCTCTGATGTACCTGCTCTGGTGTCCACAATGCCCTGTTGCTGTTCTGATACTGCATTGTGCCCTCTCATTTGCTGCCTCTGATGTACCTGCTCTGGTGTCCACAATGCCCTGTTGCTGTTCTGATACTGCTGTATGCCCTCTCATGTGCTGCCTCTGATGTACCTGTGCCTCGCCATGGACTGTTGGTGCACTTAGCCCCTCTCATGTGCTGCCTCTGATGGACCTGTGCCTTGCCATGGACTGTTGGTGCACTTAACCCCTCTCATGTACTGCCTCTGATGGACCTGTGCCTTGCCATGGACTGTTGGTGCACTTAGCCCCTCTCATGTGCTGCCTCTGATGTACCTGCTCTGGTGTCCACAATGCCCTGTTGCTGTTCTGATACTGCTGTGTGCCCTCTCATGTGCTGCCTCTGAGGTACCTGCTCTGGTGTCCACAATGCCCTGTTGCTGTTCTGATACTGCATTGTGCCCTCTCATGTGCTGCCTCTGATGTT
This sequence comes from Lissotriton vulgaris, assembly GCF_964263255.1. Taxonomy (NCBI): domain Eukaryota; kingdom Metazoa; phylum Chordata; class Amphibia; order Caudata; family Salamandridae; genus Lissotriton; species Lissotriton vulgaris. The sequence continues at coordinate 1,243,546,625 of NC_141685.1, forward strand.
CCTGCTCTGGTGTCCACACTGCCCTGTTGCTGTTCTGATACTGCTGTATGCCCTCTCATGTGCTGCCTCTGATGTACCTGTGCCTTGCCATGGACTGTTGGTGCACTTAGCCCCTCTCATGTGCTGCCTCTGATGGACCAGTGCCTTGCCATGGACTGTTGGTGCACTTAGCCCCTCTCATGTACTGCCTCTGATGGACCTGTGCCTTGCCATGGACTGTTGGTGCACTTAGCCCCTCTCATGTGCTGCCTCTGATGTACCTGCTCTGGTGTCCACAATGCCATGTTGGTGTTCTGATACTGCTGTATGCCCTCTCATGTGCTGCCTCTGATGTACCTGCTCTGGTGTCCACAATGCCCTGTTGCTGTTCTGATACTGCTGTATGCCCTCTCATGTGCTGCCTCTGATGTACCTGCTCTGGTGTCCACAATGCCCTGTTGCTGTTCTGATACTGCATTCTGCCCTCTCATGTGCTGCCTCTGATGTACCTGCTCTGGTGTCCACAATGCCCTGTTGCTGTTCTGATACTGCATTCTGCCCTCTCATGTGCTGCCTCTGATGTGCCTGCTCTGGTGTCCACAATGCCCTGTTGCTGTTCTGATACTGCTGTATGCCCTCTCATGTGCTGCCTCTGATGTACCTGTGCCTTGCCATGGACTGTTGGTGCACTTAGCCCCTCTCATGTGCTGCCTCTGATGGACCTGTGCCTTGCCATGGACTGTTGGTACACTTAGCCCCTCTCATGTACTGCCTCTGATGGACCTGTGCCTTGCCATGGACTGTTGGTGCACTTAGCCCCTCTCATGTGCTGCCTCTGCTGTACCTGCTCTGGTGTCCACAATGCCCTGTTGCTGTTCTGATACTGCTGTATGACCTCTCATGTGCTGCCTCTGATGTACCTGCTCTGGTGTCCACAATGCCCTGTTGCTGTTCTGATACTGCATTGTGCCCTCTCATGTGCTGCCTCTGATGTACCTGCTCTGGTGTCCACAATGCCCTGTTGCTGTTCTGATACTGTTGTATGCCCTCTTATGTGCTGCCTCTGATGTACCTGCTCTGGTGTCCACAATGCCCTGTTGCTGTTCTGATACTGCATTCTGCCCTCTCATGTGCTGCCTCTGATGGACCTGCTCTGGTGTCCACAATGCCCTGTTGCTGTTCTGATACTGCATTCTGCCCTCTCATGTGCTGCCTCTGATGTACCTGCTCTGGTGTCCACAATGCCCTGTTGCTGTTCTGATACTGCTGTATGCCCTCTCATGTGCTGCCTCTGATGTACCTGCTCTGGTGTCCACAATGCCCTGTTGCTGTTCTGATACTGCTGTATGCCCTCTCATGTGTTGCCTCTGATGTACCTGCTCTGGTGTCCACAATGCCCTGTTGCTGTTCTGATACTGCTGTATGCCCTCTCATGTGCTGCCTCTGATGTACCTGCTCTGGTGTCCACAATGCCCTGTTGCTGTTCTGATACTGCATTCTGCCCTCTCATGTGCTGCCTCTGATGTACCTGCTCTGGTGTCCACAATGCCCTGTTGCTGTTCTGATACTGCTGTATGCCGTCTCATGTACTGCCTCTGATGGACCTGCTCTGGTGTCCACTGTGCCCTGTTGCTGTTCTGATACTGCTGTATGCCCTCTCATGTGCTGCCTCTGATGTACCTGTGCCTTGCCATGGACTGTTGGTGCACTTAGCCCCTCTCATGTGCTGCCTCTGATGGACCTGTGCCTTGCCATGGACTGTTGGTGCACTTAGCCCCTCTCATGTACTGCCTCTGATGGACCTGTGCCTTGCCATGGACTGTTGGTGCACTTAGCCCCTCTCATGTGCTGCCTCTGATGTACCTGCTCTGGTGTCCACAATGCCCTGTTGCTGTTCTGATACTGCTGTATGCCCTCTCATGTGCTGCCTCTGATGTACCTGCTCTGGTGTCCACAATGCCCTGTTGCTGTTCTGATACTGCATTGTGCCCTCTCATTTGCTGCCTCTGATGTACCTGCTCTGGTGTCCACAATGCCCTGTTGCTGTTCTGATACTGCTGTATGCCCTCTCATGTGCTGCCTCTGATGTACCTGTGCCTCGCCATGGACTGTTGGTGCACTTAGCCCCTCTCATGTGCTGCCTCTGATGGACCTGTGCCTTGCCATGGACTGTTGGTGCACTTAACCCCTCTCATGTACTGCCTCTGATGGACCTGTGCCTTGCCATGGACTGTTGGTGCACTTAGCCCCTCTCATGTGCTGCCTCTGATGTACCTGCTCTGGTGTCCACAATGCCCTGTTGCTGTTCTGATACTGCTGTGTGCCCTCTCATGTGCTGCCTCTGAGGTACCTGCTCTGGTGTCCACAATGCCCTGTTGCTGTTCTGATACTGCATTGTGCCCTCTCATGTGCTGCCTCTGATGTTCCTGCTCTGGTGTCCACACTGCCCTGTTGCTGTTCTGATACTGCTGTATGCCCTCTCATGTGCTGCCTCTGATGTACCTGTGCCTTGCCATGGACTGTTGGTGCACTTAGCCCCTCTCATGTGCTGCCTCTGATGGACCAGTGCCTTGCCATGGACTGTTGGTGCACTTAGCCCCTCTCATGTACTGCCTCTGATGGACCTGTGCCTTGCCATGGACTGTTGGTGCACTTAGCCCCTCTCATGTGCTGCCTCTGATGTACCTGCTCTGGTGTCCACAATGCCATGTTGGTGTTCTGATACTGCTGTATGCCCTCTCATGTGCTGCCTCTGATGTACCTGCTCTGGTGTCCACAATGCCCTGTTGCTGTTCTGATACTGCATTGTACCCTCTCATGTGCTGCCTCTGATGTACCTGCTCTGGTGTTCACAATGCCCTGTTGCTGTTCTGATACTGCTGTATGCCCTCTCATGTGCTGCCTCTGATGTACCTGCTCTGGTGTCCACAATGCCCATGCTCAAGCCTAGACTGTGATGTTACCCCGATTACGTGTAAATAAACTTGTCAATCATGTGTCGTGGGTTGTCGGAGTCATTCTTGCGTGTGTGCTGCTGATGTGTATTTGTATTTACTTCAAGGCAGTGGGTTCAGATACATGTCACTCCCCCCTCCCTACGTCACGGCCCTTGCAGGTACTCCTCTCCAGACAGCGAATGGTTTGTTGCCTACCTGCGTCGTCCTCGATGGTGGTAAGCGTGTAGTGCTGGGTCCATGTCGGCGAGCGGCTCGTGGTGGGTATGGTCACTGTGGGGCATCCGCAGTGTTCAGGCAGGTTGTTTTTCCGCAGCGCTTTTATGTGTATTTTCCGCCATCTTGATTTGGAGGATGGTCCTAGACGTCAGTCCGTACGGCGGAGTCTCTGGATTGGTTACGTCCGCCACGTGGTAGGGTGTAGTTGGGCGGCGGACCGTGATCTACCGCCGCGGACGGATTTTGGCCCATATTTCCTATCCTGATCTGGCAGACGGAGTGTCCGCGACGGGCGGACGCAGAATAGCCATGTTCCGCATGCTCCGGGGCTGCGGAGGCACTTCTGTCCGCCATCCTAATGAGCCCCTAAAAGTATGGAAATATGTAAAAACAATAGCACCACTCACACACCCACTCGTACACCCATAGACTCACTAGCACACCCACCAAAAGATCAAAAGAGCACTCACACTGCCACTCACATGCTCTTACACAACCAGTTACAAAAATAAAGAGGAACTCACACAGTCACTCAAAGACCCACTCATGCACTTACACCACCTCAGATACCCACTGACACACTCCCACTCCCACTCAGAGCCCCCCACACACTCATACACCCACTAACTGGCCCACACAGGCGCTCACACATCCACTGAGAAACATTTCAGGTTACAGTTATGGAACTAGTTTTATAAAAATAAAAGAAATCACTGAAATTCACTTAAAAAACAAAGATTACCGGGACGTTATGGTTAGTCTCACATTTTGCTTGTACAAACCAGTGAAATACAGTAGTTATTGTGTTAAAGAGTGTTTTTTACCACATAAACTGGTACGTAAATGTGCTGTCTGAAATAACAAGACACACATCTGAAAATGCAGTAATTGAGTTAGGAGTTACACTATTTATTCACACAATCAAACAATAATAATCAAAGACAAATCATTAATCAAAAATAACACAATTTAATCTAGCAAGTAACAATTGTTAAAGACACATTGCACATCATGAGCAAAAACATGCAATCTAGTAAGTTTAAAATCGCACCAATGCAAAGAAAGAGAGAGAGAGAAATTGAATATCAAAGTACAATGAAGCATTATAACCTTTATCAAAAATGCCTAATAAAACTGTTAAATGGGAGTACTTCACCATGAAAATCCACTGTGTGAGGTGATCAACGAATACGTTAGCAAGTAGTCCTTTCATACACTTTTAATGAGGAACCGTTGACCGCAGCATCTAACTTTAGTAGGTGTTTGACCGAGGATCATAACAAAAGCTGAACATTTTATTGAAATCAATTTGCGTCACTTCTCAGAAGCTTTAAAGCGGAAGCTCCTTATAAGGCCATTGTTTATTTTAAGCCATGTCTCTAGCTTAGTTTCCAAAGCTAGAAAAACATCAGGTGAGAAGCTGAGGAAAGTCCCGGTTGGCCCCCACCCCTACTCTTAGCCCATCTTGTCTTTTAGATGGAAGATGCATACTGTTATTGCTAAATGTTCTTGATTTTCAGAAAGATGTACACGCAGAGGACAGGGGCTTGGAGACTTGTTTATCAGAAAGACAGTGACCTGTGGTTATTGGCCTTCATTGGAGAGGTACATCTGAGGTTACAGGAGGGCATGAGGCCTACTGCCTCTGTGGACGCTCAAGGCAGTGTGGACAATTTTAGCACAACCCTGTCTGTGAGCTGGCAGGGACATTTAAGACTCTCATGCTTCTGCTGTGGATAGAATGGGCATGGGGCACTATATGGTAAAACTAGACCCTGCTTCAATAGTTACCTGAACTAACTATAACTCATGCCCCCACAATGTACTGCTTGTTACCTGACATAGTACCTCACTCATGAAATGGCCAGTGACATCCCTAATGACATCTCAAATGGAATCACTCATGACATCATTCACAGAATCACTCACAAACCGACTCACACACACCCATAGAACCTCTCATATAGCCACTCCCATAAAGCCCAGCACATACCTATTCAAACACTCATACAAGTATTCACACAACTACTCACTCATCCATAGAGCTACCCATACATCCACTGACTAATACAGCCACTCACACACCCACTAACTCACCCATACAGCCACTCATGTACCCACTCACTCACCAATACAGCCACTTACACATCCAGTCATACAGACACTTACACAGCCAGTCATACCCCCTTACAGCCACTCACACATCCACCCGATCACAAAATACAGAAACTCACACTGCCACTCACTCACCCATACAGATACTCACATGCCTACATACTCACCCATACAGCCACTCACGCTACCACTCACTCACCAATACAGCAAGTCTCACATCCACTCACTTACCAATATAGTCATTGACACACCCATTTAGACATCAATAGAACTACTCACACATCCACTCACTCACAGTTACAGCCGCTCACACAGACATTCAATGTCTAATACAGCCACTCATACCCACACACTTACCTATAAACACACTAAAACAGCTACTCACTCACCGATACAGCCACTCATGCACCTCTTTCCTCATCGGTACAGCCACTCACACACTGATACAGACAGTCACACAGCCACTCAGAGGAAATATGTTAGAAACAGTATGAATAATTACTAGTACAGAAAGAATAGTAATTTAAATTCTGCTGTAGCTTAGTATATACTTTTAATTCTCAGAAACATTTACAAAACACGTATAGTCACTAGCTAATGTCAACAGTGATGTTATTTAGGATATCATCAGTGATGTCACTGACACTGTCATGAGTGATGTAATATGTCAGGTCATAAGCAGTGCATTGCGGTGGCGGACCTTAGCTAGCTCAGGTAACTATAACTGCAGAATTTTACCCATTTAGTAGGAGTGAAATGAGAGCCTAACTCTAGGTTCTCTGTAACCTTTGTTTTTTCAGTAAGTATATATATATATATATCCACAAATACTGCTTATTTGCTGCTCCAAAGTGTCTCCTCAAGCAAGCAGGCACGGACCCATTTCTTGGTGCTAAAATCACAAGCTTTATTTATCGGCATTTAGCGTTTCAATTCCGGTACCGGAATATTCAGGGAGTCGGCAATCAGTAGTGCAACCCTTATGTCATATTTTCTCATTTTGGAGTTGTTGGATCAGCAGTATTATGAAGGTGGTAATCTGGAGTTTTTGTCCACATATATTCGTTTGTGAGCCTGTTTTAATGGTTACATCTCCACCTGTTCATCAAAAGACCTAGCTCATTTGAGGGGGCAGGCAAGTAGATGAGTCTCAATTAGTTTTTGATTTGCTTTATTTGAGTGTTTGGCCAGTCTGGCCTTTGCCTGCCGAAAATGGATGTATGACGTTACAACGCATACTTTTACAACGCATTCCTTTACAACGCATTTTTTACAACGCAACATCCATTACAACGCATTCCATTACAACGCATGCCATTACAACAAATTTTTAAAAACTGGTTCTGGGCCGTTTTGAGAGAGGTCGTGTCCTGCAGTGATGTTGGGATTGTCCTTTTAGGGAAAGACTGCTTTCTGGCTGTGTTGCTTCAAGAGTTGGTTCCGAATTTTCATTGTTATTGCCCCTTTGTGTGATGGCAGAGGCACCAGGGCCCTATCGGGGCTCTCATATCATCCGAGGATTTCTTGGATGATACGAGAGCCCCGATAGTCTGCGCTGGAAGTTACTGTTGTTTAAAATCAGATGAACTGTACAGACCAAGTCCAAGAAAACGGGACGATTGGATCACATAAACAGCTAATATTAGCCCGGCAATTTATAGCAGAGTAACTAGGACCACCAGTGGAAATCGCCTTTATGCTGGTTGATGTTTATAAGGTCATGTTTGGACCATATTGTGAAGGGTCACAACCGTTTGCACACTTTAATGTCCTGAAGAAGGTCTAAAGGATTAGTTCAACCGAAGACCGAAACGTCGACTAGACAGTCCTTTTCTTTATTCATGTCTAATTTGCACTGATGATTATCATATTGTGATGGAATAGAAGTCATCTTATACATTTACATAGGATTGGACTTTTTTCAAATGAACTGTAGGTTGATTTTACAAATCCTTTTTCATTTGTTTAGCACAGTATTTCAAGTACCCTTTGACTTAATAAGCAATATATAAACAAAACATTTGTTATCAAAAGAATTACTACTCCGTGTCTTTCCCATACAGAACGAGCCAGACAGAATCCAGATAGTTGAAATCAATTATAGGGCGCTGGGTGAGGATAAAACAACCAGGTAATGAACATCAGCTCTGTTACAAACTTGGGGACATATTCAGACGCAGGTTGCGCCACCGCAACCCCACTTTTCCCAACGTTCTAGTGGCGCAATACCCTGCTCCATATTTACAAAGTGGCGTTAAGCCACTTAGCGTGACTTAACGCCGCTTTGTAAATATCGTACCCTTTCACCCTTTTAAATATCTGCGTGAAAGGTGTGGGAAATGGGTGTTGCTGTGGACGTTCCACCACATAAACCATTGCTTTTTGACGCTGCACCAGATTCACAAGGATGTGTAAATCTGAGGCAGCGCCAAAAACTAACGCCATTTAAAAGCGGGCATTAGATTGGTGCAACATGCAGAATAACTTTTATTCATCCTTGTTTTTTTTCTCTTTGTATGCTACATTCTGCTGCACACATAGAAAGAGCAATTCACCTTTAAAGATTGTTTATGTGCAGGAAGTTATCCCCTATGGTGCAAGGGTGTCTGTGTGCAAAGCAGGAACCCTTATATTATGGTGTGAGGGTATCTGTATTGACTCTAGGTAGCTTTTTTTATCACCAGCACAAGTTAAAGCTTAGGGGTGCACCGTAGTCTCATAAATACGGCACATCCCAGTATTTTTAAATGACGCAGCTCAGCGCAGCAGATTTGCTTGTAGCACCACGCTGCGTCATTTCATTGTAAATATACCCCTTGGTGGTTCAGCTTCCTTGTCTTATCTTGTCAGGTTGGCAAGCTCAGCCTTTATTGTAAACGTTTCTCAACATTTAGAATTTCACTTTTTTGATGGGTGCAGCCCCATCAATTATTTATTGGTAGTCATGGAAATAGTTTTTAATTGGCCTTCTGGATTTCTATGAGATGGATCCTAGGGGACATAGGGCCTAATTTAGACCTTGGTGGGCGGTCAACCATCTGCCAGGTGAGTGGATGTCATAACCTCCTCCGTCCCTTGCAGAATACCACCTACCATATTTATAGATCTCTATATCTGTGTGCCCTTGAAAGGTTGCGGAGCTGCCTACATAATATATGTAGCCGCGCAGGACACTTTTTGTTTTACACAAGCAAGCAAGGCAGAAGATCTGTACTTCAGTGTAAGATTTACGTCGACATGAAATTCTGCCTCAATCTAATTAGAGCAGGAGGTGCATTAGTTTGGTAGACGGAATATTTGTGACAGAATACTCTATCCACCAATCTCTAAATGAAGGTCCTAGTCCCATTTATCAAACAACTATGGCAGCAACCCAACTCTTTTGAAGGTACCTATACATAGAATGAACGGCTTGATTTTGGAGAGGGGATTTGTCATGATACAGGACAGAACAGTGAGTCAAATTTATTCTTGCTCTGGGTGATAAGGCTTTGATACTCCTACAGTAACTCTGAATCAACCAGTATTAAGGAATGTTATGGCACATTTGTCTGAAGAAAATATCCCCTACTTGAGCTTTGAGTCCACCCTAGCCAAATTGGGCTTGATTTGTATAGTATTTTAAATAACTGCTATAAAGAGAAAAGTGGTTATTGATATTTGTCACACTTAAAATGCAGCTTGCAATCTTCCTCACCAGACAGAGCAGAACACTCTTTTCTAAAGAGAAATACTACAACCTTTTTTTTACATCTTATAATAACAATCAAACAATGGATAGCTGTAAAATGTCCAACGATGTAGATCTATGACTATTTCCCCTTCCAGCAATGCCAGCTCACAACCTTAAAATATCAAAATGGAGGACCCTGTACAGTAACCAGCATAAGTGGTTTGTGAACATAGCCATACCATAAAAGGACCGCAGAGCTGATCAAAGCTGTCAGAAAACTTATTGTCTAGCTTTCACACTTCTTTATCCATCGCATCCATCAAACAGTAATGTGCCCCGTAAAACAATAATCACACCTCAGTGTGTGTTTGTCACATAGGACATGGAATACACTTGCAGTTTTTGACAACATTGATCCTAGACTAGGATGACACAACAGAGACCCTCTACTATCTAACAAAGCAACATCTTAGCAAATCAATAACGGCAACCAATCATCTAAATCATTAAACCCGGGACATCGAGAGCCAAGACTCCGAAAAGTGCAAAGCAAACAACACCGCAGCAGGCCTTCCAAAAAACATCACATGGCTTTTGGACTCAAACAGCGACCATCACAGGACACTAGAAACCCTCAGCCAGGGCCCTGGTGCCTCTGCCATCACACACAGGGGCAATAACAATGACAATTCGGAACCAACTCTTGAAACAACAAAGCCAGAAAGCAGTCTTTCCCTAAAAGGACAATCCCCAACATCACTGCAGGACACGACCTCTCTCAAAACGGCCCAGAACCAGTAGGGGTGGCTCAGCAGGAAAAAAGAATTGATAAGGACCTTTATGAACTGGAGGATTCTCAGAACTCCCTACGCTCGACACAGCCCACATTGCCCATAGGCTACCTCATTAAAACATATCCCCCAAACACAAGCCCACACAAGTTCTACCCACACCTAACAGGCTCCTGGCTTATAAAGTCCCAACTTACTCAATGTCGGCTGACAGGAGCGTATCAGCTAATCTCTTAAACGGATCACTAAGTGTAACCCTGTTTTATCCGAAATAGCTTTCAATGGGAAACAAAGACATTGTAAACCGAGGGAAAATCACCAGACTGCTAAAGCAAATTCTCACACTAGAAAGAATCCCACCCGCAGAAATTGAGTCTGTTCAATTCATGAGCCCTGCACCAGGGCATCACAATGACTAAACCAAGGTCACTTAGAATTCCACAAAAACCACCCAAAAATCTTAAACAAGAGTAAACAATTCATGTAGTGGCGGATCATAGTGGAAACCTTTCTTGAAAAGGGGTACCAGCATCCCCTGTGGTGTCTCAAAGATGTCAAGACGCAGAACATAAATATTTCATCTATGCCACAATCAGTCCATAGGAATGCGAAAGGGGCATTGCCACCAAAAGCAAACAAAGTCACAGATCCGGATCCAAACACCTATTCAACAACCATGATCAGAGAGGAGATCCCTAGCAACAAATGGGGCTGGATTGCGGGAATAATTACCCGACAGCCGCTACCAAAGTGAACCGAAACTACAGAAGGAGGACCAGATCAAAGAAAATCCAACTTTAGGCAGTGCTCATGAAACATTCACGGCCTGAAGAACAAATTAGAAGACCAGGAACTACTAAAATGCCTCCAATCCTTCGCTATCATAGCCCTGCAAAAAAAAAACTTGGACCACTGAACCAGTCATAATTTCCAACTTTTCCTGCAATTTGATCCCAGCCACCAAAGACACAAAAGTCGGTTGAAGTAGAGGAGGTCTAGGAACATACCTGTCGATTGCAACCAAAGTTAAAGGCAAGAACCTAACAACAGATTCAGGAAATCTTCAAATCTTGCACCTGACATTGAAAACTGTGGGAAAGAACAAGCTATGACTTTAATACAAATCTTTGCAACGCCCACGTGCAAAGGCTGCAGCGAGGCATCAACAATTCTGTTAGAAAACATTCTTAAAGTAGGGGGGATCTCAACCAAGCTCAGCGGTAATAATGACAGGAGACTTCAACATGAAATTGCGTGGCCAATCCACAAGGAATGAAATCACAGAAGCACAGGACTGTCAAGGAGAAATCCCTATACGAGTACAATTAAAGCTAAAATGTAGGGACTCAATGGGTCAAAACCTGCTTGGCAAACTAGAGCACCTTGGCTTGCGGGTCCTAAATGGGTGTTTCAAAGGGGATATCCCTTCAGACCACTTGTTTCCCTGCACCAATTGAAATTCACTAATAGTCCTCTCATTTAAAATGAGGCAAAGACCAAAAAGTGATCATCGCCCCCAGGAGCTTATACTCACCTTTAATATGACCACAAACAAACGCACAGCAGAACCTGAGGGCTCCACTTATGCAGCAGACTGAAAAGACTGAAATGGTCCACTGACATTATAGGGGCTTTGGCACAAAAAGCTGAACTACAATCAATCAAACGTGTGGTTTGTAATGTGCAAGTACTCACCCTTAAGGGTCTCAAGGTGCTGGGGGACCTTCTGGTCCATCAAATGCACTGTGGTTCAAACGAAGAGCCAGGTTTTGAGGTCCTTCCTGAATTGAGGCAGTGACAGTGATTGCCTGAGGTGGGGAGGCAGAGTGTTCCAGGTCTTTGATATGAGGTAGGAGAAGGATCTTCCACTGGCTGTGGACTTGCAGATACCTGGGATGGTAGCCAGAGCCAGTTGGGCAGAATTGAGGCCTCTGTTGGGTGCGTGGAATGTGAGGCAGTGGTTGAGGTACCCAGGTCCTGCGTCATTTTGGGCTTTGTAGGCGTTTGTGAGGAGCTTGAAGGTTATTCTTTTGTTGACTAGGAGCCAGTGGAGGTCTCTCAGGTTGCTGATGATGTGGCTGTGTCGGGGAATGTTGGGGATGAGTCTGACGGAGGCGTTCTGAATGTTCTGCAGTTTTTTGAGGAGTTTCTGCGTGACGCAGGCATAGAGTGCGTTGACGTAGTCGATTCTGCTACTGATGAGCTTGTGGGCGACCTTCTTTCTGGACTCGGTGGGAAAACACTTGAATATCTTTCAGAACAGGCGTAGCAGATGGAGGCAGGATGATGAGACAGTATTGATATGGTGGCTGATGGTGAGCAAGGAGTACAGGATGATGCAGAGGTTCTGTGCGTGGTCTGTGGGTGTGGGGGGATTACAAGTGCTGCAGGCCACCAGGAGTTGTCCCAGGTGGAGGGGGTGACGCCAATGATGAGGATGTCAGTCTTGTCTGAATTAAGCTTGAGGCAGCATTTCTTCATCCAGGTTGCGACATCCTTCATGCCATCGTGAAAGTTGTTTTGGGCAACTGTAGGAGAGAATCAGCTGGGTGGGCGTAGGAGATCATGTTGAGTCTATGGTTCCTGACAATGGCTGCGAGAGGAGCCATGTAGATGTTGAACATAGTGGGGCTCAGGGAGGATCCCTGAGGCACTCCGCAACTGAACTCTGTAGGTTCCGAGAGGAAAGGAGGAAGTATGACTCTGTGTTTGGCCGGTGAGGAAGGAGTAGATCTGTTATGGATGCCGGGATCATGGAGTCTTGTGCTTTGGGTGCAGTGAGAGATGGTATTGAAGGTGGCTGAGAGGTCTAGGAGGATGAGGGCTGCCATTTAGCCTTGATTGAGGAGTGAGCATACCTCGTCTGTGGCAGCAAGGAGGGCGGTCTCAGTGCTGTGGTTGCTTCAGAAGCTGGATCGCGAGAGGTCCAGTATGTAGCCTGCTTCAATTAACTCGCAAAGGCGGGTGCTGATGACCTCCGCAATTACCTTGGCTGGAAAGGGAAGAAGAGAGATGGTTCCTAAGTTCTTAAAGTGCTTTGGGTCGGCAGAGGGTTTTTTCAGCAAGGGGTTGATCTCTGCATGTGTCCAGTATTCCGGGAAGGTGGCGGAGTTGATGGAGTAGTTGATGGTGTGGCAGAGTTCGGGAGAAGGTTGCGCCTGTTCTGTTGAAGATGTAATGTGTGCAGGGGTCTGAGGGTGCTCCAGAGTAGATGCTCTTCAGGGTGTCATCCGTGGTGAGTAGATTCTAGCTGAGTAGGATCTGTTGGGGCCGGCATCGTAGGGTGTGGTGGTTGTGGGTGGGGTGGGAGGATGTTGGTCAATGAGGCTGTCGAAGCTGTCATATATATCTCCTTGATCTTGCGGTGGAAGTAGGTTCTGAGGTTGTTGCAGAGGTCTTGTAAGGGGGGGACGACAGCTGTCTCTGTGCTGGGTCTGGTTAATTCTTTAACCACAGCAAATGTTCTTTACTACATCTACTAAATACTCAACAACTAAAGTGTTCAGTTAAAGATCAATTGAAGGCATTTACTGACGTCTTCGTTAAACAGTTCGCCAATAGAGGAAATCCAGCCAGTACCCAACTCGTTCTCACTCCTCTGAATAGCCAAAAACAACACCAGGTTGGGCCTCTAAAACAACTAAAATGGAAAGTCAATAGAGCCCTTCACTCAGTTCCCCGGTCCCCACTCAACAAAACATAAACCGCCAACCTAATGGCCGCTAAACACTAATTTGTATGAGCAATCTGGCCCATCAAGAAGCAAAACACAGGGACTTTCTGGGCCAAACTCATCTGGACCACAAGCACCATAATTTCAACATATCCTGGAAACATGGGGAATGTTCTAAATAACCCTAGCCATTGCAGGCTGGATGCCAGCTTTTGAGAAGAAGTTTGGGCTGCCTACCTATACGCACAATTCAATCTGCAGATCGGCACAAGAGCAATCCTGCAAGACTCAGGAGCTGACCAGTCTGAGAGAATTATCTTGGCAGTGCTCCAGCAGATAACAAAGGGGTGCACCACAAGAGCACCAGCCAAAACAGGATCCCCCAGGTAATATACAGGACAGACCAAGAAAAATGGGCAGAAGTAATTGCGCCACTCTTCAATCACATTCTATTAGGAGCAACAATCCCAGCCACATGGAGAGGCTCTATTATCTCCCCTTTTTTTAAATGAGGTAACAAACTCAAACCTGGGATTTAAAGGTTGCTCGCCCTCATTGATAATGAGGCAAAATACTATGCCGCAGACCTACTGGAACAACTTAATGACTGGGCCACTACAAACTCAGTTATCCCCCCTCACCCCATCAAACAGGCTTCACAAGAAAAACCAGACCCTTGACAAACACAATGGCCCTAGCAAAGCTGCCTCTCTACCTCTGTTACTTCGATTGCCAAGCCACTTTTGATTGTTGAAAGGAAATTAACCTAAAAAGGAAACAAAAAGGATACTAAAGGACTGGTGCATCCCCCCCTTCTCCTGAAAGCAATTGAAAACCTATATTCCAACATATGGGTTATAATCAGGCTAGGGAGTGAAGCTAATCTAGCATGGGTCATCCCAACAACCTCAAAGAGAGGTGTTTCCTGGCACCCATTCCATTCAGTCTTTTCCTGCCCAGCCATGTCCTCTGTCAACTTGCACGCTCCAATATTAGGGCTGGTACAATTATCACACCTTCTCTACACCAATGTAGAGCCACCCAAGCATACTCCTTAATGAATGGGTTAAGAATAAACAGAAAAAAGACACAAAATTTGATTTTTTTGCCAGGAGCACTCTCAGAGGGGAGGCTAGCTGGCATCTTGATGAGAGCAAGATCGCGGCAATAAACAAATATAAATACCACAGCTTTTTGGGGGGGATAACAACGGCTCAGTGAAACCACATAAGGAGGAAATTAAAAGGAAAGGGATTTCCCTGGTGGCAGGGCTCAGGTTAATGTTCATGAGTCTATCCAGGAACTGGTTCAGTACCATATTAGAAATTGCCAGGGTGAAAGCGGCCCCAACTCTGGCCTACGGTTGTGAGGCTCTTTAGGGAAGAGGCACAATAACTCTGGACACCACGACTGCAAGAATATAAAGACAAGTCTTCCAGCTCCCCTTAAACATCACCAGCCCAGATAAGGCTGGAGTAAGGGCTTACAAAAACAGTCTTGCACCATTTGAGCAGCCTTTGCCATCTTCTGCCAAAAGCTCAAATCTGCTATAGAAAATTCAATCAACTATCATATATGGGAGGAAATCTTTAAAAAAAAACACACTTCCCATCTCGAGACTACATTGTCAAAATGATCTACCTGCTCCGGCTAGGAGATCTATGGCCAGCAGCAGTGCGCCATAATCTCTTCAAAAGAGCCACCAGTAAAACAACTAAAATAATATCTTCATTATAAGACAATGCAATTCTAGAAAAGCATTCCCACGCCTGGGCAATATTAAATAGCTATGATATCCTGGAACCCCAGCAATATCTGAGAGAAGTTCTAACCTGCAGGGTAAAAAGCAAATACCTGAAATATCACCTTGGGATCTTGCCCTCCAATATCCAAAACTCGCCCTGGCTGAGGGCAGAAGCGAATCAGCCTGTCGACAATGTGGCTTCACAACTGAAGCCTTGGGGCACATAATCTGCCTCTGCAAATCCACTCTAAGCCTACATCGATAATGGTGGTATCCTGTCCGGAACCAGTTAGGAGTGCGCTCCTGAAGACAATCCATGTTTGCTTATCTTAAGTCTGCAGACCAGAAAACAAATGCCTGGGCTGTAAAATACTTCCAGGAGTTTGGGGGACTATAAACAGAGCAACGGCAACTTAACTTTAGACCGGACAAAAGCCAAACCATACTCCTTTTACAAACTGATTCATGTGCATCGGAGCATTTTAACTGTATCCATACATTTTAAATGCTATCTTAGGGCCTTGTTATGACGACAGTGGTCCATTGGACGGCAGTAGTAGTGGTGGCGGTCCATGGACCGCCAGACTGGTGGTCCACCCGCCATATTCTGACTATGGCAGTCGGACCACCACAGAACCACTGCTACTGCCAGTGTTTCACGATCTCTGGCTGTCTTGCAGTGGAAAGAGGCCGTGCGAGTATGCCCCTGGTACTATGACCAACTTACATTCTGTTCTAGAACCCTGGGCATAGGCTGCGGTTGGGAGCGGCTGTTTATGCTGACTTCTTGAAGAGACGACACGCTTTTCTGGTGTCAGGGTTTGACTTAATTAAAGACTTACCTTCAACCTCCAACCCTGCGTCCACTCGTCTTTACCCAAATTGGCGACGATCTTCTTCACCCTGACAACACAAGGAACCTGCGTTTTTGGCCATATTCCTCTTTGAAGTTTCCTGCTGTAGAGGATTTGGTATCACCGTTTGCCATATTTGAGGCATTGACTTCAGTGAGACTGTGCTGTTCTGCCAGCTGTGATTCGTTGTGCACCGCAGTCCACTCCTGCTTTGAGCCGTAGGGCAAATATTGTCAGCGCTGCTGAAGTCATGCTCCAACGATATCTACGGTGAGACCGCGCCACAATGCCTGCTATGTTGCTGCATTAATGACTGTGGTGATACCGTGCTGCGCTACCTGCTGTTCCTTGCCCTTGTTGCCGCTCTACCCCATGCTGTGGTGATACTGCTCTCTTCGCCTGCTGCTCATTGCCGCTGCAAAGCATTCTACTGCTAACCCATGGCTCCTCAGCAACAAGCCCATGCTGCACATTTCTACTCCAGTGACGTCAGTGGAACGCAGTGCACGTTGCTGCCATTTTGCATCTGGTATATGTCCCCACGTCCGTTGCCATCTTATGTAACACTTTGTGTTACCCACGCCAATTTTGTCTTTTCTCTTCAGTAATGTGCTCCCTTACGTGCGCATCTATAAAATTCCTGCTGCATTTGTGATGGTGCATTCACTTTAATAGAAGTGTTATATTCCATATAGGTAACATAATATAGGCCCTGGTAACTTCATTACACTTCACCTATATTCTTCCTTACATTGGACTTATAACGGTTTACCGAGACTGACCTTTTACCTAGATACGACACTGCATTCAGAACACAGGTTATCCCTAGTTCAAAATCACATAAATTATGCATGAGGATTCTTGAAAGCACAGCAGGACGACCATCTCCTGTATAATATCTTTGTATAAAGTTCATGCCCAACATCATCCTTAGACCGACACAGTAATACAGCGAGGTAGTACCCCTGGGGAAACCTATGGGTCTATATACATCACTTCTTGATAAGATCGGACAAAGGCGATCAAGACTTCCTGGCAGACACACTGACCAGAGACGCTGAGGTTAGTGCATGCAGATACTCCAGCTCGCAGTGGTCTAACATCCCTCGTGGGGTGTCCAACTTGAGACCAGTTTAAAACAACAGGAGTGGAAACCCGTCAACCTGGTTGGGATTGGGCTAATAAGCTATATATAAAAGACAATATCCCAACTGGTGTGATTATAGGACAAATATTAAGGATATGAGAACATTATCCATGGAGGTGCAAGGAGACTCTATTTATTCATTACATGTGCTAAAAAGCATCAGTTTAATCAGAATTTTAAGAATAGGACAGAAAAATTATTTACAGTTAATATCAGCACTGCAATTGTAGATGCAAAAATTTGATTATAACCCAAGTGTGTACAAGGTGCACGAGTGGGAAGTGAGTGACACTACGGCGACGCAAGTGACAAAAGAATCAGCGTGGACGGCGCAAAGTGCTCTGTGCAAGAATAATTACAGTGACTTCGAACATACAGGTTTCAACACACTTTCAACAATTGCTTTTGTTTGTCATTTTTACAGAGAACCGCTATGCAAGAAGCGCCTAAAGTCTGGCTGAAAAGTCGACGGCGTTTCGATCTGTGCAGTTTAGGATCATCATCAGGACTAGATGGGTAGAGTACAGTGCCGGATTGGCGAAAAAGGGGTAATGATGGTCGGGCTCCTGTGCAAGATCCGGAGTACCGTGGGTGCCACGTGGGGCAGTCCTTCAATATAGGGGTGTAGTAATGGGTTTCAGCTTAGGCGTAGAGTCATTTGTACGTCAGCAATGAATCCCTATGTCGGTCTGGAGAGTCACGGTCTCGTAAGGACCCGATGACCAAGCCGGTGGGGAGGAAGTCGGCGGGTCGGAACCCGGTCCAGAAGTGATCGGTTCAGTGGCAGGAATGAATCTCTGGTCGATTGGCAAGTCGGGCGAGTGAATCGCGGTGCCGGCGTCGGTGGATTTGGGGTCATTGTGCGTTAAGTGCAAATATTATACACATTGCCTTGGGGATAAGCCTGTCTGCTCATGCCAAGCTACCTAGGGGGTGAGCAGGGGTCATCTACAGTGTGTATTCCTTCACCCTGACTAGAAGTAAGGGTCCCTACTTGGTCAAAGGTACTTACCTCTGCCAATTAGAGACCCCCAGTTCTAACATTGTTGGACAGCGGTGTGGATTTTGAACTAATATTTGCACTTGACCCGCAGTGATTTTGCGTGCACCACTAGTCTAGTTTAGCAGCCACAGATTGCACCTGATTTTTTTTTTGGGGTGAAACCTATTTTGGAAAGTCTAGGAAGCATCATGTCTCAGAAAGGAGCAAGCGAAGGAGTAGAATTGGAATTTGAAATTCAGGAGTTGCTCACATATAAAAAGGAGCAACTGAAGCAATTCTGCAAACAACTTGGATGCCCAGTGGAGGGCAGCACAAACAAAGAAGAGCTACAGAAAGCTCTAAGGGCCTGGTGGGAGGCCAAACATGTTGATTCAGAGGATGTTACTGGAGAGAGGGATGCACAGGAAATTGGTTTTGAATCCCAGGATTTACCAGTGAATAGGCCAGCTTCTAGGGCTGGCAGCAACCATTCCAGTAGGGGCTTTTCTCCAGAGGAGCTAGAGGAAAATCAGAGGGCTAGGGCCCATGAGATTGAGCTTTTTAAACTCAAGGCTCAAGCAGAAGAGAGAAAGTTATGCCTTGACAGTGAGAAGAAGGCAGAGGAGAGAAGAAGTGCTCTCGCTTTGGAGGAGAAGAAACCCCAGTTGGCTCATGAGTTTAGTCTGAGGGAGCTGGACATTAAAGCTAAACAAGTGGAGTCCAGTTCTAATGGTGGTAGCGCACAGCCAGTGCAGGCGGGTAAGGTATACATACCCAAAGATCTGGTGCAGAATTATCAGAGGGGTGAGGATATCTATGCATGGTTTATATCCTACGAGCTTGCCTTGAAGATGAATGAAGTGACTGAGAAGAGTTGGGGGGCAGGTTTGTGGAAGCATTTTGAGGCCTCTGGGAGGGATGTCTTGGCACCCTTAGAAGCAGCAGGTACCTTAACCTACCCCGCTATGAAGGAGGCTTTATGCCTCAGGTATGGGCTTACTCCAGAACAGTACCGCCAGAAGTTTAGGAACTTCAAGAAACTTGATTCTAGTACCTGGGTGGAGTGTGTGAGTATGTACACGCGTGCACTGGAAGGTTGGATAAAGGGCAGCAAAGTAACTGATTATGTGGGGTTGTGTCACTTGATTAGTTGGGAGCACTTGAGCAGTCTATGTGTTCCAGAGCTGTGCCAGCATCTTTTAGACAGCAAGTTAACTGATCCCAGTGAGCTTGATAAGGAAGCGGACCGCTGGACTAGCACCAGGGTTCACAAGGGGGTGGTAAGTACCCCAGCCAAGGGTGGACAGGGTCCCCAGCAGAAGAGTGGGGGGGACATGGCTAATCAAAAGGAGTTCTCTAAAGGGCCCCAAAATAGTTCCCAGGAAAAAGAGTCCCAACCCCCCAAGCCTAAGAAGCCCTGGCCCCATAAGGGCAAACAGGACAACAGATCTCAGCCTACTTGCTATGCATGTAGGGAGGTGGGGCACATTGCGCCTAAATGTCCCAACAAACCTCCAGCACCCACTGGTGCTCAAGCCCCAGGGTTAGCCAGTGTAGCTTTGGGAGGGGATTTGATTTCCAGTGGAGAGGATGGGTTAGCAGTGATGACCCTTGTCTCTTTAGGAGACCAAGAGATGGCCCAGGAAACCTTGCTGCCCCTTAACACTAAAAAATACGGGCAGAAGGTGACCATCAATGGAAAAGAGATAGAGGCTCTGAGAGACACAGGGGCCAGCGTGACATCTGTAAGGTGTCAGTGGGTGTCTGAAGAGCAGATCATTCCCAATGTACTCCGTCCTGTGGTGGCAGCTGACAGTTCAGTGCGCCTCTGCAAGTTGGCACGTGTTCCCTTTGAATGGGGAGGAGTCTCTGGTATTTTGGAAGTTGTTGTCAGTGATGCCTTGCCTGTAGACTGTCTATTAGGTAATGACCTGGAGAGCTCTCCATGGAAGGATGTAGAGCACAGAACTCATTTGGAAATGTTGGGCTTGCCTGCGTGGATCTGTGTGACCACACGTGCTATGGCAGCCAGTAGGGGTGAATCAGCAGCACTGGAGCCTGGAACAATGTCCCAGGGACCTGCCAGGAGAGGAAGGGGCAGAGGGCGCGGGAAACCAGCCCCCGCCGTTCCCACGGTCCAGGAGGAAGCAGAACCTGAGGGGGATGCCCTGGAACCTACAGGGGAGCAGGTGGCCGAACTTGGGGAATTGCCTGAGCTGACCCATTGGCAGCAAGAGGGTGGTCCCTCCAGGGAGGAATTCTGCCAGGCTCAGAAGGAGTGCCCTTCTCTCATTGGTGTGCGGCAACAGGCTGCAGGCCTAGGGTCCAAGGAACATTTGTTTTACTAGGAGGATAATTTACTTTATAGTGAGCCTAAGTTTGCTGAGCCCAGTGCAGCCCGTGTGCTGGTGGTACCCGAGCGCTTCAGGAACTTCCTACTGGATCTGGCTCATGATGTGCCTCTCGCAGGACATCTGGGGCAAGACAAAACTTATCACAGGCTTGTCACCCACTTTTACTGGCCCCAGATGAAGAAGCACGTCGGTGCCTTTTATAAGTCTTGCCAAACTTGTCAGGCCAATGGCAAGAGTGGAGGGAAGTGCGTGACACCCCTCCAACCTTTTCCTGTGGTGAGCATCCCTTTTGAGTGGGTGGGCATCGACATCGTGGGGCCCCTGGACCCCAAGACCGCCTTAGGCAACAGGTTTATCCTGGTCTTGGTGGACCATGCCACCCTGTACCCGGAAGTAGTCCCTCTCAGGACAGTCACAGCCCCCGTGGTGGGCCGTGCCTTAATGGGGATCTTTTCCCGAGTGGGGTTCCCCAGAGAAGTGGTCTCCGACCGGGGTACAAACTTCATCTCTAGGTACATTAAGTCTCTGTGGGAGGAGTGTGGGGTGACATACAAGTTCACCACTCCTTACCATCCTCAAGGAAATGGGTTGGTTGAAAGGTTCAACCGCACCCTAATAGGCATGATTATGGGCCTAGAAGAACCCATGAGGCGGAAGTGGGACGTCTTGTTACCATGCCTGTTGTTTGCCTACAGGGAGGTGCCTCAGAAATCCTTAGGGTTCAGTCCCTTTGAATTACTGTATGGCCACCCTGTCAGAGGATCTCTCACTCTGGTGAAGGAGGGATGGGAGAAATCCCGCGGGAAGACCCCCCAGGATGTGTTCAGCTATGTGCTGGCCATCCGCAACCAGACAAAGCGCTTCAGGAAGCTCGCTCAAGAGAACCTAGAGGCTAGCCAGGAGGAAATGAAAAGATGGTACGACCAGAATACCACTCTGGTTGAGTTGCACCCTGGTCAGAAAGTGTGGGTGATTGCGCTGGTGGAGCCTTGTGCACTCCGTGACAAGTGGACCGGGCCATATGAGGTGGTAGAGCGCAAGAGCGAAGTTACCTACCTGGTTAACATCAAGACTCCCAAGCAGCCCCTGAGAGTATTGCACGTGAACCGCCTCAAACCCCACTTTTAGAGGTCTGAAGTGACTATGCTCATGGCTACAGATGCCGGAGGGGAAGAGGATAGTGATCCTCTCCCTGACCTCCTGGCAACCAAGGAGCAAGGCGGGTCAGTGGATGGTGTGGTCCTCTCGCCCATCCTGACCCCAGAGCAGCAGAGGGACTGTCGCCAGGTCTTGGGTCAGTTCGCCTCCCTGTTCTCCCTGACCCCAGGTGTCACCAACTGGTGCGTCCACGATGTGGACACTGGAGATAGTTTGCCTGTAAAACAAATATTTTACAGGGTGGCTGACAAGGTCAGAGCTAGCATCAAGGAAGAAGTTTCCAAGATGTTGGTGCTAGGGGTAATCGAGCCCTCCAGCAGCCCCTGGGCTAGCCCAGTGGTCTTAGTGCCTAAGAAAGCTGATACGCCTGGTGGCCCTCCAGAACTCCGTTTCTGCGTGGACTACCGTGGGCTCAATGCGGTCACCAAGACTGACGCACACCCCATCCCCAGAGCTGATGAGCTTGTGGATCGGTTGGGAGCTGCCCAGTACCTCAGCACCTTTGATTTGACTTCAGGGTACTGGCAGATTGCCTTAACCGAGGGGGCCAAGGAGAGGTCAGCATTTTCAACGCCAGAGGGGCACTTCCAGTTCCGCGTCATGCCCTTTGGGTTGAAAAATGTCCCTGCCACATTCCAGAGACTGGTCAACCAGGTATTAGCAGGGCTGGAGCAATTCAGCGCTGCATACCTGGATGACATTGCTGTGTTCAGCTCCACTTGGGAGGAACACCTGCAACACCTCTGTGAAGTGTTGAAGGCCCTGCAGAAGGCAGGCCTCACTATCAAGGCCAGTAAGTGACAGATAGGGCAGGGATCAGTAGTGTAGTTGGGATACCAGGTGGGGAGCGGCCAGGTGGCGCCCCTACAGGTAAAGATTGATACCATTCTGGCTTGGGAACGCCCCAAGACCCAGACAGAGGTGAGAGCCTTTCTAGGCCTCAATGGGTATTACAGACGGTTCGTCAAAGGATATGGCACCATTGTTGCCCCTTTGGCAGAACTAACCTCTAGAAATCAGCCCAGGAAAGTGAATTGGACCGAGGCCTGTCAAACTGCTTTTGATGCCCTAAAAACTGCCATGTGCACAGCACCGGTGCTTAAGGCACCTGACTTTTCCAGTGAGTTCATTGTGCAGACAGACGCTTCAGAGCAAGGCATGGGAGCAGTACTCTCACAGATCAACGACGAGGGCGGAGACCAACCTGTAGCTTTCATTAGTAGGAGGCTACTCCCCAGGGAACAGAGATGGAGTGCAATTGAAAGGGAAGTTTTTGCTGTGGTCTGGGCTCTGAAGAAGCTGAGGCCCTACCTGTTTGGGACCCACTTCCGTGTTCAGACCGACCACAGACCCCTCAGATGGTTAATGCAGATGAGGGGTGAGAACCCAAAACTGTTGCATGGTCCATCTCCCTACAGGGAATGGACTTTATGGTGGAGCACCGCCCTGGTACAGAACACGCCAACGCTGATGGGCTGTCCAGATTCTTCCGCCTTAGTGAAGAGGACTCCCAAGAGGTTGGGTAGTTCTCCCCACTTTCAGCTGGAGGGGACACGTGTTAGACCTGACACCCTTGGCGTGGTTTTCCCCTATCTTTTTGCCTCTGCCTCCTGTATTTTTGATGCTGTGCTGGATTTCGTTTTTGCTGGTTTAGATGCTTTGAACACTCTGCCACTGCCGTCCAGTGCCAGAGTGTAAGTGCTCCCTGTGAAAATTGTCATGTTGATTGGATGTTCCTGATTGGCATATTTGTATCACCACGAAGTCCCTAATAAAGTGTGCTAGATGTACCAGAGCTGGTGATGACAGATGCTACTAGTGGGCCTGCAGCACTGATTGTGCCACCCACATGAGTAGCCCTAAAATGGTGTCCAGGCCTGCCACCGCAGTGCCTGTGTGCAGTCAGTGAACTGCCATGTCCTCCTAGCCAGTGTCCCCACTGGCTGGGCCTAACCCTTCCCTTCATATACACATTGGTCACCCCTATGGAAGGCTCAAGGTACCCCCCTGGGCAGGGTGCAGTGTATAGGAAAGGTAGAGCATGTACTAGTGCAGGTAACATGCTCTGGTAGTGAGCAGCAGCCATGTTGTGTGCTCACTGCTGCAAGGTTATCTTGCTCCATAGACTAACATGGGGGAGGCTGGTCCCAATGGATACCAGCCTATCTTCCCATAGGAACAAGATGGGACATAAGTGATTGATATCCCTGAACCCAGAATTTAATAACACATCTTTTAGGAAGGGTTGTTTCTAAATTCTGTGTTTGAGAACAGTACCTTTAGAAAGTGGCTGTTCTCTTGTCTAACCTTTCTGTGTGCCTGGGCCTGCTTGTGGATTGACTGTCTGGTTTGAGGGTGACAGGGGCTGGGGAGCCCCCAGGAGGTTGTCTGAGTCAGCCTGTGGTTGAATGACTGCATCTGCAACTAGAGTGGTGGGAGGA
This sequence comes from Lissotriton vulgaris, assembly GCF_964263255.1. Classification (NCBI taxonomy): domain Eukaryota; kingdom Metazoa; phylum Chordata; class Amphibia; order Caudata; family Salamandridae; genus Lissotriton; species Lissotriton vulgaris. Next base: position 1,243,570,709 of record NC_141685.1, read on the forward strand.
GATACCACCTGGGAGTGAATAGGGCTGTGCCTGCCTGCCACAATGCTGGCTCCACCTCCTGCTGGGCGGCCTTCACCTCTGCCCCTCACACTGAAAGGAAGGAAGAAGCCAGGAAGCCCAAGTGCTCCAGCAACACCCAGAACTGCTTTAGACCGGGCTCAGGGCCCCAATTGCACAAAGACTTCAAAGATTGTTAGGGGTATAAGAGAAGGACCCCTGACAACAAAAAAACAGATTCTACAATCAAGAGGAACCTCTGCCAGAAGAAGGACCGCTGAAGGAACTAAGGAAGACTGCCTTGCTGTGTGCTTTGAGGGCTGACCTGTTCTGCTGTTCATCTGAAGCTGAGGAGAAGAGGGACTTTGCTGTGTGCTGTGACCCTGCCTGCTTGACCTACAAAGACTTTTCTGTGTGCTGTGTCTTCTAACTGAATCTCCAAGGGCCTGAGAAGAGCTGGCCTCCTGTCCTGGAACCCAGGGTCAAAAGGTTCCACAGTAACTGAACTACGCTGGGAAGACCGTACTTTAATTGCTGCTCATCGGCACATTGCTGCAGAGGATCGGAGGTTTGTTGTGCCTCCCTCCGTGATTTATCCCCCAGAAAGAGTTGGTGGCTTCACAAGCATTCTGCCTGCCTCTGGCCATGTGAAAATCACTTGCCGCCTGTTCATCGCCGCTGCCCGAGACCAGAAACATCCCGAAGATCTCGCCGTGCCTGGCCGGGGCCGCCGAGGGAGAAACCCAAGGAGCAGAGCCCTGATTGGCTCAGAGCGACGAGCCCCCCTCACCGAACGCCGCGCTGGGACTGGTTCCCAAGCCGCAGCATCATCGTCAGGATCGCGCCGGTATTGGCTGGCAAGAGGAAGAAGCCGTGTCATCACAAGGGGCTCGTCTGAGGAGCCGCGCTGCGAGTGGCCATCATCGCGAGGAGTCTCCACGTCACGAGGGGCTCGCCTGAAGGGCCGCGCACTGATTGGGCAGTATGAAGGAGCCGCGTTCGAGTCCGTGAGTAGACCCGACCTTGCCGAGGGATCCGTGGGTGTGTGCCTTGTCCCCGAGCTGCCGTCCCAGCCCATAAGTCGCATCCGGGCTCCCCGCCGCTCGTAGAATTATCAGAGCGGGCGGAGAGCTGACGGGACCTCACGAGGCCGCGGGAAGGCTTTACCGAGGTGGGGAGACTTTCTTTTTGTGAACACGGTACCGGCGCCTCAGAACAGCGCTAGAGATACGGCGATCAGCTATTTTTAAAGTACTCAGAGGTTCTACTGATAACTTCCCTTCCCACTATTTTAAAAGACTGAGACTGAACTGCGCTAGCACGGATAGCTTCCTATCCCAAAACCAAGCTTCAAGAAGAGTTAATTGAATTGTGCCTATATTGCCAGTGGTTAATCTGCCTAAAACTAGATAAAGAGATATTTTTTTATATACTTACCTGTGTGGTCTCAGTTTGTGGTGGATTTGGGGTCATTGTGTGTGTTAAGTGCAAATATTATACACTTTGCCTTGGGGATAAGCCTATCTGCTCGTGCCAAGCTACCTAGGGGGTGGTGAGCAGGGGTTATCTACAGGGTGTATTCCTTCACCCTGACTAGAAGTAAGGTTCCCTACTTGGTCAAAGGTACTTACCTCTGCCAATTAGAGACCCCCAGTTCTAACATATACCTTATACTGTCTAATGGTTCTTGCAGCTCATCTATTCTACACCAGAATAACAACTGTTCAATACATTCTTATTAAAAACGGCCATCCTTTTTTATTCTGTTTATCTCTCTGAGACAGACTAAGTAAGCATGAGTGACTGAGCGAAAAGTAGTATATTGTTTCCACGGTCCTGAGGGATCATGGTTGTCATGTTCCATGGTTGCCAAGAACTATTCTCTCCTTGGTAAGAGGAGATTCTATTGGTACTGTGAGCTAGTTGGTACAAGAGGCCAACATACTCGGTGGGGGTGTTCAGAATCAGTCTGACACCAATCCTACTGTGTATGCTGTCCAAACGTGCCGATCCTGTATAATTATTATAGGAGCTACACGACAGAAGTGCTCAAAGTTTGTGTACTTAACGCATGTTTCATTCATCATAACGGTAATAGGCACACCTTTCATCATTGTCTTTAACGTTGTTTGCATTGATAAAAGTCTTCAGTTGAACAGTTTATTATTGATAAGTGCTTATTACTGTGATAGGCACAACTTTAAACACCTTCAACTTTTATCTGTTAGTTAGACTTGTTATAAGGCTGTTACAGGTCATCCTTTTTAGCTGCTTACACTTTGTGTTGTATTATACATTACCTTCTATTTCAAATGTACCCTTACAATTGAACTTATACTTGCTGGTCTCTACCTCCTATATTTTTTTTTCAGGTTTTTCTAATTCTGTATTTTTTTTTCACTCTCCCTTTTATTTTTTGTTAGTATGCCTTCAGGAAATATTTAGAATCTTTCTCCTCTGCAACCTTTTATACCTTCTTCTGGGGATTCCTCACTCAAATGGGAGGAATAGCGTGAGTATTTTGAGAATTACATTTATACTTATGATGATGACGACGATCTCACTCCGGAAAGGAAAAAAAAATACTTTTACTACACTTTTTGGGTGTTCAATGAATTACAATTTCTAATTACTAAAACAAGGAACCGAGACAGGATTACCAGGGCGATGTGTATTTAAAAGCGTTAGAGGATTTTTCTAATTACTTCAAATCCATTGTTTGCGTTGCAGTTGACAGATTTAAATTCTTTCACCGTAAGCAGGGAGTGGAGGAATATGTCAAGAATTTCATAGCTGCGCTCAAAAACTTAGCTTTAACTCATCATTTTGGTACACTACACAATGATTTTATTCGTGATCAAATTGTTATGCGTGCTGCTAACTGCAATATACAAGAAAAACTATGGGCTAGAAGCGGAATCTGCTCTCCAAGAAGTGATTGACAGAATTGGAAGGAAGGTGTGCGAAAGCTGTCTTATCAGAGGACAAAAGAAAACTAGTACCAATGACTTTGCCACGATTGCCAGAGTCAGGAGTACAAGAAAAACTTTTCATTAATTCACATCTGAGCCTAGATAAGTAAGAATGATTTTACAATAAAAACCAAATTAGCTGGTGACAGAAAATGTTTTAGTTGTAGGAGTAAATTTCACTTAGCAAATGATAAGAAATGTCGAAATGTGGAATTGTTGGGCATTTTTTCAAAATGCGTCAAAGCAAATTGAAGAGAGATGTCAATGAGAAATTTGTAGACCCAGTTAATCATGAATAATCTTATTCCTCTAATGATAATTTAAATATATGCATTATACATGTTGATGATGAAGTACTCAACTTGCAGGGTAAAAGAAAGAAACCTATGTGTAATTTATCCATTGGTGGTGTTGAAGTCTCCATAGTGGCTGACTCTGGTTCACCTTATACCATAATTAACAAGAGGGTGTGGTTGGATAAATTTGTACCTGTTGTAAGAAGTAAGTTAGTGAACGCAACATCTCTCTCAAAACCTTCACTGGTGAACCTATTGAGGGGATGGTCTATAAGGAACTTTGTTTCTAATTCAAAGGTAGAGAAATGTTGGGGGAAATGTATGTGTCAGCCGTTGGTCCTTCTGTACTTGGATGGTTGGATCAAGGTAAATTTGGCATAATATTGCATCCCAATAGTCCTGATCCTGTGCTGTACCTACAATCAGAAGAAGAGTTTCACACCAAGATTTCAAAAAAATATCCTAGGGTGTTTTCTGAGAACATTGGAAAATTAAAAGGTTTCCAACACAGGATACAACTTAAAAAGTATACTTTTCCATGGATACATAAGTCATAGGAAAATTCCCTTCTCTATTAAGAGTGAGTTTGAGGTAGAACTTCGCAAGTTACAAAAGGATGGAATAATTGAACCGGTTGAGTCCACAGAATGGATCACACCTTTAGTTGTTGCTAAAAAGGCTAAGGGTTAACTCTGTTTATGTGTTGACCTCCGAGATCTAAATAAGATTTTCCTTATTGATCAGTTTCCCCTGCCTAAAATCAGTCAGATGCTATCACGCACCAGTGGAATTAAGTGGTTTTCCACTATTGATCTCACTGCTGCATATCACCAAGTAGCACTCCATCCTGACAGCAAGTGTCTTACTACTTTTGTGACGCCTTTTGGATGTTTCAGGTTCAGAGGAGAACCTTTTGGGTTAGCCTCTGCAGCAGCAATGTTCCAGAAATTAATGCAGATTATTTTCGAGGAATAATCCAATTTAATAAATTTTCAAGATGACATTATGGTCATGGGCGCCAACAGAGAAGAACATGATGCTAAGTTGACTAGAGTCCTTGATATCCTTGATAATAGAGGCCTTCCAGCGGATATTAAGAAGTGGCAATTTGCTGAGCCCAGTGTCACCTACTTGGGGCATGAGATTTCTGGAGCAGGCATTAAACCCAAGAAAGAGTTACTGTCTGCTATAAAAGAAGCCCCATCTCCCAAGAATAAGGATGACGTAAGATCTTTCTTAGGTCTTGCAGAGTTCTATGCCAAGTTCATGCAGGATTTCTCCTCCAAGACTTTCACATTAAGACTGCTCATAAAACAGAAAAACACATTTGAATGGATGGATGTATGTGAAGAAGCATTTTAAAAAATTAGGAACAGCATCTGTGAAGCTCCACCCTTACAAGGCTTTGACCCAGATTTACATTGTATCGTGACCACGGATACCAGTAGTAGACATCTTGGTGCAGTGTTGAGCCAAAATCATTTGAAAGGCAATGAAAAAACCATTGCACTTTCCTCCCATTCTATCACACCCACTGAAGAAAGGTACTCTGTCATAGAGTGGGAGGCTCTTGCATGTGTGTGGGGTTTAGAGTATTTCAGGCAATACATTTGGGAATACATGGTCACTATCAGAAGTGATCACAAACCTCTTGTAAAGGTCATAAATACTGAAGGACTACAAAGTGCTTCTCCTCGCCTAGCACATATGTCGGTCAGAATGATGGATTTCAATTATGTGGTACAATACGTTCCAGGTGTAAAAAAACGTTGTAGCAGACTTTTTGAGTCGCTTACCTTTACCCTGTGTGAGTGATTTGGTTACAGACTAGGAGTCATTTTGTTTGGAAGAAATTCCCTGTATTTCACATTCCGATTGGATTACAGCCAGAACTCTAAATATATCAAAGATGGGTGGCCACCAAAAAAGACATCCTGTCTAGTATGCATACTTTTTGGGAATTAAGACACAAATTGTCTTGTGAAGGTGGCCTAATTTTAAAAAGTGGGAAAGCTATACATCCCATCGGTCAAGACTACTTGACATTTATCATGAGGGACATTTGGGCATTGAAAAAACCAAAAATAGAGTAAAAAACTTGTACTGGTGGCTAGGTTTGGACCTGGAAATTAAAAGAATAATGAGGGATTGTTCAGGTTGTGCAAATTCTGGCAAGCCCCAACGCACTTTTATACCATCATTGCAACCCTTTTCTGGTCCCAGTAGGCCCTGGAGTTTCAAGTCTTGCAAGAGCTTGAGGATGGCAAAGACCCAGTAGAAAGCGAGTGGGAATAGACCAAAGAAACACCTGCTTCCTTTGGCAAACCTTAATGGGTCCATCCTGGAATGGTGTCACGAAACATTTAAAAAATACAGTTAACATCATCAAACAAAAGAGCATTCCAGAATGCCTATTGTTGGTACTTTTAGCGATGAAGAACTGGGAGAATAGATTGTGTTTTTTGTCTACACTGAATACCCTCTTTAATAGACGTCCATGCGCCTCAGTTTGTGTTTTTCTGGGCGTGCAGTTTATTTGAGCTCAATAGGGTCAAGCACAGTGATACTGCTGAGACTTCAAGGAGATTTTGATTGTCTTAGGCCATTATCCCAGAAGGCTGAGACACACATATGACTGTGTAATGGTTAAACACTGTTTTACAAAGGAGAGCAAAGGAGACGTTCAGACAGTGCTCGACAGTGACGGTGCTCGAAGACAATGGTCCCATGCACACTTTTTTGTAAACAGGGACTTTTCATCATCATACTTTGACTGAGAGCAAGGAAGATAAAGGCAGAAAGGGGAAATAGAAGGAAGAAGAGAAACAAGAAAAGTGTGACAAAAGGATAAAGCAAGGATGACAAAGAAACCGGAGGAGAGAGACAAAGAAACAGAAAGTGCAGTGTGTGCGAAGAGAAGGTACTAAGTGGAATAAAAACTAGGAGGTCGGTATTTGATAAACCCTACAAGAGAATTCTAATCCAAATGTAGGACCCCTGCACTTAATTTTTACAAATTTAGCACTGCAAACGTATTTTTCGAGCCTTCAGCTTAGCACCAGAAAAGGGCAGGTAGGGCCAAACATCTCCAAATAAGACGTGGGTCAGTTTCTCATGAAACTTTCAAATTATCAATCTTCTTTAAAGTACTTCTAGTCAAATTACAGCACTTGGCTTTTAGTCTTAAACGACCAGCAGCGGTGTTTTCATACAACGAGTTGTATTCATTGTAAGATGAAAGGCGACGAGATTACTTCAAGGGCACAACATTATGACTCTTAAATGAAAGTCTTCTTTCAGCAAACCTCAGGCGCGTGAGACAACACTGCCTTTGAGTCTGAAGAGAACATGGAGCCATTTATAGCATCAGGGATTGCCAGGGGGTAGAAAGTAATTTTTTCTGCCTACAAATTTAGAATATGGTAGGACCCTTTCACTTGTTGAGGGTGAGTTGGGAGCAAACATGCCTGCCAAAGAGCTTTGGCATCAAAATGGATTCCTTAATGAATCAGCCAAACTAGTGCCCACACCTGACTAATGTATCTTGCCCACCTTCCGCCCCCCTAAATTCTTAGCATTGTCATCCGTTACTTGAATATGTAAACCTGCCCCCCTGAATCATTTTATTTCAACCCTCACTGTCTTTGACATCATCTGATAAACAAGCCCTGGTAAAGCCAGTAGATCTGGCATTGGCTGCCAGCCTTTCTGCTTGTTTTGGTTTTGTCATGGTTTTTGTGAAATGTTATTGTTGATACAGCTACTGAGCGCTCAGCAACACAAAACAATTCCTAAAAGTAAAAATATGCGTTATGGCTTTTAAAAAGCACACATTGCCATAGTAGTCCCTCGAACTGAAGGGAACTACTTTATGTGTGTATTTGCTCCTTTTGAAACAGTGTACTGCTATCACTCACAATGAAGTTAGACAATGGCTGAAGTATGTTGACCCGGTGCCCCATGTGGGATGCTGTACTGGGCAGAAGAAAATTTAAAATTTTGCAAAAATATACCAATGCATAAAGTGGGATGGTTGGGAACCTTGAACAGTATGTATGTGGTACCTTGTTCATTTTAACATCCTGCCATTATCTCCCTGCCTGCTCAGCCAGTGTGAATGTGATGTGTGCTGCATGGAATGTTGGTGTGATGATGCGGAATGGAATGTTTGGGTGCCTGTGAGTTGATGTTGAATGGACTGACTGACTGTAAAGCTGCTCCTGGTGGGGCTGCTTTACAGGAACATAACTGCTTCTAACTAAGAGTTAATAAATCTGCTGAAACTACATCTTGCCTGCTGGACTTAATTGATACAATGTATATACAACGGGGTTTATTTACAAGCCCATTACGCCGCAGTATACAATTTTTCTTGGCACAGCGCAATGGGCTTCCCCATAATTTACAATGCCATGTAAAGTCACCCTGCATGACGTTTCATAACCTTGCAAATATGATCCCCTTTCACGCATAACTCAGTGTGAAAGTGGCATTCCGTGGGTGTTGCCGTGGGTGTTACCATGCAACATCCATGATGGACATTGACGCATTCCCAGATTTACAACATTTGTAAACCTGGGAATGCACAGAATCCGGAGGAGTAGGACAACAAGGAGAAATATTTTTATTTGTCCTCGTTTTTTGCCTTTAATGATTGTTTTTGTGCAGGAAGCTTTCCCTCCCTGCACAAAAACAATCATTTCCTCAGCGCAGGCACCCTTGCAAAACGGCACAAGGTTGTCTGTGCTGGCAACTGGCTGCTGTTTGTTCGCCGGCGCAGGGGAGAAGGACAGGAATGCACCGTATCTCAAAGATCGGTTCATTCCTGCCCTTTTATTTTGACGCACGGCAGCACAGCATGAAGGCTTGCTGCACTGCTGTGTGTCAAAATATTGTAAATGAGTCCCAGTATATTTGAATAAAATCTAAATGTCTTAGCTAGCACTAGACCTAATTAACCTTGTGCATGCCAGGCAGCAAACTCAGTCTTTCCATACCTTGGTTTTCTAGTTCAAAATCTAATTTACACCAGAGCTTCATTTATTTTAACCCCTCCCATGCTGGTGACGAACCCCAGCCGTCACGCCCCGCGGTGGGCATGTGCTGATGACGGCTGGGGTTCGTCACGGCCCCGCCCTGGTCTTTTGTTTACCGCACAGCGGTAAAATCGCGGCCGCAGCGAAGGGGTTAAACAAATGAGCGGAGTGTCCCAAAGGTGTACTCATTGCATGCTGCTCCAGAAGCTGGGAATGCTGAATACCAAGGCTCCATAGTCTTGATTCCACCTCCTGCCAGATTCTTCCTCCACCAAACATGTCCTATCTCATCTCACTTTTACAGGTTCTTTTTCATCCCTGCTTCCCATGTTTGTGCTTGTCTACCTATATTTCCCATCCTTCTTTCTACCTCTCTTTCACTAATCCAGAGTTTGATAATGAAAACTAAGTGCCGATCCCTATAAATTGCTTCCGGTGGCCTTCCCCTGCACAAATGAAGCACTGAATTCACACTGTTCTCCGCAGCACCACATGTGATCATAGTGTATCATTAGTGCAGTTTAAAAGCAACATTTTGGCTGCAAGTAAGAGAGGATTGACGCCAACTTCTAATGTTGCTGAGGACTATGAAGCTATGAGCCACATGGCTTACACAGAAGAAGCGCGCTCTTCACTGCACATCTGATTCTCAACCAAACCACCTCAATGCACCATCTCTCCTGAAGTGATCATGCTCACAGTGAGATTTTAGCTCAATGCCCAGAATTAGCTCTTATGCAAGTCTGGATATTTTTGTTTGGAAGGACAAATAATGATTAAAGAACTGATAAAAGGCAGTCAGAGAATGGACTTGGAAAAGGGACAAAAATACATCTTCATAAGCATGACCAACTGTACTTCTCAGATTTTAAACTCTAGCAACCCTTAGAAAGCCTGACAGCCAAGAAAATATGGTTCCCAAAGAGGTCTGGAGCCAAGTAATTAAATCACAGATGTTTTACCTTCATCAGGTTTAGCCCCTTATAACTGAAGAGGAGACTTATAGTCCTCAATGGTGGTGGTTATTGAAAAATAACAGGGCACTTATTTTTCAGGGATTTCAATTGGTATGTTTTGTCCATATTTGTTTATGCTTGATTGATTTGATTGACAATTTAGTGTTCAGTTAATAAAATGTACAGTAAAAAAAATCTTAATACAGTTTTCTTACATTTCATACAATAAAACATCTTTATGCAAGTTACTTACCTTTCATACATAACCAATCCTGAGCCCTTATTTAAAAACCACATAATTAATAGTACTGTTCCTCATTTCCTAAGTACTAGAAAATCTCTTCATTGATCACTATCAGTCAGTTTCCTCTCTGCTATTTCTATAAACTTCAAAAGTCTGCCAGTGAATTGTAAATCTTCTCCCTGTAGGCTGGCTATGACTGCTTGTCGACATGTTTGTATCAATTGACTATTAAAATCCTGACTCAGCAGCCTCCTACGTTCAACTAATAACGCTATGCAACTACAAATGATAGGACAAATATCTTCTCTCCTTCTCTCACGTCCTTTCACCACTCAGCTTTTTCCGAGTTGGGGTGTCTCCACGGAATAGGCTGTTACCTAACCGGAGACTCATAAACTTCAGCTTGGCCTTTTGGCTATTTAAATCCCCTAGATAGCTGTGAGATTTGAGCATTTCATAAGAAGCAATCACTGTCCATGCTTGGGATCTTTTTGCCAATACTGCTTTATCCAATAGCCAGGACATTTCTTTACTGCACCCATTTAACACTTTGTTAAATACCACCTGTGAAAGGGGTAAAGCCCAAAATTGTTTAGCCTTAAAGGTATCTATTGCCAATTTGAAGTATTCATGGGCCTGCTTATGTTTGCTGTCACTTATCGCCTCCCAGACCATTGTCATAATCGTTGAGTTATTATCCCGTTTCAATTTAATGGCCAAATTTCAAATATGCTCCTAATCTGTTTAGGTTCTGTTGTCTAAGGCCAAATTCAAGTCGAATTTGTGCTGGTGTGATGTCTGCTGAGGGAAATGAAACAAGCAACAATAGGTACCTGTCACCAGCTTGTCTATGATATTATCAGCGCATTCTCTAAAGGTCTCTACTCCATATGTCAGAGATGGAACGTTTTTAACTGACATTACTTGTAGCAATGGTTTGAGGGGAAGGCTTTTTAAGTTTTTCTGGAGAGTAGCAAATGCTGCAGTTAATGAGTTATTTCTTCTCTGTAGTACTGCCACTGATTCTTACCCGAACCCCTCTCATCTAGTATGACTCCCAGATAACTATACTCTGAAATGGATTCTAACACAGACCCTTCTATATTCAATACAGGTCGCGCTGCTAACCGACTTGATACCATCAGTGTTTTTGACTTCTTTAATTTGACCTTTAACCCGTGAGAGGAAGCTCATAGAGCAGTTTAGTTTATTATTTGCATCCCCAAGTTCATATAATTTATTAATATAATGTCATCGGCATACAATAAGTGGGAAACCCTTAGACAGGCCACCGACGGGGAATGAGAGTTAATATCGTTCAACATATGTGAGATGTCAGCTAAATAAAGGTTGAACAAGAAATGAGCCAATACACATCCTTGCTTCAGCCCATTCCTTGTTATCATTTTTTTTACACTACTGCACCCTGATCCAACCTTACTCTTGTCTAGGTATTGGTATACAGCAGTTGGATCGCTCTCAACGAACTAGGTACAATTCCACTTTTTGATAACTTGTTTCAAAGAATATTCCTTTGCACCATGTCAAAGGCCGAACTAAAATAGATAAAACATAGATGCAGGTTCAATGCTCGGCACTTCGCCATTTCAATTATAAGAGCTAACATTTGGATGTTAATAGTACCCATGCCTTTTATAAACCCTGTTTGATGAATTGGCAGCTGTTTACTGGCACCCACTCCAGCCGTTAGCTCTGCCAGCAGACATTTAGCAAAAAACTTAGTTTCACAATCCATTAAAGTTATTAGTCTATAATTAGCAGGATTCAAGACCTGACCAGCTTTAAAAAATCGGAGCCTAGTTTGAGCCCCTCCATTTATCGGGGGTTTCTTCATTCTGCACAGCATGATTAAATAATATTGTCAGATTCTTTGCCCAATATTGCAGGTTTCTTTAAATAGGGCTTGAGGGATGCCATTTGTGCTGGATCTTTAACTGCGTAATGTGCCTTGTATTATCCCCTAATCCATCTTCCACTAGATTTGGTATGCTGTTTATGCCACCTGACATAGATCCAAAATGCTTTTCCCAGACTTCTTCTGATATATTTGAAGTTATTAGTTGTTGTTTTCTGCCATTGGCTTGATTTACCAATCTCCAAAACTAATGTGCATCTTTAAATTTAGCTGCATAACTAATTTTACACCAATACAAATCTAGCTCCGGTTTTGTTTGTAACCATACCTCTTTTTTATAAAAAGTCCTTAATTTTGGTAAGGCGCCATTCCTGATTCTGGAGGATGCGTCATTTCTTGAAACCCTAAAGGCATGATTCAATTTTCTCTTCGCTGTTTTAAGTTGCACAGACATCTTATTTGGGAAAGACGTAACTGTTGCTACCCCGACTTTTGACTGCTCAGCATTTTTCTCCACTAGACAGATTGAAAACTGCTCCCAATGAGTCAAAGGATTTTGATCTATTTTATTTAAGGCTTCCCATTGGTCTCTTGCTTGCTGTTCAATATTTTGTATGCTATTTACTGACCAGTGTAGACTCTTATAATTAAGGCCAACGGACTGACCTAACTCCGGGGCAGTTTGGTCATGTAGAGAAATATTTAAGTTAAGTCTAATCACTTGTGGCTGGTGATCACTTTCCAGCCTATTGCCCTACTTATAACTTGTTACAATCTGATATAGTGGGAGTGATACTAAAGAGTAATCTGACGGCTTTTGATTTTACAAAGGAATGAGTCGCTTGAGATGAGTATCCGGATACATCCAGCCATTCAATACTCGGAGTCCATGGTGCTCAAAATTTCTCACCACCCATTCTATTTGATCATTGTTTGAATGCTTCTGTCCTGAGTGGATGTGCCACATTTGATCCATTATATGCAGTATTCGATCCCTAGGCCTCACCTGGAAAAGATTCATTTTAAAATCTCCTTTCAAGAGGATCCACAGAACTGGATTCATTATGCTTTGTGATGTCAATAAACTCAGAATCTTATCAATTGTTTATTTTTGTCTGCTACCAAGGGGATGTATGTACACATTTATTATCATCAAGGGGATCATATTAGCTGGACTGAGAGGCCAAACCTTAAGAGCTTGTACGTTCAAATGATCAATTTCAACTTCTTTGATTTTTATTCTTAGGTCCACTGTTACATATAAAGCCAGACCTCCTGCTGCTCACCCATTCAATTTTATTTTGATTCCTAGCTTACTGTAACATAGATATCCCGGGAGCTTAATTTCCTCTTGAGCCCATGTTTCTTGAAAGAGGACTATCTGGAACCTTCTAATAAAAGTTAAAAATTACTGATCATCTACCTTTGCAGCCAGACCCTATATCATCCATGAGCAGATGTCAACTTTGTTCATAATACGGCTGCTGGTGCTGGATTTGTTCTGTCAGGGTCTTAGATCCTTGTCTGAACTGGCACTCAGCACACTCGGGCGTCTTTAAGATCGTTGTTGGTCTAGATTGCTGCTTTTTTACACATTAATGGAATTTTCAATTGGCTTTGACGTCCCCTACCACACTCCTCTTCCACCATTTTTCGATCAGTGCAACAACCATCCTGATCTAAAAACTGTGGATAGGGTTCCTCCCTTTCCCTAGTCATCTTAATGCCCCATTTTTCAAATTTCTCCTTTTCAGCCCAGACTTCATCCGCTACCTCTGGAGTGGCCCATGTAATCATAGTCGGTTCCTCACCTGCCCAAGTTGGGATATTTACAAATGTGACTGAATGTATGTCCGTAGACTCTATATGACGTAACTCCGGTATTTCTTTTGTCATTCGCATAATGGGCCCTCTATTTATTCTATCAAAATGCCCGCTGGATTTATATTTTGGAAAAAATGTCAATTTACAGTGAAGACTGGGCGGGCAGGGGTGAATCGACCACTCTCTTTGACCCTGCTGTATTGTACAGACTATATCCTGCTGTATGTTCTTGGCCTGCACTGCTTCTTCTGGGACCTTATATCTGAGTTGAGTGGCACCTGATGGACAATGCATCCGCTCTCCTTGTCGTTTTTTTCATTCCTTAATAATTCTTCCCTTATTCGCATTCTAATCTTCTTTTCGTCTTTGTCTTCCATGCCTTTCTCTGCTTCAAGAGCGTTTTGAGTTCTTTCCCGTTCCCCCACTGACTTTACTAAATTTACTTTGGCTAGTTAATTCATATTTTCCTGGACTGACCCCCACTGAGTCTCGTCAGTTTGTCGATCTATTTCCTTTGTCATTGTTTTTACTTCCACTCGAGCAGATATCCTCTCAATATCCTTATCCACTTTGTTATCCCTAACCAAGTCTTCATTTTTTTTTCTTGACACGCCACTCAATTACCTATTTTATATTGGGGCACTTTGGGGAAGTACCAAAATGTATTTTAAAAACCCGTTTTGAACCTTTTGTAAATTGTCTACAGGAGCGTAATCCCAAACCTCTGCGCCGTAAGTTGCTACGCTATGGCATTTGGCGTGGTACATTTTGAGCAACTCGGCTGGGGCAGGTTTGCCCAGTTTTCTCGAGAAGGAAACAAGAGCTGAAGTTGCTCTCTGAAAGAGTAACTTTTTACTTATCATGGCTTGTTTCCAGGATAATCGGTCGTCCATTAAAATTCCTAAATATGATTATTCCCTGGTACGTTCCAATCTAACTTGTTCTATGAAGACATATTTTGGGTTCTTCGCCTTGGGGCCGATGTGCATAACAAAGGTTTTATTTTTATTTACTTTCAACCCCAAGGAAAGCATAAACTGGCAGTATTTGTCCAACTGTCTTTGTAACTGAATTAGTGTTCTTGCTAAAATTACAGAGTCGTCCGCGTAAAGCAGCGCGGGAATAGGGCGGTGATTAATAGATGGAAGGTCCTGGCTCCCTACTAACATGGCCGGTTCCAGCCCGTTGGTGTAAAAATTAAATAAGAAAGGGGCCAGGACACAGCCCTGTCTAACTCCTTTATTTACTGGAAAGGACGGAGATAGTTCGCCGCCAATCCCATATCTCACGCAAGCAGTAGCATCGGAGTAGAGTTTGCGGAGAAATTGAATAAGAGGAGGGTCTACCCCCTATTCACTGAGAATGGACCACAGCCTTGAGTGTAACACGCAGTCAAATGCTGTGCTGAGATCGAAAAGGTACAGATTACCTCTTTTTGCCCCTACGTATTTACCTATCAGAAGGGTTAGGTTCAATGCCTGCTCAACAGTACCAAGTCCCTCCTGAAATCCATATTGGAGATCTGTCAGGATGTTGTTCACAGACACCCAGTCTTGGAGACGTTCCAAGATCAGCCGACCAGCGACTTTCCCCAGGGAGTTAAGTAGGGAGATGGGCCTGTAACAGGCTGGATTATTGTGTTCGCCCTTCTTAAAGATTGGGAGCAGGATAGAAGAAGACCAAGAATCTATTAGCGGCGGAGGGGCCACCAAATATCTTTGAAAAGTGAGCCACCCACTCGTCAGCCGTTACTGCCACATCTAGGTGTTGGGAAGATGTGGCATCTACCAAAAAGGGTGATTTGACCATGCGCCAAAACAGGGAGCTGTCTTTACGTAGGCAGCTCTCATGTAATTGGGTCCAAAGATTTTTCTTTATTTCCTTTTTACGGTTGTGCTGTGCCAATTTGTAAACCTTTCTAAGTTTAACTATTTCGGCAGTGTCTCTGTCTTGGTTGTGGAGGGATCTTTTTAGGTCGGTTAAAGCTTTACGACAAGTTGAGTTAAACCAACCTTTGGATTCCTGTTCCGGGATTTGTGGTGACAAAATAATTCTGCCCGTATAATTTTAATAATTTCCAGAAAACTAGATATAATCAACTGGGGTGAGGAATCTACTGCCAAACAATTATTCATCCATGGAAGGGCTTTAGATATCACTTTGCCGGTAATTAGTTCTGGGTCGACTTTGGACCATTTTATGGAAAAGACGTTTACTTTATCCATGGACAATGTTTGTTGGTTTAATAAGATGACCCTGGTAAGCTGAGGTAGAGCAGTATTAATTGACAGGGTGACACTATTAGGAAAGTGATCGCTACTAATATCTGAACCTGTTTTAAAAGATTGCAGTTGACCCTTTAGTATATGGGAGCATAGAATATAGTCAATGAGACTTGACAGACCCCTTCCGTGAAATGTTGGAAGAAATTCAGCGGGTTGATCCACAAGGTCATTCGAATATTCCAACTCCAATGAGAAAAGACACTCATTCAGGGTATTACCTAAGTTCGTATGTGTAAAATGGGTCAGGGAGCAACCGTTTTCATCTTGAAGGCCACAGATACCATTCTTGTGGTTATTGCACAAAGGAACATTAAAATCCCCCCCCCAAATCATATAGCAGGTAAGAGAGGTGTACTTGTTTCGTTGTTCATTTATAAAGGATGTAATTTCAATTAAAGCTTTGACACATTCCACGGGCTGGAGGTTGTTGTAGAAGTTGACAAAAAAAATGCAACGTGCACTTATTAAATGAGACCATTATGATTTGGAAATTCTCGCTGGTAAGAAGAACAGTTGCGTTCATGGATGGTAAATTATTTGAGATGTAAACTACTATACCTCCCTTGGGTCTACCATGAGTTATAAGACTAGCTGGAACATAGCATGTTTTGTAACCCTGAATGTGTATAGGCTCAGTGGCCCAGGTTTCCTGTAAACATACTATTTGGTGTGCATTTACTGTGTCTAGCCATGGTTTGTGGTTTATCTTGGAGCGGAGGCCTGCTACGTTCCAAAATAAAACAGAAAGGATCTGAGTAGGGTTTACCGGATCACTTATGTTAGAGGGGGCGTTGGAAGCTAAAGTACCTGGCCGTGGAGGTGAGTGTGATATCGAAACGGTGGAATGTAATTCAGAGTGGTCATCACAGGTAATAGGGTTCTCTAGCAGTAAATCTGGGTCTATTGGTCTTGGGAGAGCTACCTTCCTAGTATTACCAGGTAGCTCAGTAAATATTATTACGTCTGAGGACATTGATGGTTCAGAGGTTGTTTCTACGGGAGAGGATGGTATTAATAATCTAGGTTCTGTCCTCGTATCAGAGATACCGTTTGTAAGGAAAGATCTCGAGGAGCGAAAAGCTGGTTGAAAGGATTTAGACTCCAAGAGCAGGAGACCTGTACTATCCTGACTATTACACACTGGTGGTCAATCCACCATTTCTAGGCAGTCAAATCTGTTTGCAAGTGGAATGCCTCTCCATCCCAAAGGGGGAACAACATCTCTGCCTCCAAAACCTGGCCAGTCAACCCAATCTCTTCTCCTGTCCCAATTTCCTACTTGGGTCCAGTTCCATTCTGGTCCTTCATTATATCGAGGTGTTGGCGGGTGGAAGTAGGAGAGTCTTTTAGTATCTATCCCGTCATTTGCTGCTTGAATACCCCAGGAGCAAATGTGCTCAAATGTGCTCAAAGTTGACAATGACGCAGTCTCCCCGGATTCTTTTCGGCTCTTTGCCTATCCAAGGGCCCCTGTGAACCATTGAAACTCTACTAGCTGAATACGGTGGTAGAGGTCTGTTGATAGACAACCAGTGCAATACTTTGTTTTTTAGAGACCAGCCTGTTTTTTCCGTGTTTGTGCTCAGCTCAGGAACCCCGGTCATAATCACCACATATGGACTTGCTTCTGGTGGTAGGTGAATAGGGTGTCCACCCCTCCCCCTGGACCTAGGGTTAGTATTTTGTACCCCTGGTGGCTTAGCTTGAACGGGCGCCTAGGTTATAGGGGGAGTTGGAGTCTTTGTTGTGACAGGGCCCTTCTTCACCACTGTGGCAGGGGGCTTTTGTTGTATGGATGACACTATGGTGGCCGGTTTTGTGGCTTGCGCCCCTTCGTTAGTGGATTTGGTATTAGATTTTTGCACCACTATTTGACCAGGACCCGTCCCCTTTTGGGTTTTTGAAGCTGCAGTCAAAGCTGCTATCTGCTTTTCTATCTTTAGGAGGGTCTGTTCAATGGGTTGCACATAGGTTTTGATTAATTCCCCTAATCTAGTCAGCAGTTGATTGTTTATACCGCAAATTTTGCACCCTCTTCCCACATTGCTGTTTACACTAAGGTTTGCTATGTTTGTGGAAAGGTTAATTGTTTCTGCAGGTGAGGAGATTAACTCTCGCTGTATTGAACCAGCTTGACTTGCAGACTGAATAGTAGGTGGGATTTTATGATTTGGTTTCTTGTGTTTGGTTATCGCTCCCTCCCTTAATCCCCTATTTGGTGCTGTATTGGAGTCCTCCCTGGTCGGGCTCGCAAAAAGAACAGGGGTTTTCTCTAACAGCATTGATGACTGTGAGTCTGAGAACTCTAAAGATGCAGACAGGTGAACAGTACATGGGACAGTGTGTGTTTCTACATGCACTTCCAGTAGTGACCCGGGTTCCAAAGGGCATGAAGGTGTTTTAGCAACAGTAAGGGAGCCCAACGAGGACCGTTTGGCCATGGCCAAGTCCTGCGAAACTCTTCGTTCTAGCAGGATTATACCCTGGTCAATTGCCTCGTTAACCCTAGTGATAAATTGGTCAATTGGGCCGGTTATCTGAGCAGCACCTTGTGCTGTTTTGCTTCTGCTACCTCTAGTTGTCATGGTAAGATTGGGGGATAATCAGGAATAATACAATATATCAATAGATGTAAGATGGTATTAGTCCAATAGTGATAGGTAGAATGTTTTCACGATGCAAAGGTTAATAAGGTGGCCCAGTCCAGTCTTACTCGGTCTTTAACGGGCTTAAACGGGCCCGCCCTTGGCCCTGGCTTTGCCCGGCGTCCCGCGACGCGGGGAGCGCGTTGCTTAAATGCGCCTCCTGGCGCCGTTCGGGAGTTC
Source organism: Lissotriton vulgaris (assembly GCF_964263255.1). Classification (NCBI taxonomy): domain Eukaryota; kingdom Metazoa; phylum Chordata; class Amphibia; order Caudata; family Salamandridae; genus Lissotriton; species Lissotriton vulgaris. The sequence goes on from NC_141685.1 coordinate 1,243,589,020, forward strand.
AAAGAGCGCGCCGCCGCTTAGCCTGCCGGGAGATGTAGTCCCGGGGCGGCGACGCGAGTAATGTACCAAAAATTGACTCTTGGCGGTGTTGGCTCTCTCTGTCCCGGTGTTGCAGCCCCTGATCCACAGGCTGTGTCTTCCGCCGCTGCTCTGGGCAAAACAAACAGGTATGTGGTTTCCCGCTTTTGCCGGGGAGCGCATTGCTTAAATGCGCCTTCTGGCGCCGTTCGGGAGTTCAAAGAGCGCGCTGCCGCTTAGCCTGCCGGGAGATGTAGTCCTGGGGTGACGGCGCAAGTAATATACCAAAAATTGACTCTTGGCGGTGTCGGCTCTCTCTGTCCCGGTGTTGCAGCCCCTGATCCACAGGCTGTGTCTTCCGCTGCTGCTCTGGGCCAAAACAAACAGGTAACAAGTAGGATACATGATCAGTACCTTTTCTCTCTCTTTTAACTCTGTTATTTACTTTTGACCATCTGATTCCTTTTTGTGATTAAAGTATAAAGCATTGACATGCACATTACAGAGGTTGAAAAAACAGATGTTTCAAATAGTTACGTCTCTGTCCACATTTGTACGCATTTCCAATTACACCATGGGCGATACACAAATCTCTCCCCTGTAAGTGTTCCATTTCAACCATTTTTTATCCCATTTTTTTGGGCACCCCCTGGTTACAAACACCTCCTTCTCCGCAATCATACACCTATCTAGTTCTTTCAGCCACATCGATACAGCAGGCGGTGTCGCTCCACCCCATACTTTTGCCAGTTCTCTTTTAACCAACGTGTATCCCAGCGTCACCAGTTGTTGTTTAATTTCAGTCAGGTCCGAGTCCGCCCATATGTTAAGCAGGCCCAGTCGGGATGTCAGGTCTACCGTCTTTCCCAATGCAGACTGCATATGGCTTGTGGCTCTTTCCTAGATACCGCTTATCAGCGGGCACTCCCATATTGTGTGATAGAAGGTAGCCGGCTGCTTGCAGCCCTTCAAGCATAGATCATCCTGTCTCGCCCCTATTTTTGCAAGAGTTTTCCCCGTCATAAATGACCTATGGAGAATCCTGAGTTGTATCAGTGTAAATCTGAGCGTAATGGCTGCCTCTCTAGGTGACATAAGAGCCTCCTGCCAATCTTCTTCTTCGATCAGCCCCAGGTCTCTTTCCCACTGCTCTTTGAGCTTGCTAAAACTATCCGGTAAATTATTAAAAGTTTTTTGTACGTCAAGGATATTGCTTTTGACTGCAGTGGGCCAACACGTAAGTGATCCTCCAGTGGCGATGAGTTTGGTATGTCCTCGCCATTTGGGAAGGCCGCCTGTAAGGCATGCCTTATTTGTAGGTATCTAAATACCTCCCCCCGAGCCATCTGGTAGCTCTATTGGAGATGTTCAAATTTGAGTATTGCCCCCTTCTTAACCAAGTCCTTCACTACCCAGATGCCTATTGTATCCCACCTATCAAACCCTGGTTGATAGAATAGCATGTCTAGTTTCTGAGTGTGCCACAGAGGTGTTGCCTTGGTGAGAACGCTAGCCCATCCCAGTCGCGAGTCTGCGAAATGCCAGATTTGTATTGTGTGTAGTGTTGGACCCACATATCTCTGTCTCTTGGTGCAGGAATACAGGGCGCCCAGAAAGCTTGATCGATCCATATGATATCTGTCAAGGGCATAGCGTACATCCAATAATTCACGGCCACCAACTGAGAGGCCCAGTAGTATAGCCTGAAATCAGGCAACGCTACGCCCCCTCCCCGTCGTACCATCCTTTTGTTAGTTTCTGAAGTGCTATTCTAGGGGCCCTACCATCCCATAACAGTGTGCGTATATCTCCCCTTCAACTGCTATAAAGTATGCATCTGAAATACGGTGTGGGCAGTTTTGGAGGATATATAAAAATTGTGCCAACATTTTAAAAAGGGCAGCACAGCCCACCAAAGACAGAGGCAGCGACCTCCAATGTTTAACGTCTGCTCGCAGTCTGGCCAGCGGGGTGGCCAAATTGTGGCGGTAAAAGAGGGCTGGATCTGACGTAACAAAGATTCCCAGGTATTTAAAACCGTCCACTACGACCACTAGCATCCAGTCTTTAGGGAGACGTGGCATCTGCTCATGTAACACGAACAGCACAGACTTACCCCAGCTAATTGCATATCCCGAGTACTTCCCAAAATGTGTAAAGATATTGAGAACAGTATGTATGGACTTGTATGGGAAAGCAAGGTACAGCAATATGTCATCGGCTTAGAGGGATAATCTGTCCTCACATTCCAGTGTCCACCGGAAGCCCCGCACCTTCACATCTTGACGGATCCAGGCCACCAAGGGCTCCAGCATAAGTGAAAATAGTAGCGGGAACAGTGGACATCCCTGTCTGGTGCTCCTTCTTAGCGTGAACGCCCGGGATGTATAATTGTTAACCCTCACCTGCCCTTGTATGTCAGTATATAGCAGTTTCACCCACTGTATAAATTTGGGGCCAAGGCCGACCCTTGCAAGTACTTCGAATAGATATGGCCATTCAATAGAATCAAATGCCATGGAGGCATCCAAGGACAATATATCTGAGTCTTCCTGTAAAAATTCCCTGTGCGTCATCACATTATGGAGTTGCGTATGTTAAGAGCCATATTTCTCCCTGGCATGAAGCCAGATTGATCTGTACGAATCAAGGAGGAGATCACTGACCCAAGGCGCGTGGCAAGTACTTTCGCCAAAATCTTCGCCTCCACATTTATTAGCAAGATGGGCCTGTACGAGCCACATTCATCTACCGGCTTCCCCGTCTTGTGAATAATCACAATACTAGCAATGCGTTGGTCTGCCGGCAGACATCCCGTCTCATAACTTTCCTCGTACATCGCCTGCAGATTTGGGAAGACTTGAGAGGCCATCACCTTGAGGAACTCAATGGGGGGGCCATTCCGCCCCATCGCCTTCCCAAACTTAATTTGTCCAATAGCTTTCCGGATTTCCTCATCGGTTAACTCCCTGTCCAGTGCATCCCTGTTGAGTTCCGAGAGAGCTGGCACATTACTATCCACCAAGAGCTGGCGTAAGTCCTCTGCTGTATATGCAGTGGAGGGGGAATATACTCTTTCAAAATGATCTGCAAATGCCTCCGCAATATCGTTGGGGTGTTGGAGGACCTCCTCTCTGGGTAACATTAGTTGAGGTACCCACCTTGCACCCTGCTTCCTTCTTTGCAACCATGCCAAGGTCTTCCCGGCCCTATCACCCAGTTCGTATAACCTATGTAGGGTAGCACTATGCGTGGCCATCATGTGTTCATGTGTCTTGAGTCTGTACTCGTTTTGTTTAAGTGCCAATCTGTGTTGTGTCTCTCCTGAGGGATTATTTACATGTTATGCCTCAAGCTCCTGGAGCTCCTCCTCCAATGTAACCAATATCTGGCACCTGTTTTCTATATATGACTCTTTCAGCGACAAGGCGTGCCCCTTTGAAACCACCTTATATGCCTCCCATATAGTTAGGGCAGAGTCCACCGACCCCAGATTCTCAGCCATATAGTTCCCAATTTATTTACATAGTTCTACCTTATTATCAGGTATGTTCAACAGCCATGGATCAATACCTATAGTACTCCATGCCTGTTGCTCCCCATGAGTAAACTCAATCCCAAAAAGGGAATGGTCTGAGATGCCTCTGGGCAGCGTCCGAGGGTGGATAAACTACCTATGGAGGCCGTGTATGTTAGGAAGTAGTCAATGCGGGAAAGACTGCTGTGTACACTAGAAAGTACTTATATTTAGAATCTGCTAATTGTAACTCCCACCCCACATCAGAGAGGCTTATTGCCGCTGTGAATTCTGCCATAAGGTCATTTGGTCTGGCCCCCTGTCTTAGTGGGTATCTGTCGGTTGCGTCATCCATAGTCATATTGTAATCCCCGCCCATCATCAAGGTACCATCAGGTAGTTCGGTCAACACTTTACCAAGGTCTGCCAGGCCCCCCCTACCCAGCACCGGAGGCAGGTAAACAGAAACCACAGTAAGAACTCTCCCCTCCCATTGGGCTTCAGCCACAGCAAACCACCTCCCCTGGTCTGCCCATGTCTTGTGTACAATCAGGGGTGTGTCCTTTTTTACTAGGTTACACGTACCCCTAGAGCCAGTGGTATAATCAGCATGGACCAGGAGCTTGTAACCCCATCTATTAAGGGCCTTGCTTTTATTCCCCACGGGGTGGGTTTCCTGCAGCAACACAAGATCCGGGGACTGTCTCTTTAGATATTGCTGGACAATACCCCTCTTTATTCTGTCACCCAGTCCGTTAACATTCCAAGAGAGGACAGAGAGCACTAGTTCCCTATCAACCCCCATCTCATGGTATGCTAGTATCCAAAACCTGATAGGTCAACAGTATGGCAAATACATCCTGACGTGTCATGCAAGCAAGAGCAATTCTGTCATACTTGTGTCTGTCACTCCTGAAACCAGCCTGAATATTATCACCTCGCATAACAGTAAATTCACAGTTTAACTTATCGCAAAAACAACGCCCCTCCCTCCCATTCTCCCCACTCCCTGCCCGTGGATTTGAAACTATCCACACCCAAACATGGCAGAGTGCCTCTCTCCCCCCTCCAGAAGGCTGAAAATGCACGGGGTCAGTCAGTCCCTCCCTCGCATATACAAATCACAATTTATGAGTCCTGCCATCCACTTTATATAGTCACTTAACTTTTGGGAGGTTCCCATCAATTAGGCCCCCAATACCGTACCAGATCACCAGCGTCCACCATCAGTGTCCAGTATGAGGTCGCAGATGGAGCCACGGCTCTCCCCCACCACATCTGTTTTGCGAGCAGGGTCCAACGCCGTCAACTCTCCGCGATGTGTATCCTATTTCCTGCTCCGTAGCTTGACCTCCTCTTTCCGCCGAGCCGTTCCCTAGCGTCTCTGTGTGGCTACCCCTTTGTTGGCCCGATCTGCCAGCTAGGTCTCTTCTTTGGCTACCAGCTTTACTCCATCCTTCATCCAGTCCCACGCTTCCTCCGGCGACTCAAAGAACCTTGTTTTGCCAGCCGATTCCACTCTCAGCATTACATACTTCACTTCACGGTCGCAAAGTTCTATTTCACCGCCCAAAAACTTCGGCGTTGGGCCTGAACCTTGGCCTTGAAGTCCGGGAACTGGATCTTGCCATCTGTAGGATAATGTCTCGGTCTCGAAAGTAAAACACTCGAGCTATCAGGTGCCTTGGGGGTGCTCCTGGTTTGGGCCTACCACACGGCACCCTGTGAGCCCTCTCGATTGAGAAATAGCTGGACAGCGCCTTGGGTTTGAGATGTGTGGTGATAAAGTCTTCCACATATAGGTCTGCGGCAGGCCCTTCTGTTCCTTCTGGAACCCCTAAAATGCGTATATTGTTACGGCGGGCGCAGCCTTCATAATCGTCCAGTGGCTGTGCCATTCACTCCTGTTTCTTTTGCAGCTCAACCATCTGTGTTTGGAGCTCTGACGCATCAGTTTGCAAGGCTGTAGTTGCAATCTTCAGTTCCTCCACCTTATCGTCCATCTTTCTAAAGTCTGCTCTGATGAGAGAGACCTCCACTATAACTGAGTCCAGTGAGGCGCGCACTCCACTTATCACCGCCATAACATCATGTAGTGTCGGCTCCGGGCCCTGATTAGGGATACTTGGCCCTTCACCCTTCCCCATTTGTAGCGGCTCAACTTTATCCCTAGCTTAAGACCAGGCAAATTTGGGCAGTTGTTTCTGAGCGTTCTCTTTAGGGCCCCTACCTCCCATCTCCATATGTGCAAAGCAACGTAGTCCCGAGGGCTAGGAGAGATCTCAGGGCTACTCAGGAGCGCACCTGCAGTCTACGTTATCGGGCAGGCAGCCCCTCCATCCATCCATGCAGATTCTTCGAGGCCTTTGCTTCCTTCTCCCGGCCGGCTTCAAGCGTCCCTAGCGAGGATGACTGCCAGCTCCGAATCTACACCTCTTTGGGGTCTAGGAAAAGTCTGTGTATAACTCACTCTAAGTTAGTTTGGGCCCCAGAGACAGCCTGGTCTCGCCACAACCTCTTCAGCTCCAGTCCCGATCACCGCAGGATGTCCTCCAGGGGGAAATCAGCTCCTCTGTGAAGGCACCCCCAGGAACAGTGAGGGCCGAAATTCACTTCTCACCGCACAGAAATATCAGGTCAAATTAGCCACCACTGCGCTCATCCCATGCTATTCACACGCGCAACAGCATCTTTGTCAGGACTCGACGGTGGGGCCACCAAACCACCTATGCAGGGGTGCCATCCACTGTGCCTCGGGGCAAAGGCTCCAGCCCCGGTAAATAAAGGTCACAACTGCCCCCACCCGAGGACGCCCTATCCCACCATGGAGAATCTCCTCTTCCTCAGACTAGCTGCTGGTCACACTCTTCATCTCCAAGATTTGCCACTATTTATGGAGCACTGGAGTCCCGGGGATAAAATCTGGCTCATAAGTACAAGCCCTCTTCAGAGATATGGGGTCGTGCTCCTCTGCTTCCCCCAGCAGCCCGGGGTCCGATTCTCTAGGCCCTGCGGGCCGCGCAGCCGGTACCTTGCGCAGTGGGGCCCACGGTGTCTCCCGCACCGGGCCTCCTAATCTGGCCTGCCAGTCTCCTTCTCCCTGCTTTCACCACCTTCTGCCTGGGCTCCTCACAAGGCTTCTGAGAGGCCGCGATCCCTAGGCTTTCAAGCCGGGACCTCAGGTTGGGGTGCCAGCTGCCTGGCTCTCACCTCCCAGGTCCCGACTCCACTTGCTTACTGGTCTGGAGTGCTATACTGCTCCCATCAAGTGCCCGATGCCGCTCACACCACCGTCCGAGCTCTACAGGACCCTTCAGGACCACCTTGCTGCTTTCGCCCCAGAGTCTCGCACATCAGCACCAGAGGACTGCCATTGCCACCGTCTCCATGTCTCGAAAAAGGGGGCTCGCAGATGCCACTGATCGACTGCAAAATTCACCCGCTTCAGCCCCAGAGGTAGGGAGTGCGGCGCCACACCTCCACAGCTTCTTTGCTTGCTTGGATGACACAGGATTATGGCAGGATGGTATGCGGTGAACAGGAGCTTACTCAGGCTGTGGCCATTCTTGTTGGCTGCTAGCCACGCCCCCCCAATAATTCATGTTTTTCTAAATAATTTCTAATTAAAAATATGCATTTCTTCGAAAATAATTTCTTTGTATTTAATATAATATTTGTAGTTATTTGTGATATGTACTTAACATTATAATGTTTTAATTTGTATTTTACTTCATATAAATATGTTGTTGTTGATATTTTGTTTGCTTTTAATTTTGAACTGACAGAAGTGGGAATACTAATTTGTAATCCTCTGCAATCCAACACTTTCCTTACTTTTGCACAGACTGGAGTGGGAATAGTAAATGTTATCCCTCCGCTATCCAACACTTTCCCTAATGTTGCACTCACTGGAGTGGGAATAGTAATTTGTACCCCTCCCCTATCCAACACGTTCCCTACTGTTGCACTAATTGGAGTGGGAATAGTAATTTTTACCCTTCTGCTATCCAACACTTTCCCTACTGTTGCAGTTATGGGAGTGAGAATAGTAATTTTTACCTCTCCACTATACAACACTTTCCCTACTGTTGCACTCACTGGAGTGGGAAAAGTAATTTTTACCCCTCCGCTATACAACACTTTCTCTACTGTTTCACTGACTAGAGTGGCAATAGTAAATGTTAATCCTTCGCTATCCAACACTCTCCCTACTGTTGCACACATTGGAGTGGGAATAGTAATTTTCACCCTTCCGCTATCCAACACTTTCCCTATTGTTGCACTCATTGGAGTGAGAATAGTAAATTTTCACCCCTCAGCTATCCAACACTTTCCTTACTGTTGCACTGACTGGAGTGGGAATAGTACATATTAACCCTCCGCTATCCAACAGTTTCCCTACTGGTAAACTCACTGGAGTGGGAATAGTAATATTTATCCCTCAGCTATCCAACACTTTCCCTACTGTTGTACTCATTGGAGTGAGAATAGTCATTTTAACCCTTCGCTGCCCAAAATTCTCCCTACTGTTGCACTCACTGGAGTGGGAATAGTAATTTTTCCCCCTCCGCTATCCAACACTTTCCCTATTGTTGCACTCATTGGACTGAGAATAGTCATTTTCTACCCCTTGGCTATCCAACACTTTCCCTACTGTTGCAGTCACTGAAGTGGGAATAGTCATTTTAACCCTTCGCTAACCAACACTTTCCCTACTCTTGCACACATGGGAGTGGGAATAGTAATTTTTATCCCTCCGTTGTCCAACACTTTCCCTACTGTTGCACTGACTGGAGTAGGAATAGTGCATTTTAACCCTCCGCTATCCAACACTTTCCCTACTGTTGCACTCACTGGAGTGGGAATGGTAATTTTTACCCCTCCGCTTTCCAACACTTTTCCTATTGTTGCACTCATTGCAGTAAAAATAGAAATGTTTTACCCCTCCCCTATTCAACACTTTCCCTACTGTTGTACTGACTGGAGCAGGAATAGTAAATTTTAACCCTTCACTATCCAACACTTTCCCTAGTGTTGCACACATTGGAGTGGGAATAGTAATTTTCATCCCACTGCTGTTCAACACTTTTCCTATTGTTGCACTCATTGGAGTGAGAACAGTACATTTGTACCCTTCTGCTATCCAACACTGTCCCTACTGTTGCACTGTCTGGCATGGGAATAGTACATTTTACCCTCTGCTATCCAAAACTTTCCCTATGTTACACTCACTGGAGTGGGAATAGCCATGTTTACCCCTCCCCTATCCAACACTTTCCCTACTGTTGCATTCATTGGAATGGGAATAGTAAGTTTTACCCTTCAGCTATCCAACACTTTCCCTTCTGTTGCAGTCATTGCAGTGAGAATAGTAATTTTTACCTCTCCGCTATACAACACTTTCCCTACTGTTGCACTGACTGGAGTTAGAAAAGTACATTTTAACCCTTCCCTATCCAACACTTTCCCTACTGCTGCCCTCACTGGAGTGGGAAAAGTAATTTTTACCCCTTCCCTATACAACACTTTCCCTCCTGTTGCACTCATTGGAGTGAGAATAGTACTTTTTCACCCCTCCGCTATCCAACACTTTCCCTACTGTCGCACTGACTGGAGTGGGAATAGTAAGTTTTACCCTTCAGCTATCCAACACTTTCCCTTCTGTTGCAGTCATTGCAGTGAGAATAGTAATTTTTACCCCTCAGCTAAACAACACTTTCCCTCCTGTTGCACTCATTGGAGTGAGAATAGTACGTTTTTCACCCCTCCGCTATCCAACACTTTCCCTACTGTTGCACTGACTGAAGTGGGAATAGTACATTTTAACCCTCTGCTCTCTAACACTTTCCCTACTCTTGTACTCACTGGAGTAAGCATAGTAATGTATACCCCTCCGCTATCCAACACTTTCCCTACTGTTACACTAATTGAAGTGAGAATAGTAATTTTAATCCTTCACTATCCAACACTTTCCCTACTGTTGCGCTTACTGGAGTGGGAATAGTAATTTTTACCCCTCCGCTATCCAAAACTTTCCCTATTGTTGCACTCATTGGAGTGAGAAAAGTATTTTTTTTACCCATCCCCTATTCAACACGTTCCCTACTGTTGCACTGACTGGAGAGGGAATAGCACATTTTAACCTTTCGCTATCCAACACTTTCCCTCCTGTTGCACACATTGGAGTGGGAATAATAATTCTTATCCCTCTGCTATTCAACACTTTCCCTATTGTTGCATTCATTGGAGTGAAAATAGTAAATTTGTACCCCTCCTCTATCCAACACTTTCCCTACTGTTGCACTGACTGGTGTGGAAATAGTACATTTGAATCCTCTGCTATCCAACACTTTCCCTACTGTTCCCATACTGGAGTGGGAATAGTCATGTTTACCTGTCCGCTATACAACACTTTCCCTATTGTTGCACACATTGGAGCGGGAATAGTAATTTTTACTCGTCCGCTATACAACACTTTCCCTACTGTTGCACTCATTGGAGTGGGAATAGTAATTGTTATCACTCTACTATTCAACACTTTCCCTACTGTTGCCCTCCCTGGATTGGGAATAGTCCTTTTTACCCCTCAGCTATCGAACACTTCCCCTACAGTTGCACTGACTAGAGTGGAAATAGTAAATGTAATCCCTTCGTTATTCAACACTTTCCCTACTGTTGCCATCCCTGGATTGGGAATAGTCATTTTTACCGCTCAGCTATCCAACACTTCCCCTACTGTTACACTCATTGGAGTTGGAATAGTAATTTGTACCCTTCTGCTATACAACACTTTCCCCTACTGTTGCACTGACTGCACTGGGAACAGTAAATGTTAACCCTCCGCTATCCAACACTTTCCCTACTGTTGCACTCACTGGAGTGGGAATAATAATTTTTACCCCCCCCCCGTCATCCAACTCTTTCGCTACTGTTGCACTCAAATTCAAATTCAAAATTACTTTATTGGATCAATACAGTATCAATCATAAAGGTTACAGGCATACATCATAGTTAAAATTTCGAAAAAAGACAGACAATTCATATTAGCAATTGGTTAATCTTGTTCTCAGAGACACACATAAAAATAAGGCAACTCTAAAACAGATTAGAGAATCAGACAACATTTGTAAAAAATGTAAAGCAGGGTGACATTGTCTAAAATAACATTTACGTAAAAGAGGAATCAAAAACCTTTTACGGTCCTTACAGTAAAATTTACAACAGAAGAAAATGTGCAAATCTGTTACACTCATTGGAGTGAGAATAGTTATTTTTACCCCTCCGCTGTCCAACGCTTTCCCTACTGCTGCACTCGTTGGAGTGGAAATAGTAATTTATACCCCTCCGCTATCCAATACTTTCCCTACTGTTGCACTCACTGTAGTGGGAATAGTATTTTTTACCCCTCCGCTATCCAACACTTTTCCTACTGTTGCACTGACTGGAATGGGAAATTAATGTGTAAAGATTTTTAAATAGTTTAATGATTTAATTTATAATATAATTTTTTTATGTTATTTGTATATGTTTATATTTTTTGTGTAAACTTTTTATATAATGTTAGAATTATAAAATCAATTAAAATTAATAGTTTATTAATTGTTTTAAAGTAAATATCTATATATTAATTACTATATATGGTTAACTTTTTTAATTAAATTTATGTGTTAGATTTGTTAAAATGTATATTAAATCTAAGTTTTTAAAAAATGTATTTAATTTTTTAATATTTTAAATATTTATTATTTTATTACGTATATATATAAATATTTGGAGATTAGAGACGAGATATATTCTCCAGCTAGATTCCACGTCCCCAGGTGGCCTCAACATCACAGAGGATTTACATACCTGTTTAGGCTAAGAAACCATAAACACACTACCCTATGATAACAATTGATAGTTTACAACCGAAAGTGCTGGTGTTTTTATCTTGGATCAACCCCAAGGCCCATATTATATAAACAATTTTTGACTACAAAGAAGCTTTTTAATGTCTTTTTGGTATTGGGTTTTTAGATATTTATAGATGTTACTTGACTGTTTTACAACATCTATTAATTCTTTTATTTATATATGTTTATATTGATGCATATATGTATATATTTATATATTTATAAACCATTACCACAGTTAGGGGAGCCCTCCAATGGGGTTATTTTTGGTCTATTACAAGGTGTCTAACTATGGGCAATCAACAGGTTTAAGCATTGAAGTCTTCGACAGACTTAAAGGGAGTTGCTCAAGGCGATAGGTTGCTCTACATTTAAGAGAAGGGGTCAAAGCGCGTGCATGTCAATCTAGTGATTTACAACACAATTTATCTGATACCATTGGGGGTAGAATTTCCAGCCCAAAAAATGTGCAATTTGTTATAACTGTGAATATTGGAAATTTACTGACTGCGTACTTCTGAGAAACAGTACAGGATTAATGTAATATGATTATAACTTTGTTCTTTTGAACCACCTTGGATTATCGAATGTTTGTTTTTTAACTGTCACTATCATCATCTCTTTCACCACACCAATTCTATACACGAACCTGAGGCCACTACATAGACAGTATTGTAGACAAAGAGAAACAGGGATCTGTTTGCAATAGGGATTTATCCCACTATTCATCTAACATATAAACTGAAGTATAGGGGAATTTAGCCTGTAACACTTATTTTTAGTTGTGGAATTCATATTCAAATATCTGTTCCAAACGTTGAGACATACATTCATTGAAATGCATTTAAGCAGTGATTGTGGTGTAAAAAAGCATATTTTGCACATAAGCATTAGTTTGCACGTTATCAGTATTTCTGCACAGGTAGTTGCACATGTACAAGAATTTTATACGCTTGAGAACAGTGGTGGTTTTACCAAATCTTTATGTATTCCAGATGGACTAACAAGGGGTTTCTATGTTATTGGCTTTTATTATCCATTCCCTTATCCCGAATTTGAGGAATATCAATCACTGTCAGTAACTTTTTTTATGTTTATTGTTATGCTTCTCACATGGTTGTTTTTGAAATGCACTGTCACTTTAAATTTGGGAGCTTATTAGCGTTACATTGTCATGTAAACGAGGCTCGGACGAGCCGAAACGTTATGGCGGCATACCATAAATAAAATAATCTGATTTGCATTTACCTGTTGGTCATGATGTCAAACAGTTGTTAAAAACATTTGGAGAAGACAACAAAAAGTGAAATCACAAAATGGTGGGAACACAAGTCTCTCACAAAATACGCGGAGGTTGGACGAGTCCTTCGGGGGTGGAGGATTTTACTAGCGCCTAGTTTTGAAGAACCAAACCCCACCATGCTGCGAGATTGGGGGGAGATTAACCTCGAAGCTTCAATGAATTTAGTCAAGATTCTGATTAAATACGCAGTAATTGATCGTCAAGCTCTCTTGGAAGACATCAGAAAAATCAATGAGGAGCTTGACGCAATAGTTCAGAGTGAACAAAAGGAATTAATACTTAAATCATGAAAATAAATAAGTGAACGGATGCATAAGCATGAAGACAGAATCAAAATTTGCAAAGTACACAAGTTGGCGAGAGACCAGAGGGACTATGAACAAGGGCAAATTTATACTTTTTCAAGAAAATGTGATCATGCCATGAAAACTAAAATTCAATGGAAAAAATTCCACCAATCAAACAAACCAACAGAAACCTCAGTCTGAGCCCCTGTCTGAAACTGAAGGAGATACAACATCCCTGTCTAGTGCTACCGACTCTGACTACAACAGCCATGAAGGGCTCAGTATGAATATGGTGTTGAATTTAAGTGAATTTAAGTGAAGGAATTGATTTTTTAGTAGAGGATCGGAGACAAAGGCTACGTCCAAGGAATCAGAATATTCAAACAGGAAATGGCGAAATGCAAAGCGGAGAGCAAGAAGAAAAAAACAAAAAGCCTCAGCCATAGAAAAAACAACAGTGGTTCAGAAAGAAGCGGTAGTGGATATGACTATCATTAACCTATCTGATATCACATTAACGACAGCAGAAAAGCAGTTACTTGCTCTAGTTCTCAATGTTTGCCCGGAGAGTTCATTCAATTATGCCAGTACCATGGTCGATTTTTTTGTTTCATAAGAAAATTGAAACTAAAAAAGTTCTTTACTATTAAAGCAGGAGGCCCTAGTCGTAGCTCATTGACCACAGAATACAATATGGACATACCACCACTTGATATTTCAGCATCAGATGTAGAAATCTTTTTGGCTCTCCACGATTAAAGAACATCATCTACAGATCAACCCCAACCAATCAATGAAGATGTGATCAGTTCACAAGATTGACTTCAATAAATCAATATACCACAAAAGGGAGCAGGAGAAAGCCCTTTCAAACCAAAAAGTACCTTTACACCAATCATGCTGAAGGATGCAATAGACATTTTTCATGAATGCGTAGTGGTGGACTTGAGAAAATTAAATCGGACAGTCAATAAACAAGGCTACATGAAGAAAAATTACAATTTGATACAGTATGCCAATTTGATGAAAAAACTGTCCGAGAATCAGGAAGTGCTAATCAATAAATCACATAAGGGAGGAAATATTGTCCTGTGGCCGAAAAAAGACTACATCAAGGAGGTAATGAGGCAATTACACAATGAACAATGCTACAAAAAATCTAGCGGATTTGAATATAAGAAAGCGAAGGACACTATAAACCAACTGTTGCACCAATTCAAAAGGGATGGTTTAAGTTCATCTACAGAGTTCAATTACCTTCATATTGAAAAACCGGTAATTCCAGTTTTATATCTGATCCCAAAGGTGCATAAAATGGTCTCCCCAACACCTGGTAGACCAATTATTTCCGCGATTAACAGCATATCTGAACATATCTCCCAGTATATTGATTATTATCTTCAAGATTTTGTTAAAAGCCTACCAAGCTACATGAAAGACACTGGAAATTTCCTGAATATACTCAATACCATCAATTGGGAGGACGGCTGGTGTCTGATAACATTAGCAAACACAAAGAGCGTCCCTAGTAGCTATTAGCTAATGTGCGTGAGTTCTAGGCAAGCAAAAAACAAAAAAAATCTAAATAAATTAAAATACATTAATCATAAATAAACAACAAAAAATACAAAGAAATACAGGAAAGTATGGTTTAATAAAAAATTTGTCAACAATTTATTACACAAGGAATTAGAAAAGCAAAATTCATTAAAACATTTTTTTCATTAGCAATCATCCATACAATACATAATTCAAGAAAACAAATTCTGCGTTTCGGTGATTTCATACAGATGTTCACCTTCTTCAGGACAGTTTTCTAAAAAAAAAATACATACTGTTATTCTTCAAACATGTTGTTGGTGAGACCCTCTTTTAACTGAACAAACTAAAATCTTGCCCTGTGCCCGTTATCGAGCACTTACATCTTAGTTACATAATTATTTCATTTTTTAGAAAAAAAACTTCTCAAGTGAGTTATAACCATAATTCATTGGTTACTCTACTCAACACTATTTATAAGGAACGTTAACATTCCAACCGGATCTTTTCAAATTGATAAACAGCATATATCCTAACAGGAATTAGATAATCTTGGGACACTTCAAAATAGACATAGCTTTCTTAATCACAAGGACAGGTCTAATAACAGTTGTCAATTCCCGTGTCTGTGACCTCAATTATCTGTGGCTAGTATTTCTAAAATTTCAAAGGAATTACACCAGGAATGGGTACCTAGTCAGAGATAAGAATAAAAATAGAAAGGATATCTCATAAATACCCCCTACATATAATTAAACCTAAAGCTAAACCTCAACATTGGTGAAAAAAAATTTATACATACCAATGTATAACGGACTCAAACTATGGGAGACCTTCGTATGAATGTTCCATATTGATAAAATCATGAAACTGTAAAGATAAATAAATGAAGGGTCTTAGCTAATTTGATACGTGGGTCCACTGTTCTCGAATTAAATGCAAAACCAGGGCCCGTAGAGACTTGCCTGATGGGTGCCCGGCAAACGAATGTGAAATTGGTCTGCTTACAAATCACGACTGGATAGCGACTGAGCCTAGTACATCCCCAAATTTAAAAACTTCTGGCTCTCGAATTTATATATAACAAAAATAATTTTTTAGTACATTTGGGATTGCCTTGAGAGCCTAGGTCAATAGAAGGTAGTATAAGAATTTTTTTACCTGAGATTACTTCTGGCCGTAAATATTTAAAAGGCTGTGAGATTCTGCATCAACCTGTTTGAAATAGAATGTGTATCAGTTCTCAAGTCATATCCTACTTTATCTGATGACTCATGGGGTTAATTACTATTCACTCCCATAACTATACGACTGATGTGTCTACAGTTAAAAAACAATATTTTTTATATAATTTTTATATAGTTTTATATATAGACAGTCATCGGGAATTTGTATTGTATATGTCGGCAGAGAAGGCCTACTCGCTTAATCGCCTACACTCGAGCTCAAAGAATATTATGCTGTATCAACGTACTTCACGCTCCTGCCTGTCAATGATCTTCGAACAAGATCATGAGTGTCTCATTTTCAATAGCATCCCAATTGCTAGAGAAACCTGCCAGTAGCAATCTAATGGTCCAACGTTCCGACCAGTCTGCACACCTTAAAAACACGGAACGTGCTTTCTGTCTCATCCGTAGCCTGTTTCCGATGCGGGAATGGCGCATGGGTTACTACGGCCTATTTGAGGCATGCCAGATTAGGTTAAAGGTCACGCTGTCGGGCTTACAACATAGTTTGCCCTCAGAGCTAATTTACTCGGTCTCCTTAAGAGACAGATATTAGTTTCATGGTCTAAGGCCAATGTAAATAAAAAACTTAGCAAAATGATTTTTTGTCTGTAACTCATCCTGTGTATAGCTGAGGCAGCGGCCATCTTGGATTGGGATGGAGTCACTTTACCGCATTCCCAATTTACCATGCCTTCCTAATTAAATTATTAAAAATATGATTAATTCTTTTCTTTTTTTGTCTAAGCAAAGTATTGCACAGAATTACTAAAGGAAGCTTCTAATTATCGTCACTCTGTCAATCCCTCCCGGACAACGTCATAATACGTGTCTCTGGGTGCCATCTTTAAATGGGAAAATCATGGTAAGTGTTGTATGAGAAAACATTACACCGCTACAAAGCGATGGACGTTCTTACATGATGAGAGATGTCTTATGGATGAAATAACAGTCAAGGATGCTCTTTCTTAGACCCCCAAGGAATTTATTTCTATCTAAATATATGAGCCTGTAGACATAGTACTTTATGGTAAAACTATGTATAGGATTCTCATTAAAAAGATTTTTGAGACAATTCTTAGAAGATTCTTGGAAAAAAAATTCTTTGGTATAGCTTGTAATAAAAAAATGGTGGTTGAATACCAAAAGATCATTTTGGCAAGGTCAATACCTTACAACACATGTTAGTGGCTACAGATTGAGGGATTTTACTGTGGTCATTTATATAAGTCTCTCCCAGTCCTCCCTACTGTTAAGTCCATTCCGGACAGTGTTAAAGAGGCAAATAAAGTATTGTTCACGTTTTTTCTTTTTATTAGATCATTTCTACCGCGGAAACTAGAAATCATGACTTCAATCCCACACCATTTCAGGCCGTCCAAATTGTGTCTTTCTTTTATCCAATGTTCAAACAGTGGTGCATTTCTCTTATTTGTCCTTATAGCAGATTTGTGTTCTAAAATTAAAGTTTTGACCTCCCTAGAAGTTTCACCTATGTATGCTAAGTTGCATGGGCATTTGATAAGATATATCAGATTCTTTGAATGGAAATTAATAAAATTACCTATGTTATATTTGCCTTCATTAATTATAATCTGGGGGTTCTTCATGATATGAGGACATATACTGCAGCCCTGGTAAGGGAATGTATCCACTGGTAAGTTGGTGTTCATAAGTCTAGATTGTGTATCAGTCTTTTTCTCTCTGTAAGTGTGGACAAGGCAGTTCCTGATTGTCCTATTCCTTCTAAATGAGAACAGGGGTCTAGGTAACATCTCCCTATTCTGGTTTGTGATGAGGTGCCAGTTTCTATTAATGATGTTCTTAATTTTATTGCTGACACTCAAAAAGATGGTAACAAATATTAATGATCCCTTTTCTTCTTTTTTATTTGTGTCCTTTTCTACAAAGAAAGTATCCCTCTTAAAATACTTTGCTCTTTTGTACGCGTGTTTGACTAGTTTTTAGGGTAAGCGCGACAAATACATTTATGTGTAAGAACAGAAGCATGTCTGTCATAGTCTTTCATGTTCGAGCTGTTGCGTTTCAATCTCAGAACTTGGCCAAAGGGAATGTTGTCCCTCTGGCTCGCAGAATGGTTGCTTTGATTGTGAAGCATGGTATTTCTGTTGGTACTCTTAGTAAAGAGTTCGACATTCTGACTGCCATCTACATTCTTGATAAGAATATCTGAAAATTCACACCTTTCCTTACTAACATTAGAGGTAAATCTGAGATTTTCATCTCCAAGGTTAAGACACAAAAGGAATTCTGTTAAGAGTGCTTGGGGGCCTGTCCAAATAAAAAACACATCATCAATGTAATGAGACCATTGAGAGATGTTCTCGAAAAATGGTGCGATGGTATTAAAAATATGCGTCTCTCCAAAATTGGCTACATATAGACAGGCCCGACTGGGAGCACAGGTCCCATGCTGGTGCCATTGACCTGTCTATAGAACTCTTTTTCAAAAAGAAAAATGTTATTTTTTAGTATGAGACTTACACACTTTACAATAAAGGTTGCATGGGCGGACAGATCCTCCTCTCCAGTTGTTAAAAGTTTTTTAACCATCTCAATGGTGCTGTCCTATGGGATATTGGTGTATAAATCTTTGATATCCAAAGTCACAAGACAAGAATATTTAAGTTTTTTTTAATCATGGCAGTGGTGTCTTTTATATATGCCTGTTGCTGAACTACCATCGGTTGTAAAAACACATATTGGCTCAGTGGCTCCGTCAATGAATTTATAATGGAAACAATAGGTCTCATAGGTGGATCACTAATACATTTTGGGACTTTAGGAAGACCATATAATGCTGGGATGACCGGAAATTCATTAAATAGGAAATTGTATTCCTCATTGCATATAATGTCATCCTCTTTGGCAAAGGTCAACATCTCTATAATTTTATTTGCCAATTGTGTCCACTCTGATCTTTTAGATCTACAGTAGTGCGGATCATTATTGAGCATCATATGTATCCGGTTATTATAATCTGAGGTGGCCATAACGACTATCCCACCCCCCCTTATCTGCTGGTTTAACAGTAAGGGCTGTATCTTGTTCTAATTTTTTAAGAGCTAGATGCTCTTCGTTAGTTAAATTTCTATTTTGCCATGACTTTCTATTTTGCAGATCTTCTATACTTTTACTCACGCTACTCTCAAATGACTCTATATCCTTATTAACTTGTGTGATGGACGGTGTCCAATTAGATTTAGGCCTAAGTCCAGATTTATTACCTTTGGGAATCTTATCTTTCTCCTCCCGAAAAGCATTTAACCTTATTTTTCTGTAAAAAGTTTGTAAATCTCTTTCTAGGCTGTATTTATCAATGGGCTGCACAATTGCATATCCCAATCCTTTTTCCAATACACTAGTCTCAGCTGCAGACAAATCCTTTTGGCAGAGATTGATAATAGGTGCTTTAATATTTAGTCCCACTTCTTCTGGCTTCTGGTGTTCATATAGGGACATTGTTGGAATTGATTCTGTGTATTGAAATTCCCTCTCCGTCTCCCTCTGCCTCTCGGGGGGCCAACATTTTTCAGGCGTTGCTCTAAAAAAGATAATGATTCTCTGCTAGAGTTAGCGCCAGTATCCCTCTCTGAATTTTTATGTGTCTCCCGATGGGATTCGTTATATGTGTCTGAGGTGGTGTAGGAGGTATCAAATAATCTTACCTTCTTTTTTGAGAAATTCCTTGTCTGGTTAAACCAGGGTTTTCTATACATATTTTCTTCCCTTGGTCTTTCATAAAAATCTTTCTGAAGGTATGGGTATACCGTCTCAAGATTGTAGTTATTAATATCTTTTCTCAGTTTATTAGATTTTTTGTTGACCATGTATTCTCTATCACCTGCTATATCTGTCTGAATTTCTTCTCATTACTTTTTGTCCTCATCTAAAGCATCCATCGCTTTCAGTTTTCCTTCCATTTCTTCTATCTCTCCTCTCTCGATTATTAAAATTTCCTGGGCTGTTTCTATGATCACCAACATCCAGGCGTGACTGCACCTATTGGCAATAAAGGTCCAGTTTTCTATAAATGTAGGATTTTTAATAAAAATCCCCGGTTCGTTTACTACCTGCAGGCCTTTGGGGATTATGCCCTTTTTACAATATTGTATCAAGAAATCAGCGTGGAGTTCTGTTCTAATTATTCCTTTTTTTCATGTTCCACAGAACTTTCCATTGTTCTTCCATTGTTCTTCATTAGTGTTCTCAAGGATGACTGTGGGTATATTTGTGGACGGACCAATAATTATTCTATTAAAATGCTCCTCGGAAAAACCATATGTCTTGATCGGGAGGGATTGACAGAGTGACGATAATTAGACGCTTCCTTTAGTAATTCTGTGCAATACTTTGCTTCGAAAAAAAAGAATAGAATTAATCATATTTTTAATAATTTAATTAGGAAGGCATGGTAAATAGGGAATGCGGTGGAGTGACTCCATTCCAATCCAAGATGGCCGCCGCCTCGGCTATAAACAAGACGAGTTACAGACAATAAATTATTTTGCTAAGTTTTTTATTTACATTGGCCTTAGACCATGAAACTAATATCTGTCTCTTAAGGAGACCGAGTAAATTAGCTCTGAGGGCAAACTATGTTGTACACCCGATAGCGTGGCCTTTAACCTAATCTGGCACGTCTCAATATAGGCCATAGTAACCCATGCGCCATTCCCGCATCGGAAACAGGCTACGGAGGAGACAGAAAGCACGTTCCGTGTTTTTAAGGTGAGCAGTCTGGTCAGAACGTTGGACCATTAGTTTGCTACCGGCAGGTTTCTCTAGCAATTGGGATGTTATTGAAAATGAGACACTTGTGATCTTGTTCGAAGATCATTGACAGGCAGGAGCGTGGAGTACGTTGATACAGCATAATACTCTTTGAGCTCGATTGTTGGCGATTAAGCGAGTAGGCCTTCTCTGTGGAGTAACTTTGATTAGAAGCCCCGGGAGAGCGGAAGGCTTACATATGTGACTCAATACAATTTTGTATGCTATGCCTCCAGTCACCGTTTAGCATGTGTATACACGTAGGTGACTAGTGACTTGGCATTTGTACCTACACCGGTGATTTCCATCTTAATTGAAATGTGTTTGTTTCGAGAGATGCACGGTATATAACCTCCTCGAAAAGAAGTAATCTAAGTTGTAATTAAGGGCCATATTCACTGACATTTCATATGAGCCGACATATAGAATACAAATTCCCGATGACTGTCTATATATAAAACTACATAAAAATTATATATAACAAATATTGTTTTTTAACTGTAGACACATCAGTCGTATAGTTATGGGAGTGAATAGTAATTAGCCCCATGAGTCATCAGATAAAGTAGGATATGACTTGAGAACTGATACACATTCTATTTCAAACAGGTTGATGCAGAATCTCACAGCCTTTTAAATAATTACGGCCAGAAGTAATCTCAGGTAAAACATTTCTTATACTACCTTCTATTGACCTAGGCTCTCAAGGCAATCCCAAATGTACAAAAAAATAATTTTTGTTATATATACATTTCAGAGCCAGAAGTTTTTAAACTTGTGGATGTACTAGGCTCAGTCGCTATTCAGTCGCGATTTGTAAGCAGACCAATTTCACGGTCGTTTGCCGGGCACCCATCAGGCAAGTCTCTATGGGCCCTGGTTTTGTATTTAATTCCAGAACAGTGGACCCACGTATCAAATTAGCTAAGACCATTCATTTATTTATCTTTACAGTTTTATGATTTTATCAATACGGAACATTCATACGAAGGTCTCCGAAAATTTGAGTCCGTAATACATTGGTATGTATTACATTTTTTTCACCAATGTTGAGGTTTAGCTTTAGGTTTAACTATATGTAGGGGGTATTTATGAGATATCCTTTCTATTTATATTCTTATCTCTGACTAGGTGCCCATTCC
This sequence comes from Lissotriton vulgaris, assembly GCF_964263255.1. Classification (NCBI taxonomy): domain Eukaryota; kingdom Metazoa; phylum Chordata; class Amphibia; order Caudata; family Salamandridae; genus Lissotriton; species Lissotriton vulgaris. Next base: position 1,243,610,744 of record NC_141685.1, read on the forward strand.
TGGTTTAATGCTTATGAAATTTTAGAAATACTAGCCACAGATAATTGAGGTCACAGACACGAGAAGTGACAACTGTTGTTAGACCTGTCCTTGTGATTAAGAAAGGTATGTCCATTTTGAAGTGTCCTAAGGTTATCTAATTCCTGTTAGGATATATGCTGTATATCAATTTGACTTGGATTAGAGTAACCAATGAGTTATGGTTATTACTTACTTGAGGAGAATTTTTTTTTCTAAAAAATGCAATAATTATGTAACTAAGATGTAAGTGCTCGATAACGGGCACAGGGCAAGATTTTAGTTTGTTCAGTTAAAAGAGGGTGTCACCAACAACATGGTTGAAGAATAACAGTATGTATTGTTTTTTTAGAAAACTGTCCTGAAGAAGGTGAACATCTGTATGAAATCACCGAAACGCAGCTTCGACTTTGTTTTCTTGAATTATGTATTGCATAGATGATTGCTAATGAAAAAAATGTTTTAATGAATTATGCTTTTTTGATTCCTTGTGTAATAAATTGTTGACAATTTTTTTTATAAACCATACTTTCCTGTATTTCTTTGTATTTTTTGTTGTTTAAGTGACCCCTCAAAGTGACATCTTTTGCATATGATTAATGTATTTTAATGTATTTAGATTTTTTTTTGTTTTCTGCTTGCCTAGAACTCACACACATTAGCTAATAGCTACTAGGGACGCTCTTTTTGTTTGTTAACTGTATCTACCCTGTCCCTATTTTCAAATAGTAGTGTTCCTCCCTCCTTGTTTTCATCATGTCTGATAACATTAGACATTGAGTCGTTATACCCCAGTATTATTCATGAAGCAGGATTGAGAGCAGTCAACCATTTCTTGAGTGAAAGACCTTGCCAATATTATGGTCATAGCAAGATGTTGTGTGAATTGACTGTCGGTGTCTAAATAACAACTTCTTTTTGTTTGGTAGAGAGACTTGGGAACTAGAAAGGGGCGTGGCTATGGGATCCTGTTTCTCCCCCAGCTATGCATGCTTGCATGTTGGCTGGCGGGAGGAACAGGTCCTAAGCAATATAGCAAACATACATCAGTGCGCCACTGGTTAAGGTTTATAGATGACGTTTTCTGTGTATGGGAAGGAGATGAGGATAGAGCACAGGAATTCGTCAATACTCTCAATAGCAATTCTAGTAACCTTAACTTTACATCCAACATCAGTAAAACCACAGTAGAAGTTTTGGATGTAAGAGTCTCAATACAAAACAATAGTGTAGAAACAACTTTGTTCAGGAAAGAAACAGCAGATAACAGCATATTGCATGCCACCAGTTGACATCCAAGAAACCTCATAGAAAGCATTCTGTCTGGTGAACTATTAAGACTCAAACGTATATGTAGCTCACCACAGGAATTTGAGAAATGCTCGAAAGAGATGGTAGGTAGGCTACAAGCGAGGGATATACCAAAGCAACCCTTGGACAAACTTTGAGTAAGGCCAATGAAAGAACAAGAGATTCTGTTAGCCTCTAAGGAAATACCCAGTGAAAGGGAGGAAGAAAGCCCCAGACTAGTCACCACGTTTAGTAAGCAGGAAAGAAAAATTAAATCAATCATAAAAAAGAATTGGCCAATCATGCTTACAGATGGGGTCCTGGGGAGCAAGCTACCGGAAACACCTATCATAACATATAGAAGAGCTAGATCTATGAGGAACCAATTGGTTAGAGTGAGTCCAGAAATTGGTACTGGGAGTACATGGCTTAAACCCAAAGCAGGTTTTCACAAATGCTCATCATGCCGAGCTTGTAAGTTCGGCATAAACACAACCCACTATAATACTCCTTTTTCGGACGCCAGTGTGCCAATCAAAGGAAGCTATGGATGCAGAACAGAGTATGCTGTGTATGTTCTGACGTGCACCCGTGGCTTGCATTATGTTGGTACTACCAAGCTGCAGGTGCACGTCAGAATCTTGCAGCATCTCAGAGCCATAGTGAACAATGACACTGCCTATCCAGTGGCTAGGCATTTTTAAGGCTGAGCATAATAACAAGCTGAAGTCCCTTTCATATTTTGTGATCAATGCGGTGGCCCCCTGAGAAAGGGTGGCAATAGAGAAAAACTACTAAGAAAACTAGATACCCGCTTGATTTTGGAACTGGATAGCAAAAGTCCTAATAGGTTAAATACTACTGAAGATTTGCACAATTTTTTATGAGCATATTTGTGATTTATGAGCTGGGTTTTTACTTGCTAGGATATTTATTTATTTATTTATTGATTTATTTATTCTTGAGCAAGTGGCAATATTATTGATTAACTGACATGGAAAAAAGAATTGATGAATCTGTTATGATGAATTCAACAAAGTTATGAAATGTATGAATTAATGACTGTTTCTGACTACAATCAATAGGTTGCAACAAAAAGTCACTAGCCATTTGTGATTTTATTTCATTCTTAAAAATGTAAGTGCTAAGATTTGCACTAATCGGCTAATTTTTTATATAAGGTGTGTATATATATTCTAAATTAGGTACACGACTAGGCTTATTCAGTAGATTTTCTTATGAGCACTGTAGCACTTTTTGTGTACATATATATTTATTTATCACTTGTTTAGTATATATAGGCTTCCATATAGACAATTTTAAATCGCTTTTACCCTCGTAAAGATAGAGTTGGCTGATTAATTTGGGTAAATGCATGACTGCAGATCACAAGAGAGGTTCAACAAGTATTTTCATTGATGGCAGCTACAGAACCAATATGAGTATTTGCAATCTTTAGAGAGGACCCTGAATTGCAGAGTTTGCACAAATTGCGAATTTTGCACAGTTTATTATTTACATATGCATTTATTTAAATGTCAATGTGTGAGGGTCTATAATGCAATGTTTTAGGTTCTGTACATATGCAGCTAGAGTTGAGTTTTTTAATATTTATATATTTATATATTTTATGCATATCTATTCTGATTCACTGCATCTGTATCCATCAGCATTCATGCTGCTAAAGAAGTATTGTTAAACATACACAGACCTCATTTTAAAAAGCTATAATACTCTATATTTGTATACTTAAGAGGTCACGCTCGACATAGATGAATTGGTATTTAGGTGCAATAACGGAGTGTTTCTTCTATGTCTATAATGTGACTCACAAGAGGGGTTTGACACCAAGCAATCTTTAAAACACTGGCATACGCTGCATTTCTTTCTGTGTGATCAAGAGCACGTCGCGCTCGAAACGCGTCGCAGAGAGTAGGTCTAATAAAGCATCTACCTGCCAGAGCCGTGTGGTCCGTCTCTCTCTTTTTCGCCCAAAGTGACAGTTTGGTGAGAGTGCTTGGTGCAATATATACATATATATACATAATACAAAGCACGGGCTCCCATGCTTTGTTATTATTGAGCCCCTGGATGGGCCAAGTCTGGAGGGCATGCGCAATAGTAATAGTGGGGGCCCGCAAGGGCCCCCGCAACCCCGGGGACCCCCACCTCCCCGGGGCTCTCATTTAAAAAAAAAAAGAACCTATGTGGTGGGGTTCAAGCCCTCTATACGCCCCAGGGACCACCACCTCCCCGGGGTACTAAGTATGCAAATGAGGGGGGTCCGTTACAGACCCCCGAGCCCCGGGGACCACTACCTTCCCGGGGCTTTGTACACATTGGGAGGGGGCCACACAGCCGCCCTCCTGGAGCCCTTGATGGCCCTGGGGACCACCACCCCCCATGGCCGGCTCCTGCAGTGTGCCTGGGTGCCCACTCCTCAGACACTGTTGTTTGCTAAGCCAGGGCAGGGACACGCTTTCCGCCCTGCCATAGCAAACAATGAAGCAAAGCATTATATCCCCACAAGGGGAGCTCCATGTCAGCAGCTCCCCTTATGGAAAAGCAATGCCGGCTCCTGCAGGAGGCAGGGAGCCAGCGGGGCAGTAGGGACATTGGGGCTGCCCCCATGGTCTCCAATGGAGCAGCCAGGTCCCAAGGGATGGGGTCCCCGGGGCCAAACGTGGCCCTGGAGGGGGGTCTTGTGGCCCCCTCCCCTTTTAAAAAAATGAAATTAAAAAAAGTGGCAGGCCGGCCCCGTGGGATGGGTTCCCAGGGGCCATATTTGGCCTGAGGAGGGGGGCCACGTAGCCCCCCTCCCAAAAATAAAAATAAAAAGGATGGCCAGGCCCCAGGGGAAAGGGTCCCTGGGACCATAATTGACCTTTGGAGGGAGGCCATGCGGGCCCTCTCCGCATAATAAAAAAAAAACAAGGCTGCCAGTCCACGGGGATGGGGTCCTCAGGGCCAAAATTAGCCCAAGGAAGGGGGGCCACGCAGCCCCATTGCCAAAAAAAAAAAAGGCGCAAAAAAAAGGAACCAAAAAATTGCCGGAGGCCCAGCCCCCTCCCTGCACCACTGTGCAAATGCGCCCCATGGTGCGTTTTAAGGTGGGGAATTAGTTCCCCTTGAATCCTGAGAGTCCCTGGGGCTATCTAGCCCACCAGGTACCTCCAGTAAGCACCACAGGGCTGCATTGCAGAGAGGTGGTCCGAGGCCTTACCCCTTTTTACACCTCTCTGTAACGCAGCTCTGTGGCGCTTACTGGAGGTACTTGGTGGGCTAGTTGGCGCGTTTACACTGTGGTAAAGGGAGGGGGCGGGGCCTGATGTGATGTCATCAGTGATGTCATTTGAGATGTCATCAGTGATGTCATCAGTGATGTCACTGACCATGTCATGAGTGATGTAATATGTGACGTCATCAGCAGTGTATTGCGGGGGCGTGAGTTATAGTTAGCTGAACTAACTATAACGGCGGAATTTCTCTGGTTTTGTACAAGTGAAACGTCCAACTAACTATAACATCCCTGAAACCTGTGTTTTTTTCATGAATTTCCAAGGTTTTTTAAATGCTAATTTCTAACTATAATGTTCCTGAAACCTATGGCTTTTTCAGTGAAATATATATATATATAATTATGCCAGCACCAAAATAGACTTATTTAAGTATGTGCGCAAACTAAAGCTCCGTAAATATCACAGCCTGCACAAGAAAACCGATACAGCGCAAGCAATTGAGTACAGTATTGTGTCGCCTAGTCTGCCTACCTTGGACTCTACTTTGCTACAGGATCTATTGGATATGCAAAATGAACCTGCTCCCACACCATCTAGCCCCGGCTGGGACTTAGAACCTGTGTAAGTTTTAACTCCTTTCAAACCTAAATCCAAATTTTGCCCGCTGATGCTAAAAGACAACTTAGACATGTTTCATGACAAGGTATCTCTAGAGCTTAGGGCATTGTTTTAAAACACACTAATGCCGTGAAGCGATAACATTACAGAGACTTTGAATATCACAAATTGATCAACAAATTGAAAAAAAATGAAAATTTCATAATTCGTCAGTCCGACAAAGGGTGCAACGTGATGCTAAGGCCACGACAAATGTATATAGACGTAGAACTAGGCCAACTTAACGATCGAGACTGTTACAGAAGGACAAATTCAAATGAAGTCCAGCAGGCTAAAAATTACATTTATTCCAAGCTAATGGCTTGGAGAAGCATGGGTCTATATGGCTGAGATACCCGCCACCCCCTCTCAACACAATCCCCAAAAGGAGGGAAACCGGAAACAGTTCTTGAAGTTTTTGGAAGTGGGAGGGAGTGACCCTCCCGGCCGTATTTATTAAAACAAAAAATTAAAACATTTAAACATTAATGTACAATTTCATACCACATTGCGATGTTTGGCTAACCTTAACAGATTCTCTAATACAGAGGTTCTCCTAGCCGAACTAACATCCTACAAAACATTTACTTGAAATATTGAAATTGTACATCCTAACGTTTAAGGGCCAACGGCAAGGTCGTAACCGGTGTCAAGATCCCTAACCAGACATACCCCCCCCACTTGGGAGGGGCGACAGCACTGAGGCGTACTCAAGTGCAACTACTACCAATTTCCCTTGACTTGACGGGGGCACTTATCAACTCGACGCCAGTTAAAGGTCGTTCGAAGACTCGTGTGAGGTATCTAGAAGGTATCGTAGACCTCCCCCCAACCCCACACAACTTACCGCATCTGCCGTCGCAGATGTCACTGGCCCCGGGAAATTCCCCAGGAGGGGGCTGTAACCCCTCCTACACAGGAAGGGGCCTTGACCGCCTTTCCTCTTCTTTCGGCGACCCATCCTTAGAAGGGACCGCCTCCCCGTTGAGGGGCCAAAGGCCACCTCCCCCGAGCGCTCCCATCCGTGTTGGGTGACGCCCACTCATAGGGATCTTCCAATTAGTGCTCACCGATCATGACCTTACCGCCACAGGCCGGATAGTTGACCGGCTATCCGGACCCCCCACAAAACTCCTACCTAAAGGTCATGTTTCAACGATTTTAACCATGCTAAGAAGTCTCCTAAGAGTAACTCATTCCAATAGAGATAGCCCCCCGCCACACCTTTCGTGGAATCAAATGGGACCATGCAATCGTGCACCCCGGAACTCTCCTCGCCAACCAACTTACAGTGGAAAGCATTGCCTCCAGGAGTAGTCGTCTACCGATGGTGACCAAATCATTGCCCCCAACATGCACTATAACTATAGACGGCGGTGACCTTGTCCGCCCTAACAAACCCTCGAAAAATGTTTGAAACTGGTCAATACAGAGACCGCCCCTTCCGTAGAAGGACATCCTGTACCCGTATTCCCCAGCTACGTGAATCATGTCACCTGCTTTGAATACGTCTGCGGCACGCCTCACGTATGAGTGGCCCACGACCCACACCTCCTTTTTCACAGCCGGTGATGTCTGACCGCTGGCCCGGTGTAGGGTCGACTGCATAGTCCGCCCCGCCTCGTAGGCTTGCGTAACTGAAAACCAAACAAAAACAAGAAGCGTGAGTACATTATTACAGCTTCACAACATGTGCAACCGCACGTATCTTTTATAACAATTGGAGGACCAACGCCCCACTCGTTTCACTTGCTCAACATTAATACCCCTGGCTGTAGCTTCCGTAGCAGCCCCTATCCGAAAGGAATGGGTCCCAAATTCGCCCGGGTTCAAGCCCGCAGCGGCAATTGACATCGCAAGCACCCGCTGAAACTGAAATTTCGTCAGTGGGGTGGCGTCAGCGTGTCTTAACAAAGTCCCCCCCCATGATGCCACCCTTCGTGCTAGGTAATCCTCTAAACACTTTACCGGACATATGGAGGACCCAGGAATCCTGCGTATGATGACGCAGTCACCCATCCCATCTTGGTCAGTCTTGGACTTTACAAAGGAGACAGTCATTGTTTCTCCCCGTATCTGAACGTGTTCTTGGCACAAACCCCCCGCCACATCCAGTTTGTTCCTTGCAACCAATTCGCTTACCCGCATTGCTCCGTGAAATGCTAGCGTAAAAGCGGCTCGGAACAGCACCGCCTCAAACTGAGATGAACATGTGGCGGGGAGTGTGGCCAACAACTGGGACAATCTATCCAAACCTATCGGGCGCCTTTCATCTACTCTGCGACCCTCAAGGCGTTGCCACCCACGCAGCGCTTTCTGTACAACGAAAGACGCTGTTGGGTCCTGGATAGCGTGTGCTCTGGCAACAAAGGAAATGGCAGCACGATGCCTCTGGGCCGTAGCCACCGATTTCCCAGCCCTACGTAAGGACATCAGGAAATTCACTACCCATTCCTCGTGACCCCAAAGTCGCTCTCTATCATTCCCCAAAAAGGCTAAATAGGCCCGAAACGCCCCTTCGTATGCCTTCCTCGTCCTTGGTGCTAGACTCTCTCCCACGAGGTGACGAAGTTCGGGGCACCGAGAGACCAGAGAGCTTCGGGAAAGGGTGCCGGCTCTGGGTCCGCTGAGGGGAGGAAACCCGAAAAAGCCTGCATTTGAAAACGAGACAGTGCGTCAGCCGCCTGATTCATCACCCCTGGAACATGCTTTGCTCTGAATAGCACGTTCAATTGCATACACAGTAAAACAATTTCCTTAAGCAGTCTTAAAATCAGTTTACAACGTGCTGCCTGACTATTGATGCACTCGACCACGGTCATATTGTCAGACCAAAATATGACAGAGTGATCTTTGAACCCATCGGGCCATGTTCTCAAGGCCACCAAGATGGGAAACAGTTCCAGGAAAGCAATATTACTCGTCAGACCATTCTCATGCCACCATGTCGGCCATCTTTGTGCCGACCATTTCGTGCCGAAGATGGCGCCAAAACCTATGCTTCCTGCCGAATCTGTCCATAGCCCCAGCTCTTCAGAAGACACGGCTGGTTCATTCCAGACGATTCTACCATTGAAATCCGCCAAAAATGCTAACCAAATACGCATGCCCTGGCGGATCTCGGCCGATAGTCTCGTGCGATGATGGCCCTCTTTAAGGCCGACCATCGCTTGGGCAATTGAACGGGAAAAGGGGCGGGCCATTGATATTACCCTCAAAGCAAAATTCAACTGTCCCACCACCTGCTGTAATTGTTGCAGCGTAACTTTTGATGCATTTATACACATTTGCAGCGCAGCCCTGAACTTCAACACTTTCTCAGCTGGCAAACGGAAACACCCCTCAATGGAGTCCAACTCGATCCCCAGAAACTCGAGGCAAGTCGTAGGACCCACTGTTTTTCCCGGCGCCAATGGCACACCAAACTGTTTCATTAACACACAAAATTCGGCCAAGGCCCGGCCACATTCAAGACCCCCGGCTGCCCCAAGAAACAGAAAATCATCAAGGTAGTGCATTACATCTTGGAAACCTGTTTTCTTTGTGAAAACCCATTGTAGAAAACTACTGAATTTCTCGAAATAAGCACAGGATATAGAGCACCCCATTGGCATACACCTATCCATGTAATAACAACCCTGAAACATGAATCCTAGGAGACGCTGGTCGTCTGGGTGTACCGGGAGCAATCGGAACGCTGACTCGATATCTGACTTCGCCATCAGCGCCCCGGGCCCCAGGCGATTCAAAATGGCTACGGCCTCATCGAAGGAAGCGTACCGCACCGAACACACTTCTGGATCGATTGCATCATTTACGGAAAGACCTCGTGGAGCTGATAAATTATGAATCAGTCGGAACTCACCGGGGTCTTTCTTGGGGACTACCCCTAAGGGAGAACAAACAAAATTCTGGACCGGGGGTATACTAAACGGGCCGGCGACCCGACCTCGAGTCACCTCTTTCCGGATCTTATCCTGTACTACGGTCGTATGCTGCAGGACGGAAAGTTGATTTTTACACTTATCCACACCTTGAAAGTCCCCTACCGGGATGCGGAAACCATACGAAAAACCGTTCCGCAGCACCCCAACAGAAGTACGATCCGGGTAGTCACTGAGCCAAGGAATCATCGCCAGGGTATCAATCGGAGTGGGTAAAGGCGCCCCTCGGACTATATTAGACCTGTTTGGCACCTCCTCTCCCCCCGTTATCACCCGTTCTGGCTCTGCACGAGGACTCAGGATGGGACGACCCACAACCACTACATTCATGTTTGAATTTACACGATCCCTGGGGTCTAGTACATTTACCTCTGTTGTAATTAAAGCAGAAACCCCTTTTTCCGGTATTGCCGGTAGGTTTCGAGTGATCGTCGGCACCCGTACCTGATCGAAAGGGCGTCCCCGCATATTGCCGGGAGGATTCGCCAACATTACTTCCCACCAACGGCATTCTCAACATTCCTGACTCCTTCATTTTATCCCAAGTCAAGGCATCATAACAATCCCAGGTTAAACTTTTATTATGCTCCTTTTCCTTTCTGAACAGATTATCGTAACAGAACCAATGATTACCCTGGTGCGATGTCGAGTACCCCATGATTCGTGATTGATAGATTGGGAACTCGGAAAGCAACTCAGGTCTACGTTCCCCCAAGATTGATGTAAAGATTCCCCAAGCATTGCCCCAATTGCCGATATTCTCATTCACTTTAAAGGCGGCCATTTTTGCGCGCCAAACACTCGGATGCATGAGATCCTTCTGACTCTTTACATGCTCTACCTCATAATGATCAACAAGCAATGAAAAAATGTTCACATACTCCCCCGCCCAAATCTTTTCCTTAATTGCCAAAGGAACATGTTGCCCCAACTTTTCTCTCCGAGAGGGTGTTGACTCATCCCTCGCGATCGGCAATGGCCGCTTACCTGCACCTGACGCTGCCTCTGTGGTCGCAATCGTCCCTGGTGTCTTGTCCCCTACTGCAGCCGGCACGGGCACCTTGGCTGCTTCCCGTTTCTCCCGCAATTGCTTTATCAGCGCCTGCGCATCGACAGCCGTGGCGCCCTCGTTACCTTTACCCAACCACGCTGCCAATTGTGCTGCCAGCTCGGGCGGCATATCATCCTCGGACACGGGGGTGACCACAACGGGAATCGGATTCCCCTCCTCCGGCACGGGAGTTGGAGCCTCGAGCGGGGCACTGGGACCCGGGATGTCTTCACCCGCTGCCCCCCTCCTGGGCCTCTTGTTTTTCCCTCCCGGGGCTGCTCCCGCCAAAGGACGTTTTGGACCCCTTTCCTCATTCTTGTCCACCCGCTTCTTTAGCTCGGACATCTCCTTCATGAGAACACGCAGCATCTGGTCGGTATTCATGCGCTTTCCCACCTTCTTCGGCATTCTCCAACAAAGTAACTGCAAAACAAACAAGAACGATTAAAACGCTCAAAATTGGCTCTTCGTTCCGTCTCGAGCTCACGTGCAGCGAGGAGGTGCAGCTTCAGAGCACAGGAACAAGAGGATGTCTTCTGGTCTTGCGTCCCTTTTTATCCATCTTCAGGGCGGGCGTAAACCCGCCCCTGCCTGCCCCGAGGGCGTGGCCGGCCGCGTCAGTGTCTAGGCCAGCCCACTCTAGGGCGGGAAAAAGCGTGCCCCGGCTACGCCGCTTCGGGCATACCAGCCGAGACGCGCCTCCCGCCCAAAATGGCTTCCCGGGGGGATCGAGGCACTCAGCCATACGTTCGGGGGGACCGAGTGGTCGCCCCTTTCCAATCACAATGGAGGAATATAAGTATATGAAAAATGAATTTCCTGTAACACCAGTAATTTACTTTATTCCTAAAATTCATAAAAACTGTATTAAGCTACCAGGTCGACCCATCATCTCTGCTTGTAACAGCATCCTTGAGAATGTCAGCATATATGTAGATTTTTTCCTACAAGAGCAAGTTAAAAAGTTACCTTCTTTTGTATTGGACACAGGAGATCTGATAATGAAACTGTCTGATTTTAAGTGGGAACCTAGCTATCTACTATTTCTCTGGATGTTACGTCCCTATATACAAGTATACACCATACGGACGGTACAAAAGCAGTGCAGCATTTTTTAAGTACAAGACCTGCATGTCTGAATGAGCATACAAAAATGATTTTATCCATGATCAATTTGTGTTTAGAGAACAATTTATTTTTGTTTGCTAATCAACTTTTCCAGCAGGTCAGGGGAGTGGCTATGGGGGCCTGCTTCTCTCCCAGTTATGCCTGCTTGCATATGGGAGCAGAGGGCTATGCTCCTAAAGTCAACCCTATACAGGTACTGTCTCCAGCCCAGATTATGGCTCTGCGCCCTGTACCAAATTCTAACTGTGCTTTACTTGTCATTCCGCATATGGGGCCTTGGTTTACCATCTACTGTCTAGCAATGTGGTATATATATCTCTCTGGATACCACATTTGACAAGCTCTGCCTCTGCCTCTAACCAGTCAGAATCCCCTTATCTTCTCTGGTCTAAGCACTCCTGCTACGAGTGTCATTGTAGCCTGAATACCTGCATATTGCTTTCCAAATCCCTGTCATAATATCAAGGGCTTGTGTTCCAAGTCTCGTTCCCACTTCCCCAAATTGCTTCCTAATAACTGCAAATTGTCTTCATAATCCCGGTTTCCATGTCACAACACCAAGGGCTTGTGTTCCAAGCCTCGTTTCCAATCCCGCGATGAAATCCCGCTTTAAAATCCACCTCTCGCGGGATTACGCGACTTGCACTCCAAGCCTCGCTTTGATTACCGGCCTCCGATTGGCCCGAGCTCTGCTTCCACTCTCATAACACCGGGCTCGCCCTTCGCTCAGGATCCACGAGATCCAGCGAGGGAACAGCTAGGTGCCGAGAGGGTGCAGAGCGTTGCGGGCGTAAGGAACTTCTCATCGGACATCTCCCATTACGATAAATTGTGTGTTCGAGATCATGCCAGATCTCTAATTCCTCTGTGTGTGTTTGTTTTTTCCTTCCCAAATAGGGTGTGCCATTGTCGCTCCCACCCCCCTCCTGAGTTCTATGGGGCGTGGCTCATTTCTCTGCAAGTGAGGATAATTTCCTTTTCACGCTCTTAGATTTGTGTGCTTGAACAATTAACAAGTCACGGCCAGCAGAGTTACTGGTATTCATACCGAAGCTCTGCCCTTTCGCTCTTCACCTCGGGGACCACCTCCCCGCCGCCCAATTGTAGGGAGCCATTTATCAACGGGTAGCCACTTCTGGCCTCCTGCACGGATGGACTTAACACTGTAAGTCTCCATTTATCAACCTGTTGCCGTATTTACTACATGCAACAGACCGCGCTGGATTACACTTTTCAGTGCTAGTTGAGGCCCCTCCACCCCGGATTTTGGCACAACTTCTTCTACGCATCCCATGCATATCGGCCACGGCCCTTGATAGGTATGCCAGCACGTGTCACGCCACTAAGTTGCATTAATTGCCATTGAAAATGATCAATAAATATTGATTCTATGTTCTTTGTCTGTGTATTTGTTTGTTTGTCTCACTTTTATTTCCACAGACCTCTAGGTTCCTCGTAACAGAGGTAAATCCCCAAACTTACAAGTTTGTTCATTTTTTGCACCTTTTTACACATAGTGCTATTTTTAACTTTCACAACCTTTGGCAGGATGGGCCTTAGCGCGCCCTCTCCTGTCAAGGGGACACTCGCAAACTGGTCCTGAAGAAAGCCCTGTAAAGTCACACATATCACAGGCAGAAACATGTTGACCTTTCTCTAAAAGGGAAACACCAGTATATTTTATTTGGTTAGTTTTCCCTACACATAGCAAGTTTTTACCATGTCAGGTTGACCAGCTAATAAATGATTTTTTGGTACAACCTTGGACATTTTTAATTTCACTATACTTTTTCACTCTTTACCCTCACAAGAACCTGCTCCGCAGTCTCCTGGCGTCGTAGCACACCGGGGAGGTATTCGATCTCTCCCGGTGGACCCGATGATGAAGCATGTCACCACTAGGGTGAGTGAGGGTTTCCTGAAAAAATCTTGCATTTTTTCTTGAAATTGGTCTTATCACCTGACCACTTACAACTGGCCTCAGACTTCACGTGCTACAATCACTTTGTACCCCTCTCTGACGGACACTCTTTCTTTGTTTATTTGTTATTCCGCATATGGGAACAGCTGCCTGTCCTTACTGTAGTTACACTATCACATTCTTCCAACCATATCCCCCTCGCAGAATCAGGCGTAGTAAATTACACAAACAATTGCTCCCCACTAATGAAAACTTCCTATTTTACAGTATTAACTGTCGATCCCTGCCTATGCACAGGTTAGACATTTTCGACCTTTTAGTAAATGAAAAACCTAATGCGCTATTTCTTACAGAGACATGGTTGCATGCAGGCTCTGACCCTGACATAGCGACGGCCCTTCCCCCCAACTATGCGATCTTGAGGATGGATCGAACCCAAAAAACAGGGGGCAGAATCGCCATTGTTTACAACAAAAACATACATGCACCCTCGAGCCATTAACAATCCCTGAGTGGGAAGCTGCATTCTTTAAAATCTGCTTGAATCCCAACTTCACATTTTCAGGCATTCTTATGTACCGGCCACCTGGAAGCTGCGCTAAATGGGCTGCCGATTTGGCCAACTACATCACCCCTTTTCTCTTGGCATCTAAAAACTTCTCCATTATTGGAGATCTAAATATTCACTTAGAGGATAAATCAAATACGACTAGTGCAAATCTGTTAGAAGATCTTATCGCACTAAACATCCATCTCCTAAACTCGGGACCTACGCACAAGGCAGGACATTTATTAGATCCAATCCTTACAAACCTCTCACAACTTACCTGGAAAGACTCCACTCCAGTCTGTTGGTCTGATCATTTTTTAATTAAGCTTACTCTCATACCACCTACTACCTCCATAGACCATAAGATGGTATCGACCCAGCCTAAAATAAATTGGAAATCCCTAGATATTTCGAAACTTAACTCTGCACTTGGCTTGAATCCGCCTAAAAAGAACAATACTATGGAGAGCATTGCTAATGCCACTCAATTATGGCTTACCAATGCAGTAGAATCTTGTTTACCCACTCTTAAACACAAGGGCAAGGTACATCGCCCTCCTGCCCCATGGTTCAATGACTTACTGAAAGGGGAAAAAACCAAGTGTAAAGCTCTTGAAAGAGCGTGGCGCAAGGATTTTGACCCTGACAAAAAAAACAGGTATAATACTGCGAGAAATCTCTATCATACCGCATGTAAAAAAGCACATGCTACATACGTTGCTGAAACCATAACAAGAGCTGCAAACAAAGCTAAAACTTTGTTTAACACGGTCAAAGACCTTGCGGGTGGGCAGATTACAGCCCCATCACGCCCTCTCAGTGAGAAGCAATGTCAAGATTTAGCCTAATTTTTCTCAGATAAAATTGACAAATTAATCGTTGAGATTGATAAGAACAACTGTAACACCACCTCTACAGAAAATTGGGAAAACAATCCCATTATAAATCAAACCTTACAAAAGTGGCCGCCCATTACAACCTATACCCTTACTTTCCTCTTGAAATCAATTAAATCTGGTTCTTCACATGACCCTATCCCTGTCAATATAATAAAACTTCTTGAAACACCTGCCCTTAAAATTATTGCAGATACCTTAAATTCATCACTCGAGCTGGCCACAGTTCCTACCCTATGGAAACATGCCATAGTGACCCCACTGTTGAAAAAACCTACAGCTGAGCCGGAACAACCAGCCAATTACAGACCTATATCACTCCTTCCAGCGTTTTTCAAATGCCTGGAAAGACATGTACACACAGCCCTCACCCTTTTCTCTGACGATAATGCCCTCCTTCACCCCACCCAATCTGGTTTTCGAGCGGGTTTCTCCACGGAGACTGCCCTGTTAGGAATTTCTGAAACCATCAAGAAACTCCTCGACGACGGTCAAACGGTTGCGCTTATTTTACTCGACCTAAGCGCAGCCTTTGACACTGTGTCGCACAATAGACTACTCACCACACTTGAAAAAAATGAAATCGGTGGAATGGCACTGCAATGGATCAGATCCTTCCTGAGCCAACGTACATATCAAATAGCATCTGCCACTGCAAGCTCTGGAAATTTTAACTCCCCTCATGGGGTTCCACAGGGCTGCATTCTTAGCCCGCTCTTTTTCAATTTATATCTGAGACCCCTGGCAGACTTAGTGGAGAAAGCTGGACTCACTTTTATGACGTACGCAGACGACTCACAAATTTCTTTTCACTATCTGAACCCCAATCTTCATCGTCGTCTTCTCTCAAAAATGGTCTTCTGAACATCTTCAACTGGATGTCAACTAACCAGTTGAAATTAAATGGAGACAAGACGGAGATCCTTCTTCTGGGCAAACATCCAGAGCTCTGGAATATATCACACTGGCCTACACAGATGGGTGATCTTCCAACACCAGTGCCCCATGCAAGAAATTTGGGAGAAATCCTAGACAACACCTTGTCCATGAAGCAACAGGCAAGCAAAGTAGTGGGTCTCTGCTTCACCATTATCAATTGGCTCAAGAAGATTCTGTGGATGCTGCTGGTCCACATGCAAAAAACAGTAGTCAATGCCTTAATTACATCCCCGCTTGACTACGGGAACATCTTGTATCTGGGGGCAAATAAAGCAGTCATAAAAAGATTACAGCTAGTACAAAATACGGCTGCCCGACTTCTCTGCCATATCCCCAAAAATACCAGCGTGTCCCCTTACTTACGTGAACTGCATTGGTTGAAGGTAGAAAATCGCATCAGATTTAAGGCCTTAAACTACATGTTTAAAATTAAATCAGGTACTGCCCCGAAATATCTTCAGACACTAGCACTTCCCTATGTTCCTACAAGAAACTTACGGTCCCAATCAGCTGAAAAGTTCTGCGTGCCGAGATTCAAGCTTTCCAGGATGGGAGGAAGATCCTTTTCCCACCTGGGTCCCACTATATGGAATTCGCTTCCATTTCACATACGAAAGGAGGGAAGTCTCTCCAAGTTCCGTAAAGCGATAAAAACCTGGTTGTTCGATCAGTAACCTGAATGACCTAGCTATACTCGTCCATCTATGATGCTGTGTTCTCAGGCGCCGGGAAACCCTTCTTGTGTAGCTGTTGCGCCACACAAGTTGATAAAATAAAATAAAAATAATGGGATACAGGGAGGAGCAGGTCCTCATACCCAACTTCATACCATCATGAATTCCAAAGTCAAGAAATGGATGAGGTATATCGATGACCTTTTTATAGTCTGGGATGGGTTGAAAAGCGTAGCTGAACAGTTTATTGAGAGTCTCAATGTGAAAAATCTAACTCTAGAGTTCACAAGCAGCATCAGTGCTACTTCCATTTGTTTCCTAGACGTGGAAATATTTGTCAACAATGGTAAACTTGAGAACTGACTTTACCGCAAACCCACAGCTGGGAACACAGTTTTACATGCTGCAAGTCACCATCCAGTCCATCTTATACAGAGCATTCCATATGCTGAAATGCTCCGGATTAGGCACATATGTAGCACAGAAACTGATTTAGACAGGCAAAAATGGAGTGTAAGGACAGGTTCCTGAGAAGAGGTTATAAAACTCAAATCATAGATAAAGAAATGAGCAGAGCCAATTCTCAGGATAGATTGCAACTCTTGGCCTCCCACGCTCCTAGAAAGAGTAATCCTGGCACAATAGAACATAGTGAGACCAGGCTTTTCTTTGCTTACAGTAATCAGCATGAGATTATTCACAGGATTGTGAAACGCAACTGGTCGCTCATTACAAGTGATCCGGTTGTGGGAAAACTGATTACCAATGCACCTAGTATAACCTACAAGAGAGCAAGAACAATGAATGATTGTCTAGTTTCAAGCAGTCCTGGAGTTCGGACCACGGGATTGTGGTTGAACAGCAGTAAAGGCTTTTTGAAATGCTCCTCCTGCAAGGCTTGCAGGAATGGAGTAAGTAAGTCTGAATACATGACTCCCTTCAACAACAAACCAATCAGTATTAAATACAAACTGACGTGCAGGACGGAGTACGCAGTGTACGTGCTGGAATGTCCCTGTGGTCTGCGGTACGTGGGAAGTACAAGACCACAGGTGTACAAAAGGATTTTACAGCACAATAGGGCCATCATCCATGGTGACACTGCGTACCCGGTGGCACGTCATTTTGAAGAGTGTCACAATAAGAATGCTGCCGAGCTGAGCTATTTTGTTATAGACACGGTGCAACCACAAAGGAGGGGAAGGGATAGTGAATCTCAGCTGCGTAAATTGGAAACTAGCCATATATTTCTGCTTGATACAAAAACTCCTAATGGTCTTAATGCGAGTGAGGATTGTTTTACATATTTATGATTCAGCATTATCTTAGGAGCATAGTATCTGACATTGTGTACTTTGTATATATATTAACTAGCTGTTCCCTACATTCAATTATTTTTAAATCACTTTTTTATCTCCACGAATGTTATCATTTGGTTGCACTAATTTTCTTGCGATTATTTATAAATAAAATTTGAACAGCAAAATGTTGCACAGTAACATTAGTTTGCCCACTTGGGCTGTATTATGCAGTGTCCCTTTAAATTACAGGTGAACACTTTGGTTGCATCCTTTTACCATTATCAAGGAATCCGGCTTGTTTAAAGATATGTATTTCCTAGTTTATTATTGTTTTAAACAGGATTTTTCTTAAAACAGATTTTAGCCATACATTGATGTGTTTATGGATGTGTATTCTTTGATTGTTAACAGCAATGATATGAAGTATTTATATTTTTTAAAGCATATTTATTTATTTATATGTTTTATAATTATTCTAAATTACTGATAATTGAGAATACAAGAGTTGTGCTATGTTGGGTTATAGCATTCCTCAAATTTGGCACAAGGATTACCCTTAAATGTGCAACACTGCAAATTCTGACATTTTGACATTTTGTTTTCTATGTCTACTAAATCAATGGCATGTAGCACTTTAAAAGGAGGATATCCTCCCTTTGAACACTGTCATGTGATCAAGTCCTCGTTAGGCCGAAACGTCTAATGGCGGGATGGTGTAGAGCACAATAAAAATATTTACGCACCATTACTGGGTTCGCCTCGTCTCTTCAAGCAGGAATTGCTGTAAGACGTCTTTCTACCTTATATATATATATATATATTCGATGCAGACAGGCTCCCCCTGGGAAATCCGCCCATTGTCTGTTGGCAAGATTCAGCTCTCTTGATCACACATCGTACATTTGTGTGGAGGTGCTATACATAGATACTGGTGCTCTGCATAGAAAGAGGACTTGCATGTAAACGTTTCAGTCACATACTGCATCTCAATGGCAGCCATATTTGAATATAAAAAGTGGAAGTCTATTCTTCTTAGGGTGAGTCCCCTGTGATGGTGAAAAAGAACTGTGGGTAGCTCGTGACGTGCTTGTGATTCTATAATGGGCCCCTTCCTTCCCTCCTGCGAGAAAAAAGATAAGAAATTTAAATTAAAATCTAAGTACACATGTACCCTATTCAGGATTAAAAACATAGGTTATATACATTTTAATCTTAAAGAACCATGGCTCCTAGGATAGGTGGTCGTAGTACCGGATGTAAATCATTTTTCTTTCAAGTGTGTTGCCATCTCCTCATCCTGATTGTGTCCCCTAGGCTGTTTTGTTTCTAGGTCAAAAATCAATTTTTATTCTTTATTCCTGATGTTGAGTTCCCTGTTGCCTCCCTTGTGCCCCACATGTACTTGTTCTATGGCAAAGTATCTTACCAGGCTACTGTTAGATAGATGAAATTCAGCAAAATGTCTTGCTACAGGGTATTGGGGGTCTTTGTTGGTTATTGCTCTAAGGTGTTCAAGCACCCTCTTTTTTGCCATCAGAATTGTGCTCCCCACATATCTTTTATTGCAGGGACACTCCAGGATGTAGATGACATATGCAGTACTGCATGTTAAGAACTGTGTTATTTCTCATTTTTCTTTCTCTTGAGGAATGCTACATTCCAGTACCATCCTGCTGTTCTTACATGCTTCGCAAGGGCCACACGGATAAAACCCTTTCAGGTTTCGACCGTTACGATCAGTACGGTCAGTTATGTCCCCATGAACCAATATATCCCTGAGACTCCTACTCTTCCGATATGTGATTCTGGGTATTTCACTGACACAGTGACATATGACTGAATCACTCTTAAGTATATTCCAGTTGTCAATGAGGATCTTCTGTATTTTTTGTGAGTCCCTATTGTAGGTTAAGATTACTCTGGTATTGGGAGTCTCCTTAGTGTCATCTTTTATTTTGTTTTCTAGTGTCTTTTTTTTTTTTTTTTTTTTTTTTAAATCTGTTTATTAGCATAGTAATTGGAGCAGTTACATACATACTCGGGCACAGCTATTAACAGTACGTCATATTCATATGCCTGCTCAGTATTCACAAGCGTGTAGTAACCTTGATTTTCCATTTTCGTCTGAAATCACAGCAACTGAACAATCCCCTAACATACCCACTCCCACCCCCACCCGTTTAAATCCCTCCCGGCACTCCTTACATATGCGAGTAAATGTGACATTCACATCCTGGTCACCTGTTGCTCCGCAAAGTATAGTGATTCTGACTATTCCTCTTTTTTCATCACTCATGGCGGCCGGTGGCCATAGCATTGTCAATGGTACAGGGTTCCCCGCACCCAATTACAGTGCACCTTACATCATGAATGTCTTAAGGGGCCGGACCCCATCATCCCGCCTGAATCGAGTCATCTGTGTCCCCCCCTTCCTCCACCCCTCCAGTTTCGAAGGCCCCCAGCACCGCGTACCAGTCCAGGGAGATCAGTGTTTTCCTGAGACCTCTGTATTCTTCTCGTTGTAATGCCTCGCCCTCTGCCTTGCCCCACCTAATCACGTCTGTTTTCCATAAATCCGGGTCAGGGGGTCTGGGGGATTTCCACCTCATCGTGATTGCTCGTTTTGCTAGAAGTAGGGCCAAGTCAGTGAAACGTGCCGCCACGGTCCTTGTGCGTGTCGACGGACCCAACCCCAGTAGTGTGTGTTCTATAGTGAGCGATTGGGACAGGGTTCCGGCACTCTCAAGCGAGTCAGCTATGGTGGCCCAATAATGACCCAACTTAGGGCATTGCCAGAGTATGTGTGTTAGTGACGCATCGTCAGCTTCGCACCGGGGGCAGTTGCTGCTCGCGTCGGGGAACATCACATGCAGGCGATGTGGGGTCAGGTATGCCCTATGCAGCAGCATCAGCTGAATAAACTTGTATTTGGGGTTTCTGGCTACCTTCTTGGGGAACTGGAGGATGCGTTCCCATTCTTTGTCCCTCAGTGGCCTGCCAATGTCTCCTTCCCATGCTAATCTGAGAGTTGTTAGAGGGACCGCCCTCCCTGCCTTAATGCTAGCAGTGAGCCATTTGGTTAGGTGGCTGCCCGTGCCCATGAGGTATTGCATCGTTATCAGGGGGTTGGTAGCTGGTTCCTCTCCCTCAGGCGCCCAGGTGTGTGTTATATAGTGTCTAAGGCCTGCATGTAATAGGAATGAGCCTCTAGGGACGTTATGCACAGCCCTGCAGTCTGCGAAGGACAGGAGGCGTCCCTCCGCGAACAGGTCTCCCACATGAGTCACCCCTGCGTCCTGCCACTGCGTCAGTCTGTTTGTTGTCAGTGTACCCGAGCCCAGTGGGATGCCCAGAAGCGGGATCGTGGGGGCATAAGATGTTGTGGGGGAAGAGTATTTCACTGCCTTCCGCCAGTATGACACCGCCAGCCGGAGGAGTGGCGGGGCATGTCTCGGTATGTCCGAATTGGGGAGGAGCAACTTGTGTATGTCCCCTCTTTCATGTTCCCTCTCTGTCATATTGAGCTCGTGGAGGTTGCGGCCCGCCACCCAGTAGGCCAGCCATTGTAGTTGGCACGCATAGTTGTACGCCCTAAAGTCTGGGAGGCCCATACCACCGGAAGTTGAGGGGAGCTGCAGTTTGGCTAGACCTATACGTCTGCGCCCGTGGCCCCACACAAGTTCTGTGAGCAGTGTATCGAGATGTCGAAACGTCGCGGCTGGGATCAGGAAAGGCAGGTTGGTGAAGTGGTAAACTAGGCGAGGGAGCATTACCATCTTGGAGATGGCCACTCTGCCAGCAACAGAGAGGGGCAGTGTCAGCCAGAACTGAATTTGCGCTTTCAGCGCTCTCATGGCTCTGCCGAGGTTGCCGTCAATCATCATGTCCGCTTCCCTATAGATGTGTATCCCCAGGTATCGGAAGGTAGTACCCGACATCTGGAATTCGTGTGGAGCGAAGGGTAGGGGAGTGGAAGAGTCTGTATTCCTGAAGGTGAACCCATATGACTTGGGTTCGCTTATAGCAAGGCCCGAGATCTCCCTGAAGTCCTCAAACAATTGGGGTATAGGGCCCATATCTCCCCGTATGTCTCGAAGGTACAGTATGATGTCGTCGGCATAGGCGGACGCAATGTGCGTCGCCCCATGTCTCTGGATGCCATAGCGGGGGCCTTCGCCCTGAGGCTGCACAGCAACGGTTCGAGGGCAAGGATAAATAGGAGAGGGGAAAGCGGGCAGCCCTGCCGGGTGCCCCTAGCTATAGCTATAGGACCCGAAATATGTCTAGAAGTGCGCACTCTCGCTGTAGGGAGAGTGTACAGAAGCCTGACCCAGGCAACGAATTCGGGCGGTATCCCGAATCTCAAGAGTGTGGCAAACATGTAGTCCCATCTAAGGGAGTCGAACGCCTGTCTGAGGTCTAGTGAGATGCAGCCCTCCTGGCTCGTACCCCCCATGCCTCCCAACATCAGCTGGGCCAAGCGTCTGAGATTCATGGCCGTGCTCCGGCCCGGCACAAAACCACATTGGTCCGGATGGATCAACTGGGGAATATATGGAATCAGTCTCGTCGCCAGCACTTTACTCAAGATCTTCGAGTCAGTGTTCAGGAGGGATAGGGGTCTGTAGTCGGCCAGCTGGAGCCCTTCTTTACCTGGTTTTAAGAGAGATGTGATCAATGCCTGCATGGATGATTGTGGCAGAGAGGCAGTTCGTAAGGCTTCCAGATAGAGAGTATGTAAACGAGGAGCCAATAGGTCTATGAACGTTGTGTAGAATTCGGCCGGGAGGCCACCGGTCCCTGGGACCTTGTTCCTAGGGAGGGCTCTTATCGCTTGTCTGATTTCCGCTAGTGAGATGCTGCGCTGTAGGGCTTTGCTTTGTATGTCGGTAAGCCGGGGCAGGGCTAGGTCCCCCATAAAGGCCTCATAGGCGAGCTCTGCCTGGGGCGGGGGGGACTATATAGTGTGGTGTAATAGTCCTTGAACGCCGTATTAATCCCTATTTGTGTGGTGGTAGGGGTGCCTGTTTTGTCCACAATTTCTAAGATTGGGTGGCATGGAGGGGAATCCCGTAGTATCCGGGCCAGAAGGGTACCAGCTCGGTCTGCCTGTGTATGCTGCCTATTTGTGTGTTCTCTGTAATCCAGGAGTCTTAGGTCCTCTAGAAGCTCTGCGTGTCTGATGTGGGCCTCCTGTAGCGGGGTGAAATGTGCATTGGTGCCCGCAGCCTCACTCTCCAGGGACGCTAGGGAACCCTCCACTTCCTTCAATTGATTGATGACCTCTTTCTTTCTGCCCACTCGAGCGGCCATCGCCTCTCCCCTTAGGCAGACCTTAAATGCGTCCCATTCGATCTGACGGGTGCTGGCTGTGTTCGCGTTCGTGGTGAAGTATGTGTCTATGGTGTCGGAAAGGGACGATCTGAAAACTGTGTCTTCAAGCAGGTCAGGGGGTAGTCGCCATGTCGGGATTGGGGGCGTCAATTTGCCCCAGTGCCAGGCGAGTTCAACGGGGTTGTGGTCCGATAGGGTTTTTCCCATGTGTTGGGCCTGTACAATTGAGGTCGTTAGGGAGCGGGAGCAGAAGATATGGTCAATTCTCGTGTGGAGCTGGTGGGGCGGGGAGAAAAAGGTGTATTCCCTCTCCTGTGCGTGTGTGCTGCGCCATGCGTCTGCCATGTCCCAGCCTTCGGCCCAACGTGCCAGGGCTTCCGCCTGCTTTCTGCTCTCTGTGGCCAGCAGGGGGGGGTGTGACCTATCTAGTGTAAGATCGAGAACGGCATTGAAATCCCCCCCAATAATCCACGGGTGGTCAGCCCAGTCAGCCAGCGTCTCATTTAGTGTAAGCAAGAATTCAGATTGGCCTGTGTTTGGGGAGTACACACATCCTATCACAACGGCATCCCCATCTAGTGAACCCCGCACAAATACATATCGCCCCTCCTTATCAATCTTCTGATCTAATGCCTTGAAGGGGACAGAGTTGCGAAGCCAGATCGCCGCCCCCCTTGAGAACGCAGAATAGGAGGTAGCAAAGAGCTGTCTCCTCCATTTTTTGCGTAACTTCACAGTCTCAGCACTGTTTAGATGTGTCTCTTGCAGACAAGCTATCTGTGTCCCTCTACGGTTAAGTTGGGCCAGGATTCTGTGGCGTTTGTGTATCGAGCCCAGTCCCCGTACATTCCAGGTGCACAATCGATATACATTAAGAGGTCCCATAGCCAGCTGTGTGTGGTGGTGGAGTGAAGCTAATAAGTGACCATGGTAGGTTCGTCGTGGTGCCAGGTAAGAGTGCCTTGTAAACGTATAACCCCTGAACTGAAAGGTTCCCAGGCCAACGGGCTCGGGAGCCAAACAAGGGTGCCCAACGTGGGCACAAGTCAGTGTGTTCCATGTTCAAAACGGGGGAAGCAGGCCTCTGTTGACTGTCTCTTGATGGCCTGCTCTGGCATTGTAGCCCTGAATAGGGTGAGCCCTCTTGCAACCCACCATGTATGAGGAAAGGGGGCCGGTTATACTTTACCACCTGGAGAGGATCAGTCATGCCGAAAGTCAGAACTCCTCCGCCATCTGGGCCGTGATCTTGGGGAACAGCTGTAGGCTGTCCACCGACCCGGAAACCTCAGTGTGGGTGTCGGTGGTGACGGTACCCCCGTCCCCGGTTGCTCCCGCGTCGTGGGCGGCCAGCGCCTTCTCTGTTAATCGCATCCGTGCTGTTGAAGTTGAAGTGGGACCCGCTGTTTGGTCCCCGGGTGATCGAGCTTTCATCTGTGCGCCTCGCGTGGGGTGTTGTCCTGAAGTGGAGGGACTGCTTCGTCGCCCCTGTGACGCTTTGTGTCCCCCACTGTGGTCGTCTGCGAATGGGTCTTGTGAGGCCGGAGGGGTGAGTGTGACTTCCATCCATTCCTCCGCCTCTTCCGGCGAGTCGAAGAAGTGGGATTTATTGCCGTGTAGTATCTTGAGTCTTGCAGGGAATAACAGCGCATATTTCATGTCTCTGTCTCTGAGTTTGCGCTTCACCCCCAGGAAAGTGGACCGGGCTCTCTGTACCGTTGGCGTGAAGTCGGGGTACACTGATATGTTTTTGTCTTCGAAGCGTATAGGCGCCTTCTCCCTAGCCGCTCTTAAGACAGTGTCTCGATCTTTGTAATGGAGCAGGCGTGCAATCAATGGTCGAGGGGGCGCACCCGCTTGCGGGGGCGCGACGGCATCCTGTGTGCCCGCTCCACGCTGTATAAGGCCGTACGGTCATCCTGGCCCACCAGTTTCTGCAGCCAGTCCTCGACGAATCGGGTGGGGTCCCTCCCCTCGCTTCGCTCCGGAATACCTAGGATGCGGACGTTGGTGCGGCGGGCTCGTCCCTCCGCATCGTCCACCCTGTCCCATAGCTGTTTAAGCTGCTTCTCCACGGCTTCCAGTTTCGTGGAATGCTCCGTCTGTTGGGGTATGAGGTCATTTAGTGCTATCTTCTGCTCTGAAACGCGCTCTGCCAGCTTGTTATGGTCAGCACGCAGTAGGGATAGGCCAGTCGCCATGCTATCAATGCGTGATTCCAACGCTTCGCGCGTGGCGCGTATTTCGTTGAGGATTAGGTCCAACTTGGCGTCTTGAGAACCCTTCCCCGTCGGCGGGATGATGTCTGCGTTCGAAGAGGCCAGAGGGTCTTCTGAGCCCGTGGACTGCATGTCTGCCGGGGCGCCTGGGTCTTGGTTCCTGCCCCCGTGTCTACCCATTGACCTGGTAAGCAGGGCGATGCTGGAGTATTCGTGGCCGTCGGACTCCTCTATGCAAGTGTCCATGCAGGGGCGCCGGGCTCCGAAAGCGAGGCACCCAGGTTCCGCTGAATACAGGTGATTGCGGCGCAGCCTTCGGGCAGCCGGGGATGCTTCAGGCCAGTTTGTGTCCGGGTGGCGGCGGTCGGCGTGCCGTGGTGTCGTCACAAGGCAGAGTGGGGTTCCACTGGTGGTCTTGAGAACCGGTAGGTGCCTGGCTGCGCAAGGTGCAGGGGGGATTCCGCAGGCCGGGGAAGGCGATAAGTGGGGGCAGCGTCAACGGCCAGTATCGCGGCAGGCGCTAGGGTTGCAGTGTGGCGCCAGGGCTGCACAGGGTGAGACTTCTTTCCCCCACGTGTGTCCGATGCCCCCAGCCCCTGTCTGTGAGGTCGTAGGTATGCCGCTATGCTAGTAGGCACTAACCTCGGGAGTGGACAGCCTCACGTACTCCCACCGTGAAATGACCGCCTGCGCCGGCGTCCGGGTGTGGCAATTGCCGGGACCGAGAACCCACTGTCCTGGGCCCCGCTCCGGGGCGCAAACAAAATGGCGCCTGCAGTACCTCCTTATTGCCGGGCTTCTCTTCGCCTCCCGACGCGTTGTGCCGCGAGCAGACTTCACTTGTGTAGTGCCGATGGCGGGCCTCGTCCTTCACTGCACTCGTGCTGCACACCAGCGGGGGGTCCGGGCTCAGACGCTGTAGCTGCGCGGCGATAGTGTCATGTCGGGTCTGGAGTACCGGCCGGCCAAAGGGTCTCGCAGCAGGGGAGACCAGCGAGTGTCCGGGGGGCCGATGTAGGAGGCAGTGAGTTCACAGGCGGCGCGGGGGGGGCCCCCGCCGTATGTCCCGATGTCGCGGTAAAGCGACCGCCGTGTCTCCGGGCCAAGATCTCTCCCACAGCCAGCCAATGCCCTAGGGTGAGCCGGGCAGTCCACAAATCGAGGCCGGGGCTGCACTCTGTGTCACAGGCCTCAGCAGTCACCTCGGTCCCGGCGCTCCCACGGTGTAAGCTTTGGAGGAGCAGCGCCCGTCCGCTGCACGCCGGTCGCCCCCGGGGTTTCTGGGCACCTAGTGCAGGTGGGCTGCAGGTCAGGATATCAGGATAATAAGCTTACATTACGGGCCAAGGACGGAGCTCCGAAGCTACACGTCCACCATGATCGGCACTTGGCCACGCCCCCCTCTCTAGTGTCTTTTCATGTGTCATCTCCTTCATTTTGGACACTGCCCTGTTTAAGACCCACTCTGGGTAGCCTCTCTCCCTGAATCTTTGTAACATGGTCTCTTCTTCTTTCTGGTACCCGCTGTTGTCACTACAGTTCCTCCTTGCTCTTAGCAGCTCGCCATACGTAATGCTCCATTTGAGAGTGTCTGGGTGGCTGCTGAGAGCATGAAGGAGACTTTTACCCGCTGTGTCCTTCCTGAAGAGCTTAGTCTGTAAGGTGTTTGCAGTAGCTTTCAACTTCACGTCAAAGATTTCTATTTCTTCTTTACTGATGATGTGGGTTAACACAATATTGTAGTTGTTCTGATTCAGGAGGTTTTTGAATTCAAGAGCTTCAACTTCACTGCCTTCCCATATTCTCAGCAGGTTGTCGATGTAACATAACCATCTGACTACATTTTTGAAATGGTCGATGTATTTGACATCTTTTTGTATTTCCTCCTCCCACTTTTCCAAAAACAAATTTGCGAAACTAGGCGCAAAGCTTGTCCCCATGGATGTTCCAGTTGTTTGTTTATACAGGTCCCCGTTAAACATGACTCTGACTTACAAAGAGGTTGTTTTGGAGGCACATCTCCATCATACCTATCAGCAATTTAGTGTGTTCTAGGTACAATATGTGTTTGTCTCCTAGATAGTGAGTGCAAACTTCTATTCCCTGTTTGTGTTCAATGATACTATACACAGAGAGAATCTTGAAACGCGTAACATTGGTAAATAAAAATCTGTTATTTGACTGCAACTGAGAGCGCGCTGTTAATTTGGAATGTACGATGATATATATATATATATATATATATATATATATATATATATATATATATATATATATATATATATATATATATATATATATTACTTCGAATCTTCTGGTTCCCACCTTGTATACAGAAGTCACGGCACCACAGCAGCAGTATGTTTCAGTTATTTATTCTTTTATAACACCATGTGCATTTAGCAACAGGACGGCCTACACGTTTCGACTATACTTAGTCTTCAACTGGACCGTAGAGTCCTATGTGTCTAGACAATTTATACAGTGCTCTGTGTAAGTACCCTCATCAGTTTCCAAACATTTTTTAAAAACAACTAGATTACCAATCTTGAGTATATGTACAAGGCACTTTGTAAACGCCATTTTACACTGAGTTTTCAATTCTAACATTACAGTTCCGTAGTAAAGTACTATTAAATGATGTATACGGAAGAAAAAACTGTATGAAGTGCAGGTATGTGTAAAAAAGGTGAAAAGATATCATCCATAGGTTTTCCGTTATTCCTATTAGAGTGTTTGATGTGCGGTTCTCAAATTCTATGTTTGTTACAACCTTCTATACATTTGTACATTTTTGCATTTATGTCTATCGAGTTCATGTGAAGTACATATCTATATTATAAATAAAAACAAAAAGAACAGATTTAATTAAATCCTCCAATTAAATAGTCTACAGCAGCTGAAGTCTATTTTGTCGTTGTTTATGCAATTATCCTTATCTCTAATTATTCTGTAAAATAACATTATTATTATTGTTTCTTCTAGTGAAGTGCAGTTTTAGGAGGGTGCCAATGTGCATAATACAATGTGTATCTTAAGGATATATATATATCATATATATATATTTCTGCTACAATCCATGCCCGGACCCATAATAGGAAGGAGTTAATTTACTTATTAGGGAGATTGTAACTACCAGAATTCCTATAAAATATAGGTATTTCAATGATTGGCACAATACTGGAAAACAATTATCAAAAAGTAAAAGAATTGAAAGGCTCAGGAGGAAGAGAGAGGGAATTAATAGATGCTAAAGTAGACTAATTCAATAAGTCCCGATCAAGGTGGCCGGAGTCTATGTAACTGGACAAGATCAATAGTTCTCAGTCTTTTCTCAAATAGGACTTTTTGTCCTTTTCTAGAGTTCAAATATGTCTTTGATTTCAGTATCTTGCCACTTCCTTCTTGTTGCTTTTCAAGGACATTTCCAGCCATATGTTCAGTTACAATAGAGACTCTTCACTCTTATCACTCCCTCTTATCATTTCTTGGGTACAATTTTTAGTCATTTAGTCATATTCACATTTTTCCTGCACTTTTCACGGGCTTTGTTGTTGATAAGATTTTTTCTATTTTACTTACATTTCAAAGACAGGGGAAAGAGATTAATTCATATGTTGTACATTGCATTTGATGCAATTGTCTTGCCAAATGTTATTGCATAAACTGTGCAAATTGCTTGTTCTTTTATTTATCCAAGTGTACATAGATCTCTGCATCCAAGTTGTGACCATGTGGGTATTCAGTTCCCATCCCAAGAATCATCCTGCTTTCCATCTTTCTTAATTTCAAGGTGCGGTCTCCTCCTCTTTCGGATATCTTGACAAGTTTCAACCCTGAATATATTAATTTGGTGCACTCCCCTTTATGGTGTTCATTAAAATGTTTCGCCATGGGGTAGTTCGGATCATTGTTCATCATTGTTGTCGGATATTATTTATTTATTCATTTTAAACAATATTTTGTTCAACTATATTTATGACATCGATATTTTTCCCCCAACATTTTTGTGCTTACCATCTTACCATTATAAATGTATGAATATGGGATGTCGATATTTTTGACATCGATATTTATAACTCAATATGGTGGTATGGGGATTTTTTATGTGTCGATATTCTGTCACTGAACCATTGAATTATAATTCCTTGTGAACATTTTGAAGGGATGAACAATTAGATTTGAATAAAAATGTGATTTTTGATTTTCTCTAAATTAAATCAAGGAAAATATTTTTCAGGTCATGTAGATTCACCTTTTTGGTTTCCAGGAAAATTAATTTCAGAGAAATAGAAGAACTGAATGCTTGGGGTAATTATTTTCTCTACAGTCTTGAACATGATGTGTTCAGGATGTCATCTGTATAGGGCATCAGCAATAACATTATATATTCCAGAAATGTTTGTGATAAAAAATAAAAAGTCTGATAATGAATGTCCATGGTGACAACACAAAGCCCCAAAAGGTTACTTCAGAAACATGAAATTCACATTTGTGAAGTTTCACATAAAGATTGTTGTCTTTGATGCGCTCTAACACACTTTTCATGTGCCCAATGGGTTCTTCTGTGGAAGAGGAATAGATTAGAATATCTTATACGTAGACAATGGTGTTCAATCCAATACATCTCTCAAAACTTCATCAATAAAGAATTGAAAGCCGCAGGGTCATTCCATTGCCCAAAGAGCATAACCAAATTATCATAGAGCCTCAAACTTAGTACGAAAAGCAGTTTTCTATTTGACTTCCTCTCTTACTCGTGCTAAATGATGGGCACCTTTCAAATCCAGTTCAGTGAAGATGGTAGCATTTTTCACCTGATCGAGTAATGGAACATTACTCTCCAGATAATGTAATTTACAGAATTCAGAGATGAAAACCATGGAATGGTCTTTCCATTTTATATCTGGATCTGACCAACACCCCCCCAGAACAGCTTCCCCTTCTCCACAAAATGCACTGGCTCTCTATTCGCAAAAGAATCAGATTTAAAATCTGCTGCATGGTCCACAAAGCCCGTAACAACCTGGGACCAAGGTATATTGCTGACCAACTGGTCCGATATACCCCCTCAAGGACCCTTCGATTTGAATCCAAAAACCTTCTTTTTATGCCTCGTATTAAACAGGCTAGGTTGGGGGAAAATCATTCTCGTATCTAACCCCACTATATTGGAATCAACTGTCTACCCACCTTCAATGCTACACCAACTACACAACCTTCAGAAAGATATTAAAAACTGCACTACTCTGATCCCCATGTTTTGAAAGCCAAAGGCCGCTGCAGTGCGGAGATACCCCAGTTGGGGTGATTCAGGTGCTTTACAAATGACATAAATAAATAAAAATATATTTCATCAACCAAGGGAGTCCCACAATTGCTTGAAATTGAAGTGAAGAAATGACATCAAATTGAATGGTTTCAAGGTGACGATTAGGTATGTAAAGACCTAGGGCCAGATGTATGCAACCAAATACCGGTCGGTATCGGCCGATTTCAGCCGTTACCGACCGGTATTTGGTTTTTGATATGTAGGGGGCCTAAAATTTACAGAATCAGTAAAATACCGAATTGGTAAAGTTACCGAATCGGTAAATCTAGATGTAGGTGGCACTGAAAACAGTGCCACAGGCCCTTAAGAATTCGTTATTTACCACGAAATAACATTCAGTGGTAAATAACAAATTCCAGTGTACATGCACATCTGTGCAAGTACACCTGTGCCATGTGACACACATACATGCCCTTAGGGCATGTATGTGTGTCACATGGCACACAAGCCAGAATCTGGGGTGCAACAGGGTGTCAAAGTGACACCCTGTCCCCCTTGACAATTCGGTAACTTTACTGAATCGGTATTTACCGATTCGGTAATTGACATTGATTCCTATGGGCCTCAAGGCCCATAGGAATCAATGGCGATTACCGAATCGGTAAATACCGATTCGGTAAAAATTACCGAATTATTTACTACATCTCATTTACCGAATCTAGAATACCGATTCGGTAAAATTCGGTATTCTAGAGTCAGTAAATGAGATTTACCTACATCGGGCCCCTAGTTCTTTAGTGGAATGTGTGACAGGTCCTGATTTTCATGTGGCTCCCATCAATAGTCTTTACTATCTCTACTGTCATTTTAGGTTCAATTGTAGTTTCTATACTTTCAACCCATATAGAGTCTATAAAGTTCCCAGTTGCTCCTGAAACAAGCATGATTTGCATCTCTACTGATTTATCTCCCCAGGTCATTTGAGCTATAAAGAAAAAATGGTGCATCCGGAAAAACGTGTGACTCTGACATACATGTTGGGAGACCATTAAACGTGACCCACCCGAGCAACCTGTCTCCACCTTTCTTGGGTTGGTTAGTTTCCCGACTCAGTACATCTTTTAGATTTAACTGGGCAGTCTTGCAAAAAGTGTCCTTCATTACCACAGTATTAGCATAGTTTATTAACCTTTTGTCTTTGTCTTACTTCATTCCTCAATGGCCCTTAAATACTACTAAACTGTATAGGTTCAGGGTCATCAACACGTATATCAGAATCCGGCTTCTTTTCTTTAAAGATAGGGAACTTCGTCTCTGAATATCCTTTCTGCGTTTCCGCTCATGCTCTCAGTGATCGAATTTAACCACTAAATCAATTAAAGCATCACAGGAGTCAGGAGGGTCCATAACCTGAGCTAACATATCTTTTAATTCATCCCTTGAACCTTTATAGAATACAGCCCTACGCTTGGCCTCAGGTCGTCCTGCCTCAGCAATCAACCTATTAAAACAGGAGATATAAGTCATGAGATCCTTTCATCCTTGCTTACGATTCACAATTTGGTGTCAACAGACTCATAAATAAATGTCTGTTGAATAAGTGTTTTAACTCCTCCTTGAAAGCCCTGTAATCATACAACAAGGGATATTTACGATCCACTAGAGGGATAGACCATGTAGCTGCTGTTCCTCCTAAATAGGATAAAACAAACACTGCTTTTGATTGCTTGGTAGGAAAACAAAAAAACTTTACACATAAAGTGCAACTGGCATTGGTTGATGAAAATGGCAAATTTAGTAGAATCACCTAGGAACCTTTCTGGTGATTCTAATGGTGTAGAGGAGTGGTTTGTAATATAGTTTATTGGTGAAGTACTTCGGGAGAAAGGATTGGGATGAGAAGAAATTACCATGAGCTCCAGACACAGGATCTGGTCAGGGTTACATTTGTGAGGTGTATTGTAAGGAATCCACTCTAAGAGTCAAGACTTGTATTTCGTTTTGCAAGTTCCCTATCATGTGAGCCACATCAGTCAAGGTGATCTGTCGTTCATCCATTACGCCCAGGTAGAAATATAAAACGTGGGCTTCGTTTTCTGCGAGGCTTACCTGGGGTTTCCTTAGGGGTGAAGTGGAAGAAACAGATACTGGATCCCAACTTCCTTCACCCACCTCCTTCGTCCAACAAAGTCAAAGCGAATGAAGTGAAGGTGGGGAAGAGGGAAAACAAAACAAGGAAAGGGAGAAGGAGTAGAATCCAATGGTCTATCCAGTGTGATGTGTTGTGTAACAAAGATGGGTTCCCCTAAATTGAGTTCCTAAATTAGGGAGTATAATATTATGTGAATAAAGCATTTAGGAAATGAATAACTGAGTGGACATGCATATACATGGAAAAAAAAACAAAATCGAGGAGAAAATTATTAGAAAAATATATATTTTTTTATTATTATTTTTGTTGTAAAGATTTCAGTTATTTAGACATAAGAAAAACAAAATGTAAGAATATGCAATTCATAAATCATAATATTGGAACATCCAACAGTTAATGGATTGCCTACACATCATATAACTCTTGTGATTGCAAGGGATTTAGGAGGCTAATCATGCATACAAGTTCATTCACACATGGCCTAGATGTTTTTTTTTATTTATCTAAACATTATATTGTTTAATATAGAGATTAAATGTGTGTACCAACAGTAGACCTATAACAACAAAATAAAACATAAGATGAAGAATTTAAAACAGACAAAGTCATGGCTAACAATGTTCATGTCTACCCGCATTTTGGCCTGACGCCTTCATCAGGTAGCCATGATATTCGAAGAACAAAATCTTAATCTGTAAAAGTGGCAAGTTTCTAGGATCTATAAAGGAGAGACTTTCTGGTATGGTCCAATATTCAGTATCCTGGGGCTATTTAGTGAGTATTGTCAACCCAAAACCGGATAGCGAAGACACCAAGACCTGGCTATGAGAGTGTTTCACGGGCGTCGCAATGAAATTTAGGGGCACATGGTCCAAAGCCCTCTGGAAAGGAGTTGTAGAAGAGCAACCCATATCACCTGGTGGCTCCCGAGATAAGGCTGTGGTCAGACGCCAAGATGGAGGATGTTAGTCTGCCTCGTGTACAACGATAGTAAGAACTCACGTTGTCCTTAGAGTAAAGGAAGTCTTGATCCATGTCGGCCTCGAATGGAAACGGACGTAGTCTGACGCCAGGAAGCTCCGTGTATAGATGCACTTATGGTGTGATGTTGCATGTCTTTCCTAATGGGTAAAAATACAAAATGGAAGTAAGTCTCTAAAACTACAAGAGTGCTATAAAGAACGTGTCGCTAATGTAATAGTAATGCCTGTTGAATGTTCTGCTTGCACTACAAAGGAAAATATGAACAACTAGAACTCAAGACTGGCACAGTGGTATCTAAAAGGTAGAAGTATGCAGATTAATCAGGACTCCAGAATGTAAACATTAAACATTGATAAGTGTGAACAAGATCAATCTTAACGGAGATCACCATCTGAATTCATTAGACCCATATAAAACATATACTAGCCTAAAAAACCAGGGGGGGGGGGAAACTTATTTTCCTAGACAGGATAAAAGAAGAGAAAAAATGTTACAGATAAAGGTGATGGGTCAGGATAGGATAACCAAGTAATTTTCAAATAAGTAACTGACAACATTCTCTTATTTCACAGCATAAGAGAAGGTGCAGCAATAAATAAAGGCAGAGAACTAGCTCCACACTACTAAAGAAATGGAAAATGAGATAAGTATTATTGAAAAAATTCTTAGGTATATTTAATCCTACCATAGGCTGGCAGCTAGGATTCTTTAAATACTTCTCTTTGTTCCTCCATTGCAGGAACAGGAAAAGGAGCGTAAAGGGAAAGCTGCCCAGAAGGAAAAGAAATGAGGCAGGCCAGCGAGGGAACGTCAATGCTTTGGCAAACCCCAGAAGAAGAGCTGAGACCCGGAAGAAGTTGGGTGGAAAATGCAAAGGACATTCCTGCTCTTCGACGCAATATCAGGACTGCAGGTAAGTGATGAGGAATCTCAGGGAACCGAGGGAGGCTAAGCAGGGGTCCGTGAGAGAACGCATAGCACGTTCCTGTCGTAGCCACCCCCTTTTGAATTCCCTAAGAGCCGCCTTTTCCTGCTGATGCATGTCGGCAAGTGGGGAGGGCATATGAGGCTGTGGGCGGGGATGTAAACAAGGCTGTGGGCTGGGCGGTGGCATGACACTTTCCATGCCGGCGTTACGTGGGGCTCGTGAGGTGTAGCTGTCCTGATACACCGTAGGGTCGCATTTATACAGGTGGAAAAATGGGTGGACATCCACAGTAGGTACCTATTTGTACATAGGATTATTGCTGGAGAGCACATGGTGCTCGGTAGTGCCTAAACTCCTCTACCCCTCGGCCAGAGCTTCCTAGATCACTTGGTTGGGATCTGGAGTGTCCTGCCTGATGGTCTTGCAGTGATTGGTGGAAATTGGAATGATGTGATGTGCCCCAACATGCACAGGTCGGCGCCCTGGGATGCGGCTAAAATGGTCGAGGACATGCCTGGGTACGGCTCTGCCGGAGGCTCCCCCAAATGGGCTCTGCAGTATACATGAAGAAGATCCCCCGGGTGAACTGCTACCTGGTGCTGGAGGGGGGAAAAGTGGCGGACAATGCAACTACCCGAACTGAAAACACCACAAGGGCCCCATGACTTAATTAAATGAAGTAGTCCTCCACCAGAGAGCTGCCAGCTGCGACTCATTAATCTGTCTTTTTTCAGGCTGTACCTATTGTGACACTGCTCAAGGTACTGTGGGTTGTGATTCTGATGTATGGAAGTGCACTGGTGACTGGACACTGATAACCGGCGTACTGGGACCCAGGCATGCACTATATGGTAGTTGGTGATCTGTGCCTGCCCTGCCTAATACCCAAGTCTGAATGTGTTTGTGAGTCTGCTGGACTGATCCTAAGCGGATCCATAGCTGTAACCATGCTATATTATACACTGTGATCTGCACTGGAGGGGAGGCGTATGCAGCTGGTCAGGGTGTCGCTGAACTGCTGATGCAGAGACAACTCTGTGCTGGAATGCTGAGACTACACGCTTCTAAGCGAGACGCCTAGGTGGTGTCCCGGGGAGTGACTGTCTGGTGCCTGTGGATAACTACACTATTGACACGCACTACGCCAGCCCCGGCCTGGGGCGAACACCGACACCACCACTAGGAAGTGGCCCAAAGAACTGTGGGCTACGGGTGGTGACCGGGCTGCGGTGCATATACATGTGCAAAACGGCAGTGCTTTGCCATTGAAGTATCAGACTGTGGGTTGGGCGCTACTACCACTCACGGCCTCCGGACACTGGTGTGGACGCCGCTGTGAAGTGTACGCCCCGGTGGCGGAGTTTGGGATCCTATCATATACAAAGCGGCACGTGACCCCGACATCGACAACTCATGTCGGGTGGCAGCCGGGCGCGGGCCGGAACGGGGGGAATGCAAGCACTGCAGCTGCCGCCTAAGCCTAAAACAGACAAGATGGCGAAGCACGGACACGAAGATCAAACGGCGAATAAGCTGGACGCATTGGTTGCTGCAATGGAGAGGCTGGAAGAAACTATCAATCAGACCCTCACCTGCCTGGAATCCAAGATTGACAAGGTGGCAATCGACCTAACTCATCTCCATGAAGATCACCGGAAGCTAACGGACCATACCACCATCCTGGAAACCACGCTTACTGACATCAAACTGCAAGTGGCCCAGACCGACAAACAGGTACAGGACTTGCTCAACAGAGTTGAGTTCCTGGAGGATAGAGCTGATGACGCTGAAGGGCAGGCGCGAAGAAACAATGTGTGCATCGTGGGTGTACCGGAACGCTGGGAGGGAAGAGTTACCATGCTACACAAGGACAACTGGCTCAAGGACCTGCTGCCGGAAAGTACAACCCCCCCCCCCCACGGGGTCGAACCTGCGGCCTATGCTTATCCGACTTCTCAACTACCGGGATCGAGACTCCATCCTCCAGGAAACTGCAAGACATTCACATAGACAATCATAAAATCATGTTCTTTCCAGACTATACTATCCAGGTGCAGAGGCAAAGACACTCCTTTATGGCACTGAAGAAACGTCTTCAGCAACACAGCCTGAAATATTCTCTACTTTTCCCGTCGCGCCTGCGAGTGGTAGCTTGTGACAAAACTCACTTCTTTGCTACACCGGAGGAAGCCGAGGACTGACTGGACACCTTTACAGCTGCGGGGCCTCGGGATGTCTCCATGTTGGCCACCTTGCCGAAACTGAGGGGTCCATTCTGCTGCCGTCGGAGAGAAAGAAGGCCGATGGGAGTTCGGACGCCGCCCTCGCCGGCGTTGGGTCCGCACATGGACTTGATTGATTCTTAGTGGACAACGAGGTGCCCTGCAGACGGTAGCAAAGATCAGAGGTCCTTTGGGGACTGAAGAAGCCTCAAATTCCAGCCAACGTGACCTATCCAGCGATGATGAGCAGGTATATGGACCACAAAACTCACAGTACTCGGCTGAACAGCCGGATGTCACTCGGCAGACAGCTGACAGCATCATATGAACATTGCAAAACTCTATCCTTGATTAGACTCTGTGATGAGCATAAATGTCAAGTACAGAACAAGATTTGGCCAACGGGAACTGTTGAGCGATGATGAGCAGATGTATGGTCTTCAAAACTCGCAGGATTCGAATGAGCAACCAGACGTTACTCTGCAGATAGCTGATAGCATCATATGTCCGTTGCGAGACTGCATCCTTGATTGAACTACTAATAGAGGTATTGTGAAGTATATGTAAATGTGTCCAGTCGTTAGTGTTGTATTCATGCACGGAGGACGCACTTCGGTAACTTAGTTTCATACGTAGCGGTGAGTGCCATCATGTTATCGGGAGGGAAGGGATGGGGTTGATATTATACTCTGTCACAGTTGCGCCGGAGCCAGGGTATACCGTTGGCATGGAGGTGGTCCCCGAGCTGGGGGCAAGGTCTGATTATATTCTGTTATGTTGTACCTGTGGATGGGGAGCCTCTGGAACATGGGACTCATATATTGTTGATTATATGTAGGTCATAAGTAGCGTACCCCCCCAGGTCATTTTGACTATTGCCTTTTCTGAGGGTTTCGACGATTGCTTGTTGCACCATCGCCCTTTTGGTATTTTTTTAATATTTATATGATGGTTCTGGTTTGTTATGAGATATATTTTATTGTACACCTATTTAGCTTGTCGAAACATGCCACAAGTCATCATGTGGGGGACGTTGTGCACTACGGGGTCATGTATACTGGGTGGGTCTGAGGGGTTGTGGGGACGTGTGGAGGGTTTGCGTACTTTAGAAAACATGTTAGCAGTTAAAATTGGTACATGGAATTTGCGAGGCATGCACACACTGTCAAGTAGGTATCAGATATACTCATACCTCAAGAGACATTGCATACAAATAGCTCTCTTGCAAGAGACACATTTGAATAAGTCAGAGATCCAGTGCTTACATCGCCACTGGCGAGGCCAATTATATGCCACAGGATTTTCAGCATATGCAAGGGGCGTACTAATCTTCGTACAGCCAGGGGTCTCACTTAAAATTACACAATCATTGATAGACACGGAGGGCAGATACGTGGTGGTGAGGGGCACGCTGGATGGCAGACAGATCGTAATTGCATCAATATATGCTCCCAACATATGATATGTCGTGCGTTCTAGCGCCGTGGCATGAAGTCCCTTATGCTTCTAGGGGGAAACTACAACAGCGTCCTTGACGCCACACTGGACTGCTCCTTTCCGCCCCTTCCAGGCACAATCACACATATTGCTATGAAGGCGTTGACTAATTGGGCAGGCAGTGGTGACTCAGGGACATTTGGAGGCACCGCAATCCCCATGACAGGGTGTATTCCTACTGCTCTGGGGCGCACGGTTTACATGTACGATTAGACCGGTACATGCTATCGGAAGAATTACTTCCACATGTGTCCACGGTCTATTATTTAGGAAGGACACATTCAGATCATAACCCACATATAATGGAGGTCTTGTGGTAGTGCCCCTGGCCGCTGATCTCAACCTGGCGGATGCAATCGGCTATTTTGCTAGATGCACCCTTCCGGAGGCTGCTGGCCACACATATATTACATTACTTCAAGGAGAATACTGGCACCGCCATGACGCCCCAAGTAGAATGGGATGCGTTTAAAGTAGTGGTTAGAGGTGAGTGTCTGGGTATGCAGGCGGGAATGCGTAGACAACTAAAGACTGAGCTCACACAGCTTGAAAATGACTTGCTCCGAAGGGAGGAGGAGGGTGTGGAGAATGATGATGGGTCGCTGGCGCGAATCAGGGAAAAGCGTTCAGATTACTTGACCGACTCAGCAATTTGAATTACGCAGCACATTCGGCACTCACCCATCATATGGGAGACAAACCTGGACGGTTATTATCATGGTTAATACGACAAGACACAGTCACCACACCTGTGACAACTATACAAAACACACATGGCAGCATGGTTCATACCCAGAGAGACATACACAACGCCTTTGTGAAACACTACACTACAATGTATAGGTCCTACCTGCAGGTCACAGATACGGACATACAGGAGTTTCTCTCTACCCTGACGCTACCGCGGCTGACAGAGCATCAGCAAGATGAACTAGGTGTTCCTCTGTTGCCGGACGAACTGCATGATAGTATATTCTCTCTATCGAACAGCAAATCCCCGGGTCCAGATGGGTTATCGGCTGAATTTTTTAAAGCCTACTCCGATATCTTAATACCGGAGTTGATGCGGGTTTACACAGCAGCGCTGGACGACTCGGCCCTTACACTTATGCAAAATGAGGCAATGCTGGTCTCTCTCCTGAAGCCAGGTAGAAACCCTGAAAATCTTGGTTCCTATCGGCCACTGGCTTTGCTAAACAGTGATTATAAAATCCTTTCCTCTGCCCTAGCTAGGCGTATATCCCCGTTTGTACAAGCCCTGGTCCACAGCGATCAAAATTGATTTGTACCAACCAGGAGCACCTCTCTTAACATCCGTAGGTTATTCAGAGTTCAGAATTATGCGACTGAGAATTGGCCACGATCTGGATGCTTAGTATTAGACTTGCAGAAGGCCTTTGATTCAGTGGAGTGGCCCTATCTAGCAACGGTGCTGTGTAAATACAAGCTACGGGATGGGTACCTACAAATGGTGCAGTTATTGTACCAGCAGCCCGTGATACGGCCCCGAACAGGCAAGCTCATATCTGATACAATCAGGGTCAGATGTGGAACTAGACAGGGATGCCCTTTGTCCCCATTGCTTTTAGCGGAGCGGACTGGGGTATACCCCTGGAAGATGTCTTCACACGGTGTCCCTATATGCTGATGACCTGCTGCTGTACCTGAGAGATTTACATGATATGCCGCCAGCTATATCTAACATGTTCATAGGTTTGAGAAAGTCTCAGGAATTAAGGTGATTTGGGCCAAGTCGGGCACTTATTCTTTTAGTGAGAATGTGGGCGCAACTGATATAACAATCAACGGCACGGCGCTTGCCTGGTACCCAACAATGTTTTGATATCTGGGCATATACATCTACAGATCCCCTGCAGACATACTGGAGGGCAACCTGGTGCGCTCCATCTCCTCCATACGGGCACAGATACAATTTTGGAAGACTCTACCACTCAAAGTGATGAGTCGTATTACCCTGACTAAAATGATAGTGTTGCCCAAGCTATTGTATTATTTTGCAAATCTGTTGGTATATGTCCCGGTGCGGCTGTTCCGGGAGCCGGAGGGGTTAATCAGAGGTCTAATATGGAACACAGGACAGCTCAGGATAGTGCTGCGAATATTGTATGCGCTGCCGGAAAGCGGGGGCTTGGCAGTTCCTCCTCTAGAACTGTATTTCTTAGCTGCGCAGTTGCAGTGGGTCGCAAAGTGTCTAAGCGGCAAGAACCTGGCAGATACCACCACTGAGTCGTGTTCATGGACACAGACACAAATCTATAGCTTATTTTACCCACTGGTAAAACCACCAAGCCCGACACAGTTCCATATTGAGTTGGCCCATAGGTGCTACCGAAGGTGCCTACAACTTACAAAAGACACTATTCCCTATGCCCCAATAGTGCCACTGGTCGGCACGCCCAGAGTCAGATATTTTGTCACGGAAGTATCGCTGACGCCATGGACTGAGGCAGGAGTAGGGACGCTCGGAGATCTATACACGGATTGTACCTTGTTGTCCTTTGAAACCTTGACAGCGGATACTTGCCTCCCAATGGGTCAGTTCCTCCTACACGCAGTCATTATAAGGACATTGACAGTGAAATGGGGAGATTTGACAATTGAGTCACAAAAACATCAGCTGCTACAGTACCTGCATGTGATGGGGGAGGGGATGCATGTGATTTGCTGGCTAGTGCAGGCCCTGCTTACACATGTGTTAAAACCACCACAGAGACTCCGGGCGCGATGGGCTGAAAACAGAGGTCAGCCCTGGGCAGATAAAGACTGG
Organism: Lissotriton vulgaris; assembly: GCF_964263255.1. Taxonomy (NCBI): domain Eukaryota; kingdom Metazoa; phylum Chordata; class Amphibia; order Caudata; family Salamandridae; genus Lissotriton; species Lissotriton vulgaris. Next base: position 1,243,651,748 of record NC_141685.1, read on the forward strand.
GAACGTGTCCTAGTTGGTGCCACACGCATACCGCGTAACTCATGTTTCAAGCTCATACAAACGTATATCATACACAGAGCGTATCTCTCGCCAGACAAGATTAATAAATATTTTAACACTGCCACCACTGCTTGTGAAAGATGCCATCTGTAAGACGCTGACCTACTGCACATGCTGTGGTCCTGCCCCCTACTTCACTCCTATTGGCGCACAATAATGGCAACTCTCACCAGTAGCATTAACACCGAAGTGCCACATGCATGGGAGGTTTGCATCCTGAGGATTTACAAACGTACGAAAGCCAATAAAGTGTGCTCTAGATTCTGTGACCTAGGTTTAATCACTGCAAAACGGCTGATAACCAAGAGATGGAAACATAAAGACTCACCGGAGGCACCCCATTGGCTAAAATCATTAGAAAATTGGGCGCAGGTGGAGAGCACCATTCTTCAAAGAGAAGAAACGGCTGGGATGCGTACGTTTTCCATCGCACAGGCCTAGGACGACATGCTGAAAACTTTTGTACACACTAGCATAGCATTGCGTGCTCCCCCCGCACAGTGATTAGGAGATGACGCCTAAAATGATGCCTGGGCGGAGTAGATAGGCCGTGTACACAGGGCACCCTTGGACATGGCCGTTAGACTGGGCAATGACCCCACATTCCTTCATGATGCTACATAGACACGATCCTGGACGTATGATGGCTTGGCACCCACACAATTATGTACTGACTAGGAACAACGACCCAATTCTATACTGCGCATGACCCTCGACATTACCTCACTCGAAAGGCACATACCGCACTAGATACATGTTTTTTTGTGTACCTGATATCTTCTTTCCTTTTATATTTCTTTTAAAGTTTTCAGGTTATGGTTCAAAAGTAGAAAAACGAAGATGTCTTTCAACCAGCGAAATTGTTCACTTTCTATCACCTGTGCCTTATTGTCTATTGTTATTAAATGATTATATTACACACAAGTGGTACGAAATGGGGTTACTAGCCATGTTCACATCTGATCAGTCATTGCAGGAAGAAGACCCATATGATAGATATATCTGGCCCCTCAATAAGAGGTGACAGTATACGAGGGTATCATATAGGGTAATCAGACAAAATATCGAAAAAAAATATCGGAAAGACAAAATATCGAACTTAAAATATCGAAGGTCACAAATATAGGGAAGCAAAAATATCTGATACAAAAATATCGGAATAGGTAAGTGTAAAAAAATATCGAAAACAATAATATCGTGTGACAAAATATCGTCAAAAAAAATATCGTGTAGTAATGGAAATAATCAATAGTATAGGAAAAAGTAAAATAATTGTATATTAAATGTATTAAAAAAGGTGTATTCTTATAAAAAAAAACAATTATAAATAAATTAATTAAAAAAACATATCTAGGTTTAGGAGCGGGTTATTGGGTTTATAGGGGATAAGGGTGGGAAGTAATTTAATAATAATTAATTAATTAATATATGTTATTAAATAATCCTAAATTATACCTAATTGTTAATTATGTATAATTAATTAGTTAATTAATTAAGATCATATAGTCCATATTATTAATTACTAATTAATTGGTAATTAATTAATATTAATTAAGAAATTATAATAATGTACTTAAATAATTTAACATATATACATTTTTATTTTGTATTACAAAATGTTTTAACAATAATTTTTTATAAAAACATTTCAAGGTTTAGGAGCGGGTTATTGGGTTTATAGGGGATAAGGGTGGGAAGTAATTTAATAATAATTAATTAATTAATAAATGTTATTACATATTCCTAAATTATACCTAATTGGTAATTATTTATAATTAAGATCATATAGTCCATATTATTAATTACTAATTAATTGGTAATTAATTATTCTTATTTAAGTAATTATAATAATGTACTTAAATATTTTAACATATATACATTTTTATTTTGTATTAAAAAAGATTTGTAAAAAAATTTGTTATAAAAACATTTCAAGGTTTAGGAGCGGGTTATTGGGTTTATAGGGGATAAGGGTGGGAAGTAATTTAATAATAAATCAATAAATAATATATGTTAATCAATATTCCTAAATTAAACCTAATTGGGATATAATTTTATTTAATTAGTTAATTAATTAAGATCATATAGTCCATATTATTAATAACTAATTAATTGGCAATTAAATAAAAATAATTAGTTAATTATATTAATGAGTTTAATTCTTTCTACATATATTCTTTTTTGGCTTATTTTACATTTTATGTAAAAAAAAAAAATTAAAACATATCTAGGTTTAGGAGTGTTTTTTTGGGTTTATAGGGGATAAGGGTGTGAAGTAATATAATATTAATTAATTAATTATTAAATGTTAATCTATATTTCTATTTTTTAGCTAATTGGTAATTAATGTTAAATAATTAATTAATGAATTAAGATCATATACTACATATAATCATTTACTCATTAATTGTTTTTAGGTAAAGGGGTATTTGTTGGGTTCAGGGTCAGTTTTCAGTTTTTGGGTAAAGGGGTATTTGTTGGGTTCAGGGTCAGTTTTCAGTTTTTGGGTAAAGGGGTATTTGTTGGGTTCAGGGTCAGTTTTCAGTTTTTGGGTAAAGGGTTATTTGTTGGGTTCAGGGTCAGTTTTAAGTTTTTGGTTAAAGGGGTATTTGTTGGGTTCAGGGTCAGTTTTCAGTTTTTGGGTAAAGGGGTATTTGTTGGGTTCAGGGTCAGTTTTTAGTTTTTTGGTAAAGGGCTATTTGTTGGGTTCAGGGTCAGTTTTTAGTTTTTGGGTACAGGGGTATTTGTTGGGTTCAGGGTCAGTTTTTAGTTTTTGGGTTAAGGGGTATTTGTTGGGTTCTGGGTCAGTTTTCAGTTTTTGGATAAAGGGGTATTTGTTGGGTTCAGGGTCAGTTTTCAGTTTTTGAGTAAAGGGGTATTTTTAGGGTTCAGGGTCAGTTTTTAGTTTTTGGGTAAAGGGGTATTTTTAGGGTTCTGGCTCAGTTTTTAGTTTGTGGGTAAAGGGGTATTTTTTAGGGTTCAGGGTCAGTTTTCTGTTTTTGGGTAAAGGGGTATTTGTTGGGTTCTGGGTCAGTTTTCAGTTTTTGGGTAAAGGGGTATTTGTTGAGTTAAGGGTCAGTTTTTAGTTTTTGGGTAAAGGGGTATTTGTTGGGTTCAGGGTCAGTTTTTAGTTTTTGGGTAAAGGGGTATTTGTTGGGTTCAGGGTCAGTTTTCAGTTTTTGGGTAAAGGCGTATTTTTAGGGTTCTGGGTCAGTTTTTAGTTTTTGGGTAAAGGGGTATTTTTTAGGGTTCAGGGTCAGTTTTTAGTTTTTGGGTACAGGGGTATTTGTTGGGTTCAGGGTCAGTTTTTAGTTTTTGGGTAAAGGGGTATTTGTTGGGTTCAGGGTCAGTTTTCAGTTTTTGGGTAAAGGGGTAATTGTTGGGTTCAGGGTCAGTTTTCAGTTTTTAGGTAAAGGTTTTTTTGGGGTTCTGGGTCAGTTTGCAGATTTTGGGTAAAGGAGTATTTGTAGGGTTCAGGGTCACTTTTGTGTTTTTGGTGTCTAGTTCTACAGGATAAAAATATAATTATTTTACATTCAATCAATTAAAGGAAATTATACATATATAACATTACACCAACTCAAATTTACTGTAGACTACAGTTGGAATATTATTTTATAATTAATTAGTGTCCAGCACATATTAAAATTTTCTGTAGAATGCAGTAGGAATATTAATTCTTATGTTATTAGTGTGCAACACCTACTCTAATTTAATGTACACTGGATTTGGTATATGAATCATTACATTATTAGAGTCCAACATATACTCACATTTAATATACAGTTAAAAATTATTAATAAGATTGATACTTTCTAGTAAGATAATGATACAAATTGTTCAACATGATTGTAGAAACTTTTATTTTATTAATGTTTTAACAAAAAAAAATTTCATAATAACATTTTTTTATTTACATTTCCTTTGAAAACATATTTTATAAACATACTCAAAAACAACTATACAGAAGCATTATTATTTTTTAATTTATTTTAACAGAAATTAACATTCTTTATTATCTCTTTTACATATTGGTATGTCAGAAAATAATTATAAATATCACAAATATTTTTCTATTAAGCTTTTTTCTGCTTAATTTGTGAGGATCAAATTTTTATAATATAAAAAACACATTTATTACTCTTTTTTACATTTTTTCATTTTGTGACTATGTACTTACATTTTTAAACATTGTTAACATAAACATTATTGTTTTCATAATCTTTAATTATTACATTCATGTACATTTTTGTTTAGAATTCTTTGTAGGATTAAATAATATATTTTTTCACAATAACATAAATTAATACATTTTTTTAACACATTTGGTTCAGTATAGATATTATATTTTACACTTGGGACTATTTTATTGCTTTTTGGTGCTTTCTTTTGTAACCGGGTTAGGTCGTTTTGGGTTATTTGGAAGAAGGGCTGATCGCGGTTGGGAGACACTTCACGTCGCTGCAGGTAAGGTTGATTTTATATGTTATATGTGTATTATTATGATGTTTTTAGACTAGTGACCTTATATTTAGTGTTGTTGAATGTGAGGGAGTTATGTTTTAGATTTTGAAAACAGATATTTACGTATGGTATATACACGTCGTGTTAGTTAGTTAACTAACTATTTATAGAGTGAATTTAAGTCTTTTAGGATATATCTAACATTAAATCACCAATGCTAATATGTTGGTATGTAATTATTAGCTAATTAATGTGGGTGGGAATGTCTGTTTTCTATGTTTTTTTCATAGGTGTACGCTACATCGGAAGTTCCGTTTTTTTTAAAGGAAGTGTTTGTTTTTTTCATTCAACACTGATTTACAAACACTTCTTTACATTTTTTGGGTTTCCCGGACCGATTCTTTCTTTTTTTCTACTTTTTCGGGTTTTTTATGGTAGTTTGATGGCTAAGGACCGCGTGGATTTCTTAATTTTGGAACAGTTGTATTTTTAAATTTTATTTTGGGTTAATTTTGCACTACCTGGATTACTTTGGTGGAGAAGGACTTTATTGGATTGACAACATAATTGGTAAGTCTTTGCTTTCTATTTTTGTTTGGGTGGGTAATGTCATATTTATTATGGAATTGTTTTTAACTTGTTATTTTGTTTTAATGTGTGCATATATTAAAATAATATCTTTATATATTGCATACATTAAATACTTTAGAAGCTCACGTTACATATTTTGCATACTTAGGTGCTACTTTTGGTGTTTTATAACAGTTTCAGAATTATTTACAGTAGTGTTTTGGCTATGATGTTTAGGTATTCTATGCCTTTCGTATTAGGGTAAAGTTTAACTTGTTCTTCCAGGTACTTGTGCATTTGTTTATTTTCCTTGGATGTTTTTGGGACAAGTTCTGTTACAGATTGGTCCATTCTAAATTCTTGATAGCTCTGTTCTTTCTGTAGGCATTTTATGAATTTTTCTAGAGTAGGTTTGGTTCTGCCAGTTGATTGTCCAAATGCATTGTGCCAACCTTCCACGGCATTGTTAGTTTTTGATTCCCCGTTAAGGGTACTATTGTACACGTTCCACCAGGGAATGAGGAATTTTGGATTTCGTCTGTGGCCAGATCTGTGGAGTCTGCCTACCCAGGTGTCTTCAAAGTAATCGAGAAAAGGACTTAATCTAGCTTCGTTTTGTTTGTAGAATGGACTGTCTATAATAATGTTGTAATGTTCAGCTACATCTGTTGAAGGGACATAGGCAAGTGCAATTAGTTTTTTGATTTGGAAAGCAAATGATGAATTTGTAGCATATTCGACACTTAGGGTAGTTTTTTGAAGGTGTCTCCATAAACACTGGTTGAAATGATAATAGCAGCCTTGAATGCAGGTATGGGGGTGGATTTTTAGAATATTTGAGAGCATTGCATGCTCAAAATCAAGAATGATTTTTTCTGGAGAGAAATCATTCGTTTTTTGTTTTATGACATTTAATAATTCCATATATGTAGAATTGTTTTTGTTAGGCAATAGTGCATATAGCAAAGGGATGTTGCAGTTGTGGTAGAGGCCATGTATTGTGTATAATTGGAAGAATGGTTTGGGACAGATGTTAAATGTTCCATCCATCATCCAATATTGGCTTTGCTGCAGTTTCACTAAATTCATAATGGTACCAAAAATTATAAGCCTTTTCTCATTGCTTTCGTTGTCATACACTATAAATGGTTGTTTATTTAAAGTTATTATTTCGTTTGCAGTTAAATTTATATCCTGATATGTTCTGGGAGATGGTGTTGAAGCAGTTGTTTGTGCTATAGTTCTTTTTAATGATAGGATATTTGGCATTTGGGTTGTGGCTGTTTTGGGGATTTTAGGAATGGCTTCTTTTAAAATGACATTTGTTTGCTTTTGGTAACCGGTACTAGCTTCTTTTATACTTTCCATAGCTGTTCTAACTTCTATTTCTGTAATATTAGGTGGATGATTGTGTTCCCTAGTATATAGTACTGTAGCTTCTCTAGTTGTTGCTCTGCCATAGCACTTGTTCGAATAATATTTACAACATTTCCAATTAACTTTCATGCCATATTGCTTTTCCTGTGTGTACGTGTAACCCATGTAGCATAGTAATAATTTTCCTTTTTGGCTGGTCACAAATTCGGCTCCTTCGGTCATTTTGTACTTTGTATATCTATAAAATATATATATAATAGTTAATGTCAAATTAAATGTGATAAATAATCTATGTTAGTGATAAGTAGGAATGTTTATACTTACGTGTTTTAGAATGTAGAGCAAAACTTAGGAGTTTCTTGCTTCTTTAGTTGAGGATAAATGGTTGTGATGTTGTTGTAGCTATTATGAGAAACATGAAAGTAGTATATTATTAATTAATGTTTAGGTACATTTGCAATTTTAGAGCTCATTTTTACTACAAAAGTGTATCTTCATGATTCACATTGTGAAGATACTTACATATTTTTTGTGGTTGGTATTTGGCAGTATAATTGTTTCTTCAGCTTCTGGAGAGTAGTTTGTAGTGTTATCTTAAAAAAATAAGGAACATATGAGTTAGTTTAATCACCATGTTGGTAGGTTTTTTTAAACATTATGTGGTAAATATGTTATTTAATATACTTACTTTGTGATTTGTATTAGTATTATTTAGAATGTGAAGTTCTGTATGTTGTCTGTATATCTATTCGCCGTGTTTGCTCTGTAAATAAACAATATATAATTGAAATTAATTAGAACAGTTATAAATGTTTGTATTGTTTTTCCACATTTATTTTAGTTGCATAATACTTACTTACTAAAATGTATTTTAGAAATAGTACTGAGGTCCTTAGTTAATTAGTAGTGCAGTTTTCAGTAGTTGAATCTACAGAAAAAAAATAATATGTTGAGCACAACTGATTATTTCAGTGTGTTTAGATTTTTGAGCACATAATGAAACAATGTGACATAACTTACATAGTTATTCGATTCTGTATTCCTATGCTTTGTTCACAGTTAGTTTGAGCAGAATATTCAGTAGTCGTAGTATCTAAAAAAATATTATTATTTTATTATTTAGCATGTTAAGTTGTATGAATAGCAAAGGGCCACTGGGTATTTAGCAGGTAAATAATTAGTAGTAGCAAATTATGCAGTTTCTATTTTATGTACTTACTTAGCAAAAAGTATTGTAGAAATAGTACTGATGTTCTTAGTTCAGTAGTAGAGCAGATTTTAGTAGTATAATCTATAGAAAAAAAGAAATATGTGGGGGACAAATGATTATTTCTGTGTGTTTAGATTTATGTGCACATAATGAAACAATGTGAAATTACTTACATAGTTTTTTGATTCTGTATTCCTATGCTTTGTTCACAGTTATTTTGAGTAGAATATTCAGTACTCGTAGTATCTTTAAAAAATAGTTGTAGATAATTATTTAGCATGTTAACTACAATGAATAGCAAAGGGGTACTGGGTATTTAGCAGGTAATTAAGTAGTACTAGCAAATAAAGCAGTTTCTATTTTATTTACTTACTTAGTAAAACGTATTGTAGATATAGTACTGATGTCCTTAGTTCAGTAGTAGTGCAGTTTTCAGTAGTAGAATCTACAGAAAAATAAAAAGATGGTGTGCAAAAGTCATTATTTCTGTGTGTTTAGATTAATGTGCACATAATGAAACAATGTGAAATTACTTACATAGTTTTTAGAATCTGTATTCCTATGTTTTGTTCACAATTATTTGGAGTAGAATAATCAGTAGTGGTAGTATCTAAAAAAAATATTTTTATATCATTATTTAGCATGTTAATTAGTATGAATAGCAAAGGGGCATTGGGTATTTAGCAGGTAAGTAAATACTATTAGCAAATAATGCAGTATCTATTTTATTTACTTACTTAGAAGATGTAATAGTAGGTTGATAGTCTGGTTCTTCTAGTTGTTGTGCAGCAATTCGGATAGAGATGAATCTCCTTCAGTGACTTTTGGCAAGTAGTTTGTGCTTACTTTTTCATTGCTTATATAGGGGAGTGTCAGTAGTAATTACTTTGCTATTGGTTCATTAAAAAAATTAGGGTTTTGATTGGTTAGTTAGTATATTTGAATTTCAGTTCTGATTACTTAGTATTAGAATTGAAAAACCAACACTAATTATAAAAGTATACAAAGTAGCATAGAATATTTTTATATGTGTAGGTGATATAATTATACCAATAGTAAATATTAGATGAATTTATAGTGTGTCTATAGTATAAATTAAAGTATTGTATGTTTATTTTGATGTGAAAACATATAAAGCGTTAATTAATTATGTAAAGAAATGCTTATAAAAAGTTGATATAGTTTATAATCCGATATTTATGTGCACGATATATTTGATGTCGATATTTTTGTTAATGTCATTATTTTTTGCAGAATGCGATATTTTTGTATTCCGATATTAATGTAGTCGATATCACAGTAAACAATGTTTTTGTATATCGATATTAAAAAATCGATATTTGTGTAGATATCTAGTTAAGTATAGGAACCCGATATTTTTGATATCGATATATTTGTTCCGATATTTTTGTACATCGATATTGTGGATTTCGATATTTTGTCAGACATGTTATGTTATAAAAATATTTCTAGAGCGCACTAACACCGATTGGTTGCTTGGCGCTGTGATCAGCAATAACATGAACATAGAGGGAAGAGGGTTATGAAAATGCTTGTCTGAACAGCCAGGTCTTCAAGGCTTTCCGGAAGGAGAGGAGATCTTGACAATTCCGGGTCTCCATAGAGAGAGAGTTCCACAAGCGGGAAGCAAGGGTAGCAAACCTACGACCTCCTGCACGCTTTAGGTTGAAGGAAGGCGACTGCAGGAGGTTCTGGTGGAGTGAGCGTAGGTTGCGGGACGGAGTGTACTTGGAAATCAGGTTGTTGATGAATAGTGGGCTTTTACAGTAAAGGGACTTGAAGATTATGCAACCAGTTTTGAAGGCACATCGCTGGACCACGGGGAGCCAGTGTAGTTTCCTAAGGAGGGGGGTGGCTGCCTGACGCCTAGGTTGGTTCAGAATTAGCCTTGCGGCATGGTTCTGTGCCATCTGGAGTCGCTTAGTTAGGTAGTTGGGAAGACCTATGTAGATGGCATTTGCGTAGTCCAGATGGGGCAGTACAGTAGAAATAACCACCTGGGTGAGTGCATCGGGTGTAAGCAGGCGGCGTACCTTCCGGATTTTCTTCAGTTGGAAAAAACACTTGGAGACCACTTGACCAACTTGAGTTTTAAGAGACAAGTCTCGGTCCACGGTGACTCCAAGTGTTTTGGCTGACAGGGAAGGTATTGGAGCTTGACCTAGTTCAGAAGGCCAATAATGCGGGCCCCAGTACTTACTGCTTTCACCTGTCAGGACTAGTTCCGTTTTACCCGGATTTAATTTGAGCTGGTTCTGGTCCATCCAAGCTTTAATGTAGCTCATGGTGGACTGGAAGTGCCGTATGGAGTCTTCGGTGTTATCGATGGTGAACAGCAGCTGTAAGTCGTCTGCATAGTTGAAGACTCTCACCTGGTTGTCTCTTAAGGTCTGAATCAGAGGGAGTATATATAAATTAAATAGGTGAGGAGACAGGGAGGAGCCCTGTGGCACTCCACAGGTGATGGCCTGTTTGGAGCCCATTAGATCACCAAGGCACAGAGTTTGGTTACGGTCAGTCAAAAAAGATCTCAGCCAGCCGGCAGCTAAGTCCCTGACGCCGGCTTGTTTGACACGGTCGACCAAGATGTCGTGGTCGACCGTGTCAAAAGCGGCCGAGAGGTCTAGGAGCACCAGGGCTTGGGGAGAGCGTCTGTCAGCACAATCGCGCAGGGTGTCCAGAACTGTCGTGACTACTGCTTCGGTTGAGTGAGCAGGCCGAAAGCCTGCCTGATGGGGGTCGAAGCAGGAGGATTCCTCAAGGAAATTAGATAAGCATTTGGCCACGTGTGCCTCAAGGACTTTTGCCAGATAGGGCAGCAGCGAGATCGGCCGAAAGTTGGCTTTACAGGCTGGATCTGCCCCCGGTTTTTTTAGAAGCGGAATGACAATGGCTTCTTTGAAAGCTGTGGGGACTAAGCCAAGAGTCAAGGATTTATTCAAGAGTGTAAGGGCCGGGACTGGGTGGATCAGGAAGCACTCTTTTAAGATGTGGGGCGGACAGCTATCTGAAGGGGCACCGGATTTTACTCTAGATAGTAATTCCCGAAATTGATCCTGGGTGATGAGACATTCATCGTATACTTATATCAAACTGCCAATGCACGTCACCTTTTGCGAACTAGAGGTGAATTACACTGTGCTCCCTAACCGGTAATACTTGAGACTATATATGTAATGTCACAGTGATAATGATTTTGTAAATAAGTGCAATATATCTTTATGCTTGATTTATTTGTATCGTGAAAATAATAAAAATGCAATAAAGATATTAAAATAAAATGGATAGGTTGCACCCTGCCATCGTTACCACGAAATCCCCCGATTCCAAGCTACGAACCATGGCTGAGATGGTGGGGTGGGTGGACACCTGGAGAGTGCATAACCCTTCAGATGCTGGATACACGTTCTACTCCCATACACATTTCTCCTATTCTAGGATTGACTACATATTCGTTCCCTGTGATTTTATGAAAGGGTGCCGATGGCGACAATCCTTCCTAGAGGTCTCTCGGACCATTCTCCTGTTGCAGTTCAACTCCTGATAGGCCCGAGTCAACCCCTGTTCAGGTGGGGGCTCTCCGTGTGGTACTTGCAGAGTCAGGCATATCACACACATATCCGCAAAGCACTTTTAGGGTACATGTCACATAACAAAGAAACATCGTCTTCCGCCTGCATCCTTTGGTAACCAATGAAGCCCACAGGGCTGCTGTGCGGCAGAGTGCGAGCGGCGGAGATAGTCACTTATCCAGCGAGAGGCACAACTTATGGCATTATAGCATGGTGCTCGGGGCGAGAATGGGGCTCTGGAACATCAGCAATTCTGCCTGATGCAGCAGCAATATTGCAGTGAGTTGGTGGAGGAGGCGCAGGGCAAGTGGCTCACCACACAGAGTAGAATCTATCAATGGGGTGAGAAATCTGACAGACTCCTCTACAGGTTATGGCAGCAGGCTCAGGCGTGCGTTCCCCTCCCAGGAATCCGAGATTACGACGACGTCCTAATGACAGATCCGGTGGTGCTTGCCAATAGCTTTGCAACATATTACCAGTCTTTATATGTACCCCATGAGGCTCTTGCTACCTCAGAGATGGAACAGTTCTTCAACGACATTCCCCGAAGGCCCTTTCTGAAGAGGCCCGACGATCTCTCGATGCCCCTTTGACCCTGCAGAAATTGAATGCTGCTCTGGTGGACCTGCGCATTGGAAAGGCACCCGGACCCAATGGTTTCCCCAGTGAATTCTATGAAACCTGCATGGCCCAGTTAGGCTCCCATTATCTAGCTGTGGTGCAGGAGACAGCTCAAACCGTGTGTATGCCCCCAGATTGGAGACATGCAGAAATTGTTATATTTCAGAAACAGAGCCGTCCCTCAGAGCTCCACTCCTCCTACTGGCAAATCTCCCTTCTAAACGTAGAGGCGAAGCTCCTGGCCAAGGCACTCACCACCAAACTCATGGCCCATCTTCCTGACTTGATCCTCTCAGATCAGGCGGGCTCCATGCCTCGGTGGGCCACATGGCACAACATACACCATGTCGACAATGCGGTTGCCACAGTGGACCATCTACATCGCCCAGCTACCCTACTTCTAGCTGACATTGACAGGGCATTTGACTCCATCAGCTGGACATATTTATTAATTCTCCTTGAACGCCTGAACTTCGGTCCACAATTCATATCATACATATGTATGTTATATCAGGGATTGACTGTATCTATGCGTATAGCAAGCAGCGTGTCCTCATCATTTATAATCGGCCAGGGCATCAGAGAGGGCTGTCCGCTGTCTCCATTACTGTTTGCCCTGGCCATTGAGCTGCTGGTCCACCTGGACGCTCATATCCGGGGCTTTGGGACGTTCACTGAAATCTCAGACAAAATAGCCCTGTACAGGGACAAGATACTCTTCTTCATGACAGACCCTCATAGGACAAGCTCCTGAATCTTTCAAATAATGCGGGGTTTTAGTGAGACGTGGTCTCTTCATAAATGTGAACAAGTCCACACGGTGGGCTTTACGTGGGTCTCCAGGCAACTATAGATGGGCTGCAGAACCTCCCAAACTCGGGATGGTATTAAATATCTCGGGGTCTTTATTGAAGCCAGACAGGAGATCTCCAGGGCACACAATACAGATACGGTTGTCGCCAAGGTCAAGGCTGATTTGCGGTCATGGACGGGTCTCCCCCTCTCTCTATATGGCCGGTCAGCTATCTATAAGATGAACTCTCTCCCATGGCTCCTGTATCAGCTACAGAACCAGCCCCTACCCCATCCTGCAGTCATGGCTTAAGCAGATCAACTCCTTGCTGAGTGGGTTTCTGTGTGGGGGTGGGACGGTCAGACTGGTGCTCCACACCTGCTTTCTCTTCAGTTACTGTTGGGGCTTTGCAGCCACTGACATACAATCATACTATGCATTCTCTCATCTACAAATACTAAACGACTGGTAGTATGGCTCACGAGTTGAACCTGCATATGCCTTGGAGTGATGGTTGCTAGGAGACCCCTCGATTCACTGATACCTATATGGCAGTCCGAACATTCAGGCTCTTCCTCCAGCCACCAAAGTGGTACTGACAACATGGCAACAGTCCCTTCGTCGCATAGGCTGACAGAACCATCTCACAAGTGAGCCCCTACTCTGGTGTAACTGCCTCCTTCCACACCTGCAACAGCTGAGGGGCTTCCATGGGTGGGACCAGATTGGGATCTCCTTTCCGGGTGACGTCCTCATCCTTAATTTTTCCAGAATTGCAAGAAGAATTCTCCATGCCGCTCCACCAATTTTATAAATACTTATAATTTCGCCATGCTCTAGCGCCTAGTCTTAGAAACCTGAGTTTAACCCACTGGAAGGGAAGCCCCTTATGTGAGACATTGCAGACATAAAATCTCCAAAATATACCAGACACTAGTCACACATAGTGCCCCTACACTAGAGAACCTGAGAGAGACCTGGCAAGCTTACATAAGTCCCATCTGCCACAATGATTTGAGGGAGGCACTAGAGTCCCCCAGGGGGGCTGCAGTCTCTCTGCGCCTGCGGCTGATCCAGCTAAAATACTTACACACAACATACTACACAGGTCTGAGGCTTTGTAAAGCAGGTCTTTAGTTTCCACAGCATGCGGTGCAGAAGAAGCCACATTCCTACACACAGTTTGGATGTATCAGCCTTGGATAGGTTCTGGAAGGGAGTATTCCGGTGCCTGTTAAAGGTCCCTATAGTTGGATCCAGAGGTACTGCCCATGGCTAATACATTGATTTTGATTGCTATTAGTAAAGGGATGATAGAAACTGAATACCAGGGTAGTGGCACAGGGACATGGTTAACTCTCCTCGAGATTGCTTTTGTTTTGATTCCTTTGGTCGCAGCATGCTTATTGTTATGTTATGTGATACTATGTAGTATACTTATGCCTATGCTGTATCCTAGCAGTATATGTATAATATGGTTCTTCGAGCATGATATTGGCAACAATCAATAAAACTTGTACTTAAAAAAAACACCAGGCATTGCTTATGACCTCACATATTGCATCACTCATGATATGTTAATGACATCATTGATGACCCATGTAAATGTCGGTATTGATGCAGGCTTGAATTAACACAAACCAGAAAATAGGCAAATTGCTTTGAATAGGGGGTCTTAAGATATGTCTGGCCCTAAGCCCCAAAGTTCTTGATGACCCTGATCTGAAACTCTTGAGCAGGTAAGAATTTGGGCAACCACGTTCTGTACACGCTTAAGACTTTTTGTGCTACTTCTCTCAAGGTTTCTGTTGGCTTGGATGCCAAGTAGATAATGAAATTCTGTCTGCAGAGTTTATGTTGCATAAACCATCTTATTAGGAAAGTAAACATCACAGATGAGATCTCTCAAAATAGAAGGCATCTTCCCAAAACATATACTTTGGTAACCTGCGCTCAGCAATTAGTTTCAAGATTTTGTTTTAATTTAAGGTTTGTTTTGCTAGCACAGACAATTTTCCAAATTTGCCGCTGTACTGTTTAAAATGAGATTCTGGTCTTAAGTCTTCTTATGTATTGATTTATTAAAAAGTTCAAAGTGGGGTGAAATGCTGCCTCCTGCTCTGGCTGCAGCAGAATGTTCTGGTCGGAGAGCACAGGATGACAGGACTCCCTTGCCCAGAAAAGGTTTTATTTCATACAGACGGAAAACTGCAAGCAGGAGCCCTCTGAACAAATGTGTTTCTTCTGTTGTGAAGAATTAAGGCGGCGATAAGCTCAATCGATAAGAAAGACATGCTTGAATAGTACTTGGAGGGTGCTTGAAACACTTTGGCAAAGGGGCTTAATTTTCCTGGACCGACACAGACCGGTCCTGCAAACCCCCTCGCCTCCTCAACCTCCTCTGCCCTCTTTATAAGTTAAAAAGGTGGGGGTGCCACTGGGGACTCCTTACGCTAGGCTCCGAAAATGTTAATTAGTTAATTATGGACTTCTTCTGCCGGCAAATCAGAGAGAAAGAGGGTGCCTAGAGAAATAGAGCGTCACAGGAAAAATAAAGATCAGAAATAATGGGTAGGAGAGAAGGAAGGTAGTAAGGATGGATGGAAGGAAGAAGTATGGAAAGAAAAAGAGAAAAGGAACGAAAGAGAGAAACAAACAAACAAAGAAATGGACAATGTTTCAATGAAAGGTTGAGCAATAAGAAGTAAAGTTTAAACAAAGGGAAATGAAGAGAAATGGCAAAAGGATGAATGGATAGATTGATAGAAAAGTGAAAGAATAGGTCAATACATGGAATGATAGCAAGGTGAATTACTGGATGGATACATCAATTAATGGACGGAAGGTTTACATCATCAATGGGTGAAAAAATGGATGGAAGGGTGAAAGTTTGGATAGATGGAGGGGTAAAAGGATGGGTGAATGGCAAGAATCATCTGAAATGTGCATGGGTGGATAGATGGTTATGTGAATAAATGAAAGTGTGCTTTAATAGAAGGGTGGGTGAATGGAAGGTTGAAAGGATGGATGGATAAATGAAAGGAAATATAGAATAGTTAAAAGGTGGATGGGTGAATAGTGAAAGGTTAGGTAGAACTGGTGAAATTATGGACGCGTTGGAAATTGAAAAGATGCATGGGTGAATGGAAGGCTAAAAGGATGGATCGATAGATGGATGGAAGGATGAAGGGAACTCTTCTTGTGTTGGTTGGGATCACTCACTGGCATTAGCGGTATGGATCAGAGTGGGAGGTTTTTAACTTTTCTGGCTTCTCCCTTGCTAGTTAGTCGGTGATTGCACTCCTTGGTAGAGATGGCAAAGAATAAACCCGCAAAATTCCTCTATAGCTACAACCCCGAAGACCTAAAGCATTCTCTCTTAAATCCAAAAAAAGCTGTTTTATTAAAAGAGAGATGTAGTACACTATTCTTTTTTAATTTACAACTTTTATTATAGCAGCCACGAATCACAAAAACTACACTTCCCAGCAAACCCTGGGTCACTAGCTAGAGATTGAGCGGAAGTGAAACTACCAATCTTTTATCAGGTTAGCCTATATGTAGCAGTCACCAGAAAGTAAAAGCCTATGTTATTGCTGCTCAGCCATGAGTAAAGTACTCCTCATCACTTCTTTCTGTATTCTATCATTAGAAATTTGTTTGAAATGTGTTTGTTATTGCATATGAGATAATGTGGTGAGCTTAATTACACTGTTTCACAGGCTGCTTCTCATTTGCTTTGTTTCTATGTATCTAGATCAGGGGTCTCCAACCAGTAGCTCGCGAGCTACTGGTAGCTCACCAGCCCCCTCAAAGTAGCTCTCAGTAGCTTGTGTGGATGTGTGACATTGTGTCCTTCCCTATTAAACAGTGTTGATTCCTTAAAGCTACTCCTAGTGTCAAGGACTGCTAAATATGTATGCTGGTCCCCATCATAAGATTGTATAATTGTGCCATAGCCATAATATTTTAATCCTTGACTATTTTGGGCATACAAGTCTAGTAATTGCATACTTGCTGCCATCATTGACTTATTAAGAGCATGACTGGCCTGCTTTTAGCCATTCCTAACAGAGTGGCAACTGTTTCTCCTATAATAATGACCATAACTGATATATGTTGGGCATCCAGCTGTGGCACGGTGGTAGCCCTGGTTTAATTGTGGGTATTATTAGCATAACAGAGGCATTCTTAGTGTTATGGTGAGGAAGCATGGCCTATGATTCCAATACTTGGGTATTCGAAGCAGAATTTTTCCATGAGAGGCAATTTTACATGGCGGTACTCAATGAAAATGAAAAGCTGATGTATATCTTTCTGAGGAAGATTTGATGAAAACGTTTGATGGAGGAATGGTTCATGGTTGTGAGGAATTGGGTTTTTGATTGAAGATGGTGAAGACCCATCTCAAGCAACATACACAATCCTTGTTAGGCTGAACCACAAAAGTCACTAACTTAAGCTGTGCTCAACCCTCTGGTAGCTTGGTACAAAAGCAGTCAGGCTTATGTGCAAAGTGTTTATGTAGTACAAGAAAAATCCTTCACTACTCTAGAAGTATACAGTAAACTTTCATAAATAAAATGATAGATCGATAAAAATCCAACCAACCAGTACAACTGGATATACAATTTCAAAGTCGTAGGTAAAAAGTAACGCAAAAACACACGAAACGCTGACGGGCGCGCCAGGCCAGAACAAAGTTACAAGATCAAACTGACCGGGATGAAACTCAGGACAGGATAGGTACACAACCAAATTCAGTCCACTGGAAGGTGTACCTGGTTGCATTTGTGCTGACATGCAAAATCCTGCGTCATGTTTTGTTGCACTGCGCTGGTTCAAATGAGACTACCAATCAGGAGCTATGAGGTTGTAAAGTAGACACGTGGCAATTCAATAGAAAAGGTGGGTAGTTTATTTCCAAAGAAAAATCCCACGTCTATGACCGCTCGTCAGCAGATCTCCAACTGACCACATGTGAAATGGAGGAAGCTCCTTATGGGGGTGGACCCGAATGTGGAATTCCATATAATGAATAACAGTACTGAATGAATACAGTGTCACGCAGGTGCAAGGACCCTCGATGCACGAGAGCGCTCGCAGATGCCATTGCAAAAAATAACAAAGCATGTGATAACACAAGCATAACAAGCAGCATAACTTGTTACCATAACAACATTAGATGCGCATGTGAGTGCGAAAAGATACATATTACTCTTACAACATCTTTCCCATAAAAAGGACAACAACAAAAAAACACCTAATGTTACAACGTAACTAGCGCATATAGGAGCCTCAGAATGTGGATAGAAGTTGCATACTAAGAACTAGCCTGCTCCGGACAACACCCGCGTCCAAAGAAAAAGCATACTCATTTGAATCCTCATCCGCAGAGGTTACAACATCATCCTCCGCTGCCCTTAAGAGACTCACAACACCCTTTGTTGAGGAGCCAGAAGAGACATCTTCCCTGTCCATCCACCAAGAAGGATCCAGAGGATTAGACTGAATTTGCTGCTCAGATTTAAGCAAAAACCAGCTTGTTCTTGTGTGATTCTTACCAGATGTCTTTTGCTCCACCCTGCTTGCTTGCCCTCAATCAAAACAGCACCTTTAGACACTCTGACAATTTTGACAGGAGACATGAATTTAGATTCTCCTTTACGTACTTTTCCCGATGATAGCCCAATTATTGACATTAAATATTAAATAATTAACATTAAATATAATATTTTTTACATTTCTTTCACTGTCAAACATTTCTTTTGCGTTTCTGGCCTGCACAAACAGAGCTAGAGACTTCATTATGCATTCTTTCCTCAAACACAGTTGAGGACTTGAGTCTCAACCAGTCAGGATATAAATTTGACCTGGGATTACGTTTCCTTGACGGCCAAAATAGAGAGACACACTAGTGATGCTGTGAGGTGTGACAGATTGAGCCCGTAATCTTTTCCTCAAAAACATCTCCCCCTCTGTTACGTTGGCACTTTCTCCGTTTTCCTTTTGTCCCTCTTTTGCCTCCGTCCCTGCCGCGCGACTCTTGGCATTTGCATGCGTTACGTCAGAGAGCTATCTGAAAGTTGTGTTGACAGTTTAACAGCATTGATTGTAAGCCGGTGACCGGAACGCTCTTTCCTGCCGGTGTGTCGTATATGACTTGAAATAAAGTGACACCTTAAAGAATACCGAGTGTTTACTTTACAAATTTGGCGACGAGGACGGCACACCGGAGAACGCACAACTTGAGGAATATATTTAATGACGTGACAAAGTGCACGACGGCATCGTGAAGAGTTTATTCCCTAACACAAAGCATTTCTAAGTTGAGGAAAAAGAACAGCCACCGTTATTCCGGCAATTTTGATATATGAGTGAGTTGAAATAATTTCCCTTGGACTGTTTGCGGATTATATGAGTCCAGTGAATTCAGATTGAACTTTGGGCGTTCTCGTGAAATTGAAATAGTACAGAAAAGTAAGACCCAAGTTGCTGAACACTGAATCTGCGCAAGTTCATGAGGTGAGCCACTTTAAGCTGGGTGTGGTGATGTGAGCGGTGAAGGGAACAAAGTAAAATCTCTGACAGTGCGTTTGAAATTGATCTGAAACTACGCATGCATGTGAAGCGTGTTTCTCCTCATAACTTCAACATAAATTTAAAAAAAAAGAAATTGATTACATACAGGCGTCAAGGGGCCATATTGAGTAAAAAAGTCACCGTGTTGTGAAACTATTAAAACGCGTGAGCCCTGCATGCCGGTAGGAGGAGCAGTGAGCGGAGCTGCGAACGCGATTAATTCTCTTAAACCGCGTTTGAATGACAAAGGAGCGTGAAAATCTCCTCAGCGTGTGGCGCGAACAGCAGCGCAACGAGTTGAAGTGAATGGCGCCACCTAGCGTTGAAGGAATAATGAGCAGAGACAAACAGTAATTGAACGAAGATAATAAGAAGAATAACTAGTGATTCGAATTGAAGCTTTGCACGATAGCAGGAGGAAAAAACAAAAAGAAGATTATAACATTTTGCAAGTAACCCAGCAAGTGAATTTAAAATTGAGGAAGTGTAGTTAAATAAGGTGTAAAGAGTAATACAACCAGTGAAATTTTATTAAACATATATAACAGTAAGTAGTAACTGTACGATTGAATAACTAATATAAAAGTTGGAATTTAAAGCAAAATTAACATGGATAAAAACAAAATGTATAATTTACCACCACTGGAGCCATTTATGGAAGGAGATGGTAATAATATTGCAGAATGGGAGGTGTGGAAGGAATATTTTAAAAATTATATATCCATATTTGACGAGGCGGAAGAACCATTAGAACCAGAGGAGAAGGTAGAAATATTGTTACACTGTTTAGGAGCCAGTGGACAAAAAGTGTACTATAACATAGAAAAGGAAGTCAGTGAGGGTGCAGGCAGGAATGCATTTGAAAATGTAATGGATGTTATAGATGAACATTATAAGCAAGTAATGAAGGTCAATGCAAAAAAGGAACGTAGTATACAGGGAGGATGAAGATCACAAAATGGAAGTGGAAAAATTTGAGGAAGAGGAAGAACCATTAAAAACAGAGGAGAAGGTAGAAATATTCCTACACAGTTTAGGAGCCGATGAACAAAGAGTGTACTGTAACATTGAAGTGGAAGTCAATAAGGGAGCAAACAGGAAGGTAATTGAGGACTTTATGGATGGAATAAGTGATCATTACAAACAAAAAATGAATGTCAATGCAAAAAGGAACAAAATGTATGAGGAAGATGGTGATTGCAATATGAAAGAGAAAAAAAGTGAGACCAAACCTGTGTACCATTGACATAGGGGGAGTAGAAATTGACTTTATCATTGATTCAGGGTCACATTGTACAGTGATAAGCAAAAGTATATGGAAGAGTAAATTAGAAGTAACACTTGGAAATGAATTAGAAGAAGCTGACGCTACCCTGACGACATACACAGGAGAAAAAATAAACTTAATTGGATGTAGAGTGGCGAAATTGAGTTACATGAAGAGAAGTACATGGAGTAAAGTATATATTTCAGAAGAAGGGACCTCTGTACTGGGGTGGGAAGAGCAAAAGAAATTAAAAATAACGATGAATCCCAACGGTACAGAACCTGTTAGTAGGCTGGCAATAAACAACAGTAGACAAATTACTAGGTTGGAGATGTCAAGTGAGAGAACACCACCATCTAAGGCAAATGTTGGATGGACAAGGGCTGCATGGAGTAATGAATGGAAAAATGAAGCAGCAAATGACGGATCCGTACTAATACAAAATACATTATTGAGAAAAGATGTGGTAGATAATATTAGCAGAGATTACAAGGAAAAGATCAGTGAAGAAGATGTGGTAGAAAAAAGCAAACTTACCTATAAAGGAACGTGTATGGTATCACAATCTACGATGGAAGAGGTGGACTTTTGCAATGCGAACTGCCTCAAAGATGGGGAAGCATGGCACTCTGCTGCGCTGAATGAGTCAAAAACTGTGACAAGAAAGAAATATGCTGATGACATTGACCAGGAAGAGGAAGATGGTCAGTGTCTGGTTGAGTTAAAATGTAACATGCAAGGAGAGTACTATGACTGGTTATATAGAGAAGTGTCAGAGAAGGAAATTAAGAAGGCACACAAACACGTACAATGTCCACACCCCAAAGGTCAATTAGGGAAGAACAGGGTGCTTAAAGAATGCCGGAGAGAATATGAGTTAAGAGACACAGATGACTCAACCACATTCTCATGCGGAATTCACTTGATGAAATTGGAAGAAGGACAGGTCTTTGATGTGGCATGTATTGAAGGAGGAGGATTTATTGGAAAGGAGAGTACAAGTGGCATTGGGACAAAGTACAACAAGAGACCTGACGTTAAACCTAACACTGATGGTGAAAGTGCGAGGGAAATCAGTTGTATGAGCAGACGCAGCGTAATATGGTCAAGGAAATATCCTAAGAAGAAGGATCCTAAGGCTGTTGTCTCTCACCGAGATGGAGAAGTTGGTATGAGTAATAACAGACAGGAGCACAATACCGAAATGGATTGCCGAGGCGGGTTGAACTATGAGGAATCAGAGGAAGAGAATAAGATGGCACACAAACCTGTACCATGCCCACATCATGTGGTAAACTTAGAAACTTACTAGATGCATACTGGATTTGTGGGTCGGCTCGAGCACAGTGGATCAGAAGACTCTGCGAGTCCTTATGTGAAGTTCATTCATCCATGTGGAGGATGGACAGGACTTAGTGTGGGCTAATATGGAATACAGACTGCGTTGACAGCAACACCACCAGTTGTTCTAGAACAAAGAACAACCAAAAGTCCACAGTTGGACTCTCCCCAGATGATGTCAACGAGGATGAAACCAGTTACCAGAGGCGACTTGCAACCTTGTGAACTGACCCATAGAGTACTAAGATGTTTTGTTTGACTTACAGTTTTATGTTCTTTTCTCTTCCCTTTTCTTTCCTCCCTTCGGAAGATGTGTTACGTTGGCACTTTCTCTGTTTGCCTTTTGTCCCTCTTTTGCCCCCGTCCCTGCCGCGCAACTCTTGGCATTTGCATGCGTTACGTCAGAGAGCTATCTGACAGTTGTGTTGACAGTTTAACGGCATTGATTGTAAGCCGGTGACCGGAGCGCTCTTTCCTGCCGGTGTGTCGTATATGACTTGAAATAAAGTTACACCTTAAAGAATACCGAGTGTTTACTTTACACCCTCCTCCTAACCATTGGTAATAACAGTCGGTATGCCTTCTTTTAAAAACATGGTAACCCTCTCCACAAGACCTTTAGAAATGGGAGAATACAAGGATACACGCAAATGGGTAATATGGTTGACTTCAATGAATTGTCTCATAACACTAGACGTAAAATGTGTCCCATTATATAAAGTGGACTTATTGTTTATTCTCTTTTAATTTTGGTTTTTCGCCTGTATAGATATGTCTTTTATATTGATAAGGTTGTAATTGACCAAACAATAAAACATTTACTTACGTGTCCCATTATCTGTAACTAGAACAGAGGGAACGCCCTCTGTTTGAAATATTTGTTTGCGAAATGTAAAAACAACAAGTCAAAGTACACCCATTTCAAGTAATAATCAATCAGGACTAGAAGATATTTTTGATCTAATGGCAACATATCAAAAGGGCCAGCGACGTTTAAGGCAACTTTGTTCCACCGATTTTCAGATCGTTCGGTGACATACAACGGTGTTTCAAAGGTCTTCCACTGTTTTTCAGAGTAAAGACAAATGCTATAGGAATCAACCTTACCATCTGAGCATAAATGGCAGGCCACCAATAGAATTATTTAAGGTTGTTACACATGGCACTTACCCCAAGGTACCCTCATGAGCAAGCATAATTAATGTGTCACAAATAGAGATGGGGTGATGCAAAAGTCATTGTGCATAAACAAACCATTAACAATGGAAAATTCCTCATGAATTTTAGCACATGGTTTGTTGTTCGGATCCAAATTTCTTTACACTGGCCAACCTTTGTTAATGTAACCAATGGCTTTTTGAAGTACCACAGCAGAAGCCAAAGCTTTTAGCCACTCTGCTTTAGAAATTGCCCCTTTGTCATTCAAAAGGTTATCCAACAGGGCAATGACACATTCAGCGTCCTTTTCAGTCTCCAGCATAGAGTCATTCGATAATGGTGCTCTCGACAAGTAATCTGCACTCCTATTATTTCCTGGAGGAATGTATTTCACTGTGATAGAAAATTCCTGAAAGTGTACCAGTAGTCCCACTAGCCTCGGCGGAGCCTTGCCACTGCCATTCAGCATGGTAAGTCAGTGGTTTGTGGTCCATAAACATTTCAAACGTATCCCCCCATAAGAAAGTTTTACCTTTCCTAACCACCCAACATCATGCATGAACTTCCTGTTCAATGGTGGAATGACTGGTTTCGGGCTGGCAAAGACAACGAGAGGCAAACGCCACTGTGTCCTCCCTCCTATTGACACACAGTGACAATACCGCCCCAAGTCCTAACTGATTGGCGTCCACCATCGGAAAAAACTTGCCCTCAGAATCAAATGGTGCAAAAGCAGGAGCAGAAGTGATCATACCATGTATTTTACAGAAGGCCCGATGAATCATTAAATCCCAAGTGAACTGTGTCCCTTTTTCCAATAATGCAGGTAACATCTACACAATAAACGCATACACCTCAATAAACCTCGAATAGTATACGCTTAGCCCCAAGAATCAATGCAACAAATCTTTATCCTTAGGTGAAGATGATCCCTGAATACCTTGAACAAAAGAAAACTTATGTGTGATGCCCATGACTGAAATATGATGCCCCAAATAATCTCATTCTTGCACCAAAAATGTACATTTGTGAAACCCACTTTCTTGAATATGTTAAGCACCTGCTCTAAAATTGAGTTATGTTCCTCTACTGATTCTGCAAAAATGAATACGATATCCTGAAAACCCTGAGCTTCAGCCACCTCTCGAAGACAATCTCCATAGGTCTTTGAAATACACTGGCTGCTGAGGCCAGGCTCAAAGGCAGAAGTAAAAATGTAATGCCTCAAAAGGGGTTGTGTTATGTTCCTCAACCTCTATAGAAGGAACAATGGTTTTGGGTGGCCTCAAAAGGTCCTTATAGAGTAAAGTGTAACTCTAATTCTAGAATCAATCTTAGGAGCAGGCTTTGTAGGGTAGTATATACATAGAAAAACTTTTATTTACGTTTTTTTGGTTCAATTATATTTTCAGGTGCTCACACATGTGACAAGGTGCTTATAGTGACTAAGTGAAAATATTTTAAAATTAAACTATATACAAGGTGTCACAAACAAGGGTAATCCCCCCAAAAAATATGTACAATAGGGTAGGGGAGTTTCCTTGAATGGGTCGACGGCGTTTCGATCTAAATAATTTTAGATCATCATCAGGACGTGAGCTTTCTTTAGCAGGGATGGTCGAATTATTTTCTTCCGCTATCGGGAGAGGGTTCTTGGGCCGTTGTAGTTAATGTCAACTGCTCAATCTATTATAGTCACAACTGGAGAGATAGATTATCGATGAGAATTTCCTGTGGACAGGCTGAGCCACGGGAGAGAATTAGCTGTGTGGAGTCCAATGATTGGAAGACAAGTTGTTTACCGATAGTGTTCCGGTATTATTTGCAGAGGATGAAGGAATTAATCTGACCAGGGTTATTCAAGTGAAGGTACATGTACAACGTCCCATGCAGGAGTGAATCGCCGCGGTACGTGGCTGGACTACCTCTGCCTCGCTGCTTCGGCGGCTAACGCGTAATGCTGCTTACTTCCTCTACCTAGGCCTAAGTAGCAAAGCAACCTTTTACTTACATTTATCCTACCTTGCTCTGCATAAGGGTTCTAACACTGACTTTTTTTTCAGTTATGTGCTGAATAAATGTTGATTGATGTCCTTGAAATTAGCCTAATTTATTGTGCATGAGGATTCTTAGAAAAATCCCTGCACATGACGTACATAACAGGATTAACATACTCTGTACAAAAGTCGTCACTATCTTCATCCTAGGGTGACAGGGCTATTTTGCATTATTACAATTATTGATTTAGGCTGATCTACATAATCCTACTAACAACATATTGATTGAGGTGAAACCTCGAGACTTCCTTTTTGGAATAAAAGAAACGCACCTTCACTAGGTAACTGGAGGAGATGCTTCCATACTAGCACAAGGCACGGAGGTCCCTGCACGCTGAAGCTTCAACACGCAGTGGTCTGACATCCCTTGTAGGGGGTCCAACTCGTGGCCAAAACAGGGTCCTTCCTTCTCTCCCATCAGGTAATGGGGTTGGCTCTTTACTAGAGAATTCTTGGCTTCACACCCACAGACATGCTAGGTAATCTTAGGTACACTTACGTAAGGTCCCAATCATAGGAGTATGCTAGATTACTGTCATGTTTTTATGCCTGCATATATATTCACAGTTTTAGTACCATGGTAGAATTATACCTTCTATTTACTCTATTGGTGCTTGTAATCTCTTACGTTAGCTTCTGTCTATTGATTGTTGCAGCAAACATGTTAGAATGACGCTGGTTCAATAAATGATTATTGAAAACTTTCCCAACGTTTATTCTGTGTCTCTCTGTGACTAGGTGAGCACGATTGGCTGCGCGGAAAGTACTTTACTGTTTCCACGATCCCCGAAGGGTCAAGGGTTCCCATGTTCTATGGTTGCCAGAAGCCATTCGCTCCTTGGTAAGGTTTGGGGGTCTTATGGTGGCACTGTGAGCTAGCTGGTCTATTGGCTGACATATCCTGAAGGGGTGCCCGGAACCAGTCTTGGCACCAAGCCCTCAGTTTATGTTGTCCAACAAACGTGCAGATCCTATGTATTTTTACGAACTACATGACAGTGGCAAATGTGGTTAGTTCTTGAAATTTTTCAGGTAGGGGAATCTGATGATAGGCTGAGAGCAGAACAAGTAAAGTACTTGCCTTTACCAATATTAGCTAACATGTCCTGGATTTTGAGGAGGGGATGGTAATCAAACAGAATGTTTTTATTTAAAGTATGCAAAAGTCAACACATCCTAATTTCCCCAGACCTCTTCTCCATTATAACAATTGGACTTTCCAGCTCAGCAAATTCAGTGAGAGCAATGACCTTCTCTAAAGTTAACTTCTGCAACATTTTCTTGAGGTCCTCCCTTACACTGAAAGGGACAGGTCTTACTTTGTGTACAATAGGAACAGCATTAGCATTGATTTTGCGCTCAAAGTTTCTTATGGAACCTATCTCATTACTGAATACTTTAGGAAATGTCATGACAATATTAGTGCTGTCCATGTTAACCTCATTTATGGACTTTGTCTTACTGATAACTTCAGGATCATCAGACAGTTGTGTGCAATTGGTGTTGATCAATGAATCAAATGCAGTGGCCAAGCTGATACTCCCAGAGTCCAACTTTGTTTGTAAATTGCTAATGAATGAATCAATTGCCACAATGGGCGTCTCTACACCAGGCCTAACATGGCTAGGTCCATCCAATCCGCCAAATTTCTGCCTATGACTACTACATGGATTTTTGTGGTGGTTGTCCTCCCTAAACATGATAGCAAATACTTTAAGAAATGCAAAAGATGTATATCTTGTTCCCCAAATACTTTAGGAGAAATATCTACTTGCTCTAAATTAAAATTCTCTCCCCCGATGATGTAAATAACACAGATCAGACATGATGGTGAGTGGAGCACCCAAATGAGCCACCATAATAATACTTGTGTTCCCAAACGACACCTCACACTAAGGTCCTTTAACCTTGCTTGAAGAGGTAGACATGGCAGACACATCATTTTGCAAATCATCTTGAATATTGAAAATGACTTTAGAAAGATAAGAAACACATTCATCTACAGACAGGTCAACATTACTAATTTTAACAAATGGTTTCCCCCCTCTGCAAACACTCTGAAAGTGACCTAACCTTTTGCATTGAATACAACATTTGCCTTTCGCCGGCAATTGGTATTGTTGCCCATATGAGTCTTGGAACCATACATATAGCAAAAACCCTTGTTCCTTTTTAATACATTTCTATCAAATGTTTTGGTGGATAGAGTATTGACAGTAGCATCCTTTGAAGAAGAAATTGCACTGGTCTGTAAAGCAGACGGATGTTCAGTAGACATAGGTTTGTTTGAAACCATGGATCGTTCAATAGCTTTAGACTAATCAATGACTTCAACTAATGAAAAATGCCTGCAGCTTAATAAACTTTCCTGTATTTTCCTTGTATAGCGGGCAAAACAAACTGATCTCTTAAGTAAGTGTCTAACGATGCACCAAAATTATATGTAGAGTTTAACAATCACAAAGCTGATATAACTTCCTCCACAAACTCACCCGTGAGTTATTTTCGCTCAAAGAAATTAACCCTCTCAAGGAGAACACGTGGTTGCTCCGCAAATTTGTTTCGTGAGTGTGAAATTGCTTCTAAAATTGGTTTCAACCTTTACCATCACCACTGGGTGCTATGACTATAGGCAAATTGTTACAAATCTGCTGTTCTTCACGTCCAAAGTGACTAAATATTAGCACATCTTTTCTTTTAGGCTCAAACTTGGTGCTATCAATAGCTATAGTAAATTATACAATACCTGTGTTTTGCAGGAAAGGAGATATCTGAATTGGTCATTGATTGAAAGCCATAATGTCCCAAAATAAAAGTTGAAATATGGACTCAATATCTGACAGAAAAGCTAAACATAGAATAACCTACAGGATAAAATTACCTCAAAAATTGCATTTCAGGTATACGACACACAAGTTAACTGCCAGTATTAACTTAGACAGAACCAACAAATACGAACACATGAAAAATAAAGCAGCACCATAAGTAACAGAGTAAATTATAGTACTACGCATGTGTAACTGGTAGAAACATCTTACAGACATGTACTGGCTAAAAATAGATCTCCATGAACGTTTTATAATTGCCTAGCTGTAATTCAAAAGGGCAGCATTGTCAGATAACAGCTAGACTCTTCACAGTGGAGCCAAGTGCAAAGTGAGCAGTGTGCAAATGTGCTTCAAGTGTTCCCACAGTACTAAATGACAGGTTTTCCCTTCCAGCATGATCTGCACAGCAAAGTGATGTCGATCAGGACTAGATGTAATATTCTGGCCTGCCACCGACTAAAGTTCAAGCTGCCCAGATGAGGGGATCTCTTAGATCAACGGGCCCCTCCCTCAAGTTCACTTTTAATGTTCTCCTATGAATAATTTGATATTTCAGGCCGACTGGCAAGGCTACTGTCTGTGATTGGAGAGTGGAACGATGTCAGGGACAGCCAGACTCTAGTTCCGAGGTCAATGAGCGCAAAGTGCATAAGAGTTTGAAGTGCACAGTGCAAAGATGACAGGTTTCAGCCTGTCAGCATAGTTTGGACCACTATAAGGAGATGACCAGAAGCAGATGTGGTTTTGGCCTGCCGCCTCTTGAAGTGAAAGATGGATCATAGTCAAGGCTCTGTGTTGACATGTCTTAGCATTTTCCTTTCCACCAATGCAAGGAACTTTACCAATCAACAGTTCAACTGCAGACACCCAGGCGCAAAGCAGGCCAGCACTGTCTGAATCCGTGTGCGGATCCCTCTTTGGTTGAAATGGGCCTTGAGCAGCTGCCTCCTTTCCCCCAGCAGTTCTTTGCAAGTGCATAACAAGTGAGGCAGGTCTTCTGAATCTTTGCCACACAAGCGGCAGGCAGTGGGGGAGGTGCAGAGCAGACAACAGTAACCCTAGATGATATTTCAGAAATTGCTCCTTGATGGGCTGGAGTAGCCCAGGGAAAGTATATTTGCGGAGAAAGTGTGCTGTAGCTATTTAGTGACATCCACGCATGAGCTCTGCCTGAGAAGGCAGCCTTGTCTTCCACTAGTGAAAGGAGCTGTACTGATTTCCATACATTTGTATTGAAAACTGTATGGCTAGTGGAGGCTTCCCAGAGCTTGGTCAGCCTGGTATTAGTCAGGGATTCTTGAAGATAAACTCTAGCAGATTATGTATCTCTCTGTTGCAACTTCTGCCATAGATAGTAGTTTAGAATGCAGCGGGCTGCCTTCCTAATTTTGCACCAGCACAATATAAATGCTCCTTGTACGGCCATGGACTGTCTTTGCAGACTGAACTCCAACCGGATCTGTGCTGGCGAGTTGTAGTTTGCAAAAAACACAGTTGATGGACAGAATGTAAAACAATGTCATACATTCACCACAGTACAAGGATCTGGGCCTAAATCCATCGTTGTTTTGAACTCCACACCACCCTGGGTTAGACACTGGCTATATGCAAATCAGCTCTGACCCTGTGCCTCATGGGAACAGTCCAGTCCGAACTACAAAGCCATGTCTTTCCCAGACCGGAATCAAGCATCCAAGGACTGGGTTCTGGCTATCAACCTTCATCAGCCTGAATAGCTTGACTCCAGTGGTGTGGAGAGCCTGGGACTCACATCTGAGTATACCCAGCACACTCAGGGGGAAAATTGCAAAAAACACAGTTGATGGACAGAATGTAGAACAATGTCATACATTCACCCCAGTACAAGGATCTGGGCCTAAATCCATCGACTTTTTGCACTCCACACCACCCTGGGTTAGACACTGGCTATATGCAAATCGGCTATGACCCTGTGCCTCATGGGAACAGTCCAGTCCGAACTACCAAGCCATGTCTTTCCCAGACCGGAATCAAGCATCCAAGGACCGGTTTCTGGCTATCAGCCTTCATCAGCCTGGATAGCTTGACTCCAGTGGTGTGGAGAGCCTGGGACTCACGTCTGAGTATACCCAGCACACACGGGGTGAAAATTGCAAAAAACACAGTTGATGGACAGAATGTAGAACAATGTCATACATTCACCCCAGTACAAGGATCTGGGCCTAAATCCATTGTTTTTTTGCACTCCACACCACCCTGGGTTAGACACTGGCTATATGCAAATGAGCTCTGACCCTGTGCCTCATGGGAACAGTCCAGTCCGAACTTCCACATCACTGGAGTCAAGCTATCCAGGCTGAAGAAGGCTGATAGCCAGAAACCGGTCCTTGGATGCTTGATTCGGTCTAGGAAAGACATGGCTTGGTAGATCGGGCTGGACTGTTCCCATGAGGCACAGGTCAAGGCTGATTTGCATATAGCCAGTGTCTGACCTAGGGTGGTGTGGAGTGCAAAAAAACGATGGATTTAGGCCCAGATCTTTGTACTGGAGTGAATGTAAGACATTGTTCTGCATTCTGTCCATCAACTGTGTTTTTTGCAATTTTCACCCCGAGTGGGCTGGCTATGCTCAGACGTGAGTCCCAGGCTCTCCACATCACTGGAGTCAAGCTATCCAGGCTGAAGAAGGCTGATAGCCAGAAACCGGTCCTTGGATGCTTGATTCCGTTCTAGGAAAGACATGACTTGGTAGTTCGGGCTGGACTGTTCCCATGAGGCACAGGGTCAAGGCTGATTTGCATATAGCCAGTGTCTGACCTAGGGTGGTGTGGAGTGCAAAAAAACGATGGATTTAGGCCCAGATCATTGTACTGGGGTGAATGTAAGACATTGTTCTGCATTCTGTCCATCAACTGTGTTTTTGGCGAGTTGTAGTTTGGCATGCTGAAGATTATTCTGTACACCTTAACTAGGGTACTGTCCAGTATTTTGGCATCCATGCCTTTCAGGAGTTCACTGCCATATGTTATAGTTGGTCAAATTTTGTCTTGCACTATCTGAAGGAGGGGGCATAGCGTTGACCCCGTCAGTTTTGATTTTAGATTCTTTGGAGTCACTGCCAATGCCAACCCTTTCCTTTTACTTGCATCCTTCTGATGCGCAAAAAGACTCTTTGTCGACGATTCCCCCTAAATATTTGTAGTCTGTTGCTGTTTGGATTCGTGTTTTACCCCAGTACCAGACTGGTGTCCTTTTTCCTGTTGTTATTGATCGTCATAGTGCATGTCTTGTCAAAGTTGATGTTCAAGCTGTTTTCAGCAGAGTATTTCTATATTGTGCTGTTATATTTGATGTAACTCTTATTCAGCATCCCAACAACTACTCCTGAGTTGCAACCTAGAAAGATTACCTTCTACATCAAAATTGGGTGGGTCACTTATACTGTAAAGGATACGGTGCAAGACTTCCCTTGTCAAAATGACCATAGCTAGTCTTCAATTTCACTCTCACCTCTGCTAAGATCCTCACAGCAATAGTCACAATCTGATCCTACCCACTAATATACAGCTGAGCCTTTCAAAACCAAAATGTCTGGTATTCATGGCGTTGAAGCAGATAAACTGGTAAACTTTTAACTGACACATGAAACCGATTATGACACATTTGAGAGAAAAATGATACATTTGCACCAACTGTGCTAGCTGTTGAAGAATCATGAGGGAAAAATCATGAGAAGATTTAGTTACTGCATCGTGATAGCATGCAGATAAATTGTAGGATAGACGGAAACATTTACATTAAGTAATATTGGTTCATAGTTTAACTTGTTTTGGTTGCTAATTTAATATGTATCACAGAGGTAAATGTGATGTATTTAGGTCTTATAGGATTTTGAAACATTCTTACATAATAATAATGTGTGTGAAGAATTTATTGAAATCTAATAAGATTCAGAGATATTTACATGTGATATTGAAAGGTTTCATTCTGAATTCATTGTTTTGCGAACGTGAAATTGTGCAACGAAAGTGACAAGGAGGAAAGAGTGTTGCACATTTATACTAAAACCAAATACTCTGAAACTTTTAAAGAATATTCTACATACATGTACTAATATGAATTACTAGAAATGACGTACTAATATGAATTACTAGAAACAACATTAATAATTTATGTTTTGAAAATAATTTTTAACGTTGGTACTTTGAAAATGCAGTAATATGTCATAAATACATACGCCATTTACAATAAAACAAAAATGCTTTATGAGTGCAAATAAATTGAAAGAGATATATAAGGTCCCAAAAGTTACAAATGAAATAAATATTTCCATTATTTTATATTCTGTATTCCATGAGTCGAATTTCCTTACTTTGCTTGATTCTGCTGTCATGAAAAGGCTTCACAAACTTGCAAAATGAAGGAAAACTATGTCTCATAGGGTGAGTTCCCATTCACATACTAGGACTTTTGCAACAGTTTTGCTACTTTGGTAGTTGAAAAACTGTCCTCTTGAACTCAATCAAGCGCTTTTGCAAAAGGACTATTGTTTGAAAGTTATATACACTGGATGGTTCAGCAACTTACGTGATGATCACCACCTTTTTGCTATAATATGTGTCTTCTTTATACTGCATAACAATTACCATATACAAACTGATCAATGGACTGAGTAGTCTGACCAGATGAGGTGACCTAGGAGGTGCCAACTTGGAACATGAGGATTATATTATACATTGACTAGCAGCCCGTCCCGACGTTGTCCGGGTATGAATTGCTGCCAACCAGTAGTATATTGTTTTGTAGAATTCGTTTAGATAGCATTTCTTATCTGTGACAGGCCTGTGAAATGCTCCGATTCACAGTGCACTGCATATGCACTTAAGAGTGCACGTTCAGTAGTGTGTGAACTTGAGTTTCCCCACTTTATTTTTCCTTGCAATATTATATAGCGCGAACTCGACAACATGGCATGAGCACAATTTACATTACAGAAGAACACATTCATTTGTGGTAGGCACGGGGAGACAAAGCGATTTGCCTGGAATCACAGGATGTTGAGCTGATGCTGAGATTCGAACGTAGCTCCCCAGCTCTAAAGTTTGCAATTCTAGAACTTGTGGTGGGAGGTGTGTCTATAAAAGTCTATGTCGGTGCTGGCCATCAATGAGAGAGACCTGTGCATTTTTCAAATTGGTGGTGAAAAAATATGAATATGTTGCTGGAGATGTGGGCCGCCGTGCCACCAATGTACTTACCGGGGGAGGGTAAACACCCATTATTCCGCAACTTTCTTTCCACATACCATCACTCCGCATACTTTCATTACGAAAGTACCATGACTCCGCAATGCCATTATACCGCATGGTATTACATTTTATATGCTTTTATCACGCATACATTTACAACGAAATTCGTTGTAAATGCATGAATGGTAAAAGCATGTTTTTTTTAAATGTTTGGATAAGATAAGTATGGGTATGGGGTATATGTTTTGGGGTACTGAGTTATATGTTTTGGGGTGTTTGGGTATTTTAAGGGTTCAGATATAGTTTTGGGTTATGGGGTACAGGGGTAGTTTTAGGGTTTAAGGGTAGGTATTGGTTTTGGGGTATAGGGGTATTTTTAGACTTCAGGGCTAGGTTTTGGTTTTGGGCTATAAGGGTGTTTTTAGGGTTCCGGGGTAGGTTTGGGTTTTGGGGTACAGGGGTATTTTAAGGGTTCAGGGGTAGGTTTGGGTTTTGGGGTACAGAGGTATTTTTAGGATTCAGGGCTAGGTTTGGGTTTTGGGGTACAGGGGTATTTTAAGGGTTCAGGGCTAGGTTTGGGTTTAAGGTACAGGGGTATTTTAGGGTTCATGGGTAGGTTTGGATTTTGAGGTACAGTGGTATTTTTAGGGTTCAGGGCTAGGTTTGGGTTTTGGGGTACAGGGGTATTTTTTGGGTTCAAAGGTAGGTTTGGGTTTTGAGGTACAGGGGTATTTATAGGGTTCAGGGCTATGTTTGAGTTTTGGGGTACAGGGGTATTTTTAGGGTTTAGGGATAGGTTTGGGTTTTGGGGTACAGGGTATATTTATAGGGTTAAGATGGGTTAGTGTTTAAGGGTGTTGAGGTATTTTAAGGAGTAAGGGTGGGTTATTATGATGGGGTGCAGGGGTATTAAAAGGGAGCAGGGTGAGATTAGCACAAAATATGAGACATGGCATGAAGGGCGGAACGTACCACACGCCCCCAGCGTTTGTCACGCCCCCAGCACATGCCCACAGCACAACGCAGACATGCCCACAAGGGACTACTTTGCTGGCACGGTTCTTTAACCTTTTAAATGTTTATGGTGGGCGTCTGCATAGCCTATGCCCTTCTGCTGCAACTGCCCTTTCCAACTCTGTATTGGGTGTTGTGATTGGTGCTGTGGTTCCTGAGATTACTCGCCTCAAAGGTTTGGGCTCTCTCTTTATTATATTAGTATGGATGTGACAGAAAAGCACACATCTCTCTCGGACATTCTATTACACATTGCTTCCCCATACTTTATAACATCCTTGCAGACTGAATTGGCTTTCCTTTTGGCTGGAGCATACACTGTGTGTGCTATTCTCAGACTTCTTTCCCTATCATGGGAGACTGCCTTTGAGCTGTCATGGTTCATGTCCCGTCCAGAACTTTTCTGAGCTTTATTAATTAATGAAAAATCCGAAATCAATTTGCCAAATTGCACTTTTAGATCTTCAATGCCTGATATTGATGTAGTTACTCCTTTAATAATTATGATAGATCTAACAATCCTCAAATCCTGTTTCTATCTCTTCATGATTTGTCTCCAGTATTTGACTCTGCATTTCAATTGAGCTATTGATAATGGGAGGGAAGTCAATTAGATCTCTGGACAGCAGATACTGATGTTATTATTCTGCATAGCTCTAACTGAATTATTGGTTTGTATGATCTTGGTTAGACTGAATTACTTTGGGAGATTTGGTCTAGCAGTGATAATCCTTTACTTGTATAGCTTAGTTTTGAGGGTTAAATATATGAATCTAGTTACAAGTTTGTAGGTCAGTTAGCCAATTCCTGGTCCTCACTGGATAACTGGAGTTGAATCCCCTTTGTCCGAACCATCTCAGCATGGTTCAAGGTCCATTGGAGGACCCAGTGAAAGAAAATAAAGGTGAGTGTTAAGACAAAAATGTTATTTATCAGAAGGGCCGAGTGAAGATACAACAGTCCCTGACTGGTCTTTTACCTTCTGCTGCTAACACCATAAAATCTTTCTGGGCTCCAGTTATGATCAAGACTTACAAAAAAGCTTGAAGTTGCCTGTTGTGTGGAAAGGTATCACTGTAATTTTAGTTTATGTCCCTTCATTGAATTTGAATTTCCTTGACACATTGGCATCTCAGACCAAGTCTTTCAGAGCTAGTAATGGCTACAGATCAACTATTTTGCTAGTCCTGAGCTTTCTCGTGATTAAACACATGGAGAACAACCAGTGTTCTTCAAACATTTTTATTTCGCGCCCACCTAGTGTAGAAAAACAATTCGCCGGGCCCCCCCTTAAAATATTTCACAATTATTTTATTTAACTGGCAATGTTTAAATATGTCTAGACTTATTTAAACATTGCAGCTAAGTTATGTCACTGTTTTAGAAATGCAAACAAATACATGATTTTCAAATATACTATTCTGGTGAGGCAGGCCTTACTAATGTGCAAAGGATGCAGTGTGCCTATTCAAAATGGAAGTGTGGGTCTTGGAGAAAATTTGAAGTCCCTTCCCATTTGACACTGTCTCCCAGCCAGGATTTAAATGACCAAGGATGTGAATGATGGCCCACTACAGACGTGCTTACTGTTGCTCATTTTTTTAGGCTGAAAACAAAGCATAATGTTTCTTTTGGCCAGAGCCTGCCCCCCCCCTGAGATCACTCGAGGCCCCCCTAGAGGGGCCCGCCCCCCAGTTTGAAGACCTCTGCTCTAAACTCTATTACTCTACAGTTCTTCCAAACCTGGCCTGACAATGACTCCCTATCATTGCAAAACTAATATTGCTAATCTGCTTGTTTTTTAACAGTCTCCAGGTGTTTCTACAAAGCATTTATTGTCCTTCAAAGACTTCCTTTTCTGATATATGAACAATGCCTCCCTTAGAGAGAAGTATCCTAATTTCTCTTCCCATCCAAAGTTTAGTGTAGAGTGGCCTTAAATAACATAAACTAACACTACTGATTTAAGAATGTTCTCTCCTCACTTGTAAATCTTTCCAAAAAACATGCTTCTGTATCTTCTCCTAACTCAGCAAATGTGGAGCACTTTTTGTTTTGTTTGCAGGTCAATATTGCTGTACCGCTAGAAAACCGGCCCCCAGTATTCAAACCGGCCTCTATTAAGCACTTCAAGACCTCGTATGGGGTAGTAAGCACTATATACATACAACTACAATTAAGCCTTGCACCACTGTCCTTATTTTCTCATCCTCAAATTCTATGCATTGATTCTAAATTATACAGATTTTATTTCATATAAGCACCTAATTCAGTGCATTATATTATTTATTTGCATGTGTTTGGATTGTAGAGAATATGTCAAGTGTTTTAAAAGTATATTTCTTAAACTCCATGAGACAAATTTGTCCTCAATGCATTTCAGTCATAATTTCTTTGCTTGTTCAGTATTTCTCAGCATTCTGGAAATGAGCTGGAAAGCCTGGTGAAAATACAGCAAAGAAAAACTAATTCAAAAATAAACCTGCCTCGTGAGAGTATGATGGCAGTCAATGACTCGGAGAGGAGTGGAAATACATGGAATGTATTGCTCCTGTTCGTGATACACTGGATGGTTGGTCCACCTTTTTGGTCTTGGTGGCAGTTTCTCCTCTCCCTCATCCCCACCCTCACAGTTGCCACTTTGCTTTCGATAACTTATAGGGCTCCCTGTTCGGGCATCCCAGCAAAGAGTCAGTGGGACAGTCACTATGGCCATTTCAACGTAGGATCACTCTTCACTCCTAAAATGTAGACTCTTACTTTATGAGCTATCATCAAAACCTTCCTTGACTAGACCTAATAACATACACCTCTCATGTTCTGATGCCTTGTACCAGGCATTAAGCCTAATTTTGGTTAACCCATACATGTGAAAATGCACCTAATTCAGTGCATTATATTATTTATTTGCATGTGTTTGGATTGTAGAGAATATGTCAAGTGTCATACTGAACCAGCACCATGAAGGAATTAAGTTCACTCACACACTGGATAAACATCAAATACCATTTTTGGATGTATTGGTAACAATTGAGCGAAACACCATTAAAACCAGGGTATATACAAAGACCATGGATCGCAATTCCTTTTTGCATTTTCAAAGTTTTCACCAAGAATCGCTAAAATCTCATTTACCACTTTCACAATTCATCAGACTTAAATGTATTACTTCAGATCCGACCGAAGTACCAGTAACAATCAAAAATCAAGCATACAAGTATCTGAAAAGAGGCTATCCTAAAGACATCATAGAAGATTCTGTCAAAAAGGTAAATTCAATGAGCAGAGAATCATTACTAACACCGAAAACCTCCAAAGGAAAATCACCGACAGACTGTGTTCTGAAATACTCAACACAAGCCAACAAAATCAAAAGTATAATCAAGAGACAGTGGGCACTGATCAACTCCGAACCGGATATCAAACATTTGTTTGACGAAAAAATAACTTTTGCATTCCAATGTTCAAAAAACCTGCACATTTTTTTAAAGACACAGAAACCTAAGAAAATCAATCAAAAAGGAATGCAAAGATGTGAAAATTGCGTTCATTGCAATAATGTCATGGTAGGCAATACATTTAAGCATCCAATGAAAGGAAACAAATATCACTTTATCATTTCAGTACATGCGACACAAAGAATGTTATATATGCCATCAAATGCCCATGTGGCAAAATATATGTCGGTCAAACCGAGAGAAAAATCAAAATCAGGATGACCGAACACAAAAGCAACATAAGAACGCATAACTTCAAATCAACTGTTGCGGCACATTGTGAAGGACTGGGTTATTAAGACCCAGCGGTGCCAGGGGACAACACCTGAAACCTTCGTGGGTAACCTGTTCCGGCGTACAAATGACAGAGACACGGGACACTTCCTTCGGCGTCAAAGATTCGAGGTTTATTTACTGCAGGGAACACAGAAGTCACGTGAAGTACACAGCATGTAAGTCAGCGGGATCTGATTCAAATTGTTAGTGTGGATCGCTCCTTTTATACAGTTTTCCCTCATAGGTTAACATGGTACACAAAGGTTTACAACTTGGTTCCCATCATTATCCCCAAGAGGGGTCGCTTTGATGTATTCAAGGTCCGGAACATAAGTACAGAAACATTCGGTGATTCCCAACTGTAAAAACCCATCTTCCCACCATTAGTACATACCAATCGGCAGTAAACAGATCGAAGAAGGAACAAGGACAGGTGCAAAGGAAGGCAGAAACAGTGGGGAGATTGGAAAGGGTGTAAAAAGGGGTGGTATCGGGAAACACGAGCTGCAGGCATCAAAGGGACGTGCCTAATGAGATGCACGGCTAAGACAATAGACCGGCACGGCAAGATGTGCCTCGAGCGGGGACATCTGCCTTACAGTATCATCCCCCTCATCATAAAGACACTCTCAAAGGAAACGTGTCTTCCGCAAGAGTCTTGGGAATCCCAGGGTCGCGAAGCGGACAGCGTCCGTTCGCTGGCTACTTGAGGGCAAGAGACAAAATGGATGCCGTATCTAAGATGGAACCCGTGGGTACAGATTGAAACCCACGAAACAAACGACCGGTTCAGGTTAGCACAGCGAAACTGCGCACACCCACTAAACTCGTCATTTGCGGTTCATAGATACCAGACTCGACCATATTCGTGCGAGTCGAAAACACCACTTACGATCGTCACGGAACCTCAGACGCTCCTTTTGCCCTCATGTAGGCAAGCACTAGTCAGAATCATACTCGATATTCATCAGACCGTCTAGATGTTGCTGCAACATAACTCTGTCCAACTGAGCTCCTTTGGTAACAGGCGGCTGTCTTATACACGTCGTAGCACAGAGGCCACATAAGGCAGGACCACACTGTACACAAAGGCAACACGTGAACAGAAACGCTACAACAACTCCGATGATCATCAGAATCTTCCAACCCCAAGTCGACATCAGGCCCCAAAACCACCCAAGTAACGTCCAATCCCCTACGTCCACGTGTATGGACTCAGAGATCTTATGCAACTTTGAGATGGCTTGATAGACAGTCGGAGCGTTATCTGGAATGAAAATACAGCAGCTCGAATGGATCACCTTACATACTCCACCTCGATCTGCTAAGACCACGTCTAAAACCATACGGTTTTGTAACGTCATAAGCCTATCCGCCTGAAGTTCTGTGGTGATATTACCAAGGGCACTGGCAGTGATATTAGCTGTCGATTCCACCACTCGAGTCAATTGTCTCAGGTTCCTACTGTTGACCATAGGTCCCCAAAACGGGAGGAAAACCTTGAAAAAGTCTCCTGCCTCTTGACCGGCAGTGTCCTCTTCGCTAATCACGCCTCTCACAACTCTAGTCTTGTGATAGTCTGCATCAACAGTGAACGTCGGAGGCAACAGATTTTCGATATAACATGAGCCCACAAAATTGGAGGGCAACCATGTATATGCACGATCGTGGCAGACAAAGTATGTACCCTTGGCAGCCAGAAACACAGGGGAAGAGAGCATCGGCAGGATATAAGTCTCGGAGCAAGCACTCTCTCCAAGACGAGCTCTCGATCTTCGGCCACGACCCAGTAGACAGAAATTACCAAGGTGGGGTACGACCCATATCGGAGGCGAGCTTCTAAGCTGTTTTTCATCAGTGAGCGCACTATACTCGACCTTACTCAGGACCCTATAGGCTTGTACCTCTTCCTCTGGGATGAGCGACGGTTCATAGATATCCCTATCTAAATCATCTATCGCTATAATCAAAGGTTTTTGGTACGAACCAGGACCAGAGTGGGAAGGATGTGGCTCTCGATTAGGGTTGGAATCTAGTGCACTTCGAAACATTGTTTGAAATGCTTGAGCTGAACCCTGGGAACTATAAGGGAGGACCAGATATGGAATTCCCTTATCCGTGGTATGTGGCATTAACCCACACACCCAACAATTAGTAGTGTTAACCACTAACTGATGCTGATGAAGGAGCTGAATAAAGGAATTATTTCTGAATTCCGCACGTCTAGCCTGTTCGTGTTCGGGTAAAGTATGGAAAGAATGAGGGGATGTAGTGGAGGTAGCTTTAGGTTCAGAAGTAGGAGTAGGTATGGCAGAGGGTAGGAAGTGCGGTATCATGTAATACACCCCACCCGCCAATAACGAAGAAAGAACCAGAAACAGAAGGAACACTTGAAACATAAAACATTTGGTACGAGTGATCTGCTGTAGTTTGAATCTTTGCGCCTGAGCTTCTTCCAAATCCATCAGCTTCGAAAACGCCATCCCCTAAGACCGTCCGCAACGTTTCTTGACGCACTTCGTTCTGTGTAGCAGTAGTCAATCCCTAGGAGTTCCCAGGAACCGACGGTCTTTGACCTAGTGTCAAGACCTACTAACCAGAAGGAAGTACACGCGCGGCCCTACGGTACACCTGGATGCAAGGTATCTTATTCGCAAATATATATAAAGTCTCTTAGCTGTGGAAGTAAAAACACATATATGGAACGAAACTCAATATTTACAAAAAATAATCACAGTTATACGGGTGTTTTAGACTGATCGTGGCAAATGGGATAATGTAGATGTCGAGGGACAAAACGAAAATGTATTAGTCTTTGGTGCTGGATCGCAAAAAGTATCGAGTTTTCCCAGGACGTGTCTGTTCATCAAACAATGGATCCGATGAAGGAACAGAATTCTGTTGATCAGTCGATTGTTCAGATCTTGAGTCTTTTGATGACAAATGTTCAGCAATGTCGTTCTGCTGCACTGAGGATTCTCCAGCAGGTTCAGCGTCACTAAAAGGTACAAATGTCTGGAATTTCTCTGTTTCAGACGAAGCAATGCCTTTCCTCACCCACGAGTCTGCCGGTAAAGGTATAGGTACCTTTTTCGTATGGGTGGCGTGCACCCAATTTTTGCGCCCTTCCAAACGGACAGCAGTTCTCGTGGCAAGGAGGACTTAAAAAGGGCCAGTAAAGCGGGGTTCCAGATTCTTTTTGCGAGCGAAGTTTCGAGTAACCACCCAATCTCCTGGTTGGAGCTGGTGGCCTGGACCCTCCGTCTGCGTCGGCAATGCTTCGTAAACCTGTTGGTGAATTAACCTCAGTTTAGCAGTCAGATCATGAAGATAATCAATCAACATTGGGTACTCAAGATCAGAAAACACACTTGGTCTAGGGACCCCCCAAACATTCGCAGGACGGCCGAACACTATTTCATAGGGACTGAGCCCTACTCGGGAGTGTACTGTCGCCCTTGTTGACAACAAAGCTAAAGGCAAAGCGTCAGGCCACGAAAGACCAGTCGTAGCCTGAATCTTCGCTAGTTTGAGTTTAAGGGTGCCATTATACCCTTCAACCAAACCTGCTGACTGGGGATGATTGGCGCTATGGAATTTTTGATTAATTCCAAGGCCCTTACACACACTCTTCATCACACTCCCTACAAACTCACTTCCGTTATCAGACCATACAAATCGGGGCATTCCATACCGAGGAAAGTATTCCTTCAGTAGGATTTTCGCAGTAGACAGGGCAGTATTGTCTTTGAGAGGGTAGGCTTCAATCCATTGGGAGAATGCGCAAACCACAACTAAAACGTATTTCAGGTTATTGCATCGCTCCATATGGATGAAGTCTAGCTGGATCACTTCAAAGGGACATGAAGGGGGAGCAAAATGGCCAAGAGGTGTGGGGGTCCCCTTACCAGGATTGTACAACATACATATCATGCAATTCTTCACCAATCTCTCGGCACATTTAGTAATACCATCGTTCTTCCACACAGGAGACAACAACTTACAAATACCTTTCGCACTAATATGTGCTAACCCGTGTGCCATCGTCACAACAGCCAGCACATACGCATCTGGCAACATCCATCTCTTATGCTCTGACAAATCAATCCAACAACCATTCACATCCAACTTTCCCGTACTCTCTTTCCACTTCGTCTTTTCAGTCTCAGTGGCCTCATTCTGAATCGTTCTCACACTATCGATGGTATCCTCACACATACCAGTCTCTGTAGGCCACCTCACCGAACTCGTCACATACATTCTAGTGCTAAGGTTCCGGGCAGTCTCCTTAGCAGTCTCATCCGCAAACGCATTACCACGGCCAACATCATCCGTCACCTTACGATGTGCACTACATTTAACAATTGCTACCTGCTTAGGCAATGTAAGTGCATCCAAAAGATCATTCACAAGCTGTCCATGCTGAATCTTTGTACCATGCGACGTCATAAAACCTCTCTCTCTCCACAACCATCCAAAACTATGCGCGACGCCAAGAGCGTATTGGCTGTCGGTAAACACATTCACTCGTTTCCCTTTCGCCAACACACACGCTCTAGTTAAAGCAATCAGCTCTGCAGCCTGGGCAGAGTTCTGATTCATTCTCGCAGCTTCCACAACAGTATTCAACGTTACCACAGCATACGCAGTCGTCACATCACCATTTGGCAATTTAAAACATGAACCATCCACATACAAAGTTCCATCGGGATCTTCCAAAGGAGTGTTTTTAAGGTCCCCACAACCTTTTGTTTCCTCCTCAGTCCTTAAGTAACAGTCATGCGCTGCTACTTCATCTGACTCTGCACTGATTGGGAATAAGGTCGCCGGGTTTAGAACATTACAACGTTTTATCTGAATATGACTTGCCAACAGCGTCAACTCGTACCCAGACAACCTCGCACTCGTCAAGTGTTGGGTTTTCGTGCGATTCAAAAGAGTGTCAACTGCATGTGGAACCATCACCGTAAGCATATTATCCATGACCAATCCTGCTGATTGTCGGATGGACACTGCAGCTGCCGCTGTTGCTCTCAAACAACTCGGCAATGCTCTAGCTACCGGGTCCAAGGTCGAGGAAAAATATGCACATGGACGTTGCTTATCACCGAAGGGTTGCGTTAAGACACTCAACGCACA
Source organism: Lissotriton vulgaris (assembly GCF_964263255.1). NCBI lineage: Eukaryota > Metazoa > Chordata > Amphibia > Caudata > Salamandridae > Lissotriton > Lissotriton vulgaris. The sequence goes on from NC_141685.1 coordinate 1,243,694,826, forward strand.
ACCTTCCCTCTCGTGAACGTATACTGTAAACGGCTTGCTGTAGTCAGGAGTACCTAACACAGGAGCCAAACACAATGCGTCACGCAGTTCAGAAAAACTTTTCTGACATTCTTCCGTCCATGGTAAAGGAGTTGGAACATCCTTGCACGTAAGAGCCACCAATGGTTTCGCTAACAATGAAAAATTTGGAATCCACTGTCTGCAGTATGACGTGATACCTAGAAAGGCACGCACATCTCTTTGGGTTGTTGGCACAGATATTCGCGCAATCGCTGCAATTCTCTCTGGGGTCAACCTCCTTCCCTCCTTTGATAATAAGTGACCTAGATAGGTTACTTCTTGACAACAATATTGAAGTTTAGAAGGTGACACCTTGTGATGTAAGTCACAGAGATGTTGCAACAACGACACCGTGGCAATTTTGCAAATGTCCTGAGTATCTGCGGCCACCAATAAGTCGTCAACGTATTGGATTAAGGCTGCACCAGCCGGCAACAAAAATGCATCTAGTTGGCCCTTCAAGGCTTGACTGTATATCGATGGACTCTCACAGTAGCCCTGAGGAGCACATTTAAACCGGAAGCTACGACCACCAAGAGAGAAACCGAAAAGGTCTCTGCTTTCTTCAGCAATCGGAATACTGAAGAACGCATTCTTCAGATCGATCACTGAAAACCATGATGCCGAGGCTGGAATCAGAGTCAGTAACGCCGTGATGTCAGGCACAACAGGGAACTGAGGAATCACAATTTTATTTACCTCCCGTAAATCGATAACAAAACGATAAACAGGTGGTTTGGAAGGATCGGTACGTTTCAAAATAGGCAGTACAGGGCTGTTGCACACGTTTCCCCGGGTCTCCTCAATAACATCTTTCTCGATCAGATCATAAATGATCGCCAACAGCGCCCGTTCACCGTCAAGGGAGATTCGATACTGGGGAATACGCGGCAGTCGCACATTAGATTTTAAGTGAACAACATAAGGGGAGATGTCAAGCAGGCCCACGTCATTGGGACCTGTTGCCCACAAAGATGCAGGAAGAGAACTCAATTCCGGTGGAAGCTTATCGAGAGACAAGTACATTGGAGAGATAACTCTCTCACCTAAAGTAAGCTTCACTCCCGCAGGAGAACAATACAAAGTCGCATACAAACGTTTTAGCAAATCCAGGCCCAAAAGGTTTTCGCCACAACCAGTGGTCAAAATCAACGGAGCTTTCAGCTCACGAGGCCCAATTGTAAGTGGCAAAGGGCACGAAACCGGATTGCTAACAGGGGCGCCAGAGAATCCAACGGAAACATTTGTTAAGCCAGACAAAGGTGCGCCAGGGAGTTTCGAATGCATGATGGAACTTTTCGCTGCACCAGTGTCCAACAGAAAAGGCTCAACGACGCCCGATGTGGCAACTGCGACGTAAGGCCCTCTCTGATCAACCGTAACTGATACTACTCCCTCTCCTTGTCTATGGCTGTCCTAGTAATTACTGTCGTCAGTTCCCTGATCGACGTAATAGTCATCTACGTTGTACTGCGCAGATCGTCCTTGCGACGATCCACGTTGATCAAAACAATTATTGGAATTTGACGAATTGTCTGAACGATCATTTGGAGCACCACGACCTCTACCACGTGATGTCTGCTGAGAACCACCACGACCTCCTCTAGATATGCTACCACTGTTACGCTCATTGAGGACTGGACAGTTGAATTTTAAATGACCCTCCTGTCTACAATAGGCACACTGATTGTACCCTAACGAAGATCTCTGCGAAGAGGAGTCATTTCGTGATTGCGACCTATTAGATTGCGACTGCGATCGATTACGTTGTTGCGACTCATTGTGATTCGAACGCGGAGGATACGCCTGCTGCAACAACACTTTAGTTTTAAGTTCTTTCGTCTTTTTATCGGCGCGGTCATTCTCTTCTTTCTCCCTATTCTCATAATACTGTGCCGTAGCCAATATTTGGGCAGAAGTAGAGACAGCCCACGCACTCTCAGAATTTTTCAATTTGTTGCTCAAGTCGGGCAATAAGTTTGAGACAAATTTATCCACAAACAACTGCTGACCACCCTCGGTACTCATATCCTGACCACTGTGATCGATAAATGCCTCCTCAAATCTCGTAAAGAAGTCAGAGACACTCTCGTCCTTCTTCTGTCTACAGGCTGACAATTTGTCCCACTTCACCCGCATAGCAGGCATAAGCATTTTCATTAGGGTAATAATTCTCTGAGGGAGAGCGGCAATAATCTGTTCAGGCTTAGCCCCACCAATTTGTCGTGTATCTGCTGCAGTAAGAGCAGCCCAATCACCACCTAATTCGTTTGCATGATCTTCCTGACGAATCTTGGCCCATACCGGTTGCGGTACGACATTGCCAAACAGCATATCGATATCGGCAAGATTCATTATCGTAGCATCTACAAGCTGCAACAATTCCTTATAATACCCTGCAGGATTTTTGCGAGGGTCAGGCAAAGATTGCTTCACCTGTAAAACCTCCAATCGTTTCCATGGGAGATGTATCCATACTCTCTGAAAATACGGTAAAATAATGGGGTTAGCATTAGGATCACCTGGCATCCACACTGGTGGAACTTCGCGCATGGGCTACTGACCAGACGCATCTAGCTGTCTCTCAACATCCTCAACGAACAATGCTTGAGGCATCATAGAGGGGCGAAGAGCCAATAATTGCTCAACAGCACATCGAACATTAGTACCTACTATCATTCCGCTCGAAAACTGGAGCTGTAGATTGGTCAAAGCAGTTAATACATCGTCCGATGCATCAGCCGATATTTGGTCACGCAAAGCCTTGCACATTTCCTCAAAAACATATCTTTGTGTCGGTATATTGAATTGACTAAACGTATTCAATATCGAACGTGGAGGATTCCTATAGGGGTGCAGCATCCATGCCATCGCCATATTGTACAGCGCAGCACGTTCCCTATTACCAGGAAGCTGACTACGTCTTTGTGGACCGTCCGAACCAGCGGACTCAGGAATAGGTCCAAGAGAATTAACAAAGTTAGCAGCAACTAAAGGGGTACGACGTCGGGTTGATGGAGAAGTATACGATAGAGTAGGAACAAGAGAAGAATCGGGAACAGAAGAAGCAGCAGGAGTAAGTAGAACAGGAGCAGTAGCGGGAGCAGGAGTATGAGGAAGTACAAGCGGAGGAGCAGTAGGAACAGAAGTAGGCAAAGGAATAGGAACAGTCGGAGGAGCAGGTTGAGGAGCAGGTACAGGAGCAGGTACAGGAGGAACCACAGGAGCTGCGGTACCCTGTGCGTACGGAGGTGGCGACTTCATAAGATAGGACATTAAAGGATCCTCAACTAATTCCTCCTTCTTATCCGACTCCGTTGGCAAAACGGGATAACATTTATTTATAGTCATACGCTGAAGCCTATCAAAAACTTCCTTTTCCTTTTCCTCCTTATCACGCTGGAACTGCTCTGCTTTCTTTACAATGGTAGCAACACCATCTCTCTGATTACGTTTTGTCTGTCTGATCTCTTTCTGTCTGGCTTCTTTGCGCCATAACCGAAAGGCATCAAACATGGCCGGCCTTGACTTTTTCTTAAACAATTTAGCCTCAAGATTATCTAAAATCGGGGTCTCTAAACTACCATGAGGTGGCCAACTAAGGACACCATCTTTTTTGGTGTAGCGAATCCAATATTCATTAAAGGTAATCGGACCTAACCCATGTTTGCTGTAAAGCTCATAAGTGGGAGTTCCAACCGGAGGTATCGGACACGAGTCCTCCAGTCGGGAATCCGTACCACAACGTCTGAAACAACTGAACAAAGTACTACGACCAGGCATCTTGCACACTAGCCGAGTTTCACAAACTTCGAGGGTTACGGGATTTACCAAGTCCCTGCAAAAGAGCAAAAACCCTCGGTTTTTGGCGGCTGCAGTCATCAAATATTACAACAAAGAACCAAGTACGAAGAACCACAAATGCAATGGAACCATGCAACAACTAAGCAACCACAACCAAGGATTCTGGGAGCGACCCACAAATACTTAACTCAAGGATCGATGGCGTCACCAGGAAGGCCCGTCAATCGTCTCGCTGTACCAAGGTCTACGCCGGGCGCCAAAACAGGTCTACAGTCAGGGCAGCAGTCCGTCGCAGCCGTCAGGAGGCGGGAATCTTCGCGGGAAAAGTCGTCGGGCCACTTATTTCGACAACAGGATCGATGAAGCGGGGTGCACCTTTCCTCGGAGATTTCACACGAAGTTCCTCACGATCGTCGGGCTTGGACCGGTACCACTGATGCAGCCCCACGTTGGGCGCCAACTGAAGGACTGGGTTATTAAGACCCAGCGGTGCCAGGGGACAACACCTGAAACCTTCGTGGGTAACCTGTTCCGGCGTACAAATGACAGAGACACGGGACACTTCCTTCGGCGTCAAAGATTCGAGGTTTATTTACTGCAGGGAACACAGAAGTCACGTGAAGTACACAGCATGTAAGTCAGCGGGATCTGATTCAAATTGTTACTGTGGATCGCTCCTTTTATACAGTTTTCCCTCATAGGTTAACATGGTACACAAAGGTTTACAACTTGGTTCCCATCATTATCCCCAAGAGGGGTCGCTTTGATGTATTCAAGGTCCGGAACATAAGTACAGAAACATTCGGTGATTCCCAACTGTAAAAACCCATCTTCCCACCATTAGTACATACCAATCGGCAGTAAACAGATCGAAGAAGGAACAAGGACAGGTGCAAAGGAAGGCAGAAACAGTGGGGAGATCGGAAAGGGTGTAAAAAGGGGTGGTATCGGGAAACACGAGCTGCAGGCATCAAAGGGACGTGCCTAATGAGATGCACGGCTAAGACAATAGACCGGCAAGGCAAGATGTGCCTCGAGCGGGGACATCTGCCTTACAGTATCATCCCCCTCATCATAAAGACACTCTCAAAGGAAACGTGTCTTCCGCAAGAGTCTTGGGAATCCCAGGGTCGCGAAGCGGACAGCGTCCGTTCGCTGGCTACTTGAGGGCAAGAGACAAAATGGATGCCGTATCTAGGATGGAACCCGTGGGTACAGATAGAAACCCACGAAACAAACGACCGGTTCAGGTTAGCCCAGCGAAACTGCGCACGCCCACTAAACTCGTCATTTGCGGTTCATAGATACCAGACTCGACCATATTCGTGCGAGTCGAAAACACCACTTACGATCGTCACGGAACCTCAATTGGCATGAATCGGCTCATCATATATCTCAAATGAAATTCACTGTGCTAGAAGCCATAGAACAGAGATGTGACATAGATTCGCATAAAGAGTTATTAAGAGCCGAATTTTTGGGGTTAAAAAAGCTGAATTCCTTACAACCATATGGAATGAATGATCATGTGGAACTTGCCTGTTTTCTATAATGAACCTGCAAACTCCGGAACTTTGCTTTATTGGATTCTGCACAACATATATGTATATTGTTTAACATGGAGTTATTCTTCATTTTTATTTTATTCTCGTAATATTTGTTTATGCAAGCATACGAACGAGCACCATGTTTTGAATACGTTTAGCGCAAATATAACATTACAACAAAATGGCTTTTTTAATTTAATTACACAACCCTTGGTCGTGTTTATCATGGTATAATTAATTGTTTTTATGTTTGTTAATTTCCCCGAGATTAGAGTATCACGATTGGGTCTTTCATAACATGTGACTTGAAGTTGTCAAGATTAGGTTTACCCGTATCACGTGCACCAATAGAACTTTGTTTTGCTTTCGTTTCAGAAACGGCAGCTAAGATTGGTTAATCCTTAGACATGTGACTTGAAACTGCCATGTAAGAAGTAGCCCCTGTCACGTGCACAGGGAACATTTGAAATCGCTCAGTGATTATGGAAAAAACGTGTTGCACACTTCCGAGAACACTAACCAGGAAGTACAAGCAGTTGAACGAAGCAGAGGACGTAAGTCATTTTGTATCTGCTTTTTTGTTATATAGTGTTTATGGATAGCTTTTCTATGCAGGTTTAACTATTATCTTGGAACTTCTTAATTGCAATTAATCACATCACACTGAGCGCATGAATGAAAGTTTTTGTTTACTATTATTTTTTGTATCACACAAACCCTTTTTTTCATGACCCAGAACCATGTTAATCCGTAGATTCACCAGGTTTAATATGAAGCGCTTAACTTGAACAGTCTGTGTTTGCATATCCAAATATTGAAATGTGATCACATAACAATGCAGGATTCTGGTTAAATTACTCTATTGTATATGTGAATTTGAATTGGTTTAATGTAAGGCTGATCTTGTATCATGTATTTTTCTGTTACATACCCCTGAGGAAGGGTCTCCTTCTAGACCCGAAATGCATTGGGTTATATGAAATTGTTGGATGACACTGCGTGTTTTGAGATTTCACCATGAATTAATGGATGAATAAATGAACTCATTGCTCAAACACAGAATAATGGAGTACATTTTTTGTCAAATAGAAAAGAAAAAAAACATACAGAAACCAATCTTTTATATGTCAAATTGCGCTCATCCTATGGTTCGTGGTACCGGTCTCATACAGTTTTTAATTTGTTTAAGGCACTGTTGGGCACAGTGCAATGGATGTAGCAGCATAAAATAACTTGTTTAATCTTCAGTTAGTAAACCTGTTGACCAAGAGCGCACAGAGGTACAATAACTTTGATTTGCACACTTGAGTGTGGTCATGGACTCCAACCTCTCACTCCAAACACTAGTTAATTAACTAACTAAAGTTGTTTTCTCGCTAGATAGTACTATGGTAAGTACTTATGTACCTTCCTAATTGGCTACTGGGGTACCCTTCTAAATACCTATCATATGGTTCTACGATCTCCAGGGCATAGGTACACCAAGGGTCTCCCATGGGCTGCAGCATGCATTATGCCACCCATGAGAGACCACTCAAACTGTGACTACAGGCCTGCCATTCAAGCCTGTGTGAGCTTGTCCTAGCACCACTCACAACAGATATGTGTCCTTATATCTGAGGTCACTGCACTTAAAACCTATAATTCATCCCTAAGGTAGGCATTTCAATCCTGAAGGTAGGGTTCTTGGTTATATAATTGAGAGGGTGCCCTGCATCAGCAGGACACCCCCTATAAACCCAGGAATCAATTCCGCAGGCTTTGGAAGTGTGGTCGGCCATTCTATACATATAGTGGACATCAAGTTAATTACGAGATGTCTAACTATACATTGTCCGCACTGAAACGGGTCATGTTTAGTACCAAACATGTTGGAATGCAACCCCAACACCAATTCCAGTGTTGAATGTAGAATCCCATGTACTGGGGCTCTCCCAGGGAGCCCCCCCTGTATTCCCGGTACCAGCCTTTCAGGGACTAACAGCAAGCTAGTGCCTTGCCAACCCCAGATCCAATTCTGCCCTCCTGCTGCTCAGCCAGGCTCGAGCAGGGGAAGGTAGAACAATAGGTTTCCTGTCGCAGGGAGGTGTGGCCACCTCCCAGACAGGAATTAGTGTATTGGGCTGGACTGGGGGCATTTGCCAGCGCCACCAGACTGATTTGAAGGGCACATTTGGTGACCTGGTGCATATTCCAGTTGGAACCAGTTCAGGAGCAATTTTCTCCCGCTCTGGTGTGGAACTGGACAAAGGACATGGAAGAATTCTCCCCTCTGTCCAGCCCCTCCTTTGGGAGGGAACCCTGATAATCCCAACCCTTTCCCTAGGGTACGCAAGGGCTTACCTGTGGGTGGCCCTTCAGATTGGTTGTGGGACAAGATTTAGATCCGAAACCACTTCTACTTCAACAGTCTGGGCACTTTGGACTTCGTTGGACTTTGCTTTGGGAACCAAGACTGCATCTGGGAAGACTCCTGATGCTCCTGGTCTTGTCATCCTGCCAGTCCTCTGTGTCATCTGTACCTGTGCTTCATCCAGGTTCTTCTCCTGGTCTGTGGGCATCAAAGACACCCAAAGGAATCTCCCTAAGAGTGAAGGAGTCACTACCCTCCATCTGAAGGCACCCCAACTAAGCTGCCCAGTCTGCTGCCCCTGACGTACTCCTGACTTAAACAGGCCCAGCAACACAGGTGGTGGTTCTACAACGTTCTCGAGGCCTGCACTGTCTTCTCACCAAGTTTGAGGCCTGTATCCCTCATCAGAACCGCTGGAACAGAACCCCTGTGCAATGTGCTGACTTGTGATTGCCAAGGCTTGTTGACTCTCTGCTCCAGAGATCTGCAGGCTCCAAAAAGCTCTGGCCTCCAGTATCTCTTTCTACCGAGATCTCTACCCTCACCACAACCTCTGCACCATGGGCCTGTATCTTTGGTGAGTTGCTTGAGCTCCTCTTGCAACTCCTGTGCCTTCGGCCTGTGGGTCCTCTTGAGGGTCTTCTTTAACTCCAGTAGGCTCGCCTGCTTGCTCAGGACCTGCTCTGACTCTTCTGCACTTGATGAGTCTCTTGGATCTTGCTGGTCCCAACACTACACCTTCCTCGTTTTCCACTTCTGTTGCTGCTGCTAAGGCTTGTTGGTGCTCTCGCTGGACACCGACCACGTGGTTCTGACTTCCGACATTGGACAGCTCGTGAATGGCTCCTGATCTTCCACAGCATCGCCTGGTCCTCACAGCTCCAGCAACAAGGTCACCATCAACTCTCCTGCATCTTCCGTCATCGGTGGTTATTGGCCTTCCCTGCCTCCTGGTCACTCCTGAGTGGCATAGACTCTGTCCCCTCTGCTTGCAGGTACTCCTCTTCAAGAATCCACTCTTGGATTTCACCAGACTCTTTTGCCTTCTCCGCCAGCAGCATCTTCACGGAAGACCTCCATTGTGGTCTACGGTGGTTTCCGATGTCACTTCACACCTATGCACCCGGCTTCCATGGTGTAGGTATCCTGTTTCCTGGGGTATCCATGGGTGGGGGGCTCTCCAAGCTTCCATCATCCACTGGTTTTTCTTCAGGGTCCCCTCGGATGGATTCTTCTTCAAAACTGCGACTTCTGCATTGTGTTTCGATTCTGCACACGGCCTCCAGGGGGTTTCTGGGTACTTACCTTGGGTGGTTCCTTGGGTCACCAGCTCTTCTAAGTCTTCTGAATCAAGTCTCGACTTCGGTCGCAGTTTGCATTCCACATTTGGTATATGGTATGGTCTTCCCCGGGAGACCACTGTGTATTTGTGCTACGTACCTGTTCTCCTTAAGAAATATTGCGTGTATTGTGTTTATAGCTCCAGGTAGGAGATATACCAATGTGTTAGTGAGTGTGTATAAAACATATTACTATTTTTATAACTACACTGTGTGGTTCTTTTTCATTTAACCTACACTAGATGATTAGGACTGGTAAAACAATCTGTTTGACAGTCCTTCTGGACAAAGCCTGAAGGCTGTTCTCCACAGATACAACTTAGAGACCTTTCTGAGTTTGTCTAAAACCACTAAAATCACCAATAAGGGTTGTCTGGATTAGTGCAGGGTGCTTAACTTAAATAAGTGTGCACCATATACTAAGCCAGCCTCCTAAAAGCAGTCATCTAGAACTTTGGAGAACAACGAGTAGAAGGCTGGTTGCAACTAACTGCAGGCGAAAGGTTATTGGCTTGTATCAGCAAACCTAACCAGCACACAAATGTGCATGCTACCTAATGCTTAAGACACTGCTATATGCAGTTTGCAAATAAACTGAAGTGCTTCACCAGGACTTGTGCAAGACATAAAAACATGTTACTCATAATCAATACTCTTCTGACCAGGCACAACATATGGCATGGCTACTTTATCAGCCAAAAAGCAATGTGGGGCTCAGAGTGATAAAACAGCACTATATAAATGATAAAAATGTGTTATAGTAAGGTATGAGCAAGCTTCTTTTGTTGCCTTGCCACACTCTGAAGAGACCAGCGGTCAAATTAGGTCAAGACATTGTAGGGCCTGTGTGAACCCTGCTGGTGTAAGAGCAGCCTCCATTGATGATGCTGGATTATCTTAGCCGGTGGTTAATGGTTGACTGTATGGGTGAGGTAAACAGTATAACTGTTACTGAAGTCATGAAAGGTTCTTTTCAAGGCAAAATATTCCTGATTTGGCAGTGACAGATAAGAGCTTGCAATTTGTGTCTGAGGGAATAAATACGTTGTTGTAAGTGCTAGCACACAATAGGAGAATGATTTATGCTACATATATTGTAGCAGTGAGTGTGAGCCTCGAGGTGAGCCCCAAGCTTGTGTGCACATGCCATGGCTGCGCGCTCCCAGCTGCCACACTTGTAGGCAGCAGACCTTCAGTGACTGCACCGAGAGAGTGACAATGCATATGTGTGACAATGCATTTCTGTGCAGTAATGCGGAGTACCACACTGAAATGTGTTAGTGTTGCGCCTAATTCGTGATACTTGGCAGGACTGCCACCACGGATGTTTTTTTTTTTTAACCGGATTATCGGTAACTGCTACATTGCATTGCTTACCAGCTAACGCCAAAGATACCAATTCTAACAAGCAGTGACCAGGGGCGGCTCTAGGCTCATGGCGGCCCTGGGCAGGGAGCGTAGGTAGGGGGCCCCGGAAGAGGGGGTCCGGCGGGCGGAGCTCAGGACGGTGTTTTAATAAAACATCCAGAAAAGGCGTTAGATGACCAGTACCTGCGGCTGCTCCTGCCCTTCCGAATTTGTCTCAGAACGATAACATTTAGGAGGAGGAGGGTATTGTGATACATGACGTGAGGGAGTGGGTAGGGAAAAAAATAAGCCAATCAGGAACCAGGAGGAACGCAGGCGCGGAGGCAAGTGAAGAGGGGGGGTCAGGGTGTTTGGAAGTGGAACAGAGCCGGAGGCCACCAAATCCCTGCCAGGGGCCGCCATGCAAATATGTATCCATCCTCAGAGGATTATTATATTAAGGATATATAGTGGCGTGGCGGCCCCTGGGGTTTGGTAGCCCTGTGCAGGTGCACAGCTTGCACATGCCTAAGGCCGCCCCTGCAGTGACATGCCATAAGACGACTGCTGCATGGGCTGTGTGCACTCGGAGGGTGGGGGAGGTATTATAATGTGAAGGGGATTCAAAACAGCGAGGGGCCAAAAGACGACTGCTGCATGGGCTGTGTGCGCTCGGAGGGTGGGGGGAGGTATAATAATGTGAAGGGGATTCAAAACACGAGGGGCCAAAAGACGACTCCTGCATGGGCTGTGTGCGCTCGGAGGGTGGGGGGAGGGCTTATAACGCAAAGGGGTTTTAAAACTGGGAAAGCAGCGATGCCAAAAGCATCAATAAAAAAGTGCTTACACACAGGAGATAACAACGGGAAGCGTAAGTACACTGACTTTACTAGTGCTCCTGAGCCCTCACAGGAAATGAGCTCTCAGCTGCATGAACGAGACAGGAGACAAGAAAGAAGAAGGACACTGGAGTTGACCAATAGGAAGCAGGAGGCAGGAATAGAGTGGTTTTATAGATTACTACAGGTCTTACAGACAGCGCATGTGCTGTCAAGGCTCAACCTAAACATGACTTTGTGTTGCAAGTTGATGCTTGCTCTATCCCACGACTTGTTTTCATCATGGAGCACCAGCCCTTCTCTAATCTATGCACAAGGGGTATAACTGGACAGGAACAGTACTGCAAACACCCATTGGTTTTCGCACAAAACAGATCGAATAGCGTGTCCTGGCTTTCTCTGAAATCCTAGCGCCGAATGACACGCAGAGCAAACTTGGGGCAATCAAAATATCGCATAATATTCCTTCGCATAAGATTTCTACTTACAGCAGAATCGGACATTTCCGCACCATACTCTTGAGTTTTTCTCATCCCACTGAGATTATATTGAAGGTGTACCACAAGTGTGAATCGTTTAAAATGCACAACTGGGTCACCTTTGTATCATTGCACAATGTGAAGTGCTGCGCTACATAACTATCTGATGACATCATCAGTACACGACTCCTACTACATGTGGTGCTGCACAATTTGTGTTCCCATCCATGCATTCACAGCTACTGATTTTTATACAGCGCTACAGGTCTCAGACTTGGGGGGCTATTTATCATGCGGTTGTGTCACCCTTGTACCACGCAATGGGTTGCACGGGCGATGCAACTACTAAGTAAGAATTATCAAGTCACGCAAGGCCACCTTGTGAGGCCCTGCATGGCTTGCTAAATCTAGAGTAACGAAACGCAGCACAAATTAGTATGTTGCATTACTCTGCTCCATGGAGTCATCCCAGGGGTGAAGTGTGGGTGTTCCCATGCATCCACCCATGGATTTTGGTGCATTTCCAGATTTACGAATATTGGCAGACCTGGGAATGCGTCAAAACCCTACGCCTCCCCAGGTTAGGCGTAACAAGGACAAATATCTTTATTTCTCTTTGTTACTTCTTATATCTATGTGCACAGCATTCAGCAGCACACATAGAAAGAGTAAGATGCCTCAGAGGATTGTTTTGTGCAGGAAGGTGTCTCTTTTTGCACAAAAACAATTTTACTTACAACCCTGGTGCATATGATCTTGAGGTGTGCCTGTCATGGTCTGCAGTAGTATCCCACGTGGTTCACTAATATTAAGTACCTTTTTCTCATCTTTGCTGGCCCGCATGCACTCCCGACTTAGCAATGAGACCCCGCTCCCCTCAATTTTTCAATCAAAAAAAGGGCTCTACTTTGGCTGGCTACCGCCTAAAGCATCCTTCACTCCAAAGCAAGGTAATGGGAAATTTAATTGCCACCATATTTTCTACAAGTCTTACTCCCAGGTTAACCAACATTTTGACATGTATTTTGCCTCTTTATTTCCATACTTGACACGCTTGCTTCGTTTTGTTCTTCTTTTCATAATTGTTTTGTCTGTTTGCAGTGCTGTCCCTCGGCTTCAGTTCTTTGGCTTAAAGGGTAGGGCGGCTGACTTTGAAGCTGGAGAACCAGGCTCGAGTCTTGCAGGAGGCTCAAACATCCTGAGAAACTGGGAAAATAACGTAATCTTCTCTAGTCTAAAAAAGAGTATCCCCGTCTGTAATGCAACTGGTGCTCCTGGTAAGCGCTCTGATGATACCTGCTGGTCGAGTTGGCGCTACATAAAACTGCACACAAAAAATGGGTCGGTACTTGTAGTGACGTAGAGTCAGCATTCTAGTGTTGCAGTATGGAGTAAACCACATTGAACACCCACCCACCACAGGCGCCATCAGTCAGATGACCCTGCTAATAAAAGGAGCTGAGCGCACGTGCTCATGGCCAGTTGTACCAGCCCACTACTGTGTCCTGTGTATCCATTGTTAGTGATGCGGGCCTAGGGCCCACACATCACCACAGTACTGAGTACTTGCAATTCTATATTTTGAGAGGGAGAGTATTACCTGTACTTCTCAACAGAACGCTGCTTTTAATTGGAAAGTGCTGGCACTTCTCAGAAGCAAGAACTTAAGAACTTTGGTATAAGGGATCTGCACTTCTGTTTTTGCATTTTAAGCACCGCTGGGCTCGTGACTTCCGTCTGTGTTTGTCGCATTTCCACTTAATGGCAATTCCCAGCTGTACCTCTGTGTTTGTTGTGGCTTCCTCGAATTGTGTGTATTCGGCCTCTAGTGTCCTGAGAAAGTCTTCTTTATTTGTGTGTGTTGTGTGTGAGGTTCTGTGGAGTTGTATTTGCGTAATATCAATTGGCTTCTCTCTTTTCCACCTGGGTTGTGATTTCTCCCATTTTCTACTTCAGTGTGTGCTTGGCATTATTAAGGCTCCTTTAAGTTCCCCTTTGGTGCTCACTTGAAATATATCATCCTTGTTTCATCTACTACTCACTGCTCTCGCATTTTTTGCAGTCTTCTTCATGCAGTAAAAAAAAAAGGTATTTCCCTTTATATTTTTTTAATTCAAATAGAATTCCTCTACTGCCATCTAGTGGAAAGAGGTGGAACTATCAGTACAAATGCAGTGTGTGCATTTAAAGTAGAACAGACTGGTAAAATCAGTCCACTACGGAGTAATCAGTTTAATAAAAAAGATTACAGTATGCTCAAAGAGGAAAGGGAATATTACGTTTACTCGACCAAGTGCTTACCTATGAGGTTTAGTTAGCCAATCCCAGGACATGAAACAAAACAGAAAATGCTAGCTGAGCACACCCGCCCTCATCTGGAAACTTCACGAGCGTTGCCCTCCCCAATCATTTCTGTAATAACAACAAGCCTCTTATCAAAAGGCCATAATACCATCAAGGGCGGGTGGGATGAATGACTGGGTTGAGGACGAGCAGGACTAGGAGTAATGAAGATTACTGTAAGTAACACTCATTGCAAAACACCAGGGGCCTCATTTATGAGGCCTTGCGTCAGTTTTGCGCTGCGGATGCGTCACTTTTTGTGACGCATCTGCGGCGTAAAACATGCGCCTTGTTGCGCCATATTTAAAAAGTGACGCATCTTGGTAGATGCGTCACTTTTTAAACCCCTGCGCCACATTATACCTGCGTCTGGTATAATGTATGCAGAGGGGGCGTTCCCCCGCAAAAAGCCTCGTAATAGTGACGCAGTGAAATCTATGAGATTTCACTGCGTCACTTTTAGGATGCGGTTGCGTCAAAATCTTGCGCCTGCCTCACAGCAGGCGTAAGGCTGACACAAGCCCTTTCACATGGGGCTTTCCCCATGTGAAAGGACGCATTGCTGGAGATGCGTCACTTTTGTGACACACTCCAGCAATGCGTCACTTTTGCGCTTACAGATGCGTCAGAAATACTGACGTATCTGTAAGTCCTTGCGACATGATGCGTCATACATTAAATATGACGCATCATTGGTGTCGCAAGGAGTGCGCAGTGAAAAGTGACGCATCGCTGTTTTCACGCAGCGATGCGTCACTTTTCATAAATGAGGCCCCAGATCTGAAATCCTTGGGCCTCATTTATGAAAAGTGACGCATCGCTGCGTGAAAACAGCGATGCGTCACTTTTCACTGCGCACTCCTTGCGACACCAATGATGCGTCATATTTAATGTATGACGCATCATGTCGCAAGGACTTACAGATACGTCAGTATTTCTGACGTATCTGTAAGCGCAAAAGTGACGCATTGCTGGAGTGTGTCACAAAAGTGACGCAACTCCAGCAATGCGTCCTTTCACATGGGGAAAGCCCCATGTGAAAGGGCTTGCGTCAGTCTTACGCCTGCTGTAAGGCAGGCGCAAGATTTTGACGCAACAGCATCCTAAAAGTGACGCAGTGAAATCTCATAGATTTCACTGCGTCACTATTACGAGGCTTTTTGCGGGGGAACGCCCCCTCTGCATACATTATACCTGACGCAGGTATAATGTGGCGCAGGGGTTTAAAAAGTGACGCATCTACCTAGATGCGTCACTTTTTAAATATGGCGCAACAAAGCGCATATTTTACGCCGCTGGTGCGTCACAAAAAGTGACGCACCGGCGGCGCAAAACTGACGCAAGGCCTCATAAATAAGGGCCCTTGTGTCTGGGTAAAAGCTCTTGCAGTCTGTAATGCTTCATAAAGGTGTGCTCCAAGGCCCATGTTCCAGCCCTACAAATCTCCTTCAATGCAACACCTTTAAATCTTGCCCAGGATTCAGCTACACCTTTTGTGGAACGAACCTGCAGACCAGAAGGTCTTGGAAGATTAGAGCTGGTATAAGCCAAGGAAATCATTGTATCTTTGATCCTGCGACTGTGTGATCCTGGATGTTTACTTCCCTTTCCCTGCGATGCCAAAAGTCACCAACCGAGAATTGGGCTTTCTGTATTCCTTGGATCTAGACTGATACATTGAGAGAGCACGTTCAACATCCAACAAATTCAATCTACATTCTTCTTCAGATGTGGAATTAGGAAAGAAAGTAGGAAGAATAAGCTCCTGAGAAACATATCATTTTGACAGAACTTTAGGAGGGAAGGAGGGATCTAGGCAAAGTACCACTACGTCACCCAGAAAGGAAATAATGGGAGGATGATACAGCAGGGTAGAAAGCTCCCCCAACCGCCGGGTAGAAGTGACCCCCAACACCTTAAAAGATAGGAATTTCAGATCCACCATGTCCAAAGGCTCAAAGCTGGCCTTCTGTAATTCCTTTAAATCCAAGGGACGATCCCAAGAGGGAAATGGAGATTTCACCAAAGGATTAGACTTTTTGAAACATCAGTGGGGATCTGTGCGGAATGCCTTGATCACATACCATTGTGACTTCAAGGTGAGAGAGAAAGTTTTTTTCTGAAAACCATCTCAAAGAAACTGAAGAATGAAAGAAACAGAACATTGTACCAAAGAAACTCCATGTGCAGAACACCAGGAATCAAAGACCTTCCAGTGCTTAGAATTGGAGACTAGAGTAGAAGATTTCTAGATGATTTTTGTACAACATCAATAAGGTGGGGAGGTAAGTCTTGTTCCCAGCCTCATACTTTCAATCTCTAAACCGAGAGGGAAAGATGACAAAGCTGTAGCTTTATGCAGGACCTCAGGGAGCAGGAGACTGAAGGAGGGTCCATGGGTGGCAACGTAACATGAGCCTCAGAAGCTGGAACCAGCTGCATCTGGGCCAATAAGGAACCACCACAATGACTTGGGCCCTCTCCTGCTGAATCCTGCAGAATAGTCTGGGAATAAATGGAATTGGTGGGAAGAAAAAAAGAAGTTCCTGGGGCCATTTCAAGGTCAGAGCATCCACCTCCCAAGCTCCTTTTCCGGAACCTGGAGCAAAACCTCGGAAGACTAGCACTACTCCTGGAGGCGGAGAGATCCAGGAATAGACACCCGAACCTCCTGCAAATGGCACTAAAGAAAGATCTTGTCGGTTGCAAGCAAATACTGGGAATGTCTAGTATTTGTAAAGCGCAAACAATTACCCAAAGGTGTCAAGGCGCTGGGGGCCCTCTAAAAGATTAAGCGAGCTATTGTCCAGAGTCACTAGGTGATAGGCGGATCTGCCTCCGGCACCGGGGATCGAAACGTGAGCCCCCGTGTTCCGGCGTCAGTTGCCCTGGCCGCTGCGCCACACCTCTTCCACGAAAGGGGAAACGTCTGACTCAAGGCATCTGCTACCACATTCTCCGGACTCTTGGTGTGTACCGATGAAAAAGAGTGGAAATGGGGTTCAGCCCGCAAACCCAGACTGCAGGCCAACTCATTCAGTGATTGAAAATGGGTACTTCGCTGATGATTGATGTATACCACTGTCACTGTTTTGTCTGATTTTATCAACACATTGCAGTGGAATAGATAGTGACTGAAATGATGAAGAGCATGGAAGACTGCCATCAATTCTCTCCAATTAAATGGCCTCTGACCTTCTATTTCCGGACCATCTTGCTTGAGCTGTCAAGGACCCCAATGACAATCCCCAGCCCAAAGCACTCGCATCCATTGTTAATATTATTGGAGGACCTAGGCACATTACCACACCGTTGCAGAGGTTGTTCCTGTTCATCCACCACTGCAGAGTACTCTTGCCATCCAGGGAGACAGGAACCACATAGTTGAGGTTCCTGACTGACAGAGCACCAGGGCATAGCAGAGGTCTACTATGAAGTCTTGTCCATGGGACCCTAAAAACAGGTGCTACCATAGGACCCTGTATCTCCAACCATTGGAGCAGGGAGGCAGTTATGCTTGCAAGGATATATCCCAGCAATTCTTGGAGCCGGATCATTCTGTCCATGGGAAGAAACGCCTTGCCCTGCTGAGTATGGAACCATGCTTCAATGAACTGAAAATCCATGGAGCGTAGGAGATGACACTTTGAAAGATTCAACAGCAATCCATGATGGCTTAGAATAGCAATGGTCAGGGAGAGAGTTGCTGCTTTAGAACCAAGATTGATGGAGCTTGGACTAACCAGTCATCGGGATATGACAATATTGACACTCCTTTGAAAGAACGAGGGGCTACTAGAGGGGCTACCACCTTTGTGAAAACTTTCAGAGAGAACCAGAGCCCAAATGGAAGAACTCTGCCAATGCTTCCCCAAAACGAGAGGAATTCTTGATGCAACTTGCAGAGCGTAACATGCAGATAAACGTCATTAAGTCTAAAGTGGCTAGCCAGGCCTTTGGTTCTACCAGGGGAATGATCCTCTGTAGTGTTTCCAATTTGAAAGGGATCTTTTTCACACATTTGTTCAAGGATTTTTGGTCTATGACAATCCAAAAAAAACCCTGGGCCTTGGGAACCAGAAACACGATTGTGTATGTTCCTCCTCCCTGCTCTCCCTTTGGGATGGGAACAATACCTCTCTTTTTAACAAATGAAAGAATACCTTCCTTCAAAGCCACCTGCTTTTTGTGAGACCTGGGAGTTGGATTGACAATTGTTCTCAAAGGGACCTGGAGGGGCGATAAGCTTGATCGTGTACCACTTTTGGATTATTTCCAGAACCCATCTCCCCGACATTCTTGAGTGCCCAGTATTGAATTCTGCCACCAAACCCGTACTTGGAACCATCTGTTATCACTATTCCGGGATAGTCAGGAGCACTGATTGGTGTTCTGTGGATCTGGTTTGCCTTTCTGCTAGAACGTACGGATGTATGTCAGTACAACGCGATCATTTTGATCGCGGTACTTTACATCGCAGATTTTACAACGCAAGTCGTTACAACAACTTGCGTTGGAGGGCACGGATTGAGGAATATTATAAGTTTGTATTCCAACAGCAGTCCACGTAACAGTAGGGAAGGTGTTGGAATATAACATTACAATATTCCTTAACCAACAGCTCCATCCAGCGCAAGTCGTAGTAACGACTTGCGTTGTATTGGCAGCGGGGTAAAGGTCGTGCGGTGTAAACACCACATTGTAAATGACGTTTACCGAACGTTCTGGTGCAGAAACCGGCTTGGAACCATGATCTTTGTTCCATGATCTACTGTCCCCTAGAACTAGAAGGCTGTCTAAAAGAGGCTGAATTTTTAGGAGAGTTTGTCTGTGAGAAGATAAGGAATGCTTTCGCCCTTTAAATATTTTATGGAGCTTTTCCTCCAACTCAGAACAAAACAATGTATCCCCATTGACAGGCATTCTCAAGGCCGCAGTCTTCTGAGCCGAGTCTGTATTCCATTCGTTTAAGAAAAGATTCCAACTTGCAGCTACAGACACTCCACACGATAGTGCAGCCACCCCGACAGCATCAAAGGCGATATCAGATGATAGTGCAGCCTTCTTCTCTATGTTTTCCAATAATTCAAGGGACAGTGTACCCTTTTGCATAGATAATAAAGACTGCAGAGTGTAATCCTGATCCTACTGTGAAGGACCTAGTGGGAACCAGAATAAATCTTTCTTAGGGCTTCGTCTATTTTCTTGTCTGCTGTATCCTTCAAACTACTGTCCTCAGCCATAGAGGACCGATCCACAAGACTAGTCTCCACAGAGTTCACATGCACTGAGTTGGGAAGCTTTGTCTCTATCCCTTCCAATGGATACAATATTGGCATAAAGTGAGGAACATTAATCTTATCATGGTCTTTCCATTCGTCCAGAACCACATCAAGGACATGCTGATGAATGGATATTAACAGGCTTCTTAAACTGGCCCAGGACTTCATGCTTGGAAGATTCAGCTACATCCCCATTAAGGAAACCAAGGCTGCTCTTGATATGGGAAAGCAATTCTGGTAACATGCAATAGAAATATACTTTTCTTTGTGATCAGGCGGAGAAGGGGAGGAACCTCCTGATCAATCTGAGTTTGAAAGACCAGAAAACAGGCTTTCCTGGTCTGCCTGGTTACTCACTTCTTTCTTCTGCCTTTTCAAAGACACCGGTACAAAAAGGGGTAGTGATGGACGGAGCATCTGAATCAATCAAACACTCAGACCCAGTCAAAAGATCTGGGTTTAATCCATCACCGTTCTTTAGCCCACTCTGCCACCCCAGTTCAGACATGGCTATATGCAAATCAGTCTGACCCTGTGTCTCATGGGTACAGTCCAGCCCGAACTGCCAAGCCATGCCTTCCCTGGACCGGAAACAATCTTTCGAGGACCGGTTTCTGGCATTCCAGCCGTCTTCAGCCCGGCTTGCTTGAATCCAGTGGCAAAGTGTGCAAGGGACTCACGTCTGAGCATACACTGCCACACTTATGGCGGCCAAAAGCGGTATAAAAAGGGGTGGTAATGGACGGATCATCTGAACCAATCAAACACTCACACCCAGTCAAAAGATCTGGGTTTAATCCATCACCGTTCTTTAGCTCACTCTGCCACCCCAGTTCAGACATGGCTATATGCAAATCAGTCTGACCCTGTGCCTCATGGGAACAGTCCAGCCCGAACTGCCAAGCCATGCCTTCCCTGGACCGGAAACAAGCTTCCGAGGACCGATTTCTGGCATTCCAGCCGTCTTCAGCCCGGCTTGCTTGAATCCAGTGGCAAAGTGAGCAAGGGACTCACGTCTGAGCATACCCTGCCACACTTATGGCGGCCAAAACGGTACAAAAAGGGGTGGTAATGGACGGAGCATCTGAACCAATCAAACACTCACACCCAGTCAAAAGATCTGGGTTTAATCCATCACCGTTCTTTAGCCCACTCTGCCACCCCAGTTCAGACATGGCTATATGCAAATCAGTCTGACCCTGTGCCTCATGGGAACAGTCCAGCAGAACTGCCAAGCCATGCTTTCCCTGGACTGGAAACAAGCTTCAGAAGACCGGTTTCTGGCATTCCAGCCGTCTTCAGCCCGGCTTGCGTGAATCCAGTGGCAAAGTGATCAAGGGACTCGCGTCTGAGCATACCCTGCCACACTTATGGCGGCCAAAAGCGGTTCAAAAAGGGGTGTAATGGACGGAGCATCTGAACCAATCAAACACTCACACCCAGTCAAAAGATCTGGGTTTAGTCCATTACCGTTATTTAGCCCACTCTGCCACCCCAGTTCAGACATGGCTATATGCAAATCAGTCTGACCCTGTGCCTCATGGGAACAGTCCAGCCCGAACTGCCAAGCCATGCCTTCCCTGGACCGGAAACAAGCTTCCGAGGACCAGTTTGTGGCATTCCAGCCATCTTCAGCCCGGCTTGCTTGAATCCAGTGGCAAAGTGAGCAAGGGACTCACGTCTGAGCATACCCTGCCACACTTATGCCGGCCAAAAGCGCTACAAAAAGGGGTGGTAATGAACTGTTCCCAGGAGGCACAGGGTCAGACTGATTTGCATATAGCCATGTCTGAACTGGGGTGGCAGAGTGGGCTAAAGAACGGTGATGGATTAAACCCAGGGGCCTATTTATGAAGGCCTTGCGCCACTGGTGCGTCACTTTTTCCCATTTTAAAAGTGACGCACCGGCGG
Source organism: Lissotriton vulgaris (assembly GCF_964263255.1). NCBI lineage: Eukaryota > Metazoa > Chordata > Amphibia > Caudata > Salamandridae > Lissotriton > Lissotriton vulgaris. Next base: position 1,243,716,131 of record NC_141685.1, read on the forward strand.
CGCAAGACCTTCATAAATAAGGCCCCAGATCTTTTGGCTGGGTGTGAGTGTTTGATTGATTCAGATGCTCCGTCCATCACCACCCCCTTTTGTCCTGCTTTTGGCCGCCATAAGTGTGGCAGGGTATGCTCAGACGTGAGTCCCTTGCTCACTTTGCTACTGGATTCAAGCAAGCCGGGCTGAAGACCGCTGGAATGCCAGAAACCAGTCCTCGGAAGCTTGTTTCCATACTAGAAACATACTAGAGACAACGTTCATCTGGCTTGTCCAATGAGTTAACTTGTGGTCCCTGCTTCAAACTGCCGTTTGAAATGGCCTTGAGACATCTTCAGAACTGATTTTTGGTGGATCTCTGAAGGATCCATTACCAAACTAGAGGTGGGCAAGCCCCCAAATTAACAGGGACAGCTGAGTTAAGACCCTGTGCGCGAGCAGAGCCTTGATAATATTTGGCATGTAAATCATGCTCAAATACGTGAGAAAATATGATTACAGCTTCTTCAGATTTCAAAAAAGTATATTTCCTAAACACGAAAGAGTGTCACATTAGTACATTAGAAGAAAAGACTGCATTGATGGGCATTGATTAAAAGTGATTGTTTTTTTTAGCAGGCACTTAGAAACATTCCTGTCCCCCACCCACGCCCTGACGACAATCCCATTAATGAACTCAGAGGACAAGTCATATGTCCCCTGTGCGTGACCTTCAGGGAGAAGCCATAAAAATAAACAATTTAACACTTTAAACCACATTGCAAACGTCACTAAGTGAGGGAGTGCGATGAGGTATTCAGAGGATTGCTCCCCCTGAGGGATTATGACATCTCCTTTCTTCCCTCCACCCTGCTTTGTCTTTTTTGTCATTATTACTTTCCTTGCTTCTCTCATCTTTCTGGCCTTTACCAACCTTTCATCCATCTTTCCTTCCAGCCCCCCTTCTTTAATACAACCTTCATTCTCTCTATTATTCTTTGCGTGTTTGTCCTTTCTTTCTTTCTCCTTTTATCCATAGATACATAAACATCCTTCGGTTCTTCCTTCTCTCCACCCATACATTCATCAATACAAACATCATCCATCTTTCCTTCCTTTCTTTAAAATCAGTCCATCTAGCCTTCTCTTAATCAATTCATTCTTCTCTTCATCTGCACACTCTTCTCTCCATCAATCAACTCTTCTGGCCATCCATACTCTCCACCCTCCTATCATCCATCCAATCTTCCTCTTGATCCATCCATCCCTCATTTTGCCATTAACGCTGCCTTCCATCTTATCATCCATCTAAAAGCCAATCCATCCATTCTTCAAGCTATTCATCTTTCTCTCAATCATTCCTCCATTCCAAACTTTTTTGTTTCTTTTGATTCTACACCTGAGAACTTCATCGTTCTATGCATTTATGAGCTTCTGTTTGGAGGCCAATGATCTGATCAAAGAAAAAGGAGCTACAGAAGTTTAATTTTTTATGTTAGTCAGAAATTACAAGTGGCCCAGACCCCGTTAATACTACTAAAGTGGGGAGGGTTCATGACGCCCTTCTGAGGCCTAGATTCTTATTTCTGGTAGAGCGACATTATAGTCTGTTAAATCAAACTGAGGTTTTTGTACAGCGCATGTCCTGAACCTTGCAATTTGAAGCTTGTCTCATATGTGATAATAAAGAAAAAGGAGGCTCGGTGAAATGAATTACTTTCCTAGGTTCGCACAGTTTGGCAAAGCGGGGAAGTCGGTATGGATCCCAGGTTTTCTGATTTCAGACTGTGCACTTCAGGCACTAATTGACTCTCTCTAAGGTCAATGCTTTATCTTTAGTTCTTTGCACAAAAGTGTGGCTGGCAGACGGAAACCACAGGAAAGCTGGATTCAAAGGCCTAGCAGCTGCTACTGGATAGGAGTGGAGGGGCGGGATGGGGGTGGGGTGGAGGAGAAGGAAAAAAACGTTTACTTGGGCGGGCTAGATGCCATCTCCTTCCTCCATATTCTTCTTCCTGTCTCCGCAGGTAACAGAAAGCACCTGGGCTCCCAGGCTCCCCGTAGTCAATCACAATGCTGCAGTGCAGCATTGTGATTGGTCTGAGCGCAGTGGATCGACACTCAGACGGGTAATCGGAGGCTTTGCATGTTCCTCTCCAAGCTGTGTAAAGCAAGCCTGGTAGGGAAGATGAAAAGCGCACAGGACTGTTTGGCCAGCCCGAGTGGCTCTTGAAGAGGGGCGGGGCTGGCCAGATCAGGGAGAGCAGTGGTTTACACTGCTTAACTGGGCAGGACTGCTTCACTTGCCACTTGGGCTGGCGAAGCAGTCATGCCCAAGTAAGCAGTGTAAGCCACTCCTCTCCCTGATCTGGCCAGCCCGCCCTGTCTCGAGAGCCACCGACTCAGTATAACAAGCATTGACATAGCCAATAGGTCTCCCCTTTGGGACCTTATAAGTGTTTAGTTATCCTGCACAATATCCTTGGTGCAACAACATCAACTGTTGTGTGGCTAAACACTCATAAGGTCCCAAAGGCAATACCTATTGGCTATGCCAATGCTTGTTTTTATTTGCAAATACAACAGGTGATGGACCGAATGTGGATCAATGTCACACACTCACCCCAGTCCAGAGATCTGGGCCCAAATCCATCGTTTTTTTGCACTCCACACCACCCTGGGTTAGACAATGGCGATATGCAAATCAGCTCTGACCCTGTGCCCCATGGGAACAGTCCAGTCCCAACTACAAAAGCCATGTCCTTCCCAGAACGGAATCAAGCATCCGAGGACCGGACCGGTTTCGAGGTAACACCTCTCATCAGCCCGGCTAGCTTGACTCCAGTGGTGTGGAGTGCCTGGGACCCACGTCTGGGCATCCCCAGCGCACTTAGGGCGGAATATGCAAACACAACAGGTGATGGACCGAATGTGGATCAATGTCACACACTCACCCCAGTCCAAAGATCTGGGCCCAAATCCATCGTTTTTTCGCACTCCACACCACCCTGGGTTAGACAATGGCGATATGCAAATCAGCTCTGACTCTGTGCCCCATGGGAACAGTCCAGTCCGAACTACAAAAGCCATGTCCTTCCCAGAACGGAATCAAGCATCCGAGGACCGGACCGGTTTCGAGGTAACACCTCTCATCAGCCCGGCTAGCTTGACTCCAGTGGTGTGGAGTGCCTGGGACCCACGTCTGGGCATCCCCAGCGCACTTAGGGCGGAATATGCCAACACAACAGGTGATGGACCGAATGTGGATCAATGTCACACACTCACCCCAGTCCAAAGATCTGGGCCCAAATCCATCGTTTTTTTGCACCCCACACCACCCTGGGTTAGACAATGGTGATATGCAAATCAGCTCTGACCCTGTGCCCCATGGGAACAGTCCAGTCTGAACTACAAAAGCCATGTCCTTCCCAGAACGGAATCAAGCATCCGAAGACCGGACCGGTTTCGAGGTAACACCTCTCATCAGCCCGGCTAGCTTGACTCCAGTGGTGTGGAGTGCCTGGGACCCACGTCTGGGCATCCCCAGCGCACTTAGGGCGGAATATGCCAACACAACAGGTGATGGACCGAATGTGGATCAATGTCACACACTCACCCCAGTCCAAAGATCTGGGCCCAAATCCATCGTTTTTTTGCACTCCACACCACCCTGGGTTAGACAATGGCGATATGCAAATCAGCTCTGACCCTGTGCCCCATGTGAACAGTCCAGTCCGAACTACAAAGGCCATGTCCTTCCCAGAACGGAATCAAGCATCCGAGGACCGGACCGGTTTCGAGGTAACACCTCTCATCAGCCCGGCTAGCTTGACTCCAGTGGTGTGGAGTGCCTGGGACCCACGTCTGGGCATCCCCAGCGCACTTAGGGCGGAATATGCAAACACAACAAGTGATGGACCGAATATGGATCAATGTCACACACTCACCCCAGTCCAAAGATCTGGGCCCAAATCCATCGTTTTTTTGCACTCCACACCACCCTGGGTTAGACAATGGCGATATGCAAATCAGCTCTGACCCTGTGCCCCATGGGAACAGTCCAGTCGAAACTACAAAAGCCATGTCCTTCCCAGAACGGAATCAAGCATCCGAGGACCGGACCGGTTTCGAGGTAACACCTCTCATCAGCCCGGCTAGCTTGACTCCAGTGGTGTGGAGTGCCTGGGACCCACGTCTGGGCATCCCCAGCGCACTTAGGGCGGAATATGCAAACACAACAGGTGATGGACCGAATGTGGATCAATGTCACACACTCACCCCAGTCCAAAGATCTGGGCCAAATCCATAGTTTTTTTGCACTCCACACCACCCTGGGTTAGACAATGGCGATATGCAAATCAGCTCTGACCCTGTGCCCCATGGGTACAGTCCAGTCCGAACTACAAAAGCCATGTCCTTCCCAGAACGGAATCAAGCATCCGAGGACCGGACCGGTTTCGAGGTAACACCTCTCATCAGCCCGGCTAGCTTGACTCCAGTGGTGTGGAGTGCCTGGGACCCACGTCTGGGCATCTCCAGCGCACTTAGGGCGGAATATGCAAACACAACAGGTGATGGACCGAATGTGGATCAATGTCACACACTCACCCCAGTGCAAAGATCTGGGCCCAAATCCATCGTTTTTTTGCACTCCACACCACCCTGGGTTAGACAATGGCGATATGCAAATCAGCTCTGACCCTGTGCCCCATGGGAACAGTCCAGTCCGAACTACAAAAGCCATGTCCTTCCCAGAACGGAATCAAGCATCCGAGGACTGGACCGGTTTCGAGGTAACACCTCTCATCAGCCCGGCTAGCTTGACTCCAGTGGTGTGGAGTGCCTGGGACCCACGTCTGGGCATCCCCAGCGCACTTAGGGCGGAATATGCAAACACAACAGGTGATGGACCGAATGTGGATCAATGTCACACACTCACCCCAGTCCAAAGATCTGGGACCAAATCCATCGTTTTTTTGCACTCCACACCACCCTGGGTTAGACAATGGCGATATGCAAATCAGCTCTGACCCTGTGCCCCATGGGAGCAGTCCAGTCCGAACTACAAAAGCCATGTCCTTCCCAGAACGGAATCAAGCATCCGAGGACCGGACGGGTTTCGAGGTAACACCTCTCATCAGCCCGGCTAGCTTGACTCCAGTGGTGTGGAATGCCTGGGACCCACGTCTGGGCATCCCCAGCGCACTTAGGGCGGAATATGCAAACATAACAGGTGATGGACCGAATGTGGATCAATGTCACACACTCACCCCAGTCCAAAGATCTGGGCCCAAATCCATCGTTTTTTTGCACTCCACACCACCCTGGGTTAAACAATGGCGATATGCAAATCAGCTCTGACCCTGTGCCCCATGGGAACAGTCCAGTCCGAACTACAAAAGCCATGTCCTTCCCAGAACGGAATCAAGCATCCGAGGACCGGACCGGTTTCGAGGTAACACCTCTCATCAGCCCGGCTAGCTTGACTCCAGTGGAGTGGAGTGCCTGGGACCCACGTCTGGGCATCCCCAGCGCACTTAGGGCGGAATATGCAAACTCAACAGGTGATGGACCGAATGTGGATCAATGTCACACACTCACCCCAGTCCAAAGATCTGGGCCCAAATCCATCGTTTTTTTGCACTCCACACCACCCTGGGTTAGACAATGGCGATATGCAAATCAGCTCTGACCCTGTGCCCCAATGGAACAGTCCAGTCCGAACTACAAAAGCCATGTCCGTCCCAGAACGGAATCAAGCATCCGAGGACCGGACCGGTTTCGAGGTGACACCTCTCATCAGCCCGGCTAGCTTGACTCCAGTGGTGTGGAGTGCCTGGGACCCACGTCTGGGCATCCCCAGAGCACTTAGGGCGGAATATGCAAACACAACAGGTGATGGACCGAATGTGGATCAATGTCACACACTCACCCCAGTCCAAAGATCTGGGCCCAACTCCATCGGTTTTTTGCACTCCACACCACCCTGGGTTAGACAATGGCGATATGCAAATCAGCTCTGACCCTGTGCCCCATGGGAACAGTCCAGTCGAAACTACAAAAGCCATGTCCTTCCCAGAACGGAATCAAGCATCCGAGGACCGGACCGGTTTCGAGGTAACACCTCTCATCAGCCCGGCTAGCTTGACTCCAGTGGTGTGAAGTGTCTGGGACCCACGTCTGGGCATCCCCAGCGCACTTAGGGCGGAATATGCAAACACAACAGGTGATGGACCAAATGTGAATCTATGTCACACACTCACCCTAGTCCAAAGATCTGGGCCCAAATCCATCGTTTTTTTGCACTCCACACCACCCTGGGTTAGACAATGGCGATATGCAAATCAGCTCTGACCCTGTGCCCCATGGGAACAGTCCAGTCCGAACTACAAAAGCCATGTGGTGAGCTGATTTGCATATCGCCATTGTCTAACCCAGGGTGGTGTGGAGTGCAAAAAAACGATGGATTTGGGCCCAGATCTTTTGACTGGGTTGAATGTGTGACATTGATCCACATTCGGTCCATCACCTGTTTTGTTTGAAATTGCCGCCATGAGTGTGCTGGGGATGCTCAGACGTGGGTCCCAGGCACTCCACACCACTGGAGTCAAGCTAGCCGGGCTGATGAGAGGTGTTACCTCGAAACCGGTCCGGTCCTCGGATGCTTGATTCCGTCTGGGAAGGACATGGCTTTTGTAGTTCGGACTGGACTGTTCCCATGGGGCACAGGGTCAGAGCTGATTTGCATATCGCCATTGTCTAACCCAGGGTGGGGTGGAGTGCAAAAAAATGATGGATTTGGGCCCAGATCTTTTGACTGGGTTGAATGTGTGACATTGATCCACATTCGGTCCTTCACCTGTTTTGTTTGTTTTTATTTGCAGGCTGCGCTCTGACATGTTTCCATGGAGTGTTGCCGAGCACTTGAGCCATTGTACCCCCTCCCACTTCCTCTTTGTTCTATTTGCAGCCTATACTCTGACAGGATTCCGTGGAGCGCAGAATTCGAATCACCACTCCAAAAACACCCGGCAGCTTTATCTCCCTCCCCTACTCGCCCCGGGGCTGATTCTACTTGTTCCCTAGAAACGAATTTGCAGCCTTTCCTGGTATTTTGTGTACAATCTCGAGCCTTTAGGAGGTCTCTGAGTGGCTCGCTTACAGCATGCTATAGCAGCTCCCCGCACCAACCCTGCACATGAACTTGGTCACAAGCACCCCTTTGAAAGATGCACTTAAGTGGAGACAAGGCAGTTTGGTCTGTTACTCATCTCGCTCCCCCACCCGCACTCCACTTTATCTCACTCCACCACCCACTTATGCCTGGTGCTTCTGTCCCTCCCGCCACGTTAGCACTGCCTTTTTTATTTATTTATTTATTTATTTATTTATTTATTTATTTATTTATATAGCACAGACTTTACCCGAAGGTGTCAGAGCGCTTCACAATAGGAACAGTAGTGATGCATGAGGGAAAAATTACAAGTGAGCATGTTACAAAAGCAAACGTTACGTTACATGAGGCAATAGTGACAATTGTGCAAGTATCAAGAGCAAACAAAATACAAGAGGTAGCAAACGATACGTTACTAGAGGAAAAAAGTGACATGTGTGTATGTTACAAAAGCGTACAAAGAACAAGTAAAGGTATAATACTGCACTAAATGGCAGATACTCAAAACACACGAACAAACGTTATGTTACATGAGGCAATGGTGGCAATTGTGCATGTATCAAAAGCAAACAAATACAAGAGGTAGCAAACAATACATTACAAGAGGAAAAGTGACGTGTGCATGTTACAAAAGAGTACACAATACAAGTATAAGTATAATACTGCAATAAATGGCAGACACTCAAACCAGAAGAACACACTGGGATGGCACTTCTTATAGTCATGTAGAACAGAATTTCCTATAATAGAAGGACTTCCTTCAGATAATAGAGAGGGTGTCAATTAAATTTGGAAGTGTCTTTAAAGGAGGAGAGCTTTGAGGTCTGTTTTGAAGGCCTGGGAAGAGGTGGTGGTCTGGAGCTGAGGCGGAAGTTAGCTCCAGATTCTCACCGCGTTGCCTGAAAAGGATTGGGCCATCGATCTTTCCTTCTTGAAAGTGGGAAGTTCAAGCAATAGATTTTCCACATTACGTGATGGTCTAGAGCCTCCAGAGAGTTTCAGTTTATTCGCCAGGTAACGAGGAGAGGAGGAGTACAAGGCTTTGTGGTTGATACAGGCAGTCTTGTAGATAGATCTTGCCTCAATGGGAAGCCAACGGAGGGTGGATAGGATGGGTGTGATGTGGTCGCTTCTTTTGGCACCATATATGAAACGAGCTGCTGAATGAAGAACAGATTTAAGGAGGGACAGGTGGGATTTGGGGAGGCCATTAAGAAGAAAGTTGCAGTAGTCCAGTCTGGAGAGAAACAGCGAATGTAGCAGGGTTTTAAGGTCTTGCTGAGGGGACGAAGCGACCGATCCCCCAAAGAAGGCGTAGTTGGTATTGAGCAGACTTTGCAATGGAATTGATGCGGGAGAGTAGATTGAGTTTTTTGTCGAGTATGACACCATAGGATTTTGCGCTGTCGACAATGATGGGTTTATTGTTAAGTAGATTCATCTGATCCATCCATGATTGAACCGGGGGAGGAGAAAGTGAGGAGGAGAGGAGGAGGAATTCAGTTTTAGATGGATTCAGAATCAGTTGATGAGTTAATATCCAGTTTTGAATGGAGTCGAGAGTAGAGCTTAGGATGGAGAGATTGTGAGTGGAGGTCACCTTAAGGTAGATTTGAGTGTCGTCCGCATAGAGATGATAGTGGGTCCCGAATTTACTTAGGAGATTTTCCAATGGTTCTAAATAGAGATTGAACAGTGTGGGTGCAAGTATAGAGCCTTGAGAAACACTTTGACCTACTGCCAAAGGAGATGAAAGACTGTTCGCTATTTTGATCATTTGGTATTTATCAGAGAGGAAGGAAGCAAACCATTTAAGCACAGTGCCCTCCATGCCCATTCTCTGTTGAAGAGTGTTAAGGAGAGTGTTGTGATTGACAGTGTCAAAGGCTGCAGAAAGGTCAAGGAGAATCAGAAGACAAGACTCCCCCGAATTGAGTATCTGCAGCGCGTTATCAATCACTTGTAGCAGGGCTGTTTCAGTGATACAGTTTTGAATGAAGCCGGACTGGAAATTGTAGAAGATCACTGTCCTTGATATGACGAGAGAGTTGTTTCGCTACACATCTTTCTGTGATTTTCGCAAGAAAAGGTAGGTTAGTGATGGGGCGGAAGTTGTTGAGATTGTTCGCATCAGCAGTGGGTTTTTTGAGCAGAGGTGTGACCTGCCCAGTTTTGAAGGAAACAGGAAGGGAGCCTTGATAGAGGGCGAGGTTAACCAGAGTGGTCCAATAGGAAAGAGAATGGGTAGAAGTCAATGGCAAGGGCACTAGGGATGGGGTCAAGAGAATGGTTGGAGCGCTTTGTTTCGAGGATGAATTTGAGGAGGGCATCTTCAGAAATGGGGTCAAAGTTCTGCCAAATGGCTAAGGATTTGCCCTCCTCTGGACGGGTAGGATGAATGACCTGATCCACAAGTGATTTTACTTTTGCGTCAAAGAATATAGCGAATTCTGCTGCATTCTTTGTAGAATCCTCCAACTTGGAGGTTTGGGGAGAGCAGTTTGGATTCTTTATGAGATCGAATCGTTTTTTGGGTCGATTTTTGGCTGAGTCGAGGAGGGTTCTGAAGTGCAACGCTTTTCCAAGGAAGATGTACTTGTGGTACTTGGATCTGGCTAAATGAAGCGTGGGCAAATTATCGGTGGAGGGCGCTTGTCTCCATTGTTTCTCCAGGGATCTTAGGTACTTCCTTTCTTCATAGAGGGATTTGTTGAACCAAGGTGATGAGGGAGTAGGCCTTTTCTTTTTGCTTTGGAGAGAAGCGATGTTATTGATTTCGACAGCAAGGACTGTGAGGCATTGGGAGGTGAGTTAGTTAACATCTAGGTTCGGGTCTAGCCTTGGAAGTGATAGCAAAGCTGATTTACAGAGGGTACCGAGGTCAATATGTTTTGTGTCAATGAACCAGGAGGTAGCCCTCTTAGGTTGGCCGAGAGTTATAGAGTGTGATAGGTGAAGAGAGAATGGGATGAGGAGGTCGTCAGACCAGTCTACATGAATATGGGTAGCAATAGTAAACATGACTGCTTTTGAAATAACAAGGTCCAGGATTGAGCCCTTAGAGTGTGTTGTTTCTTTGCAGAGTTGGATAGGATTGTTTGCAGAGAGGAAGGTGGCCAGCAAATTAGCAGCAGAGTCTTGAGACGAGCCCCAGTGGAGATTGAAGTCACCCACGAAGATCTGATTGTCACTTTGCGAGTATTGTTCGCTAATGAAGTCAGTGAGTTCCTCCATAAACCATGGGGCCGCTACAAGGTGGGCGGTAAATGGCAATGAATCCGAGGGGTGAGCGGTGGTGCAATTGAAGCTCAAGAGATAGGCATTCAAAAGTGCGGAAGGAGCTGTTAGGAAAAGCCTGCAGTTGAAGGGAGTTTCTAAAGATGACTGCAACACCTCCCCCAACTTTGTCAATTCTGGCATTTCTAAATTTAGAATAGCCTGTGGGTATTAGGAGATCAAACATAGAATGAGAGGTATAGTTGAACCAGGTCTCTGTGAGGAAGAGCATGTCAATATTTTGAAGGATGATGGTGTCAGAGATTTCAAGTTTGTGTTTTATTGCAGATCTGCAGTTGTGGAGCAGACAGCACAGCTCTGGTGAGGCTGTTTTGGTGACAGGGGCCTTGGGCTATGAGGGGTGATGGGGATATTGTACTTATACGAGGGTGCTCGGGAGGGTTTAGGTGGATGAGTGGTTCTGACAGAGGAGATAGTCGGAATAGTGTAGATAGTAAGGTTACTTGGAGATGAAAGTGGGAGAAGGGTGGCGTTCGAGGACTTGTGTGAGTTTGCAATGTTTGCAGATGGCATGTTATGCTTGGCTATTATGGGGTGTGGGGGCGAGGTGCAACTCGTGGGAAGGTGGGTGTTTTCCAAAGGAATTGGGGTGTATGGAAAAGTGGAAATCTTGGAGCTTAAAAGTGAAATGGTAGCTTCAAGTTGGGAGATGGAGGTGATAAGAGAGAGAGTAGGGCAGAGCAAGGCATGTTGAGTGGCTCGATGGAAACAGGAGGGGGTGCAATTGGTGGGGGAAGGCAGGGAGAAGTCGGGGAAGGGAGGGGAGTTGGGGTATAGGGTTCAGAGGTGGGGAAAGGTGGTGGTTAAGAGTGGGCGGTGCATCAGAGGTGAAAGGAGAGTTGTCTTTGTTGGCGTTGCAAGAAGGATAGGAATTAAGGACATAATTAGGGGGAGGTAGGTGAGGCGCGAGGCGGTGGGGCGGAAAGAGAGGGAAGAAATGTGTGGAGTCATAGGAATGAAGGAGGTTTGGGAGGAAACGAGGGGAGGGGGTTGAAGAGGTTGTGTCAGCTAGGTGAGGTGGCTGTGAGGGAACGGGCATCTGGCTGAGTGAGGGGCGTTGGGAGATAGGGAAGTTAAAGAAAGGAAGTGGTTCTGCTAGGCCTGAGAGAGGTAAAGGGAAGGGGTTACCAAGGGGGGAAAGGGGGTAGAACAGTATTGGGGGAAGGAGAGAGATGCAATGGGTTTGTGGAGAAATCGGGGTACATAGCGAGGGGAGGAGGGGGAAGAGAAGAGGAGAAGAGGAGGGAATAAGGGGAATGTAAGGAAAGTTAACCAGGGGAGAAGGTTGGAGGAGAGGTGGACTAAAAAGGGGGTGGCAGGTAGAGATAGGGGGTAGGAGATGAGATTGGATGGTGCAGATTGAACGTGGAGCGTATTAGCTAGAGGTAAGGCTGAAGTGATGAAGGGGGCACACTGTGAGGGGAAAGAATGGGAGAGGAGGACACAGGGGAGGTGGAGGGAAGAGGCTCGACCTGTTACCCCTTCCTCTCGGCCCGTGTCGGATGCGAAGTCCGTCGGGTGCCATTTTGAAGTCAGGCAGCTCCGACGGACGATTGGCGCCAGGAATTACAGCAGGATTGTGGAATTAGGAGAGCCCTCAGCCCGCCGACTTCAGGTAGGGACCAGCGGATCACTCCCCTCTTCTATGGCTGTATTCAGCGTGACTAAGCGCCTCCCTCCTAGTTGAAGGTCGCTTAGACAGGAGAACCAAGCAGCCCCCTGCTGTTGGTCTGGCTCCAAACGTCTCTTGCAGATTTCCGCCTGTGCCGGCATGAGAGAAGTCCTCCGGTCACCTCACGAGGGCTAGTGTGGCGAGGATCTCTCAGTCAGTCGCAGGCTCATCCGATCGGGTGGAAGCCCCGGGTAGTGTACGGCCACCATCTTGTGCCCAAAGCCGATGCTAAACGATGTAATTTTCCCCAGAATCTCGCTGTGTTCCAGGGTTCAGCCTCCAGAATCCAGCATCCCACACATTCACGCAGCAGGGTGTTGAGGTTTGATGAGTTGCAACGAGGTATAACAGGCAAGTTTCAGGCCCGACATCGGAGCCTCAGCGGAGCCTCATCAGAGCACGTCCGCGTCTTAGGGGACGTTATGAATTGGCCACATCTGTTTGGGGCAATGAGCCCTAGCCGAGGCCACCACACCTTCCCCACCCCAGCAGCCGGGGGGCCCTTCCGTCTAGTAGTCGCAGGTCATCGGCCCGCGCTACCCCCAAGCGCGGGTTGATTGTCACATGACGCTTTCCATAAAGGCTTTGAGACACTGCAATTCTTCCTCAGACCTTGTTTTGTAACCTTTTACTTTCCCCTTTCCTGTTCCTTTATCCCCTACCTGCATCAGTTTCCTCTCGCCCGCAAATGCTCCCTCTCAGCCCTGTATTTTCTGAATTTGGGCAATTCAGGTGCGGCATCCAATGGAAAATATGTGTGGCTTATATTTGTTATACGAATGAAACTTAAAAAAATACCAAAATCTACTTTTTTCTTCTGTGCACACCTGTGGTGTAGAAACTTTGCAGTTGGCCAAAATCTGCACGTTTGTAAAAACCCTGGACATTTTGCAAAGCCCTGTGTAAAGTTACCAAAAATGGATGCCTCCTTATGTATGTATCTGCACTGCCACTTAGAGGAATAAAATAATAGTTGATGCAGTAACTGCGACAGTGTTCACTTACTTCTCCATTTATCTTGTCTGCTGCACGTGAGTTGAAATGCTAGGTCGTGGGGTGTGTTTTTTGCGGCAGTAAGCATTTCTTTACCCTTCATGTGTGTGTAGGAATGGATGTGACGGTACATATATTTTGCAATCCACCCCACCCAGCCAGCAGCCTATCAGTTTGCACTACACAGGCTTCATGTGAGTACCTTACATGCATGTTCAATTACTTGGTTACGCCGGTGTTAACTGTAAGTAGAAAAGGAACGAGGATTGTGCAAAGCGGTCATTTATTGCAACAGTGAAATTATATGCCACAAATTCCAATTGCCCTGCCTAGCTGGACAGGGAATCCCTGACCGCAAAGTCACTGCAATCAAAAATTATGGAATACACTGACTGCTATTAGGTAAAGTTACAGCGCATTACTGTTTTTCAGTGAAGCACCTCCTGGACAACCATGGTTTGGGACCTTTCTTTGAGAGTGTGGTTGCAGTGCAAAATTCACTGCACTCTCTCATCATGTGGTTGGTGCAAGCTTGCCTTTAGTGATTTTAATTCTCATAGAGGAATCCAGTTTGCCTATTTCAGTGCTTTCCCATCCTTGATGCTTTTTATTATTGCCCAAAGAATGCTTCAACTTGTTATAAATCTGTTGTGAAAAGCTCTCCCGCCTGGGCTGTTCAAGCAACCTAGAGGGCCCATGACCGGTCTCAGTCCCCTGGGAGGCTATTGTGTGTGTGTCACAACTGAAAATAAAAGCTTTATTGACCATTTTGTAAATAAATATCTTTTTTCCCCATCACCTCACCTGGATGGGGAGGGCAAGGAAGCACTGTAGTGGTAGTTTGTAGATTTTCTTTATTATAAGCAGGCTGAAATACAAGTGGTTGGCCTGCACTTCCACAAGATGTCTACTCCTCACAACCTGCATCCCATTCTCATCCTACCTCCCCCTTTCAATTTGCCCCTCCTGCAACAAAAATACTTACAATCCCCTCTTCCCTATAGACTTCATGGATTTGCTTTGCTTCCCCTGCTGCCCTTGCATTTTTGGCCGACAGTTTACAAGGATGCTCAGTTAATGCACGGTTACTCACAGGTGATATTCATTACTCCAAGTCCTGGTCTTCCAGTCCCATTCCTTAACAGTGAGCAGCTAGTCTGCGCCCCAGAAACCTAAAACCTAGCAGAGCTTTCAGCACTTCCCCCAATATGGCGCCACCAATCCGGTGAGGATGAAAGTGCGCAACATCACATCCTGAGAATGCCAAAGAAACCCAGAAACCAAATAAAATCACCACAAACACACCCCAGGGAGGCAGGGAAGGGCTCAGGAATGGAACGGGAAGACCAGGACTCGGAGTAATGAATATTACCGGTGAGTAACCAGGCATTACCTCCTCGTCCTGTCTTCCTGTCCCATTCCTTAACAGTAAATCTATACCCAAGCACACGGTGATTGAAAGAAAAAAGACCAGCGAATGCGTCAAACCAGTCAATGCAACAAAAGAAAGCAGTTCAAAACAGAAATCATGTACAGCAGACAAAACAAGACCGCCAAAGGCCAACCCCAACAGAAGTCGACAATGGGAAAAAAGGAATGAGGAGAAGCCGACGTGGCAGCAGCATAAATGCCACGCAAGGAGGCACCCACGAACATGGCCCAGTAGGAGGAGACACCCCCGGAGGACCCACCCCGGACCGAAGAAGGGAGGGGACAGTGTGCAGACCCGGAGGCCGAAACAACAGCACCCAGGACCCAACGAGGCAAGGTGGTCAAGGAAGGATGAAGACCTGTCCCAGAGAGGCCGTCAGAGACAAACAAGGAAACAACCTCCCGAAAACCACAGGAGTGGTCCAAACAGATGCGGAGAGCCCACAAGACATACAAAGAACAGAGAACCACCTCCCCAGGAGAGGATGGGACCGGAAAAAAGACAGGGAGGACAACAACCTCCTGACAGAGGAAAGAAGACAAAACTTCGGGCAGAAAAAACTGACTAGGACGGAGAACGACCTTGTCCGAGCAGAATCGCAAAAAGGGGGGGAAGCCAGTCAAGCACCAAGCTCACCAGCCCGCCACCCAGAAGCAAAGGCCACCAGAAAAAGAACCTCAGCAGAAAGGAACTCAAGGTCCACCAAGAGCAGACGCGCAAAAAGGGGGCCCGGCAAAGCCAGGAGATCCAGCAGAAGATCCCAGGCCGGCACATGAGAGTGAGAGACTGGACGCCAAATCAAAAAACTCCACAAGAGGTGAGCCACTAAAAAGAGAGACAGAAGACACAGAGGAACCCCGAAAAGCCAAAATGGCAGCTCATTGTGCCCGGAGCGTGGAGACAGTGAGCCCCCGGACAAACTCAACCTGCAAGAAGTCCAGCACCTGCACAGCCACACTGGAGGAGGAAGACAAACCCAACCCAAGGCAGCAGGAGGAGAAGGGCGTTCAAGGATGGCTGCAGGACTTCAAGGCGGAAGGGCACCCAGACAACCAAAGGCACCGGGCAACCGCAACAGAACAACCCCTGACCCAACAAACTCAACCTTCCAAGTGCCAGACCCCCAGTCGGAGGCAGCACAGGGAGGACACGCGGTGAAGAGGAGCCCGCAGAGGGGAGAGACACAGGGGAAACTGCCAATGGGGGCACCCAGTCAAAGACAGAAGAAGGGGAGACCAAGGCCGGCGGGACCACACCGGAACCAAAGAACCTCCGCCCGGTCCAACCAAATCTCCTGGAGGACCCAGGGTGCAAAGCAAACGGTGGAAAGGCAAACAGGGGTACCAGAGACCACTGAATTGAGAATGCGCTGATCGCCCAGGACAGCTGAGAGGGGACGAGGCATCAAAATTGAGGAAGAAAGGGCATACTCCTTCGAGGCAAACAGATCCAGCCAGGGAAGGCAGAACCGGAGGACAAACTAATCAAACACAAGAGGGGACAGACACATGGAGAAGTTGGCTCACTGGTTAGAGCAGGCAGTGGAGAAGTGTGGCTCACTGGTTAGAGCAGGCAGACCCTGAAGCAGAGGTCAGACCCGGGACCAGGGTTCAATTCCCGACGCGGCAGGGTCTTGAGCTCAAATGTCTATGGACTCGATAATTCTCGCTTCGGTGCCTGACCTAATCATGGGTTCACACTCTGCAACTCTGGGCATTAAGCTTGCTTAATCTCCACAACGGCCCCCCCCCCCCCGCGGCGGGATGCCTGGCTTTCACCTTGGGGATGCCCTGTAGGGGCTATCTCACAGGGAAAAGCCAGGACGGGTTCCCAAGGCAAGCGCGGAGATACCCCTTCGGGGGTCGATTCAGGCGCTATATAAGAAACATAATAATAATAATAAGAGGACGGGAACACCCGACCCAGAGAGCCCGCAGGCCCATTCACCATCCCCGGAAGATACACCGCCGCCATAGTTCGTGCCGCCCAAAGACGGAATACCCCTGATAGGAGAAACAGAGACCGGCGGCACATGCCCCCCAGATGAGTCACAGAAGCCCAAACAACCTGAGAGTCGGCCTGAACAGAGACAGCTGGGCTCAGAAGGAGAGGAGCAAACCACAGCACAGGGCCAGCTCTAGGCTCATGGCGGCCCTGGGCAGGGAGCGTAGGTAGGGGGCCCCGGAAGAGGGGGTCGAGGCGAGGTGGAGCGCGGAGGCCAGTGAAGAGGGGAGGGGGGTCAGGCTGTTTGGAAGTGGAACAGAGCCGGAGGCCGCCAAATCTCTGCCATGGTCCGCCAAGCAAATATGTATCCATCCTCAGAGGATTATTATATTAAGGATATATATATGCGTGGTGGGCCCTGGGGTTTGGTGGCCCTGTGCAGGTGCACAGCTTGCACATGCCTAAGGCTGCCCCTGCACAGCAGAGCCAACAAAACCGCCCGAAGCGCCACCAGTCCGAAGATCGGAGAGACCCGAATCAGGACCACCAACCCAGAACCGTAGAAGTACCCAAGACTGCACCCCTATCCATGGCACGGCATCGGCCTACAACATCACCACAGCCAGAGGAGGAAGAAGGCAGAACCCCCAGGAAGAGAAAGAGGGGACAACCATCAATGTAGAGCAGCCCAAAATCCCGGCGTGACAGGAACAAGAGCGCCATAGCTGTGGAGGCAGAATCGCAGTGGGCCAGGCCGTGAAGCAGGAGGGGATACAAATGCAGACAGGCACAAAGGAGGAGATGCAGAGAGGAAGGCATCATCCCTGAACACCACAACCAGAGCCGGGCAGAAACCAGGGACTGGGACAGAAGCCACAAAAGGGTACGAAAGAAAGTCAACCGTCCCACCCGGGAGAGGAACACCAACCCCAGACCAATACGGAAGAGAGCCCCCAGGAACATCAGAGTCCGGATGGGCAGCAGGGAGGATCTCTGGAGAATGACGAGGAACCCATAGGACTCCAGAAGATGACAGTACCTGGACCACATCCGGCCAATAGAATGGAGAACATCCATCAGAGGGGCCAAGAGCCACTTGAAAACCCTTGGCACCGATGAAAGGCCAAAAGGAGGCACCCGGAACAGAAGGAACTGGCAGTCAACAGAAAAACGGAGAAACTGCTGATCCACAGGATGGAGAGGGACGTGCAGAGAAAATGACCCAGCAGGGCCAGTGAAGCAAGGAAAACCAAGGCATCACCAGAATCAGGATGGACAGCAAAGTCACCATACTGAAAGCACACCAGGGAACGAAGAGAGAGACCCTCTGCAGAACCAAAACATGGCACAGGTCCTAGCCCTGCACAGAGGAGGGACCCCCACGACAGCTGGCCCTACCAACAGAAGGCACATACCCACCATCAAAGTCACCCACCGTAGAGGGTGACAAGGCAGAGGAGCCTGCCAGAAGGCCGGTGGGGGAGGAGAGGAGCATAAGACACGAGAACCATCAGACACAGGCAGCACAGCCTAGGCATCGCATCAGAGAAGGAGCGGAGGCAGAACCATCGGCCTGCGCCTGGGCCCTGGCAACACCAGGGGCCCCAGGCCACGACTCCTAGAAGCAGCCGCAGTGTCACACAAAGTGGCAAAGGAAAAGACTCCATAAATAGCATGCCTGCAGCTCCATGAGGACCAAGAGAGAGAAGGCACCCCCCCCCTGCAAAAGAAGAGACAGGGTTGGAAATCCAGCAGCAGGGACTGGACCAAGCAGCATGAGTAGGACGGTGCCCCAACAGGAACATTGGAAGCAGCGTAGGAATTATCTACCGTCCCCTCCAGACGCTTAACAACAGCAACTGAAGGAAGGGTTGACCAACTGAGGGAACCCAGTAGAAAACACGGACAACGGCAACATAAACAGTGAGGGAAGACGGATCAATCCACATCCTCACACACATGAGGAAGAACCGTGTGCACAGTGCCATGCCAATGGAAGGATATGGCTGGTGACATCGCCATCCACGACATCGGGCACAGGAGGAGTGAAACCCAAAATTCCACTCACATGGTCAAGCAAAGCAGGGAGCTCAGCACCCCGAACAAAGCGACCATGCACACAATCCCCACAGCGACAGCTGAAGGGACATACTGATTTAGAGACCCACGAGGCACTCAGGCAGGAGGGCCAGCAACCTCCCGAGCCCGGAACGCGGCAGCAACCAACCCAAGAAATGAGGTGCATCCAAACCAAGAATGGCAGAGCCAGAAGCACACCGGGCCATGGCAGGGCAATAATAGCGTAACAGGTGAAGAACAGGCACCAAACACAACCAAGAGAGGGCGGGGTCAGACCACCCACACAACCAGGAAAACGGCATGAGCACAAAAAAAGCGCCCTGCCGCTTGAAAATCCCCAAAGGAGGTAAAACCCAACAGGACCCTCCGGTCCGCAGGGAAACAACAGAGGAACCGCGCCCGCTAAAGCAGGGCGAGACGGGACCGTCAGGCCGCGTACATGTATAGTAAAGAGACACCAGCAAGGGCCATCTGAATCACTGAGTGTGAATGCCATGTGAAATGAAACGATGTATGAAAAACCACCCAGCTGCTCCAGGTGAGTCTCAAACGCACAACCTCTGCATGACTCAGTGCAAGCACTGTTGAATAAGAACAGCGAGCAAACTGAGTGCGCCACTGGACAAAGAAATAGGCAATGCCTAAACTTATCACTGAGTGCACAGAGCCTTTGAAATTCCAGAAATTGAACACCAAACATCAGAGCAAGTGTCTAAGACTGTAAACACAAGGCCAGAGGGACTTAGCAAGTGAGGGGGAATGGCACAAAAACTAACAGCACATGGCATCCCCAACAGGGAAAGCAAGCAAGAAGAACAAGCCCAAGCAGGCACTACAGTGAGCCGCACAAACCAGCAGCAGAACATGAAAACATGAACATGCAAATTAAAAGAAAAGTGGTCGCTACAGCAGGCCGCCAACGAAAAGCACAAAATACGGTGAAACAGTACTCACCTGACCAACAGCTCCGCTAGGCAAAAGGAAACTGATGTGAGTCAGAAAAAAATGACCAGGATGTGATGTTGCGCACTTCTCTCTCTATCCTCACTGGATTGGTGGCGCCATATTGGTGGAAGTGCTGAAAGCTCTGCTAGGTTTTTAGGTTTCTGTGGAGCAGACTAGCTGCTCACTGTTAAGGAATGGAACGGGAAGACAGGACGAGGAGGTAATGCTCTCCACTGATATGTGATGTCATCTTCAGGCCAATTCGGACATTCCTGCTTCCTAGGTAGGTTAAAGGGTACCTTTACATTGTGTAAAAGTAACACCAGTTACTTGTTACTTTAAGCATTCAACACCCCACAGTTGGTTTTGCCTCAGTGCCGTTCGGAAGAGAAAATGTCAGGCACAAAATTACTCTTACATTTCCATTTACGTATTTTGAACATGGCTCAAAACGTCAGGGCGTGGTTCTGTAATATATGTAATATCAGTAATGTTCTCTGGAGTTGCCCTCATCATGATGCGCCCATTTACTACTTCCTGTTCACGCCAATTGAGAATGTCCAGTAAGATGATGCTGAGAAAAAAAGTGTTGCAGAATTGCTGCCATTTGATGAGGGGAAAAATGATTGGTATTATCACAAATTTTTATTCATGATTATAATTACCCCTAAATGTTATTCAACTTGGTAAATTGTCTCTATTCATGTTGATTTATTCACCACACTTATTATTTGAATAGACTTTATTTGCACATGTTTGTATCTCAAAACACGTTTCAAGATGGTCGCCACTATTCAGGCAAATAACTAAGACCAGCAGACCGTCTTTTTTGTTCATGATTTACAAGTGATGCACAGTTTTTTATTAAAATTGCTCAGTGAGAAAATGGAAACTGACATCCATAAAGGAGTAGTGCTGAAACACGTCTGTCAGTGGGGAAACAACCATTATAATGAGCAATCATTACATCGCAACATCCTTTACATCGCTTGTCATTACAATGCAGCCATTACATTGCATGTCACTACATCGCATGTCATTACAATGAGTGTCACTACAACGCAGGTATTACATCGCAAGTCATTACAATGCATACCATTACAACGCATAGTACCCTTACACTATCCAACACTTACCCTACTGTTGCACTCACTGGAGTTAGAATAGTAATTTTTTACCCCTACACTATCCAACACTTACCCTACTGTTGCACTCACTTGAGTTAGAATAGTAATTATTACCCCTGCATTATCCAATACCCATCTTAAATGCAATGTAGTGGTATGCGTTGTAATGGTATGTGCCGTAAAGATATAATGCGATGTAATGGAATGCGTTGTAAAGGTAGTTTCTGAAAAACCTGTTTTGGCATGCTATGTAAAATAATGAGTTGTAAAGGATGTTGCAATGTAAAAACTGCATTGTAAAGGCATGCATTATAAATGTATGCATTGTTACGTCATACATTCGGCGGTGATCTGTTGTTTTGGAAATACTAGTGGCTGCCTGCCTCGTTGCTGTAACAGCTGTGTTCGCCTGAGGACCATCGGTGTACTGATAATCACAGAAACGACGCACGGATAAAGGATTTTGCCACCGACTGGTAACGCACAAGGGACTTGGGTCGAAGGACGCGGAACTTCGGTGGCGGACCACCAGTGATTGAACTTTTCCTTACTGTTGTCATTCAGTTATTCGTAATCAGCAACAGTCTCAATTGATTTTAGTAAATGTGCAAGCCTCCTCTGAATACCTGTTCTAGTAAACATGTCTACTGTCATGGAGGGTAAGGAAGCAGCTGCTGATATTTTTAGGCAGCGGTGCGGCATAGGCGGGACAATCAGAAAGGGACCAATACTGCCACCAAGCCTCCTAACAACTTGAACATTTTATATCAGACCCTTGAAAAAACCTCTGAAAAGGAGATAGAAAAATGGTGGGAGGCCACTTCTTCAAAAGTATCTGGATTGTGAACGGATACCAAGAGCTCACCGCATCTTTACAGTTCCAACATATGAAAACCCAGATCCACAATTACTGAAGATTTGGGCAGAACATACTACAGTCAGCTAAAGGGATGGTAAGGATCCTAATAAAATATGCTTGGAGTGATAGAGACAAACAATTGGAAGAGGTTAAAAAACTCGAGGAGATGATTAATAATGACAAAGACACGAAACAAAGTGAAGAACTCAAGAACACCATGATGAAATGACTAAAGGAATACGAGAATGGTATCCGATGACGCAAGCAAACTCAATTTCAAAGGGACGAGCAAGAATACGCGACAGGCTGATTTCTAACTTTTGCCCAGAAGTATGATGCCCCCAGGAAGAAAATGAGCCAACAAAGCGGTGCCATGTCCTTCAATAGGTAGACAGCAGAATCACATGTGGAAACATCGGAAGGGGAACAGTCCACCACCACTGAGTAAAGAGGAAACACAGGTGAGCCAAATTATCTTCGGGAATGCAAGCTAATCAGAGAATCCAGCCAAAGACCAGCGCAAAGAACTCATCCTTCAGAACAACAACAAAAAAACAAAAAACAAGCAGGGGTAAGAAACTAAGGAGGGAAAGTTTCGACCCAGAGAGTCGCCCGCAGCAGGAGAAAGAGAGGCAACTGGTAAAACCCACATAAGAAATTACTTTAATTAATCTTTCAAATAGGAAACTTACTCAAGATGAAATACAAGTGTTAAAACTGGGCCTGACATTCTGTCCAACAGCAGAATTCAATTAAACGCAGACTCGCGTCGATCTCTTTAAATATATATGCAAATTGATATTACCAAACATTTACTTGCTACATCCAACAAAGACACAGGGCGAACGAGCTAATATTCTGCATGACACGGACCTCCTTACTGGCCATGACCTGGAAAGACAATCTTTGGACTTCACAGGTGACATCAGTAGACTAGAAGGCATGGTCAATGCAGACATATGCTTAGAGAAAGCTGGTATTATTCAATCAGGCGGAAGAAGTGATCTGAAAAGGAAATCAAGAAAGATGCCACAAACCCGCCATGATGCCATCAATGTTTTCAGCAAAGCAATCATCGCAGACTTGAAAAAAGTCTGGCAAAGAGAGACAACCATAGCAAAAGCCAGTACAATATAACTTTCAAGTAATGGCAATAAATACAAACACTTAAAAGGACGATTCTTTAATATTCAAACCTTCGTACAAGAAGGGGGAGTCTAGTGGTATTTGACCAAGAACAATACCACTAGGAGGCAAAAAGACAACTTAACGATATTCAATGCTATCTGCCCATCAAAAGAGCGTAATATGCTAACTGCATTCAAATTTTGTTTCAATGCCTACAGAAATGGTAAGATAATGGCATGTTGACTCAAGACGAATATCTGTTTGTGTATTGTAAACATCCTGTTGCTCCAACTTTTTATCATCTCTCAAAAGTCCACAAGGACATGCAAACCCCCTGCGCAGACCAATTGAGGCCTCCATCAACAGCCTTTTGGAAAATACCTCCATATACATTGACTCTTTCTTATCACCTCTAGCTAAGGACTTAGCCTCATATGTATGAGATACCCAGGACATTATATGGTTTAAATCTTTTTATTGAAGTAAATGCCATGTAGTGCAAACCTGCAAAACAGCAGTGCGACTAATTGGGCCACGCAGGGCTCCAGTGCAAACGAGTGACATATAAGTTTGTCAGAAAAATCAAATAATAAAAATGAGACCAAAGAATAGCCCCCCTCCGCTAACCTAGAAATAGGAAAAGAAAAGAGGAAGAAAATAGGAAAGCACACTCCCCCATCCTCCCACATACCCCCCAACCCTGCCCATCCAGAGATAGTTGACCACTGGTCGGCATGACCCGCCTCCGACGTGGAGGCGTCCGGTGGTGTCAAGCGCAGAAGGCGCAGGTATCTCGGGCATTTCAACTCTCTAAAGTCCTGGGCCAGGAGGGCCAGGAAGGGCTGACACAGGTCGTTAAATCGTGAGCTGTTGCCAGCCATGGTGAGTGAAATCCTCTCCATACCCAATATAAGCTATAGGCGGTGAAGCCAGAGCCCAGTGCAAGCGCCATTTGTTTCCCCCCTCATTGATTTCAGCGGATAGGTAAGCGGTTTGGGAACCCCCAGAAGCACGTACTCTGGAAGACGGGGGATCTTTGTATCCAAATACTTGTCAATGTCATTGAGGAATTGAGTCCAATATTGTGTCGGGTATTCGCATTCCCATAAGAGATGGACGAGTGTACCCGTCTTCCCACACCCTCTCCAGCAGTCTGGACTACGTGCACTGTCAATGTGGTGTATGGGCTCGGGGTGTACTACCAATAGTATGCAAGTTTCATAAAGGTTTCTGTGAGGCCTACGTGAGTCGCGGTATGTTGCTCTCTGTAGCGGTTCCCTTCACATTGCTTGCTGGTGAGATCACGACCCAAGTCCTTCTCCCATCGGGCCCGCCCTGCATGGAAAGTGTGAGTGTAGCAGGATAGAAGCATTCTATACAGGTATGAGATGAGCAATTGCAAAGAAAGGTAGTAGTGTTCCCAACTTGGGAAAAACCGCACATCAAAAGAGAACAAATATCCTAAGAATCTAGTTAGTGGCGTGATAAATAAGTATTTGCTGTAAGTACAGTGGGTGCTAAGAAAGCTGTAAGCACTTACTACCCAGAAGTGCCGTTAGTTGGTTGAAAAATCAACCTACCAGTACAAATACCACAGAAGTCAGCTAGTGCAGCACACCGAGTGAAAAAGATATAAAAGGCCCAAAACAAAACCCAATATATAAGGACCATTTATTGTGATGATTCAATAAACAATTTCCAATAGTCTTTTGATAATGTAGGGCATTCCAAAGTTCCAAAGGATAAGATGAGCAATCCACAAACTTCAATATAAACATTTATTTTATTAGTCTTCCGACATAAATCCAATAGAAAGAACAGCCAACACGTGTTTCATCTGTACTTTGTGAGACAATGACTTTCTCAAGGCTAATGGTTGGTACTGATGGTTCCAAAATCCAATAAATAAGATCGACCAGAAGATAACAACTCAATGGAAAGTTTCCACAATGTAAGAACTAAAAAACGGATCAGTCAGGTATATGGTTGGTTCTAATGATTCCAAAATCCAGTAAATAAGATCGATGAGTAGATATCGTCTCAATGGAAAATCTCCACAATGAAAGAGCTAAAAAATTGGGCCAGTCAGCCTCACTGCTAGGAAATGTATATGGGAGCATTGATAGTGGTCCTCTGTAAAATCCGTAGTCCAAGGTAATATGTGTCCCAGAACCTGTGGGAAAGAAACCCTGTATGTGGCAACAACAAGTAGCACAGCAGTGGGCCAGTCGACCCTAGTTCGTAAGGTCCTTTAGTATTGGCAGCAAACCGTTTTGCTGCCAATACTAAAGGCACATAAAATGTTGCTCTGCAGTATCCGTTTGATCAATGTCAGTGGTGTCTATTTCTCTCACATTTCTAATGAGGGCTAGGCCTTGTTTCTCCAATCGATGATCCTTATGATAATTAGCAGGAGCTATATACACTGAAGGGTACAGAAAAGACAAATAACAACGACCCGCCCAACTACGAGGAAGCCATGTATATGCATTTTTTCCCCATACAAAGTATACATTCGGATGGGTCAATAATGGAGGGCTACTGAAAGTGCGCAGTCGATAAGTATAATTACACTGGCTCTCTCCTACTGATATTCGTCCTGCCCCTTGAATACAGAAAGCTGAAGTACTGTTCAGTATGGGTACTAGGATTGCCTTGTCATCTGTTACATTTCTTTCTTTAAATTGTTGGAAATACTGGGTGAAATTAAACTCTGCAAAATCCAAGATCTCATTCCTGAGCCAAGTAACATTTTCATACTCTATTTACATATTCATACCGGCATTTGGATCTCATGACCCTTCTCCGTTATTTGCCTCGGGGTCAAAACCCTGGTGCATTTCTAAGTATGCTAAAATCATCTCATAGTCTTTCTCAGAATAACGAGTAGTATCTGCAGTATAGTGCATATACATCATGGACAGTAATTTAAACAAAGCCTCACAACTTCCTAAATATGATAAGGGCAAAGAAATAAACAAATCATGTCTATGCATCACGTAGGGCAAAAGGCCAAAAACCCAACAATTGGTCGTATTTGTTGCACTGTGCGTCTGATGAAGCATTTCTACAAACGCATTTTTAGTGTAGGTTTGACGGTGCCTTTCTTTATGTGGGGTCAAAGTATAGAATAGATGTTCTGGAGAAGGGGTCGTTGTTCCCAGAATAGTGGGCATAGGATGGCGAAACTCCAGATATACAAAAACCCTCATTAATATCATAAACAAAATCGTAATAGTAACCACAAAGGCTATCTTTACATGCATGGTCCAACTGGAAAAGACGGGTACATATGTAGGGTAATAACGGGGTGCAAAAGGTCATTCCTCCTCAGGGACAAAACGGGCAAAGGGATACATGCTAACTAAAAAGTCCAAAAACTAAACTCGGGCCATGCAGTCCAACCTTCCAGAGGGTTCTTCTTTCCTGTGTCCGTCTAGAGCCTCACAGGCAGGCTCCTATCGTTCATCAAAAGAAACCAAAACAAATCCTCGCATTGGAGTGGTGTTTTCGCAGAACTCATGAAGAATGCACAACCTGAGCCCTCTCAGAAAAGGTTCAGTCTTTCTTTCTGGACAGAGCAAACAAAATGTTCCAGGCTCCCAACGTGCTCAGTCCAGTGTCCCGGTCAGTACCCCAGACAAGTTTCTAACAAACCCTATTACTCAAGTCTTTTTCTGTCTCCTGCCATCTTCATCTGGGGTACTGCATTGTTTTCTGGGCCGCAGGTTGTATGGAGCATGGCCAGGTGTTTCTTGGTCAGCGAACAAAGCTGCGGAAGGTACATCCTCTGCAATAGGAATATCATGTACTCGTTGATTGACAACAGAAGCAACAGAATCCAGAGCAATTTCGGATTCAGATGCCAAAACCCATTCCGAGCCCGGTACTCCTTCTTCTTGCCCTTCTTCGATTTTCAGGGCGTCAGAAAAAGGAACAAAGCGAGGGGCTCGTTCACTCTCCTGGGTCAAAATTCCTTCCTTGTTTCACTGATCATGTGGAAGTGGGAGGGGCGATCTCTTCAAATGCGAGATATGTATCCAATGCCGCTTGCCATCCACCTTCACCGCCGTCTGTGTAGCCAGGAGAATTTTATGGGGCTTTGACCAGCGAGGGTCCAAACTGGCTTTCTGCTGATAGTTTCCACTCACTGTCCTGGTTCCAAGCGATGTCCGGGACCCTCCGGCAGGGGCTGCAACACTGCTGACACCTGTTGATGAATGGAACGGAGATCTTTAGTCAAAGCATACAAATAATCTGTCATCATAGGGTATTCAATATCTCGAAACGTTCTGGGTCTTGGGACACCCCAAACATTGGCTGGTCGTCCGAAGATAACCTCATAAGGTGACAGACCAGATCGGGAATGTGGGGTAATTCGTAAATACATCAAAGCTAATGGTAGGGCATTGGGCCATTTCAGCCTAGTACCCTCTTGAATTTTGGCCATTTTTAATTTCAAAATTCCATTGTATTTTTCAACCAGTCCCGCAGACTATGAGTGTCGGGCTACATGAAACTTTTGCTTGATCTGTAATCCATTACACACATGGCTGATAAGCTCTGCATTAAAGTGTCCCCCGTTATCTGTCCAGATCACCCGAGGTAATCCATAACGCGGGAAAAACTCCTTTATCAAAGCCTTAGCTGTGCTAAAGCAGTATTTTCCTTGGTCGGGTAGGCCTCCACCCATTTACTAAAGGCGCATACCACGACCAAGACATATTTTAGATTATTCACACGGTCCAATTGGATATAATCCATTTGGAGCACCTCAAAAGGCAAAGATGGTGGTGCAAAGCTCCCACTGAGAACTAGTTCCCTGCCTCCAGGGTTGTGTTGCAAACAAATCATGCAATATTGGACCAAATGGGCAGCAGTCTTGGAAATATTAGGGTTATTCCACACGGGGTCCTAAAGAGCACAGATGCCTTTTGCCCCGATATGTGCTGGGCCATGTGCCATGGTCACTACAGCATTAACCAATGCGTTAGGTAGCAACCATCTCTGTTTTTCAGTCAAATCAACCCAGCAATCGTTTTCGTCTAATCTTCCCACTTAACTTTCCCAACGGGCCAATTCAGAGGGTGTAGCTTCTTTCTGTATGTCTCGAACACTTTCCATAGTATTATCGAACATTTCTGTCTCTGCAATCCTCCTAGCAGAGGTAGTCAAAAACATAGATGACATTTTAGATGTTGCAGTTTCCTTTGCCACCTGATCAGCAAAAGCATTTCCTTCACCCACTGCATCTACTACTGCTTTATGTGCGCTGCATTTAACTACAACCACCTTTTCTGGTAACGTTAATGCTGTTAGTAATAGTAAAATCAAAGGGGGGGGGCGGAGCTAGCCGGCGTCGATGGCGGACGTGTGAGCTTTCAGCTCCTCGCTGAAGCCCCTTAAAAATCCTTCAAACTATCCTGCTTAATGCCGAATTGACTGGGTTCGGTGCCTGGTGACCCCCGGAGGCCCCCTGACCCGGTTGTGTGGCCCGGAGTGACGGTGGCAGTGGGTGAAGACCCGCGCAAGATTGGCGACGGAGAGAGGTGCGGACCAGGCCTGAAGCCGCGGCATGCCCTGTGGCGCGGCCCGCACGACGTCACCTGACGTGCGGCCCTGACACCCGGAGGAGCCGGAGAACGCAGCCTGCAGATACTGGGACGGGGCGCGACCTGCAAGCCCACCAAGGCCCATCTGGAAGTACAGGCGTAGGGAGGATACGTCTGCAGGGACCCTAACATTTGTACACTATCGGGGCCAGTCATTGCACTGGGTGGCTGGCGCACCCTGACACGAGGGGCTCTCCTGAGGTCGCTCCCGCGACGCGGCCGCCATTTTAGGCTCGCTAGCGGGGACTGCGGAGTGTGCACTACTCTACGCCCGCGGCTACTGCTGAACATTTCCAGGGTGAGATCAGCTCTGGTACTGGCCCGCCAACATGGGGAAAAATGATGCGACACAAGCGAAACTCTCGTTCGACCGCCGGAAAACGAGGGGGCCGGAGTCACAGGCGGCGGATGCCTCCCCGAAAGGAGCCGCGGCGTCCTCGACCCCTGCGGACCTTAGAGAGTTGCTAGCGGCGATGGAGAAAGGCATTCAGAACAGCATAGAGGCGGTGGGCTCCAAGATCGATGATTTGTCGTACCGCATGGACCGCATGGCGGAACGTGTGGACAAACATGCCGAACGCCTAGACATGGCGGAACGGAGGCTCACGGAAGCGGAGGAGGCACAGACCGAGTGGGACAAAGACCGTCGGCAATTCGGCAGGCTGCTCCAAGTGATCCGTGATAAGGCCGAGGACCTGGAAGCGCGCTCCCGTAGATCGAACATTCGCATTACGGGTGTGGCGGAATCAACGCAGACAGGCAAGATGGAGCTCTACGTGGAACGCCTGCTGAAAACGCTACTTGGGGAGGAGGCCTTCTCCCCAATGTTCATAGTGGAGAGAGCACACCGCACTCTGGGCCCTCAACCCCAACCCGGACTGCCACCCCGGCCCATAATTGCCAAGCTCCTAAACTACAGGGACAGGGACACGGCCCTGCGACTGGCCAGGGAGAAAGGTCAACTACAGGTGGACGGCATGAAGATATCGTTGTACCCTGACTTCACGGCCAAGGTACAGGAGGAACGCCGCCAGTTCATACCGCATAAGAAGCAGTTGCGCGAGCTGGGCCTAGACTATGCGATGCTGTACCCGGCCAAATTGAGAATTAACACCGGCGGGAAATCGTACTTCTTCACGGACCCGAAGGAACTGCAGAAATCACTGAAAACTTGGGCCAAGGAACGCAAGGAACACCGACAGCGACACGGGGAGGACTCGGAGGAAGTATCGAATATGGAAGAACAGGACTGAGGCGCCAGGTCGACTGTATTCCCAGTAAGAGATGTACTATGAATGCACGCGGAGTCTCCCGGTTATGGGCTGCGGCCCGGACTAGAGACAGTGGCCGAGAGACGGCGAGCGACGCGTCGCAATGACTCATGCTGCATTGTCATTCATGGTCCCAATCACGTAAGCTGGTGTGGTGATCACTGGGATATGATTGATACGGGTGGGGGGGCGGAGGGGGAACCGGGTGAATCCAGTCTGAGGTATTACAACACAGGGGGGCAATGCGGGGGGACGGAACTGGAGATAAGTGAACTTTTGCACCACTTGTGGTGACTACGTAGTCTCGGCACGCTTTGCCCCTGTGCTTTTGGCTGAGGAACTCATCAGGGAGTTGGGACTAGTGTTGCCCGCTACTTTGGGGCACTTGTGTTGATGGGGAAGTGTGGGGGGTGCTGTCTGGCCGGGTTGGGGGTGGTCAGCTGTGGGTGGGGAGGGGTCAGGGGGGAGGGTGGATGGGCGAAAGTTGAGGGGTTTGCTGTTTGGGAACCGGAGGGCCCGTGGTTTGCTGTTGATAACTGGCGGAAGATGTGTGAGAATGTGCTGGGTGGATGTCTGCCTGACTTGAGCGATGATGTACTGCTTGGTTGTCCGACATCTCCCGATGGAGTCAGTACGATGTGCCGTGATCTAAGATGTCTGCTGCTGTAGAGTCTGGGGACCCGCAACCGAGGCGCGCGCTGTCCCTGCTAACTTGGAACGTGAGAGGGCTGAATGATCATCGGAAGCTGAGGAAGGTGATGAGCTTCCTGAATAGGCATCGAGTGGATGTGGCCATGCTACAAGAGACACACCTGCCTGTACACAGTAGGATGCTAAAGGTTAGAGGGTTGGTAGGAAATATAGCAGTAGCGGGTTTCACTTCCCACGCCCGCGGTGTAATCACCTGGGTTAACCCTGCCTCGAGACTGAAACTTACCCCACTAACTGTGGACACTGAGGGCAGATACGTAGTGGCCAGGTGCACGGGGAGGGGGCAGGACCTGCTCCTGGTAAATGTTTATGGCCCTAACCATGATAGCCCGGAGTTTTATACAGCACTGTCAGCTGCATGTAGGTCACACACACACACTAAAATGTTATGGGGGGGTGATTTCAACTTTGTGTTTGACCCAGACAGGGACCGTTCGGCGGGCCCCGTAAGGCGGCCAGTTGCGTCAGCTATCTACATGAAAGCGGAAATGACGAAGCTGGACCTGGTGGATGTTTGGCGGGAAAAACACCCTACGCAGGGCGGTTACACGCACTACTCCGCATTCCACAACATACATACTAGGATAGACTACTGGCTCGCCTCCTCCTCAATGCTGGGTGGCATCAGCTCCTGTGCGGTTCTCCCACGCACGCTATCGGACCACTCCCCGATATTGCTCTGTCTCTCCACTGTTAGGAAGGAGATACCGCCATATACTTGGCGTTTCCCGCCCTACGCGCTTCTTGACGACGCCTTCCGCGGGGAACTAGCGGAAGACATTGAAAGGTTTTTCGCCACCAATACTAACTCAGTAGACAGTTTCTTTACCGTGTGGGAGGCTTTCAAGGTCTATATTAGGGGAATAGCCATGTCCAAACACTCCAGTGTCCTGCGTTCCATTAGAAGAGATCTCTCTGCGCTGGAGGGCAAGATAGCTGCCCTGGAGAGGGAACGGCTGGTGGACCCGGGGGGAGAGGCGGGACAAGATCTAGCGCCCGCACTAGCGGAATATCACGCGCTTGCGGATAGGGAAGTTCTTTATATGGGGAAGTATGCCACGGCCCGGACTTTTGGAGAGGGGGAGAGACCGGGGGCTCTGCTGGCGCGTATGGCCAAGGGGTCCCGTAAACCATTGGTGATAGATGAACTGCAGACTCCGGGGGGCACTCGAGTGGTCGAGGAGGACCAAATATTAGAGACGTTCCGCCGATATTATGCGGACCTGTACCGAGCTAAGGCGGGAGGTGCGGAAGCCGAGATAGACGATTACTTGGATTACATCTCGATGCCGTTCCTTAAGAATTCGGACAGGGAATTCCTGATGGCCCCCTTTCATGAGGACGAGATTCTGGATGCACTGAGTGGCATGCGCTCGGGGAGCGCCCCGGGCTCTGACGGCCTAACGGCAGGCTTTTACAAAGCCTTCAAGGACCTCTTGCTCCCCCACTTGCTTGCCCTCTTTGACGCGATCTGCGATGAGGGCGAAATGCCGACCTCGATGCGGGAAGCGTTGCTGGTCACGATCCCGAAACCGGGGAAGCCCCTGGATCAATGTGGGTCGTACCGTCCGCTCAGCTTGCTGAACGTGGACGCGAAGCTCTACGCGAAGGTCCTCTCCAACAGACTCGCGCTGCTGGTCCCGAACTTAGTGGCGCCGGAACAATCGGGCTTTGTACCCAGCAGGAACCTAACCTATAACATCCGCACGGTGCTGGGGACGATGCAGCATGTGAAACAGGAGAACCCCGCCTTGGCAATATTCTTAGACATGGAAAAGGCATTCGACTCCGTCGAATGGCCGTTCATGATTAGGGTCCTGCGCAAACTGGGGCTGGGAGAGCCGTTTCTTCAGCGAATTGGGGCTCTTTATCACCACCCTACGGCCCGCCTGCGTGTCGGCGACAGAGTCTCGGCACCGATACTCATTGGTAGAGGCACCCGGCAGGGATGCCCCTTGTCCCCCCTGTTGTATGCATTGGTTGCTGAGCCATTAGCGTGCGCCATGCGAGAATATCACAGCCTGGAGGGTGTCAGCTTCCCCACATATAAGATTGGCATCTCTACTTATGCAGATGACACCTTACTGTACGTCCGAGACCCGGTCAATAACCTAGCCCCTATTCTCAGGGAGGTGGTACGCTTTGGGGCGCTATCGGGACTCAAAGTGAACTGGGATAAGTCCATTGCTTTCCCCCTGACCCCAGCCACGCAGCCGTTCGAGATGGAATATCCTCTACAGTGGACGGATGACTCAGTGAGATACCTGGGCATCCGTCTCCACACGGACCCAGAGATCCTGATCCGCGATAACTATGGGGTCGCATTCACCAAGCTTGAGGAGGATGTGGATGCCTGGATCAAGCTCCCTCTCTCATTGATGGGCAGGATTGCCCTTATGAAGATGGTGGTACTCCCCCGGTTTCTCTTCCTCTTTGTTAATATTCCGGTGGTCTTGTCGAAAGCGTTCTTTAGACGCCTGAACCAGGTATTGATTAAGCTTGCCTGGGGCGGGAAGCAACCACGTGTTAAATGGGAGACACTGATGCTCCCGTGTGACAAGGGGGGCCTGGGGGCGCCGGACCTGGAGCGCTATTACCGGGTGGCACAAGCGACCCATTTACACTCTTGGGTCCATGGGGATGCCTGCATTCCGCATCTCATCCTGGAGAAGCTATTTGCTGATCCTCTTCCTTTACCCGCCACGATCTGTCTCACTACGGACCGAGCAATCGGGCGCATGGACTCGCTTAAAGCAACGAACCATGCGTGGCGAGCTCTACAGAGAGAAAGGGGGTGCCCCTTGCTGTACTCCCCGCGGATGTTGGTATCCTGGGCCCTGTGGTTAGATCCGCTTAATGAGAGGGGGGTGGTAGAGGCTTTGGAGGCCCTGGGAGTGCACACCATGGAGGACCTATTCTTGGATGGAACGCTGAAAACCTGGGAACAGCTCCCTCCCGTCGCCCCGGCCCCATCGCTGCTGCAGAAGTTTCAGTACCACAGGATACGGTCGGCCTGCAGAGTAATACTGGGCCCCGCACTTCAGGAGCCTGAAGAGGTCCCAGAACTGACGTACGTTATCAGAACGAACACACCGGCCAAATTGATTTCTGCGGTTCACAGGCTTGGGCCTTCATATCAGATATTCCCTACTTCGACCCCTAGAGCGGCGTGGGAGGCAGATCTGCAATCCCCTATAGACGACGCCATGTGGCAATACTGCTGCGCCAACACGCGTAGGGTCTCGCTCAATGGCAGACACCGCTTGGTGCACTTCAAATATCTGCAGAGAGTGTACTATACTCCAGAGCGGTTACACCGCTATGGCCTACGTGGCTCCCCGGAGTGTGAGCGTTGCGGGACTGGGTCCGCTGATTTTCTACACTTGGCGTGGCTGTGCCCGGGAGTGAGTGCGTACTGGGAGGAAGTTTTCGCGGAATTGGGACAAATTATAGGGGAACCGCTGTTGAGATCTCCGGCGCTAGCGCTACTGGGCTTCTCCAAGCCGTTGGCTCCTGCGCTGCGCAGATTGGTGGATGTGGCGTTACTACTGGCCAGGAGGGTGGTGGCTGCGTGCTGGATGCGCGGTCCTCTCCCCACAAAGGCGAGATGGCTCAGGGATCTCCAATACTGTTGCACACAGACGGAAGTGTACAGCGAGCTGTTGCCGCCCAGGAGTAGGCCGAAGTCATTTTGGGAACTCTACAAGGAGTACCAACAGAGGGGGGAGGTGGACGACAGTGACATATCGGAGGAGGTGGACCCACAGGCTGAGGGGCTAGATACTGCTCTGGAGCGAAGTCTCTCGCCGCAGGAGGGGCTTTAATGTTCTTCTGGGGGGAGGTGGGCACAGGGAAGGTGTAGGTATGGGACGGGGACGGAGGGAGGGGTGTGACATGGCTTGGGGACAGGACTAGCGGGGGGCGGGTGCAGAATACACACGGTACGCACATGACATTACGTGGGCAGGAAGAGGCACTAAGACTCCTTTACGGTACTCAATAGCACACGGGGTGGGCCTGGGGGGGGTTTGGGGGTAGATTAGGTTAGTTTTTTCCCTTTCCTTACTTTTGGTTTCTTGTCCTTCCCTGGTTCATGAAAGACTGCACTAGTATGCCTCCATTTATTGCATATCGACTGTCTTGCTGATACGCTGTGGACCAACAGTGCAAGATCGCTTTGCTTTTGATTGAGTTGTGACACTGAGTGACGCCGCTGGGCCTCCGGGATGCCAGCACACCGGCTGTGTATTAGGCGCTGCGAATCTGTCTCTGCAACTTGTGTACACGTTGATGCACTGTATGGTCGGACTGTAATGACATTTGATTTCAGACTGTTGGCAACTTTTGTAATAAAAGTCTTTTTCAAAAAAAAAAAAAAAAAATATTCCCCAAAAAAAAAAAAAAAAAAATCAAAGGACCATGTTGTTTTCTTTGACCATGGGAAGTGAGAAAACCTCTCTCTGCCCATAGGCGGCCGAAACTGTGAGCCACGCCAAAGGCGTATTGGCTATCTGTATAAATGTTTACTCTCAATCCTTCACTCAACTCGCAAGCTTGAAGTAATGCCACTAACTCAGCTGCTTTTGCTGACTGATAGGGTACTTGAGAAGCCTTAACTACAGTGCGGAGGGTCGTAATCGCATACGCAGCTGTTATTGTGCCATCTGGTAACTTAAAACAAGAGCCATCGACATACAATTCCCCTTGGGGGTCAGATAGAGGAATGTCTGTAAGGTCTACCCGTCCCTTCGTTTCTTCTTCGGTCCGAAATATACAATCAAGTATGTCATTAGCTTTTCCATCCGAAGGGAGGGGTAGCAACGTGGCAGGGTTCAGAGTGGCACACCGCTTAATTGTAATATGAGGAGCAAACAAGGGCAATTCATAACCAGTAAGACGAGCACTCGTAAGGTGCTGAGTCTTTGTTTTGTTCAATAATGTGTCCACAGCATGCGGTACCATCACTGTGAGGTCTGTATTCAGAACGACAGTAGCAGTAGCCCTTAGACAGCTGGGAAGCACTCTGGCGATGTTATCCAACACCGCCGAAAAATAAGCACAAGGTCTTTGCTTACCACTAAATCCTTGTGTTAACACTGAAAGCGAACAACTGTCCACCTCATGTAAATAGAGCACAAAAGGTTTTTGGTAGTCAGGAGTACCCAAGACGGGTGCAGAGCAAAGTGCAGATTTTAAAGAGTCAAAAGCTTCCTGACATTCATCGGTCTAAGGTAGGGGTTCATTCACATCTTTAGTAGTCAAATACAGGAGGGGTGTAGTAAGAAGAGAAAAATTAGGAATCCATTGCTGACTGTAAGAGGTTATGCCAAGAAATGCACGAACATCACACTGAGTACGAGGTACAGACATGTTAGAAATAGTAGTCACACGTTCAAGAGTTAGTCTCCTCCCCTCTTTCGACAGTAGATGACCAAGATAAGTCACCTCCTGTCGACAATATTGGAATTTGGAGAGGAATACCTTGTTACCGTTGGCTGCCAAATGAGATAATAATTTAACTGCGGCCTCCTTGCAGCCTTCCTCAGTATCGGAAGCCACCAACAGATTATCAAAATACTGGAGGAGCACGTTGCCAGTGGATTGGGTCAATTCATCTAATACTGCTTTCAAAGCTTGACTATAAATGCTAGGACTCTCGGTGTACCCCTGGGGTGAGCGGCAAAATCGAAAGCTGCGCACAGATAAGGAGAAGCCGAAAATATGACGGCTATCAGGATGGATCGGAATGCTGAAGAAAGCATTCTTCAGATCGATAACCGAGAAATACTTTGCAGTGGGGGGAATCATGGTAAGAATAGTAGTGATGTCAGAAACCACCGGATACTACGGCACCACTATTTTGTTAATTTCTCGTAGGTCAATTACAAAACGATAAGTATCAACATGGTCAAACTCATTTCCAACAGGGGCCTTCTTTAGGATCGGTAATATAGGGCTATTACACACATTTGCAGCTGTTTCTTCTACTACACCTTTATCAATCAAGTCCTGGATGATAGCAAGCAGAGCCTTTTCACCAGCCGGTGAAATCTTGTATTGAGGTATGCGAGGCAAACAAGCGTTTGGTTTTAGTGTGATAGAGACAGGCGGAATTTTTAATAAACCGACATCCGTATCCCCCGTCGCCCACAGAGTAGATGGAATAGCAGCGAACTCCCGAGGGAGGGGTTCATTCTTGGTGAAACATTGTCGGGTATGTTCACCAGGTGATTGTATGGTCAAATAAACACCGTCCAGGGATCAATTAATTTTAGCATGCAATTTCTTTAGCAAATCCAGTCCTAACAGATTTTCCCCACAATGCGAAGTTAACAAAAACGGAGAATCCACCATGACCGGGCCAATCGTAAACGGGTTTAGAGATGGGGCTCACTACCGGGATTCCAGAAAATCCACCGAAATGTTATTTCGCCAAGACAGAGCAGCCCCCGGGACCAGTGAACGGGCAATCGAACTATTCACTGCACCCGTATCAACTAAAAAAAATTCAAAAGTCCCCATCAATCCCCCTTTCACATAAGGCCTTGCTGATCAACGGGTACTGACACCTGGCCCCTACTCTTCCCATGGCTGGCCTATGTATAACTATACCCCTTGGCTCCCTCAAACACACAATCCTCGTTGTAATACTGTCTTCCTCTTGGATTATCAAAGTAATTCTTTCTTGACTCACCATGCGATGCTTCTTCTCTTCGCATATCACTTCAATCTACACCACCTCGGCCTCTTCCTCTTCCCCTCACTACCCGTTCCGAGCCAGCAACAATGGACATTGAGCTCGCCAATGCCCTTACTGTTTACAGTAAGAGCACTGGTTTATTCCCAAAGCAACATCTGGACCTCCTCCTCGTCCAGCTCCCGTCCCCCTCGGGACAAGCCCTCTCCCGCCTCGATCTCCGCCTCTTCCCCTTATAACCTGTTGTAGCAATACTCATGTCTTAAGATCCTTTGCTTTCTTTTCTGACTTATCCTTACTCTAATTACCTCTATGTTCATAATACTGAGCCATGCTTAGTATAATCGAGGGTGTGGAAGTGGTCCAAGTACTCTCAGCGGCTTGTAGCCATGCAGAAATTGGTCACAAAACGATTAACATATAATCGTACACCGCCTTCCACGGACAAATCCTGTCCACTAAAGTCAATAAACACCCCTTCAAATCTAGTAAAGAAATCCGCCACAGTCTCGTCCTTTTTCTGTTTACATGCTGTCAATTTATCCCAGTCTACCTTACGAGGCAGAATCAAGGAGTGCACGTAAGTAATAATCCGACTTGGCAAAGCCAATACTTCAAGTTTAGGTTTATCACCAGGCTTTCGCTCCTTGTCCCAGTCCTTAATCTGGTCCCAAGTCCCTCCCAACTCTGCAACATGATCCTGATCATGCACCTGACGCCATATGTCAACAGGGACTAGTAAGCCAAAAAATAACTCAATGTCAGCTAAGGGCATGACAGCTGAAGATGCTGCCTCTGTGAGTTCCTTATAGTAGGCCGTAGGGTTTTTCCGAGGGTCGGGGAGTTGTGCTTTCAGGGAAAGGGCCTCACTTCTTTTCCAAGGGGTGTAGACACATTGCTCCTGAAACCGTGCCTCTACATGAGCTCTAGTTACCTGATTCTGATTATCTCTTAACTCTGGTATCTCAGGAAGATAAATAGGATGGACTTCCCACATAGGATACTGGGAATCCAAATTAGGATATTTCAGATGCAATTGCCCTCTACTTTTCACTAGAGTCTATATATTTCTATACACATCTTCCAAGCCCAATTAAAATTTATGAGCCCGGTCCAAAATATCATACATTACTTGCGGGGCTCTTCCCTCTGGAAAGCACTGTTCCCACAAGGAAATCAGACATGTAGCCATATGCTCCAGGGCGTGTTGTTGCATAACAGGCTCATAATCTCTAAGAGTACTCCATATATCGGTAATAGTAGATACAGGGTTCCGCATCCATTGGGACGCCTGATTCGCGACCCTCTGTTTCTCTTCCAACCCTACAGCTGATCGAGTATTCAATCGTCAGGCATCAAGACCCCCCGGACCACGAGAGGGAGTTTGATCGGCTAAGATGGGGGTCGTATTTGAAGACTGGGAAGTCCAAATCGGAGAAGGGGAAGCCAAAACAACCATAGTCACAGAAGGAGAGGACAATGTCTCCGGTATTAGAGTAGTCGATCCCAATACTGAGGGAGACAAAACGGAAGAAGTTCCCGGAGAGGCAGAGATAGGAGCCACCACAGGAGCTGAGGTCACTGGAGCCGAAGCTGGAGTCAAAGGGACTGCAGGATATATGCGTTGTGGGGCATAAGGGGGAGGTGGACGCGCATCTAACAAATCCTCTATCTCATCCTCTGGTCCGGTCCTGGTTACATAACTTTAATCCACCTGCAACCTGTGTTGTCTATTTGCGCAATCAATATTTTTCTCAGTCTGATCTTTATCATACGCTATGGCTTTTTGCGTGATCATCTGACCTCCTTTCATTTTGCATAACTTCTCCTCCCTAATGCGCCTGCGCTTTGCTTCTTTCTGCCACATATTCAAGGAATCAAACATTGCTTGTTTACTACGTTTAGAAAATAATCGATCCTGTAAATAATTTATTTTTTCTCATCAAAAGACCCTGTTAAAAGCCATTGTAGTTCCACATTATCTTTGGGATACTTGTGCCACAATGTATTAAACAAAATAGGTGAAAGACCATGTTTAACATACATATCATAACTCGGACTACCCTCTGGCGGGGTAGGTTGACTTTGATCCAATCCTGCGCCCTTTCGGAGACAACAGCATCCAAAACACAATTTACTAAAACACGACATCCTTGTTCACTGACAATCTGATTTCTTTCAGAAAAACGATCTTTCAAACATGGCCATGTTCATGCATTCTCGCACCTCTTTCA
Source organism: Lissotriton vulgaris (assembly GCF_964263255.1). Classification (NCBI taxonomy): domain Eukaryota; kingdom Metazoa; phylum Chordata; class Amphibia; order Caudata; family Salamandridae; genus Lissotriton; species Lissotriton vulgaris. The sequence goes on from NC_141685.1 coordinate 1,243,755,279, forward strand.
CCAACTTTGAACAAGGCAATACAAGGTGTCCGATCGACATTTCTATTATTCACCAAACAAGTCCATGGAGCATCTACCCGTGCAGCCACGATGCTACCCCGTCAGACCCCCAAAGTTCTCTGTGGTACATCGACCACCAAATCAAATACAGTTAACTGCTACAAAACGCTGCTCAACAGCGTATCTCCAAAAGACACCAATCACAATTCACTCACTTGGTGTGTGCAGGTACAATTGCATTTTCTCCACCACCAACCCCTGGAGACCAACACGGTCAGCTCCTGGGTTACGCCCGTAGGACTCCGTCGAAGGGTCACTAGCAGCTGGGGCTCCCTGATCGCGAGAGCGGAGCAAGTCAGAATCTCTGGTCGGTCCACCCATTTGACCAGAGCTCCCCATTTCTTTGTCCTTTTCTACCCGGTTACGGGAGGACGACCTCAACGTGGAGTCCCACCAGAGTCGCCAACTGACGTACCATAGAAAATAACATAAGGAGCTGTACTTACCAATAGCCCCAATACTAATTACCCAATAACCAGTCAGTGGCAGTGAAGAAAGTTCAATTGTTTATTATATAGAATACTCTATAGAGGAGCCTCTCCCATCCTCACCCATCTAGGTGCGTGGAGAAGACTGTTGGCCTACACTCAAAACAGTACATATATACTTTCAGGCTGGTACATGAAGTCACCGTACATGGAAAAACACTACTCGGCTCCTGGCCCTCGAGGAAGGACCATATATGGCACACATGATTAGTACAAAGCTCTGCTTTAGTTATTATTGGGGAGGTCAGGAGGGGTGACTCCCTTTCGTCTCAGTGCCTGGGAGTGCAGGCAATGCTCCTTCAGGAATGCGCTCATCGCACCCAAAGCCAGATGTGGCCTTGAGTCCCAGGAGAAGAGAAGAATAGCATGTATTCAGCTGTCTCCAGCAAATCAACTAAGCTAGGGCCTGACAGCCATTGGAAGGTAGCACGTGATTACTGTTTGGGCCTAACGCAAACAAGAAAAGATGGCGTCTGTCTAGTTTTCGGCCTACTCGATGAAAACAGAACACACACACAGCATATACCCTTACTAACTCAGCTAAAGACGTTATAGATTACATTCTATGCATACCTGTATACTAAAGATATATAGATACATCATGCTAACACTGTGACCCGTTCCCCAATGTTATCGACATCTCGACGAATGTTCTTGATCTCAAAGGTGAGATCTCGCTTCACGGTTTGCATGTCCTCCCGGAGGGTCATGAACAGGGACTAGAGGAAGGCCCACGTCACTGGCTCCTCCCGATCTCTCGGTGTGAGGGAGAACTCGGTCTCCTGAGATGAATTAGCCGTTTTCTCTTGTGCCGCTGGACACAAGAGAAAAGATCCTTCACTGTGAGGTCAGGCTTAGCGTCCTTCTGTGTTTTGTCCCTCCTGGCACGGGTGGAGGTCATATCCCAATGCTGCGCCACTGGAAGCGAGGGGAGCGGACCTATCCACGGTCCGGCTGGAACATGGCCACGCAAAACGGGTGAGTATCTAGGGGCTCAGTCCAACAGCACTTCGAGATACAGGTCAGAGGCTATGGGGACCACGTGACAAAGGAGGAAGCACCGAAGATCATGAGAGTCCTGTGTTTCTTACTCTCGGAGTCAGCCTACTCGGGGGCCAAGGCGGCACTCTCCAGATAGGCCCTGCTGTGAGCTGCTGTTACCGCTGTCCTCAGATCTACCAGGTAGAAGCAGTCGTCCCACAAAACCTACAAAACCCAGGTCGCTGGTGGAGGCCCGCCGCGTCTCCCATGGGCCCAGGGTCTGCCAGTCGTAGCAGGTGTTAGCGCAAGTCAGGCTGGCACAGCCAACCCCAGTCAATCCGTCAGGACCACCGCACCCCCAGGGGCCAGGCTGAAGGGATGTGCAGGAGGGCAGGGCATGGCACCAGATCTCCTTACAATGTCCACAACTGACGTGCTGGCGCTGGGCAGCCTCCACGCCTCTTGTTGCTGTCGGCGCGATCCAGCTCCCTACCCCCAGTGAGTCTCCCTCAACTCCAAGGGCAACTCCGGTGCCATCCCTGGCACGCTGCTAGAGTTCAGAACGCCGCAGGTACAGGCGGGCCTCAGCAGCAACGGTGAGTGGCAGCAGGCGCACCCCCAGCCCCTCCAGGCGAGGTCCCCGGTCCTGTAGGTCTCATGCCACAGGTCTCGCTGCAGGGCAGATCAGGATCGATATGTCGCATGGGGTCCCACCACTAAGTTCCGCCGGGGTCGCAGGAGAGCAGCCGGGGGACGCGCCAGTTCGCCGGCTCACCTCAATTGCAGGCCTAGCAGCAAGCTCCTCTGAGCCGGCGACTGAAAGCAGAGTCCGCCACCGCCCCCAATGCAGGCCCCCGCCAGGCAGATCAGGGTGGCTAGTTCGGGGGAAGGCCGATGAGCCTTTGGATTAGGCCGCACCGCCATTGGATTAGGCCCACAGGCCCCGATGTTGAGAGTAAGGGCCGGGCGGCAGGCAAAGCAACAGGGCTCTGTCTGGAGTGTGTATCCGCTGGCAAGGGCAGGACTGATGGGCCAGAGGAAACCAGCAATCCAATTAGCCGCTGACGTTGGTGTAAAGTAGGCTGCACCACTGATATCTGTGTGCGCACCATGGCCTTCTGGTCTGTCGGTCGCGCCACCGGAGAGAAGGGTCAGATGGCCGGCGATGCACAGCCCCAGCAAGTCGATCACGCCAGGCAGCCCCCGGGAGGCTGCGGAGGAAGTCAGGTTGGACGTCGAGTCAGCACAGCCCCACCAGTCATGGGTCGCGTCCGTTGCCATAGTGCAGGTGGTGATGTCGGATGCCAGAGCTCACCAGCGGCGGCATGTGGAGTAGCGAAATGTCACCCTGCAGTGGCCCCCGGTGCTACGGCGCATGGGAGGACCGTCACCCCCACCAGCACGGCTCCGGAAGGCTGCGGGTGAGTGCTTAAGATCGGCGGTCGGTAGAGAGGTGGCGAAGTACGTCTTTCTTCGCCGCCATCTTGGCCACACCCCCACCCAGGACTTTTTCAAACTCATTGAGGGTATAACATGGGAGGAGGACATGCTACTGATTACCCTTGACATTAAAGTTTATATACATATATTAACCATGAACATGGTATTATTGCAGTAGAATGGTTCCTTAACAAAAGGTAATTGAAATATCAAAAACACAACTTGATGCTCTTAGACATGGTCAAATTTTTGCTTAGAAAATAATATCTTCACATTCTCAGGACAACTGTACCGACAGCAGCGTGGGACTACGATGGACACGTGCTTCGCCCTCAGCTACGCGAACCTGTTCGTGGGCTGGTGGGAAAAGCATGTGGCCTGTTGTGAAAGACATGAGAATTGGATTGACAAGGTGGCCTTATGGGCCAGATACATAGACAACCTTTTTATTGTGTGGCGAGGCGGTTGTTCCTCAGCTGAAGAATATATTGCATCATTGAATACCAATGCACTTAAATTGATATTCACTGAACACATCAGTGATACAAGGATGTGCTACTTAGATCTGGAAGTATTTATAGAGGATGAAAAACTGTTAACAAGATTGTATAGGAAACCTACAGCACGGAATTCTATCCTGCATGCAGGAAGCTATAATCTGAAGTGACTAGGTCTGAATTGCTAATAGCAAAGGCTTTTAATGCCACTGGCAGGCAGAATCAAGAAGGAATAGTTAGGATGATCACACATTATACTGAGAAATCACCACAAATTTTCCAGATCTTCAAAAGGAATTGGCATATTTTACAATCTGACAACGTCTTAAGTAAGATTATCGTTACAAGACCACAGATAACATATAGACGATGCAAATCCTTTAGCGATCACTTAGTGCACAGTCACTTCCGTTCCACACCACCAAAAACAGACAGAGTCACAGGTTTTATCCGTGTATGAGGTGTAAGGCCTACAAATTTAGCAGTAAAGTCACCCATTACAACACTATAGACCAGGATCCTAGAACATCTTGGAGTATTAATTTACTATTGAATTATAACTCCGAATTCACGACCTACATTTAGAATGTCCTTGTCTTAAGCGCCACATAGGAAGTACTACCCATCCTGCCAAAAACACATTCTAGAACATATGCAAGCCATCAGTAAGAAGAATAGTCATTATCCTGTGGCCCGCCACTTTGAAACCATGCATCAAAGCAAGAGACCTGCTAAGATTTTTCCGTATTGATCAGGTCCCTTAAAGATGCGAGAGGGAGAGACAGAAATCAGTAAATTGCGCATACTAGAGTTGAGGTACATCCTAGAACTCCAAACTAAGGCCCATTTAGGTCTTAACAATGACGAAGAACTTGGGTTCACCTTGATTAATAAATCAGGAACATTGAGTTAAACTGTGATATGCCCAGGGACCTGGGCTTACACCAATCCTTTAACATCACTAGGTGAATCTCTGAAGTTCTACATCCGATACATGATGTTATTATGTGTAAAACTGAGACACCAAGAATGTAGCCCTTCCAATATACCAATCATGTGGTTTAGATATGGAATTCATTACATTTAAATAATTATCCACAAGCTCCGTGAATGAATTATGATTGCCCATTCAGGGCACAATTATGAAGGTACATGAGAGACTTAATGAATATAACCAAATTGCTATTCTGCCAAATGGTGTATGGGAAAATGATTGGTATTCATCACAAATGTTTATTAATGATTATAATTACCCCTAAGTGTTATTGAATTTAGTAAAGTGTCTCTATTCATGTTGATTTATTCACCACACTTAATTTTTGAATATACTTTATTTGCACATGTTTATATCTCAAAGCACATTTCAAGATGGCCGCCACTATTCAGGCAACTAACTAAAACCAGCCAACTGTCTTTTTTGTTCATGATTTACACGTGATGTACTGTTTTTTATTAAAATGGCTCATTGAGAAAATGGAAACTGACATTGATAAAGGCGTAGTGCCACAGCGCATCTGTCAGTGCTGGAGGCTTGCACATTACATGCACTTTGCTTGAAATTTCCGTGACTGCTCTCAATCTTGGTTGAACCAGACTGTGTTGCCTTTGTGGATTCATATATATGTATGCATGTATATATGTATGTATGTATGTATGTATAGATATAAGCTACATCACTTCAAGTGCTGGCAAAAATTGAGAGGCGCTTGACCTGTGAATTTTTAAACTTTAAATCTGTCCCTCGTTTTGAGGATACCATTGATGAAACTGCCCCCCCCCCCCCCCAGGCACTTAAACTATATTTCCAATTTCGGTACAAGACCCTACCAGCAAAACTGTTTTGTAGAGAGTGGTGTAATGGTGCTTTTATTGATGATCTGTGTCTTGCTTGCAACGAAAGTTCTGAAACCATTGTGCATTTACAATGAATAAACCCCTTATGTAAATTGATCGGCCCAGGTCACTACCTTGAGGTGTTGAGAATTTTAATGACTGATACACGTAGAGTAGTTGTCTTTGGTCTTTTTAGATATTGGCATGCACTGTGGGTTAAGCTTTCCAAATGTACTTATGATGCACCTTACTTTTTTATTTGTTTTAATCCTTCCTGATTTAAATCTATTTCATGCTATTTTAAATATGTAAAACTAATTAATATATTTCTGTATTTTATCACAATGTGCTGTGTACTTTTTTGATCTTTGTGATCGAAATAAAGTTATTGATTGAATGTGTTTATCGCCTAGAAATGAATGTTCTTTAAGACTAATGAAAACCCTAATCCTCCATGCTGAGCGCAAGCTGGAAAGTGTCCTAAAGAAAATAAAAACCCTGGAGGAAGAGTGGGACAAATTACTAAATAACGAGGAGAAAAAAGATTTGTTGGAGGCCACGGAGAAGAAACTTACCAAACATGAAATGGATGTTGAAAGGAGGAAGGCCAGCAAATTCAATTGTGATCGTATAGATTACGCCAATGGCCAGATCTATACTTTCGCAAGAAAATATGATTTCCTAAGGAGCAGAGCGCCGATGGATAAGTGCATCAATAACAACGCCCAGGGTGCATATGAAAGCTCAGATATAAGATCCGCAGACGAAGAGACAGAAGTCTCCAAACTGGATTTTCATGGGAAAATGAGGCTGGCCCAAATGGAGACACGACAGCACAGCAGGACAAGAGGAACTACCTGGGGGAGGGAGAGAGGATAAAACCCACCCGAACCAGACGTAGTAAAAGAAAGAGCAAGGCCCAAAAGAAGAGAAGACAAGAAAAGGCAAAATAAAAAGGATATCGTCAAACAAGGATCTGGTTATCAATATCTCCAGTATGATTTTAAATGCCGAACACATCAGCCTTCTCAACTAGAGACTAACCTTCTGTCCGAATTCCATCATGGACATGCCCAACTTTCGTATTGATCTATATAAATTCTGCCGAAAAGCAAAACTAAGAAAATACTTCGAAGAGAAACCAGCAGCAACATGTGGCAGAACACACACGAAATCTACAGAAGTTTCCCAACGTAACCAAAATGATCTCCCAGCCCTGAGAACTCTGTCAAATGTAGAGAATAACCTGACAGATAGCTTAAACTCCAGCAGAAACACCATGAGTGATTTAGCAATATGTCAACAAGAAGGCATAAATACTCAACAAGGTGGAGCACGTGGATTAAAATCTCGGTCCAAATTCTGCCTGCAACTACCAACAGGGAATAAAATTGATTTATTTCATGAAATTATGGTGGAAGAAATGAATCAGCTTTCTATGAAGAAGAGACATGATAAATACTCATGGAACCTCACACGAAAACAACAAAAAGCACTGAAGGACCTGAGGGATAATCCAAAAATTATCATAAAGGCTACCGACAAGGGCGGGAATATTGTCCTGCAAGACCAAGAACAATATATCTCTGAGGCGTATAGACAATTGGGGAATCAGGAACACTATCAGAAATTGGAGAAGAACGCCATGGATCGATGGACTATTGAATATCACTTGCAGCTGCTGACCTGGAAAGAAAGGGGACTGATCAAGTTTGAGGAATTTATGTATCTCAAGGTGGATAAGCCAATAACATCAACCATCTACTTTCTACCAAAAGTGCATAAATCTCTCACTAACCCCCCCCAGGTAGACCAATCGTCAGTTCAATGGGCTCACTCCGGGAGAAAACCTCACACTTCATCAACATGTTTCTGATGGGATATGTACTGTCACTCCCCTCATACCTTAGGGATACCACTGCCTTCTTGAACAGACTACAGAATATCAACTGGAACAATGAACTAACCATGGTCACAATCGATGTAACTTCATTGTATACATCAATACTCCACAAGGATAGTCTCACAGCAGTCAGCAGTTTCCTGAAAACCAGATCTTTGAGTTTCTTGGAACACTCTGGGATGATCCTGGACATGTTGAGTTACTGTTTAACTCATAATGTTTTCTTGTTCAATGGGGAGGTGTTCCTCCAAAAGCAAGGCCCCGCAATGGGGACGTCATTTGCTCCAACCTATGCAAATTTATTTATGGCGATTTGGGAAGAAGGCATCCTGCATGGTAAATTTAAGTCAGACATCAAATCATGGATGAGATATATCGACAACCTGTTTTTAATCTGGGAAGGAGAACAGTCGAGTCTCGAAGACTTTCTCCAAAGTCTTGATCAAAATGATTACAACTTATCATTTACATCTACCTGTAGCAAGACAAAGGTGATCTATTTGGATGTGGAAGTCTTTGGTTCAAAAACAAAATCTCTGCACAAAAATACACAGGAAACCAACTGCCACAAATAGTATCCTGCATGCGAACAGTGGACATCCACAACATCTTAAATGGAGCATCCCATACGGAGAGATGCTCCGTACCAAGAGGAATTGCTCTGAGCCTACAGACATCAAACTAGATCTGGAAGAAACCAGCACCAGATTCTTGGCAAGAGGCTACCCGTTGGATTTGTTGAAGGTGCCAAAAACAGAGTTATAGAGAAACCAAGATCTGAATTACTCTGTGAACAAGAAGAGATGGAAAATGAAGACACTACTCGAATCATCCTGGACTTCAATGTGGAAAATAGGTGCATACGAAACATCCTCAAAAAGTACTGGAAGATCTTACTACTTGATGATTCCCTGAAAAAAAACCTGCCATTGACTCCGAAGATAACATATAGGAAGACTATCTCATTAGGAGACCTCCTGACACACAGCCAACTAGAATCAAATGGGAAAGAAAAAGGAAAAGGTATGTGACTAACAACTCCCAGATTCTGGAAATGTTACAAGTGCAAAGCTTGTAAATATTGACATAACATTCAAACATATACACTGTTACATGAAAGAGAGAACAGATTGCAGCTCACATTACGTGTGAATCCAAAACATAGTATAAGTACTGGAATGTCCTTGCAAGAAAATGTACGTAGGGAGTACGATCAATAAACTCAAATTACGGATCCTACAACATCTTCGAGCCATAAAGAACAAGGATCTAGCGTACCCCATGGCCAAACACTTCTCAGAGGAAAATCAGAGCAATACCAAAGAACTGAGATACTTCAGTGTCAAAATGATAAAACAGGATGAAAGAGGGGGAGACAGAACCCTGGACTTAAGAAGAGCAGAGTCAAAATTCTTGACTTGCTGAGCTGCATGTTCATCTGTAAATATATATGGTACTGACATATGGTGCAAGTTAACGAAAAAAGGAAGATAAAATATCATTCTAATAAGTTCACCCGAGAATCAGAGATGAAAATACTGAAGTGACTTATGAACCATATAAGTCTATTAAAAGAGTAAGAATGGAATTGGGAAACAAAAGAGAATAAGAATAAGAGGATGTGAACTGTGGAAGAGCTAACTACGGTTGGGTAGCCCAAAAATACAAAAACAGCAGGATGCTACATAACAAATGATATTGAAAACATCAAGAATGAAGCCCTGCAAGATGCCTCATGAATTCCAACATCTAATCACCACTCCAGAAATGTACCCCAACATCAACTAGCGATTGACATGTTTTTCCCTGGTTTCTTTTTTATTTTTTAAAAATTAATTTGGCAAAGTGGTAGTCCTTGAATTAGGCTAGTGCCTTTTGCTTAAATGGTGTAAATCCATTCAGTAGTTCCTGAGAAAATTTCAATAAAAAATACATATTTATCTATGACCTTGGTGGATCCGCATATCTTGTGCGCACTCTAAGCGCACCGTCCCGATCACGCACTGAATGCTAATTGGCTGTCAAGTGGTTGTTAACATTCGAAACCAAGAATTGTTGGTAGCCATTTTGTGCCTTGGTAGTAGCGAGGTTGAAGAAGTCAGTGTAAGAAGTGTGGAAAACGTATAAAGGGGGTAGGGTAGAAATATCTTGACCCTCTATAGCTGCTTAGAGGGTCCCACAACGACTCCCAGGGCCCAAAAAATGTACTTTTTTTTCTTCTAAAAATGACAAAGTGCGCTAAGGGTGCGCGGATCATGCCGTAAACAAACAAATAAAAGGAAGCACGGTCTTTAATAATTAGCTACCGGGGGACCAAATTCCGGGGGCAAAAGTTTTACATTTTATGGGGTCCCGGAGGGGCTTCCTAGCACCGTTGATCATCCTCCTCCGGGGCTAAAATATTAATGGGTGGCGGAGGGTGGCTCAACCACCACCCCACCAGTAAAATAGATGGGTGGGGGGCTTAAAGGCTTGCTATCCTCTGGGGCTTTTTAAAAAATGGTTGAGGGGGCACAAAGTCCCCTCCAGACCTAGGGACCGCCATTTCTGTTTGCAATGGTTCTCTGGTGAGCACGCATTGGGTGCACGACCCTAACGCATTAGGTGCGCGACTCCAAGGGGAAAAAAGTATTATTTTTCAGATATACATGAAACTTATGTGTTTAGATTTTTGGTGGCTCTAAAAAGAGCCCTTGTGTCTATTGAGAGATGTTGGTACTTACAGGTAAGTACCTCTGCAGAGTCTAAAGTTCAAGAGGAAGACTCTGTTACCCTCATCTGAAACACAGATTGTTGTGGTAAATGGACCCTATTCTATAATTTCAGAGAAAAGCAGAAACAGATTTATTGACATGTTTCCAAGCTTAGACAAAGGCAGTTTGGGGCAAAAGTGACATCAATTCTTTAAAGGTGTCCTTCATAAGCATTTCCAGACCTACCCCAGTCAAAGTGCCAAGGTCATTGCCACCACTGTGCACAATTATGAGGTCAGGTTGTTAGAGATGTAAAAAGGATTTAACCAATGGCATCAATTGGTGCCACTTTAACCCTCTCTGTCCAATCCATTTAATGTCTACATTTGGTAAATCTAGGTCTTTGTCAATGGGTCCATTTTCTGCATACCTTTGGCTCCAGAAAATATAGCTTTGTCCCATAATCCATACTGTAAGCATCTTGCAAGGAGGTCTGGATGCACTGAGATGGTCTCTCTAAATGAAATGGAAGTTTGAAAAGTAAGATTTTTCTAAAATGGTGGATAAGGTGTAGTTTTGAAAAAAACAATAGGAATGATTGGCTATTTAAAAACATTGCAGTCTGAAAAGTAGGGTGCATGTTTCTCTTTTTAAAAGCATATTTCTTATTGGTTATGAGAAACTGTTTGAATGGAACGTTAGATTAGATTAGGTGATATTTTGGAAAGTCAAGCATACTTGCTATTTGCATTAGCAACATTGTGTGTTGAACTTGTGACCTGTGTGCTTAGTTCAGTGTTGCATGTAATGGTACAATGGTAACAGCCAGGAAGCAGATTGGGGGTAGGGTTCAAAGTTATGTCAATAGGAAAGGGCTGAAATGTGTAACCAATAGAAATGTGTGTTAGATTTTGAATTAATGTGAGAAGCAATGTGATTTGATCTTTACATGTATATGTGCCCTGAATGAAAGGGAAAGTTTGCAATGTTTTGGTTTTGCTAAGTAGTGCAGTACAGAGATTCTGTATAAGAAAATCTGATGTGTTACTGAAATTCTTCTTAATCTACAAATCAATTTCAAAGGAAAATTAGTAATTTGTGAAGAGTTTTATTTGGGGTTTTTGTTTTTAATATATTTAATGTGTTTTATCTGGTAAAATCCAGGTAGTAGTGTTGCTTGTCTAGAATTACAAGTGTGCCTGCTGTTAGGATCCTGCATAAACCGCAATTAGCGAGACTTTTGGTATCGTTCCTCAAATGCAGGGTTACCTTGTAAATACGACGCTATTGTCGGACTCCCCACTCCCATTTTCTATTGTCATAGGAAAACGTACTTTGCCTCTGGGAACGCCTACATTGCAACTGATTGGAAATACAAGGCGAGCCATTACCAAACCGGCTGCTAACATGCGTTAATGCATCTTAGGGGCGCCTAGTAAATAGTGTGATATAATTTTCACTGCATTTTTGGCTTTTTTTTTTTAAATAATTGCGGCGACAGTGTGGGAACATCGACTCCCGCCCTGCCATACCAAACAACAGTATCCCGGGGTAGACACCCCCAGACACAGCAGGAGCCGCTCCTGGGGGGTGGTGTTCCCCAAGGCTTTTGACTGCTGCAGAATGGGGGCCACGCGTCCTGTCTCCTACAATATAAAAAGCCATGAAGGGTGGTGATCAGCGGGGCTTAGACGGACCTTTGAACCCTCCGACCCATTGTTTTTCAAAGCCTCGAATAGTAGCGGTTCCCGGAGCTGGACGGGGTCTTTAAGGCCGGCCGACCTAATTATTTTTCTGGGGCGTAACTTTAGGTCTCCCCACACATTTGTAAATGTAAATGTCAATCCAGTACTTGTATAGCGCACAAATTATTACTGAAGGGGTATCGCAGCACTGGGGGCCGTTGGGAAGATTAAGCGAGCGGGGATCGAACCGTGATCCCCAGCGTCCAGCATCAGTCGCCCTGGCCGCGGCAGTACACCTCTTCCCCATTTATTTTGTAGCACTGAGGAATGGCGGTCCCTGGGCTACAGGGCCCCTTGAACCCCAATGAAATGTAATATTTTAGACCCCCGGATTTGGCCCTCCCCAGGTAGCTAATTTTTAAACAAGCACAGGAGCCCGTACTTTGGGGCATATTATCAATGACAGGCATTTAAATTATTGCTGCTTTAGCGGCAGAAAACTGCCGCTAAAGCAGTGATAATGGGCTTGATAATATGCCCTGGAGAATCCCAATAGAAGCCCATGGTCGCACCAGAACATGGGCTTCTATTGGAATTCTCAAGGGCATATTATTAAGCCCATTATCGCCGCTTTAGCTGCAGTTTTCTGCCGCTAAAGCGGCGATAATTTTATCGTTGTGCTTGATAATGTGCCCCTTTGTTTTAATTTTTTTACGGCCGATCCATGCACCCTGCGCACATTTCTCTGTTTTTTTTTTTTAAAAAGCATGCTTTAGGACGTGGACTGTTTTAAAGTCCTATAGACTATGGGGCAGATTTACAAGCCTCTTGCGCCACTTTTGCGTCACTTTTCCCATGTTAAAAATTATGCAAACGTGGCGCAAGAGACTTTTAAATAAGCCCCAATGCATGTACTGGTCTAATCACCTTTACAGTTGTGTTTCAGGCCTACAATTCTCTAGTCAGTATATCTACACTACAGCAAAAACCTTGTCACTGCTCTTGCTATGCCATAGTGACTCTTTCGATACTATGTTTTAATTCATTCAGTAAGTAAAATTCAACTAGTTATAAATTCACTTAGTATCTTTTCTTGTACTATTCTAATTATTCAGTTAGTATGCATGTACTCATATAGTGAGCAAGGCTTTCGATTACGGAGTGCATCAAACCTCTATATACTATGCATGTGAAGTAGTGTAACTACTTTCACATTTGTATTTAAAGTATACAATTTCTTTGTCCGTATCTATATAGAATATGTTTTCATAGTAATAGAAAAGTATAATTTAAAAGATTAGTAATATACTTTCATTTATGTTTATTTTTTACAGATATTGTTTATCATCATTAAAATAACGTTATCATGCCTGAAAGAGGTTGAATACGAAAAAGAGAGCTAAAGGATATTTATTTAAAGAAAACTCAACAACAAGAATTGCATGAGCAACATAATATGGCCAAAAAGAGAAAATCTTCTGGTAAGATTACTAAGAACTTTATTAAAAATGTTTGTAGACTGAAAAATAATGTTGAAAATGTTGAAAGCAGTGATGACGCTTCAATGAGAAAAAAAATAGGAAAAATAGTAAAGGAAAAAAATCAAATGTAGAATCAAAAAAATAGACTTTTGGTAAAAGAAGAGAAAATCAGTATAAACAGATTCGAAAGAATTTTTTTTATTATAGAGTAGTACATAATTTGCTGAAAGATTTGAAGAAATATAAAAAGAGATCACTATTTTATAAAAAGAAGGAGCATATTGAATCCATTGTTGAAAAGGCTTTTGAAGTAAAAAGGAAACTATTTATTTTAGTTTTATACAGAATTCGATCACTAGATAAACCAATCGATTCAATGAAGGCCAAAAGTAAGAGGAAAAGAGTAATTAACAGAACAAATTTTTGTGATTTTATTTTACAGTTCAAGTTCAGAGCCTTTCTTTAATGAAGAGAGTTATTTTCAGACCAATGATTTGTTGCATGCAGTTGACACCAGTAGTCGAGCTTATGAGGTTAGAAATGGTTGTCCAATTGACAAAGAGAAAATGGTTCCCAGAAATGCAGAAGAAGTGATAGCTGATGAAGTTCTAGGCAGATGTGCTAAAGCAACAGTGTACACATGGGATTGCAGTATTATTTGCAGTTTATGACAAGAATCTATTGTTCTTTTACCTAATATCTTACAAGAATAGAGTAAAAAAAGTGTTAAACAAAAGATTAAGATGTTGCAAGGACTAGACCCTTGCAGAGTGAGGAAAAATACTGGTTTGCAAGGTCATTCTCTGGCTTGTCTTTCTAGAAAAGTATGTCAAAGTGTTTTTCATCATTTCAGGATGTTGGCAGTACATCATACTCAAATGCGTAAGTTAGTCAGAAGATTGTATTATGCAAAAAGTCCAGCACTAAAGTTAAATGAGTTGAACAGTGCTCTTTTGTGTGGGTCAGTTTCAGATGTGAAGAAGAATTGTGATGATATTGAGTTTTGTTACTTTGGTCCTGAACAAGAGAGTGAAGAAACTCAGACATTAATAAAAGAAAATGTTGAAGAGAATGTTGAACATAGTTGTTCAAAAGATTTTGAAGGTGAAATTACAAAGTTTAAGGTGATTTCAGTGAAAGGCCAAATTACTCTTGTATTTGTTGCTGGCGAACTCACTATAAAAATCAGACTAGGAGTGTTGATCTGTATTTAAAAAGTGAAACAGAAAATAATGATAAGTGGAAGGAATTGGCAACTTATTTGTTGGTAAAGCGTATTTGTAAATATTGTTATAACAAATTAGATGAGAATAAAATGCCCGCTAGAGCTGTCCATAATAATCTAGAGTTGGTTGCTATTCCTCCAGAATTGATAGATTTAAAAAGCTATGAGTCTATTCTTATTCAATGTGTGCACCCGTTTCAAGCTATTGTTTGCATGGAGCCTAAAACAGGTAAATTGCCTCCTTCAGAATTACAGAGAGGATTAAAAGGAAGAGTTGTAAATTTACCATTAGGTTTAAAGAAAAATGTTAAAACTATTGTTGGAGACTGTGTAGAAAATGAACCACTAGTGATTCTAGTTAATGGCGTTCCTATTAAGAGTAAGAAAATCTGGCAGGAGTTAGTGGATGTTAGGAAAGTGCAGAAGGCGACTTTGTATTTTATAAAAAAACAATGAATACTTAAAAAATGTGTATATCGGAGAAGGAGAAATACTTTTAGCAGAAGATACTAAAATGTCAAGTGGACAAATTGAAAAAGTGGATATGTCAAGAAGATAAGAAATTTATGAACATTACAGTGTATATCTACTTCATTAAAAAGAATTGATGGGGAACACTATTGAGTTGTTTCAAATGAAAAAAGCAAAGGGAAGTCCCATGAGAGTATGGGAAGAGCGCTTGGACGCTCATTGTTTTCCACAGTTGTTTCCAACAGGAAAAGGAGGACGATATGATGAACGATCTTTGCAAATTCCTGCATCTGAATATCGGACAACAAGATTATATGCAGAAGATCCAAGATTTAGACAATGTATCCCTTATATATTTCATCTTTTGTTTGAAAGTGACTTGTCTGGACTTTCATATGCAGTCAATCACATATTGAAAACAGGGGTAAATCTGCAAAATGTTCCTGCTAAGGATTTTATGGATAAAGTGTACCAGAGGGATGATCATTTAGAATCTCAACTGATCAATCTAATGGCATGGCAGCGTGGTACTCATGAATATTGGTACCGTCGTCATGGAGAACTGAAATGTATGCTACGGAACTTAGGAACTCCTACATGGTTCCTTACCCTAAGCTGTGCTGAGCATGCTTGGGATGATTTACTTGAATTTCTTCGAGAGGAGATTCCAATATAAAAAATATTGAATACAAGACACCTGGAGAATTGTGCTCTTTGGATCCTTTTAATGTATGCAGGTATTTTAATCATAGTTTTGAAGCTATGATGTCTTTTATATGTAATTAAAAAATCCTCCTCTTGGAGAAGTTGTGGATTTCTTTTGGAGAAAGGAGTATCAAGCAAGAGGTGCTCCTCATATACATATGCTGCTATGGATCAAGGATGCCCCAAAATTTGGAACAGATTCAGATGATACTGTTTTGTCTTTTATTGAAGAATATGCCACATGTGCTGTACCCAAAAGCACAGAAGAAAAAAATGTAAGACAACAAGTCTTACGATTCCAAAGCCATCGATTTGGAAAATACTGTCAACGAAAGTACAAGTCTAAAGGACAAGTTTTATACCAAATGTCGGTTTGGATTTCCACGTCCTGTAATATCCAAAGGAAGAGTGAACAGTTTTATGTCAGCTATGCGACACATCATCACAAGAAAGTCTCCAAAAAATACCTACAATTTAAGAAGAAGCGAAGAGTCAAAATACATAAATGACTACAATCCGGTTATTCTGTCCATGTGGATGGTGAGCAGCCATCACAACGCGGGCAATACCACGCGCTGCCATTACGACGCTGCTTTTACAACGCAAGTCGTTTCAACGACTTGCGCTGGAGGGCACTGTTGGAAAAGGAATAGTTTAATTTTCTATTCCAACACCTTCCCTACTGTAACGTGGGCTGGAGTTGGAATAGAAAATTAAACTATTCCACTATCCAGCGCTTACAGCGCAAGTCGTTGTAACGACTTGCGTTTTTAAAAACAGCGTCGTAATGGCACGTGGTGTAAAAGCCCGCGTTGTAATGTCATACAACCTTGGACTGCTAAGATGGATATTAAATATGTTGCTGACAATTCCTTGCTGTTGCTCAATATGTAATATCCTACATTACAAAATCAGAAAAGGTGGAATTGAAAGAAATGTGAGTAGAGATTTCTCACGGAAAGAGTCTAAGTAAGAAAATATACAGTTTCAGTTTGAAGATGTTATCCCATCGAGAAATTGGAGCATATAAATGCTCAGATCAGTTATTATCTGCAAGTCTATGCTCCAAATCTAGAAGAATTATTTGGGTGAGTCTAGGTCTTGCTGCAATGCAAAATCGGGTAATGAAATCTGTGCAAGAAATTGAATATTTAGCAGAAAAAGACCCAGAAAGTACAGATATTTTGAAAATGAATATGTTGGAAACATATTACCCAAACAGAAGTCATCATCTTGAGAACATGTGTCTCTATGAAGTGCTGCAAAACTACGCTTTTAAACGGAATACTACTGAGAACATCATTGATTGGATCCGAAGGATGTTTGGTAAAACAAACGAAAGGAAATTTGATTAATCACAGGAAGCTGAGTTGCGACACTGTTGATAAAAGGGAATTTTACTATTTAGCTCTTTTGCAACTGTTCAAATCATGGTGTTCAGAATTGGAATTACTTGGAGATTTTCAGAGCTATGAAGATTCCTTCAATGCTTGTAAAGATAACATACAATGTACTGCTTTTGCAAATTATCTGAAAATGTTGAGCGATGAAATTGATCAAGAAGCTACTATTGCAGCTGAGATTGCTAGAGACAGTTCTCAAGACAGTCAAAGTTCTGCTGCGCTGAGTCAAGATCCACTAGGACAACCAATTGTTGAAAATGAAGCAGCAATTACCATGAATGTGGTGGAAGCAGTAATGCATCAAGCTCAAGAAAATGTAACAGACTTACCAAACTTGGAAGAACAACTAAATGTTGAACAGAAAGAAATATATCAGAAAGTGAGACAACAGATTGAGCATGGATTTATTAATGAAAAAAAATAATGTACATGCTCATCTTTTCAACCTATCCGAATGTGTGTGAGTGGACAAGCTGGAACAGGAAAAAGTTTCTTAATTAAAGTAATCACCAGTTATCTACAAAAACCAACAGAATCACATTTGGCTTGTGTTGTCAGCTCCAACTGGATTAGCAGCACACAACGTTAAAGGAATTACATTACATTGTTTACTGATGCTACCTGTGGAGCATAAAACAAATTGGAATATCACAAGCTATCTGGAGAAGCTTGTAGTGAAGTTTCAAGAGTGCTGAAGAAAATGAAACTTCTGATTATTGATGAGGGAAGCATGGTCTCAAACTTAATGCTTGCTTTCGTGCATTTAAGAATGCAACAAATTCTTAAAACAGAGTATGACGTGTTATTTGGAGGAAACATGTCACAGTTTTTGGAGATCTACTGCAACTTACTCCCGTAAAAGGACAACCAGTATTTAAAACACTTACACATAAAGACACCAGAAAGTCTCTGGGTAGTGTTGGAAATGTAAACATTGGGTCATATTTTGAATACAAGGAACGCATTACAAATATGCGACAAGCAAATGATATTGATTAGGGAACTATTCTTCAAGATATAAGAATTGGCGTAGTGAGGGAACATTTATTAGAAAAAAGGGGACCCCTATATACTTCTCTTTCACTTGCTACCGCTTTGCCTTCAACATTTGTACACTCCGATACCTGTTTATTGTTTGTGTTTTTAACACAATTTTAATATATGGTTGAAAAGAAATTAAAAATATCTCTATATAAAAATTATCATAATATCTGAAAACAAAAAGAAATAAGGATATATTTGTACTCGTTTATAAAAATACAATGGATACGTACATTAAATACAAATAAAATTATATTTGAAGTATCTATTGATGTTTGATCTTTATACAGATGGATGATATTAGATAGAGGGTTACCATCCATTATATGTAACCACGTAACTGTTGCTTGTTTCTGTCACTTAGCTATAGACTGTTCCTAACGTAGTGACTGAACATGGCAGAGAAGCTTTGCAAAGTCGTTTTCTGTCAGGCTCCGTCACACTCCTCCTCGGGGCTGTGATGAGACCTATACCTACACCCACACAACCACCACTTGGCCCGGTAATATCACAGACCAAGCGGATGATTCCGTGAGCGCGGGAAAGGAAGGGGACAGCGGGGAGGGAGATCTGAAATGACAAAGACAAGGTGTTAGAGTCACACCCCTCCCTGTCTGCTCTAGGACTCTAACTCTATTTCAATGGTAGATTCTTGTTCATACTTTAACACAATCCTACCTGAAAAGGAAAATACATAATCTTGAATACAGGAGAGGTTGGTAGGGTCCTATCAGTGGCAGTAATCTGATAATAAAAGAACAAAAGTATGTACATGAGGGATACTGCAATCTCACTAATACTATGCACTTCTTACAACACCTCACCTACCAATTTCTGTCATTGTTCTGCCTTACTCCACTTTTCCAATATAACTAGGCACCCCCAAGTTCCTCTCCTGCACATAAAACAAAGCACAAAGAGCTTGTCAAAAATACAAAGCATAAACGTTGTGTTGAAGGTTCAATGCACCTTTTGTAAGTATTAGTCCGATACTGCCCCTTGTCAATTGGGGAAAATAGTTTCTCTCACACACAGTTCATAGTCTGATAAACACAAAAGTCATTTGGCCAAATCAGTCCGAAATGGGGCTTAATCCAAAGGAAACTCCTGAAAGAGACTGCAGCCGCAAGTCTCTTGACACCCCGGAAAACAAACACAGACCCTTCAGTCAGGGAATATCAGACGGGACAAACGTTGCCTCGTCCTGTTCCTGACCAAAATATTACTACGCACCACTTGTCTCTACGCTGTGTGTTCCCAGCCGGTAAACACACGGAAACTCCTTACTCACTGTTTCCCCAAGAAACTGACGAACTTCTCTTCAGCTCTGCTCCGCACGGCGAATTATCGGCTCTGTTCTCCCGTGTGTTTGGGCTTAAGTTCCGGGACTGCGCGGCATCATCCTGCGTCGCGTACCCCTTGGCCCTATGGGAATTGAAGTTCCAAAGCCTGAGATCACCCAACCCCACGCATTGCGCGGACAGCGGCCCCAAGAGACCGATTCTGGCAGTACATCCCCCTTCACAAGGGGCGCTGTCCAGGAGCAGGCCTGTCGGGAAACTGACTGTGGTACCGGGACACCAACCGGGGAGCATGCACAGACCCAGCAGGTTCCCAGAAGTTTTCTTCCAGGCCGTAGCCCTTCCAAGAGAGAAAGTACTGAAGATTACCCCTCACCCATCCGGAGTCCAACACCCGGCTCACCTCATACTCCTGTTCCTTTTGTACCCAAACCGGCACCGGAGGGCGATGAACAGGACTCCGTGAGGGTTTAAGAAGGGATACATGGAAGACAGGGTGGATGTGGAAATGTGCAGGCAATCGCAATTTTACTGCTACCGGATTGACCATTTTCACCACCCGGTAAGGCCCTATAAATCTAGGGTTAAATACACTATACCTCCGGAATTCGATGTGTTTAGTGGACAACCACACCAAATCACCTTTTTTGTACACTGGACTTGGTCTGCGGTGTTTATCTGCTTGAGTCTTGTACCTGTCCTTGGCCTGAAGAAGATTCTTGCGCGTCGCCAATAGAATATTGCGAATGCGCAACAATCTTGCTTTGACGTCTGGCAGCCGTACAGTGTTACTAGGTAGGATCAAGTGGTTAACCCTAGGGTGGTGGCCATATGTACTAAAGAAAGGGGAGTGACCTGTTGAGGAATGTTGTGTGCTGTTGTAGGCCAGCTCCGCCACCCACAACCAGTCTACCCAGGAATCAGTGTCAGCCTGTACATAGCAACGAAGGTATTGTTTTAGTGAGTGGTTGAGTCTCTCAGTTTGGCCATCAGACTGGGGATGAAAACTGGTGGATAGGGAAGACGAGATATGTAACTTTTCACACCAAGCTTTTCAGAA